>NC_090932.1:1432330599-1433680113 GCF_040938575.1 Ambystoma mexicanum
TGAGCTGAGCAAACACCTATAGAGCAAAAGGCATGGGCTATGATGTGGGGTGTCTTTTTTGTGTGGTGAATGGGCAGATATTACTTTTGGCTCATTCTTTTCTAGCCACCAGTAAACACTGCTTTGATAACATCACTGCCTGCTCTCCTTCCTCCTGTCTCCCATACTCCTAATTTTTTAGGGTGTGTCCCCCTGAACCTCCCATAGTGTGCCTGCTTGCCCACTCTCCCTGAAATCCCATAATGGCCTACATGCAGCCTCAAGCATCCTTCACATACTTTAGTGGCGGTGTGGATGTGTTACATGAGGTCTATGGTTTGTGAGCTGCTGTGTCAGTTATCCCAGTGGGGTTTGCTTACCTCACTGTCCCTGGATGAAGGCATTAGGCTTTAGTGATGGGTGGTATTTGGTGGGTGGCCTAGGCTTTAATGATGGATGGCATTTGTTGGGTGGCCTTATCGCCTGAAATAAAGGGCAAAGTGAGTTGGGTACAGAGTCAGAAGAATGGGAATATTGTGTGTGTGTGTGTCTAACTTGATGCAAGGGGGTGGCCTATCATGTTTGGAGCAGGTGGAGGCAAAAATGCAGGGTTTGGGTGGTGTAGGGAAAGTTGCTAGTGTATATTGTGAGGTGTAGGACCACACTAAAAGAAAAAAAGGATAGCAATGCCTACCAAAATGGTCAGAAGTGGAAAAGGGACAGCATTGGCATTCAGGTATGCAGCGTTTAATGCACACACACAAAGAAAAAGGAAACAGCATTCGGAGGGCAGAAAGGTTGGCATGTGTCATACAACCAAGTAAACGCATACAATCTAGGTGGAGCCACATCAGAGGTGACTGGTGACTTTTAAAGTAGTGTTACATATATGATCCCCAAAATGTCCTTGAGCAAATAGGCCCGAACAGGTTTTGCACTATTGAAGGGAGGGTTATCTTACCCTCAGCATTTGTTTTTAATAATGTATCTAAATATTGCATTTTACAGCACAACATTCTGCAAAAAGTGGCAAAAACCAATGGCCCTCTATGGGAACAGATGCATGATAACCGATAGACAAAAGAATTTCTCAACACAGCTTCAAGATTGCTATGCACCAAGGAAAATCGCAAATTCTTGTCTCAACAATTTATGCCAGATTTTCCACCGTAACACACATTTGTACACTGCATGTGTCCAAAGAGAATAAGGCAGACTTTCTAAACAATATATGCCAGCATTGACCCCCTTTCATGCTGGTCATGTCCAAACAAAATTATGAAGGCTTCTCTCCACATGTGACAGCATTGCCACAGTATTAAAATTGGCATGCTGTGTACATTGCAAATATCGAGAGGTCTGTGTCAACAATTCATGGCAGCACTGCTACTATGAAGCACACTTTCATACTGTTTTTTAAAAGAAGTTCTGAGGTGTGCCTCAATAATATATGCCAGAATTGCCCCTGTAAAACAAATGTTCATGCTACTTGTTCACCTACTTCTTCCTGTGTCACTCTCATTGCCCAAGTGCTGCCTCCATTTTGATCCCAGGATTCATGTGTTCTCCATGTCAATTTCAGGACTCAGTTCAGCCCAATGCTGCTCTCAGGATATAGTTCTACACGCATGTTGTCTAGTTCCCATGTTCAGCCTCCAAATTGCTCTCATGACCCAGTTATAATCCCATTTCACCAGCAATGCCATGTTCTGACCCAAGTCACTCTAAGAACACAGCCCTGCTATCATGTCACTTCCACAACTCAGTTCTGCCCCGATGTTACTTTCAGGGCTTATTTATGACTCAATGCTTCTCTGAGGGCCCAGGTTCTTCCCCCAAGTCACTCTCAGGTCTCAATACTGCCCCATATTGTTCTTAGGCCCAGTACAATCCTCTCTTCAAATTGCTCTGACTGCCTCGACACTCGCTCCATCCACCCACAACCACGCAGACACAAATAGATACCCACACAGATGCACTAATTCATTGCACAGATACCCTCAGGGAGCAATCACTCCCACACACCCCTTTAGACTGCCCAAAGACACACACACACAAGCATGCATGCGGAACATTAAACCCATACCCGCTTCCACAGCTTTCTCAGTCCAGCACCATCCTAGGCAGGGATAGACAGGTTGAGCCACCTGCCTTTGTATTTTCAAGAATTATTTAAAAATACAAACAGTGAAACTTAAGTTTTTTTTTATCTGTTAAGGTTTTACAAACTAATGACACAAAAAAAAGAAACCTACGTTTATTTCATGAATTAGCGCAAGAAAGACAATTCTCAATGCAGTGTGCTGGGACGTGAGAGCGTTCAAAGGGTAAGTGAGGTGGAGCACTGCTGCCCACCTTTTGTCCACTTGCCTGTGATTCGAATGTATCATCACATGACCGTCCTTCAGGTACCTCTCATTAAAGCAGGCCTCATATGTAGCTAAGCAGAATAAGGTTTACTTGGGGGTTTTCAAAGTGAAAATTCCACAATTACTGGTTCACAATCTACTACCGGATTTAAATGGAACTGTACATTTCTCACTTTTAGCCAGTAAAACCGGGCATACTATTCGATGCCAACACCATTCACAGCAATCAAGTGGTTGTGTTCCAATTTCTAATTGCTTACCTTTCAAATTGCCTACAGCCTTCTCCTTTTGCAAAGCCAACTCTTGATTTGGCAGTTCAAGAATTATTATACAAGCCTCGTCTTGGGACAGTCAAATGAAATAAATCCTGACAAGCCTCCAGGCATCAATGGTCTAATTGTGCACATCTTGTGCACCTCATCACATAGCTACACACTACTATCAGTCCTATCTGTTAAGTCATTTGTAAGTGCCGTCACTGTGATATTCCCTGCTATTAAAGACACCATATCATTGGTTCCTCCAAAGATTTGTATTCCTTTCTCAGATCTAGCTCTGTGGGATCAACATGCTGCCAAACTACCAAACCACCAAACCAAACTATTGTGCACATAGTTTCAAAAAATGTAAAACCTTGCACAGGTTCTTGTGTCGGGGGGAAATTCTCCCGGGGTCTGCTGGGCCGTCCGCGGACCCCCGGGCAGGGAGGCCCCAACTCCTCCCGCGTATCCCAAAAATGAGTATGAGGCACACGCAAGAAGCAAGGTGGTTCTGCTGTTTATTAAACAACGGCAGGGATGGGTCAAGGATCGTACGCGTCCGTCCTGACTCTCTCTCGAAATTCGTGGGGCTCGCAGGCCCTTTTTACCTCAGTATGACGCGCTACTCGCGCCACCTTGGAAAGTTAGCAAAAAACCTATCGTCACTCTGGATTGGTTCCTCGAGTGGTAGGGTTAGTATAGCATACGTATAGAGAACACTGTTAGTGGTTAAGGGTCAGTCAGGTGGTATACTTCGGTTATCCCTTCTATTAGATACATGAAAATTGTTACATGAAGACCCCTGATGATTGGCTAATGTTAATGGCGTCAGTGATAAGTGCCCCATGTTCTGATTGGTCCACTCGCGAGCCCCCCAGCTTGGGACCATCGTTGTTCCCAGCTCGCGGTGCACCTGTCATTTGCAACAATGTGTAACTATGTGTTTGTGCAGACAATGCGTGGATTTGTTCATATGCTTGAAAGCAGACTACTCCCACCGCCGCAGATGTCCATTGAGTTGCTTCATTGTTGCTGCCTGTGTCTCAAAACGTGGGACCCAGGCACCTCCTCCCTCCTGAGTCTGGCACCCTGTCAGGTTCGGCTTGGTCACGTGAGGAGAGACCGTGGTTGAGGCAGAATTCTGCACATTTAATGTTGCATTTTCCACTGTGTGTCTGGCTTAGTTTGCAGGTGTGACCTTGGCTTCGGCTTGTGGTATGCGAGTTTGCAACATTGCTCCCTTGGCTGTCTGTTCTCGCCGGGCTCATTCTGTAGGGTCAGCAATTGTACTCTTGCTCGTTCAATGTTCCTGGAGGCTCTTGCTTGCGGCCTACTTGGGCCTGGTGCATAGGTGGGGATGTTTGATGCACGGCACTTTAAGTTACGGTATCATATTGCTTTATCCCCAGGATCATGTCTTTGTTATATTTCTCATTGCAATGCATGGGTTAGCGTCAGCAAGCATTTTAGATGAGTTTGTTGTGCGTCTTGCGTTTCTGCATTTTGAAAACCCTATGTGAAAAATAATAAAGATGCGCGTCAGTGGGTGTGTCCGTCACCTACGTCATAGCACTGAATATGTTCTTCGTGTGGATTGGTGTGGGAGTGTCCAGTGTGCATGTTTGCACGGGTGTTCTGACCGTTGGTTAGGTCTTCATGGCATCTCTAACGATGTGTTTATCTACTGTTGAATGGTTTAGTCGAGTTCATCCATGCCGCAGGTGTCGGCTTGGGCAGGGCAGGCTGGTGGGCACATCCGTATGTTCCTGTACCAGGGTATTTGGTCGTCTGGTAGATAGGCAAACTCCTCTCGTGGCGGGTGTCTGGGCCGCGATCCTCTAGGCCAGGGGCGTGAGGGGATTAGTGGGACTCTTTTGTCCCATTCTCCCACTTCACTTGGATACAGAAATATATTACACATGAATTCCACAATTAATATAGAGTGACACTGTATAAATGAACACTCAAAAAGCAGTCCGAATAAAAATGGATACAGACCTATCCGCCGTTTCCAAGTGGTTCCATTTTGCACATAAAGCCACATGTCTTCTTGCGATAAAATGCCAAAGTGCGACAGACACGTTGCAAACGCTGCTTTTGTCCCATGTTTGGACATCTCTAGACATCACCCCAGGGATTCGCACCATAGCTGCAGAGGGAAGAGCATTGCCCAATTAGATGGCAGTCCTAGAGGCCCTAAAGGGCCTTCCTTGGGGGGTGGGGACCGCTCACCAAGGGGGGGTGGCAAGGGTAGGCACACCCATGGCAACCTAAGAGCAAACCCTTCAACCATACACATCTACACCCAGTGATGGGGGGACGGCTTTCACCACCACTTGACCATAGACTTCTAGACAGTTAGAGGGGAAAGCCAGCACCAAGCGCAGAACCCGGCGAATGAAGCGCTACAAACGCCCAGCACAGAGCACAGGCAGAGCTGCTGAGCACAGAAGTCAGAACCAACGAGGTAAGAAAAGCTTCACTAACCCAACCCTAAAACCTCACATTCCGCATACACCTCTTAAACACTATCAACACTTAAACACTGCACAGCAATCCGCATGCACTTCACTACACTGCAACAACAAAACAAACCACACATAGTCCCACACAACAGCACATGGCAACCTACTGAGGGGTAAATCGCGACCCAAGGTCAGCAAACAGTACAAACTGAACAGATGCTGTCAACAGGCCATCACAACTCTCGCGATACCTATTTCCACTATTCCCTACTCACCCACCCCACAGTCCATCCTTTTCAGATCCGCCAAAGTGGCAGGGGGCCACTCCGGTGGTGTAATAGTGTAGTGCAATTTGTATTATACCAGTCTACACGATCAATGGACGTCCCTTTAAAATCTACATAAAGAGAAACTTGAGGAGGAAATTCAAATTTTATGCACAGCCATTTTGTTCTCCATACAATCCTGGCATTTAATGAAGCAAGGCCTATTTCAAACCTCACCGCAGCCATGGGAATGGCAGTTGGTAAAGAGAACGCCGTTTCCCAAATGAAGCCTTCCAAAAGAGTGAAATCAAAATCATCCAACAAGTGGTAGATCTGCCTGGACACATGTTTAGCTCTCTCCTTCGGCTTGTTCACGAGGCTACATTTACTTGGTTACGCAGTAATAAAAAAATCCCAGATACCTAGATTGGTTAAACACCTCGATTTTGCAATCATTAATCCACCACACATGATTCTTCATACGCAATTTTGCAAAAAAGAAATGATTTGAGTTGTTTTAG
Organism: Ambystoma mexicanum; assembly: GCF_040938575.1. Taxonomy (NCBI): domain Eukaryota; kingdom Metazoa; phylum Chordata; class Amphibia; order Caudata; family Ambystomatidae; genus Ambystoma; species Ambystoma mexicanum. The sequence goes on from NC_090932.1 coordinate 1,432,336,460, forward strand.
TATTTATCGATACCGTATAAAATTACACAGTCTCTCCATTGGACTGTTTACCCTCTCGCTCAGCTCTTGTTGTGCATCTTATCCACACTTACTTCCCCTTCCCTTCTTCCTTTTCCAGCACAGACCACGGTGTGGATACCCTTGAGGGAAGGAGGAGCACACTACAACGGTACCCGGAAAAGGTTTTACCTTGTGAGACCTATGTGGTGTTTCTCTTGCTGCAGTACAAACAATCTCTTACATAACATCCCCCACTTGCTTATAAAAGAAATACCTAATGCCATAGTACATATGTGATGTCCTCTGCCATCGGCTGAAAGTCTGATTTTGTTTGCATTGGAAACTGGTTGTACACAATTAAGAACACCTTGGAACAAAATCCCACTTGGATCCTCTGATTGCACTACACTCCCAAACCAGCATGAGAGTGTGATTGATTCGGTCCGGCCTTCTGTCAACAGCGATCCCCATAGCCAGAGACCTAAAACAAGGCTCTCCAATTGCTCCAGCCTTGTTCAACTACTTCTTGCCTGACATCAAGCAGTTCCAGTCCCTCAGTCAGATCTTTTTCCTCCAACCATAGGAGGAGTCCACCTAAATCGACTACTGTATGCCGACGACTTGGTCATAATAGACCAAACTTCTGTTGGCCTCCACCACCAGTTGGGCAGTCTCCAGAACAACATCGATAAGAATGACCTGGAGATAAACATAGGGAAGATGAAAATAATGTGCTTTGAAAAATCTAAAAAGTTCAAGGACAAACCGAAATGGTTTTTGGGCCATACACTAATTGAACAAGTCCACTCTTTCGAGTATCTGGGGGTCTGGATTAATAAGAGCACCTTTGAAACGCTGTTTGTGGACCTTCTCCAAGAGAGAGCCAAGACCCTGGCCAGCCAAGCAGTTTCCGTGAACAAGAAATATTGCAGATTCTCAATACTTCCTGGGGTGAACTACTACAAATAAAAAGTGGTCCCTTCTTTGACCTATGTTGCTGAGGCTATATTAAAGATTCCAGACGTGGTGTGGCCCCGGCTAAAAGGACTTTTTTTTGGAAAAAGGTTCTGCGAGTTCTAATGGCAACTCCTATTCAGGTCATACGTAGAGAACCCAGTCTCCCCTCTTTAAAAGTCATGGTGGAATGCAACAGACTGGCTCTGTTCAGAAAGTGCCTCTTATCTTGTGGGCCTTTAATTGTTGACATTTTGAACAAAGAACTCATGGAAGAATCCAACGTCACCCTAAAAACTGGGCAAAACATAATAAAGACAAACTGAGAGCATTTGAGTCTACCGAAGTCTACCGAAGAAGACCTCAGATCAAATCTGATGACAGTAAAATCGAAACTAGGGCAGAACGATTGGATAACTACCCTCGCTTATGCTTCTTGCTATCAGTCAACTGCTCATTTGTCTTTGGAGACAAGAAAATTAAATGCGCTTCCAGGCTATTTGGCGAAGTTCCTGAACAGATTCCACCATGACCAATTTCTTCGGATACGTCTGAACCTGTTACTGACCAACTAAATCATTGCAACAAGAGCTAAACCTAAATTGGTGACGTCAAATATTTGTCCTTTTTGTACAGGGAAGGACTGTGTCGAATCCTTAAAACACCTTATGTTATGTTGTCCAGGTTTAACCAGGGAGAGAACAAAAGTATTTGGTCAACTACTGACACAGTTTCCATCACTAGATGTAGAGGACTGGTGGGCTGAACTTATAAGTGGAGAAAGGACTACATTTGTGTTAGCTGTCGTGTCTTTTATGTCTAGAATAATTCCAGAAAAAGTATCCCCCAAGGCCCACTGTATTTGTATTCGGGTATTTGGGAGACAATGGAAAGTAAATTGATGTAAGTGTTATTCTTATTCATTTGTTGCAAAAATTGTAAGCAATTAATGCAAAAAAAAGAACACATTTTCTTCTAAGGGGCAGTGAACACCCCCAAATAATTATAAAAGAAACAATTGTTAGTGTGAGTGATTCTGAAATTCAGGGACACCAGTTTATTTGAAGTGACATAGATCCAGCAGAGGTTGCCAAGGTATTCTACCAGTAACTTAGCAAAACATTCCAAGTATAATGCTGGACTCACGTTTCGATTGAATTATTTATTTTTTGCCTGTGTATAAAGTTTATTTATTTCACGCAGGGTTCCTGGTATTAAACACGGTAGAGGATTGAGGGGAAATATAATCTCATAGCAATGAAAGCCTGTGGCAAAGTGGGGAATGGGAAGAGGAAACATTCTGCCATAAGTTTACCATTACCTACATAGATGGATCTCCTATTCATTGCGAATGTTCTATGTTGATAGGAGCATAACAACTATCAGGCTGGCCAGAAATGCCTACCTTAATTTTACTTTCAGATTTTATAACTGCAGAAAGATTGGAATAGCAGAATTATCATTTTCTCTATGCTACATACAGTGCAGCATGTAGGAAGGAAAAGGAACATCGATCAGAGTTATAGCCGTGACCCATTTCTTCTGTGAGAAGACCACTAGGGAACAAGGCCTGGGGCTTAGTGATTATTCCGAAATCACTGCAATGTATTTACTCTGTTCCATTAGCCTGAACCTGGGTCTGTCTGACTGGTGGGAATATTATGGGTTTTTGCTATTATAGCTAATGTATATCATATTGTCATTTACTTCTTGAAAAACCTATATTAAAAACGTAAACCATGCATTGAAGATACACACTTAGAAGGCTAGCAGTTAAAACAAAATTCAAATGTATTATATTGGGCAATCTACATTCGGGAGTGCTTTGCATAAGCACATCTATACACAGTGCTCTGCAACTTCGTTTTAGACGTGACACTAGCTTCACAATTGGTGCAAGTGATGATTGGGCCTTCAAGGGTGTTGTATCTTGAATGTGGGTTGACTGAGTGATGGGAGCATGAGGTGTAATGTTGTGATGCATGGAACCCTAGGGGTGTCATCTTAGTACACATCATGGCCGGCTCGTCCATAACGGGTGTGGAGGCACCGAACCTACCAAAATCCTCGACCATTATGGAGGATCCACGGATTAAACTGTCAAAGGAAAACATTGTTTCCCTTTCACTGTTTATGTTCCCCAGTGCACGTTTCCAATGTACTATGCAAGGCATTGTGCTTCCCCACCCGTGCATGGCCTATTGGGGATGCTGGCTGGAAGAATGCATGGCTGAATGCGTGAGGGGTGCTCCTGTGCCTCCCTGCACATCCAGACTAAACAGGGCACAGGGCTTCTGCATGCATGTGCAGGAAGTGCTCTGGGGCGCATCTTGGTTCCAGTTCTTGTGTGCGTGGGAGCTGGAGGGACTTTGTTACAGGAGCCATCATCAGGTAGGAGCAGGATCTGGATCGGGGGTGTGCTAAGTGTAAAATGTATTTAATGTAATGATGTATGTGTATGTTGTTATCTGTGTATGTGTGTGAGTGTGTGTGTGTGTATGCGTGTGACATATAGTGTATGATGTAGGGGTGGTTGGGTGCGTGGACGTGGGAATGAGCGAGTGAATGATGCATGAAAGAATAAGTGAATTCTGTGTGAATGTGTGTTTGAATAAACGAGTGAATGATGCGTAAATCGGTGTTTGAATGGGCAAATCAATGTGGGTTGAATGCTGTTTGAAATGAATGCTGTGTGAATCAGCAAGTAAAAGCTGTGTAAATTCTGTTTGAATTAAATTCTGTGTGAACGAGCGAGTGAATTCTGTGTAAAAGAGCAAGTGAATGCTGCCTGAATTTCTACTTTAATAATATCCTACTCCGAGATTTCAACATCCCTGAGTCCCAACCAGCCTATGTGACTCCCTATTCTCTTTAAACGACTCCATGGACCTTAAACAGATTGTACTCTTTGTACTCCCTGCCATGCATGCCAAAGGTCATACACTCAAAGATGTGAATTCTGCGTGAAAGTCCCTTTCAATGAGTGACTGAAAGATGTGGGAATGCTACTAGAAATGATTGCTGTGTGAGTGAGCGAGTGAATGCTGTTAGAATTGAATGCTGTATGAATGAGTGCGTGAACGTGAATGTGTTTGAATGAGTGAGTGAAAGCTGTGTGAATACTTTTTTTAATGAATGCTGTGTGTGTGAATGCTGAATGTTTGTTGCAATTAGCCTATACATGTGCAGGTGCTTGTGTTGGGTTTGTGCCAGCTGGAGAGGCTGATTTGGGCAGAAAGAGGGGAAAGGGGAGATTTTTTACTGGGCATCTATGCCTGGGGACGAGTCAATGGGGGCCATTATGACCCTAGCGGTAGCCCTGCCAGTAAATACCGGCAAGGCTGCCACCGGAGTCATGAATTTCCTGGCGCCGGAGAATGGGCAATTACTGGGGCATTACAGCCCCGGCGTCCCGGAAATTTCCCATTCCAGAAAATATGACTCCCAATTCCCATTTGAGTCCCATTGGACTCAATGGGATTGGGGAGGCCGGATGCACCGGCACAATTCATGAATGGTGCCGGTGCACCCGTTGATGTCTGCCCGCGGGTGCCGTCTACCCGCCAGGTCAGACCTGGCGGGCTGAAACACACCTGCTCGCAGAACTCATAGTTTGGCTGTCCAGAAACACAGTACCAGCAAGCTTACCGGTACCGTTGTTTCGGAACCGGCAAACTTAAAATGAGGCCCAATGTATTCAGTGTCGGCTGAGGACAATTCACCCTTAGCTAGCCAGATTGGGAAAATCCATACTAGGAACGGAATGACGCGTGTGAGGTGAACTGGGCCTGCGCAGAAGGATGCAACTTTATATGAGGAGTTAGTTGAAGCGGTAGCAACCTTTCAACTCTACCAGTGGAAACTGATTCCCAGTAAGCCTCCTTTCTGGATGCATTGACTCTTCACTCCCCCAACTTAGAACCACATTTTAAGAGGTGGATCACTTTTCCGAGCTTTATTTTTGCTTCTTTTCGTCATCACTGCTAATACTTACAGATCGTGGTTTTGATCAGGGCTCTTTTAATGTTCGCTCTCCCCCACTACAGACATGATGAATACTGGACACAAAGTGGACTCTATTGTTTTCGTGTTTTTTTTTAAGCCACTTTATCCAGCAGCATCCGAAGAAGCAGACGTCACTGTCCACATTTTGACTTTTTTCAGTCTTTCTATTCTGAACTTGTGTGTCTCCAGCATGATTTCATCAACACCTAAACACACCAAAAACCGATGCTTGGAAAGATTTGCATTAATCAGTAACTATTACGCAATCCGCAATGCAGCTTCCGATCCATCGTTTTTATACATATGCGCCCCACTGTTTGCACTGGCTCCAAAGTGAGCAGTCCAGCCAGGACTCTTAGGCCATGTCCCCTGTGCAAGAGAGCACAAGCAACAGCAGACATGTAGCCACTGCTGTGAGACTCAGCATTGAGGTACGGCTTGAGTGCCTAGGCCAAGGATCTCCTATAGCTTTGGCTCTCCAGACGTTTTGGAACACAACTCCTTATGGCCCTAGCCAGCATTGTCAACAGTGAGGGATCATGAGAGCTACTGGCCAGAACATCTGGACAGTCACAGGTTGCAGGCCATGGCTGACCTAAGCGAACCAAGGACTTATCTGATTCTATTGTCACTCAGTTAAGGGGATTCATAAAAAAGACAAAAAAGTGATCCATGAAAAATAAAAGTAATGAGCCACAAGACAAAAAACTACAAAATGGTCAAAATTAATACTATTATATTCAATGAGCTATTGTTCTCCGTAAAAGAAGGGTGCGCTTAAGCATCACTGGATAGTGTCATTTATGTATAGTCACCTGCTTTCAAGGGGCGCAACAAGCAATGATGACCGTCTGTGATTGAACACAGAAAATGACTAGAACAGTTTGTTTTAGGTCCCCCTGAGGAGCAATCAGGGAGGATTTGCTCCTGGGCATAGGCTGCTCTCGGCCGTTACGTGTCGACTCAGCTGAACACACAAAAACATACGGAAGGAGGAGGAAAGTAGGCCATGTTTCTGGGCAGGAGGCCAGTGCCGAGTGAACATATTACAGCTCAGCGGGGGGACCTGCTTCCAGGGGAAGGGTGGTCGATATTGGACTGTTTCTGTGCCAAGTTGCTGATTGCCAAGAAGGACGCTGTCTTTTTGCAAATGTAAGCACCAGATTAGTTCATCAGCCACCAAAGAGAAGCAGTGGCGTCGCTAGGGGGGGGGCCTGCGGGAGCCAGCCCCCCCCCCTGTGAAAACCTGTGCCCCCCATCTGTCCCCCCCTACCTAAGAAGAGAAGTGACCATGTTCTCCCCTTACTTTTGTCTGTGCCCCCCTACTTTTGTCTTTGGCCCCCTCTGTGCCCCTCCTAAATTTGATTCCTGGTGACACCACTGAAGAGAAGTGCAAGCGGAAACGAAAGGAATCTTCCCAGCAGCGTTTATTTGGAAGCCGCTTTAGCGAATATACAGGACGCCAGTCGTGATTTATGACAGGTGCGTCACGTGAGTGGCACCCTGAGCAGCACGTGGTATTCACAAAGCCGTAATATACTAGCAAAGCAGTAAAATACCAATTGAAATCATTCACACATATTACCTCGGAATGTTCCTCTGCTACGATAGTATATGAGACTAATACATTGCCTAGTATAACACTGTTAAATGACCCATGTGGTCCACAAAACATGGCACGCTAACACATGTCTAATGGCATGTGCTTTGTTAACTCATTACTCACTTGTAATATAAATAAATCACGGGGCTTTATGACTGCAATAAGCTACTGTAGTGGTCCAGAGATGTCGTAATGCACGTTATGCAGATTTAGCAGAGCTAACAAACATAGTGGCGGGAAAAGGGTATAAAACAATGAAAGCATAACCAAAGCGGTGGAAAACGAAAAGAAAGTGGGGGAAAAGAAAACGTGACTGGTGGTTTGAAGCAGAGGTGGGTGTGGCACGTATGTGTTAGATGGTGTCAAATACCCCCTGCTGTGAATTAAAGGAAGGGCACAGTTCAGCATAGAATTTTGAGACATAACAGTGTCAACCTGCTTGTGGCGTCAGGTCCATAAATGGTCATGAAAATCACTGGTGAATAGCAACCTTGTAGGGTTTAAGTGGGGATACTTTCTGCCATATATTAGAACAGAGCTGCGACGTTTCACCTCCCTTGTTTTTAGGAAACAATCACGCCACCAGAAGCCTGTAATAAAACATTAGAGGTATCTCACAATGATGTATTGCTCCGTGTCGTCTTGCTTCCAAGGCGAGCATGTTGCCCCTGAGCTATCCTCCCGAGACCCTCGAGTGCCCTCGCCTTTCAGTTATTGATTGTAAAGGATGGTCTTGGGAGGGCTCTTAGTGTTTCTACAGGACTGGGCTGAGGGGATTCAGAACATGGTAAAACAAGCACACGCAATGCCAACAGTTTGGGCTTTTGTGTAGGCATGGCAAAGGCCCTTGCCAGGCACAGCCGCAGTGGTATTAACTGGCCATTGATGGTAGCAGGTGCAAAATGGTGCCAGTACCTGGGCATCTAACAACAGTGCTTGACAAAAGGTTAACACATATGCACAAGCCAAACATATTGGCTTTCCCAATGCTTGTAGGAAACCGGACTTCAGTGGCTTTGCCAGTGCAGTGTTTATGGATCAAGAGGCTGAAGAAAGGGCAGGCAAGACAATTTTATTATACTAGTAGCCTATTTACAATTCCAACTAGTCATTAACTCTCAGAAGACTGCTTTGAACAAACAGTGGCAGGCACTTTGAATGCCAAGCCTGAGAGTAAGGCTTGATTAAAGCAAGCTCGAATAGTTCCCATGAGGTGGTGTTTTGCGGGGAATAGGCAGGAATGTGTGGGAATGGCCATACGGATTAGCATGGCCATGGGCAGGCAGTGGGTGGGTCCATAAAAAAAACGACGCCTAGAGACTGTGTGTCCCTCCTCAAATGTCATTCCTCCCTATCTGAACTCCAGTGCCATAGTTTTAGCTTGTGGGTGTCGCAAGTGCCACTTAATAGCCGAAACAAACAAACAAAAATGAAGAAAGGAAAGAGGGGGAACAAGATTAATGACAAGAGGAAATGCCAAACTAAGAGCATAGCTAATAAGAGACATACAAGGGGAAAAGGAATGGAAGAGATAATGAAATATGAAGAAAGATTTAAAAAAAGAAAGACCAAATGCATGAAAAAGTTTAGCAGAACAAAGAAAAGTCTAAACAACGAAATACAAGCAACCGAAAAGAAGTAGGACTTAAGGACGAAAACTGTGACACAAGAGAAAAACGCTTTGCACAGAAAACAGCAGAAGAAATCGATAGATTGAAATATGGAATGACAAAAAGAGCACAGGTAAGACAAAGCGGGGCTGATAGAGACATAAGAATAATAGGAGAAAGAAGAACTTCTGGCAATGACAAATAGTTGCAAAAATCTTCTTCCTTCTTCTTGTTAGGATAAACTCCAGAAACCCAAAGCCGGCGATTTCCATCTATTAAGATGAGGTTCGCCAAAATAAGCACCAATCAGCCATCCACCTGCACTAGATCTCGCCCCACTTCCCCGTCTCCCGCACAAACTGAAGCAGGAACCTACACTGTTCATCCACCACCCCTCGTTTCCAACCAAACAGATCAGATAACCCCTGTACAACCACCCCAAGGCCACTCATCCTGACTCTGAGCAAATCTCGCTGCACATCAAACCTCACATAGTCCAATATATAATGAGGCACCCTCTCTGGGCACCCGCAATCCTCACACGCCGCTGATGAAACTCTACCCATCAAACACTTCCATCCCGCTAACCCCGCATGACCCACCCATAGAAATAGGAATTATGAGAGTCAGTGGCAGAAATGCAAGTAAAACATGGAATATAGAATATAATTACCCCAACTGTTAGGAAAGATTTCGTAATTGTAGGTAATTTTCCTTCCATGTGGCAACCCCTAAACTTTTTGCTGTTGTTTTTCACCTTGTTCTTGACTTTGCCAGAGAAGTGCAGCCTTCTGCCACACTCCTCTGGGCTTTCGCTCCTTTCTTACGGGGAAACTGACATGCCCTTAAGACAGTCAGTACCGGGGAACGCTGTTTCCCGTAGTTTCTTTTATCATGTTGCGGCTTTCGTGCAACATGACACAAGAGGGCACTGTAAGCTAAGTTACAGCTCTCTTGGGTCTCTAGCCTTCTACAGGCCCTAGATACTCGTTTAGGATTGTATCTGATCAGTGCAAGTAATTCAGGGACGGGAATGGTGGCAGCGATCGTTTCTTGTGTTTTGAGCTCCTTTTGGCGTTCTAAGCGCATTTCTCGCGCTTAACCCAAAATGGTGGGCTGGCTCCCAAAATGGCCAGACCACGAGGCTCCTTTGTCCTGACCGCTGACCGTCTTGCTCCCTTCACCTTCCCCAGGTCGAGCCGACCTGGGGCCTTCCTTATTTGGGCATGTACTTTCCCGCAAAACACGGATGCTTTCGCGGGCTTCTACATGTCTTGTGTGTGCCTCCAGGATGTGGGCTGGGATGTCTGGTCCCAATACACATCCTGGTTGCCAGAGAGTCTAGGGTGGTGTGAATGCCTGGGACCACCGTGGTCCGTGATTGGTCCACGAATGGTGTGAGTGTTGATGAGCGGATCTCCCATTGGGTCCCCTCCGTTTTGGCGCGAAGGGAACCATGGATAGAGGGAGCTGGAAACACCACTACCAGGTCGATCTCCTGAGTTCTCACGAACGAAGGAATACAGGAGCCAAGTATCCTGCAACCAAGAGGCTGGACCGAGGAATCACTGGTGACCCGCTGAAGGACTTCTCCTCTGCACTGCTGTCGCCTTGTGAAACCCTTTTCACCTTTGATCGAACCAGAAGGCCTGTACTGGTACTTCGACCCTTTGGAATAGCGGGAACAGCTATTCTCGGCATCTTCACCATCTCCTGCCAGTAAGCCTTCGGAAGCGTCTCTGGGCCATCCAGCTGACTGACCAGCTTACACGGGAGTCTTGCTCTGTAACCGCCGCCAGGTTGTGTAGTATTTCGAGCCCTTGTCACTCTCACACGCTTCGTACACTTGGCATTCCCAGGTCTGAAGTGAGTAGTGTACATTTGGCTCAGATACACACGGCCGCTCCGTTGCCCTGCTGTGGTAACAAACTGTGCGGGTTTCTTCGATTGGGACGTCTTTTTACTCAACACGAAGACGAGGCGTTCCCTGCTCTTCTGAACCTGCCAGCTACTGAAACGGACGCGGAGAAGCCTGTAAATGTGTATATATTTTTAATATAACAACTGTTTGGAGTAGTTTGTAAGTGATCTTGCTTTGTGTGCTCATTGCAGGCTTTCAGTCACCCTCACCCCTCTTGAGACCTAGTCTTGACCGCCGCGATCGCTACCTTGATTGGTCTGGCTCGTCCAGAGGTTACCCTGTTCCAAGTAATTAGGTTGGCCTTCTGAACTTCTGCGCCACCAGGACAGAGTTCAGAAATCCGTCTTAACAAATTGGTGTACAGCGGTGGGATACGACTGAAGGTATCCAGTGTTGCGCACAAACTAAGGCATTTCAGGTTATTCCAACCAGGACACGTAGTGAATTGTTGTAGTATAACTTTAAAAAGGCCATAGTCCTATCTAACAGTATGGAAACAAATACCTTGTTAACTTTAAATGCTTCCAAAATCAGAAACATTGAAAAAGATGTGTGCGGAGAGAGGTGTTTCCTCTCAAGGCACGAAATTGGAAATGATCCAAAGAATTGTGGCGTGGCAAGAAGCGCAGCTTGATGCTATAACTTCTGAGGACAGTGCGGAAGGAGGTGGGGCTGCTCTCACTGGTAGAACCGACGGTTCTGCCGCTGCACTGATCCATCGCGACCACGAGGACAGGGAGGACGAGATGTCTAATGTTTCCTCTGCCAGTGCTGATGGGGAGGCTATGCTTGAATTCAAGAAGCAAGAGCTGCGGTTTAGGCAGCAGGAGCTTGAATTCAGCATAGCCAAACTAAAAATCGAACAGGCAGAAAAACAAAAAGACAGGGATCACCAGTTGGAACTGGCCAAGCTTCAGTTTGCAAATGGGTCCAAGGGTCCTGGACATGGGTCTGGGGCCTCCTCTCATCCACGGTTTCCGAAAGATCTGCTCAGTGTGTATGAGGAAAGGAATGACATTATGGACTGGCTGAATGCGTTTGAGTATGCATGCGAAGTTCAACAAGTTGACAATGCTGATAAGATTGCCTGGTTACTCAGCAGACTGCCCCATTCTGGCTGTAGTGCCATTATGGAAATGTCGAAGGCTGAGCGAGCTGATTTCGCAATGTTAAAGCAAACTCTCATTTTAAAGTTTGGGATGACTCCGGCCCAATATTTGAAACGTTTCAGAGAGTATAAGAAAAAGGAAGGTGGTACTTGGGTTTCTTATGTCACTGAATCCTTGAAAAACTTAACTGGCTGGGTCGAAGGTTATAAGGTTCCTACCTTCGAAGGCATGATAAATCTTGTCATGCTGGAACACATTTTTGCATCTTCTTCCCCGGAGCTTAAGCAGCATTTGGCCGATTCAAAGGAGATAGATCCTAAGAAGCTGGCCATTGCAGCAGACTTATGGGTGTCACATCGAGTGTCCCATAAGGACAAAACTCATCCTAGTAAGCAGGAGGAAGGGAAAAAGTCCAAAGATATGGAGGGTGGAGCATCTGATAAATCGTCTTCTCATAAGGGCCACAAAAAGAAAAATAAGGGTAAGACACAAGAGAACTCACAGGGTAGTGGAGGTCAGCCTCCGAAACAGAACTCTGGTTACAATAAGCCTCCCTATGTAAACAGACCCAATGGATCTTGTTTTGCTTGTGGAGCAACTGCCCACGTGAAGGGGGATCCCCGGTGTAAGGTTAGACCTTTGGGGGTCCAGTCCGCTAATCTGGCCTTCTCCTCCTACGAGGAAGAAGAGATTACAGGAGCATCCTTCTCCTCAGACTCATTTCCCAGCGGGATAGAGGCTGAGGTAGTTTTAGTTTCCCTGGGTTCCTGGGAGCCTAAAGTCGCAGAGGCTTATGCTAGGATTCCGGATAATACCAAGCACTACTTTAAAGACAGTGTGCTGATCAATGGAGTAGATACTCCAGCTCTTAGGGATAGTGGGTGCAGTCGCACTGTAGTGGATTCTACCTTGGTAGACTCAGAGGAAGTTGCCAGAGCTACTCTGATGCCCACTAAATTGGCTGACGGCCCCCTCCGTATGTTTCCAGTAATACCTGTAAATCTTACTTTAAATGGTACAGCAGTCAGGATTCCAGTGAGCATTCAGAGAAACGTCCCGGGAAAGGTCTTGTTAGGTAATGATCTCAGAGCTTTAGGGCTCGTAGGAGACACTGCCGAAAGACCCTACACACGGTCTCAAGCACGGGCAGCATTGGCCAAGACCAATACGCTGCCCCAGCCGAAGGGGAAACCCAAGGCGAAAGGAGTCGACAAGTCAAGACAAGGGAAAGAGAATATTCCCCCGAGCTCGCCTACCACTGCGGTGGAGGAAGTTGGTCAATCGCCCGGGCCTGACGAGGAGGTGGCGATGCCTGAAGTATTTGACCCCAACGATCATCCTGAACTAAAAGACTTGTTAGTTGAAGGAGGTCCTGATAGGGACGAATTCAGTAAAGGCCAACGTGAGTGCCCATCTCTGGAAGGCCTAAGGAGACAGGCCTGCTCCCAGCTTGAGGGTGAACCTCCTGGGACGCATAGGATTTATTGGGAAGGTGGACTCCTGTATAGTGAGCCCACAGAGTCTACAGAAGGAGACCATAGGAGGTTGGTGGTTCCCCTTGCTGTTAGGCCCTTCCTCCTGCAGTTGGCGCATGAAGTTCCCCTTGCTGGTCACCTTGGTATGAAGAGGACCAAGCAAAGGTTATCCATGCACTTCTACTGGCCCAAGATGGGGGTGCAAGTAGAAAGTCACTGCAGGAGTTGTGCCTCCTGCCAGTTGTCTGGTAAGGTTGGCGCGACAATCTAAGCTCCGTTGGTACCGCTCCCAGTTGTGGGGGTACCATTTGAAAGGGTAGGGATCGACATCGTTGGTCCCCTTGACCCACAAACATCCTCAGGCAATAGGTTTATCCTGGTGCTGGTCGACCATGCAACCAGATATCCTGAGGCCATCCCATTGAAAACTAACTGCCAAGTCAGTTGCAAAAGCTTTACTTGGCATATTTACTAGGGTTGGCTTCCCTAAAGAAGTTGTGTCGGATCGTGGCAGCAACTTTATGTCGAAGTATATGCAGGCTATGTGGAAAGAATGTGGGGTCACCTACAAGTTCTCTTCTGCATACCACCCCCAGACCAATGGTCTGGTGGAACGTTTCAACAGAATGTTTAAGAGCATAATTGGGGCTCTGGAGGAACCTCAGAGAAGAAAATGGGATCTTCTTTTACCATGCTTACTGTTTGCCTACCGAGAGGTACCACAGGAGGGTGTTGGCTTCAGCCCCTTCGAACATCTGTTCGGTCATCCCGTACGGGGACCCTTAGCCATCGTCAAAGAGGAATGGGAGATGCCCACTCCCCCTGTTACTACCAACGTAGTTGATTATGTGCTAGGGCTCAGAAAACGGATGGTACTTCTGATGGGCTTGGCTAGTGATAAATTGAAGGCAGGACAAGCGCTGGTGAAACATTGGTACGACCAGAAAGCTTCCCTCATCAACTTTACACCTGGTCAGCAAGTCCTGATCATGAATCCCATAAGGCCTCGAGCTTTACAGGACAAATGGTCAGGCCCTTACACAGTGGTGGAGCCCCTGGGTGAGGTTAACTATTTAGTGGACCTTGGAAGGCCTGGTCAGGCTCCAAAAGTGTTTCACGTGAATAGGCTGAAGGCTTTTGTCCCAAGAGTCGAAATCTCAGCACTGCTACTGGCTTCAGACGTTGAGGAAGAGGAGTCTGAACCTCTCCCCGACCTGTTCCAAAGCGGTCCTTCAGATAGCTCCTTTGAGGGTGTCCGAGTGGCCTCTCACCTGACTTCTGATCAGCAGGCTGAGGTGAAAAGTTTGCTTAGGCAGTTTTCCCCCCTGTTTTCACAGTCGCCTGGTTTGACACCTTGGTGCAAACATAACAATGACACAGGAGACAGTGTACCTACCAAAAGTAGAGGATACAGGATGTCAGACAAAGTACGGTCTTATATTAAGACCGAGGTCAACAAGATGTTAGACCTTGGGGTGATTGAACCCTCTAGTAGTCCTTGGTCCAGCCCAGTGGTTTTGGTTCCAAAGGCAGGCACTTCTGAATTGAGGTTATGCATGGATTACAGGGCTCTGAATGCTGTCACCAAGACAGATGCACACCCCTTGCCTCGAACAGATGAGCTGGTGGATACTTTGGGTGCCTCCAAGTACCTCAGCACGTTTGACCTCACTGCTGGCTATTGGCAAATAGCTTTAGCAGAACATGCCAAGGAGAAGACAGCATTTTCTACTCCAGGCGGCCTTTACCAATTCCGGGCAATGCCGTTCGGGTTGAAGAATGCACCTGCCACTTTCCAGAGGCTTGTGAATCATGTGTTGAATGGGTTGGACGAATTCTGTCTTGCATATCTGGACGATATAGTAGTTTTCAGTGCCACCTCTGAAGACCATGTAAAAGACCTCGGGATTGTGCTCCAGGCTCTTCAGAAAGCACACCTGACCATAAAGGCTAGTAAATGCCAGATTAGACAAGGCTCAGTGGTTTACCTTGGACATGAAGTAGGTGGAGGGAGGATACAGCCTCTTCCCAGTAAAGTACAAGCAGTACAAGACTGGCCTACCCCCACTACGCAAACCCAAGTGAGAGCCTTCTTAGGACTCACGGGGTATTACCGTAATTTTGTGGCAGACTATGGCACCATAGCTGCCCCTCTGACTGCCCTCACAACTCCGAAGAAACCCAAGAAGGTAACTTGGACCGACGAGTGTGAGAAGGCCTTCAATGGCTTAAAAGACTCCTTGTGCCAGGCCCCTGTCCTCAGGGCCCCTGATTATCAAAGACCTTTTATCGTGCAGACGGACGACTCTGACACTGGGATAGGAGCTGTACTATCACAAGTAGATGAGAAGGGAAAGGAACACCCTATTGGTTTTATTAGCCGCCAGCTTAAGGACAGAGAGCTCAGATGGTCCACGGTAGAGAAAGAATGTTTCTCTGTTGTGTGGGCCCTAAGGAAGCTGAGGCCCTACCTCTATGGGACCCACTTCACTGTGCAAACTGACCATAAGCTGTTAAAGTGGCTAATGAACATGAAGGGGGAGAATCCAAAGTTGCTTAGGTGGTCCATAAGTCTACAAGGCTTCGACTTCACTATTGAGCATAGGCCAGGTGTCCAACATAGCAATGCTGATGGGTTGTCCAGAATGTTTAACCGACCTGCACAAGAGACTCATCCAGGGGTGGATTAGTTCCCCCTGTCCATAGTCTGGGAGGGGCGAGTGTTAGGAAAGATTTCGTAATTGTAGGTAATTTTCCTTCCATGTGGCAACCCCTAAACTTTTTGCTGTTGTTTTTCACCTTGTTCTTGACTTTGCCAGAGAAGTGCAGCCTTCTGCCGCACTCCTCTGGGCTTTCGCTCCTTTCTTACGGGGAAACTGACATGCCCTTAAGACAGTCAGTACCGGGGAACGCTGTTTCCCGTAGTTTCTTTTATCATGTTGCGGCTTTCGTGCAACATGACACAAGAGGGCACTGTAAGCTAAGTTACAGCTCTCTTGGGTCTCTAGCCTTCTACAGGCCCTAGATACTCGTTTAGGATTGTATCTGATCGGTGCAAGTAATTCAGGGACGGGAATGGTGGCAGCGATCGTTTCTTGTGTTTTGAGCTCCTTTTGGCGTTCTAAGCGTGTTTCTCGCGCTTAACCCAAAATGGTGGCCTGGCTCCCAAAATGGCCAGACCACGAGGCTCCTTTTTCCTGTCCGCTGACCGTCTTGCTCCCTTCACCTTCCCCAGGTCGAGCCGACCCGGGGCCTTCCTTATTTGGGCATGTACTTTCCCGCGAAACACGGATGCTTTCGCGAGCTTCTACAAGTCTTGTGTGTGCCTCCAGGATGTGGGCTGGGATGTCTGGTCCCAATACACATCCTAGGTGCCAGAGAGTCGAGGGTGGTGTGAATGCCTGGGACCACCGTGGTCCATGATTGGTCCACGAATGATGTGAGTGTTGATGAGCGGATCTCCCATTGGGTCCCCTCCATTTTGGCGTGAAGGGAACCGTGGATAAGAGGGAGCTGGAAACACCACTACCAGGTCGATCTCCTGAGTTCTCACAAACGAAGGAATACAGGAGCCAAGTATCCTGCAACCAAGAGGCTGGACCGAGGAATCGCTGGTGACCCGCTGAAGGACTTCTCCTCTGCACTGCTGTCGCCTTGTGAAACCCTTTTCACCTTTGATCGAACCAGAAGGCCTGTACTGGTACTTCGACCCTTTGGAATAGCGGGAACAGCTATTCTCGGCATCTTCACCATCTCCTGCCAGTAAGCCTTCGGAAGCGTCTCTGGGCCATCCAGCTGACTGACCAGCTTACACGGGAGTCTTGCTCTGTAACCGCCGCCAGGTTGTGTAGTATTTCGAGCCCTTGTCACTCTCACACACTTCGTACACTTGGCGTTCCCAGGTCTGAAGTGAGTAGTGTACATTTGGCTCAGATACACACGGCCGCTCCGTTGCCCTGCTGTGGTAACAAACTGTGCGGGTTTCTTCAATTGGGACGTCTTTTTACTCAACACGACGACAAGGCGTTCCCTGCTCTTCTGAACCTGCCAGCTACTGAAACTAAACGCAGAGAAGCCTGGGTCTACTTGCATCGGGGACCGGTGAGTAGCATAGCTAGGATCTGGTCGCCCTCCTGCAGGAGCCCATTGCTTTTCCCCGCTGTGTCAAACAGCACCCTTTTCCGTACTCGCGCTCTGCTTCTGCCCACTGTGGAGGCTCCGCTTGAGTCGCGGAACTTGTTCTTCTTCTTTTGTGCTCTAAACTGAACTGCCTGATTTCCCTCGAAGAGCTTCTCCTTTTGCCCGTTGGCACCAGCTTGTGCAGGTACTTTTGAGCACAAGGCTCCACTCTTCGCAGGGCTCGGACTTCCATCTAGTTAGGTGCCTCTGAAGGTGAACTGGGTCTAAGCATTATTTTGCACTGCCTGCCTTCCTTCCCTTTTAGGTGGACTACCCATTTCGTGCATCTAACGCTTGAGACTGTCGTATTTGTATATATATTGTGTTGATATGGTATGTGTTGGTTTACTATCGTTATATTGTGATTTTCTTGCTACGGTCATTGTTTTAAAGGCCTTGAAATAAATGTGTATACATTTTTAATATAACAACTGTTTGGAGTTGTTTGTAAGTGATCTTGCTTTGTGTGCTCATTTCGGGCTTTCAGTCACCCTCACCCCTCTTGAGACCTAGTCTTGACCGCCGCGATCGCTACCTTGATTGGTCTGGCTCGTCCAGAGGTTACCCTGTTCCAAGTAATTAGGTTGGCCTTCTGAACTTCTGCGCCACCAGGACAGAGTTCAGAAATCCGTCTTAACACCAACTACTTAAAAAAAGATATTAAAAGTCAACAAGCAATCCGGTGGCCTAAAAAAAGCTACTGAACCTGGGGAATAGTACCACTATATCGTCACAAAACTCCTCGGTCCCCTAACATTCAATAACTTCATAATGTACACTAGGGTATTTTTGTTTATTGTCTTGTATTTTCACGGTGGTTGCGGTGTCACTTTCCAACAGGCACTGTTTGGCATTCACATTTGGGATAACCCATTAAAGAAAAATGAAGCTTCATGTTCAAAAAAGATGGAGGATATCAGGCAGAAGGTTTACTGGACAGTGCCAAGCACTTTCTGAAGAGTAATGTATCTTCTATGTTGGTGGGAAGAAATAGCTTGCCAGTGTATGCCGCATGCACCTGAGGAGCTGTGCTCCAAACGCTGTGCAACAATGATGTGTTTTTATAGCATTGAACATTATGAAGGTGAAATAGCAAATAGGCGAGGATTTATTTCAAAAATACAAAATACATTAATTATGCTTTGCAAAAACCAAGTGGTTGATGCTGTCAGTAAATGTGTGTGAGGTACATGCCAGGCCAGTGACATTCTATTAATGTTCAATTCTGTGTAAGGTTGACAAGTTTGACAGAATACATACTTCGACAGCTCCTGAATGGGGGTCTTATAGACTGAGGGAGAGGTCATGATCAGTTGGTGCAGTTAAGGGCAGTTGGTTAGCTGGCCTAAGTGAATCTAGGTCACGTGACCTAAACCCCACCTACCTCTCAATCACTGCTAATCTTTTGGTGCCTTCTTGTTTTGGCACCCTATTTTTCTCATTTAAGGAGCCTTCCGGCTTCTTTTCTTTTGTAGTGGATGAGCTGGTGCAACAGGATCTAGGTCACGTGAGCTAAACCCCACCTGCTCGCTTAGGCCTGCCTTTTACTTTCCTTACTTAACTGCTAGTTCGCAAGGCGTCTGAAGTAAAGAGCACTCAAAGAAAAGGGCAACGCCTATTTGATATGATATGATATGGCATTTATAACGCGCTTGTACACAAGTGTTTCTAGGCGCAACAAGACAAGGAGTGGGAAACAGAGGGAGGATAAAACAAGATTCTTACTAGGCCTTGTGTCAGTCAAATTGCACAAGCGCAGGGAAGGGGAGAAGTGCAAAGGGTGATGGGCGGTAGAGAATTGCAGGTAATCAGAAAGTTCAGCCAACGGATGGCTCACAAGTGCATAGAGAGGGGGCTGTATGGTTACAGATACAGACCACAGTTCTGGGGGAGCTAAGAGGCAGTGTGAGGTGCAACTGGACAGACAGGGACCTGGACCTAAATTCAGAGGGTGACCAGGTGGCCAGTGCATGGAGCAGATGGGTCATCAGCAGGGGAGAGTAAGAGAGAAAGCGAAAGTGAAGAGGAATGTCTTGAGTAGTTCCGGAACCGGAGGTGGTTCTGCTCTAGTTTGAGGGAGGCAGGGAGGCTGTTGCATCTCACTGCTTGAAAAAGCAACTGACCCTCAGAGAGTTGGAGGTGGAAGAGCGGAGAGCTCGAGATGGGAGATACTTAGGAAGAGAGAGTTGGAGGTAGTGCGTTCCTGTTAGGGCCTGAAAAGGGCCATGGGCCAATTACTCTGCATGTGCTACACCAGGTTAATATCACCATGTGTCTCCACTCACCACAACCCATTCCCAAACTCTCCGGGATAGCTAACCTGGTAAAATTAATCAATATCACCAGTATACCCCTACAACATTACCCCTTCTGTTGAAGTCCATCTGGTTATGATAGTTAATGCTTCCTCAGCGGTTGTGCATGCTTCCAATATCACCAACCTCATAGCCAACAACAATTGTGATGACCTTTTCATTACTGAAACATGGTTTACACCCTCCTCGATGTTCTCCTACCCCACGGCTACAGTGTCCAACATACTGGCCACACAGGAAAAAACTAGAGGTGGATTGGCAGTCATCCATAAAATCAACTCTTCCTTCATGGTAATCCAAACCCCTGCACACAGCTCCTTTGAATCCCTGTCATGCTGGTTCTCAATCTCAAACAACTCAGTTATATTCCACCTTATTTACAGACCAGATTAAGGGAGTGGTAACTTCTTCAATGACTTTTCTAAAGTTCCCTCCTCTGATACAGTTTCCTACTGTAATAATATCATCCTCTGATATTTTAACATCCCTGAGTACAAACCAGCAAAACACCTACATGACTCCCTATTCTCGCTAAACGACTCCATGGATCTTAAACAGATTGTACTCTCTGCCACGCATGCCAAAGGTCATGCGCTCAACCTAGTCATCGACTGGGCCTCATTACGAGTTTTGCAGTCCAGAAATAAAGGTGCTGGTAGCAACGTACCGGCACCCTTTCCGGACCGCCAAACTATAAGTATGCCATTAGGGGCACTGAGCTACCGGCAGGCCTGAACTGCCGGGAGTTCAGGCTCCTACTGGCATGTTTTTCACTGAAGCACCGGCACCATTAGCAATGGTGCCGGTGCTTCAGTGTCCCCATTCCCATGGAGTCCTATTGCACTCCATGGGACTCCATCGGAATGGGGATTTACCGCACCACCGCAGCTTGTGATAACCCGGTAGCACCGGGATGTCAGCAGCGGTTACAGTGTTACGAGGTTGGCAGCAAACCACTGGTAGCACCAATGGGTTACCGCTAACCTCATAATGAGGCCCATGAATATCAACTCATGTCCAAACCTCTCATGCCCAAACCCACTGCCCCTCAGCTGGACCCACCATGCCTCAATCCCCCTTCTGATAACACACATAATGCTGCCCCACAAAGCTCAGGTGAAACACCCTGTTAGTGAGCACCAATCCTTCAGGTATTCCCTGCTGTTCCCACTAGAGGCAATGTTTACAACAATCCCCACTATAGGGAATGACTCCGCCCTCTGGATACATCTAACCAAATTGCCAAAGAACTAGTGGATGCACACGCACCTCTAATGTATAGTTGCACCAAGGTCAAAGCGTCTCCTCCCTGCTACATAACCAAGATCGCTGAATAGAAAAGCTCTATCTGATCCCTTGGAAAGCAGAGGCACAAAGACTGCAGTTTAGTGGAACTCTCATTCCTCAAATCCCTAAATTGCCAACACAGACATGATCTTGAGGCCAAGTTGGCTTACTACACTTCCACCATTGAGGCAGCCTCTAACAGGTGCAAAGCATTATTAGAAGTAGTCAAGCACTGCTCCAAAGCCACACCTGGCCCCGAGGTGCCATCTTCACAAGAGAAATACAAAGGATAAACAGCTTCTTCAATAACATAATTGATAAAATTAGACGACACAGTGATGCCTTAAAGCCAGACCTACCCCCACTACCCATCTCGGCAGGCCACTGCCCTCCTGGACAGATTTCACCCTCCTCTCTCCTAAGGATCTTTCAGACACAGTCACTTCACTCAAACCCAATACTTACACGGACGGCTCCCCCCCCACCTCTGTAAGGAGATCATGGTGGCAACAGTAAAGTCAGACACAAGTGATCACAGTTGAAGGGTGTTTATTAAACTGCAATGGTGGGTTGGAAAAACGCCTAATTTAAACATAAATCTAAGATGGGAGCAAGCTTTGACAATCAAATACTAATAAGGCAGTCCTAATGGTGGCGTGTCAAATCAAAGGGCCTATACAATGAAAAACCTATTGCCAATCCTTACGCTAAATACAAAAAGAAGTGTGGCATAATGTTCTTAAGAAAGAAGCAAGTGTTCACAAATAAGTCAGGATCCTGTACGAGGTCTCCCTTCCCCATGTTTTCAGCACGGGACAAAGTGGCACTTTGGAGCACAGCACACACTCAGCCCTTCCCAGCACAAGCTAACAGTTCCGCTCTAAGCAATCAGGGCCTTCAGTGGTTAAGTCTCTTTTCTACTAAAGGTTATTTGCCACTGTGGACCTGATGTATAAAAATAATAAACAAAAAGTTCCTTTCTGCTTGCACATCGAGTGATCTCTTTCACCCTGGATCCCCCTCTTCCAGGCACATATCCCTTCTTAATTGTAAGCCCCTTGCCGGCGGGTTCGCTATGGCTTTCAACATAATCTTCTGCATGTTATTTACGACACAGAGTGTCGTAAATGTCGTTTAAACAGTTCACTGTGGACATCCCTCTGCCGGGTTCTGTAACGCTCACTTGGTATCCACGGGGACGTCACTCAGCCTGTTCTGACCTCTTACGACCTCAAACCCTTCCCTGGAGTCTCCAGTCTACTCGACTGGAGACTGGGTCTCAAAACACAGGATTGGTAGAGTTTAACTCCCTATTGTCTCTGTGTGCTTGAACCCCTTCTTCCCAGGGGTCCAACCATTCCCTTTGATTCACAGCTCACCTTTTTTTCTTGGAAAGTGTGCTCTCCATCCTGCTTTCAGCGCAGGGGCGCGTTGATTGATGCAGGCTCGTTGCTGCCTAGTTACTTCACTGGCAAGAGTCCGACATGTAAGTATAATGAGTCTTTTAAACAGTTCTCTAACTTCGTTCCTTTCCTTCCTTAGATGATGGCCGGCGTCCTGGGATGGCGATGTGCTGCTGAGATGAGTTGTGCTGAAGGTGAGTGAGAGCACGATGTGCGATGCGCCCCTTTCGTATTTGTATTGAACTGAGTTCTTTTTCTGTGTCTTTTAGGTGCCGCAACATTTTCAGCGTGGATGCCGGTTATGAAGAAGAAATGTGGTGAGTATGCGCGGTATGCAGAGCCTCTAGATGTTTCCACGCTAACCTGGAGTTTCTTTTCCCTTTTGCAGATGGATGAGAAGTTCAGGAGACAGAGTTCCCCCAGAGCGGCTGGGATTCAGGTAAGCGTTTGAAGCTCGTACAGTCTTTAAAAATATGCGAAGATTTGCTGAATGCTACTAATGCCTTTTTTCTGTTCTTTTCCCTTTTCCTTAGGAAACGGCATGCCGGGATGAGAATGACTCCGCCAAAGATGCCAGCAGAACAGAAGAAGCGATGAATGATGGGCGGAAGCGCCGCAAGGTAAGGCTGTTCTTGTTCTTGCAGGAGCTGAGCGCAGAAGAAAGATGCAGGCCTACTGGAGACCGATCCGAACGCGGTGAGTGTCACGCTACAGGTGCAGAAAACACAAAGCATGTTTCTCAGCATAGGCGTGGTTTAAATAGTCTCTGGGTATCGCAGGTGTCTCGAGGCTGAACCACACCCAAAAGACTAGACTGCACATGCAGTTCTGGGAACCAAAATATGTGGGGGTATCCATCTTGTCCCCATCAATGCAGTACAAGTCCAATCCCCAATGTTATCCTATGGGAGTGAGTGAGTCTGGTGCCACAAGCGCCAAGTCTGACTCCAAGTGGGTCTTAGGAGGGATGGAGATGCCCTTGAGGGCTATGTAGGTGATCGTGGCCTGGCTCCAGCCTGACATCTTGGAGGGCTGGGGACATGAGGGGCAGGAATCATGACAGCACTCCCCCCCAAGGCCCCTCTCAAAGTGGCTCTTCTGTCTAGTCCTGGTTTGTTTGGATGGTTTTGATGAAATCGTCTAAGCAAGCGAGGTGTATGGATGTACTCACAAGGCTCCAATGTCCTGTCTTGTGGACCATACCCCTTCCAGTCTACTAAGTAGTATAATTTGGATCTGATGTACTTTGAATCCAGGATGTCCTTGACTTCGAATTCTGGCTCCCCGGCAACTACTAGTGGCTGCGGTGGCGTTGCTACCCGGGTCCCAGGTTGAACAGGTTTAACGAGAGACACGTGGAACACAGGATGAATCTGCATGTTTGACGGAAAAGCTAGTCTTTCCGCCACAGGATTTATCATGGAGGTGACAGTGAATGGACCCAGGTATCTTGGACAGAAAGTTTGGGTTCCTTTAATGGACACATGTTTAGACGCCAGCCAGACTTTGTCTCCCACTTGGTATTTGGGGGCCTTTTCTCAGTGTTGATCAGCAAACTTCTTTTGCCAATTCTTAGCTTGAAGTAGGTGTTCAGCTGCCCTTTTAAAGGTTTGAGAAATGGTTGTGTGCAAGGTTTTGACTGCTGGCATTTCCAGGGTTGTAGGAACGTCCAACTCAGAAGTACGTGGGTGCCTGCCATACATGGTATAAAAGGGTGTCTGCCTAGTGCTGGTGTGTAGGGAATTATTATAAGCATATTCAGCTATCCATAATAGGTCGAACCAGCTTCCTTCAGCTTGGTGTAACATGCAATGCAGATACTGCTTGAGCGTCTGATTTGTCCTCTCAGTTTGACCATCCGTTTGGGGATGGTAACTGGTGGATAGCCGGATGTCGATCTGGGCCATAGAGCAGCATTTTCTCCAGAAGTTAGATACGAATTGAGTACCTCGGTCTGAGACTAAAACTGAAAGAAACCCATGGAGCCGTATGATGCCTTCAAGAAATGCCTTTGCCAGAGTGGAAGCATCTGGGAGCCCCTTAAGAGGAATGAAATGTGCCATTTTTGAAAATAGGTCCACAACCACAAGAATAGTGTTAAACCCTTGACTGGGTGGTAAGTCAGTAATAAAATCGAGGGACAACGTGTGCCAGGGTGCTGGTGGGATTTCCAATGGTTGTAATAGCCCAGCCGGTTTCTGCTTGGATGACTTGTTTTGAGCACACACTCCACAAGATAGGATGAATTGGATAATGTCTTTACGCCACATGGGCCACCAATAATTTCGTTTTAACTTGGCTAGGCTTTTAGCGATTCTGGGGTGGCCCTCGATCAAGGAATCATGATAACCGACATGACTTGCTCTCATAGGTCTTGGTTTAGTTAGAATGAACGATTCCTGAAGTAGGGTAACTGATCTTTTATCATGTAATGTTGCCCTTGTGCACTCCACACTTGTAATTGCTCTGGACTCATCAGGTTTTAGATATCTTCATGTAATTCTTTCTGAGTTATGGTTGCTGTGATTCCTAGGAACTTGTCACTCGGGATGATTGCTATTGGGTCAGAGGTCTGATACCTTTGCTCTTCCACCCCTATACGGGAAAGGGCTTCGGCCTTCCTGTTTTTCACCCCTGGTCGAAATGTAATCACATAGTCATATTCAGCAAAAAAAAGAGCCCAACGTAGTTGTCGTGAGGATTGGGCCTTTACCGTTTTTAGGTACTGGATGTTCCGGTGGTCAGTTATTACAGTGATTGTGTGTCTCGCGCCCAAGAGGTAGTGCCGCCATGCCTTAAAGGCTGACTTAATGGCCAGGAGTTCTTTGTCTGTTATAGCGTAATTGAGTTCAGGGGGTGTGAATTTACGCGACCTGAAGGCAACAGGGTGTAACTGGCCCGTTTCGGGGTCCTTTTGTGAGAGGACGGCTCCCATAGCCATGCTTGAGGTGTCCGTTTCCACCAGGTATGGGAGAACAGGGCGAGGGTGGCGTAAGATTGGGGCAGATTTGAATCTTGGTTTGAGTTCCTGGAAAGCTTCCTCGGCTTCTTTTGTCCACTGGAACTTTTTGTTGCTTTTCCTTATCAATGATGTGATGGGATGCACGATTTGCAAAAATCCTGGGATGAACCCGCGGTAGAAGTTTGCAAAACCCAGCATACTTTGAACCCCTTTGAATGAATTTGGGGATGGCCAGTTCAGGATAGCATCTACCTTGTGCACATCCATTCGGATTCCATTTGGGCTGAGAATAAAGGCCAGGAATTCCACCTCGGAGACGTGGAATGAGCACTTTTCGAGCTTGGCGTAGAGCTGGTGTTGACGGAGTTTCTCCAATACGGATCAGAAGTGTTTAACTTGGTCTTGCTTTGATGCGGAATATACTAGAATATCGTCGATGTACACTAGAGCACAGACATCAATCAATTCCTGTAGGACATCGTTCATGAAGTATTGAAATGCTGCAGGCGCGTTGCAAAGGCCAAAGAAAGAGCATTACTTGATATTCGTACAAGCCGTATTTGGTGCAAAAAGCGGTTTTCCATTCGTCCCCTGTTTTACGCGAACAAGGTGATATGCCCCCCTCAGGTCTAGTTTTGTGCAGATTTGGGCATCTTTGACTTGATCAAGCAATTCTGGAATCAGTGGCAGGGGGTAGCATTTGTTTACAGTAATCTGGTTCAGTGCGCAATAGTCGATGCACATTCTCAAGTCCCCCTCCTTTTTCGGTATGAAGAATAGAGGACTGGCTGATGGAGACTTCGAGGGACGGATGAACCCGTTGGCCAGGTATTGGTCAAGATAGGCCTTCGGGTGCTGGTTTTCTGGTTCCGTGGGTGCTAAATTCACCCACAAGGGATTTGTGCGCCGGGTATCAGGTCGATTTGGCAATCGTATGGTCTATGCAGTGGCAGAGTATTAGCCTGTTCTTTCTGAAAGACATCTTGAAAGTCCTGGTATTCACTTGGTAGAGTGCCGATTGCCACAGTCTCAAGTGTGGAGGTTCTGGTGTCTATTGGTTCTTTCTCTTGGTGATAACATGTGTGGGCGCAAGTCTCGGGAAAGGCAAATTCTTTTGCTCGCCAATCGATTCAAGGATTGTGAGCTACCAACTATGGCATTCCCAAAATCAACCGGAACTGTGGTGCCTTAATGAGGTCGAAAATGATGGATTCTTGGTGTCCATCCTGGCACAGAAGGGTTAAAGCTGCAGTGCATTGGGATACTGGACTAGAAGCTATTTCAGTGCCGTCGACAGTGGTAACAGTGTCGGTGGTTGATTTAGGGAGTAACGGAAGCCCCATCTTTGCCACAAGATCCTGGTCGATGTAATTTCCAACGGCTCCACTGTCAATGTATGCTCTTACCGCGTGCATCCGAGATGGTTGTTGGTGATTGATCAAGACCAGAGATAGTGCAAAATGGGAGGTCTGTAGTTCACTTTCTTCGCTCGACAAGTGGACCCCTACACTTGCCGGGCTGGGGAGTTTTCCGATTCCTTGATGGTATCTTCCTTGTCTGTGGCCCCTACCAGCCTCCTCGGTGGCTTCACAGGGTACTCTTTAAGGAAATGACCTGACCTCCACAGTACAGACATAACTACTGCTGTCTCCTTTTATCCCTTTCCACATTAGTCAAGGGGGATCTGACCCACCCGATTTGCATTGGTTCTCCTGAACCTTCCGTTGTGCGGGTAATATTGTCCTTTGAACGCACATACATAGGGCGAGGGTTCGGTCTGGTTCGATCTGCTCTTCGGTCCTGCAACCTATGATCCAGTTGAACAACAAGGTCAATGAATTCTGAGCAGTCTTTCGGGGGGTTCACTGTTTGTGCGAGAACATCCTTGAGCTCCCCCCACAACCCCTGATGAAATAACGTGGTTCTCTTCTCTACTGGCCATTCTGCTTCAACGACAAGTCTATTGAAGGTGGCTATGTATGTTATAGGTCTTGATTCCCTTGGCGTAGGGACAGAAGTTCGTTGTCTAATGCCTGCCCATGAATACGACGGGCGAACAGCTTTTTCATCTCCTGCTGAATGCCCCTGAAGTCATGCAGCAAAGGATCGTCTTGGGCCACAAAGGGTACAGACCAGTCCGTGGCGCTACCACTCAGATAGGATAGCACAAAAGCGACCCTTGATTAGTCATTCGGAAAGGCCCCTGGTCTACAAAGTAAGTGCAGGCAGCACTGGTTCATGAACGTTGCAAACCTCTTGGGATCCCCCGTAAATCGTTCGGGCGGGGCCAAGGGAACTGCCCCAGGAAGGGTTATCTGAATGGGATTGGCTGATGGTGCTGGCATCGAGGGCAAGCTTCCCGGCAATGGTGCATGCCCTGCTTGTGACTGGAGAAGTTGCCGGCTTAAATCATCAGTGTGTTCTTTGGCTACTATCAGCTCTCTCCTCAGGGTGTTGGTCTCCTGCCTGGCTGCATGTACTTCGGAACGTAGCTGCCCCAACATGTGGGCTAACTGGTCGGTTTCTGACGTTTCCATGATGCCTAGGTGGATTTTGATGTGAGGCTTTGTGTTCTGTAACGCTCACCTGGTATCCACAAGGACGTCACTCAGCCTGTTCTGACCTCTTATGACCTCGAACCCTTCCCTGGAGTCTACTCGACTGGAGACTGGGCCTGAAACACAGGATTGGTAGAGTTTAACTCCGTATTGTCTCTGTGTGCTTGAACCCATTCTTCCCCGGGGTCCAACCCATCCCTTTGATCCACAGCTCACCTTGTTTTCTTGGAAAGTGTGCTCTCCATCCTGTTTTCAGCACAGGGGGGCGTTGATTGATGCAAGCTCGTTGCTGCCTAGCTACTTCACTGGCAAGAGTCCGACAGGTAAGTATAATGAGTCTTTTGAACAGTTCTCTAACTTTGTTCCTTTCCTTCCTTAGCTGATGACCGGCATCCTGGCATGGCTAGGTGCTGCTGAGATGAGTAGCGCTGAAGGTGAGCGAGAGCGTGATGCGCTATGCGCCCCTTTCATATTTGTATTGAACTGAGTTCTTTTTCTGTGTCTTTTAGGTGCCGCGACGTTTTCAGCATGGATGCCGGTTATGAAGAAGAAATGCGGTTAGTAAGCGTGGTATGCGGCGCCTCTAGATGTTTCCCCGCTAACCTGGAGTGTCTTTTTCCTCTTGCAGATGGATGAGAAGTTCCGGAGACAAAGTTCCCCCAGAGCAGCTGGGATTCAGGTAAGCGTTTGAAGCTCGTACAGTCTTTAAAAATAAGCGAAGATTTGCTGAATGCTTACTAATGCCTTTTTTCTGTTCTTTTCCCTTTTCCTTAGGAAACGGCATGCCGGAATGGGAATGACTCCACCAAAGATGCCTGCAGAACAGAAGAAGCGATGAATGATGGGCAGAAGCGCCGCAAGGTAAGGCTGTTCCTAACGGTGTTCTTGTTCTTGCAGCGCAGAAAAAAGATGCAGGCCTACCGGAGACCGATCCGAACACAGTGAGTGTCACGCTGCAGGTGCAGAAAACACAAAGCATGTTTCTCAGCCTGGGTGTGGCTTAAATAGTCTCTCGGTATCCCAGGTGTCTCTGGGCTGAACCACACCCAGAAGACTAGACTGCACATGCAGTTCTGGGAACCAGAATATGTGGGGGCATCCATCTAGTCCCCATCAATGCACTAAAAGTCCAATCCCCAATGTTAACCTATGGGAGTGAGGGAGCCTGGTGCCACGAGCGCCAAGTCTGACTCCAAGTGGGTCTTTGGAGGAATGAAGAGGCCCTTGAGGGCTATGCAGGTGATCGTGGCCTGGCTCCAGCCTGACATCTTGGAGGGCTGGGGCCATGAGGGGCAGGAATCATGACAGGTTCACTCGTCAACACACTGTATTTCACTCACTTTTATCAGCATCCCTCAGCATTCCTCTTTGTGTTCACTCTTTCCAATCTTGCTATACTTCAGGACTTACACTTCACTCCTCTTTATCAGCATCCTTCGATTGGGTTCACTCTTGCCAATCTTGGCAATTGTACCTTTTCTCATTCAACTCTTACGATGCAGGGTTCACTTCCTTTAGCTTCAAAACCGTCCGTCGGTCAAAGACTTTCGACCGGAGAGAGGATTTTTTTCAGGACCCCAGAATTACCACTTTGACCCCTCTTCTTGCCTTTCCCAAGGCCTTCTGGTTATGGTAGTTTCAATAATCCGGTAATCGCCCAGAGTTTCCTAAGTGAGCACCCACGTGGTGCCGGACTCCTCTGTTGCTCATTTTCCCCCTTTCACATCAATAGTTCTTCTAATCTTTCACAGTTCAATTAGCCGTTTGCTACTTTTCACTCAACATAGTTTGGTTTCTTATCGACTCTCCCCTCGACTCACTGGCTGTGATGAACCACTAGGCTTTCTTTCTCTATGAGTTTAGGTTGGTACTTCGGAGACAACCGTCTCTCCCTGGCTTGGTTATCAACGGAGGAGGGTCTTGTGTACCGGTGACATCTGTTACATGCTGGCTATTGTTTGCGGTCTTACGATTCCTTCTGTAGAGGTTTCAAGGGCCTTTTTCAGAAAGGGCCAGGTTGCTTCTCTCCTTATCACCCTCTCGGTATGCGCCGTCTTTCTCCTCCTCTTGAACTGCCATGCTGAGATAGCTCCCTGGACATGTGGTCTGCCTTGCTCATCTTGTGCTCTGTTGCTCCACCTTTTTTCCTGGTGGGAAAGGGAAAAGGATTGTCTGGTGTGTGTGTGTGGTTCTGGTCAATTGCCAGACTTTGCCTAGCTCTGGTGTTGGGACATGTCAGGTAAAGGGTGTTGGGAAATGTCATGGCTTGAGTGTTAGTCCGTCGTCCTTTGTAATATGAGAAAGTGTTTGCGTCGGAAAAGGGGGGGGGGTGGGGGTTAAAGTGTTTGTGTATCCTACGTGGAAGGTTGGGGAAAAGTTGCCATGAGAAGGGGAATACTGTGTCTCACCCGTCGGTGTCCCACTTCCACTCCCCGAGGACCCCCCATCCAGGTGATCCTCCCTCATTGGTCCACCCTCAGGAACTAGATCAAATAGCGATGGCCATGTCCTGACCACCTGGATGGCAGACCTCTGGGTACTAGTCAGGGAGACACCTTCAGGTTTCTCACACCTCCCTCATTAAACAACTCAATGGCTTAGCATTTGATGACCTCCTCAGTATTGTGAATGCCTCCCTCAGTGAAGGTGCATTCCAAGACATGTTGATGACAGGTCTCATATGACCCCTTATGAAAGAAAATGTGTTTTACCCAGAGGACCTAGCCAACTACAGACCCATTGCAAGCCTTCCATTCATTGGGAAGCTTATTGAGAAAGTATTTGCAATACAACTACAAAAATGCAGCACTGAAATTGCAACATCCAAGTGGTGGATGAAGTGCTCAGAATCACTGACAGTGGGGACTCATTTCTATTAGTCCTCTTAGTCCTCGCAGCTGCCTTTGAGACAGTAAAGCACCAAATACCCCTCTGGCTATTATCCAAATATGGATGTCAAACGCTTGCCTAAAATTGAACCAGACCAGGACCGAATTTGTCCTCATCGGTCCACCCACCAAACAACAATTTGCGCAACAATGGCTGGATAACTTGTGCCTAGAGGAATTCATCCCTCAGCTGTCAAACTCAGCCAAGCCCCTGGGCTTCACTGTGGACAGTAGGTTTTCCTTACAAAAGGACATAGCCAAAAATGCACAAACTGCATGGTTACAGATCCACACATTCCCCCAAAAGAATTTCATATGGTGGCCCAAGCCCTCGTTATCTCACACTTCTATGCAGGAAATGCCCTCTTTATTGGGCATCCAGCCGCACATCTGTCCCCGCTCAAAGCGCAGCACACCACACTGCAGAAGTATCACCTACAAAGCAGTCTCAAATGGAACACCAATATACTTGGTGGGTCTAGAAGATCTTGTACATAATAGCAAGCAGTCCTTCTCCTGTCACACCCCAACCATCTGTAACCCAGTCCCTGTACAACCTTTAAATGCCCCGTCATACTCCAGTTCCACAAAACACTTTCAGCAATAGCAGCCGGATGAATAAACTTCCCCTCTCCTGTTTGAAAATTAACTAGATTTGTGCTATAAGAAATCTAAAAAAATATAATCACAGAACAATTAAGCCTCGGGTCATAATTTGTGGACCGGTCATTGTCCCCAGAAGATAATGACCCCTCCCACGGTCTATAAGGCTATTTGCACACAATGATAGTAGCAATAAATATTGTGCAGCTTTGGTATTTGTATTTTGTATTTGTATTTTGTTTATTTATATAGCGCACCAGGCCCGAGGGCAACCGGGCGCATTACTTGGTTACAGGCAGAATTATTTACATTAAGTTACAGGCAGAACATTTTACATTAAATATACAGGCTATAGACATTACATGACCAGGGTAGGCATATTAAACAGGGTTGTACAAACAATTACGAAGTCATGGGTAAGAGATATGATACAAAGGGTCAACGCTGCCATGGGAAGCAGTTGGAATCAGTGTCATGCAGAGTCGTGGGTGGACAATCAGGCTTTGGCTTTGCGCTTAAAGGCTGGGAAAGAAGGTTCAGCTCTGACCAGGTTGGGTAGAGTATTCCACAGCTTGGCTGCCAGGACAGGGAAGGTGCGGCCTCCTGATCTTTGGAGGTTGAAGCGCGGGATGATGAGGCAGTTGGTTTGGGTGCTTCTGAGTAGTCTTGCAGCTGTGTGGGATGTGAACCTGTTGGCAAGGTAGCTGGGGGCTTGGTTGGCGATACTTTAGTGGGTGAGTTAAAGAGCTTTAAGAGAGATTCTTTGAGAAACTGAAAGCCAGCGGAGGTTCTGCCTTTATTCTGTGATGTGTGAAGTTCTGGGAATGTTAAGGGCCGCTCAGATTGCATTGTTTTGAATAATTTGAAGTTTTTTGATATTGCATTGGTTAGTACCCAAGTATAGGGCATTGCAATAATCAGTGTCCTGGCTAGTGTAGTACAATTGTCAGTGGACAGGAAAGGGCAGCATGCAGTGATGAACTTGCATCTTTAAGATGCAGCGGAAGAAACTGCATTGGTTTGTCTAGATAAGGAGAGGGTGGAGTCAAGGTATATGCCTAGCGTCTTAGTATCCTTGGCCACTTTGATAGAGTTGCCATCAATGGTGAAAGATTGGAACAAAGGGTCAGGCTTGCTGAGTTTTTGGGGTGAGCCAAGGATGAGGAGCTCAGTCTTCTCGTCATTTAAGGAAAGTTCAGGTTGAGCCATCCAAGCCTTGGTAGATGGCGTCTTGGTAGTCAGTTTTGTGGTCACCTGTGATGGGGATAAGTATTTGGGTATTGTCAGCGTAATAGGTATATGTGACACCCATGAGATCCAAGATGTCTAAAAGTGTTTTTGTGAAGACATTGTAGAGTGTTGGGGACACGCAAGATCCTTGGGGGACTCCACAAGTGACAGGGGAGGGTTCAGCAGTTGCAGTTGGAGAGAAGACCCTCATGGATCTATTGTCCAGGAAGGAGGTGATCCAAGCAGTAGCTTTGTCCGAGAAGTGGGAAGCAGTTTTAAGATGGCGGCAAAGGATTTGATGATTAACTAAATTGAATGCTGCGGAGAGATCTAATAAGAGTAGGAGGGCCAGTTTTCCCTTGTCTTTGAGGTCTTCAATTTGAGTTTTGAGGTCTAAGAGAGCGGTTTCTGTGCCATAGCGGGGGCGAAAGCCAGATTGTCTAAGACCTAGAAGGTTATTGGTTTCCAGATAATTTTGGATCTACAAATATGCAGCTCGATCAAGAATTTTTAGAAGGAAAGGGACTGTGGTGATTGGTCTGTAATTGGTAGGCGTGTTAGCATCTAAGGTCGTTTTTTTCAGGAGAGAAATGACCCAGGCGTCCTTGAGATTGTCTGGGACAATCCCCGAACTGAAGGATGAGTTTATGAGTGTAGTGATAATTGGCGCCAAGTTATGAGAGGCCTCTTTCATAATGGCAGCGGGGCAGGAGTCTCCCTGACAGTTGGAGGGCTTGAGGTTGTTAATAATGTGTTCAACTTCCTGTTAGGGAGAATTCTCTGTTAAGGCTAATTTCCCACCCTAGTGAGTCCCCCAGCAGCTTTGCTGGATTTTTGGGGTTTATTTTTTTCTCCTGCTAAGAGTGAGACTCCTTTTCTCCCACTCTTAGGCATGATTTGAGATATCCTTTGACTTTGGAATGTGTTTTATGGGCTATGGGGTCTTTTACTCCATAGGGCTTTATGTGTTTTTGGTATATGTGTTACACAGCACCCTCTGTGCCGTAACACCGGGATGTCATTGTGACCCCCAAACCTAGACTCCATGCCCTGGGACTGACTACTGTCTCCCAGGGCATGTAAAGTCACCATTGGCTTTACTAGTCCTAAATTTGAACAGAACCAGTACAAATCATCATATTGTGGGTGTACTGGTAGGGGCAATTCGATTGCCCCCGGGTCTCTTGTTCGAGGGGGCACTGTCCAGTCCCCCCTGAGCGAGTTTTGGCTGGTGGCAGTGGATACTTCTTTTTATATTCAAGCTCAAATATATTCCTATGGGATTTTCCCATTGTTCGAGGCTAATACTTTTTAACATAGCCTCAAACATACCGCCGGTTTATTTATTTAATATTAATTCACCGGTTGGTATTTTTTGCCAGAACTCGGTTCCAAAATGGCGTTCGTGTTCGCTTCTGTGACTCCAACCCAAGTCAAGCCCTTTGTTCCACTTTTTGGCGGGCTTCTCCACAGAAGCCTCCAAAAGTGGTGCCACTCTGTCTGGGTACCACATGGGTGTGGGAGGGGGTTTAGGCACCCTGGACTGAGTTCCCTCGGCAACTCAAGTCGCACTCTTGTGTGATTGGCCCAGTGGTGAGCCGCCCGGCTCACCACTTAGCATGTTTGAGTGACAGCTAGGACTGATGAATGGGGGTTTTCTGCATAAAAGCAGGGCTTTGGGGACTGGGACTTCAGACGTCGGCACAGGACCAAAGAATCCAAAGAGGGAGAAGCTGAGCCGACCTTCAATGACGACACCACCGGTGGAGCCCTGCTGAACCGACTCACCACTTCTTCCAACGACAGAGGAGATCTTCATCCCAAAGAGTCTTCTTCCTTTGACTGGTGGGGATAACCAGTTTGGCTGCTTTTTCGCCTTCCCGGATCATCTCATGGCCGCCTGGCCTGTGCCAAGCACCCCAGCAACCGGGGTACCACGTTTTTCCACTACCGCAAATAAAAGGTTAGTACCCATGAGAGTCAATGGGCCTCATTACACGGAAGGCGGTGAGCCATGGCGCTATTAGCGCCATGGCTCATGCCGGTAAAATACCGGCACCGCCTTGGCGGAAAGGGGATTTACCGCCCCATTCCAAGGTTGGTGGGGCGGTAAATCCCCCTTCCGCCATTGCCCTTCCCCATTCCCATTTCTGCCCCATAGGGCTCTATGGGAATGGGGAAGGCGCTAATTACGGCACCGCAATTTTGCGGTGCCGTAATTAGCTCCGAGGTCCCTTAGCAGGTTGGTTTTTGCAGGCGTTAAAGCACCAACCCGCTAAGGGACCTCGTAGTAAGGCGGTAATGGTTAACGGTCACGTTACCATTAACGGTGGCAGTTAACCATTACCGCCTTCCGTGTAATGAGGCCCAATATCTTTTCTCTTCCAGAATTGTCAGGGAGTACTTCTTTTGCCTCGCCTGTTAGAAATATGGGTAAATTAACCTGAGATTGGGACATGCCCAGAGTATACCTGGGGTGTTCCTAGGACAAAGCAGCAGGTCGAGAGTTATAATAGTTAAGACAAATGTTTAAAATAAAAAAAGAAAGCATGAAGGGAACTTTAGAGAAGGATTGTAAACTTTTTTCTCTCTCTCTGCCTCTCTTCTCCCTTTTGCCCTTGGTCATCGGTAGAAGTGGCTTTCTGGAAAAAACGTTTTTGGGATCATCACCATTCAACACCTTGTGAAGCAAAAGAAACTGGCTCTTTGAAATTGATTGAAATTTGTTTATTCACATCAATTTGAATTCTATTTTTAACTGTGTTTTTGTTTGTAATGTATATG
This sequence comes from Ambystoma mexicanum, assembly GCF_040938575.1. Lineage (NCBI taxonomy): Eukaryota > Metazoa > Chordata > Amphibia > Caudata > Ambystomatidae > Ambystoma > Ambystoma mexicanum. The sequence goes on from NC_090932.1 coordinate 1,432,371,346, forward strand.
TCCTGATGAGGTGCACAAGCTGGAAGCTGTATAGACCGTCCTGGTAGCCCGAAACGCGAGTCGACAACACCACAGAGCCTACTCCTCCCAGAGTTGGCTTTAACTTGGGTTTTTTATAGACAAAATATGGGGATTAACATGGGTCCATGAATAACTATTTTGGAATACCTACCCAGTGTTCTTGCATTTTTTGATGGAAAAAATATTGTTCAATAGGCATTTTTTGGAACTACTAAAATATTAAACCCATATGGATGGGATGTTCAGAGTCACAGAACAAAACTACCAGGATTGCGTTTTTTGCACAAGTATGAGTGGTTTTTTGTATGCATGGGGATGAAAGAGTATGGAAGGTAATGATATGTGAGATGTGAGCTTTCTTTGTTGATGTGATAAAATATGTGTTCTTGACAATTGGATTTTATAGATGTGTTATTAATATTTGATATGCCCTTTTGTAAAAGTTTTCCACAATTAAAAAATGATTAAATAAACCTGAAACAAATGAGTTGTGGCATGCTGTCTTGTGTCTAAAACGCACACTCTTTAAATAGGGTTGTTGTCTTGGAGGGAACTATGCAGCGTTTTTCTGCACAAATTTACATGACTCAAGTATAGGAGGTTGTGCAGTTTATCCACGGATAACTGCAGATTTTGTTTGCTCAGCCACAGCTACCAGGTAAATCTGGGTGGTACAGACTGCTACCAATTGGGTTTACAGCCAACACCTGTAGTCTTAAGCCTTTTGCAGTGGTCCCTAAGGGAACTGAACAGGTTTCTGCCTAACACTTCCGTGGTGGAGAGAGGTGAGAAACAGAATGGTTGTGGTAGTTTAGTGTCAGGTTTGTGGTTAGCCTGAGGGGCAAGCTGAGATATAAAGAAATGCAGGCTATTTTTTTTCTCATTAATTTTGGTTTGGAGTAGGGCAATTTCTCCCAAGAGAGCCTTTTGGATAATTGTACACCAAGTGCTGTCTTTGGGGCATGTGTCTGGTGGAGACACAGGGGATTCCAGTTCCTTTAAGATTTTGAAGAGCTCCTTAGTATTGGATTGGGCCTGTTCAATATGTTTATTGTATGTCTGTTTTTTGGCAGAGAGTATGGCTTCCTTGTAGTTTAGGGTTGCTAGGGCCAAGTTAGCTTTGTTCATTTCAGCGGGGTAGCTTCTCCAGCGTGTTTCAAGGGTTCTTTTTTCCTTCCATAAAGGTTCTCAACAGTGGTGTAAACCTGTTTCGCTCACCTGGTATCCACAGGGATGCCACCCAGGTGGGTTACTCGCTGGTATGCTTCTCAGCTTTGCCCTGATGTGGTCTGCAGGGAGGGTTCTGTCTTGTGGTAGAATTAGGCGTGCTCTCCGTCCTGCCTTCTTTGCAGGGGCGTGTTGTCTTTCATGGGCGAGTGCGGTCCAGTTACTTCACTGACACCGGCCCGTTTGATATTGTTCAGGTAGGTCTTCTTGCTGTTCTTTAGTTTTGTTGCTATCCTGCATGCCTTTCTTTGTTTAAAATATCACTTTTTCCTCCCTTAGATATGCAGAGCTTCAGTGCGGCAAACTGGCTTGGTTGAGCCCCGCTGGTAAATGATGGCGCATTAAGAGTGCTATGATACAGTAAGCGCTATGCGCAGCGCTGTGGAGTCTTGCCTTTCCTAACCTGTGTTTTCCTTCCTTGTAGGTTGCGGTGTTCTTCAGCGCGAGTGGAATGTCTGGAGTGGTGCCAGCCGAGAGGCAACCAGCCATGTAAGCCTTTTGAGCAGTTCGTAATTTGTAAATCTCTCTTGCCTCTATCTTCCTCTTTCAGGTCGTTCTGTCCGGGAGGCGTGCAGATTCAAGGAAGCTGTTCTCAGTAGCTGCAAGTGTTTAAAGATGAAGACTGCAGCTAAGATGCTGCTGCTAATGATGTTCCTTTTGTCTCCTTGCAGGTTCTGCTTCTCCGAGGTTCGAGGGAATAGCTGGACACGGGGAGCGTCACGTTGCAAGCTGCAAAGTAACACGAAGCATGTTCTGCCTTCAGGGTGTGGTTTATATAGCCCAGGTAAAGTAGTACCAGGGAAAGTAGTTTCAGGCCTGCCACACCCAAAACACTAGACTGCAGAGTTTGGTCCTTAGGAACCAAGCTATGTGGATGCCTCCATGTTGGCTGACAATACAATAAAGTAGTTCCCAAGCACATTGTTGTGCATGGTGTATGAGCCTGGCGCCATAGGCGCCAGGACTGGGCCAATGAGAGCTTTTGAAGAGGATGCCAGGCTCTAGGGGCCCGAGTCCTGACTCCACCTGGCCAATGGGTTTGCCAGAGGGGGTTTTGGGCGAGGGTCATGACAGCACTCCCCCCTAAGGCCCCTCCCATGGTGTTCCTTCTGTCTGGCTCATGTTTGGTTGGGAACTTCCGATGGAATTTCCCGATTAGACGTGTTGCGTGGATATTCTCACTGGACTACCAGGATCTATCTTGTGGTCCAAATCCTTTCCAATCGACAAGATAATATTGCTTGGTCCTAGAGTATTTAGAGTCCAAGATATCTTTGACTTCGAATTCTGGTTCTCCGTCAACAAGTATGGGCTTAGGTGGTGTCCCAATCCGTGTGCCGGGTTGCATTGGTTTCAGGAGGGACAGATGGAATACCGGGTGGATGTGTAGATTAGGTGGTAAATCCAGTTTCACGGCTGCTGGGTTGATAATTGCCTTAATGGTATAGGGTCCTAAGAATCTGGGATGAACGGTCCGGGTTCCTTTGATGGGTATGAATTTAGCGGCTAACCAAACTTTGTCTCCTACTTGATAATCAGGAGCCTTTTTCCAGTGTTGGTTGGCAAATCTCTTGTTTTTCTTTGGCATGAATAAGGTGTCCCTTTGCCCTTTTGAAAGCCTCAGTAATGGTTGTGTGTAGAGTCTTTACTGCTGGCATTTCCAAGCTGGCTGGAAGGTCTAGTTCAGAGGTACTTGGATGTCTGCCATGAAGGGTATAGAAGGGTGTTTGTCCCGTGCTTGAATGCAAAGAATTGTTATATGCATATTCAGCTATCCATAGTAGGATTTTCCAGTTCCTTTGTTCGTGGTGCAGCATGCACCGTAAACATTGCTCGAGTGTCTGATTGGTTCTCTCGGTTTGGCCGTCCGTTTGGGGATGGTGACTGGTAGATAGCCGAACGTCGATCTGCGCCATTGCACAGCATTTTTTCCAGAGGTTTGAAACAAACTGGCTGCCTCGATCAGAGACCAGAACCGAAGGGAAGCCATGTAGCTTAACCACGCCCTGCAGGAACACTTTTGCTAAAGTGGCTGTGTCTGGGAGGCCTTTGAGAGGAATAAAATGGACCATCTTCGAGAATAATTCCACAACTACAAGGATGGTGTTGAACCCTTGGCTTGGAGGTAGATCAGTAATGAAGTCAAGGGAAAGAGTGTGCCGTTGAACTGGAGAATGTCCAATGGTTGTAGACCAGATGGTTTTTGTTTCTGTGATTTATTTTGTGCGCAGAGACCGCAGGACTGAATATACTGAATAATGTCCTTACGCCAGGTAGGCCACCAAAAGTTCTCTTTCACCTTAGCTAGGGTTTTGGTGATCCCAGGATGCCCTTCGATCAGTGAATCGTGATAGTTTGAAATAATATGCTTTTATAATTCCTTCTTGGGTACATATAGGCGATCCCTAAAAAAGGGTAGGTGGTCCTTGATGGTATATTGTTCTCCTTGAATTTGCCATGCGAGGAAGGCATCAGGATTCATTGTCGTTGGATTTCTTTTCGCAGTTCCGCTCGTGTTAAGGCTGTTGTGATACCCAAGAGTTTGTCTTCAGGTATAATAGGTACTGGGTCTGGAGTTGTATATACTATTTCATCTGTGCCCATGCGAGATAAGGCATCCGCCTTTCCGTTTCTGACTCCTGGTCGAAATGGGATTACATAATCATATTCGGCGAAGAAAAGGGCCCACCGTAATTGGCGGGAGGACTGGGCCTTGGCTGTTTTGAGATATTGCAGGTTTCGGTGGTCTGTTATGACTGTAATGGTGTGTCTGGCCCCCAGAAGGTAGTGCCTCCAGGCTTTAAAGGCGGATTTGATAGCCAGGAGTTCCTTGTCCGTGATGGCATGATTAATCTCTGGAGGTGAGAACTTTTTCGACAAGAAGGCCACAGGATGTAGCTGACCGGTTTCCGGGTCTCTCTGTGAAAGAACAGCCCCCATTGCGAGACTGGACACATCAGTTTCAACGACATAAGGGAGGTCTGGACGAGGATGTTGCAGGATTGGAGCGGAGGTAAACCTTCATTTCAGTTCGTGAAAGGCTTCTTCTGCTTCTTCGATCCAAGAGAACTTTTTATAGTTTTTTCGTAATAGTACTGTGATTGGGTGCACAACCTGAGAGAAGTCTGGGATGAACCGGCAGTAGAAGTTCGCAAAGCCCAGCATGCTTTGTACCCCTTTCAGAGGTGTCGGTGAAGGCCATTTCAGAATGGCATCTACCTTGTGCACGTCCATTCTGAGGCCTCCTGGAGTAAGGATAAAACCAAGAAATTCTACTTCGGTGACATGAAAAAGCATTTTTCAAGCTTTGCAAACAAACGATGTTGATGGAGCTTGGTGAGGACTGAACAAACGTGCCTGACATGATCTTGTTCAGAGGCTGAGTATACTAAGATGTTGTCTATGTACACTAAGGCGCACACATCAATTAACTCCCTTAAGACGTCATTCATGAAATATTGGAATGCTGCAGGAGCATTGCATAACCTGAAGGGCATGACTTGATATTCAAACGAGCCGTAATTAGTACGGAAGGCGGTTTTCCATTCATCTCCTTTTCTGACTCGGACCAGGTGGTACGCTCCTCGAAGGTCTAATTTGGTATACATCTGGGCATCTTTAACTTGGTCTAGCATCTCAGGGATAAGTGGCAAGGGGTAGCGGTTCTTCACGGTGATCTGGTTCAATGTGCGGTAGTCAATACAGGTTCTCAAGTCTCCTTTTTTCGGTACGAAGAACAAAGGACTGGCTGTGGGGGACTTTGAAGGACGGATAAATCCGTTTGCAAGGTACTGGTCTAAATAGGATTTCAAATTAAGGTTTTCTGGTTCTGTGAGAGCGTAGATCCTGCCGCAAGGGTTTTGTGCACCAGGAACAAGGTTGATCTGATAGTCATAGGGCCTGTGCGGCAGCAATGTATTGGCTTGGTCCTTTCGGAAAACATCCTGGAAATCATGGTATTCACTTGGCAAGATATTAGTTGCTCCCATGGTTAATGCTGTCACTCCGGGAGTCATGGGGATACAGACGTCGGTTTCTCCTCTTGGTAATAGCAGGCAGGGAAGCAGTCACCGGGGAAGGTTAATTTTCGTGCCCGCCAGTCTATCAAAGGGTTGTGAGCAACCAACCATGGCATCCCTAGTATTAGCCTGAACGGAGGTGCCTTGATGAGATCGAATGAAATAGACTCCCGATGTCCGTCCTGACACAACAAGGTTACCCTGACTGTGCACTGGGTTACTGGTCCGGAAGCGATTTCTGTCCCATCCACGCTGGTTACCTTGTCCATAGTTGGCTTAGAACATAAAGGAAGCCCCATCTCTGCTGCGAGTTCTTGATCAATATAATTTCCAACTGCTCAGCTATCGATGTATGCTTCAACGGCATGCATTCTTGACGACTGTTGGTGGTTAATTAAGATCACTGGTATTGCAAAGTGCGAGGTCAGCAACTCTTTCTTCTCACTCGACAAACTGACCTCTACGTTTGTCGAGCTTGGTAGTTTCCCAATTCCTTAGCTTCATCCTTCTCTGAGGCCCCGACTGTTCTTCTTGGGGGTTTTACTGGACAGTCCTTCAGGAAATGTCCTGGTTTCCCACAATACAAACAAAGCTGTTGTTGTCTTCTTTTGTCCCGCTCTTGTTTTGTTAATGGAGGCCGTATCCCTCCAACCTGCATGGGTTCTACAGCATTTTCAGGTACACGGGGTGTGTTTTCCCTTGGTCAAACATACACGGTCCGAGGGACCGTTTTAGACCGGTCTGCCTTTCGGTCCTGCAACCGGTGGTCTAGCTGCACGACCAGATTTATGAATTCTGCACTCTCTGGGTTGATCAACCACCTGGGCTAAGACGTCCTTTAATTCGCCTCATAAACCTTGATGGAATAACGTGGTTCTTTTGTTTTCTGGCCACCTAGCTTTGGCAACCAGTCTGTTGAAGGTAGCAATGTACGTTAACAAGTCCTGATTCCCCTGTCGGAGGGACAAGAGTTCTTTGTCTACTGCTTGTTCCTGGGTATGGCGAGCAAAACGTTTTTCCATTTCTCTCTGGAACCCCCCAAAGTCATGTAATAGAGGATCGTTATGGGTTACCAACGGCACCAACCAATCTGCTGCACTACCACTCAGGTATGATAAGACAAAAGCTACCCGAGCTTGGTCGTTTGGAAATGCTCCAGGCCTACAAAGAAAATGAAGGCGGCACTGATTGATGAATGCCGCATACTTCCATGGGTCACCTGAGAACCTTTCTGGTGGTGCCAGGGGCACTGTTCCAGGTAATGTGATCTGTACCGGAGTGGGTGGTATGGCGGGGTTTTGCATCGTTTGCTTCCAGGTAGAGGCATTTGTCCTGCCTGTGATTGCAAGTATTGCCTGCTAATCTTTTCAGTGCGTTCTTTGGTCACTATTAGGTCTCTCCGGAGGGCATTAGTCTCTTGTCGGGCAGAATGAACCTCAGCACGAAGCTCTCATAGTAATTGGGCCAATTGGTCCATTTCTGATGTCTCCATGGCGCCCAGGTGGATTTGTTATGGTAGTCTTTGTGTTCTGTTACGCTCACCTGGTATCCACAGGGACGCCACCCAGGTGGGTTACTCGCTGGTATGTTTCTCAGCTTTGCCCTGATGTGGTCTGCGGGGAAGGTTCTGCCTTGTGGTAGAATTAGGCGTGCTCTCCGTCCTGCCTTCTTTGCAGGGACGCGTTGTCTTTCATGGGCGAGTGCCGTCCAGTTACTTCACTGACACCAGCCCATTTGATATTGTTCAGGTAGGTCTTATTGCTGTTCTTTAGTTTTGTTGCTATCCTGCATGCCTTTCTTTGTTTAAAATATCTCTTTTTCCTCCCTTAGGTATGCAGAGCTTCAGCGCAGCAAACTGGCTTGGTTGAGCCCCACTGGTAAATGATGGCGCATTAAGAGCGATATGATGCGGTAAGTAAGCGCTATGCGCAGCGCTGCAAAGTATTGCCTCTGCTAACGTGTGTTTTCCTTCCTTGTAGGTTGCGGTGTTCTTCAGCGCAAGTGGAATGTCTGGTGTGGTGCCAGCCGAGAGGCGACCAGCCAGGTAAGCCTTTTGAGCAGTTTGTAATTTGTAAATGTCTCTTGCCTCCATCTTCCTCTTTCAGGTTGTTCTGTCCGGGAGGCGTGCAGATTCGAGGAAGCTGTTCTCAGTAGCTGCGAGTGTTTAAAGATGAAGACTGCAAGTAAGATGCTGCTGCTAATGATGTTCCTTTTGTCTCCTTTCAGGTTCTGCTTCTCCGAGGTTCGAGGGAGTAGCTGGACACGGTGAGCGTCACGTTGCAAGCTGCAAAGTAACTCGAAGCATGTTCTGCAGTCAGGGTGTGGTTTATATAGCCCAGGTAAAGTAGTACCAGGGAAAGTAGTTCCAGGCCTGCCACACCCAAAACATTACACCACATAGCTTGGTTCTTAGGAACCAAGCTATGTGGATGCCTCCATGTTGGCTGACAATACAATAAAGTAGTTCCCAAGCACATTGTTGTTCATGGTGTATGAGCCTGGCGCCATAGGCGCCAGGACTGGCCCCATGAGGGCTTTTGGAGAGGATGCCAGGCTCTAGGGGCCCGAGTCCTGACTCCACCTGGCCAATGGGTTTGTCAGAGTGGGTTTTGGGCGAGGGTCGTGACAAAACCAGGAGTTAAGATGGGCCCGGGGTTTAGGTTTGCGTAGTTTGGTCGGAGCGATGAGATCAAGTGCATTGAGCATGGTCTGATTTTAAGTGTCTACCAAGACACTGGAGTGCGATCAGAGCAGGATGAGGCAAGGTCATTGAGAGCAGGGAGGATGAGAGGGATAAGTTTGGCACAGGTAATGTTACGCTTGTTCCTGGTGGATGTGGCAGGTGCTATAGTGGGGCAGGCAAGGATAGTTTTGCGGGGATGCTGAAGGTGATTAGGTGGTGGTCGGTCCACGTACAAGGTAGGTTGGAGTTGACAATAGAATCGCAGTTAAGGTCAGCTATCCAGTCTAGGATTCTACCTTTAGAGTGAGTAGGCGTGGTAACACGTTGTGTAAAGCCCAGGTTAAGTAATAAACTGTTGACTTTGTGGGCGGAAGCATCATTGGGACCTAAGAGGCTTAAGTTGAAGTTGTCTAGTACTATGATTTGCGAGGTGGTCTTGGTGTTTTCAGCCAGGGTATGGGCGAGATCCTCAATAAAGGTGGATATGGGGCCGGGGGGTCTGTATATGATGTGGAAACTAATGCTTTGATTGAGGGAAACAGCAGGCTTAGCTGTAAGGGATTCTGCTGATTTAATTGGCAATGAGTGGAGGGGCGGAGGTTTAAAGAGGTTCTATGGATAATGGCTATACCACCTCCTTTAGTTTGGGCGGTGTTGCGGTCACTTCTGATAATAGTGTAGCCTTCAGGTATGGCTAAGGATAGCAGGGGTCCAGATGCTGCATGGAGCCAGGTTTCAGTAACAGCTATAAGGTCCAGGTCATTCGAGGTGATAAGATCTGCCATGTCGAGGGCATGGGCAGTGAGAGACCTAGAGTTAATTAATGCTGCTTTCAGGCTTGTTGGGGGTTGTGTGCAGAGTGGTAGAGTACTCAGGGGGGGGAGAGAGGTCCAGTGAGGGTGAGTCCAGTGAAGGGGTAGGAGCGTGGTGTTGGGTAGAGGTAGTGAGCTTGGTGTCAGTTGGTTTGACCAGCCGGGTGCTAAAGGAACGGTGGTGGGAGATGTGAGCGAATCTAGAACTTAGTCTAGAGTTTCTCAAGGCCACAGTGCAGGGTTGGTTGGGTGTAAGCTTCATGGCGAAGTGTTGTATCCAGAGTGCTAGGGAGTTAAGGTACGGGTTAGCCAGAGGGACCTCCATAGTTGACTGAACGGTAGGTTGCTGGTGTACGTTAACATTGGCTCCAGAGGTACGTAATACATATGCGGTGGGGTGCATGTTAGGAGTGTGTTATGAGGCATACAAGGATGAGGTGAAGATGTATGTATAGTTGGGAGGTAAGGCAACTGTGGGAGTGTTGGGGCGCGGCGGTGAGAAGTCTAGGTGTGCTAGGAAGTGGACTAAGAGGTATGAGACAAATTGGCAGTGGGCGAAAGAAATGCACTGGGCACGCATAGTAGCAGGTGAGTAGGCTGATCCGACAGGTCAGGAGAAGCAATGTATCATGCGATAAGCATAGGTGGGATGGGCATGGTGTCCGTTGGCTTGGTATACTAAGAGCACAGGTGCCTAGTGCTCACGAGCGCGAGGATGTGTGAACACCGGGCTACGGATGGTGTGTTTACAGTGGCAGGATCAAGGACCGTGCAATGGAATAAAAGTACAAATTTGGGCGAAGGCGCAATCACTCGGCAGGCGTGCGCCAGGATATGGCCGTGCCTTGCTGTAGCCTATTCAGGCAGTTCATGGAAGAAGATAATACAGGGCAATGGGATGAGCGTTGCAATTCAATGTGGTGACGCGATCATTCAGCATATGTGCACAGGACAGTGCATTTCAGGCATACACATTGCATAAAGTTTTACAAGTCTAGGCAGCGGCGTGATCACTCGGTAGGTGAGCACAGGGCAGATAGCAGTGCATTTCAAGGCAAACACATTGCATACAGTTTTACAAGTCTAGGCAGCGGCGTGATCACTGGGTAGGCGAGTACAGGGCTGAAGGTAGCGCCTTAGTATGACATAGTTGGGGCGTTCTAGCGGGTGCAGGTAGCGCCGGTGGTGGCTAAGGTGGTGCCAAGTGCAAAGACATGGGACAACAAGGAGGGTAGGATGCACATTGCGGTAAGCAAGATATCGGAACGTGTTAGCATTAGGGAGGCGGCATGCCAAGCTCCATGGTGGATAATGTGCAGGCTGACGCAGCAGGCAAGATAAAGCTTACAAAGGAGAATATGCACAAAAGACACTGTATGCTACTAAGTACGCAGCGAACTCACGTGGAGCCGTAAAACATAAGAACAGTTGTTATGCATACAAACAAGAAATGTTAATAGCACCGGGTAGTCTTACTATGTCAGGATCAGGTTGACGTTCGTAGGAAGTTTGAATGTAAAGTCAGCTCTGTGCCCTGAGGGCAGGGGGATAGTAAGGAAAGTCAAGTCGGAATGGGCATAGGGACCAGGCGAACGGCGATGGAGGCTGAGGACAGGCTAGGACAGGAGTCAGCCTTGTTTCACTGGGCCTTGGTGAAAGTGGTCTGGCTTCGCCAGCCGGCTCTGGATAGGTGGTTGTAAAGGGACCACCAGCCATTCGGAACTCAGCAGCGTCTGCTGGGCTGGGTTAGGCACTGGTGGACTCAGATGGGTTGCGGGCGGCCATCTTTAAATGTGCTAGTCTCCTCATGGCAAACAATGGTGGAAGCATGCACACGGTTGCAATTTCGGCCAAAAACACAGCGCCGGAGCAGATTTCGGATTCAGGAACAGCAAGGGCATCAAGGGCATCTTAGCTGGAGTATTATGATGCAGAGAATCCGTTTCACACGGAATGGATGGTGCGCTTACCGAAAAAGGTGGAAAATTCAGGGTAGCTTCACCTTGGTGAACCACTGCTCCTGCAGGGTCACGGGAGCTCCTGCTCCACTATAGAGGGATGGGGGAATGATGTAGCGGCTGGGACAGGCTAGGACAGGAGTCAGCCTTGTATACTGGGCCTTGGTGAGAGTGGGCCGATGTAGTGGCAGTGGCAGAGATGTAGTAAGTTGTTTAATAATGAGAAAGTAAATCGACAAACTGAGCTAGTAAATTAAATGTGGGTTTATTTTGTAGCTTTTAAATAACAAGCTTGTCTTCATACAATAAACATGTTTTAATTATTTTATTTGTTTTTGGTTTTATAAAAACAACTTTTACAAATGATTTTGGATACATTTGAATTGCAATCTTGGTTAACTAGAGCATGCATTAGGGGTCGTGTAGAAGTAAACTATTTCTCTAAAAGAAAGTTAAAGCATGTTCCCATGTTTTAGCTTTCAATTTGGTGTTCTAATTGGATGTTGCAGTGGAAAAAAGGTTCTCTTCGAGAGGAAGCGTCTTGTTGAAAGACGTCATGCCTGGAAAATTGCATTTATGTTTCAATGTCTGCCTTTGAAGTCAGAATGTTCAGAATGCAGTCACTACCAATAGTTATTGACTACACTCTGAATATAATAATTGGCTCAGAGGAGCTCAATAACGATTTCCATGTGATCATCTTAAATAAGATGTAAATATAATTGGTTATTTTTAGGTCTGTTGGGACTGTACTACTATTTTGTATAAACGACTTTAGACACTTGTGTGTAACGATATAATGATATGAAATTGTTTCTTTATTCATTTGAAATCTGTGGCAATGAACATTAAATCAACTGAATTACAAAAAATTCATCAGGTTGTTTTGAAATCATGTTCCAGATACACTGAAGTTTAGATGAAAGAACATCATGGTTTGTCATTGAAACACGTTATAAGGACAATGGAGGGCCTGATTCCACACTGAAGTCATCACTGCTATTATGCTATGGTGTGCCGCAGTTGAAATCGAGACAGCACTTACTTCCGGGGCTCCGGTTGACATCGTTGTCCATATTGCTGTAGGCGTAGTCCCGGCTCTCGGGGTCCCCTCCCGAATACTCACTGCCACTGGGTGCCATTCGTGGCTCTGATGGTTTACGGCTAGGGGGAGGGTAACTGCCCCGGCCAGTAGTTGCAGCACTTGGGTCATTGCCTGAAATGGGAGGAGTGAGAAAAGACTTAATTCTGTGCCGTTGGTTTTGACATCATCAATATAGAAAAGTAAAGAAAACTATTCTATGTATACTATGTATACTAGAATGTTGCGGATTGCAGCCTTATGTATTTTGGAAAATTGCATCCACAACATTCTATTCCAGATCCACCTTTTCAACATAAAGCAACAAACCAAAAAAATACTTTTTCCAAAGGAACCCACAAACTGGGAGGAAACCCCAACTCATTTAAACAGAATAGAAGGAGACGGAACAAATTAGACACATCTATGTAAGAGTGCAAGAACTTTGACTAATAGTTACTTACACTACGATTCAATTTTTAACCCTCCTGGTGAACCATTTGCATGAAAGATGGAGAAACACGTGTTGAGGGGATTAAATGAGCACTATTGAACTATTATGAAGGGACCAACTGAGAACTATTAAAATATTGTGCATAAATGAGAAGTAAGGGATTGAACAAGTTGTATTGAAATAATGATGAAAAAGCAATCATTTTACCAATAAATCCATTGATTTGGCGCAATAAGACCGGATTCTCACCCCTTGTTTTCTAATAGAATATAGGTACTGGTCAACCTCAGTACCTTCAGGATCTGACATTGCTGCCGAATAAGACGTTGAAATAAAATAACATTCTCAGAAATGCAAGATGTAATTGTGGAGGGGACTCGCCAACATCTGTTCAAGGCTGAATACATGCAACTGGCTGAATGTGGCCTGTTTTGACAACAGTATTGTGGTGTACAACATTTGGCAGGCGTTGAGAACATCCAATATTTACAGAAACGGTGCGCAAGGATATATTATTTGCCAAAGATCACACACTTTGGTTAGGCAATGAAGCTGGGGTTGTTCCACACAAGCATCCAGTTTGTTTCCATGCCCGGTTTTAAGAAAATGTAAATATCCACATAAAAGCAGACTTTCTTTATTGTAGAAATCACAGATTTACACTGAACTATAAAATGGGGTTGCTTTGTCATTGCTTACTTTCATTGTCTAATAAGGGACATATTTGGTAGGTAGCTGCAGCTGTCTGCGGGCTGCCAGTCTCAAAGATGCCGTCACAATTACAATCACTTAAACGTATTAGAAAAGGCTTTGTTAAAAACAACGACACGCTTTAAAAAAGTAATTGTCCAGTGTTTCTTGGGGTACTCCATGCAGGGGTGACCCAAAACAAATCAATCCACACGCCACATGAAAACTCTTGAGTGGTACAGGGGTGGCAAAAAGCCCAATTAGTGAAATTAAAGGGGCATTATGGACACTGCAGTCGGGGAGAGAGAGAGAGGGGGTGGGAGGCTTTGCCCAAGAAAGGGTGCAGGAGCTTAGTTCTGCATTGAGGTTCTGGTTTAGTTAAGTCAAATGCTTTCATTTTGACCTTGTCTCATAGTTGAGTACTGGCACTCTCCTTCAAGCTAAGGGAAGGGCAGGTACTCATATTGCCAAATATAAGAAGTGCACGTACAAAGAGTTGGTTAGGGCCTGCCCATTTAAAGCACTGGAAGCGACACAAGGTCTGGCCCAAATGTTGCTGTCTTGTTGGAATGTCTCCTCCGTAAAACATCCTGTGAGCATTGTGTCATAATGTCACCTGGGTGTAGGTGACAGGTGTAGAGGCAGGGTGATGTTGTCACATGGGCATCTGTATGTGGATGCAGAGTGTGAGGTCATGCGGAACCTGGAATGTTGGTGAGAGGGACCTGGAGTGTGGATGAGACAGGGTTCGAAGGGTTCTACAGTGACAGCTGGTGTTGCTGTGCAGGCTGGGGTGGATGTCCCAGTACTTCCTATCATATTACTTACCTGTACTCTAAGTCAGGAATAAACCTACCTGATAACTTACCTCCTGACTCCAGCTTGGTGTGTGAGTGGCAAACCCCATTACTTCACTGGCGACGAGGATGTCTTGGGTGCTGGGAAGTGGCAGCAAGGGATGAAGTACTGCCTTCCAGGGGTGACATCCATCCAGTAAGGTGCCAGTTATTTGACGGCCAGAAGGAGTTGGTTCGGAGTATCCTGCAGGCCGGGGTGTGAAGGAGCAGCAGCTGTCCAGGGTCAGAGCCCAGGCTGGGTGGCCCTGAGGAGGATCCGGCAGGCTGGGTAGTGTAGGAGCAGCAGCAGCTGTCCAGGGTCAGGGCCCAGGCTGGGTGGCCCTGAGGACGATCCTGCAGGCCGAGTGGTGCAGGAGCAGCAGTTGTGGGAGGTCAGGGCCCAAGCTGGGTCGCCCTGAGGAGCTGTGTGGGACTGTCACGGCTTGTGGTTCAGGCGAGGCAGTGTATACAGCGGCGGTCCAGGAATTGGCTGTTGGAGCTCCTGTCCGGGCGGGCAGGGCAGCTGGAGGTACTGTTGGTGCGGTTAGTGGTCAGGGCCCAGGAGAGCGTTGTGAGCCTGGAGGAGTGGGTTGCATCGTAGTCAGGAGGTGCACCGACAGTGACCAGGCAGTGCAGAATCATTGCTGGGCGGTGCCAGCTATTTCTTAGAATGACGGCAGAGGTTAGCTTCCGGAGCGGTGATGGAGTTCACAGAGCATGTTGCTCTGGTGGTGGCGGAGTTCACAGAGCATGTTGCTCTGGCAGCAGAGTGTCCAGGGGCTGCCGCAATGGTGATGGAGGATTTTCCGGGTGCAGTTGTGTCTGCACCTCTGCTGGGGCTTGGAGTATGTTTGGATGACTCGCGTGACCCTGGAGGTGTTGCTGGGTCTGCAGGTGCAGTTCTATTGATGACGTCGGCGGCTGCTGCTGCTACATTATCGGCGGTACACAGCCAACGTTCGGATCAGGTGTCCTGTGACAGTTGCATTGTGCTGGGCGCAGGAAGTGATCCAGTGTGTAGACAGGAAGGATGTGATTTTGGACATTAGGAGGAAGATTGATCGGTGTGTGCGTGGGGAATGGATTTGGAGTAGGCGTGGGTCCCCAGTCACAGTGGCATTTTGGGTAATGAGTTGGTGGATCTGGCGGCGGGTGAGGGTATGAGAAGGGGAGAGGTTGATGTGAGGCTGCCTTTGAGTGTGGATGAGGTGAAGGCTGTGGTGGTGTGACGGGTCATGGATGAGTGGCAGGAGAGGTGGGTGAGTGGGGTGAAGGGCAGGTGGATGTTTGGTGTTCGTGGTAAAGTGTCGATGAAGGTGGATGCGGGGAGTCTGGAATGGAGGAGGGGGAGGAGGTAATGCTGAATCGATTAAGGATAGGGCATGTGGGGCTGAATGACTGTCTGTATCGAGTGGGGAAGCGTGAGATGAGGGATTGTGCGGTGTGTGGGGTGTCTGAGACTGGGACATTTTCTGCTTAGATGTGAGAGACATGTTGAGAAGAGAGAATTGATGAGGGTTCGGTTATCTGTGCTGGGTGTGGCTGAGCTGAGTGGGAAGGGTTTGCTGGGAGGTGACGGGGTGAGAGGCAGGAGGAACAGTGTGATGTTGGATTTTGTGAGGCAGACGGGGCATTGGGAGGAGTTGTGAGTTTATGTAAGACAAGTATTGATTGGTGGGTCTGGTGCACATCATCCTTTAGGATGGGGAAGCGCCAGCGTGGGTCCGCCCAAGCACCCGATAATTAAGAAGAAGAAGAAGAAGATCCAGTGTGTAAAGAGTGCCTGGAGTGTCGTGGAAGTCACAGAGGAGGCATATACGACAGGGGGCGTGTCCCGGAGGAGGGAGACTTTCACAGACATGGAGAGGGAGACTTTCACAGACTGGGAAGTCTGTCCTATGCCGCAGATTTCCAGGGAGGGCACGTCCTCATTTGCGGTGAGGGGCAAGAGAAATTTCTCCGTGGTGGGCTGTTTCAGCTCAGCTAAGATTCGCTGTGTGGAGGTTCTGGTGGATACAGGTCAGGAGTGTGTTATGCGTGCGGCGGGGCGCTGCACAGGGGGCACGTTTGTTCACCTTGCAACATTTTGATGGCGAATATTATGGGGTTTGACCCTGCTTTGTGGAGTTTTTGCACTCTGTTTAAGGAACAGAGTGGGAAGGGTTTGCTGGGAGGTGACGGGGTGAGAGGCAGGAGGAGCAACAGTGTGATGTTGGATTTTGTGAGGCAGACGGGGCGTTGGGAGGAGTTGTGAGTTTATGTGAGGCAAGTATTGATTGGTGGGTCTGGTGCACATCATCCTTTAGGATAGGTTAGAGATGAGGAGTAGTGTTAGGTGGTAGTTGTGGGAGGCCTGCTATGATTTTGTTTTCAGTGTTGTGGACTCAGGAACCTTAAAGTCAGTGGGTTGAGCTGTGGGCTTTCGTTTAAGGCCTGTCACTGGAAATGGAAATGTGTTGTGTTCATTTTTGTGGCCTTTTCTTGTTTAGGACATGGTTTCGGGTTTTGGTGGACTCATGGGTGCTGGGTTCATGGGTTGTTTGTGTTACTTTTACTGTGACATTGTTTTCCTTTGCAGGGGGCCATGTGGACACGTGGGTGCACAAGTTTTGGGTTTTTCTTGGACTTGTGGCTGGTGGGTCCTGTGTCCGTTTGACAGTTTTTAAATGTTTATTTTATCAAGAGGACATGAGGGTGTGGGCTAGCACTAGGACTCAAGCGCTGTGACTCTTATGCTGGAACTTGTTCTGAGGTTCGGTTCCAGGTTTGGGGTTTAGCACATCATGTAGTTGCATGTGGTTATCTTGTTATGTTTTGTGTGTTGTTCGTAGGGGATTTTCCTCTGGTGGATTTTACTTAATTCTCAGGATTACAGGGTGGGTTCTGGGACTGCAATGTTGGCGGTGAGGTGCTGCTGAGTTCAGAGTGCCGGATGGGCTCCCGGGTGGGCTCCCGGGTTGATGGTTTGGTGATTGGAGTTTTTGAGTAGGTGTGCAGTGATGTGCTGTGGGGTTGTTGTGAGGTGCGGCTGGGTGCAGGATGGCCGGGTGTGTCCTGTGTTTGGATATTATGCAGTTAGGTGTTGCCGGGTTGCAGTGAGGTGCTGCTCATGTTGCTGTATTACGCCAAAGAATACCGGTCGCGTTCTGTGGTGTATTGCAACTTTTGGGTTCAGTTGGGGCGCATTGGGTGTGCATTGTTAATCATTTATCACATTGTGGCAGTGACTTGTGATCATGTTATGGTGTATCTGAGTATGGTGGTGTATGTCAGGGGGGTTACGTGGTTGGCGTGGCTGTAGGGTACAGTCATGGGTTAATGTTTCCGTTATATTGAAGTTCTGTGGTGGTATCAGTCACTGTGGTGTTTGGAGTTTTGAGGTTGTGCAGTGATGTGCTGCGGGGTTGCAGTGAGGTACTGCAAGCTTTTTGTTATTTTTGTTATTAGGTGTTTTGCAGTGAGGTGGTGCGGGGTGCAGGATGGCCGGATGGGTCCTGTGTTGGATAGTATGCAGTGAGGTGCTGTGGGGTGGCAGTGAGGTGCTGGTGGGTGCAGAATGGCTTGGTGGGTCCTGTGTTTCGATATCATGCAGTGAGGTGCTGCTGCGTTGCAGTGAGGCTTTGCTGCTGTTTTTCCAGTTAGGTGCTGCTGGTGTGTTTTGGTAGTAGGGGGCTGCCAGTGTGCAGTGAGGTGCTGCAGGGAGCAGTGAGGTGCGGTTGGTGTTTCTGCAGTGAGGTGCTGCAGGTTTGCAGTCAGGTTCTGCAGGGTTGTGGGGTTTCTTTTTTTTTTGCATCGACACCAAGTACATTTCTTTCTTCCTTCTTGCCAGACATCAGGCTCAGGTCATGGACTTGTTGGGGTTGTGTGAACTTTGCAATGTCCTGATCCGTTGTGTGCCTGCTTACTGGGAGTAGCATTGAGGGGTTGCTTGGTGGTTGCGGTTGTGTGGTGTTGGGATGTCAAAGGAGGGAGTGGGCTCGTGAGTTGTCTGTTCCACAGGTTGGTTTGTTGTTGTCAGTTCCACAGGTTGATGTTGATTTCATGACTGTTGGTTACAGTCGGGCCATTTGGATAAGGCATGTGTGTGGTGCATGGTAACAGTGGACTGTTGGCTACAGTCAGGCCATTATTAGGACTATGTGAGGTTTATGGTGCTGGTTGACTGTTGCTTACAGTTGCGGTTTTGTATGGTGCCATGTGAGGTGCATAGTATTATAGGGGTTGGTCTGTTGGTCGCAGTTGTGTGTTGCTTTGGGTTACATGTTGTACATGGCCATGTTAGGTGCATGGAAATTGTGATTTAGGGCCGTGTGGCAGTGGAAGGTGCATGGTACCAGTTGTCTGTTGGTTACAGGCATTGCATTATTTGGTTGGATTGTTGCTATCAAGGTCATGGCACTGCAGGGTTTCTAGGTGATCATTCTGTGTGTGAGTTTTTTTTTACGGTGTGTTGGTGTGGTGGTGTGGATTTGGATGGCATGCACAAGTCATGTAGTGTTGTTGTTGGTCTTAATTGGGTCTGCGTGTTGGCCACACATGGTTTGTGTAAGTAGGGAGGGAGAAGTGTCATAATGTCATCTGGGTGTAGATGACAGGTGTAGATTGTTGGTCTTAATTGGGTCTGCGTGTTGGCCACACGTGGATTGTGTAAGAGGTGATTGGTAGTGTTGTGGATTTTCTCTGTGTGTTGATTTGTAGGGAGGGAGAAGTGTCATAATGCCATCTGGGTGTAGATGACAGGTGTAGAGGCAGGGTGATGTTGTCACATGGGCATCTGTTTGTGGATGCAGTGTGTGAGGTCATATGGAACCTGGAATGTTGGTGAGAGGCACCTGGAGTGTGGGTGAGACAGTGTTCTAAGGGTTTTACAGTGAAAGTTGGAGTTGTTGTGCGGGCTGTTGTGGATATCCCAGTACTTCCTATCATATTACTTACCTGTACTCACAGTCAGGTATAAACTTACCTGATAACTTACCTCCTGACTCCAGCTTGGTGTGTGAGTGGCGAACCTCATTACTTCACATTGCATCCTGCAAAAACTTGTCTACTGGGCTCGCACATCATGGAAGAATTGGCATTGCTACGAGGGCAGCAGTCTAAACGGATTAGCTGCAAGAGCGAATAATGGAACTGGTGCTGTGTTGGAATGATGATGCAGTCGCGTGCCCAGTGGGTCCCCATGCTCTTCATCAGTCGGCAGCCCCTTCAAATGAATATTCGATCCAAATAGATCAACGCGTCATCTTTTTCCCATTTTAGTAACACAACTGCACTAATCTCAGACAGGCCGACTGCAAGTGTTAACCTCAAAGCGTCCAAGCGTTAATTTCTGCCCACTCAGAAGATGACAGCGCACCCCTCCTAGCAGTCGGCATGAATTAATTCTCCTATTTCTCAGGCTTTCTGCCCTTCAGAGAGACACATCAATCTTCACAATGCTGGTCCTTTCAGTTCCATGGTGTGCTGTGTGCGATACGGGCGGCCCTGAAAACTGAAAGTTTTCTAACATAAAGCAATGCCATGATTAAATATGATGGGCATATATCCTAGTAGGTGGACCAAGGAATATTGCAACTATGTGTTTATTCAGAGTTATGTTCTTCATGCTACCAAAAAAGTCAATCAATCTGTGTAGCCAATTTCTTTTCATGAAATGACATTGTAGCCAACACCAGGCTTCTCATTAAGCTTTAAAAACACACCAGGGACCTCATTAAAGTACACGTGTGCTAAGCGTTAATAGTGTGTGTACACATGGTAGATGCATTGCTGCCAGGCACGGATATGATTCCTCCAACAGTGTTTGCACAGGCACAACATGCATTTGTATTGTTGCAAATGTGCACTTATGAGGCCCCCAGGTGGCTTGAATGAGTGCCCTACTAGTAGGAGGTCCTTGGTCTTCTGATCATGGGCCACGGCTTTGTTTAGAATTAATATACCCCAAATTGGAGGGTGTCCCTGCTCTCCTATCTTATTTGCAAGTAACATTTAACTGCTGGGCTATTATACATTTCTATGCAAATAGGACAAGCATCCTCGTCCTCAGCACTTACCTTTGTGCGCCCTGAGGCCTACGGGCATGTTGGCGCATTACAAGAATTAAAATAAATAAAAAAATTACCAGGTTACTTAACAAGGTACATACGTGTATTCTCCCCAAAAGAGATGACCTGTCCTTAGGTGACTGTGTGTTGCCTATAGTCTGAGTGGAAAGCATTTAATCGTATTTGCTGTCTCATTGGAAGTGTGTACTGCATTTAACGTTTGCCTTATCCTTTGATCAGTGTCACGAAGTGGTGGGATTTCAATTGTGATCTTAGGTAAAACAATCTCCTGAGCTCTTCTGTTCACTATTAGTGTTTTTCTTGACATATGGAAACAATAATATAGTAGCATTTGTAGTAATGGAGCAAAAACAATTGTCTGGACTTATATTTAACCATATTGTAAAAAATTGTATATCTGTTATAATTATTTTAAGACATTTGGTTTATTTTTAGCTCCATCTTCCAACACCCTGTGAAAATTACTCTATGACATGTAAATCACCCTTTTCCCAATGGACTAAGACTTTTGTCTGATAAGGTCAAATAAGAACAAATGATTTGTTCTAGATCACACACTGAGTGGAGAAGCTCACATTTGAGACCTGTCTGCAGTTTAGGCCTGTGGCTGACCACATAACATCTTACATCTGGCTGTTAGAAACACATTTTAAATCAGTCTGGCCAACACTAATCCTTAGCCATCCTGTGCAGCAAGCACCTAGTAAGGACTTTACAGCCTGTTTGAGCTTCTTTTGGAGGGTTTTATCTGTGTTTTTAGTGTGATTTACAATCGGTTTTTGTACTGTATTGCTAGTAGAAGGCACTGTCTTTGTGGTGTAGTCCTTTGTGTTTTCTATCCTTTTTTCCACCTCTACCTCCATCTTCATAGCAATTGGATAAGGTTCCCTCGACCTCCTCCACCCTCCATTTCCTTTCCCCTGCCCATCTCCCCAACCCACTCCTTCCCACACCATCTCTAATGGGCCGATCCATCTCCAGGAGGTACTCTTAGAAGTGAGCCCCAGGTCAGCCTTGGCCGGGCAGCTGGCCAAGGGCAGCCTAGGGCAGCTCCCATACCCTATTTGCCTGTGTATGCCTGGTAGGACAACCTACAGCTACATCCAGGTAAGGTTCTATAGGCAGGGAGTACAGTCATTACTGTGCTCAGGTAAAACCCTACCATTCCTACATTAATATCACCTACTCTCAACATTATGATGTCTTTAACTGTACTCTTTGTTTTGCCTTGTTTTGCACTTAGATGAATTGTTCAGATTAGCCTATGTATTGCATCCGGAAGAATATGTGAAGGTCAGCCTATGTGTTGCAGTTAAATGAATTGTGAAGGATGGTCTTTTACTGCTCCTGATGAGACGTGAAGGCTAACCTCTACTTTGCATTCAGACGTAATTTACAGGGTGGCTTTGTATTGCACTTAGAAGATGGTGAAGCTAGCCTATGCGTCGCACAAAATAGAATACTAACACACAACACTTACATGAAAATATGAAGATAGCCAATGTGCTGCGCTCGGAGGAATGGTGAGGTTAGACTATGTGTCACACACAATAGATATTTTTTTATGAGGATCGTAGACACACCGCACTTAGATAAAATATGAGGATAGCCAAGGTATTGCACTTGGAGGATATTTGAGAGTAGCCAATGTGTTGCATTTAGAAGAATGGCAAAGCTAGAGTATGCATCGCACACAGTTGAGTTATGAGCATAGCAAATACAGTGCACTTGCATGAACAGCTTGGACAATGTATTGCACTTGAATGATTTTTAGGTTTGGCCAGTGTGTTGCATATGGACGAATTGTGACGCTAGCCAATGTGTAGCACTTAAATGAGTTTTGTAATTAGCCTATGCAATGCACTTGAGAATTCTCGAGGACAACCAATGTACTGCAATAAGAACAGCGAGGATTAGCCAATGTATTGCACTTGAGCAAATGTGATGGTTAGCCTGTGTATGACAACTCACAAGCATTGCTAGTAGCCAATGTACTAACTTCAATTTAGCATACATGTAGTCCGATTATGACTTTGTACACAATAAATACATCAAAAACATCCTAAAATTAACCAATAATAACATCAACTGTTCCAATTTACTAACCCCCCAACATTTCTGCTCCTCTCCCTTATAGCTCCCAAGTACTACACACCATGTAATCGGCCATCCAAACCACACGCAAAACAAACATCCAACATAACAAACCCTCGCAAACAACAAACAATCCCTGACAATGAGCCTTACCCCTCTGGATAGAACAAGCCAGTGCACACAATCAAACTCACTTAGAAAACCGATTGGCATAGGACTCCAGTTCCTCCTGGTACCTCAAGCATCCTCAGAAGAGCACAATGTCTATCCTATTCCTTTTCCCGCACTAAACCACCGCCCCCACCCTCTTTCTTACAGATCCACATGAGCGCCTGGAGACTATGCCAATGGTAACGGTGCGCAGTATAAAACAACTCACCATAACATATCATAAATCCCGTTAGAAGTGCATTGAGAAAAAGGAGTATGATTGTTGATTATATTCACTATGCAGAATGGAAGTACACACGTAATGGGAAACTAATGTATGACTAATCATTCCCCCCCTGCTTCTTGAACTTAATTTGAAGCCTTAAGTGAACCCAACCTGCAGATTCAATTATGCACAATGTAATGAAAATGCCACGTTCCACAGGAAAGAAAACCCCTGCTATCCATGCCATCATGGAATTATATTAAAATGTTTGAAATGTGACACACGGTAATTTACATAGTCAATCGTTGCAGTTGTATGGGGGCTTTGAAATGCAAAACCCTCCATCAACTCTTAGGACACAAACGTTAATTCTAAATGAGAGAACTTGCTCTCCTTTTAAACTGCCAGACAAGTAAAGAGTTTTGCAAGCATCTAAGTCCAGGTCTGAGAAAGTAGCATTAGCAGCGGTGCTGCCTTGTATTCATCGTTTAGGAGGTGGGAGGCTTTCGGGGGCCGCCTGCAGGGCCTTGCAAATCTGCAAAGCTGAGGTCATCACAGAAGGTCACAGACCTGGCAATGTTCAAAGTAGCAGACCTCAGCAAAGCCACTGCCAAGTCTCGCTTTGCACCTGAAAGGCTCATCACTTTAGTAACGTGATGACCTGGTTTCTCATCCTGCTCTGCCCCTGGACTTCACCAGCACCCTCGCAGCTCTGAGGGTCGTGTGTTTAATTGCGGGTCAAGCCCACGAGTCACGGGTCAATTGGCAGCTACGTTGTATTAGGAAGGGGGACAGGACGGCTTGAAAACAAACTGTAACAGAATGGTGACTCACAGTTTGTTCTTCTGGCGGCCTTTATTTTTTTCTGGGAAAGTCCAGGGGTGGACTGGCCTATTGGGAACTCTGGAGCTTTCCCGGTTTTCCTCTGCATCCCGGGCCTCTTTATGTGATAGCCTATTTTATTTCCAGATGTTCTCATAGTGGACTGGCCTACAGGGAACTCTGTAGAATTCCCGGTTTTCCTCTGCATCCCGGGCCTCTTTTATGTGACAGCCTATTTTATTTCCAGATGTTCTGATAGTGGACTGGCCTATAGGGAACTCTGGAGAATTCCTGGTTGTCCTCTGCACCCTGGGCCTCTTTTATGTGATAGCCTATTTTATTTCCAGATTTTGTCATAGAAAAGGTGTTGAGTTTGCTGAAAATGTGTCATATGGGGCCACTTTGAAAATCAATTTCAGGGCCTCTTTTGGTTCCCAGTCCACCCCTGGTTAAGTCTGTTTTCTGAGGCTTCCTGTGTATCCTCGCTTTACCCAGGATGGTAAAGTTGTGCTCCAGGGACCATAGCTCCTAGGATTGGCTGTTGCCGCTGGCTTTAACTCCTAATTATAGCCTACTAATCACCACCGATGGATTCACGGTTTGGTACTGAGATCGAGGTGGGCTATGAGGAGAAGCAAAGGATTGCTAAAAGGGCGCCAGTCAATACCAATTAATGACTTTGAAATTGCGAGTAGGAACTGTACTATCAACATATACCTGCATTACTCTCTGTCCAGACATCTGTCTGTTGTTGTACCCATCTTGTCGCTCACCTCGAACCACCTCTCTCACTTGCTCAGCAGTAACGTAGCTCAGTGAGTTAAGCACCATCTTCACGAACCCATACAAACCCCACAACACACGTGTGTATCCAAACACGGCTGACTCAGCCTGCCATCCTTCTGAAGTAATACAATTGAGTACATTTGCATTTGTTGACGTAGCCAATTATTACAGTGCTTTTTAGTGGAAAGAATATGGCATGAAGCATTGTATTAAAAAAAAGTGGCATTTTAATTATCGCAGCCTCTTCTCCTGCCTAGCAGGCTACCTCATTGCATCAATGAGAGAGTGTGCCCAAACGTGCCTGCTTCCTGCAAACCTTTGCACTTCCTGCTGCGGCAGTCCTTTACCTCCCTGCATCCTCCCACACAGCTTGCACCTTTCAACTCAATACTCCTGAGCCACCCTCCCTCATCCGCCATCCATGTCGCTCTTCTTGGATCATGTCTCCAGATTCCTACACCAATCTCTCTCTCCCATTGACACCCCCTTAAATAGTCTACACTCCCACTCCTCCCCTTCACTTTCCCCCTTGAAACCCTACCTACTCATCACTAGGTTCTCCAATCTGGTACAATCTACACACCATGAACCCCGCACCACATCTGAGACTATTGTCTGCTCCCTCTCATTAGTTGTCTGGGCCCCTTTCTCATCTGCGCCCCAGTGCCTCTCATCTGTGCTGTCTCCCTCTCCGCCCTCTTCTCCCTGGAATCCTGGTCTGATCCTCTTTGCATAAAGATGTCAATTGCAGGAGGAAAGGTAAAAGACTGGACAGATAACATGCCTGCTGCGCTAGCCTATACCAATCAGTCTGCAGCTCTGCCATTGTTCCAGCTCTAAAGCTCTGTTGAAATGAGGAGCTCAAGACCAGGCTTCACTCACTAAAACCAATAAGCGTCTAGAGATCCCAGTAAAAAGTCTGGTGTTTAGATGGCAGGGAACAGTTTGGATTTCTGGAGGGGACAACTCAGTATTTCATCATTCCAAATGTAATGATGGGAGGGTATTTTACCTGACTAATGCCATGTACAATGTGAGGACATAGGATTGTTTATGCATGACTGGTTATGATATGATAGGTTATTTATAACGCGCTTAATACCCAGAGGTTTCTAAGCGGGGACCCAGGGATCGAACCTGTGTTGATCCGTGTCATCTTGATTCCAAGTCGAGCGCGCTGCTGCTGAGCTAACCCGCCTGGGTTCCATTATTAAAGGAGATAAGGCTAGAGCCGTAAGGTTGCTAGATGACTCACAAAAGACTTCATAATCTTCCCACCACCATCCAACAGCCTAATGCATTCAGTGGTGATTCTTTACACTAAAAGTCTTCCTCCATCATCCTGACCATGGCACTCCAACCCCCCCTCCCCCCGCACCCCCAAAAGCCCACCTCTCCTTGGTCTAGTGCTCAGTGCTCTCATTGACGGCGACTCCTCTGCAGTACTTGGGAGGAATGCAGGGATTGAGGGGATGCATGGGACCCAGCTGATGTGTGATGCCTCCACCAGTCTTTCTTTTCACTATCACTGCTTTGCAACTGTGGTGAAATGCGTGATACAAGCAAGTGATATAATATACTTTCCTCCCTGCACTCTTCAATGGAGGGAAGCCCTTTGCACCTATTGCCAAGAATACTGATCCTGCTCGCCTTGAAATGTCGCGTTGTTGCTCTCATGTGTATCTCAAAGCACTGGTCATGCTAGGGCAATCACCCTCGTGCTCATTCTTAGTGTGTGAAGCGATGCAGCTCAAGAAAGGTGTCCATAGCGAGTCCATATTAACCTACCCTGGGACTCATCTAAGGACTAGAACAGTCAATTCTAAGTGGCAACCTAGGACTCCCAACAGGTGCCGTTCTGTCACATATGAATTGTTGGGCACCCTTCTGCCTGTAATGGCATACCATAAACTGGCCAACCATTTGCTTGCTCCTCACCGGGCAATGGATGAATGCAACCCCTGTGTCTCATAAACAGAGGCCTTCTCAAAGCCAACACTGTCCATATGAAAAACGTTTCTGCAGTCAATTTTCAAAGCATCCCTAACCACTGACCCCTGCTGATTTTGATTGACACCCACAGCCCATTGGCAGTCCACAGCAATTTAGAACAGTGGCACTGAGAGCAGAATGGGCCAAGTAGCAGATGGGAAGTACTGTGTGGTGCTATTCAACCCATTCCAGCTAGCCTACGAGAAGCCATCAAATATGGGCCGGGGCAGGCCTTATCCCTAGAGGGCTTCAACATTCTATGAATGCCCTAAATGATTTTGCCCTCTGTAAATAACATGAAGATCAACCCAGCAAAATCAATAATCTTGATAATTGGGCATGGGTCAAGACATACATCTCCTTTCACTTGGAAACCGGCTAATACACCTTGGACATTGGAAACAGCTATGTATACCTTGGTTACCCAATCAAAGCTCGACCGAAAATTCCCTAAAATTCATCCTGCTTGGAGTCAGGAGAAAATGGCTTGTGATTGAAAAATTCATTGATAAGAGGAATGGAGGCATCAATATAGAAGGTCTTCCGAATATACATAAAAGGAGCATCATTCCCGGTCTATTATATGGGCTGCAGGATCTGATAACATCACCTGCTACCTAGCTTGAAAAAATAGAGGGAAAATTGCTACGATCTATACCGGGCATTCCCAATGCAGTGCCCGTTGAGGCCTTAGGACTTGAGCTTAGCTCACCCTCCATTAGATCCTTATGGTTACTCCAGCGTACTAAATTTTATGTAAAGCTTTGTCTCTTAGGCACTGATACTGACACTTTGCTAGGATTGGTAGCCTTGCATATCGAAGATGCGGTGCAGAATCGGATTGTTCAAGACTACGTACAAGCAGTTTAAAAAAACAAAACAAGGGATTGGGATGGCTGTGAAAATCTGAACAAACTTCAAAGCAAAAAGAGATTTGCAGAAAACTGCACCCAGGGCTTTGCAATATATACCACCTATTCCTACCTGACGAAGCTGTGCTCTCCCAAGTTGGAGATGTATTATGCATCTCCGCTTTCACATTCTGCCTTCCTACCAGTACCTTGGAGCCTGGACTGGTACGGCACTTAACGAAGAGAAGGTCTATGTCTATGTCATCTGGCGACCGAAAGTGATTGTCATGTTTCCACATTGTGTTCCACATTGTGTTCAGTGCTAAGGGCTAATTATCAGTAGGACTAGTTTCATTTTTTTAACTGACTTAGAAAGCAACCTTAATGACCAATTCTGTAGCACGATTATTGGGGGGCGCAGTGCTTGGTTATCATGGCTTCAGCCTTCCATGTATGGAACAAAGCATTGATACTTTTTAGAACCGCAACCTAGGAGTAGTGGTAATGGATGCCTATTACGATAAGTTGGGACAATTGGACTTTGGCCGAACACCATTGAAGTTTCTTTTAAATGTGAAGGGCTGGAGGAGGTATTTTTGATGTTATGTTTATTAACCTAGAAAATGCATAATTGTTTCCATGTTGAAAGGAATTTGAATATAGATTATTGTTGTTTATCCTCAATAGTTTTGAATGTTTACACGTTGATGTATATTTTAGATATATTTCACCCGTGTCTTAAGCTTAATAGTTGTGGTTGTATAGTGCAAAAGGTTTATTTGTTAGCCAAATGCACGTAAATAAAACACCCTTTATCACTGACTACTTTCACACCAGTTCTCCACCCCTAGACCTTCTTGCTATAACCAAACCTGCTTTTCTCCATCTTGCACTGCCGATGTGGCTCCCCTACACGACTCCAAGCTATACTTCATGCACTCACCTTGTCTGACTGGCAGAGGTGGACGAGTCAGACTCCTACTCTCTTCCCACCTCAAAGCCTCACAAATCTCAAATGTCACATCCTGGCCTACCACGTTTGAATTCACAATCTCTACTATTGCTCCATCTCAAATGGTTCACATCATCTCCATATATCGGCATCCTGATCCGACTAGACTATTCTTTGATGAACTCGGGCAACTCCTTGATTGTCTTTCCACTAAACATCACCTCATTCTTTTAGGTGACTTTAACCTTCCCTCTCCAACCATTTCTCAGAAATCTGAACTTCATTCTTTTCTCAGCGACCTCTCTCTCCACTCTGTTCACAACCTACCTAACCACACTAGCGGTAACTCTTTGGATCTCTTATTCATCTCCACCTATCTATCGTCCACTAATACTACTGTCACACTATCCCTATATGATCACTCCATTGCTTCTAACACTATCTCCTTTCCACCCTTTGACATCTCTTCACCTATTACTTAAAGAAAATGTAAACCTTCTCCCATTCCTCCCTTTGTAACCTACAGTTCCCACTCTCCTCCTCAACACCTGATACCTGTTCCATTAATACTGCCATCTCCAGCTTCCAATCCCTACTATATGACTCATTCTCCTCTCACGTCCCACTGATAACCTTCACCCTTAAGTCTCAGCATCCTCAACAAAGAGTCACCCCATTCATGCACTCTCTCCGCACAGACATTGGGTGGCTGCTGTGCAAATTAAAGGGTAGCCACTCACACGAGGACCTGCAACTCTACCTCTCTGACCTGAACTCCCTCAAGTCCTCTCTTGGTAGAGAGAAAGGGGAATTCAACCTCACCCTCATCGACTCTCACTACAACCATCCTCGTTGGCTACAGGGCACGACTATCAACTCTACTCTCACCACTAATGATCTTGCTGAATACTTTGCTGCAAAAATATCCACAATTAGAGACTCTCTACTGACCTGCTTCACACTCGCTCCTCATGCATTCTACACTCCATCTACTCGATCATCATCCTCTGACTCTATTTCAGACTTTAGTCACACTAATACTGAAGACGTACTGTCTCTATTGATGAAGGCAAACCCCTCCTGTGCCCCATCAGACCCTCTTGCTCCTCAACTAGTCAAGCCTATTGCTCCATTAGTGGTCTCTTACCTCGCAGAACTCTTTAACCTGTCCATCGACTCCACTTGCTTTCCCTCTATTTTCAAAACAGCCATGGTCATCCCTCTCCTAAAAAAGCAAGGGCTGACCTGAACCTACCAGCAAACGTTCACCCTGTGTCTCTCTTTCTGCACTACTTTCTGTCCTCTTGAAAAGATCATTAAATTTGCTACCAGAACTCTCTTTGAACTCCCCCTCTTCACACCTACTTCCTCATACTGTCACCAGGATGGATGGCTGATGATATAAACCCTGTTTTACATTTCTTCTCCTGGTTCACAAATCTATCCATGGTAAGACACGTGAATCTCTCCTCCCCTATCCAACGCTAAAAACCTTCTCGTAATCTCTGCTCTGCCTCCTTGACTACCCTTGTGGCACCTCACACTCCCTGTGCTTGATCTAGCTTCTGCTCTTTCTCTCTTCTTGCACCACCTGCAGAGAATGTTCTTCCCCCGGATATCCGAGAAACAGTCCACATGGATTTGCTCACAACCAAACTAAAAGCCTTCCTCCTTGCCTCCAAGTTTCACTCTTGACCTACCTCTCACCTGCCTTCTAGCTAATATTTTTTCTTTACTTCTAATCTGCCTCTGTTCCTCAGTTTCTCTGACTGCACTCTAGCACTTCATCCATAATAGTCACAACCCTAACACAGCTGGCCGTACCGCCAACATGCACTTAAACATGTGTAATGCTAGTTGTTCTTAATGTAGGTATGTCCACCCATGTGTTGTGCTGGTGACTGTTCCATTTGTTCCCCTCCAAAACCTGGTCAGAATGCCATTCAAACTCACCCCATTGTAAGAAGCTCATTCCTTACTGTCAAATCTGATTTCCAATCTACTGAGCATTCTTTTGTGATCAAAAGAGCATTGTTCCTCCCTGTATAAAATTAAATGAAATATAAATTAAAATTATTAAAATGTTGCATGGGCTTTAATCGGAATCCATTAGCAATTACTTCACTTTTTGAATGTTGGATCCTTCTACTGGGACATCATGGAAGAGAATTATGGAATTCATGATCAACTTCTATGATGTCACCTCAAGGGAATACAGTGTTTTCTCTGCCTGGCTGAAGACACCGGTGAGTTCATGCAAGATCTTTTATTGAAGCCCACATACCCAGAGCCTCTGCTGGCAACCCCAACCCTGCAACTGCTGCAGTTCTAACACAAACATTATCAATGACCTGGTACATTCCATGGTAGAATGTGATGCATGGTGTGATGCACGGTGTGATGCATGGTGTGATGCATGGTGGATTATGACGCAGGGGACCCATTTGATATTAACATCAGAACATAACACAGGCATTTCCTTTTTCCCTTTTTATGTTTCCATGGGTGAGGGGAGTGAGACATTGGTACTGTTTTGGGTTGTATGTTTCCATCACCTCATGCACTCCTCTGTAGACACAGCAATGCTGGTTCATAAGGGACAGGGCAGGGAATGGAAAATGGATGCAGGGGGAGGGGGTACAGAACAGAAAATTACAGATTGCTAGCTTTCAACTACATGGTGTTTTACAGCATGGTCCTTACCTCACAACACCCAGTGACATCATAGACAAATCTTACGGGACTACGTGAAATTTTGCATGCTTAAAAAAAAGATCGATTTAGAAAGACCGCACACAGTGGTCTTTCTATATCGAACTGTGAGAGAGAGAGAAAGGGAGAAAGGGAGAAAGAGAGAAAGAGAGAAAGAGAGAAAGAGAGAAAGAGAGAAAGAGAGAAAGAGAGAAAGAGAGAGAGAGAGAGAGTGTGTGTGTGTGTGTATATATATATATATATATATATATATATATATATATATATATATATATATATATATATATATATATATATATATATATATATATATATATATATATATATATATATATATATATATATAAGGCTTAGAATTTTATCTCAAAGAGATGCCTATGATACATTACCCTCTTATAATAAAACCGCAGATCATGTATACTCCGCATATCCCAGTGTAAACTCACCTGTGTCACAAGAACATCCAATAGCCAACCTTAACACTTGGACAGATGAAGTATTCATAGCTATACTGAACCACTTGCTTCAGGGCTGAACAGACGCCCTGGTTCAATTTAGACACAGCGGGCCTGATGTACAAAAATGTTTAACATGGGAAAGTCCCATTGAATTTTTTGGGGTAAATCAGGCGCAGTGCCTTTTAATAAACACTGTAGTACACCCTTCATTTATTTTATATTAGTACCCGGCTTGCATAAGAAAAAAACAAACATTTACCTGTGGTTGGCTGGATTCCGGTCCTTACTACATGGTAATCCCGATCATGCAATGGTGCGCAGCTCGCTCCCATCTCCGACAGCATTATTGTTCTGGAATGGCTGCCATTGAAAGGGAGAAGGAACTACGTGTAGTCCCTTCTCCCATTCCTTGGCGGCTGTTTTTTTTGTTTAGTTTTTTTTTAACCTACTTTAATGGCCTCCATGTAAGGGGAGATGGGACTACATGGTGGCCATTTTCTTTGTTTACCATGGCTGCCATGGGAAGAGAAAACAGATTACGTTTGATTTCTATCCACGGCAGCCATTTTTGTAATACTTTTTGAACTTTCTTTTTCCGGCTGCGAAATGCAACGCGTCTCGCAGCCAGGAAAGAAAAAACATTAGTACCCAGGTCTAACAGGCTGGGGTACTAATGGCAATAAGCCCCTCGCCGGTGGGCCATTAACGCATAAGGTAATGAACCTGGGGCCTTCGTTGTAATTATGGGGCCCAGGGGCATTACCTTATGCGGTAATGGGCCGCCTGCTCAGGGCTTATTGCCATAAAAATGTATTTTTTAAGTGCGGCTATAGAGTCAGTTTGCCCAGATTTATTCTGAATTATAGCGACATTCATGAATATATGGTCCTAGGGACTGTAGGAGAAAATGGCTGGAAACAGAGAAGGTTCAAGTGGTCTGTATATCTGTCAGAGAGTGGCTGCGGGACACCATTGCTGAGCTCTGATATAGGCCCAGCTAATGCAAACTTGTAGGTATGGTTCTGAATCAAAAAGCATCAGATTTTACGTAAACGACCTGAGGAGAGGAGGGGGAGGGGATGACCTGCATGCGGGGTCTAGATAGGGAATAAGAGGCTTTTTCACTTCAGCCCATCCTCATGCTCTACAATCAACATTGTGTGCCTGTGATCCTTTATGGACTTAAAGCCATGACAATGATGTAGAACCTTTTTCAAAATGAGCTGGAAGGAAACCTTTGGTGGCCAAGCTGGGGTGTAACCAGGGTAACTTCCAAATCAATCATTAGATGTGAAGAAGTCCTTTTATCTTTAATCATGGAAGCACAAATTAGAAAAGGTGTGCTCTTCTAAAGAATATGTTAGTCTCAGAACCAATATCTAAAACCCTAAAGACAGATAAATGCCTCGGGGCAAATCCCACCCAGCTACTACAATTTAGAAAATCAATGTGGTATTCTTTAAGAAAATAGATTTTGAATGGAATTATAGTGATCCGCTGATGGCTTAGATAAAAATAACGAAACTTAATGCAAACGTATGGGATTGGTGGAAAAATAGTAAGTAGAATAGAAAACGTGTCCCTGTTTCAGGAATATGGTGGATGTCTGCCATACTATAAGATGATACAACCATATGCTAGACATTTCCCTGGTAAAGAGTTGTGCCGATTACATCTCCAGTTCCGACTGAACCTCCTAGAGACTATGGAGGTCTTAGGTGCTCAGAATAATATTCCCATAGGCACCCTTGAACACTTCTATGTGGAATGCCCAGCATTATCAACTAAACACACACATTACTTGGTAAATTCGTAAATGACTTGAATACACTAACACGAGAATTCATTTAGGTCATCTGCATGGACAGATGCCAACTCAGCTTGAATCTCGTGGAGGTGAACTATTGGAAGCAGATTAAAGGGATATGATGAACTGTTTCATCTCAAACAAAGAAGGTGTAAAATTAAATCCTGGGGGAAGATTTAATTTGATGTACATGCTATAAGTTATGTGCTTTAATATTTGTATCTTTTGCAAATTTGGGTCTTAAGTATATACGGTTATATGCAAACCATAAATGCATTTAGGTTGGTTGGATGACCCATTGAGATCAGGCTAGTTGGATAAGGGAAATCCACTTGAGACAATGATGTTTGATTCGTCTGGATAAGTAGACTATTTACTTAATAGGATGAAGGTCCCTGTTTCATTTGGCACACACTTACCCTAAAGTGTGCCCAGTCTGGGTTACTCTAAACTGAATTTGCCTCTGGAGGCAAGCATCATACATCCAAAACCAGAAGGCTGCTTTTTCATTACGTGTTGGAAGCGGCTGAACGTAATTTCTGTGTTTCTGTGTTCCTGCTCAGTGCGGCTTCACGCTAGTAGCATGCTTGTGGGGCCATTCCTCTAGCTTTCCGCTGCTCAGACAGAAAAGGAGGAATTTTGCTGGTGCTGTGTGAACGGTTCCCTTGGGGTTGCTGGTGCTGCTGGAGCCACAAGTACCTGTGTTAATGGGCTTGAAATGCGCAGAGAACGATGGCGGTATGGTGAGGCTCTCGCTTGTTTTGACACAGTCGACCTGATTTTGGGTGATAGTATGCAGTGCTGAGAGCAAGCATGTAAGTGGAGTAATCTGCTGTGAAGTGCCTGAAGTTTTACTTTTTAGTCTTACATTTTAGTGGTATAGAGGATTATTGCCTTGTGTGTCTGAAGCAGTCTACTAGTCCAGTAATACTGCATCATCAGGAAAGTAAGTGGCAAGTAAGTGCTGGCTCCTCTGACTATTGCTTGTTCGTGTATTGATACCCACTCAATCAGACTGCATTCTGTTAGGCTACTATCCAGGACTCCTGCCCAATTGGAACATTCTTAGAAGACCCCCCCATTGTTGGACTATCAACATCAAAACAATTGCTATCATAACCTGCCTTGAGTGAGCACTGCTGTCATAACATTGGCATCTACACATCACAACACAAAAACACTTGGGTGCAGTCTTGTTTAAAACAACTTCTAATAGATATATATACTGAGTGCTCATGGCAGCAGCAACAATAATGAAGGCTGTGCAATCTCTTTTAATACAGCCTTGCCCACTACCTCTCAGGAACCGGTACCAGCTGCTACTGCCTATGTTATGCAAAATGCACAACTGGAGAACAAACAGCAAGACTTTGCAAGCAAAAGTTTGGAATTGAGTGGTGTTAAAAATACAAAACAAGTCCAGATTTCTACGACATACGCCATAATACATGGAAAAAACCAAGGAGAAACCATCAAAGGCTGGCATGGAAAAGTCATGTCTGGTCAAACAGACACCTCGCCTTACCACTAGAGGGTTACCCTTTGCCCTGGAAATGCAATCGATAGTTTTTGCAGATGCGCATACTTCCGAGGCTTTATCCGATAGATCGATGAGAGCTAGTCAAATGGAGAATTGTGGGAGTAACGTGTGCAATAGCTCCATCGTTCTAGATGAGTCCTTCTTACGCTCATGTAGGGAAATGGGGGACTTCGACGAAATGGTTGTAAACAATAATGCAATTGATGACCACGTTGGAGTCAGAGTCAACTCATCGTCCATCTTCCTATTGCTGGGGGTTTCAATTTGTACCCACAAGAAACACCCACATGAGGCGGGAATCAAATGTTCTGCCCAGTTTAGAGTCTTAGGTGCCTGTGTGAATTTCAGCGCTCCATCTAGTCCTTGAATCTCTCTTCAGGCTATATGATAACATCAAAGACATCGTACAACATAACGCAGAATCACTTTCGGCGACTTAATACAAAATACAAACAATCGTGGACCATATTGAGAATTCAAAGAGCAGAGAATTCTTCTGAGTATCCAGCTTTCGAATTTGAAACTGATGAACACTGGCCTACCAAAACAACTATGAATAATTCACAAACTATGGTTATCAGTCAAACTCCAAATAGCTTGACACTGTTGATTGAATACAACAAGGATTTAAGTAAACCACCAACATTGTTGGACTCCCCATGTTCACAAGCATTATGTGAGGACAACATAACAGGACAAGGGCCTAATGATAAAAAAGACCTTTGAGCACAAACCAAGCTGTAACACCTCGTGGCCAATCAACAAAATCTAAAAAAAAGAATACTGGCTTCAAGATTAGGAAGGTCGATCTTCTCTAAAAAATCAATATCAGAAGAAGCACTGACCAACAGACCAGGATAAACAAAAAATAAACTGTTCTCTATGTACTGGATAGAGACAGTCGAAGCCCTGGGGTCCTATAAAACCTACAAGGACTGCGCTATGTTTGCCAGGAAGAGAAACACGCTGCCTCAGTATGTTCATCTGTTTCCTTGCAACAAACTTCAAACTCTCTACTTGCATTTCCGTCCGAACCAATTTTCTACCTTGGAACGGCTGGCAGGAAGACAAAAACATATAGGACTATCGCTGAACTGCATATGTTTTTTAAGCGGCCTGTCTTAGAATCCCTCAAACACTTTTCTGGACTGTTCTTATTTTATGCAAGCTAGAACTCTTCAGTTCAAAAACGCTCTACACAGAGGATTCCTCGTTTCAGCTGATCTATGTTGGGCCTATTTTGGGCCTGCCTAAAGTGTGGGGGGAAATGTCTCCTTAATAGTGGGTCTATGTAGGTTCCTTACAGAAATATCCACGTATTTGTCTGATGATGGCAATTCAGGGTCCTCGATGAACTGACTTTCTTGCTTGGGGCTCGCCGAACAAGGGGTGTCCAACGTTGGCGATAATATTCAATTTTAATTCTAACATAATGTTTTATTTTAATCAATTAATGCTGTTTTATAGTAATGTTTATTGCTTCTTTTTAACTTTTTTCATTACTGAACTATTTACTTGCTCTTCTCTTTTATATGCCATTATGAAATATTTATATTCTTAAACCATAACAAAATAAAACATTTAAAAAAGTAGAAGGCTGTTAGTGAGGGGTTGCAGAGAAGCTCCTTCAGGCCCCCAAAAAGGTGCTTCTTGAACACTGGCCCAAAAGACGCATCTATTGGAGCACCTTTAATAAACCTCTAGCACTTACCCCCTTCGCTTGTCCCTCCTCTCTCTCTCTGCACGTGCATGCTCCGAATGCTCACATGGCCTAGGAGGACCGGCTTGGTCTTGTTCATCAGTGTTGTTTTATTTGCCTACTTATTCCCCTGTTGCCTCCCCTTTGCCCTGTGGGTGCTTTGAAACACAATTTCCTGAAGTATAAGCATCTTACAAATGCACAATAAATAAATAAGGAAAACCTTGGAATTCTTCTTGCTGTACAGTACCCCGTTATAAATAAAACAATACTTACCTGCATACAGGCCTAGTTGGTGCACTCATTCAAGCAGCTTCTAGCAGTTCATTCTGATATGCAATAATCTCTCATGTTGTTCCTGACCTCTCCCTAAATGTTAAATGCTATGCCAACTTATATCTGCTTTTTCATCATTGCTAACATCTTTCTTGAGGGGGTTTTGGTAGAGTGCAGCTGTCACCCGAAGGCATCTTGGCGCTCACTTTAAAGAGTGCAGGAAAGGATCCGATGATGACCCACGGCTTTAGTTCTAGTTAAAGCATTGTTTCTCCTCATATGAACGTACATGGATGGACACTGTTATGGCCATAAATGTGTATCCGATTTTCAACATAAAAAAATAAAAAAACGCTTTGGGATTTGACTTTTCGCTGTATGGACAGAACACTTCCCGATGTACAGCAGTGTGACGACAATTGTATGTTGCCACTGTTAAATGGGAAATCATATTGTGCCTCCTTTCTCATATATATTGGCATAAACCCAGTCGCTCTGTGAAGAAAACCTGTGTTTCAAAAGTTCCGATTTTGGATCGACTTCGCCGCCATATTAGGATCATCCGCCATTTTGATTTCTGTTCATATGTAATTCTGTGTTCTAAAATGGTGGACTAAATTTCCAACTTGTAACCGAGCCTTCCCGACCTTTGCACTTAGTTAATGGTTAGTAATGAGACCTTGTCCCATACATGACTTGTGGTCTTAGGATTGTCTGCACCAATAAGCCTCATTCACAAACATACATCGAAGACAATGTAAAGCAACTGTTGAGTGTGAACACTGGCTGAACTGCATTGTGAAGGGATATGTGCTAAGGCTTACTGTTAAATCCTGGAATACACTTTGCCATTGTAACTTGTTTGAATGTAAACCAAATGTAATCCGTGTGCATATTGTCGTATGAGCCATAAGTGAACTCGGCACTAACTCTAGACCACAGATTATTAATTTGCAGAGGGGCTGGACATTATTATTGAATTGTATAAATATACGAATATCCAGATGTCCAGTACCTCTCACTCGTCACACTGAAGGGCTGGTACTCACTGTGATGTACTGAGGGCCTAATAGCTATCTGATTCCGTTCCTTGTAAACTGCGCAGTAGAATAATGATCTGTGAATCTTTATGAGCCCGTGTTTGGTGTATTTCATTTTGTGGTACTCAGCCTCGATATTTCTTTTTGCTTTTACACCACTAGTCTAGATAATCCAGGGAATCCATGTGAGGGCATTGCTTTTACAATGTTTGGAAAGTATGTAGCATAGACATGATTATTTCAGGCTCAACTCAAGTTAGTCAAATTATGAAGCTCTGAAAATGTAGACGATTGGGGCAGTATTCCATAAATAGGTTGCGCTACCACCTGACCGTGGGCTTACCTACTCCTGAGTGACAGGTTGTGACCGTTACAGAAGACTCTCTCGGCTGGTAACAGAAAATCCAGCTGACAAAAGCCTCAACCAACACCACTGAACGACAGAGATGAATTTTCATTGGGTGTGCCCCATACAAAGATTGACCTTTTACAAAATGGTATTACAGACCAAGTGAAACGAGGTGAAAGAACAACTAGATTTACACCAATGTTTGACTGGCCTCTAGTTGGGTGACACAGGGAAGGGAATCCTCTTGACATTTGAGAAAGGGGTCACCTGCTGGTCTTCTCGAGAACTGTGATGTCTGATGGGAGTCAGGCGGCCCATATGAGCCCTGGGTTGGGAGACATAATGGCCACCTCTCGTGTGGAAGAAGCACAGACCCACTTTACACCAGAAACCTCCCCATCTATCTTTCATGAGCTATGATGGGGGAAATAATCAGGTGGGCTCTAAAAGAATTCATTCTGTCCTGCATGCGCAGTGTGGAATTACTTTTTGAAATGCCCATCTTCCCGGGCTTTTGACACATCCACAGTCCCACTCCAAGGGTGGCAATGTTATGAACATTTTGTTAGAAATATAGTCCTTCCTTTATTGATAGCCAAGAACCCTTGTTTCACTCGGATGCAGGTGTGAACTGATTATCCCAATCCATGTTTCTAGACTCCACTACACCTTTCAACAAACTCATGATTGTCAGATGTGTTTTCTTTTGTAAACCAGTGCTGTGCTTGAATATCCACTCACAGTGTAAGGCATGCGCGTTCGGGCCATACTTGTGTGCTTACAAAGAACATTGAGTGGTGAATACGACTGGTGAATAAGACTGGGCTTCATTACTTACTGGGAGCAGGCCACAGACAAATACCTAAACCCCTGTTTCTGAGCTAGGTGCTCTCCATGTCAATCAGGGAATGGCTACGGCCAAGCTCAGTTGGCATTACAGTAAAAGGGTGTGGGGGCAGCACTGTTAGCTCAAACATTTCAGATTACAGACTACTCTTGAGAAAGTCTTCACATGTTGCTGCATGAAGGAGGACTTAGATGTGTGCAGGATAGTCCCACACACCTTCAACAGCACCCCCTGCAAACGGTGGGCCAAGGCGGTCCTAGTGCAGAGATATAATGGCAATTGTATAGGTCTTTACTTAGAAATCTTTAAAGCCTGAAAATGTGGTATCAGGTAATAAAATGGCGGCAAAAATGTCGCCGGTAAAAAGAATCTTGGCAAAAATGCTGTGGTTTGAGCTGGTAAAGGTGTACACCATTATACCATTTAGGGGGGGCAGGGGCTGCAGGGGTGTTCCCCGCTCCCCTTAAATAGTGTATGGGTCCGGGGGTTGCAGGGGTGTCCCCTCCATCGTTTACATGATTGTGGCGGCAAAACCATAGCATGTATGCCGCAATATTTTGTATTCACAGCCATTTTTGCTGCGATTTTAAGACATGGAACCAAAAATGTGACCTGAAAAATCTAAATGAGAAACGAGCTGCCTTTCCTATAGATTACATCAAAGTTACACAGTAAGCTGAAAATGCAAGAGAAAATGTGTGGTTAATGATCTCTTTGATTTGATGACATAAGCTTTCAATATTATTTCCCACTTCTGCTCCCTATATGCCCCCCTGCATGGTTCTCCCTTTTGTATCCTCTCTTCTGCCCCCTTAATGACCCACCTACCCATTGTACTTCTATTACCCTCTCTTCTGCCACCTTGATGTACTCGGTCACATTTATCCTCGTTTATAATTTACACCAGAAAAGTTGTGGAGGGTGTATACAAGTTTGGAAAAAAACTCTTCCACCTGAAATGTTAAAGTGGAATAAGCACTTGTGTTAAGCAACACATGCCACAACACCACCCAGTAACCATCACTGGAAGTTTACCATAAGTCAGAGTTTGAAATTGATGCAAAAATCGCAGAGTACTTGGAGATCCAGCTTCGTGCATAAATGTACAGGGCGGCGTCATCAGTCAAGACTCCTTTTCCAGACTGTGACAATTGCACACAACAATATTATATGATATAATATGGTATTTATAACGCACCTATACACAAGTGTTTCACAAGTGTTTCAAGGCACAACCAATACCGGGTGGAGCACCATCAACTCATGGTTTCCGCATTAATCTAGTGCAGGCTGGATCTTTGTATGCCCGTGCCTGCTGGGCCTAGAGACCCAAGCTACTCCTCACTGATGAGCCCCAACAAGGGCGAAACATGTTTGGGGATGCTTGTGGTCTCGTGCAGAAGGGATGTGGCCTAGCAGTTTGGGCTGGACTGCCCCTTTTGGGGTGGGGCCAAGCCTGATTTGCATATGGTCTTTCCCCTTCTTTAATGGCTTGGCAGGCAAAGAACGGTGGTCTGTAGGGTTGCCCAGAGCACTGCCAGTGGTTAAGATTCATTCTAAACCTTACAGCCATCACCTCTTTGTTTTTTTATTTTTGTATGCTACTTCAACGTGCATGGAACTTTTGACCTATTGGCTGCAGTAATTATAGGCAGCGTAGAACCCAAAATGAAAACCGAAGAGAATCAGACATTTTCCTCTTGAAAATCATACACTAACTCCCAGTAAGAAAATTCTATGCTCGACCGCGGTGGGTACAGAATGTGTCTGCAACAGATCCTTAATGTATACTGTTGGTTGTAAGTAGAGCGCCTGAGGCAGGAGGGATGCCCAGTTCTGTATCCATAAAAATGACATGTTTCATTGTAGATCTAGTATTGAACCGAAGAATGCCGCACCCACATTAGGACAGTGCTTTCATGAACCATCCTTACTCGCTCTGTTGTTTCTGGTCTCCCTGGTGCTGCATGCCATCTCCAGTACTTCTGCCACTTGGCTCCCAACCTCTGGAATTCACTTCCTGCCTGAAAATGAAACACCCTACCATGATTCAGTGCTTTATGACAGACTTAACAAAAGATGGCCGTGCTTTCTCCGTAGCAGCAGCTCTGCTTTGGAATGAACTCCCGGTTGAGATAAAAAAAAAAAAAAAAACTGTCTATTCATCTGACCTTTAGGAAAGCCGTCAAGACCTATCTGTTGTAGCTTGTTACTAAGGGTTTGTTCCTCCCTCTAGCGCCATGATACCCCTGGGTGACCGTGTGCTGTAGATGTTTCCTTAACATAACCCCCCCATCCCGGAAGTAGCTCCTGATGCCTCCAGAAGTATCGCCCCACCGCAGTGAGTTGGAGTACATGCAATATCTGCATTTTGACTGTCTCATCTGCCCTTCTTCGCATGTTACCCTGGTCTCTTCACTAGCCGTTGACGTTCATTCGGAGGCAAGATTGATAAGCCGCTGGAAACATGATTGCTCGGCTTACTGCTATGTTCTCTCTACATTATTCCTGTTTACAGCACTGTATTCCCTTCCGCAAATGCATACACAGTGAGAATGTGGCTTAATCAGACCTCAGATGGTAGCCTCCCAACAATAAAAAATCAGCCACTGCTCAATTGATAAGGAAATGTGAGAATAACCGTATATTATCCGAGCCCTACACGATGCAGGTGCATTCTCCTGGCTCCGCAACTCCATGTTGGCAAGACACTATAATACCTTTATGTCGCACATGGACTGCGCTAGTACTTCTTGTGTTACAGTGTGTGACATCGCTCATAAAGTTTGCCTTTCACGGTCTGATGGCGGCTGGAGCGTGGCATTCGGCAGAGCGAGCAGTATTGCGCCTCTATTATGTTACATGTGGATTGATAACATGACACTCGTTTACTGCTACACTGCACAATGCAGCACCATATCGTTTATAGAGGGAGGGATGTTTATCATCCATCTGGATGAAAGGCTTCTAGTTACAATGTATGACAGTGGGGGGAATCAGGGTGGCCCTTAGGCTTCCGACGAGAACACAAGACTCTACGTCGACGCATTTATCTTCCATGGGCACGTCCCATAATGATGTCAACACGCAGCCTATGGCCAACGAGAATGATTAACAATAATATAAAATGTGGATGCCAGCCAAAAGGATAGATAAGGGAATTAAATAGTTACAGCGCGCGTGCCTGTGTGTGTTAGTGGGTAGAGGTGTGTGTGTGTGGGGGGGGGTGGGGTGGGGTGGATTAAGGAGGACGGGGTTGTGGGGGTGTGACTAGATGTAGGCGCATGTGTGGGGGGGTTGTGGAGATGTGCGTCTGTACATGGAGGTAGATATAGGTAGGACTGTGTGTGTGTGTGTGTTAGTATGCATGCATATGGTAATGCCCCGCAGTCATAGGTGTTTCAAGTTGTCTTGCAGGGCTGAATTAGGCTTTTGTCCTTTCAGGGTCGAAACATGTTGCGTATCATTACAATAGATAAGTTCAGGGCGTGCACGCAGGAGGAATTCAATATGAAGATCTATATTGTGACATGATGTCATTCTTTTTGTATCTCCTATCTGGCCCACGGCCAAACACTTCTTTGTTTTTTATTCTGGAACTTCCTGTTTCAGTTTTCAGATTAATAAATATGAGCTGTCAAGAATGCTGTTGGATAAAATAAATCGGGTTAAAAAAAGACTGTTCTAACGTCACCTTTGTGACAATGATCACCTATGCAGAAGCACTGAAGAAAATATAAGGACTCATGTGGAGTAGTCATGTTAGTGTTGTTACCTCCTTGATAGTAAGAGTTTGCTAGAGCAGCCACTAAAGAATAGAGGAAGTAGGTGTTGGTCTACAGTAACCAAGGAGACCACAAAAAAAGCATACAACATGTATTAGGAATAATTTTCAGAGTAAACTGTTTTCCTAAATAATGCATATTGAGTAACTAGGAGTCTTCTCCTGAAATAGGGAGAGACTGGCCTCTGGAAAAGCCCATGATTTCCCATTCATCTCCTTCATAGATGTGATTCTATCTCCATGGATTCGCTGCTGAACCAGATCTCTGAAACCCCATCTTGAAACTTTCCCACTCCTCAAACCTCCTAATAACTCTCGCAACTCAGTGTCTTTTCCCTTCACGTTCACATCCAATGTTGGCTTACCCTTCCTTAGTAAGCCTTTCATTGATACAGCTGTGCCATCCAAACTTCAACTTGTCTCTATGCTTCCTGGTGCTTCCACCATTCTGGAAAACCCTTTCAAGCATTCGGATTTAAATATTTCTCGAACTGTACCAACTCCTTCATCACCTTCAGGTGGGAATTTGCCTGTGTAGGAGCAGTGGCCCATTTCCACTCAAATTCTGATAATGGAACAGTA
This sequence comes from Ambystoma mexicanum, assembly GCF_040938575.1. NCBI lineage: Eukaryota > Metazoa > Chordata > Amphibia > Caudata > Ambystomatidae > Ambystoma > Ambystoma mexicanum. Next base: position 1,432,414,162 of record NC_090932.1, read on the forward strand.
CTGATCACAGCCCTTACAGACATACCTGTAGTCTTCAACATGGCTGATCACAAGATTATAGTCAACAATCACGCCTCTCTTCAGCACTGAGGTGCTCAGCCTCTCATTGGACTATTTCTTTTCTGTCAGATCCTCTTCAAGCTAAGACACCCCCTCCCTTCACACACTCGCTCTAAACCAGTGGTATTCAAACTGTGGGTCGCGACCCCCTAGGGGTCCGCGGGTGCATCCCAGGGGGGCCCTGAGAGCTCAGCATGAAAAAAGATTTTTTTTTTTTTTTTTTTTTAGATTGGAAGAAATGGGCAGGGGTGGCCCACATGGGCGGGCTGAAGCATGAAACTGTCTCAGGCAACAATGAAAAAGTGGCCCACAGTTGTAAATGGATATTCATTCCTTTAGTCACAGACTGGGCCTCATTACTACTATGGCGGACCAGTAACAACGGTGCTGGTAAGCTACCGGCACCGTTGCTACCGTTCCGCCATAGTAAGAGTTGTGCTCGTGGGTGCTTGACAGCCCCCGCCAGGTCTGACCTCAGTTCGTCGGATGCACCGGCACCGTTATTAACGGTGCCGGTGCATCCGAGCTCCCCCTTCCCATTTGAGCCATATGGGGCTCAAATGGGAATGGGGATCTACCGGCACCTTCGAAAGGGCAATTATCATGTCCGCCTAACTCGGCATGACCTAGTAATTGCCCATTCGCGGGTGCCAGACCCGGATGCAACTCCAGTGGCAGCCGTGCCGGTTTTACCGGCACAGCTACCGCCAGAGTAGTTATGAAGCCCACTGTTTCAATAGTACCCAAAGGGGTGCTTTGTGTTAAAATGTAAGTAAATTGTGATATATTCAGCAACAATGGTCAACATTACTAACTGCATAGTGGCCCCTCACCCATTATGGAGGAGCTAAGGAGCCAGCCCAGTGAAACAGTGAGCACTCCCTCAGCTGCTTTATCCAGCTAATGGAGTGCTCCTGGGCTGGCTGAACTGTCAAAGGGAAACACTGTTTCCCTTTGACAGTTCAGTTTAGTTCCCCAGCCGCACATGCTCACTGAGCCATGCAAGTGCTGGGGCGTTTTGCTTCGCCAGCATTGCATAGCTCATTGGAAATGCTGGCTGGGGCACTGCATGTCTGTATGTCCGAGGGGGAGCTCCTGCGCCTCCTCGCACATACGGACAGAGCAGCTGGAGCAGCACCCACACACAGGCCAATGCAGAAGGTACGTTTATGTTCATTGTTTTTATTTAAACATGTGTATGGATGCGTTATGAGTGAGTGTATGGTGATGGATGCTCATGTGAATGATAGAGTGATTGCTGTATGAATGTGCAGCGCCTTGCATATACACATAATCATGTTCAATGTGTTAGGACCAGTGGGGCCCAGGGGACAGGGATGGTATCTTTTTACCGGACATCTATCATTCAAAACCCTCTGCCTTGTCCACAAGGCTTTCTGGGGCCTCGGTCCAAAATACCTTCAGCTATTCCTCCGCAAATACCTCCCCTCTCGAGCTCTTCACTCCTCTACCTCCAACTCCCTCAGGGTCAGTCGTTTATCAAAGAAACGAGCTGGGGGTAGATCTCCGTCTTCGGCTGGGGCCTCCCTCTGGAACAGCGCCCTGCCACTCTAAAACTTGAGGAGAACCATCTTTCTTCCTGCACTTATCAGACCTACCCTGTCTGCTGCCTTAAACGTAGCACTTGCAAATTGCTGGCTGCACTACCACTGTTTGTTGCCTTTATTATTTATTTATTGTTATTTATCTGTTTCTCCTCTGCTTCGCACTTTCCACTTCTCCCCCCTTCCATGCACTTTTCCCCTCACACTTGCGCGTTCTCAATGTCACTGGGCCTAGTAAGATCGCTGTTTTATTCTCCTCTGTTCCCCTCCCTTGCCTTGTCACGCTCTGAAACACTTGTGTACGAGCGCGATAGAAATAAAATATCAATGCCTGCCCCCTGGACTCCCAGCAACAATTGCAAACTGTTTGGCTATTTACCCATTTTTTGTTAAAAGTATGCTCTACAATGCAACATTTTAACCTATTATTTTAAAAAAAATTCACAGGGGGAAACCCCCCCGAACCTCCCCTTAATGCCCCTCCACTTAAAAAAGATTCACCAGCCGCCACTGGCCCTCAGACTGTGTTGGGAACGGGATGGGGGAACCGAGGGACTATGGTGGGAGCACAATGGGCGGGAACCATGGGATAGTGATGGGAGCAGAGTGGGGAGAGCCCTGGGTGTGTGATGGGGTGGGGAGAGACCAGCGACTGGGTAGGAGTGGGATGAGGGAGCCCAGCGACTTTGATGGGAGCAGGTGACGGCGCGCAATATATACTGTCCATTTGGCATTTCTGGGGGGTCCCGACCTGCCCAAATTTTGCTCAGGGGGGCCCTGGCCAAAAAAGTTTGAAGACCACTGCTCTAAACCCTCCCCGCAGCCCCTGACTCTTTGCTTCCCCATCCTCTTCAACCTCTATGTCCAACCCTTTGTGTCAATCGTCAGATTGCATGCTTTTTCATTCTTTGCATATGCTGACATCATCATCTACTGGTTCACCTCAGCAGTGTCACTAACTTCCCACCCATCTGCATTAAAGAAAATGTATGGGTGACAGCTCCCCTCCTGTATGATCAACAACTCTTTAAAACTACACTTGGAGGAGTCAAAGGTCATGGTTTTAGGAGGTCTTCCAACTCAGTGGCCCCCTCTCATGCAGTTCCTGTCTCTCCCAGCATGCAGCCCACCTATTTCTAACATGATGATCAAATCTCATTATCCCGCAGATCAGTACAATTGCTTCATCTTTGCTGTTCTCAACTCAAAGTGCATTGTCTTGTCCCAATTTCCTCACTCAACCTGGTTACATTTCCATTCTCACGGCACTCGTGCAGTCCGTTTGATTATTGCTATTTTCTTTATCTCACTTTCCCACCGACACAATCCATCTTCTCCCACTAATCCAGAATGTGGCAGTCGAGTAGGACACCAACACCAAAAACATCATGATGACACCCCAAACCTTCTCTCCCCATCAGCTCAAGAATTGATTTTGAGAGTCTTTATGTAGCTTGTTGCTGCTCCTATGAAAGTGGCCCTATGTTATTAACATCCGGTTCATGAAAATACACTATGTCTCAGACTCTCTGCTCTTCTCAGGTCCACTTTTTTCAGGATCTTAAATTCGGTCACTCTTGAACTGGCATCCAAACTTTTCTTGTACTTGCTGCCCATGGATGGTACAGGCATCCATTCCACCTTATCACTATTTCTCATCATATGTTTTCCAGCTGTCACCTTAAAACTCATCTCTTCTCCTATGCATTGTAGTCCTTACCCACCCTTTTCTTCACGTGGACCCATAGCCAGGTGACCCCATGGTGAACGTGCACTTTAGAAGTATGTGTAGCCTAACACAATCTGTTAAAGCCGCCACACTAAATTGTGTTCTCCAAGATCCTTCACCACAATGAAGATCAAAGAGATTACAGAGGCACCTCCACAGAAACATACTCCCCTGCACACAAATCGGATCTGAATTCCCTGCCATCAGTGAATATCTTGCTACTCAAATTAGAAATCCCACATGTAATTATAGCAACATGAATACCAGCGTCCACAATCGAACATAACCTAATTCTAGATCAATGTATAGGTCTTAAACAACTTTTTTGACACAATTGCAAACCCTTTGTCGACCTGAACCTAATGTACACTGAGCTGATCTCTCTAGCCTGCCAACTTCTGTATCTCAACATTTGACTTAATTCTACACTGCAAACAATTCATCGTCTTCACATTGAGCATTCTCATTGCCAGTCCTGTCCGCTTTGTGGCCAAGGATCCCATCAAAGATGAAAACCACTGGATGACACAAAAATCAAGAATGAAACATCAGATATAAAAAAATGCACATAAACATTTGCCTCCTGCCTTAAGCCTAATGAAGATCTAGAGGCAGATCCCCTCTCTTTCTTCTGCCACATCACTGTAGGAAATAGCACAGCTACGCAGGCAAAGCTTAAATCATAAACAAACATGAACCAATTGCTCTGCTTCTCAGGAGACCGCAGGTCTGAAAGCTTTGCACATGCCCAAAGGAAAATGGCAAACTCCTCCATGGCCCCTATTTCTGGTCTCCGCTCCACCACCCAGCCACGAGGATGTGAGGTAGACTGCCACCGATTTTGCAACCAGGTCGACTACAGCAGCCCAGAGGCAATAATCTGCCTGAGTGAAGTGCCTGGAAAAGGGCTGTCCCCTACCACCATCCTCCCAGGCTGTGGGCCTCCGCCCCAAGGCCTTGTAATTCCCTTTGTTTGGCTGTGCATGCCTGGCCGATCACAAGAAATACCGCTTAACGGATCCCCAATTCCTGTGAGGCTGGTGAGAGAGGGGTGCCCAACAGCTCTTAGATGTGCCTTAGATAACTTTTAGCAGCAGCTCTGGCAGTGGGTTTAATAAAACTGAGGAGCAGGGGGACATGAGGTGGTCCTATTAAGAGCAAAGCTGGCAGAAGCTCTGACTTTAAATCAGCCGTGCCTGGTGAGGTTGGTGCAACGGAGCTCGTGCGAACCACTAAATAGAGGTCTTAGGCTTCTAAACCACGAACACACCACCAAAGAGTCCCACCAAGGCAAGATGAAAACCCATAAATGCATACTTAACAGCTTAAATCGAAACAGATGCAACTGCCCCAAGGAATTCTTCCAATATCAAGCCCACCCCCCATAGAGAGATCCTATACTCGACTGATAAAGGACTTGCAGGAGCATAATTCAAGTTATGCTGTCACTACAACATCTCTACACACTCTCGATGCAACACAAACAGCACACTTGTGTGATGTTACACTGCTAGCTGGCTTAACTTCTCATCCAGTTCCCTGAAAGCCTCTGAACAGACCAAAGCCTTGCTGAAGCCAGCACTCCCAACTAACCAACACCTTGCCAGTGACCTGGGTGATGTTGGACTTGCAAACCCTCAACAGGTAGTGGCTTGGTCTACTAACAGCCTCTCTATCCATAGCAGCCAGAAAGGAAATGCTCATAGTCAGTGATATAACACAAGGGGATTGCAAACACGCTTCAAGTTCTGAGCATTATTTTTGGTATTACCCAAATTGACCGAGCACAACTGACCGAATGACCTAAATGGTTAAATTTTAATGGTCCTAATTGACCTTTTGCACAATTGACCTTTCATTTTTGTATGTATAGATTGGGTTGGTTTTGTATTATAAATAATACAAGGGGTTTGCGTGGCGGTTGAGGGGGGGTTTGGATTGGGTGGGAGGGTTACGGGGGGTTTCTATATGTACTAATTGACCTTTAAAATTCAGTCAATTGCAGAGAAGGTCAATTGTCATTCGGTCAATTCGTATACAACCTTATCTTTGACAGGTCTCAGTACGTATTTACTATTTATAGCACCTGTAAAGGAACCCTAGACTCCTTAAATGATTCCTTTGATGGACCCCACTTTTCTGGCCTGCACGTAAAAGCAACCATTTTGCACATGAAACAAACACTGAAAGCCAAAATGATATGTTAAAAGAAATCTCACAAAATGCACCTTGCCCTGGACATTCAAACATTGTGAAAAATAATCAAGTTTAACTGTGTATTCATAACAACATAAAAGCCTCGCCCAGTAATGAGATCTCGCCTAGGCTTTGCATGCCTTTCCTGTCTATACAGTTCACTAGAGAACGTCTGTGCTGTCGGGTTTCCCAAAAACATCTGACTACTACAGATTAGCCATGCTTCTTATTGTTTTATGCAAAATGAAAGAGGTGATGGCTGGAAGGTTTGGAATTAATCCTAACCTCTGGCATTGCTCTGGGCAACCCTCCTGACCATCGTTCTTCAGCCTGCCAAGCCATTTCAGAAAGGGGAAAGACCATATGTAAATCAGCCTTGGTCCCACCCCAAAGGGGCAGGCGAACCCGAACTGCTAGGTCACATCCCTTCTGCACGAGACCACAAGCATCCCCAGACATGCTTCTGCCTCATTGGGCATCATCACTGAACAGTAGCCTGGGTCTCTAGGCCCAGCAGGCTCGGAACGCACGTCTGGGCATACCGTCCCAGTTGTTTTATCTCCAGAAGGCAATGAGGGTATACCGGTGTAGGTCCGAAGTGTAGATTGTGGACACTTTAGAGTACACAGATATCAAATACGCTCCTGGAATCTCTATTAAGCACTATGTCCATCATGCTGATGAGTTGATAGAGGAGTGGGGGACTGGTGATAGGCCCTTCGGAGGCTGTTCCTTCCAAAGCAGAGAGTGTCATTCCTAAAACTGAACAGGGGGAGACCGCCTTTATTTACAGTGCCATTTCCTATATCATCGAAAATCATGTGTGTCGGGATAAGGCACTTACATTGATTCCAGGACCAGTCCAAACATAAGGAACATGTACTCAGATAGACTTAGCCCCCTTTGTGACCCACCTCAATTTAAATTTAAGATGACTTAATGTCCTGGATATGTAGTGAAGGGACATGTTCTGGAAGTATTCATAGATTTCGATCATGTTGCTCACGCCTGAACTAAAATGCCCTGGTTATCTTAGAGTCAGTGAAATGCTTTTAGGGCATGCAATATGCCACATGGCTCAGATGTATGCAGGTAGCCCTCGTTACCTTAGACCAGATTAAATAAAACAATGCACAAGACGATTTCCATCTTGAAAAAGGACTGAAGAAGGCTGGAGCACCTCCGTACTTTTTGGATTATTATTAGTATTTTTTGTGTACTTTTATAGTTCTTCATGTCAGATTCCTCTCACTCCCAATCGCTGTTATAATGAGGGTTGCAATTTCCTAATTTAGTTGCACTCAATTTATAGTAGAAAGATGAAGAGCTGAGTCGGCCACTTGCAAAGTGCAAGATGGTCTCAAATCTGAGGCGAGCACTTGGGCTAGCCACCGAGACTGGAATGCTCTGATTTGGAACATCTCTCTAACGTGATATGTCACTTCTTGCACACAAGTATGGGGGTACCCCAATAATCCGAGGCCATTCGAAAGGCTGGCAATCCAACGATAAACCCGCATTCTACACGTGCACAGATGGAATGGGAATTTGCATATGTGCACGTCTGCAATTCCTGTACATTTCTCTGAATGTACTTAAGATGCCTATGCTCATTAGTATACAACAGCTGTCTGCCACACAAGCTATAGTGAGATTCTTTATCATAACATACATTCATCTCTAAATAATGTCTGACTAGTTTCCAGCAATACATTGCATGTCTTCTAAACGTGAATGTTGATGGACTTGGTGAGTCACATAGGTTGCCATGAGCAACTGGAAGAACGTTGACCTTCATCAGTGCAAACCTTTCATCCCGCAGACCAGGCAATTATCCAGCAAGTACCACAGGGGAGAGTGGGACAGAGGGAAATGCAAAAGACAGAACATATTTAAAAATCTGCTAATGCATTTCATTTCAATTACATTTTATTCATCCTGGCTTTCAACGATGCCAATAAAAAAAAGAATGTTAAAAAACCCAGCTTAAGACAGGATAAAATAAATAGGCTGCTGTTACAGAATCTGGTATCTTCGCTGCCTGTTATAACAGAGCCACAGTCCTACCTCTCGTAAAGAAATCAAGTGCGGACCCCAACAACCCCATATGCTACAGATCTGTCTCCGCCCCCCGGTCTGGACCACTCTAAAATCTTCAAGAAGAATGTCTTCAACTATCTTGAGGTACACTCACTTGCTAACACACTCCAATCTCAATTCCACCCCAAACACGCCACCAACACTGCATTCAGCCATGCTGCCAAATCTCTTACACTGCCCAGCACCCTCACTTCTCCTCCAGTCTCATTTTTCTATAGCTTGCTGCTGCCTATGACAGTGTGGATCATACCTCCATCATTAAAATGGCTTCAAGGACATTCTACTCGATAGTCGGTCCTCCAGTCTCACTGACCGTTCCTTCTACAACTCACGGTACTTCAGCTCCTCCTATGCAAAACCCCTTACCATGGGTGCTTGTCAAGGATTAGTCCAAGGCCTACTCTTCTCCGTAAACACCTGCTCCCTCAGCAAAGCCATTTATTTCCTTTAATTAGCGTCTCTTTGCTGGCAATACTCAGATATCCTTCTCATTCCCAATCTCAGAGAACACATAATCAACTGACTAACCACCATCTGCCACAGAATGGCTCAATGCTGCTTAATGCTAAACTCTTCTAAAATGGAAGTAATCATTCTGTCTGCCTGAAATGCCAACCCCACCCTCAAACTCTTTCCCTCATTCCATGGCTTGCAACCGTGGAGTTCTTGTTTTCAGTGACCTGAAATCCTACCCATTCATCATGGTCACCGTCACTGAAGCCAGGGTCAACCTCCTACATAATATAAGAATCTGCCCACACTTCATGCACCACTCAAGTAAAACCCTTCTCTCTATGCTTCTGCTCAGCAAACCGGACTACTGCGTGAGCTAACTTCTTGGTCTACCCCTCTACTCTTTTGCTTCCATCAAGAAAGTCAGAAACATTTTGACACTCTTTTCAACCTACTTTGAGGAGTCAGAAATGAAAGTCGGACACAGAGTTGTCAAATGTTGGCTAAAGAATTTTATTAACACAAAGAAGGTTGGGAAAAGGCCTCACTGAACCTGCTCTAAGAGGAATGTCCCTACCCAAAACCAAAAACTAAGGATCCGTCTGTATCTGGATGTCAAAATCAAAACTGTCCTTGTGTCCAAACATTCTATCCTGTCCCTCACATTTCAAATCAAACTATAAGGTGAACAAAGGAATGTCTTTAACATGGTGATTGCAAAAATAGTTCACAAAGCAAAATAGAACAGTGCCAACATAAAAGTTCTCCAAGGTAAAACAGACCTTTTGTTCCAGAGTGTGATTCCCTTCCCCTGCATTTTTCCTTAATGCCAACAATTCTTGGTCTAACAGTACTTGTATCTTTCTTGATTCACAACAATCTTGCAAAGGTTCTTTCCCATTCAGCAAACACAGTTTCATATCCTTTCTTGGGACTTCCTGTAGGTTTGCTACTGCATAGTATATATTACTTGTGACTGCCTGGTATACTCCCCTGCCAGGACTTCTTAGGCACTTGTGACTGCCTGGTATACTCCACTGCCAGGACTTCTTATATTCCTCTTTCACTTCCACAATTGCATATATCTTCTTGGATATTGTACATTTGATTAATTCAGCATTCACTCTGGGTTCCCCCCATATTTGCATTTCATACATTCATATATGGCTGGGGTCTATATTCGTAGTAGGTTTCCTTGATTTACAATCAGTCTCTTTAATGTCTCTGTTTCTGTAGCTATTATGGTTCATAGTTTGTAATTGGCACAGCCGACGAAACGCCCCGGGGTCTCTGCTTTGCTCGGGTCGACTCACCAGCTCTGTGTGGTGTCTCTGGTCCCATTTGCGCTTAATCAGCCAAGCTTTGCCACCCGCTTTACACTCAGGAATGCTTTCACGCCGTTCCGGCTTCTCTCGCGACTTCGCTCCACCACACCCGTTTTGATTCATGTCCCAGTTTGTGAAACGCTGCCTTATCCCGCTTCTGAATGCCCAGGAGTCTGCACTTGGCTCCTGGCGTGTCTGCAGCACGTCCTGCTAGAGTGCCTCTGCCTCTCTGTTGGTGTCCCCCTCGGCTCCGCACACCACTTGGTCCTTTGGTTCCCAAACTTCGCAGAGAGGTGGGACGACATCTCCCAGCAGCAGTCTCTTGCAGTTGGTTTTCGATCGTTAAATGTCCCGCGCACAGGTGCATTCTGAAAATTGCTAGCAAATTCATTGAGCTTCATGCTCTTTCCGCTCTATATCATTCTATTTTTCCTGCTCGTCCCAGTACTTGGGTAATTGTGAGAGATGGAGTCAATTGATGTAAACTGATGCAGATTATTTGGGAAATGACTTGCAATGATGCCAAATCATGAGCCAGTTCTATATGGATGATAATTAGAACTGGAAAAGACAGTCTTGAGTATTTACCCTTTAGTGCAGGGATGAAAGTTTGGTCAACAGGGTTTTGGGAAAATGTTTCTCTATTTTCCCTAAAAGGGGGTATAGCTGCATGTCAATACGCCATTAGGGTTTTGGATATCAAGGGGTTTTCTTCATGGGCAAATGGGGGATACCATATCTCATCCAATGAAGCCATGACATCTCCCTAGAGGATATATCCTCCCATGTAATGCTCCCTCATAAAGACTTCCCCTGCGCCAGGATCAGATAGCGACTGCAGTACTCTGACCACATGGGAGGAGGTTACTGTGTTGGATTCATCAAACTACCATTAACATGTTTTATGGCTCTCCATGGAAAATCGCTGCCTCTTGCTCCCACTACCTCTGTGAATGCATTTTACTATACACTATACACTACCTCTCAAATTCTGCGCTCCTTGTGGCTTCATAATCAGTCCCGAGCTCATCCCTGCCTCCTCCCACTTCCAATCCCTCTAATAACTTGCTCCCATCCCATTGTAATGTTCTCTCGCTGGCCATCAAAGTCATCACTCCAGCTATTATGTAAGTACTTTTTTCCCTATGAATGTCTTGTCTCTCTTTGATTGGTATCACGTAATATTTTCGCCAGCAAAAATATCGCCATACATATGGTCATCAGGAACGGCCATAGGCGATATTTTTGGTGGCGAAAATATTAGGTGCAGGGGTTGCGGGGGTGTCCCCCGCACATTCAAAAAATGATGCAGGGATTGCGGGGGTGTCCCCCGCAGGGTCCATGTGTTATTTTCGCCGCAAAAATATGGCGATATTTTTGCATCGCGATATTTTTGGGGCAAAAATATCACATGGAACCCTTTGATTGCTGAAGTTGTATAACATTTCTGTTTGAAATTAACTTTATCGATGACCACTCTCTATGAGGAGGACCAATACCAATAGAGAGAAGCTTAGATTTCTTTTGAACATAGGGGCATTTACAAGAAAACGATATAACAGACTAGGCCATTCATTTATTCAGTTGTGCTATCAATAGACTCCAATTTACCAGATGGAAATATTCACATTATTGAGATCATTCATATTTATCAATGAATGACATCAACATTTTTAATCGTATTTTAACATATTTACTTTTTGTTTTTTCTTTTCCTTTATCATCACACTTAACCTCATAATTGCATTATTACTTAACATTTTTGTTATGGGTTGATGTCCTAATGTTATCATGTTTTACACACAACGAATATCTATATTTTATTTTACTTTATTTTACCATAACCATTTATTTTTCGTGTATGCATGGTTATTGGTTTGTGGCTAGAATGGGTTGTTTTGTGACTTGCTTGATGTATGACTTATAAGACGCATAGGTACTGAAGATGCTCTAGTCTAGGATTGAAACATCTGTTGGCTTAATGAGGTGATGATTTGGAAGACAGGATTGACTATGTTTGGTCAATTATTTTCTATTTATAAAGATACACATGTTTTAACAATTAAAAATCAGTATTTGTGTGATGTAAAATAGTTCCCAATATGGTACGAATATCTCATGAACAAAATCAATACTGTAGTATGTGCATACTCCATAATACATTATAATCTTTCAACTACATTTCCATAACTACACACTTCGACAGCAGAGAAAACCTGGACCGGACTAGCACTTATGTATTAAGCAGCAGTAAGACTATAGACAGGGCCCACAAACCCCACAGAGTACCTTTCAAGAGCATGGTGAGGAAAATCAAGGGACACTTGCAGTCTTCTCCCATTTGATACCCGATGATGGCAGAGGAAACATGGGTGGTTTTCCCCCATCCGGGAAAATGCAGAGAAGGTGACAATTGAGGCCCTGACGAATGGGATGGCAGATCAAGAAGGCAACGGCCCTAGCCAGGCAAAGGAAGTGGGTAATCCCAGGTCAAGGAGAAAGAGACAGCACACAAGGAGAGGGCAGAGAAAGAAGGACAGTTACCCTGATCATGCGGAAAGAGAACACATCCAAGGAGGAATCAGATGAAGAGCACGCGGATGCCTTGACCAAGGAGAAGGAAAATATAAAACAGATACCCAGGAAGTAGACTTGGAGAGTGAAAGGTCATGTGGGGAGTAACCCAGGAAAGGACAAAAGGGTGAATAGTCACCTCCGGTTGAAACCAGGAAGAAGTTTAGAAAGGATTCATGTACTGTGTAAGGGAGATTCAAACACCCAACCATCTTGACATCATAAACAACCTATGTAAAAAGTAAGTTCTTGCTATATCTTACAGCGACTTCTGATCACTGAAAAACATTCCTTTAGCCTGTAACCACTTTATCCACCTATCAGAGATATAAAGTACTTACAGTGATTCATTGCAATATGTGTTACACAGTATGATATGTACCCCTCTTCACCCCCTGGAGCCTGGCCTGCATTGGTCTTTAGTGACTATGAATAGGTGAGCAAAGGAGGGCTGAAAGAGAGATTCTTTTCATATTTTAGGAATAGAGTCTTTCCTCTACTCTACAACCTGGTGAACATTCTTGACATTCCCAGACAGTTATAAATAATCAGCTGAACCACATTGTGTGGAAGTATGTCTATGTGCAAGATGGGCCCTAAAAAATTCCCAAGTGTACAAAATGTGATCTGGCCATCAGCATGAAAGGGAGATGCAGTGGCCGATAGCCATGGTTGGGAGAAGCACAGGTCTTATTTGTGCCCCTCAATGTGAGTTTGACATTTTAACAATGTAAGTTTAGAGACTAAGAGTATGGCTACTGTTGCACTTGGGATTATGCTGCGTGTGGCAGTTATCCGATCAGAGATGTGCAGGAACCAGTTGGTGAGGGATCAGGTGTGCAGCAGTATTCAATCCAATAATTGACCATATGAAAATCTCAGTGTATTTACAACATCATCGTCAAATTAGTTGCAGTTTGGTGTGTGTGAAGCCTTTGCTTGGTTAATACAGCTTTTGCTAATGGCTATAGAATATGTTATCCATACATTTCACATACCAACTGGGAGGATATTTGCTGGTAATTCAAGATAAGGTTGTGGACCACCTGGATGTTATATTTAAGCAACAACAAAAAAAACGGACAGATGGGGGCCTTACTTGGTCAGGTAAATGCCAAGGAGTGAGTTACAGGCCTAGCAAGGGCCTTAACATGATCCCTGAGGCATTAACAGACCAGTAGTGACTCCTGTCCAGAGCGGTTTATTTCTATTGGCATCCCAGCATTCATACTGGATGGTAATAGTTTTTTTGTTAATTTGAAAAACTGAGTGGTTGCCGTTTCCCAACAACAAAAAAACAAAAAAAAAAACAACCTGGCCTCCTTGGCCAAGGGAGAAGGGCATTACACGTAGTAACTTCTCCCTTTCCACTGCAACCACTGGCACGTCTGGGAAGCCCCAGAACACTGAGCATTTCAGTATCCGCAATTGACCCTGCAGCAGCGTCAGGTAAGTGGTCCAGGAGTTGGGGTGCGAGGTTGAGTTGTTGGGAGAGATGGAAATTGGGGTTGGGGGCAGGTTGCACAGGATGACTTATTTTCTGCCGGGCAAGGAAAACGGCAACCTCCAGCTGTTCAGATGAGTGATTTACCATTAGGTAAAGCCGCGTTCCCAGCTCCCTGACATAGTTGGACGTCCCCTGCCCCCCCACACGCCTCGCGGTGCTAATTGTGATTAAAGATATAGGGCCTCATTACGACCCTGGTGGAAGAACATGGTGCTATTAGCACCATGGTCCATGCCAAGTTACCGACTCCGCCATGGAGAAAGGGGGAATTACCACCCCATTAAAAGGTTGGCGGGCGGTAATTCCCCCTTCCTCCATGGCCCTTCCCCATTCCCATTTTTGCCCCATAGGGCTCAATGGGAATGGGGAAGGCGCTAAGTACGGTGCTGCAAATTGCAGCACCGTAATTAGCACCAAGGTCCCTTTGCGGGTCCCTACTTTAACGGCTGGTCTACACCAGCCGTTAAGGTCGGGTCCCGCAAAGGGACCTCGTAATTAGGGGCTAATAGGTTAACAGCGCTGCAGCCTTTTACGGCGCCGTTAACCCATTAGCGCCTGGGTCGTAATGAGGCCCATATTCTCCAATATTGTTGAACACATGTATCACAGATGAACACCCGAGTCTACACACGTACAATATGATGCATAAAGAGCTTCATGCAGGGAATGAATTTGCTCACATGGGTTTGGCCCTCGTTCCCCACCTTATCCTTGATGGGTTCAATTAAGTTCTCACACATCATGTACATAGACAGATTCGTGTTGTAAGAGCTCACAAAAAGCCATTCTTTTAAATGAAGAGATTTGTTTTTGAATCACCAGTACAAAGATGCAGGAGTATGCTGCACCCCTGTGCTGCACCCCGAATGTGATGCCTGGCTCTACACTAGGCAGAGGGGGAGGCACATCTTGGCATCATGGGGAGCACAGGACTCTTATTGGGTGATCAGTCAATACTATTTCACTAACTCGCTGTCTGTAGGATGGGGCACGTCAGGGTTTAAAAGGAGATTCAGGTCGAGGACTCCCCCCACCCTCAGTCAGCCCTCTGCCCCTGGCACTACTATGACTGTGCCTCTGTGCCTTACGATCAGTTGACAAGGTGGGCGGAGAGGTTGGGAGCCATGCTCCTCTACTTTTTAATTTTTTTTTACTGTTCCTATAGTTTTATTTTAATAAGAAACGCCTCCGGAAAGGTTTTGTTTTAAAATAAAAGTGTAGGAAGGAGTTGAAACTTGCACTTCCGTGCACTGAACGTTCCCTTAAACAGCAGCCTTTTTTTTAGGGGTTTGTCTTTCGCGTAGGAGGGGGCGTGGCAATGGGGTTTGTAGGGAGTGGGGACAGGCCAGCAGGGAACATAGTTGCACTACTTCTTTTTGTACACGTTGACCACTGCATACCAGGGCTCGACCCTGACAGATACAAACTCAGTAAATGAAAGGAAATGTGTTCACTAGATAACTAGACATTAAACAGTTTGCATTATTCGTTCATGATTCGCATTGGCATGGAGGCCTCATTCAAAGTTGCTGGAAGTGAACATGCATTGTGCGCGCTGGTTAATCACTGGTCGACATCTTTCTCATCTCAACTTACCGTAAGACTCTTGATCCAAAGGGGGCCCAGCCTCTTGTCCTTTAAAGAAATTGAAGATAAGACCCATTTAGAGAAAATTAAGAACCTTTGTAGTCTACACGATGCAGCAGTTCCTACAATTATATCATGACAACCGTTAGACACTTCACAGGCCATTGAGAACATGTAGCATCCTGTTTTTGCCCTTTACACGGCATGTATTTTGGGTGGCCTTCTGCATTGTAATCGACATAATGGCTTTATACATTAAAATAAACGCATGTATTACCTACCATTCATGCAAAGCTGGATAACATTACAGTTAATGAGTGTCTCCTCTCAGAAGTCAGCATGATCTTAAATCTTGCAAAAGGCCTACGTTAGACTTGAGGCTGTGCTTTAAATGCGGCTCCCTGGGCTATAGTGGGGCAACTGCAGGAGAGATGGCGCTGCTCGCTGCGGCAGCGTCCAGCTGCACTGACTGCAGACCCCGCTCCCTGTCAGAGCTCTCGCCCGTGAGGACACGCTGGTAAATTCCCCTTCATCAAGTAAATGTGGGGGTGGGAGGCTCTTGCTCTCTCCCGCAAGTCCTAAAGATTGGTCATAGAACCTAGTGGTCCTAGAGACGATGCATTGGGCTGTGATCGGATAGTACTGACAGTAGATGGTGGGGTGGGGATTTTACTGTGGTAATAGAGAGCAACACTTTACTGGCAGTCATATGGCCTCCTTACGAGTTTGGTGGTATTACCTCAGATATTTTCACCAAACTAAATTACTGTTACCACTTGTGGTAATGGTAATACTGTGCAATATTTACCTTTCTGCTTATTCACCAATTAAACGTCACATTGGACTTCATACAAGATGGACAGATTTACTGCATGTGGTAGTTATGCCCATCGCATTACTGCCATTATAAGTGGCGGTAACAACGCCACTTGCAACCTAGCAGGTTTGTTTTTTATAGTGGTGAGAAAACCCTTCATTGTGTGGAGTGGTAAAACATCACGCCATCTGTTTTACCACTACCACCAAACTAATAACGAGGCCCACAATTTCCACACTTGCCATTGGTGAAAATGAATGCCTGGGGCTTCCGGCCAACCCTGTCCATGTGATCATCTGCTAGCCTGGGTCTCCTGTCAATGGCGGATTCTGCTTCTAAAGCCTCTTGTATGTTGCTGGAAAGCCTTGCTTCGTGTTTGGAAATGGCCAATTTGAGATTCTACAATCATTTTTCCTGGTTGTGGATCCATTTGTAATTTAAATACTAGGACGCGCTGCAGTGGTTTTTTTTTTACTACATGTTGAGAACTCTGCTGTGGATTTCCTGTTCTGTTCCATTCTTCTAAATATTGGAAATATATATGTTAAGGAATACAAAGATGGTGGTGACTGACAAGTATGCCACTTCTCAACTTTTTGGTATGGGTCAAAAGCTCTGAGGTAAGGGCGTTGAGAGGTCTGTCTCATGTGCATTGCGTGGTTAGAGAGTGTGTGCCTGTCACTGGAATCAGCTCGAATGTATTGTCTGACATGGTAAGCACATTGATGTGCCCATTCATCGAGGAGTTATAGTGCTAATATGACAGATTGCAGGTGTGCCAGGATAATGATAATGCTGTGTTATTTATATAGTGCCTTAATCCAAAGCGCTTTACAGAGCACATATTTACATACAATATTGGTACTCATTTATCGACCTCGGAAGGATGAAAGGCTGAGTTGGCCTTGCCGGGATTCAAACCTGCGACCTGCAGATCACGCTCAGATCACAGCAGCGAGCGTTCAACCCGCTGAGCTATCTTACTGGCTGATGTTTCTGAGGCGTCAGTATCCATGTCAAGGCAACAGTGATAGGAGGTACAGTGCTGCCTTAGTGAGTCAATTGTGCTTCTTTGTTGGTCACCACGTTTACTTGGTATCAAGTAATAACGTCCCCATGCATAATGTTGCCGGGAAAAGCCATTGGCGACATAATATATGGTGACATTATGTATGGGGACGAGTTGCAGGGAGGTCCCCTGCTCCCCTTGTTAAAAAAAAAGAAAAAAAAAAAGAGAAACATCGGGTTTGCCGGGCTGTCCCCCTCATGTTCAATGTAATAATGTCTCTGTAAAAAACTGCGACTTTTTTGTCAGGAGACATTTTTGCGGGGACATTATTACATTTAACCGTTTACTTATAGTTCCGGCTGCTGGTCCATGAAGACAGCAAGGCCAATTTGAGAAGATGTCTGTGCTGCATGATTTTCTCATGAATTAAAGACAACCTGCGGTCAGGCATGCCGTCACCAGGTTGTTATACTATGCCACAGTTGGAATGCTCTCGTCAGCAAGAGGTGCTGAGAGTAAAATGATGGCCTTCTACTGTCGAAAACAGAAATGATCAGGTCTTTAACTGGCCTCCACACAGAACACCCTCTGCTGTACTTTAATCTTCAAATACATCTTACTCTGCATAATACCAGAAACGTTCACTGTTATTTAGATCACTGAAAAAACTTTGTTAAAGGGTCGTTATGGTTAAGTTGTACTAATAAAAATAATTTTGCCCCCTCCTGACAAAATCCCACTAAACATTGCAAAACATGTCTATCTAGATCTATAATGTTTTTGCACACCTTTGTGTAGATTTGTTAAATGGCACCCCATTTATAAGCCTTTAAAATAATTTGGGACCCCCTCTAATTTTGCCCCCTCTTGACAGAATCCCACCAAACTTTGCAAAGATATTGAAATCTAGATCTATAATCTATTTACAAACCTTTGTGTAGATTCATCAAATGGCACCACATTTATAAGCCTTTAAAATAATTTGCAACCCCCTCTAATTTTGTCCCCTCTTTACAAAATCCCACCAAACTTCGCAAAAGCATTTATACCTAGATCTATTATCAGTTCCCCAACTTAAGTTTAGATTCGTCAAATGGCACCTCATTTATAAGCCTTTATATTATTTTGGGACCCCCTATCTAATTTTTGCCCCTTTTGACAGAATCCCACCAAACTTTGCAGACTCATTTGGAATCAGGTCAAGAATATAAGTGCACAATTTCATGCAGTTTAATGGCGCCAAAGTTAACAGTCATCCAAGAACTGCTTTTCACCAACCCTGTAATACAGAGGTGTCCGCGAACCTCACATGACTGTTCGTGAACATCTCGACTGTTCATGGACTTTCGTGGCAGAAACCACCCGTTTTTTTGCTTCTTGCAGCCATATCCTATCCCATCCTCATCACCCCTCATCTCCCCAGAGATTATTTGATAAGTTTGACAAGTGCAATGTTGTGTTTTTTAATATGTTTTTACCGCGATATCCACGGACACCGCCCGCTGTCCACGAATCCAAGATGGCAGGCATTTCTAAAAATCTGACGCACTTCACGCTTTTCACAATTCAATCAGCGGGCGCGTCCGATGTCCGTGGACACCATGTTGCCCTCTAAGCCAATCAGAGTCCTGTCCGCGGAGCGAACTGGAAAGTGTGTCCGTGGAGCGGACATAGATATCATTAATTTTTTTATACCTAATTTTTGGTCATTTTAAAAAAAACTACTGGTCAGATTTTCACCAAATGTACAAAAGCACACTTTCGGGACCAGGCCGCTTCTCCTACCACAAATTTGGTGAAAATCCATCCAGCGGTTTGGGCTGTAGGTGCGACAGAAGTTCTTTCTCCATTCAGTCTATGGGAAAAAATGAACTTTTGAGACCCCCCTATAACTTTGCCCCCCCAGACCAAACCTCATCAAGCTTTGCAAAATAATTCAGAGTGGGCCATATACTTTTTCTCCAAAGTTTGGTGAGGATTCATCCAGGGGGAGCAAAGTTGTAAGCCGCTCAAAAAGTGCTGTTTCTATGGGTTTAGCAACTTAACCATAACTACGTGGCCGCTACCACAGGCCATGTAATAATGAATGTTGTTCACTCACATCTCCTGCCAAAGTGTGCAGCCTCCCACACAGTCTCTCCCAATTCTGGTTTTGAGCACATTGATTATTCAAGGCGAGAACAAATGACCTGTTTAGCTAGGGACAGGCAATCCTTGCCTATAATATTTTACACATGATTTTAAAAAATGGCACAGAGTTCAGTTTGCTTTTGGTTTCTCAAGCATAAGGTGAGAGAATGAGCAGTAAAACCAATTTGACATTTGTCCGCTAGGAATGGCAATCCTTGATGACAAAATGCTGGTTTATTTCATTGCATAGTCTAAGATGTATTTGTTTAGACCAACCGGGGTACACTTGGGATGATGGCCAAGGAACTGGAAAACAATTTGGCCAATGGAATTTTCTGAAGCTTTCGGGGCGGGGCGGGGCGGGGGTGTTGTGTGTGTTGTGTGTGTTGTGTGTGTTTGGTGTGTATGTGGTGTGTGTGTGGTGTGTGTGTGGTGTGTGTGGTGTGTGTGGTGTGTGTGGTGTGTGTGGTGTGTGTGGTGTGTGTGTGTGTGTGTGTGTGTGTCCCCGAACGTTGGTGAAAATAGAATAAAAAGTGATGGGCCCCTCTGTCTAGATCTTACCCAGTTTCAACATTGAGGCTGGACAACAACTGTGTTTGGTGCAGATACAATAATTGTAGGTGCAGTCCTCTTAAAGCTCTTTGGAAAGGTCCCTGCCACATTAACACATAGTCGAGGAGACTAAGCATGTTTTCACAGACATACAGCAGAGGAGTCTAATCTACTTCTTTATTTTAAATCTAAATAGCTGTCTCCTTAGTGTAATTATGGTTGATTATCACCAAAAGGGTATGAGGTAATGGGGCAATTTAATTTTCATTTTGATTTGTGCTTAGCTGGGGAGCTAGAGACAGTCCAGGATCTTCCCAGAAGCTACGACGAACATTCAGGTTGGGTGTCAAGCCTCCCCTTTCCTGGAATGATTATCCTTGCAACAGTGGATTGGGCATAGGGCAGGATGGGGTTGATTTGGTGATGGGAGGGGCATTCCAGGGAAATTAGATATTAAGTGTTTTCCTTAAGATGCAGTCTGTATATGCAATTTAACTTGGATTATTTTTTTAAAAAGGTTCTGAAGTCTGTGATGCTAAAGCCTTAATGAGAAAGGATCCATTGAAAATGTTGGATTGCATATTAAGGGTCTTGGCAATCAAATAAAGTGTAATATGGGTATGAGTTTATATAAGAAGTATAAAGTTCTGATATGCTTAGTGCAGGAGAGTTATATTTTTTTTAATTTTTTTTTTTTTATTTGATTTAGTTGACAATCAACTTTACAAATATATATCATTAAAAAAAAAAAAAAAACAGGTCTTTTACATTTAAAAAACAAACAAATACACTTTCAAAACAATAAAAGCAGTAGAAGAGAAGAGAAAAAAAAAGAAAACCATAATTGCATTTTTCATTTCCATTTAGCAAATTAGACTCTCTTTTCGTACGGAAACGCCACATCAAGGATGTTAATAGTTGCAATTCTGACCAATATTTTTTTCGTGTTAAAGATTTCCGCCCAGATTTCAGTATTAGAACTTATGTTGAGGTTATATTTCATGCATTTAGCTAATTTCAAACGTTTTGACCCAAAGGCTTCACAATGCATGACAATGTGACAAAGAGTTTCTGTTTTAGATAAATCCTTACAAAATCAGCAGTGCATTAGATTGTTTTCCACTATGCCTCTTCTGAACAAAATCTCATTTACCGGCCATAAATTCAATCGAAATCTTAAAATGTTTTGTCTTAAAGCAGGAGAAGGACACTTCACAAGATAGTTAGCCATGGTTCGAAACCTCTTATGCCCAAAAAGAGTTCTGTCAAAATCTTTTAGCAACATGCATTTATCTTGGGTAGCTATCCAATCATACTGATATAGTTTGCTCTTGGCTCTAGATGGATTTGTCAGCAGTAATTCAATTGAGATTTCTGCATTAGCAAGAGTATTCAGCACATGATTATGCCAATTCACTGGAAATGCCTGCTCTAATTTCAATAGATGAGTCCCTAAGATGCCCAAACTGTTTGCATTGGACATCTCTAACAAACATTTTCTGAGTAGCAAACACATTTTCCAAGTGACTTGGGAATGTACTGACAAAAGCCCCAATTCGAATCTTAATAGCATGCTAGGAGTGCTGTTTGGTAATTTAAATAAGGATTTCCAAAATTTTGCCTCTATTTGATTCCAAAATAATTCGGATCTAGGAAGCACAGATTCCAATCCATACGTATTCACAGGGAGAACCTTTTGTTGATAAAACGACATAATCGGGCTACATGTGAACTTACAAAATTTACCCAGGATTAATTTTTGCTTCAGATGTTAGCATGGTTAATTTTTCTAGTATTGTGATTTCAATTGATTTATCCGATTTTAGATTGTTAAACATCATACCCAAAAATTTTATTCCGAAACTATCTGTAATTTGTCACCAGCAATTGACCACAGATGTTTGTTTGAAAAAGATGTTTTTGGTTTATTTAATATCATTATTTGGGTTTTGTTGTTGTTTATCGTTAGTTTATTTGAGCAGACATACCGATCCAGTGCATTAAGAAGATTTTGAAGACCCGCTGGTGTCTGAGAGCTTAGCACCAGATCATCCGCATACAATAACCACGATATAATTTGGTTTTCAATCTTAGGTGAATCTGATAGAACTGATGTCAGATCATCTGCAATGTCCAACAAAAAAAGATTGAACAATGTTCATGCAAGGATACAGCCTTGCTTCAGTCCCCTCGCAGTGGAAATGATGTCTGATAGGAGGCCTTCCATGTTCAATTTTATTTGTAGTGACGTGTTTGTATGCAATAGGTTCACCATCTTTATCAGTGAAACTGGACATTTATATTTCAACAGTTTTTTCACAAGAAGATTTCGGTCAACTGAATCAAAGGCCATGCAGGAATCCACAAAAGCCATGTATATTGGTTGTCTCTGTGTGGATTATGAGGATTAATAATATTCAGTAGTGTTAAATTAATCGATGTGCCCAGTCCAGAAACAAAACCCGTTTGAAAAGGGTCTCTTCGCTGGAATGCCAATGACCAAGCATTCAAATCACAGAGAATTAATCTACAAAAAAATGTTCCTGGCACGTCAAGAAATTCAATGGGCTGATAGCTCAAAGGGTTTTGTCGGTCTCCTTTTTTGTAGATTGGCACAGTGATTGAGTGGGTCCAGGATTTCGGAAGCTCTTGGTTACGTATAATCAATTTAAATAAAGTATGCAAAATTGGAACCCAGAGATCAACATTATCTTTCAATTTTGCATACGACAGCCCATCCGGTCCAGGGGCTCTAGACATGCTCGCCTTGTTAATATAGAATCGTATATCATCTTCATCGAATTTTAGATCGAAAATGACTAACTCAAGATTTAATGCAATCTGTTGTGAAGGGGCAGCATAGATAGTCGAAAAGTGATTGATCCAGTCAATTTCCTTTACACGGTTCATCTGTGATGATAATGGTGGGGCTTTATTGATCACGTTCAGCATCTGCCAAATCTGAGCTGTGTTTTTATTTTGAATGTTCTCTAACATGCTCTCACCAGCTTTTTGATATGAGAGTAGTTTATATTCTTTCATCCAATTTCTATAGTCTGTTTTTATAGCTTTCAAGGCTGCATCTCTACAAGCTAGTGGTGCAGATCGAGCTTGGCGTTTCTCCTTCCTGAACAAGGCTTTCCTGAGACGGACAGAGTTGTCATCATTAGAGAAGTTTTTCATTCTAGGGTTCTGGGATGTAGCATAAAGCTGCATTAACTCATAAGATGCTACGCTGTCTTCATCTAAGGAAGTTGTGTTGTCTTGGTTAAAGCTTTTTAGATGGTCTCTATATTTAACCAGTGACTTTTCCGACCATTTTAGTCGGTTCAAAGAGTTATTTACATTCACCAACCCTTGGGTCCGCTGTCTCTGTGGCTGCGGAACAGATGTCATAGTTAGTTTGAAGGTTAGTGGTCTATGATCACTGTATTCAGATGTTTTCACTACAAACTCTGACATGTGTTCAAAGAGATTCCTAGTAACAAAGATGTAATCAATGATTGCACTTTGATTACATCTGGACCACGTTGGATTGGGGGGAATCAGCCTGACTTGTCCCATTCAGCATTACTAGGTTCCATACCTTAGCAAAGGTGTTCCATAATTTGACTCGATCCTGATCTTTGCAAGGGTTATTATTTACAAGATGTACATTCAGATCACCTGCAATGATGACATAATTAATGCCATTTTTCAAGATTATCTGTTCCATAGATGTTGTCAAATTTATAAGAAACAGCTGGGTTGAGATGCCATGGGGGTTCCAATATATATTGATACATGCCATTTTAAACAGGTTAGCATTGAAATAAGAACATTGAATGAAAGGATTAACAACAAGCAGAGTGTGCAAATGCAAATGAGCAGTGATATTAGTAGCAATTAACAATCCTGACATTGGTCTGCCCTTGGCCGCTCGTTTTGCAGGTTCCAAGTGAATATCATAGTTGTTCCACACCGGAGGATTAGAAAGCCAAGTTTCCTGAAGGAAGATGAGATCATACTCTCCGAGGATGCTCAACGGATTACTGATAAAATGGCTAAATCCTCGGGTGTTCCAATTCATGACTGCAATGGTCACTTTGATATTCACAGTGTCTAGTTACACTCTTGTAATGTGGCTATAACCTTTGTCTAGCCACATAAGAGTCGGCATTCCGAGTGCTCTTGAGACAGGATTTTAAGGGACTTTTCTCATCAATATTAGATGAAATCAGAAATCCCAGATTGAACAACGTATCTCTTGCAGCACAAATAATATTCTGTATCAATAGAGAATGAGTCTATAATAAAGCTGAGCTCAGATTTTTTTTTTTAGGAAATTCAATCTGATCCAAATCTTCCGATCGGATTTCTTGGAGTTCTAATGTATCAGAATTTTTTTTTAAGATGCTCTGACGATTCATGATGTAAGTATGAGTAATGTCTGGTCGGCATGAAAGTAACAGAGAGTATCTCGAATCTATTTTAGGGCTTGATTTTTTTGTAACAAATGGGGGACGATTCTGGGAGGATACCGGCATAGTAACAGGATCCTGCCTGTATGTGAGCTGAGGCTTTTGTGTATTAATTTCAGTACATGTGGCTACTTGAGACATTGTACCTTGTCTCGTATTCATTTGCCACAGGTGAGCAATGGAGTCTCTAAGTTCTTGTATGTCAGATTGAGAATGGTTGATATTCAAATGAGCCCCATCCTCTTGTGATACTGATTCAAATTGAGCAAAAGTGACCTTTTTAGATGGAATACTTTTGTTTTGACAGGATGGCACCCATGCCGTAGCTGGTAAAGAGGATACAGTGGTATGCTTAGCAGGTCCATTTGTTATAACGGGTATGACAGGAGGACCAAAGCTACGCTGTTCCAGATACAGGTCAATTTAATGCCTTAATGCTGTTCTAGCCTCAGCAGAATTCTTAGGAGGGTCATTATGTTCTCTAGAGCTAATGTCAGCAGAAGGTTTTAATACAGAAGAAGAGTGACTCTCAGAGGAGCTCAATTGAGGCGTCTGTTGGCTTGTTCCTAGCTTGATCAGTTCATCTAAGGGCGGATGTTCAAGACTTGCTCTCGGGGAGTCAATAGACTCTAGGTACTTGGTTTTCTTTAAGTTTAGCAGGGCTACATATTTTTTCGTTATATTATCAGAAGCAGCAAGAGTACTGCTATTTGCACGTGTTAGATTATTAATAAATTGTTTTGTTGATGAAGTTGCAGCTAACTTAACAGACTTCATGTTTTTAGATTTTTTTTTAGGTTGAATTCTTTTAGTAATAGTTTTCTTTGGAGTCGGTGTATGTGTGGCTCTTACATCAAAGACCGCATATGTAGATTTCAAATCATTATGACCACTCATAGCTTTATCATGGTTACCCAATTGTTGTGTGGTGTGAAGAGGAGATGTGGAAGTTGTTGCCATCAATTTTTCGATAATTGTTCCTTTAACATAAGGCACGGCTGTTTTTAAGCTCACAAGTTGAGTTGAAGGCATAACTTTCTCCACTACAACCGAGCCAGATGTGATTGCTACAATTTGGCAATCTGAATTTTCAAATGTTTGCACACCAAAATCAACATATTCTTTAGTATTCTTCAACGGTGCCTCTTGCCTCTCAGTCAGAGTTTGGGTACAATCCTTAGATAATTTGATAACATTGTCAAGTTTTTTGCTAATACTAGCCTGCAAGTGATCAAAGGCTGTCGCCATAATTAGCTGGTCATGTCTTATGATGTTGACATTTTCTGTAAGATCTTTAAGAGTACTGTCAACAGATTCAAAAAGTTTGGCGAGAGCCATTAGTGCAATATTCATTGCCTCTAAAGTCATTTTCTGATGATTTTGAAGGAGCAGAGCTTTTTATTGCGATTTGTGTTTCTCCATTGGCTCTCCGAGGTGTAGAGGCAATGTAGGACACTTCTATGGATGAGATGTTACATTCAGATTGGCGAAACATATCAGGAGAATGTGAAAGATTAGAATCCTCCACTCTAGCTGAGAAACAAGAGTTCATTGAATTTAATTCGATGACATCCTCTTGGGTAGGAATTAAAATATTGAATGTGCATGAGAGGGTGCTCCTGAGAGAGCATTACAGAGAATCATGCTATCAGTAAGTGAGCTTGTATTCCATCAGATTTGGACGTTATTTCAGCTTGTGTTCTATCTTTAAAAAGTGATGGAGCATAGCTGCAGGTTCCTACATTGGCCTGCATGTCGCCACACCCATTAGTGACCGCTGTTGAAGGGGCTACTAGGGGATTTTTAGCAACCGGCACACTTGGGTCAACAATACCAAAACCATACTTGCGGATGTCAATGTTATCCGTCACTGCCCCTTTTTTCTTATGAGTCACTTTATTTCTCGAGCGCGGCGTTCGGAGGATTGGGGTTGAGCAAGTGTTCACAGCCGTCTCAGTCAATGGTTGCTCTTCATGTATTTGCTGAGATTCTGACATGATACGTTGTCGCAAGCTCAAAGGCATCCCTGTTGTAAGGCGATAAACGCCGTTTACTGACATGATTCTACCAATGAACTTTCCCTGTGCTTCCAGTCAAATATTCTATACAGGACATTCTAGGCATACAGGTTTGCATGCTGAAATAGTTCACAACAAAGTACCAGACAGCAGACACCAAAGGTAGGATGCCCCGGGAGCCACAGACGCTGCGGCGAAGTGGCAAAGCGGGACCCACCGGGACTCCTCGAGGTGCGCGTGCGCGTTCGCGCGCGTGTCTTGTTTTATACACACGCCCACCTCCTTGCACAGGTTGCCTATATAAAACAATAGAGAGTATAAATACTCATACTATGGACAGATAAGAGTCTTATTATCTTGTTTTCTTGCAGGCTTCACCTTGTGGGAGTGGTAGTTCTGCTGCAGTAGAAAAAAGCACACTTCTGGATTCAAACCAACGATATGTCCGGGCAAAGCGGGACTCACCGGGACTCCTCGGGTGCGCGGGCGCAGTGCACGCGCATGCCTTGTTTTATACACACGCCCACCTCCTTGCACAGGTTGCCTTGTGGGAGTGGTAGTTCTGCTGCAGTAGAAAAAAGCACACTTCTGGATTCAAACCAACGATATGTCCGGGCAAAGCGGGACTCACCGGGACTCACCGGGTGGCAGAAGATATACAATCTCTAAGTGGTGCCACCTGCTGTGGAATGGTTACTCTTATGCGTAAATAGAGTATGAGTTATTACATCTGAGAATTATAGTATTGGAATGTGGGTTGTCATTTTGAATATCATATGTAGAAAAAAACAACACTATGGATATGATATGAATTGGCATGTATAGCGTGCCTGTACACAGGTGTTTCTAGGTGCCACAAGGCAAGGGAGGAAGACATTGGGAGGACAAGACAAATTATCCTACTATGCCTTGTGATATTCATATTGTGCAAGTGCGGCAATGAAGTGCAAGGGGAGTGAGAGAGGGGAAGTTCAAGGGATATGTAAGTGCAGTCAGGGCGGCATGGCACATGAAAGTGCAGACGTCATCACAGCTTCAGGTTAGTGTGAGGAGGCACGGGGCTGTTGGGGTTACATGTACAGCCACTAAGAGTGAGGTAGGACATTAGGAGTGCAAAGAAAGACTGGTTGTTGAGGAGAGTGAAACCCAGTGAGACTCTGAGGGAACCAGGCAAACAGTCAATGAGACAGACAGTCAAGTTACCAAAGGAGAGAGAGAGAGTAGGCAGAGGAGAAAAGGAGGATCTTGAGCTTCTTCCGGAACTTCAGTTGGTCGGGCACCACCACTGCCCCTCTATACCTATCCGGAAAATTCTCTCAATCTCAATCCAATAGACCCACTTGTGCAGCCTACTCATACCTCCTTACCATCCCCAGATTCAAGCAAGCAAAGGCAGGAGGCAGTAGCTTCCATGTGGTGGCAGCTAAACATTGGAACGCACTCCTGCCTGTATCTGTTATGTGACTTTTTTCCCAGTGCACTAGGTCAATTGAAAGGATGTATGAAGTAGCTTAAACTAATCTAATAATTGGGGGCCAAGTTGCTAGATGCTTAGCGGTGAAGAGAGGGATGTGATCACTTCACCTTGTCCTTTACCTTTTTAATTGAACTGCTTGCCCTGTGTATTCAACAATCTGAATAGGTTTTTGATGTATCTCTCTTGATACCTTTAATAGGTATCTTGATTCAGGTAATACTGTGCTATTTTCAGATCTGTGACCAAAAGTTAGAGAGGTATTACACAAATCTACTTGATTTTCCTACATAGCTGGGTATTACATTAACAATGTTAAAAAGAAGTACTAACACTTCCTGTTCCCCAATCAAGATCCAAAAAGATTCCCCTAACACATGTGACTGTACACCTCCAATATAAGCAAAGATCTGTACGAGTTAAACTTTACCCCATTGTTGAATACAGTGAACAGGCAGCTAATGTCCACATGCTGATACTACTGCAGAGTGTATCTTTGTGCTTCAAGCCATCCCTGGGGAGGTAAGACAACAGTTCTTTAAGAGGTTTAGTAGTGCTGACCCCTTATCTGGTCTGCGAGGAAAGACATATTTGTAGAAGGAAATGTTGACTTGCACCTTAAAGTGGGAGAATGATGTCAAAAGGCTTGAATGTTTTAACACGTGACACACATCCTCAAGAAGGGTTATTTGCTTCTATCAGTAAATCAGAGATATTAGGTGAAGGAAAGTGTTGAGACAGCTTTCTGCTGTAAAGGACTGGCGTTGATTTTTTAATTGAAATTCAGAGTATATCCCCACAAACAACATATACGCACATCCCATCGTTCAATCACTAAGTCAGTTTTGCCCATCAATATCTTCTATATATAAACAATTTGTATCACACCTTTTTAAAGATGCCCTCCCTACATAGTTACAGAGGTAGACACATGTTCTATGTTCATGACATATGACATTCTTTTTCACTAGTCCTTCATTGTCACAGGTTCAGTGGAACTGCAGTCACCAGTAACCAGGCCTTGACAAGTGTTAAACATGGAGGTACTTAGCAATTATTATTATTAGTAGTAGTAGTAGCACTAGTAGTAGTAGGAGGAAGACCAGGGAGAAAAAAAACAGGTGGGTGTGGGGGGGGGGCATTTGACAGCAAGGGATCTACAAGCAACCAAGAGAGGAAAGAGAGAGTGGCAGATCACCCAGTCACCCAGTCTCAGGTAGGGGAACAATGAAGTAGTGCAAAGGAAACTCTGTTCTGTTATGCCTTGAACATCTGGAACACTTTACATTAACAGATAATAGAGGCAACACATTTCAAGTAAGGCACACACAGATGGTTCACCTTTTACCAAATTACAATGCAGGAACATATGACTTGAATGAATAAGGACTCATAACTAACGCATATACGTTTTTATGCACACATGTCATCTAAAATTATCCATACCAATAGTTTTGCCCCACTATGTGTCACCTAAATACAAAACGGAACATCTCAAGCGAAAATCACTTGTTAACCTTTTTTGATTTACACCTGATGGCATCTACATCCTGGCCTGCCTGCATTTGCCCTTCCATTGTTTGCCTTGCATTAAGAAGAACGCAAGGGCATTCTAACATCGCCGCTGCGCTCAGCCATTGAAATCAGCTAGTCCCTAGGCTCGTGACGCCCGCTCGCCACTTTGGCTGCGCATTTTCTCATTTCCACGAAGACCCTGGAGCCAGCAGTCAATTGCCGGGCCACTCAAGGGCTAACACTTATAAGGTGCATCAACTACTGCCTCTGATTGATTTTTCCCTGGGGGCATCTGCATCCTGGCCCTGCCTGCTTTTGCCCTTCCATTGTTTGCCTTGCATTAAGAAGACCGCAATGGCCTTCTAACATGGCCGCCTCACTCAGCCATTGAAATCAGCTGGTCCCTGGGCTTGTGATGTCCGCTTGCCTGATTGGCTGGGCCTATACTGATAAGGTGCATGGAGTACTGGTTCTGATTGATTCACACCTGGCGACATTTACATCATGGCCTGCCTGCATTTCCCCTCCCATTGTTTGCCTTGCATTAAGAAGACTGCAACAGCTTTCTAACATGATGATCCCGCTCGGCCATTGAAATCAGCTGGCCCACGTAGACCCTGGAGCCAGCAGGTGATCTCTGGCCCCATCAAAGGGCCCCCTGAAAGGGTCAGGCCCTCTTTTGTATGGCCCAGTCTGGGCCTGAGTGGGCCCATCCCCTCTACACAACTACGGTTTTTGGGGGCTCCTTCTGCTAACCTCCTTCACACCTAGGAAGTCTCCCCACGCCCGCTTGTAGTTGAAAGCCTCCTCACCCAAAGCCTAGCAGCCTCCTTCTTTCCTTTACCTGCACCCCTTCCATGCTGCTCTCACCTACCTCAAAGCGCGTTATCTTGCCTACAGGCTCCTGCCTTCAAGACTGGCCAAACAACTCTTTGGGTGTACCACTGCTCCTTGTGCCTTGGCGAGACTCCTGACTGCACTGCACCTGCACAGTTTTTCTCTTCCCAGCTACCATGACCCTAAACCTTTTCTCCTCGCCTGCACCTTGCAAATTACTCACTCTTGGACTTCTAACGTCACTGCATTGAAATGCTACCATTTTTCCAATGTTGGCCTTTAAGAAAAACTGATTCTATTTGCACATTTTCACTGCTTTCAAATGTTTACATTTTCAACTGGCTAGCAGAAAATCGAATCTAGTTGTGCTGACATCTATTGTTGTACTCACCTAAATTGTTGCATTCTTCATACCTGCTGGAATAAAGAATCTTGCTTTTTCTGTTCTTTGATAGCCTTACTGAGATTTGGCTGTTTTGTTTTGCATATCTCTTGAAATTTCTTACTACCCCGTTATTGTATTAATCTGTGTATCTCAGTAAATTATGTTTTTAATGTGGGTATTTTTCTGTGCTATATTTCTGTGCTAGGCCAGCAAGGCCTGGCCCGACGGAATGAAAGGCACCTGCGAGCACACCAAGCCTGTAGCACCGGCACAGTATTGTACCGTGCCGATGCTACGGCCATCCCCATTTCCATTGGGGCTCAAATGGGAATGGGTAACTACCGACACCCGCGAAAGGGCAATTACCGGGTCCAGTGGGCCGGAATACCCTGGAAATTGCCTATTCGTGGGTGCCAAATTTTCCTGCCGGTTTGGAGGTAGCCTTGCTGGTTTTACCGGCAAGGCTACCTCCACCCACGTAATGAGGCACAATGAGTTCAGATGTCTGTTGAGTCAGTAATGGCAACTTCAAAAAGTCACTGAACGTTGTACTGGCTGAGCAAGATGGCCTACTAAATGGGTATTTTGTTAAGGAAAAAGAAGATGACTTTGTTGATACTATGACCAGAGTAACACACAATTCAAGCTGAATTGTGCACTAAAATGGCACCAGAGAAATGCATTTAAAGAGGTAAATAATGGGAACATCATCAGCTCTAATTGTGTAACACTTTGTTCCATTTACAAAACAAGACTAGATTTTAATTCATCAGCGTTTCCCAAATTACTTCCATTTAAGGATAGATAAAAATGTGTGAATAGTTATTACATTTTCATATTTGAACATATCCGTTATGACTGCAGCTAGATAAAGATGAAGGATGTCTATGAATTCAGAATTGTCTTGTGATTCTGATATGTAGTTGTTATTAATGGCATAGGTCCATCAAAGAAAAGATAAGGAAAATCTATATTCCAGTCCGATTTGACCATAATTCCTGAAAGGAGCGCTATTTTACAGCTAAATACAACCCATTGCGACATGCTAAACTGCATTGGGCCAAACAAGGTCATGTGGAGGATTTAAGTGTGTGTGAGCAACTAAATGTAATGCATCACAGGCACTGTCCAATCCAAAATGTCCACATCAAATCATGATTTATGGGTGTACTAGGCTGGGTATTTAAAGGTAAACACTTAGGAAGAAGTGAGAGTTATTTGGGAAAGCAGCAAAGGCAATGAGTCTCTCTCACAGGAGTAAAGTGGATTGTGGTTCCAAATTGAAGGAGCTGATGGAAATTCTCCCTAAGAAGACATTTTCCAAAGGGAGCTGAATGTGGAAAACTTTCCCAATACATAGGAAGATTGTTTGAGAGGGATTTAGAAGCAGATAACCATACAGAAAGGATATACTTATTTGTTGGTGTGCCTTAGATCCTTTGACATCCCAAACTGTCGAAACCAAAACTAAGTGCAATGACCCCAGAGCATTTAGATAATGGTCCCAAGAATACGTGGAATCCCAGATAGCAATTGAAAGAGGGTTTGTAGTTACCCTGCTTACAAGCTAAGTAATTTAAAGGGGCCATGGTCTGTAAATTAAACTTTGTGGAAATATATTTAAAATAGACACTCCTAGATTTTGAATTTGCACAGGGCAAACACATTATTAATTCATATCCTGGGTTTTCATAGGATCAAATATATATGTGGGGTTGCAGAAACTGAGTTCAACATGCCCCACCGATTTTCAGTGATTGCTACACTTCTTGACCTCTGATAACCACAATTTACATTCAAGAAAATTCCTGTAGAGTTTTCTACTCCTCAAAGTGGAAGAGAAGGAGGTTTGTTTCTCCCCTTTATTCCCAAGAAAATAAAGTCATATTCAATAACAACAGAATCTTTACAAATAGCATTAGCCAGAAATAGAAGGATTCAGTTTTAAGTGGACTCCCAATGCCAATTAAAATGAAGTTGTTTATACCTCTCCTATTTCAATATTAAAATCCCATTCATGCATGAGCCTTTACTACATCAATGTCTTTTGCTCTGCAACATAAAAGAGTATGGGCCTCATTAGGACCCAGGCGGTAAGGGGTTTACGGTGGCGTAAACAGCGCCGACCCTTACCGCCTGATTCCGAGGTCCCTTAGCGCCATGAAGGATTTAACACCTGCTTTTAGCAGGTGTTAAAATCCATGGCGCTAAGGGACCTTGTTGTTAATTACGCCACCGTAATTTACGGTGGCGTAATTAACGCCTTCCCCACTCCCATTATGCCCTATGGGGCAAAAATGGGAATGGGGAAGGGTAAATGGGGATTGGGGACTTACCGCCCCGCCAACCTCGGAATGGGGCGGTAAGTCCGCCAACCACCATGGCGTAAACATAGTTTACGCCATGGTGGTAAAGGTACGACCCAGGCGGTAACTTACCGCCTGGGTCGTAATGAGGCCCTATAACTTGAACGCAGGCCTCTAGAATAAGTGTAAACGAACACTGGCCAACATTTTAAAGTGGCATCCTAGATTAAGCCACTGTTTATCTGAGATGACAACATTTCTCGATAGTTTCAGAGAAAACGAAGTGAACTCTTTAATATGTTTTTATTTTTTATCTACAAATGTTTCTATCTTTTTCAGGATCATCATTCATATTTGCTTTTTTTATACATACAGATGTGTGTGTGTTGTGAAAGTAAACATGAGTCTGATAACAGCAGGCAGGTTTTGTTTCTTTTCTCTAGACATGCTGCCTGTATTTATATGATATATTGTGGTTGACCTTCCCTTCATTGAAAGTTAGAGAACCACCTTTAATTTCTTGATTTAATATTTTAAATAAAACAGGTGTTCAGATTCAAAATATCCTGTTTCTTGTCCCAGATTTTGGGGTGCAACTGGTGTGGTGGTGGTATTAAATCAGGGATATTTCTCTATCAAAATAATCAAACATTAGACATGTATCTATACCTGATGTATACAAGTAATTACAATACTGAATTTCCAAACACATGTACATATTTTATGCTCATGTAAAGCCTACGTTTCAGACAGAAGATATGTCTTCCATGAAGCCAATTGAGTTTGATCAGGCAGAACAAGGAATAATGGGTGCAGGGAAGTGATTTTGCACGATTCACAGAGCATAAACTCAAGTGTTTGCCTTTAAATTGCTTAAAGACCGCCTGCATAAGTGGTGCTCCCATGGGAGTGTGCGGTAAATGCAAGGAGAGGCCAAGGCAAATGGAACTGAACAGCTCCAACAGCCCTGTAACTCCTATGGGTCTTCACCAACATTTGTAAATGCATTTCCAACGGATACAACTACATTTCTACAAAACGGGTAGAGAAAGCATGGCAAAACATGTGGGTAAGGAAAATGAGAATAATCATGGGGACATGATCACTAACCCAAAACATGCATAATATCCTCATTGTGTACAATAGACCCACGCCAGACCACACATTCCTGACCAAGGATACCCAGTTTGTAATGTGCTGATAATTCCATGTTCAAGTTTCAACATGCAGAACGTATGCGTCCATTGCACGTTTTTCGATGAAGACCAGGTCCTGATATCATTTAGAACCTCAAGGAGATCTATCCTATTCCTATGGACGCCCTTAACGGATGTCATTCCTTACTCTTTGCATTTGCGAATTAGACCCAGGACTTTATCAAAAAAAGGACCTTCAAATGAATAATTACGATTTATTTTCAAAATGCACTTCAGACAATGTTGTCATGTTTTAATTCAGTGGTTTCACTTTAGGTAATGGCTTTGTTCGTAAAATAGCAAGTACATCATGTTTTTTTTGTTTAAAGGACGGACTGCAATCTGCTTCTGACACTATGTTTTATGCCTTCTGGCTGCAGTCCTGGGTTTTCAGATCCACTTGGGACATCAAGGTTCTCTTGCTTCAGGCTGGAATCTGCATCACTCCTGGGCCAGTGTACACAGGCTCAGTCTGGACGAATCAGTGATGTGGGTCTTATACTGGAGAGAGGCTGACCTTAAACATGCTCTGCTGTAGCACACTTTGCAGCTCCTGACAACGAACAGCAACAGAGGAAAAAAAGCTATTCTTTAAAAAAAAAAATATTTTCGTTTAGGCAGCCAATATTTGTTAAAATAAATGCTGCTCACTTCTACATTCTCCATTAAATTCCTTTAAATTGTTTGATGTGTCTTTCACCTTCAAGCTTTGCTTCGGGAGAGATAAAAAAAAGAAACTACTAACAAGAATACACAAGAAGCTTCAAAATCAAAACCACAGGAAATGTTTGCTATTGAGGAAAGAGGCACCGGGGAATTTGTTCTATTTACGTGCATTTCAAAGCACATCCCATTTCAGAATTCAGGATGTACTTTGATATGTGCAGAAACGCCCCACAACTTACACACATGTGCACAGGGCTAGGTAAGAGCAAATTAATGTGTGCATCTGCCATGCGCAGATCCAAATGCCCTTTGAGGATAGGGTACATCTTTTTCTGGCACAAATGATGAGATGCGCTAGCACATCTAACCATCTCTGACAAAAAAGTTTTGAGAATTCGACCCATGATGTTTTAGTATCCAATCCAAGGAAAACGTTTGTTTTTGGAAAAGCTTGTATTATTGTTAGATATATTTTTAAGCACTTACACAAGAGCACTGTGGCTCTGGCATAAATACAATTACTGCATCCCAAACTCGTGGTAGTGTGGTCAGGAAGCAGATCAAGGTTTATTGTGGAAAGAGAAACGTTATAATTTGATGTCTGAATTTGAAATGGTCTATTAGGTTTCTCAGGTTTGTGGGGATTACTATTGCCAAGTTATGCTGTTTGCACGGAAAATGATGTACTGCCAATTTTCTTTAACTTGTTTTGGGAAATTCAGAACAAGTCTTTACGAACTGAGCATAAACAGTGACCGGGAATGTACTTTTGAAAAAAAATATTTTAATAATTTTCTTATTGAAATATATAATACAGTAATAATGTCATTGTTTTATAGACATAATGCAGGAATCCATAGGTTAAACTGATAAAGAAGGATAGTTAGGAAAGAACAATTATGAAGAACAAGTGGAACAATATATGATAGGCTTATTTTGCTTATAAATTACTTGAACAATGTAGAAATATGACTAATCAAAACAGGAAAATATAAAACCTTACACGAGTACAACTTCTCATTGAAAGATTTCTGCATAACAATAATTTAAGTAGGGGGGAGACAAACAGGAGACCAACAAAGAACAAACAAGCGATAAAGGGAAGAGGGGGGATTCACAGGGAGCCAAATACAGATGATGAGGCACTTTGCATGTAATAATTATATTCAATAAGGTTTCAGAAGTTAAAAAACGATATAAGAAATGCTAGGAGCATCCAAGGAGTATAGGAGGTATGAGGGGGTCACATTCCGGGTGTGGTTACATTAAAGTGATCTAGATAGCGGATGAAAAAAGACCATTTAGCATTATACTTCGGTATATTGTTTAGATTGTTTGCCATACACAGTTCCATCCTTTGCTTGAGACATATGTTGTTCCACCAGCTTCTGATACACAAGGAACGAGAGTCTTTCCAGTTGGCAGGTATGAACTTCAGAGCTACACTGACAAAAAGATTATAAAGTTTGGCTGCTCCAGAAGGTAAATAGGTGGTTATTGCTAGGCTTCCTAAAACAATATTTGTGAAACAAAGTGGGATATCAGTGAAAAAAATAGTATTCAGGTATTTCCATACATGTGGACACTTAAAAAACATATGCTCATATGAGGCAGAAGCAGCTCCACAAATCCAACAATTTTCATTGATAATTTAGCAGGTGTTATGAATGCTCGATGTATTAAGAAGAAGAAGTGCTGAGAGATATTCACTGATGTAGAGATATGTTTAATTCTAGTGAAAAGGGTAGACCATATGTGATCATCTAAAATGTGACCAAATGTATTTCCCCATTTATAGCGGATTGTACATAACTTTAAGGATGCAATAAGAATGTTATAGAATTTTGAAGCCTTAATGTCTGACAGCATTGTAAGTTGTAATACTCTAAAGGTATCAGGAGTTAATATGTCATTGGAAGAACTATGAAGTGCATCAAAGCAAGAGTTAACTAATTTATTGTAAACATTGAATTCTGTATTGGGGATGGAAAATTGAAGTTTGAACTGTTGAAACGATAGAATAGAGGATCTATCCATACATTTTCTTATAAATCTAATACCCTTTT
The DNA here is from genome assembly GCF_040938575.1 of Ambystoma mexicanum. Taxonomy (NCBI): domain Eukaryota; kingdom Metazoa; phylum Chordata; class Amphibia; order Caudata; family Ambystomatidae; genus Ambystoma; species Ambystoma mexicanum. The sequence goes on from NC_090932.1 coordinate 1,432,450,689, forward strand.
TCAGCCAGGAATTTAGGTTCCTGTTATTAATAAGGATCTTACTGTTATGCCATAGCAAAGGAGAGAGGCATTTTTAGGACATTTTGCATGAGAAAATAGAAAAAATTGTAGGGCAGATATTGTGGCTCTGATAGGGTCTGATATGGTTGATGAAGATTGGTTAAATACATAAATAAGGTCTGTTATTTCTACAGGGAACACCAACTGTTTCTCTATGGTACACCATGTGGGAATATCTGATAATTTAGGACAAGCAAACAAACATCTAGATTGTTTCAAGAGGAAAGCAGTGTAGTATATCTTAAAATCAGGGAACCTAATCCCGCCCTTGTTGTAAGGCGCCTTCAATTTCATCAAAGCAATTCTTCTGCTTTTGCCCTCCCCCAAAGGAAGTTTAATAGGATTGAGTAAATAGATTTAAAAAAGGAAGGAGATATCGGAACACATAGGAGTTGTAGATAATATAAAATTATTGGTGACAGCATCATCTTGATCGTATCAAGTCGTCCCCACCATGAAAGATACAGGGGATACCATCTAGAAGTTAATTCCTTTAATCTATGTAATAGAAATTGTGTATTAAGCTTTATGGTATGCTGTATAGTAGGGGCAAAATGTAAACCTAGATACTTAATAGAGGAGCTGCACCATTTAAAAGCAAAGAGGTCAATGTCATGTTTAAAACAAAAGGGATTGAGGGGCATGATTTCTGATTTGTCTTTGTTAAGTTTGTAGCCTGATACGGAACTAAATTGAGATCGTACATTGAGTAAAAGTCGGATGTGTGTTTTAGGGTCTTAATGAGAATGAGGATATCGTCTGCATAAGCAGCTATTTTTATAGGAGATGGACCACTTGATATACCTGGAATATTTTTGTTAAATCTGATTAGTTCCAAAACTGTTCCAATGATAGAATGTATAAGATAGGTGAGAAGGGGCAGCCCTGTCTGTTGCCTCTGCTAAGGGAAAAGAATGGGGAGGTTAGACCATTAATACATATTGAAGATTTAGGAGAGGAGTAACGTAACCTGACAAGGAAGATAAACTTATCACCACAACCGTGCCAATGAAGAGAGTGAAACATGCAGTCCCAGTTGACCCGATCAAAGGCCTTCTCTGCATCTAGTACTATCACAGCAGAACCCTGAATATCTTTTTTATTTTTAGCCGATAGGTGGATGGCATTTAAAAGTAGTCAGCCAGATTGTCTGGGTCATGGCATAAGGTCATGACGCAGACAATCTGGCTACTGGCCGTGACCGCTAGGGACGAAACATGGTGTATAAGTGGCTATGTCTACCTGGGACCGGCTACGTGGTAAAGTTATTCAGGTAGGATTGGTGTGAAAGGGAAAAAAAGTGCTTGTGGTAATATGTTCATAGGGTTTTGCAGGCTGCCCTGGCAAGGGAAGAGGGGCTGTGTACTGAGCCCCACCTTCTCTTTCCATGTTGGCTGTTTTGGAAAAGGATTTTCCTTCCTTCTTCCTATAGCAGGAAGGAAGACAAATCTATTGTTTAGCTCCCTGGGTTCCCACTTTGGGAACCACGGGTGCTAATGGTCTTTTCCCCCTATTTCAGGGGCTGCAGTTAATAATTGTCCGTAGCCCTATTTATTTATTTATTTATTTATTTATTTATTTATTTATTTATTTATGTATTTATTTATTTCTTTATTACGGGCCAAAGCCCGCAGACATCAGGCTGTGAGGTTACATTATTTGTTGAGGAAGATGAGGTGGAGGAAGACAGCTTACTACTTGCTAAGAAAGGAACAACCTTTCTGAGAGCATTGCAGTCATTGGATTTGGCGTGGCGGTGCATGGAGGTGTTCCCATAGGAGTACTGTCCAGGTAGTCTGAGACTGAGTACACAATTTTACTCTGTGCATTTCACTTTGGTAGCTTTAGCCTTTGGTACACTCCCAACAGTAGCAAAGAACTGGCACACCCATGATTCGATCTTGGTGCTAGAAGTAGGCACTTCCTCTACCTCATCTTCTTGCTCCTCTTCATTGTCTTTGAAAGTACTGCGCTTTTTTTGTTGTGAAGGTCCTCCAGCTGGTGGTGGCTCTTGGGGAGGAGGGATGGCAATAACTGAAGCCATTTCTAAGATAAATAGCAGTTTTGATAAAATTCTTCCAAGTATGTAATGTGTACTAGATTGGTAATGGATAATGAGTACGAAAAGGTGTAGGAGTGCAAGGGAAATTTTGAAGTTGAAAGTTCCTAGATCAGTAGAAAATGCAGTTCCAAACGGTCTTCAAAGCACAGATCCAATCACGAAGTGCAGACGCATTCGTGAACACGTCACCATGCCACGCGCAAGCGTATGGTCAGGTGGCACTGTCCAGAAGGTCTGTGATTAAGTCACATGTTCCCAGACATCTACGGATGCAAAATGATTTCAAAAAGTTGCAAAAAGTGTATAGCCATGTTAAAAATGATGCTACAAGGTTGGAAATGGCAGAGTTTTAAGGTGAAACTTTTTAAATTGGACAAGAATATTGCTTATTGGCTAAGTATGATATTAGTAAGTTGTAGGAAAATAGTATGCACTGGTAAAAACCCATGAAATTCACTGAAAAAACTTTGTTATAGGAACATTATGGTTAAGTTGCACTAATAAAAACCTATGAAATTCAATGAAAAAACATTGTTACAGTGACATTTGAGATGTCATCTTTGATGTCCTGGGTGTTAGTCTTAGCAGTGCACGGTTGTGGCGCGAGTTATGGTTGCTTAGCCTACCATAACTGGCAAATTTCTGAAGTTTTTCGGTTTTACCTATAACCATAACGTCCTTCGAACAATGTTTTTCCAGTGAATTTCATAGGTTTTTATTAGTGCAACTTAACCATAACGTCCCCTTAACTAAGTTTTTTCATTGATATATATATATATATATATACATATATATATTCAGTGAAAAAACATTGTTAAAAAAATTGATCCGCTGTTTAGAGACCTGTGCTGGATCCCAGTAAAGAGTGAAAACTTTGAGACCATGAAGTACCATTTAGGTAAACGCATCGAAACTTAAGGCTATGCACATGTAACTTATATGCTTTAGACCTTCAAACAAGCGCAAAACTATCTTAATTTTTGCCCTGCAATAAAACTTCAAAGATTCCTGCTATTATTAAGAATCAATCACTTGCCGGTCATGGAGGTTGTAGGTAAGCAATCGCAAATACCCCGATCTCAACGATTCTGCAGACTTTGTGAAGATAAAAATCAACTCAAAGTTCAAACCATATATTGACACAATGTCCAAAAATGGTAACATCGTATGTAAAATACTATGGGAAATACATTCACAATCTTGACCATATTAACGATCAGGACTTTTGGTACCAGAGTATCAACACTTGGAATGCCAGTCTCCAAATTGCCCTGTTTAATGTGTTAAGTGTGTGGCACACCCACTTAGAGAAATTGCCTGTCACAAACACTGAATTGAAATGTAGCCAAGTAGAAACTCTGTTGTAGTTTTGGATACTGGGTCTATTGACAGAGATTACTCAACATCTAGTAGGGGGCCGGTGTGCCCAAAGTGTGCTGAAAGGGCTACCATGACCTGTGATCTCCTGTTTAGATCAAGTGGCAATGGGGAAATAGTGAATTAAGCCTAACCTACATTATTGATTCGGTTATGCTGCCCTATGACATCTTACTTTATGCTGCAGTATGTTAAGCTATGCTGACACCTGCAGTCAGTGGTTCATAATTGTAGATTGATTGCCGTGATAAGGATCTTGATGCTTGGGATGCGATATTTGATTTGATATTTGGATATTCTATTCTAATTTTTTTTTTTTAAATTCAAGATTTATTGATTTTGTACAAGTTCAACAGTCACTTACATCCAAAATCTCCAGTAAATAAGTAAAGGGAGCATATAAGGCAAGTACCATCTTCACATATCATGTGGAGTAGTTCCTGAAAATTAAACATTATAATGAATAAGATCAACAAAACCCAGTTTCACCCCCCCTTCACCCCCTCTCTTTATTATCTCCAAATACGTGATTGAGAAACACCATTAAACAATAAGACAACACCAGAAAGCTTCTAATATAAATATGATATCCGACCAGGACACATCGCATGATCCAAGGGTCCGCCACATCAAAAATCTTCGTTTGTTATCGTTATTGGCACGAATCGCAACAATATACTGCACACATTGTCTTTACAAGGCATGTTTGGCTCTGAACTCGGATCAGGCACTCTCAACAACAGTAAGATCTCCGCGTAAAGCGGCGGTTAGGTAGTCCATCCTATAGAGAGTCTGGGCAACCGCAAGCCATTCAGTTTTAGTAGGGAGCTTGGCCCTCTTCCACACCATAGTGAGGCAGGCTCGTGCAGCCATCAACAGACCTTGTACCATCCTGGGTGCTTTTACAACTTTGTCCCCTGTTTCGATCAGACCAAACAAGATAAACATTGGCTGCTGCACCCTTTCTTCATCGTCCAGATCCCTGATCCAGCTAAGAACCTCTGACCAGTAGGTCTGGACCATGGTACACCCCCACCACATATGCCAGTAACCCGCCCGCTTCCCACAGCCCCTCCAACAATATGGGCTAACCCCCGGATACATTTTGGCAAGCCTGATCGGGTCGTACTGCCATCTATACAAAAGTTTTATGGCATGCAGTTTGTACTGGCAGGATATTGAGGATTTTGCAGTGCGTCTGCAGATGTTTAGCCACAGTTTTTCGGAGATTTGTCTGCCCATATCTGCTTCCCATCTGCACTTAAGCACCAATGAGGGGGAGATATCAGTCTCAATCAGGGCCGAATACATAGAGCTTATCAGACCACTGGAGCCCGTACATCGATCAAGGATCATTTCAAATGGGGTAAGATCCCTCTGGAGCTGGTCCTTCCAGATTGACCTTGTCATTACCCCTTTGAGCCTCAGATACAGGAAGACCGAAAGCGTGCCTATGCCAAGCGCCCCTTGGAGCTCCTGTACGGTCACAAAGGTCCCGTCGCGCCATAATTGGCCCACTCTTTCCAGCCCCGCTTGGTACCACGTTTCATAGCTTCCTGGTTCTGGGATTGCGTCTCGGATCCCTGGTGACCAAAGGTGACCCAGGGGAGCTGGCCACGTCGTGACTCCCATCATTTTCCTGCCTGGTTTCCAAATTGCCCATAACGTACCCAAGATGGGGTGGGATCTGACTTTCTCACGCAACTGGGATCTGGGGACCCATAACCATTCGGGCACAATAAAGGGACGAAGGTGATAATTATCCAGCGCTATCCACTGGGGTTCCGAACGTTGCCTAAAGTGTGGGACAAGAACTCTAAGTTGCGCCGCCCTTTAATACGTTTCCATCTCCGGGAGGCCCACTCCCGCATTGTCTTTGCGGAGCTGGAGTAAGGGTCTTGGAATTCTAGGTCTCTGGCCCTGCCACAAGAAGGACAAAAACATTTTTCGCACATCGATGAAGAATTCCGGGGGCATCCTAATGGGGAGCATCTGGAACAAATATAATATCTTAGGGAGAAAGACCATCTTTATGGCATTTAAACGGCCCATCCAGGAGATTGTGAGCTTGGACCACCGTTGGCTATCTTTCTGTAAAGCATGTGACAGTGGTGGGAAGTTAGCTTCATATAAGGAGTCAAGGTCGCGGGTGACATTAATGCCCAAGTAGCGAAGGGTAGTAAGGCTGACCTGGACTCCTAGCGGGGCAAAGCGTACGATTTCGGAATCCCTACTCTTGTCAATCGGGAGGAGGACTGACTTCCTTGTGTTGATCTTTAGGCCAGCCAGTGCACCGTATTCCTCAATTATATCAAGCGCAGCTGGGATCGAGTCTAAGGGGTCGGTCAGGTGAAGCAAAATATCATCCGCGTATAGCCCTAATTTGTACTCCCTGTCTCCCACCGTGATGCCCTTAACTCTACCGTCACTTCTTAGTTTCTGCGCCAATGGTTCAAGGGACATCACAAACAATATTGCTGACAATGGGCAACCCTGTCTCGTACCTCTTTCAAGGGGAAACCAGCGTGAATATCCACCATTCACCGCCACCGATGTCGTGGGGGAGGTGTACAATGCTTTAATGGCGCGGCAGAGTTTCGGTCCCAACCCATATGACACCAACACTCCTTCTAAAAAGTCCCAAGACACTCTATCAAAAGCCTTCTCAGCATCCAATGATAAAAGAGATGGGTCCCCCTTCATTCCCTGTGCCTCGTGTAGTAAGTGGAGTGTTTTCCGCATGGTATCCGCCCCCTGCCTGCCAAGAACAAAGCCAACTTGGTCAGAGTGTACCAATCTAGGAAGATATGTTTCGAGTCGAGCCGCAATGACTCTAGCATACACCTTAGCGTCGATATTAAGAAGCGAGATGGGTCGATAAGAACTACAGTATTTGGGGTCTCGACCTTCCTTAGGAATTACAGCCAGGAGGGCTTGAGAGAAGGATGGGGGGGCCTGACCGGTATTGAAAATATGGTTGAACAAGGATGCTAGGAAGGGGGCAAGGAGGGTAGAAAATGCTTTATAGAAACCCGGTGTAAATCCATCATCCCCTGGGGCTCCCCCTATTTTTAGCCTCTTAATGGCACTCTCCACTTCTTCCTCAGTGACCGGAGTATCTAGGGATTCGGCCTCTGCACCTGTGAGGGTGGGAAGACGCGCTCCCTCAAGATATTCGTCTACGCTTCCTACAGAGGGAGGGGGGTCACACATATATAGATCTTCGTAGAAGTAGGCAAATGCCTCCTGTATGTCCTTCGGGGACGTGACCGTCGTATCTATTAGAGTGCCATCAGTCCTCTCAATTCGATCGACCCATCTCTCCGCTCTCTGCGCACGGAGGCGAGCTGCTAACAGAGCATCTGCTTTGTCCCCCTTCTCGTAATATTTTTGCTTAAGGTACTGTAAGGTCTGGGCTGTTTTGCCAGCGATAAGAATCCTCAATTCTTCTCTGAGTTGTTTAGCTTCAGTTAAATACCTTGGTCTGTCAGACGGGGTGGTCTGCGCCAAGTTCTGAGCCACAGCAAGCTTCTCCCTAATGCCCCTTTCTATCAGGGCACGTTCCCTTTTCCTTCGGGCCCCTTCCCTTATAAGGATTCCCCTCCAGGTAGCCTTGGCTGCTTCCCACACAGCTACCTTCCCTACTTCCCCTGTATCATTAGTGGGGAAGAATTGCTCAATCTCATTTTCAAAGGTCTCCTTAAAGACCGGGTCAGCCCAGAGGGATTCGTTACACCTCCATTTGGTGTTGCGGGGTGACAGCTCATCCCAAGATATATCAATTGCAACCATGTCATGGTCTGACCATGCGGAGGGGTATATAGTGGCAGCTTGCACTACACGTAGAAGATCGCTGGAGAGAAAGATATAGTCGATGCGTGTGAGTGTGTCGTGGGGGAGGGAGTGAAAGGTAAAACCTCTGTCCAACGGGTGTAGATGTCGCCAGCTATCTACAAGGCCATAAAGATGAAGGGTAGACTTAATTTCAGCCTCAGTTCGAGTGTTGGGCGGGTCTAATGCGTCGGCCCTGGTCTGCCTGTCAATAGAGCTGTCCATCCATGTGTTAAAGTCCCCGCCCAGGACCGTGTGCCCCTTAGCCATGTTAAAGACCTTTTCAGAGATTTTGTGAAGAAAACGATTCTGCCCTTGATTGGGTGCGTAAAGCGTGGCCAGAGTGATTGTTATGCCCCCTATATTACCCACAACCGTGATCGCCCTACCCTCAGTGTCCGTCCATATGTCAAGAATTGTCATTCGGAGGGATTTGCGAACCAGAATTCCCACCCCTGCCTTTTTCAATATACCCGAGCTCCAGTAGGCGAGGCCAATCTCCCGTGACGGGATGGCTCTCTCCTCACCCCTCCGGTATCTCGTTTCTTGAAGGAACAAGATGTCTACGTTCGATCTTCTGAATTCCCTGGCCACCATTGATCGTTTTGTGGGAGAGTTCAAGCCTTTGACGTTGAGTGTGCAAATGCGTAATGTGTCCCTACGGGGTGCGAGTGCCATCGTAGGTGTAAGTAGTGATCGTGGGCGGCCATTCCATCTGTGCCACGGCACATGTCCTGCCGGCCATCATTATGCATGGGTCGTCATTATAAGAGTAGATCCCAAAAAATCCCACGGAGGCCGACGACCAAATCGTCCAGTGCCTACCATAGACCTCAGTGTGGCCAAGGTGCGTCTGCATATCTTTTGGATCAAGATTGTTGCAAAGTGTGTGTTCCTCAACCTCCCCCTCCCCCACCCACCCCCCCCCTCCCCAACACATTTGGCGCCCGATTCGCCCAGGTTAACATCACCCAGCCGAACTCGGACCACCAGTGGAGACCGCAGAACAGGCGGTCCTATCATAATAAAGTCACATATATCAGTGAGCCCCCAACTTTTGTGTGCACCTAACAATAACATTAGTCCAATAACAGAGTCCCCCAGGAGCTGGCACAGTGAGTATTACGCCATATCACATACCGAGCGTCTGAGACACACAGAGCTAAAGATACCTCACACTTGGAGAAAAGTGACCCTACACAGCTTGGCCTGCAGGCCATCTATGGAAGTCTCATAGTAGGAGGTTGATTCTTATGCATGAGTTCGTAACCCCCTCGGCAGAGTAATTTGCCCAGTTTACTTTTTACCTAAGGGTATGCCAAGCGCTTCAGGCACCTTGTCAGTGTTCCATGTCCTGGGAGGTGTTCATCTTTCTGAATTTCCTGGAACCTGGGATCTTCCTCCGCCGTGAAGCCTTGATTTTCCACTCACCACCAGATGTTCCTTGATCCTCGTGAGAGGGGGCACCTTCCGGCGAGCCTATCAGGTCCGAAGCACAATCAGCGATGTCCTTCTCCGTGACAAGTCTCAATGTCGAGCCTTCCCATTCGAAGGTGAGGGAGAATGGGTACCCCCATCGGTACCTGACGCCCTTGTCTTTCAACATTTTCGTGATCGGAGAGCACTTTTTTCTCATTGCTAGTGTGAGAGATGACAAGTCCTGGTAGAGAGAAATAGCGGAGTTCTCCAAGGACAATTGTGGGGCGGTTCTGGCCTTTTCCAAGATTCGTGCTCTGTCCGCGTAGTTGTGGAATCGAGCCAGGACCGATCTCGGGGCCCCCGGTCTACCTCCAGCCCTATGGATTCGGTCAATTTTAGGTGCGTCAACTGAGTCATCGTTGTAGAGGAGCTTCAGGATAGTGTGTAACGATTGCTTCAGGTCTAGTTCGGTTTCACCCTCTTTCTCAGGAAGGCCAAAGACTCGAATATTATTACGACGCTCCCTATTTTCGAGGTCGTCGACCTTAAGGCGCAATTCGTCTTCTCTGTTCGATATGTCTGCAATGCGGTGATCCATCTGTGCTTCCAGTACATTCAGAGATGTTTGGTTGTGCTCAACCTGCTCGAGCCTGTCGTCCATTTTGTCCATCCTCTGCGTGATCTTATCTATCCTGTTACCAATATCTGCTCGCATACCCCTCAGTTCGGCAAGCAAATCAGCTACATCCGCCTTGGTCGCGGCAGCCTCGGATCCTGCTGTCGACATTGTAGGAGTCGAGGAGGGCCCTGGGGATCTGGCAATTGGTGAAAACGTGTATTTCGCCAACTTGGTTTTAGGGTCCATGAAGGGCGGCACCCAAAAGCGGGGTGAAAAATGTCCTGGCGGTCTCCTATCGATGTAACGTTAGCACCCGCAGTCGCCAGCTCTTGATACGGACACGAGCCACCAGGGCCTCTCGAGTTTTGTTCCGATATGTACTCGTAGAGTTCTCCTTCACCCTCCTCACCGGCTGCGCAGCCAAAACGTATCACCTCTGAGGCAGCGAGTGCCGTTTCCGCAGCACCGGAGAGGAGCCCCCCTGGAGGGTAGGTAGGGGGGAGGATGAGCCGAGGGCAGGCCGGCAAAGACAGCTGCCCCGCGATGCAGGGGGGGACGAAGGATCCGCTTACCGTGCCGTGGCGGGGGTGTCAGCGAGCCCCAAGAGGGGACTCCCAGCCGCACTGAGCAGTAGTGCACAGCAGGTTCCTCACGGAGCTCCAAGAAGAGCGCGGGGTCAGTCACAGAAGGCGACTCTTCCCGCGTATACGCAGGCCTGGCCTGGACTGGAAGTTCCGCAGGTCGCACGCCGCGCCGAAGGCCTCAGAGCGCCGATGTTGATTTCACCACGATGCCGCCTCCGATTTTCTCCGGGTTTTCTCTCATCTGGGGGGGACACCGTCCCACGTCTCTCGCTCAAAAACCAACTCTGGGGGGGGTCTCGAAGTGGGGGCTCACTGTCACTTTCCGGACCCTGTGTTGAGCGCTCACACGGAGAGACGACTCATCCGTGCGCCCCCTAGTGGCCGATTCTATTCTAATTTTAACCTAATATAATCTATTTAGGCAGAAAATATGCAGAAATATGAGAAAAATGGCTCTCTCTCCTAATATGGAATGAAAAACTGTAATAAGTCATGGTTATGATATGTCATTCTTATTCTCTGTTTCTGTTTGATAACTTTTACTATTGTTTTTTTATTTTATATAATTTGTTTCTTCTTGTTTTTATGTTTGATTTATGTGTAAAGTTTTTATTCAAAAACTGTATCACATTAAATAAATAATATGTTCAACAGACATCTCCACCCCTTCAGAACTCTGCCTCATTGGAACTCTGTCCCCCTCCTCCAAACCCTGCCCCCAGACCAGCCCTTGTAGAATCCCCCTCCACATTTCTTCCATTTCCACCACTTGCTATACCTACTTCACAGCGCTCACCTTTTCCACAACTCATGCTCTAAAATACTCCCCCCATGTTGTCATGAGTGTGTTCAATATCTGTGGTTTGCGTTTATGATTGCGTTTCATCCGGTTATGAGTTATAAAGTAACTTGTTATATTCCATTACAAAACAGCGACTGAAATGTACTTTTATTCTCTTATCTACACAGATATGTTCTACTGTTCTGCATCTGCCATAGTTTCCAGCTATCGTCGGATGGAGTCCATGCAGTCGGGCGATTTGTTCTAGGAATACTGTGGCCAAAGTAGCGTCAGTAGGAAGTCCCTTCAGCGGGATGAAGTGCGCCATTTTGGAGAACAGGTCTACCATGACCAAGATAGTGTTAAACCCTTCACAGGGTGGTAATTCAGTGATGAAGTCCATTGATAATGTATGCCATGGGGTTGGTGGCACTTCAAGAGGCCTCAGCAGCCATGCCGGATTTTGTTTTTTGGGATTCATTTTTTTGCGCACAGACCCCGCACGTGGTAATGAACTGGGCGAAGTCTTTTCTCCAGGAGGGCCACCAGTAATTCTTTTGGATTTTGGCTCTAGTCTTGGCGACCCCTGGGTGCCCTTCCACCCAGGGCTCATGGTAATTGGCTATAATTTTGGTACGTAATCCCTTGTCCAGAACATGCAACCTTCCCTGGAAGTACGGCAGATTATTTTTGATGGAGTATTGTTCTCCCTTGCTTAACCACTCCTTTTGGGCAGTGAGGTCCATGTGGGCTTGGAGGTCAGTCTGTAATTCTTTCCAGCAGGTAGTAACAGCTACTTGGTGTTGAATCCGATCCTTGGGGATCGGATGGGCTGAAGGCATCCTGGTCCTCTCCCATTCTTGACAAGGCATCGGCTTTCCCGTTGCGCACTCCAGGCCGGTAGATGATCACAAAATCATATTCCGCAAAGAATAATGCTGAACGTAGTTGGCGTGAGGATTGTGCCTTGGCTGTTTTCAGATACCGTAGATTACGGTGATCGGTAATGACAGTAACCGTGTGTTTGGCTCCCAAAAGGTAATGCCTCCACGTCTTGAAGGCTCCTTTAATTGCAAGGAGCTCCTTATCGGCTATAGCATAATTTCGTTCAGGTGCAGAAAACTTGCAGGACCAGAATGCTCTAGGATGAAGCTGCCCCGTCTCAGGGAACTTTTGTGATAAGACCTCCCCCATGGCGATGCTGGAGGCATCAGTTTCCACTATGTAAGGTAGGTCAGGCCGAGGGTGTTGGAGTATAGGTGCTGAAATTAAGGCTTGTTTTAATTCTTGGAAGGCAAGTTCAGCCTCTGCTGACCAAAGGAACGTCTTCTTTTTCTTCAAAAGAGACGTGATCAGGTGGACAATTTGCGAGAATTGTGGTTTAAAGCGTCTATAAAAGCCCAGTACACTTTGTACCCCTTTGATCGATGTTGGGGAAGGCCATCGAAGAATAGCTTCAACCTCACGTGTGTCCATATGAACTCCTCTTGGAGTAAGCATGAAGCCCAAGAACTCGACCTCTGTGACGTGGAAGGGCATTTTTTCTAGTTTAACATGGCAGAGTTTTTCCAACATGCTCCTCTTTGGACTGCGAATAGATTAAAATATCATCAATGTCGACGAGAACACAGACATCCAGCAGCTCATGGAGCACATCGTTCATAAAATACTGGAAGGCCGCTGGTGCATTGCATAGTCCAAAGGGCATCACCTGATACTCAAAGAGTCTGTATTTGGTCCGGAAAGCGGTCTTCCACTCATCAACGCTTTTAACTCGTATGAGGTGATAGGCTCCCCGAAGATCCAGTTTGGAATAGATTTGAGCTCTTCTTACCTGGTCGAGTAATTCTGGAATGAGTGGCAAGGTTATCTGTTTTTAATAGTTATTTGGTTCAACGTCCTGTAGTCGATGCATGTTCTAAGGTCACTTTCCTTCTTGGGTACGAAGAAGAGCGCTGAGGAAGCAGGAGACTTGGATGGGTAGATAAACCTATTGGCTAGGTACTGGTCTAGGTAGGTTCGCAAGTGTTGGTTCTCTTGTTCCTTCAGGGCATAAATTCGACTGCACAGGATTTGGGCTCCAGGTATCAGGTCGATCTGGCAGTCATAGGGCCTATGAGGAGGCAAAGTATTTGCCTTTTCCTTCTGAAATACATCTTGATAGTCCAAATATTCTGGGGGCAGGACACCAGCAAGGGCCATAAGAGGTTTGGTTTCGGTCTTGGGTTGCTGCAAATGACAAGTTTTGGTGCATTCTTGCGGAAAGGTCAGCACTCGTGTTCTCCAGTCAATTCTAGGGTTATGAGCCTCTAGCCGCGGCATCCCTAAGATCATTTGGAACTGTGGAGCCCCAATAAAATCAAAAGAGATGTCCTCTCTGTGACTTTCCTGACAAATCCGCATTACCTTTTCGGTGTGTTGCGTTACCGGCCCAGAGGATAGTTGTGAGCCATCCACAGCAGAAATGTTCTCCGCTTGTGGTTTGCGCCGAAGTGGGAGGCCAATTCGTGCGGCTAGGGCCTGATCGATATAGTTACCTGCTCCACTGTCTATATACGCCTCCAAGGCGTGCACCTTAGATGGTTGCTGGTGGTGAACTAGGAGTGCTGGAATGACTAGATGTGAGGTCTGAACTACTTTCTGGTTTTTGCTCAACATGGGGACCCCTATCCTTGCCGGGCACTGGAGTTTTCCTGAACCGTGTCCTGTTCCTTATCGGTATTATCTGTGGCACCAACAGTTCTCATACGAGGTTTAGTGGGGCAATTTCGAAGGAAATGTCCTGCCTTACCACAGTATAGGCATAGTTGTTCCTGCCTCCATCTTTCTTTCTCGGCTTTAGATATAGGGGCCCGTAACCCCCCGATTTGCATTGGTTCAGTGGTTTTGTGGGTCTTGCCTGGATTGTCCCTGGACCTCACATAGACAGGTCTCTCTTCAGACCTAGAGCGGTCCATCTTTCGGCTTTGTAGTCTGTGATCCAGTTGTAATGTTATTTTGATTTATTCGGCACAGGCTTCGGGAGGATTGACCACTTGAGCTAGCACATCTGTTAGTTCCCCTCGTAGTCCTCGGTAAAATAACGTAGTCCTTTTCTCCTCAGGCCAGTTGGTTTGTGCAATAAGACGATTGAAGGTGGCTATATAGGTCAATAAATCCTGATCCACCTGTCTGAGGGACAATAGTTCATTATCTAAGGCCTGTCCCTGAGTGTGTCTTGCAAACAGTTTCTCCAATTCCCGTTGGAATTCCCCGAAGTTGTGCAACACAGGCTCATTCTGGTTGACCAAAGGTATCGACCAGTCCGCTGCACTGCCTCCTAGATACGAAAGTACAAAACCCACCCTAGAAGTGTCATTCGAGAATGCACCTGGGCGGCACAGGAAGTGCAGTGCAGATTCATAAATATAGCAAATTTGTTGGGGTCACCCATAAACCGTTCTGGTGGGGATGGTGGTACCGACCCTGGGGGTACTACTTGAACTGGTGGCGATGATGGTGCAGAGGTTGACAAATTCCCAGGTAACGGAACCTGCCCCGCATGGGATTGAAGCACCTGTCTTGCCAGATCGTCGGTTCATTCTTGGGCAATGATTGACTCCCTTCTTAAAGAGTTTGTCTCTTGTCTAGAGGCGTGCACTTCAGAGCCCGTAAATCCCCCAGCAATTGGGCCAACTGCTGGATCTCAGAGGTATTCACAACTCCCAGGCAGAGGTTCAGAGAGGCTTTGCGTTCTGTTACACTCACTTGGTCTCTGTGAGGGCGTTGGGGCACGGTTGGAGCCCTCCCTGGAGTTGACTCCCTCAGACCGCTTCTCTTCCCGCAACAGCTGCCTCTTCGTGGGCCTGGAAGGCTGAATCTGTTCCGGCGAGAGGGTGAGAGGCAATGAGGCTAGCATGGTGGAATCGTGGTTCCCTTCCCCCCTTTCGTGCCAGAATGTGGTGCACAGAAGTTTACCCATGCAGGCTCACCTGATAGTATGTAAGGGCAAGCTCTCCGTCCTGCTTTCCTTCAGCAGGGGCGCTGCGGATGGACCTAGTTACGGCACTGGTCCTGATTGTGGAGGTCCAGACCAGCTGCGACCGTACAGTCTAGAAGGTAAGTGTTCCTATGACTTTCGTATTGTCCGTGTCCTTGTAATAACACTTATTGTTCATAAGGGTATATTGTTCTTTCTCCCCCCTGTAGCAATGAAGATGTCCCAGGAGCGCGTGATGGCAAAAGGAAGCAGCTCCGGGAGTTTCCACCACTGGTAGGTAAGCTGGTGATTTCTGAGACTGCACCAAGTTCATAAATTAAGCCGCTTTAACGGGTTAAAGTCTGTGCTATCACTCACCTTGTGTCTTTTACTCTCTTTGCAGGTGCGGCAGGTTGGCGATGGCTGGAGGCCGGTATCTGGCTCCTAATGGTGGTTGGAGACGTAGATAAGCATGGAGGCAGCACCCGAAGAAGGTCCTAAGTCGATGGAATGCGAAAAGGTAAGGTTGTTGGGTTGTACCGGTCGAGGACTCCGGGAAGGTGAGTATGACTGCAGCCGAGTCGGGAGCTGATGGCGAGGCTTCCAGCGAAGAAGCGATCACAGGTAAGACTTGCGGTGTGACTGCTGAGTGAAGGCAGATGGTTGTGCTTCCGACGGTGGTGCAATCTCAGGTAAGGCGTGCGCAGCGATTGTAGAGAGGAAGCGAGTGACAAGGCCTCCGGCAATGATGCTTTCCAGGTAAGACGGTCGAGGTGGCTGGAAGTGCGCGCATTGAGTCAGGTAGGTGGCGAAGGGTTCCGGAGACTGGGAGCGCACGTGCTGGATTAGGTAAGATTCTTCTGGTCGGTGGTGAGCGTTACGTTGCTGATAGCAAACTAACGCAAAGCGCCAGTGTTCGGGTAATGCTCATAGTGCATGGGCACAGCGGTTTTACATTAGGCTCGTTCTCAATAGTGTTTGAGCCATTTATGGGTGGTAGCGCCCCCAGTTTGGTATGGGTGAGACTGTGGTGTAAGTCACGCATGGTAAATGATTCGGATAATGCAGCCATTGATGTATGGGAGGTAGCACCCCTGGTTTGGTACGGGTGTGACTGTGGTGTAAGTCACGCATGGTGAGTGGTGTGGATAAGATGGCTATAGTCCCTGGTTTGGTATTTGGTGGGACTTTGGTGTAAGTCACGCATGGCAAGTAATTTGCATGAGGCAGCCATTAATGTATGGGTGGTAGCGCCACCGGTTTTGGTTTTGGGTGTGACTGTTATATGTAGGTCACACATGGTAACGGTATGGTCAGCTTCATTGATGTGAGATTCACCACTTGTATCATGGTGTTGTAGGTCCCATGTGATCTGTATATGACTCTTATTCACGTAAACATTTGGGTGCAGGATGGTGATCAATTTTTGTATGAGATGTGTTTCGATGTGCCTGGCCAGCATGTCGAGTTTGTGAGTGAGTGGATGTGATTCTTTCTATAGAGTGGGTGTCTGTGTGTGTTGGTGTGTGAGAAAGGAGATGTGTTTTCCGTGAGTGTGTGGTGTGATGGTATAAGGGAAGGAGATGTGTTGAGTAGTATCTGTGTGGGTGTGTGTGTGTGTGTGGATGTGTGGAGTTGGTATAAGGGAAGGAGATGTGTTGTGTTGTGCTTGCTTTGGTATGATGGATTGTCTGTGATGTCAGGTGGAATCTTGTCTTGTGAACCATGGAATGCTTGAGTTAAGGTTCCTAGCCCAGGAAGTTGGAGGTCCCTCTGTCTGGGTGATGGTTGCCAGCGTTTGTCCTGTCCTACTTGTCTCGTTTTATCCTATGTAACTTACTGGAAAGATAACTTACGTACCTGTAATAAATACTCAAGTAATCCTAAGAAGGCTGGAGGTCACTTCATTACAAATCTCTTGTGAACGTTCTTTGTTAAATAAAAGCACTTGTTACATTGCAAACTATTAATGTATCCTTAAAAAATTGTATAAACCAAGGCTATTTTGGCACAAAAGAGAACGCTCTGTATGAGGATATCTGTGTTTATCTTCCTGGTTCTGCATTAAGTAACATTTTGGTGTGAGTGATAACGGGGCACATTTGGCTATGATGGCCACAAACTTATGAAAACAGGAGGAGCAGATTGTTCAGACAACTTATGTCAGCTTCAGGAGCTGTATTATTGCCACAAGGGAACTTGAATTCAGGGTGATAAATCAACTGATAAGATTAGCACATGATGGCCGTGCCCAACACGTTGTTTTCGCATGTGTAAAAGTGAATAAAAGTAAGGTAATATGCATAGAGAAACTTTTATGATCGATCACAGTATGCTTAACAGGTAATGCCCAAACGATCGTAACTGCGCACTTCTCCTTTCATTTCACAAAAAATGTTCCACCGTAGAGTACTTCACAATCTTATAAAAACAACACAGAAATCACGCTCTACCCTTAAAAATAACCGCACAAGACGACCCTGGAAGCTCTCATTGACAGCGTAATGCTACTCAAAAGGAAATTGATTATATTAATTTTAACCGAAATGAAACCATAAACAAAATTAATCAGTAAACTACAAAAAGCACTTCCAAACATGCACAATGTCAACAAAGATACTTCTCAAACTTCTGTGCAGATGAGTGCATTCACACAACCAGCACGGAACCATATTTCAATGAAGAGGCATACCAACAAGAGCATAAAAACCCAATTGCCATACATAGCAGTGGCCGAGGGTATTACATTTGTAGACAATACCATTATAACAGAGGAAACCCTCGTTGAAAAAATGTCCCCAACAAACTTACAATCAACTCTCCAATCCACCAAACCAATCAGTCCAGTCTACAAATGTCCGTGCACCTCAATGTGTAATGTATGAAAGCAATCCTTCAAAGCTTTATGCCAATTCCTCAATCACTTTGTGAAAGTAAAAGATAAAACTAGAATAAAAACTTTGCAAACCATGGACTCCTGTCCAGTACACAGTGACACTGGACTGCAAGGACATTCATTAGCCTGCATTTCAAGACCTGCTTGCAAAAGCACCTTCGACCACATCAGAATATTAGCAACACACCATTCCACTCTATGGAATTTTGTCCGCAGACTGTACTATATAAAAAGTCCTGCTTTACAACTAAAACATTTTAATAACATTCTCCTACATGGCACAGCCAAATAACTCCTTAAAGAAATAGACCACTTACAAAGCAAATATTTTGGAAATGAAGATCACTTAGAAGATCCAGAAACTGTACAAAAGAGTACCAAAAACATTACACATGCCAATCTTCTAACAAACACATCCAAAAAAGAAAAAGCTAAGTTTAAAAGCGCATCTGCTGCCTACGGCCTTCGGTCATGCACCAAAGAGTCTAGGAACTAGCCACAACCACATCATAATACGGCCATGCATCCAAGAATCTGGCCGCTGCCACAAACAACACACGACAATTTGCCCTTAACTTCGCAATGTAAACACAATCTACTGATACAAAAGTAGACCGCCAACCCTATTTTTCACCAATAGCAATATCACTATATCATCTGCCTTCCACTCCCTTACTCTAAAAAGCCCTCTTCCATCAGCAAATAACCCCAAACATGGCTCTTCAACTCCCCACCAAACACAGAGAAAGAAGCAATGATTTCTCCTGCATTACCATGTACAACAAAGTTGATATGTGCCCGCAATGTTACATCAATGAAAAGTACCATTTCCACTTCAATGGTATTGTCTCACTGTGTTCCAAAAAGTCTACACTGCCAATACAGTATGTATAATGACTGTACACATATTATTGTAATACTTCTTTCCAATATCCAAATTCCATTTGTGTACACATATTATTACAATTCTTATAGGCAGTGGCCCGGGTGCATAGCCTATGGCCTACGGCCTCCAGCCATGCACGCAATAATCTAGGGACTGGCCACAACCACCACAGCATAATACGGCCATGCACCCAAGAATCTGGCCAGTGGCCACAGCCCATACGCATAAGCCAGGTGCCCGAGGCCCTGTCCACTTCTGTACACAACCTATTATAGTACTTGCAGCCGGTGGCCAGACTCTTGGGTGCATGGTCTCCTACAATGCACCCAAGAGTCTACGGGCTAGCCACAACCACAACAGCATAATACGGTCATGAACCCCAGACTGTGGCCACACAACAATTTGCCCTTATCTTCCCAATTCGAACACCATCTACAGATATCAAAGTACACTGCCAAACCTATTTTTCACCAATGGTAATATCACCATATCATCGAGACTACATTCCCCTACTCTAATAAGCCCTCTTGCAATCACCAAATAAGCCCAAACATGTTTTGCCAACTGCCCACCAAACACTACCTACTGCAACACTTGTGGATACATTCTTGGTGCTATGGCCCTATAACACTGCAGTACTTGTGCCAGTGCCTAGATTCATGGGTGTAGGGCCTATCTGTAACCTATGCAAACATCCTCATATCACCTACATTCCACTCACCTACCCTAATTAAGCCTCTCTGCATTCACCAGACAAGCTGCTGTGCCCAAGGCCCTGTCTGCGGACTACTGCTGTGTCTGCGGACTGCCGCTCCCCACACCTTCTTCTTCCACCTAAACAAACACCTATCAACCATGTTTCACTCCCCCACCCTTTCCAGCCCCTCTTCCCACATCAAATGACCCAAAACATGTTTCCCGGCCCTGTCCCCCACTGCGCTATCCGCGAATATCCACGGATACAACATGGCGGGCGTTTTGGAAAAATATGACGCACATATAACTTTCCTCCAGTCAATCAGCAGGTGCAATGCTTATCCGTCAACATCACGCGGCCCTCTGGGCCAATCGTGGTCCTGTTCACGGAGCAAACAGGGAAATAGATCCACGGTGCAGAGCAGGAAATCACTAAATTTTGGGGACTTACATTTTGCCTGTTTTAAAAAAAAACAATTGTACGGATTTACACCAAATTTACAAAAGCACGCTTTCGGGAACAACCCGCCGCTCCTGCCGCAAATCTGGTGAAAATGTGTCCAGCGGTTTTGGCTGTAGGCATGAGTAAAATATTTTTCCATTACATCTATGGAAAAAAAAAATGTTGGGCCCCCCCTACAAGTTTGCCCCCCCTTGACAAAACCTCACCAAACTTGCCAAAAGAAATATACAGGGCCTGCGGTAGCAGCCCTGTAGTTATGGTTAAGTTGCTCAACTCATAGGATAAGCAATTTTTGGGCAGCTTTGCCCCCCCTGAACAAATCCTTACCAAACCTTGCAAAACAAGTATATGGTCTCGTCTGAATTATTTTGCCAAGTTTGGTGAGGTTTCATCAAGGGGGGCAAAGTTGTAGGGGGGTCCCAACATTTTCTTTTTCCATAGACGCAATGGAAAAGAAACTTTGCTCACGCCAATAGCCCAGACAGCTGGATGGATTTTCACGAAATTTCCCGCAGTAGCGACGGCTTGGTCCGAAAAGCATGCTTCTGTATATTTGGTGTCAATCTGTTAAGTAGTTTTCTTTCAAACGGGGCAAAAGTAGGTAAAAAGAAATTAGTGATATCTGGGTTCGGTCTGCGGACTCACTTTCCTGTTCGGTCCACGAACAGGCATCCGATTGGCCCAGAGGGCGAGGTGAAGTCTGCGGACTTCATACGCACCCACTGATTGGATGGTGAAAAGCATGAGGTGCGTCAGATTTTTGGAAATGCCCACGATGTTGGATTCGTAAAATAATGGATTTTAAATTGTTTCACCAATTTTTGCTCATAGTTACATGCTATTGTTTTAATTTGTAAAGAAACTATCTAGTTCAGCAGTAACATGTTACTTATTTGTATTACATCAGTTGAAGAATATTGTATTATGTAAAAGCTGTTGTGTTAAAAATAACTCATTAGGGAGAACATACCTGTGTATAGACAAGCCAACATTGTTGCCTATGCCAATGTTTGTTTACAATGTGATTTCTGTAACGATTTGTGTTAATATGATAACATGGCAAGTTCTCCATTATACTGTATTCTATTGACTGACTACAATCAACATAAACATGTAATCTATGTACTGATGCATGTAATTCAGATCAATGAGTGTCACTGGGAATGGTCTTCTAATCATGTGCATCTGGGCAAGGAAGCTCAGTCAATCAGGTGGCTGGAAATGCATGCGAAAACACACACTGTACCACTTGCGTTTTCACAGCCAACCAAGGCCATTTCCGGGTGTTGCCAATTATTCTGCACCTCCCTTCCTGGACTCAAATGCTCGAGCCCCCCCCCCCCAATGTCATCCGGAAGGCCCCAATCAACCTTCACCCACCCCACTTACCTGCTAGGGCTCCTGGCA
Organism: Ambystoma mexicanum; assembly: GCF_040938575.1. Classification (NCBI taxonomy): domain Eukaryota; kingdom Metazoa; phylum Chordata; class Amphibia; order Caudata; family Ambystomatidae; genus Ambystoma; species Ambystoma mexicanum. Next base: position 1,432,471,728 of record NC_090932.1, read on the forward strand.
CTGCTACTCCTTCCTGTCGCAGTTGCCATAGAAATAGATAAGGGACTTGCTCCCTTTTCTACTTTCTATGGTGGCAGCAATGTTTTTTTTTTTTTTAATTTCCATGGGAGATTGGGCTTGTTTCCTTTTTGGGTGTGTTTATTAGAAGATTGGCATGTGTAAGGTTTTCGGTACTCTTTTGTACAGTAACTGGATCTTCTAAGTAATCTTCACTTCCAAAATATTTGCTTTGTATGTGGTCTATTTCTTTAAGGAGTTATTTGGCTGTGCCATGTAGGAGAATGTTATTAAAATGTTTTAGTTGTAAAGCAGGACTCTTTGCATAGTACAGTCTGTGGACAAGATTCCGTAGAGTGGAATGGTGTGTTTCTAATATTCGGATGTTTTGGAAGGTGCTTTTGCAAGCAGGTCTTGAGTCGGTCTTCCTTAAAAATAAATAACAATGCAACTATTTGCACCCCGGACGAACCCCAGGGTGCAAGTACAAATGCCCCCGCTTGGGTGTTTTGCCCAAGTCTACCTAGGCTCAGGCTGGCGGTACATTACCGTTAAACTGGGGTGATTGCTACATTCAGGGTAGTTCTAAAACCTATTTGTATACATCAGAACTAAGTGCATCCTACCTCTGCTTTGGTTCCGGGGGTAATGTCTTGCTTCTGATGCAGGAGGCTCTGAAGAGGCAGCTTCGCCAGGCGGTTGCTGTGGTTTAGCCTTCTTAACAGCCATTGGTTGGGGAAGGACAGTCTTTGGCAAACCTTTGAAGAACCACGCCCCAGAACGCTTCCAGACCTTAAGAAACATCAAAGTGTACAGGCCAATGAGTAAGGTACTTCTCTTTTCATAATCCAAGAACTCTGAAGCTTGCTTTGTACATGCATGCATGAAAGTCACTCATGTCGCTTCTTGGCACATAGCAATACAAATAAGAGGACAACAGGACATAGCGCTACATGCTAAGTTTCTCCCACTTCTAAGTGCAGCAATGGTAGATGTCACTGTTATTGAACTCCATCTATTGACCCTGAAAGAATGATGGGCAAATCAGACTTGCAGGGATTCAATTCTGGGATTGCAAGTTACACACAGATGAACTGCCTTGAATAGCGGTCCCTCATAACTCAACTACGCCTAAGGTACATTCAAACGCATTTCTGAGATAATTCAATGAGAAATACTGGGGTAAATCAACTCACATTTTCTTTTCTTTTCTTTTTTTAAAGGTAATCTTTCTATCCATCCTTTATCACATTTCATGTATGTGCAGATATTGCAATGCACCTTCACGGTATAGGTGGTTGCCTTAAAAAATATATATTATATCCCGGGTGAGTGACGTGGCACTCCCCCATTGGTCAATTTCTGAGGCACTTTTATACAGACGAGTAGTATGTACCCACACCTTGAAGATGGCCTTTTTTAACCCACCTTCACTCCCCAAATGGGGGATAATAGCTTTGTACACTATGCCCCTGGGCTGTAATTGAAGTTATATTTATTAATACATGTGTTTAAGGTTTATTTTAACCAGCAATGCACAATAAAAAATGTTTTTAAAAAGAACGTGTAGTTATGGGCCTGTAGTTCCCATTAGACACCCTCACTGTGCATGAGCCTCTCCAGGGTCCATAAGTCTTGGTACAGCCCTTAAGTTATGTCTAAAACGCTTACATATAGCACAGATCTCCTTTTCAGTGGTGTGCTAGACCAGCTACAAAATATCAGACGTAAACATAGTAGATTTAACAAATAGAAGGACGAACGTGTGCTACTTTTTCATCCATGGTAATTTCCCGGAAAGTTGTAATAACTTGGAGTGCATACGTTCGATGAATGCTTTGTGTAAAAGCCATCAGCACTCGCTTCGTAACCAGCTGCCACTACTCAACAGTAACGTAACCAAACATCATTTTAAGTCTTAACATCTCCTGGGTACATCCATATTTTTAGAAACAAAATCTGCAACCCCTGAACTCAGCTTTTCAGGGGCAGAGGTTATTTAGGCAATAATGTCTTCTATGGCGGGCTTTCATGGACGGAAAAGGCCACCAATCGAAATAATATGCTGGACTGATGCGACACAGCAGGGCCTTACCAAACGTAAAACTCATCACGTAGTCCATTCGTGCCATCAGCACCGATGATAAGTAGTTGGGTAGCTAATGGCCAACATTTTTTTTATCTGAAAACACGCCTAATTCTGAGGACAAAAAATAATTCCCGAACAAAGATGGCCACCAGGGAAAATTGAAAAGGTCCTAACTGAATAAAGCCCCTTTCTGTTCTCTACGGCATCCGAGGTGGCAGGACGAGGCAGTAGGAGAAAGTAAGACCCCATTTTAAAGGCAGAGTATGGGCAGGTGGGGGTAGAAAGAGGCGAGGCATGTTGGCACTGCTCGGGTGGGTATCCAGCTGCAGTGCTGGTGTCGGGTGAGGATCAGGAAGTGTAGGCTTTTATTGCTGAATAAAAAGCCACGTCCTCTCACACTACACCCGGTGCAAACATCTGCTAACACACCTGGATGTGGAAGCATACTTTGCAAAACCATTGTGAACGTTTACAAGGTTTTTCAGAACAGCCTGAATGCAGCTTATTTTCCCTCAGTTATACCAAAGTATTTGCCAAATGATCAAAGGTGAAGAGATTGCACTTACCTCTCTTTGCTCACTACATATTTTGCACAGCCAGACAGAATGGGGGCGGCTATTAGGGGTCTCAATGCCACACTTCGTGCAAACGTTCTGTGAAAGAATCAAATTCCGAATGTTAAGTATCACTTGGACAAGGCACAATCATCTCTTTTTTTTCAGCTGAAATGTGAACTTAAAAAAAGATGCCTGGAGTACACTGATCAACAGGACACGTATTTGCGTTTGCTCCTAGCAATACATGTTACACATTATTTATTATTTATTTTACATGGTAGGCTTCACAATCGTTAAAACCCTAAATCAGTAGCTTAACGTGATAATATATGTATAAATGTTAAAGGTATTTGCACCGCGCACCGTCACCAATGGAGTTGGTCCACAGGCACGCTGGCGGATCTGTAAATAAGAAGATGGGATGGGTTAGTAAGGTGAAGAGGGAGTAGGACAGTGAGAGGGGTGGTGTTCTGTTGGCAGCTTCAACTCGGTATATCCCAGGTGCTGAGCTTTGGTGCGAGTATCGGATCAATGTCAGTCCTCGTGTGCTGTTGGTCCGGCTTATGTGTTGTTGCGGTGTGGTGAAGTGTGTGCAGCTTGTTGTGCGAGAGATAGTTGTGTGAGTTTTTTTGTGAGTTAAGTATGCAGAAAGATTGAGCTTTTTGGTTAGTGGGTTATATGACATTTAACATGCTAACATTCACAATTCCATCTAAGTGTGGCACATGCAACATTCACAATCCTATCTAGATGTGACGCAGGCTAATGTTCACAATTCTAAGTGTGGGACATGTTAACATTCCCAATTCCATTTAAGTGTTGCACTTGGTAGTCTTCATAATTCCACATAGGTGTGGCATATGCTAACATTCACAGTTCCATATACTGTGCCATTACATTCTTGCCATTCCGAGTTGTCATTCAAATATTTAAGTTTCAGTTTAGAATATAAAACAATTTAAACAGGAAAATAAATCCTGAAAACAGGAAGATGCATAAAGGTGCAATCTATTAGGAGAATCACTGGTGGGGAAAATGGGAGTTGGTGTGTTTCAGGTAAACTAAAACCATATATTGCATTGCAGGTGTATGTGTATGTGTATGTGAGGGAGTGACGTGCAAGTGTCTGCGTTTGTAAGTGCCTGCGGGTGAAAGGGAAGATCTGTGGGTGTCTGCGTGTGTTTGTGTGAGCATGCAAAGTGCGAGTGTGCATGTGTGTTGCATGTGCACGATTGTGCACATGTGGGAGTGTGCACGTGTCTACGTGTGTGTAAATGCATTTAGGGAAGGACAGGAGCAGTGGTGGGAACCTGTATCCACCTAGAGGTTTTGATCTACAACCCCCATGATCCCTCACCATTTACTGTGTTCACTAGGTCTGATGGGTTTTGTAGTCCAACATATCTGGAGGGCCGCAATTTGCTCACCACTGGGCTGGAGGGTGCTCACAGCAAAGCTGATGTATTTCTTTATGGGCACCGACCTCATAAAAGGGGTTTAAAGTGGCTGACACATATTATTGTTACCAGGATGGTAAACACAATTTACAATGAAAATCATGACATATTTTAGGGGCACCAGCAGCATGAATGTCATTTAAAGGGACAAGGCTGATTTATTTTGAGGGCACCACCAGTACAAATGTTATTTAAAGTGGCAATGCGTACATATTTTAAGGGCACTAGCAGCATGAATGCAATTTAAAGTGACAATTATGGCAAATTTTGGGGTCACTTAAAATGATTTAAAGTGACAATGATGACATAGAATGTAACAGGGTTGTAGTTATGGCCCTATTTCAGCCTCCGTTAGACAGCCTAGCAGGTAAATGCCAAAAGCAGACCTGACTGAGGGGGGGTGTGAGGGAGTTGGGAGAGGCCAGGTCTCTCTTTCTAATCTTTCACATGATTCACCGGGAGCAGCACCATCCAGAGACAAACAATAATAACTACGAGTAGCACAATGTTCCTGGGTCCAATGGCCAAGGCCAGGACCAGAATTAAAGGCGTGGCTGCTCTAATAAGGATGGCTTATCCCCACCCATTCAGGAGATGAGTGGGACACCCAAAACCTAGCACAGAGCATCCAAGCATGTTACAGGGGGGACGTGGAGCAGCAATGGTGGAGCTGGGGCAAACGCAGACCTACACAGAATCAGGGCGAGACCAGGGAGCACTCCCTAAAACCTTCTTACTGAATATAGAAGAACTATGTCAGAGGCCTCATGGCAGGCTGGAAGGACATTGAGGCCGAAACAAACCAGAACTACATCCCCTAAAGAAGACTCTCAGGAAAAATCCAGCTCACAAGGGGAGAATATGGAAAGAGTTGGGAATGGTATAAATAGAAGGAGGAATCCCGGCGTGCACTTATACACCGATGACAACATGATTACTCTATCTTATTCCGGGGGATAGCTTATAACAGTAAAGTATAGGTAGAGAAGACTCTTTACTGTTAAGAGTTGGGAATGGACATGATATATTTCATACTTGCCAACCCTTCCAATTTGGACGGTAGGCTACTGCTTTTAACTTAGTCCTACCCCTTACAGATTTCAGTGTCCAATCCCACCGATTTCCAGCACCGCCTGCCTGGGGCCCAGCCAATCCAGTGTGAGCAGAGCAGCATCCCCGGCATTCAGAAGGCGGGTCTGTTAAATGGCCCATTAATTTGATGGATGTATTCCTGACCACAGATGACGTAAAACACACACTCTGCCCAGGGCCTGGACACCGTGAGGTTCAGAAAGTGTTGTTGCTTTAAGGCCCTCCGCCACCCCTTTCATATTACTGCATGTAAAGTAGCTGTTCTGAATTGGCCTGCAGGGCAGGGGCAGTGAGTATCATTTCACAGTGTCTGGGCTCCGATAACCAAGAGTCGTCCAGGATTCACTTTTAAAACTTCAGAAATAATATCCATTGTAAGCTTTCTGAAGCAGGCGGTAGTGCACTTATCACGTATCAACAGCTCCAATGCTCCATTAATTAGCATCAATGCAAGTTTTGCCACCAGTAGCCTGAAGAGGTAAGCATCTGATGCCACTTTGTGGGCACAGTGGGAATAGTATGTTGATCGGGCGTGTGTATTTCTAAAACGAGTAGCAACATTTGGAATCGTGGAGGTTGGGCGTGCTTTTTGATCTCCTTTTAGTTTGGATCTGGAGAGTGTCTGGATGTCATCTGTATCCATAGTGTTACAATTTCCACTAGATCATTATTCTAACACTATTAATGATAATACAACATTTCAGGTATTTGATATAGCGCAGCTCTAGCTCTGAGAAGCAGCTCAGATCTAAAATAGTTCATTTCTTTGTCCCTAGTAGAGTGATAATATGAGTATTATATCCAGCACACTGCTCCATTTTACGTTATGTCTGGAACGAAGAATACATACATAGACACTAGTGAAATTGTAAAACACATTTTACTGTGCAATGGAAAATTGTGATGGTTAAAATATGGAAATGTACATGTAATGATGCGAAACATGTTCTGTACATCGAGTGGTTTACAGTGTAAGTATACACAGTTATTTAACTAATACTGATTTAGCATTTATATAGCGCTACAAACCCTCAGGTATCTGAGCGCTGCTTATTATTACCCACAGTGCCTGGTGCTCATTTATCGGCCTCGGAAGGATGAAGGGCTGAGTTTGGCCCTGCCGGGATTCGAACCGGCATCAGCAGGCGCTGCAGAGATGTTAAAGCGAGTGTTCTACATGACCTGGTTTTAATGGAAACACTTTGCCTGTTCAAGAAATACATTGAACACTATTTTTAAAAACTGCAAAGCACCCGAGGAGACTGCTGAAAAAGTACTTTTACTCCCACCCTGGTGACAACGAATCTGGTGAATCCTCAAGGTGGTACATGAATACTCTAAGCCCACCAATATAGTGAACAGAACAGAGTGTCCCTGAAATAAGGGGGCTGCTGCTCCCTACCTGTTTGTTCCCCATTAGTCAAACCATCTCTAGACCTGTTCCTGCACATTCCCCACTCACCAGAGAAGTGTCTCTCAGGTGCTGTGCTTTTAGCTCGGTGCACAAAAGAAAGTACAACTAAAGAAAAACCAAAGAACGGCTCCAGGAAAGGAGGAGCAAGAAGCTGATGTGTCAAGGGCAGGGACTGCAGCAGGGCCTTTCAACGTTTTCAATTGAAAGGGGCCATGAGTCTCATGGAAGACGCCAGCAGCTGCCCCATGTTGCCAGTTAGCAATATATTTTTCTCTAAATTACTGGTTCCGGGGCTTGCCATAGAATCTTCATTTGCAGAAGCCCTTACGAGTGTCGCTACCCTTGAAGTATACAGAAGTGTTATCACCTTGTTGTCGTTTCACACTGGTTCCTCCACAACATATACTTGCTGAGAAAGAAGGATGCATAGCTTTTCAGTGGATTTTTCTGTTTCAGCTCCATGCTGCCAGGCCATCTTGTGATAATCGGCTGCTCTTAACCCCCAGATACATTTCTTTGTCATTTCATTAGGTAAAATTGATGTGAAATCATTTCCCATGGTGTCATCATTATGCTACTTACTATTTTTGAAACTTTAAGATTCCTACAGATTTTTGGTCACATAATGTTGGCATGTATAATATATTGGCCAAGGAAACAGTTAATAAATAGGAAGGAGGGGGCTATATAAAACCAGGAGATTGTGATTGCAGTGAAATGTGTTTGAGTGAGGTTGGAGAAGGAAAACCTGGCCCGAGAGACGAAAGATGCATGTGCAGCAGGTGGAGGGGGACTTGGACGAAAGTTGTGGTGTGTTTGGAGATAGTGAAGGTAAGGTATTTGGATTGAGAGTGTGGCACCAATGTTCTTGTATGTGTGGTAAAAATGCAAGTTCAGACCGGTAAATCGTAAATCTTCTGATATAACGGTTTATCAGTTGCAGTATTACCCCACTAAAATGGGAGAGGGCTGTGTTGATAGCCACACAGTTCTATGCACTAGGCTTGAGCATGCCCTAAATAATTGTGTTTCAAGCAAATAATATGTAGACGATAGAGTTGGGCTACAGTTAAGTATACATGACGTAACGTTAGCCCGAGGCACTGTAAACAGACCTCAGAGCATGCTTTTCACTAGAAACAATTTCACATTTTATTAACTTGCTTAGTAGCCACAGAGGTTGGCAGCACATTTGCAAATTATACGTTCCCAGGATCATATGGTAAGATATTAACAGCTTTTGATACTTTCGAGGTCAGGATGCGGAGTTCATGGGTGCCAGAGAAAGGCAGTGAACACACAACCATTGTATAATTAGGCATATTAGCTCATGAAACTGGTCTACTGATGGTTCCAAATTGCCCCTTTGCACATATGAGCCTGGGAAGAGGTTTGAAGAGTTCCTAAAATGCAATATTAAAAAGGTAACTTGCCAATGGTTCAAGGCTCCTCCAGTGTCATGATCAGTTGTATTCCCTTGAGAAGCGGATGGAGATGACCGGCGCCAGATGAATAAAGATCCGCTGGTCATCTCACATTTCTCAATGTTTTGTCAATGTGATGTGAGAATTGGGGGTTGAACTTTCAGGTAGTGTAGTTGTGGGTGGTGTGGCAAGGTTTGCAGGACTCAATAATTTCTGGATAATGTATGTCCCACTATAGGGGTATGACATAGTTCAACCAATTAGCCTCACATAGAGAACTAACCTAATTTTGCAAAGTGGTTTGATGCTAATAAATTTGTGTGATTATAAAAGCTCTTGTTTTAGGGGCAAATCTTTAACAGCCCCTTTCATACAGTTCTGTTCTGCATTCTGTGTGAAGTTTGCTTTCCCAGCTGCACCTGGACTCAGAATAAATTGTGTTACTTCTTGCGTGGTGTAGAATTCTTTTTTTGGATTACTTTTGTCATTTTTATTGGCAAGTTCTGCTGTACATATGTATGGATGTGAGAGAGCGAGAGCATGAGAAAAAGGAGTAAGATCAGCAGAGTAAAGATGGGGTAGGAGAGAAAGGAGTAATATCAGAAGATTTACGATATAGAAAGAGGAGGAGGCAGAGAAGGAGTTAGGAGAGTAGAGGCAGGTAATAAGTGCTGGAGAGGGAGGGAGGTAGAGATGTGGAGTGAGGGGAGGAGTAATATCAGGAGGCAGGTGGACAGTGGGTACAGGAGAAGTGAGTGCAGCAACAGTGCCAGGAGGGAGAAGGATGGTAGAGATGGGGAGTTAGAGGCAGAAGTGGAGTAGATATGAAGAAGGACAGAAAGTGAGGATAAGGAGCAAAAGAATGTCACATGAGGAATGGCACGGCAAGACAATCAGGGTACCCTGTTTTAGGTCACCTAGGCATCCCCTGAGGGAGATAGACAAGGCTACAGCCTGTAGGCCTCGAAGGGGTCGGGCCAGCCTAGACAGTGTCTATACTGCACAAATCAAGTCTGTTGGGAGAAGAAAGCGTGGTTTAGGGAGGTGTGAACCTCCTGCAAGATTGAAGGCAAGCACAGAACCACCCCTAGACTAAGGATATTACAATAATGTGGACACCAGAATCAGTGGCAATGGTGATGTGTACTTTGGACACCGGTATCAGGAAAGCATTTTTACAGTGGCAATGATGGGATATCAAATGAGCACCAGTATACTGAAAGTGCTTTAAAGTGGTAATCATGCTAATATATTAGGAATATTGGTGTCATAAATGTGAATTAAAATGGTAATGATGATATATATGTGCACATCACCATCATAACCATGTTTTACAAAGGCAATGATGACATATATTGTGGGCATATACATGAAATGTGTGCTTCACAGTGGCAGTGGTGACATACATTGTGGGAAAAGCTATCATGGGTAGTGTTGTAAAATGCTCCTGTATGTTGTTGGTGACGTGGCATATCTTTTTTCCTGTGTTGTCCTGCAGAAATAATTGTGAATTGCATGATATTTTACAAATATTTACCAAAACGTTTAGTGCAAAATTGCTGCATTTCAACCCATTGTTTTCAAAACATTCTCAGGGCAAGAATCCACCACCCTCCAATCATAGCAATGTGGTTTGGGCTCCCGCATTGTGCTCAGTGGCTTTTAGACATTTTCAGAAAATGGTTACAAGCCTCCACTGAAAATCGTAAGCAACTATGAAAGAACCAATGCATAGTGTAAGGAAGGCATGGTATATCAAAGCAAGACATACACAAGTGATCACAGTTCAAGGGTGTTTATTAAACAGTAAAAATGGGTGAGATAAATGCCTAATCTAAACCTAAATCTAAGATGGGAGCAAGCTACAACCATCAAATAATAACAATAATAAAGACCTACTAGAGGCTAGTCAAATAAAAAGGCCCTATACTAAAACAAAAACTATTGCCAATCCTTACCACTATGCTACACAATAGTGTGCAAAGTCTGACTTCAGAGGACCTGATGTGCCATAAATAAAGCAAAAGGTCCTTCTGTTAAACTTGACATCGAGTGATTACTCTTCACCCTTGAATCAGCTGGGCTCCGATCCTTCCCTCAACGGTAGCCTCCCTCAGTCGGGCTCAGATCAACAACTCGCTGTCGACATCCCTCAGTCTGGTTCATGCTTGTTGTTACAATGTTCATGGGTGTGCTACTATCCACCCTAATTCACAGGAATCCCTCAGTCGGGTTCACATTTGCCCTTTATCACAATTTCATAAGCTCATCAAAAAGTGGGGTTCCCTACCCCTAGTTTTCTCTCGGCATCCCTCTGTTGGGTTCACGCTTGCCACAGTTCAACAAAAAGTAATTCTAGACCCCTTAGGTTCTTCCTTTTACCTAAGTCCGGAGCTCGGCCCCCAGTCACGCCGTCCCTTGAGCACCAAGTCAGGCTTTCCCTTAAGCCTCCAGCCAGGCTTCACTTTACTTCCACAACATGTCAAAGACTTTTGACTGTACGAGGGAAATGGCTTGATCCTCATATGACCACTTTAACACTTCACGTCGGCCTCCCATAAGGCCTCTTGGTACTTGTAGTTCCCACAATATTAGCCTTGCTTCATTCTCCTTGTTCAGAAGAGGGGTATCAGTCAGATTCATTCGAATGAGCACCCACGTGGCACCGGACCACTCTGTTTCTGGTATCAATTTCCCTCACAAAAGACTTTTGTCTCTAATCTTATTTTTCCATATCCAATGTTGCCACTGCAACCTTGAGTCTAACACAGTCCAGTCCACTATCAATTTCTTCCAACTCACTGGCTTTGCTGAACTCGTTGCTGTTTCTTTTGCCGCTGGAGTCAAGGATGGTACCACGATGGCAACCACTGCTCACCGCCCTGACTATCAGTGCAGGAGTGTCCCATGTACCGCTGACATCCGTCACACCACTCACCAGCTGCGATTCCCAGTCTTACGTTCCCTTTCTTGGAGGCTTTGTGAGTCTGGGTTGAAAAGGGCATGGGCAATTCCCTCCTGGACGTCCCTTCAGGTCTCACCGCCTTTCTCCTCCATTTGAAATGCCATCCAGGATAGCTGCTTGCTTGTGGACTCAGCCTTGTTCAAAGTGTGCTCTTGTGCTCCGCCTTTTATCCCTGTGGGGAATGGAAAGGGCAGTCAGGTGAGTGAAGTTATCAGCAATTGCCCGACTCTGCGTTACCTTTGAGTTGGGACATGTCAGGTAAACGGCTCTGGTGTAGTCTGTTCTCGCTCATGGTGTGAGAAAGTATTTGTGTCGGAAAAGGGAGGGGGCGGAAGGTAGAGTTTCTAAATATCCGACAGGGCAGGATGAGGAAAACGTGTTGTAAGGAAGGGGATACAGCGTGCCTCACCCTTCGGTGTCCCACTTCCACTCCCCGAAGACCCCCCCATCCAGGTGATCCTCCCCCACTAGTCCACCCCCAGGAACTGGATCCAATAGTGATGGCCATGCCCTGGCCACTGTAAGTGACTCCAATCAAGCAATCCCACTAAGTCAGTGCCTTGTCTGGGATGCCCAAGGGAATCCCTTATTTATATATTTTTATGGCAAGTTATAATCTGGATGATGAACCCTTGTATAACACCCCTCTCTTAGAATCCCACTGACCCCACTGAGCCAAGAAGTAGATTTGTTTTGCAAATTTAAAAGGTTTATTTGAAAAATTAAACAATATGTATATATCACACTTTTATAATAAATTAATAATTGATATCACACTTATGAATATAATGTTGATCAACAATGGGTAATCTGACACTAGCACACCTCTTGACAATCAATGAGGAGTTGGTATAGGATGGATAAGGCAACGAAAATACTTTTATGGTTTCAAAGGAAAAGCAATGAGGAATAAATGCAGTATGGAAATAACTTGATATGATTTTAGCAAAAGATAATATAATCACTTTTTCTCTGGCAATTCAACCCCCCCCCATGCAATGTAAGAAATGGAAGAGGAGCACACAGTTCTCAGGAATGCAATCAAATACAATAAAAAATTCAGTTCCCCCCAGCAAGCTTAGAGGAAAACAGGTAGAAGTTTGAAACACAGGAGAATTACTTTAATGTGGTTTGCAAGGAAGTGAAAAGGTGCTAACATTGCTTTTAATTCCCTCTAGAGATTCAGGGTAGGTGATGGCTACTTTATATTAGTTCAGGTTCACTTTAGCAATGCTCTATGAGTAACTAGCAGGTTAAACGAATTTTAGCAAAGGAAAGCAAGGAGCTGCTGATTTTTACACGTGGCTGAAATTGTGCAAAATGTCAAATCGCGGCAAATTTCGCGAGTGCGTGTCTCACGATTACGGAGGCACTGTAAAGAGTAGCAGGTCAGTTCTAGGTTCGTTGGAAAGCATAGAATCTTAGCGTTTCAATGAAAGTTAAACCACGTTCCTAGCCCAAACGGTTCAAGAGATACAGACGATTTAGTAAAGGTAGATTTTCGGATTTAAAGTAAAACTCAAAATGACAGGTGACAGTTTGCAGCGTTAGAATGACAGATGACAGCTCGCAGCTTTAGAATGACAGATGACAGGATTACTAGGAGGCAGTTCTACTTAGGTTAAAATAGTTTGGATTAGATTATTTTAACTAAGAGATTGGGTTCTGCACAGTTCTGGTGGATACTCACTCCTAATTTTGAAATGAATGGGCCTCGTCACAGATCTGGTCAACTGGACTGGACTTTGGGCGGTTCTGCTCAGAGCGTCTGGGTCAGCTCTGATCTGCTGTCCTGGGTCTGCTAGGCACCGGTTCTCTGGATCGGGTTCTGCCTTCTCTGGACACAGCATGGCTCCTGGTTCTGGATGTTTCTGTCACAGGGTTTTAGGCCAGAATCAAACAGCTCAGCCTGGCTATTTGAAGAGTTCAGTTGCAAAAGATTTTGAGGCCTGCTGACAAATACTTTTGCTTGCAGTGGGCCTACTTGGTTCAAAGTTCTGTAGCCTCTGTTTAGCTTGGAAGTATAAGTGTTGGATCTCTGGATGTGAAGTCGTCGGTCAGCACGCTCCGCAGCAAATGGAATTGAATGTCTCTACCTGTCCTGCACTGTCTGCTTTTATGTGTTCAGAAAGTGGGTGGAGAGGCTAGCTTCACTAAGCCTGCCCCTCTCTTAATTTGATAGGTCAATAGATTCGTTGGTCCCTGATTTGGGAAGGGATAGTGTGTCAGAGTGATGTCATTTTTATGACCTGCAGAATTGACACTCCCCTGGTCAATGTGCACACAAATCTATTTCTGATCCAAATACATATTTCCCAGGCACACAAGTGGTTGACATTACATGTACATATTACACATTGCTTAAGGTAGTCTCTGTTCTGACTCTGGCGTTTCTAGGAGCTTGCATTCAAAAATGGCAACTTATTTTCGATTTTAGTGGGTTTTGCAACATTGGTTTTTCATCAAAAATTATACAAAGGTACATCCCCCTTCTCCAAATATCCCAGTAAATTTCCAGGTCTCTAGCTTAAATACAGTGTCTACAATAGTCATAATTAGCGGGGTTTTGCCCCAGAACATCACACAAATTGGAGTTTGGTCTTGAATTGTGGGCACAGATTTCATTTTAAGGATCCCCAAATTTCACATTTCTGTCATCTGGTTACAAAGAGTTATCAGTCTTTTTATGAAACATATATTTGCCTTCACTTCAACTCCCTAAAGTGTTTGGGTCTGCCCCCAGAAGCTTGGGTGGGCCAGGGAACACATGTCTCTGCTCACAGGCAGATCTTTGTTGACAGTCAATACTCAAAATTAACATACCCCATTCAAGGGAAAGAGTTTTTTCTGTGGGCTCCAGCAGGCTGCCTGGAAGTCTCTCCTCAATCAATCAACAGGATCATGTGATATCCTGCCTCCTGGTGTGAATCTCTGAGGTAAAAGGTTTCCCAGCCTCTTGAAGCTGTTAATGAAATCAGCCTGCCTCCTGGGAAGGGTAGGTGGCTAAGATTTTCAATTAACCAACAGGCATTGAAGTCCCTGCCCCTCTTGCAACTCCTAAATACAGTTTCCCTGTCAGAGTTTAGACCGCTAGCGCCGGTTTGTGGACAAAGCTGGTACTGCACCCATTTTTGGGATCTGTCTTGAATTACTGCATTTCAATAAAGTGGTCTTTTGCTTGATAAAATAGGACCCTTGCTTAACATTGTTTTGATGGCATCCTTACAGTAGAGTGGTGATGTGGAACCCCCCACAAGAAGGTTGTATCTTTGGAGTGGTCTTGTGCCAACTGCGCAGTTCTCCTGGATTCTGGCGTGAATGTGGGTGGCGACAGCTCATCCCCACACCCACCCAGTCTATTGATTGTTTGTTCTGGAATAGAATAATGGGCGGCGACAGCTCATCCCCACATCTACCCAGTCTATTGATTCAACATGGGTCAAAACCCTTGACAAACCCCCCGCCCGACTACGCTTTGATTCAAGTCGAGGGGAAGTCGGGTGCAAAGGAGGTTTTGAGCCCTTGCGCTGGTATGTCCACATCATCTTCTTCCAATTCTGTAGATGGCACAGTTCAGCATCTTTTCCTCCACCCAGTTGGATCGATCGGTCCTCCTCGCCGGTCCTGATGGGAATATTGGGCGGTACCCCAGGCCCCTCGGGTCTCTGCTCCCAGTCCCCGGTCGTCCTCCTTGGTCAGTCTCCAGGTTTTCTTTCTCCTAGGACGACAAAGGAAAGCGGCAATACCTATTCATAGACATTTCTCCCCCACTATTGATATAGTGGGGCGACATATACATTTTATACTTTAATAGACATAGCATTCCAATTATGAAAAACAAGATATAATTCAGAGACAGTGGCTTACAAGCGTCATAATATTTTAGGGACTATATGTGGGATATTTTAGGGTTGGAACTGAATTAATCTGGAGCGGTCCCCTCTGGTATTGCAGAGGACTCCTCCAGTTGCTGCAGAGTGTGCCTGGGATGGCAACACTTTAGCTGATTTATATGTACCCACTTGTCTTCCCCTTCCCCCAAACTACCTTTGGGGATGCAGATCTTATACGCTACAGGGGAGATCTTGTCTATAATTTCAAACGGTCCCTTCCATGTAGGCAAACATTTTCGCTGTTTGGCCTGGTTCCTTTGGAAATTGTATAGATAGACCCGGTCCCCCACAGTATATTCCTTCCTGGTGGTCTTCAGGTCGTAGTGGGTTTTCATGCTATCAGCTGATCTTTCTAGATTCCGCTGAGCATAGGCAAAAGCAAGCTGAAGGTGTTTCCTTAAATTCTCCACATACTCATGAGTTGTGGAGGCATTTATCAGTGTCTGCTCTTGGGTCCTGTAGAGCAGATGCTGGGGAAGCACCATCTTGCGTCCGGTCATCAACTCAAATGGTGACATTTTAGTTGCAGATGAAGGGGTAGATCTGATGGCCATTAGGACCAGAGGTAATCGGATATCCCAACTTGGCCCAGAATCTGCCACAAACTTTTTTAATATGCTCACAATGGTTCGGTTGTATCTCTCTACTGCTCCAGAAGAAGCTGGCCGGTAAGCAATATGTAGCTTCCTTTTAACCCCCAGTATCTCACACATCTTTGTCATTACCTCGCTTGTGAAATGGCTACCTCTGTCTGACTCAATCCTTTGAGGTAGACCAAAACGGGAAAAGATGTGGTTAATCATCAGGGCAGCTGCTGTTTCTGCCTTGCCGTTTGGGGCTGGGAGACATTCCACCCACTTGGTAAACAAGCATGTAACGGTCAACATGTAGTTGTTTCCTCTAGATGAGCGAATTACAGGGCCTACAAAGTCGATTTGCAAATCTGACCATGGCAGTGTCATCCCCCTCTTTTGGAGAGGTGCACGGTGCGTGAGGGATGATGGTTGAAATTGTGCACACACAACACACCCCTTCAAGTAGTGGTCGAGGTCCTGTCCCATGTGTGGCCAGTATGCAACCTCTCTTAAGATTTCCAGTGTTGTGTGAAACCCCCTATGACCGGCAGTGGCCGCATCATGGGCGTGACTTAACATCAGGCTTCGGAATGAGGTAGGAACCACCCACTGATCATGGCCATCTTGGGATTTCCTTACCAACAAACCGTCTTGGATTCGGAACCTTTTTGGACATTTCATCAACACTCTTAGGTCCTCTTTCCCAATGTAATCGGTATCCGTCAGGGGAAAGTTCTCAGGGTCCTCAATGTGTTGGTAAAACTTACCAATTATTGTATCCCCCTTCTGAGCTGTAATCAAATCAGCATCAGGGGTCTCCTTACTCCATTGTGCAGTTGAAAGATCATTGTGAGCATTTGTCTGGGACCTAGTGATAGCAGTGACCTGGATTTCCCCCAATAGGGACTCTATTTCTATTAGATCCCCTTGGATGGCCCCGGTTTTGGCCAACTAATCAGCTAAGTCATTTCCAGTTTTGTCTGGTCCCTCTACTTTGGAATGTCCCTTGATCTTTTTCCAGTAGATGGTCATCCCATTCGATGCGACCAGATCATCAATATTTTGGATTAGCTTCCCATGTGTCAGGGGTTTGGTTTTAGCACATAACATGCCTCTGGTTTTCCAATTAACCAGGTGCTCCACGAACCCGTTCCGTACATAATCCAAATCTGTGATTATGACCAGTTCGTGGAGTTGATTTTGGACAGCAGTGAGAATGGCCTGATGCAAAGCCATCAATTCTGCCACCTGACTACTTCGGGGACCAATTTTGTACACAGTGGAGGGTTCTGGGGACTCATTCACCCATGCATTCCCTACGCCAGCCACCAGTTCTTTTTCCCCGTTGTGGTCAACATGGTACGAGCATCCATCCACATAGACAGTGGGCATTCCCTCACACTTGTCTTCTTCAAAGACTTTGTGTGGGGAATTAAGGCATACCTCCATGTTGTCCTTGATTTTTAGACTTTCGTCCTCGAGACAGTTTTCTCTGGCACAATCATGCAAGTCAGCCAGACCTTGCGCGAGGTGACTCTTCTTGTTTTGACCATATCTGACCTCTACAGGAAAGCCTTGCATTGACAGGATCCAGGAAGTAATTCGGGAATTACTCACATTTCCAGCCCGGATTCTGTCACTTTGGAGGTATTGCAGAGGCTGGTGTGGAGTCTCTACTATGATGTGTTCCCTCTGGATAAACGGGCGGTTATTCTTCAATGCCCACACCGTTGCCAGGAGTGCCTTCTCACAATCGTTGAATTTTTCCTCCACAGAGGATAAAGTTTTGCTCGCATAGGAGATTACTTTATTGACCTTGTCATGCTTTTGGTATAATACTGCCGTCAAGCACGTATTAGAGAACCCTGTCTCCAGGAAGAACTCCTTGTTTCTGACAGGGTAAGCTAGGCAAGGCGCTTGTGAGAGGCTTCTCTTGAGTTGTTTTACTGCCTCGGATTGCTCTGGACCCCATTCCCACTTGACCCCCCCCTTCAGGAGATGAATCAGGTGTCTAGTGATCTCTGCGTAGCCCTCAATTAACTTTCTGCTGTAATTAGTCAGTCCACGGAGACTCCTTAGTTCCCGCAGAGTTGTGGGATCCTTCAGTTTCTGGTGTGCTTCAACTTTCTTTTCTTGGGGACAGAGACCCTGAGGAGTAATCTCATGCCCCAAGAAATTAACACGGGTTCTACACCACTGTGCTTTCTGAAAGGAAAGTTTTGCTCCGGCGGCCCTCAACTGGGTCAGAACATAACGGATCTCCGCTATGTATTCCTCCACAGATGAACTTTTGATGAGGACATCATCTACATAAGCCAGTTTACCCCTTGCACCCAGGTCGGGCACGGCCTTGTGTAGGAAAATGTTGAATTCATTGCCGGAGTTGAGGTATCCGAAGGGAGTCCGGGTCCATGTGTACTGCTTGCCCCCAAAGGTAAAAGCCAGTTTGTATTGGTCCTCCCTACTGAAAGGCACGGTCCAGTATCCATTGGTCAGGTCTATTGCAGTGAATACCTGTGACCCCTGAATCTGGGCCAGCCCTTGGTCAATGTAGGGCAGAGGCCATCGGAAAGTATGGACCCGTTTGTTGAGCTCCCTAAAGTCGGCGCAGAGTCTCCACTGGCCGTTTGGCTTCAATATTCCCAGCACTGGATTATTGAAAGTGCTGTGGACTGGACGGATAATTCCCCGGGACTCAAGGTTCTTAATTATTTCAGTAAGGGACTCCATGGATGCGAGAGGCAAACGATATTGCTTCACAAACACTGGAGTCATTCCAGGGTCCGTGGGAATTGTTGTGGTGTGAATGTCGGTGCGACCACAGTCATATGAGTTTACTGCAAAGAGATCTTGGAAATCCAAGAAAACTTGTTTCAACTTTTGCTTCTGTTCCAGAGTCACGCAGGCATCAGCTAGGTTGACCCTCTCTTCCACCATCTGCCTGAAGCCTACAAAGACTTCTGGTTTGGCTATCTCAGCGGCCTCCTCCAGCTGGGTGGAGAAGTCCCTGGTCAGAGTGCTGATTTGGACTGGAGGCTTCAGGTGGGAAAGGCAGTCCTCATGGACCTGGAAAATCACCTCATCCCTCCTGAAGTCACAAGTCACATCTTCCTTACCATAAGGGCAAGAAGTGTACACCAGGAAGTTCCCCCCATGCCGGGTGAAAATCCTGTCTGGTGTTGTGTTGTCATCACTGTCACTGTCAAAACAGTCCTTGGGGATTGGTCCTAACAGTTCATTTCCTAGATCAATGGAAAAATGTTGGTCATCAACCGCCATTCCAATAATGGTGCCTGCGGCTAGAGTAATACTCTTTAAGTCGCTGTTATCCACCTCTATTGGAATGGTGTCATGTTCTATGTTGACTAATGGAGTTGGGTTTACCCCCAACCCTTGCTGTTGGAGAGAAGCATTTAGATGTATTTAAGCATCAGGGTTTTTCAATGTTTGTCCTCTTTTAACTTTCACTTCCAGGGATAATTGTCGGGTCCTTTCTGGGATGGTGACTTCCTCTTTAATCTGAATTTCAACTGCAT
The DNA here is from genome assembly GCF_040938575.1 of Ambystoma mexicanum. Taxonomy (NCBI): domain Eukaryota; kingdom Metazoa; phylum Chordata; class Amphibia; order Caudata; family Ambystomatidae; genus Ambystoma; species Ambystoma mexicanum. The sequence goes on from NC_090932.1 coordinate 1,432,490,727, forward strand.
AAGGTAGCAATTGAGCTGACCTAAATGCTTTTTCTGAATCATCAAAGCCCATGGGATTATCCGCTAATCGGGACCAAGCTTTGAAGTTTATTAGGTCCAAACTAATGGCAAAGCGATTGAGAATGCCACTGCCTAAGTAAAAGGCGGCAGTGACGTCTCGCACGACACAACAATTATGGACTATGCTCTTGTTGCCAATGGGGATTTTGAGCATACACCTGCTTGGCAGGAGATGTTTGGAATTGGGTGTTTCCAGATCAATTTCCCATTTGTCTATCAGTTTGAACGTGGGAATGGCTGGATCATTTGGGAGTTGGCGGAACATGGCTTCGCTGATGAAGCTCTTCCCATCATTTAACTGAACAGGGATGAACAACTGCTCTCCAATTTGCTGAATATCAGCCAGGCTCTGAGCTGATTTCACATCTTTCTGGACTATAGGAGTGGGGGAGTGTCTGATTGTGGATTGGTAAAGAATTTCTGAGTATTTCCTTCCAGTGTGGAATACCACCTTAAACTGGAAGGAAGGTTGATTTTCAGAAATAGAGAGGAGCCCCCACCACCAGTCTGTTGTCCTACTGCTATTACTGTCACGTCTGGAATTTGGTTGTTCTGGAAGTGAAATTCTACTTGGTCAGATTTTTGTTCAACCATGTGGCATGTGCCGTTTAAACTAACATGGTTGTCACTCTGTTTTAATTTTATTGGTCGGCTAGTCTGGGTCCAGAGGACCTTGTTTACGCAATCTATTAGGGGTGACAACCTTCTCAGGAGGTCATTCCCTAGTAAACAAGGGGTGCCCTCTGGAGTCACTACTATGACCGGGTGTTTCACCTTGTGTCGCCCAATTTTAATGTCCAAATCTGCCGTCCCCTCGACGGGAATTTCCTTCCCGTCAAAGTTCTGGAGTTGTCCAGTAAGAGAGGTGAGAGGTATACGGTAATTCTCCCCCCTTCCTGCATTCAGTTCATCAAAGGCCCTTCTGGACAGAAGGGTAGCTTAACATCCAGTGTCCACCAGCGCCAAAATTGTACCCTGCGCCTGTACTTGTACCAGGGCATAATATCTTCCCTCCTTCTCCTCAAGGGGGCAGAGATAATGCACATTTTTAGACAACTGGTGGGCTAACTTTCCGGTTTTGGACATTGCTATCGAAGAGATTTGGGCAGAATTCTGTGGAGAGCCTGGGGAATCTGAAAGAAAAACTTGGCAACTGGAAATGGTTTCGGGTTCTGGGCCGCCCCCCCCTTTTTGGTGGAAGTCATCACGATGGGTTTGACCCATGGGATTTTGGTATTGTCGGTTCATGGATGAGATGATGGGCGGCGGTAGCTCAGTCTCCACATCTCCCCAGTCTGAATTGGCATCCCTTGGGACCCATTTTTCCTTGGGAGGAGTTCCCCCATCTCTGAAGGAGAAGATCCTTTTCTCAGGATCTTCTGAGGATCCCTCTCCCTCAAATTGGAAGACCTGTACCTCCTCCACAAAGTGGGTCTGTTTTGGTCCTTTGTTTCTCCTACCCCCCTCTACTCCTTGGGAGGCAGGCTTTCAGGGGCAGGAGATTTTGTTTCCGGTTCCTGGTTTTCCAGGGGCTGTTTACAAGTAGGGAAGGAAGCTTCCTCCAAGGCTTTACACCCCCCTTCCCCTTGTGCCTCCTCCCTGGGAACCGGTGGGTTATCGGGGTGCTGCCCCCGTCATTGTTCTGGAGCACCAGGTCCAGAGTTTGGGGCATTCTGCAGTGGCATGCTCATCTGAGGGTTCTGTTGAGCCCTCAGTATGTGACCCAGATCCCGTGCCATATTTTGGACCTGGTGCTCTAACTGGGAAACCCGCTCAGGCTGATACGGGGCTCTATTTTCTCCCCTGGGCTGATCCCAGGAAGGGTAGCTATCCCTTTTCTGGTAATACCCTGGGTTGGGAAGATTCGGGTACCCCTCCACCCTTGGCCTCCCCTCTCCGGATTAGGTTGTCTGGGCTCAGGGAATTGGGGAAAGAAGGATGGATGATTTTGGGGCTGGAAATTGGGTGGATATCTGGGGAAAAAGTTCTGCCCAGGATTCAGTGAATTTCTGCCCTCCTGGGGGACATTAGGAGGGAAGTTCCCTGGGTCAGGTGCTTGGCTGGATCCCCCCCCTTGGGCTGGAGGAGTCCACACATAACCCAGGATGGGTCGGTTTCCCATGTAGTGTGAACTTACATAATCAAGGGAGCGAGGGACCCCATTTGTGGGACTACCTCCTCAACTCCCTGTCTGTGACTGGCCCGAGGGCCTTCTGGGTTATGAATTATTTGGTGCAGGCAGGTTTTTAAGCCCCCCCATCTCCAAATCCAAAACGGGGGTGACCTTTACCTCTGCCACCTTGGCAGCAGCAGGGGTGCTGTTGGTTTTGGGGGTTTTCTGCGCATTATTTTTATTTTCGATGGGCTTCTGCACCTCATAGATCCGGGTAGCCTGTTCAATGACCCAGTCTAAAGATCTTTTCTCATGAAAATCTCTCACGAGCTGGGTCATTATGTATTTGGGTAAGGCATGGAAAAACATATTGATAAATTCTCTGCTATCCGAGTGCACCCTTCTGGTGGTCTGTGCGCAAAAGCATGCTTTAATTCTTGCACAAACTCTTGTGGGGCCTGATCTTCCCCACATTGCAAATTGTAGGCTGCCTTGCGAGCCTCTTGAGGATTTCTGTGCACAGAAAAATGTTTCAAGATGGCCGCCCTGTATGTGGACCACCTTCAATGGTTTTTATCCTCCAGCCCTGCAAAGAAACTGGAGTATTCTGGTGAGAAGGTCCATTTGACGTACTGGATGCAGCTACTGCTGTCCTTCAAATGGAAAGTCTCCATCATTTACTCATAGAGCTCCAAGTGTTCCCAAACAGAATACTTGGCGTTCTTATGATAAGGCGCGATGACACTCCTTATTGCCTTTATTTGTTTCAATGGGTCCTTAAGCAAGGCCCTTTTTGCCTTATTGGCCTTTTTGGTTCGGGTAACCCAGGTCCATTCATCCTCTGACTCAGAAGCACTGCTCCCAGAGGTGCCCATCTGATCTTCCAGGTTTTCCCGGATTCTGCGAGCCTGGGAATGGCTGGCAGAATGTGGGGACCTGGTCTCCTGTGTCCTGTAATGCTCAGAGGAGTCTTCAGATCCCTCCTTGCTGCCAGGATTTGATGGGTACCCCCCCACTGACCTAACTGGGCAGAGGTTTTCAGGATGCCCTTAATGGGCCTACTCTCCTGGGGTTCCCCACTAAATTGCACTGTGCTTGGGTGCCCATACCCGGATGCCCACCCATCCATTCCTGGGCGGTACTGGCCTATGAGCCCCATACTTCTAGCTGGATAGTAATCTGCCATCCCCGTGGCCCTGGGCTCATGTGCGCAAGGGGACATGGGGGTGGCAGAGTCCAGGGACTGGGAGAGATGAAGGCCTCTGGTACTAGGGCTCCTGAGGTTATGCTCAGGAGTTTCTCTTTCCCAGCGAACCTCATCTCTATCCGCCCCTGCTTCCTGTTGCAATGCAAGAGCCTGCACTTCCTCAGTTAAGGCCTTACTAGACTCTATCAGTCTCTCCTGCATCGCTACCTGTTGCTGGAGCCTATCATTGTGCTGGCAGAGAGCCTCATTCTCTCTCTGTGCCTCCTGATTGGTCCTGGAGAACTGGGCCAGTCTTTGCTGCAGGAGGGTTACCTCCTGAGCTGTGTCCCTATTGGCCTGCTCCTTTCTTGCCAGAGCATCCTCCACCCTCCTGGTGTGCTCTAACAAGTTCTGGTGTTCTTTTTGGAGGTCACCTAGTCCCTGGCGGGCCAGGTGATTTTGTTCCATTTTCCTTTTTAAGTGGCAGACTTCCTGGCCTAAGGTATTCCTTTCCTGACTAAGAGCCTGCATCTGTGCCGCCAGGTCGTCCCTTTGCCTTTGGAAGGCACCAGCTTTCTGGGGCTCCTGGTCAAACTCTGCCTGGGTATCCAGGTCTTTCAAAATCTGTTTATTGCTCTCTGCCTTCTCCCTATCTAGGTGGCTTTGCAGGGTGACTACCTGCTCAGCACATGCCCTATTGAAGTCTAACTGTTGCCCCAGCTTTTTCTGGCTCTGCAGTAGGGAGTCCAAACCTTCTTGGTACTCCTTCTTCAAGGCCAGAAATCTGTTATCCTGGTCAGCCTTTTCCTGTTGCAGCACATCCATATCCTCCTTTATTTTAGTGATGTACTGTCTGCTGTCCTTTTCTGACTCCTGGCTCCTGAGCAGCCACTGCTCAGAAGAGTCCAAATCAGATTGGGCCTTCTCTAACGCCATCTGTTGCCTATTTGCCAGATCTTGGCCTTTAGCACATTTGTCCTGCATGGCTCCCATATATAGATACAAATATTCCGCTATCCTACCCATCTTGTTGTGTTCATCTTTAGCTTTGGGAGCCATATATAATTCACTCAGGGCCACGTGTAATGGACCCTGATCTCTCCATGTATCTGACCCAGTTTCAGTGACCTGTTGCGCGATTGCCTGCAACCAGACCATTTGGTCCTGATGAGTCCACTCACCTCTCACAAATAGCTTATGTAAGAAGTGTTCTCTGGCTATTTTGATGTCTACCAGTGTCGTCATTCTGGAATTTGAGTTCCTTCCTGACTTACAGAAGTTTGTATTTTATTTTGCAAAACAAACCTTCTCCTTAGAGCGTTCCTTTGAGGAGTGCTTTACAGCGTACCACAGCGTGGTGATCCGACCGGATGTATGTATCCCGTCAGTTAGCACACTGTATTAAGCTGCACAAGTGCTAAATCTAACCCAGAAGATCCCGGCTACGAGCCCCCACTTTGTAAGTGACTCCAATCAAGCAATCCCACTAAGTCAGTGCCTTGTCTGGGATGCCCAAGGGAAGCCCTTATTTATATATTTTTATGGCAAGTTATAATCTGGATGATGAACCCTTGTATAACACCCCTCTCTTAGAATCCCCCTGACCCCACTGAGCCAAGAAGTAGATTTGTTTTGCAAATTTAAAAGGTTTATTAGAAAAATTAAACAATATGTATATATCACACTTTTATAATAAATTAATAATTGATATCACACTTATGAATATAATGTTGATCAACAATGGGTAATCTGACACTAGCACACCTCTTTACAATCAATGAGGAGTTGGTATAGGATGGATAAGGCAGCGAAAATACTTTTATGGTTTCAAGGGAAAAGAAATGAGGAATAAATGCAGTGCGGAAATAATTTGATATGATTTTAGCAAAAGATAATATAATCACTTTTTCTCTGGCAATTCACCCCGCCCCTATGCAATGTAAGAAATGGAAGGGGAGCACACAGTTCTCAGGAATGCAATCAAATACAATAAAAATTTCAGTTCCCCCCCAGCAAGCTTAGAGGAAAACAGGTAGAAGTTTGAAACACAGGCAAATTACTTTAATGTGGTTTGCAAGGAAGTGAAAAGGTGCGTGCTAAAATTGCTTTTAATTCCCTCTAGAGGTTCAAGGTAGGTGATGGCTACTTTATATTAGTTCAGGCTAACTTTAGCAATGCTCTATGAGTAACTAGCAGGTTAAACGAATTTTAGCAAAGGAAAGCAAGGAGCTGCTGATTTTTACACGTGGCTGAAATTGTGCAAAATGTCAAATCGCGGCAAATTTCGCGAGTGCGTGTCTCACGATTACGGAGGCACTGTAAAGAGTAGCAGGTCAGTTCTAGGTTCGTTGGAAAGCATAGAATCTTAGCGTTTCAATGAAAGTTAAACCACGTTCCTAGCCCAAACGGTTCAAGAGATACAGACGATTTAGTAAAGGTAGATTTTCGGATTTAAAATAAACTCAAAATGACAGGTGACAGTTTGCAGCGTTAGAATGACAGATGACAGCTCGCAGCTTTAGAATGACAGATGACAGGATTACTAGGAGGCAGTTCTACTTAGGTTAAAATAGTTTGGATTAGATTATTTTAACTAAGAGATTGGGTTCTGCACAGTTCTGGTGGATACTCACTCCTAATTTTGAAATGAAGGGGCCTCGTCACGGATCTGGTCAACTGGACTGGACTTTGGGCGGTTCTGCTCAGAGCGTCTGGGTCAGCTCTGATCTGCTGTCCTGGGTCTGCTAGGCACCGGTTCTCTGGATCGGGTTCTGCCTTCTCTGGACACAGCATGGCTCCTGGTTCTGGATGTTTCTGTCACAGGGTTTTAGGCCAGAATCAAACAGCTCAGCCTGGCTATTTGAAGAGTTCAGTTGCAAAGGATTTTGAGGCCTGCTGACAAATACTTTTGCTTGCAGTGGGCCTACTTGGTTCAAAGTTCTGTAGCCTCTGTTTAGCTTGGAAGTATAAGTGTTGGATCTCTGGATGTGAAGTCGTCGGTCAGCACGCTCCGCAGCAAATGGAATTGAATGTCTCTACCTGTCCTGCACTGTCTGCTTTTATGTGTTCAGAAAGTGGGTGGAGAGGCTAGCTTCACTAAGCCTGCCCCTCTCTTAATTTGATAGGTCAATAGATTCTTTGGTCCCTGATTTGGGAAGGGATAGTGTGTCAGAGTGATGTCATTTTTATGACCTGCAGAATTGACACTCCCCTTGTCAATGTGCACACAAATCTATTTCTGATCCAAATACATATTTCCCAGGTACACAAGTGGTTGACATTACATGTACATATTACACATTGCTTAAGGTAGTCTCTGTTCCGACTCTGGTGTTTCTAGGAGCTTGCATTCAAAAATGGCAACTTATTTTCAATTTTAGTGGGTTTTGCAACATTGGTTTTTAATCAAAAATTATACAAAGGTAGACCCCCCTTCTCCAAATATCCCAGTAAATTTCCAGGTCTCTAGCTTAAATACAGTGTCTACAATATTCATAATTAGCAGGGTTTTGCCCCAGAACAGCACACAAATTGGAGTTTGGTCTTGAATTGTGGGCACAGTTTTCTTTTTAAGGATCCCCAATTTTCACATTTCTGTCATCTGGTTACAAAGAGTTATCAGTATTTTTATGAAACATATATTTGCCTTCACTTTAACTCCCCAAAGTGTTTGGGTCCGCCCCCAGAAGCTTGGGTGGGCCAGGGAACACATGTCTCTGCTCACAGGCAGATCTTTGTTGACAGTCAATACTCAAAATTAACATACCCCATTCAAGGGAAAGAGTCTTTTGTGTGGGCTCCAGCAGGCTGCCTGGAAGTCTCTCCTCAATCAATCAACAGGGTCATGTGATATCCTGCCTCCTGGTGTGAATCTCTGAGGTGAGAGGTTTCCCAGCCTCTTGAAGCTGTTAATGAAATCAGCCTGCCTCCTGGGAACAGCAGGTGGCTAAGATTTTCAATTAACCAACAGGCATTGAAGTCCCTGCCCCTCTTGCAACTCCTAAATACAGTTTCCGTGTCAGAGTTTAGACCGCTAGCGCCGGTTTGTGGACAAAGCTGGTACTGCACCCATTTTTGGGATCTGTCTTGAATTACTGCATTTCCATAGAGTGGTCTTTTGCTTGATAAAATAGGACCCTTGCTTAACATTGTTTTGATGGCATCCTTACAGTAGAGTGGTGATGTGGAACCCCCCACAAGAAGGTTGTATCTTTGGAGTGGTCTTGTGCCAACTGCGCAGTTCTCCTGGATTCTGGCGTGAATGTGGGCGGCGACAGCTCATCCCCACATCCACCCAGTCTATTGATTTAGTTTGTTCTGGGATAGAATAATGGGCGGCGACAGCTCACCCCCACATCTACCCAGTCTATTGATTCAACATGGGTCAAAACCCTTGACACCACCTGGGTGACAAATTCCCAGGGACTAGTAAATGAGAACCTTCAGGTTTCTCACAATAGACTTAAATGGGAGCTAATGGTATGCTTTTTTTTTAGTTTATTAGCTGCTCATCTTCCCATCGGGTGAAATGTATATTTCGCACCAACAATGTCATCCGCATGAATCTCTGCAAATAATTCACTGGGGTGACACCATCGTAAAATATGCGGTTTCGAACCACTGCTCTTTGTGCAATCGACCTGGCCAATCGTGTATTTATATTGATAGTGACTGTAGTTACAGTTACGTTGTACTCCCTACAGGCAGAGCACTAATTCAGATACTTCTAATGTTGCTGGCATTGCACACATTTTCTCAAAAGATTCCACAAAAAATATAGAGTTTTGCTGGAAAGTTTTGTTAGGTTCCGTCAAGGGAGAGAGGAAGTAGTGTTCGATGTACGCTTCTCAGCCGTGCCCTCGAGCAGTGTACATGCCACAATGACAGCAAGCCATTCTTAGACAATGTGCCAAGGGCATGGTCTTTGGCTTTGCTCCGGGCACCGTGAGCATACCAAGAGTGCGCACTGTTGGTATATTCACTCTGTCTACGCAATTCACATACTAGCAGTGTTTGCTAGTCATGGCGTATGGCTATGCCCAGAAGGCAGTGTGCCCAGTGCTTTGTGCCATTTCCACAAACTGCAAACATGAATTGTTCCACTGAGCACAGCTTGCAGCCACGAACAATGATCACTGTGGCGAGGGAATGGTCTTCAAACAAGCACAGAGGACACCGTGCCTGGTGAATAGCCAAAGATCCAGCCCCAGGCACAATGAACAGATCAACAGTGCCCACTGGGAATAACCGTAGTGATGTCCATCAGGCACAGCTGCTATGTTGGGGCAGCTCTTATTTGCTTTAGGGCAATTCCCAACAGGCCGCTTTGTTTGCACCGCAGCCTGTTGGGAATTACTGCATGCACATCTTTGCGCTTGACTGGTGGATAGAGCAGTGTCAGGATTCGTAATTCAGGGAAGCATGCTGGCAGTCTTTCCGTTCCTGCTCGGTTACCTTCCTCGCCTGGTTTTCCTCCGCTTTTGTCACGGAGACGCTGGTTCAGGACACGGAAGTTTGCTCAGCCACTTTGTTCTGTGTCATTTAAGCAGCGCTGGGCTTTACCATGGAAACGCAGTCACTCTGCGTACCTGAGGTCACGTGTCTTTGCACGTTGTTAGACACTCACGTGACTTTTTGGTTTTCGTTCTTATGCCCCGCCTCCCCGCTACTCGCTGCTTCTGAAATTGTTATTTCTCTTGCCACTACAGACCTTGCTTTGCTACTGTTGGATTAGTGTTTGACCCAGATCGTTTACTGGACTCCTGCTGGTTTTTCCCTTGTTTTGTGCCTCTTGTTGGATTGCCTCGACTTTCGGAACCCCTCATTGGAATTGTTACAGATCACGGATGTTTGCTTGATTGTGCCCGCTTGGTTTTCGATTCTTGGAACTATTCACTGATTTTCTCTTGTCTTTCCCATTCGGCTTGCGCTGCTATTTACGTCCTCCACTCTGCTGCTACTGGAACTTTCTACAGACCTGTGGATGCAGACTTCCTCATTGTCCCTTTGGAACTGGAGACTCTCTAGTGTACTAGGCGTCTGTGTGCCGTCGGTTTTCAGGTGGACATTGTTTGCTTACCGGATTCTTGGTTTAGGCGTCCTCGTGCCGGCGGTGGGTAGGTGGATCAACGCTCCTGCTTTTGTGGATCGCTCCTGCTCTTCATTTCATCTTCTGGATATTGTACTTCCTTGGAAACTCTCAACTGGTAAGACTGTTCCTATATTTCTAATTCAAGTTTTTGTCCTTGTTTTTGGTTCCGGTGAATTACTGGTTATTTTCGTTCTCTTAGAATTCTGACGCCAATCTTACTATTCTGGAATTGCCATTCAGTCAACTACAGTCAATTTTCAGGTACTAAGAGTTTGGGTTATCTGTTCATTGCTATTCAGGTTGTCTTCTGTGTTTGGTCTGACCACATGGTTGTTCCTTTTCTAATGCACGCAAGGATCCCCCATGTTAACTTTGATTCTATATATCGGCTGCAACGCAGCTGGCACAAAACCTCGGATGCAGACATTAGGCCTCATTATAAGTTTGCTGGTCCAGAAACAAGGGTGTCGGTAAGCTCACCGGCACCCTTGTTTCTGGGCCGGTAACCTACGAGTCTGCCTGCAGTGACCACTGTGCCCGACAGGTCTGACCCTGCCGGGCGCAGTGGCTGAGGTAGGCAGACTCTTCCCCGGAGCACCGACACTGTTGCTAATGGTTCATGTGCTCCAATCTCCCCACTCCCATAGAGTCCCATAGGACTTTTTGGGAATGGGGATTAATAAATATACTGGCGTCTGACTTCCCGGCCGCCGGACTCATAATGAGCCAGTGACACCGGGAGGTCAGGACAGATAAATTATTATGAGTCCAGCAGGAACCCATGGGTAGCATCGGCAGGGTTACCGCTGGACCCGTAATAAGGCCCATTGTCTTGAACATTCAGGCTTAGTGCCGTGCCTCTAATACAATGGATTTTTCTACTCTGACCCAAGTCTACAATACACTGGCTGATGTACTGGCTCTGCTTAAATTACGCAAGTTTGTAGGTCATCATTCCCAGCCCTGGTTCAATGTTGAACTCAAAGCCCTATGACTTCTAAAACATCAAGCTGAACGGAAGTGGCGGCTCTCATATTCCCCCCATGATAAGAAAGGGTTCCCGCAAACATCTAAGTCTTGCCATCAAGCCATTCATCTTGCTAAATGTACGTCTACACACAGAGGGTGGAAAATGCCCTTAATTGCCCAAGAGAGCTATTCTCTCTGGTACAAACATTATCTTCTAGACCAGATAGAACATCTAATTTCATTTACTCTCAGGCTTTCAGTGACAATCTCTCTAGCTTATTTTCAACTGAGGTCAGTTGTATAAATGACCAGATACGTTTGTCTGGCCCTTGTACTGCTATAATGCGCGCTGTTGCCCTTACTCCTTTTGAACAACGATGGTCTACTTTTCCTGTCTTCTCTACTGATGACATTGAAGCTGGCACCAGGTAACTTAAATCTGCGTCGCCTTCCGATGCAATTCCTTTGAGAATTCTAGAGGAAATTATGCTACACATTCTAGTTTCAGTTACACAAGCAGTCAAAAATGTGTGCCTTTCTGGCACTATTCCCATCAAGCCCAAGCAATCAGTAGTCATTCCACTTCTGAAAAAGCCTTCCCTTGACTCCTCGATACCTGCTAACGTTCGCCCCATTTCACTTCTCCCGTTCTTTATGAAGCTGCTAAAATCCTTGGTTTCCCCCCTCCTTACCTCCTTTTTTGAACACTCTTTATTTCTTAACGCTTTCCAATCTGGCTTTCACCGTTATCGGGGCACGGAGAGTGTGCTTTTTTCTAACTTTCATGATCTGGCTCGGCTGGCTGGCCAGGGGGGGCTGGGTGCCCTGATTATGCTAGATCTCACTGCGTCATTTGACACAGTAGGCCATCTCTTGCTGTTGGATCGCCTTGCCCTGACGGGCCTATCTCGGGACAGGGCTTCTCTTGGTTTGCTTCCTTTCTGACTGACGGAAGCCAGACACAAATACTTTCCTCTTTCTCTTTGCTTCAACTTCTTTACTTTGTGGGGTCCCCCAGGGCTCTGCCTTGTCCCAACACTGTTTAACATCTACATCAAGCCTCTTGTTCTGCTCATCCACTCCCACAGCTTCAGGTGTTACTTCTATGCTAATGACACTCAAATCCTAGTCTGCTTTGATTCTGCACCAGCTGGACACAGCATCTCAGTTTAGGAGCTGCCTGTTGGCAGTGGGTAGGTGGATGACCGGAAATTGGCTGAAACTCAGTGGGGATAATATGGAGGTGCTGGTGGTGTACCCTTCACCCCCCAAAGGTCCTCATTCTATTCCACCCTCTCCTGTCTCAGCATGGTCTTCAGCTTTTTGCGCCCTGAGCTTAGTCCCTGCCCCACACCTGTGCCTGAGGTAAGGAATTTGGTATTAAAATTCTCCTCCTCTCTATCCACCTGTGCCCAGGTGGGTTGTATATGTAAGTCGGGCTCTTTCAACTTGATATCCTGCATAAAATTTTACAATTTCTCCCAGCTCACTTTCGCCTCTTGATCACAGCTTCTTTTGCCATTAGCCAGCTAGACTATTGTACCTCTGTATTTCTCTCTCAGCCTCTCTACTTATTTCACCATCTGCAACTACTTCAGAACCTTGCCACCCGGATTTGTACAGGCACTCCATATGGTTCCCACATCTCTCCGGTTCTTCTCTCACTTCACTGCCTACCTGTATTTACATCACTCTATGTGGTTCATCAGACCTTTTATGGCCAAGGGGAAGAGTGTCTGCTGGAACAATTCCACCCCTACCAGCCATCCTGTGTGCTTCACTCTGGATCCCCGTCTCCTCCCGGTGCCTCGCTATCGGCTCGAGGGGGTAGACTTTTCAGTGACAGCAGCCAAATTATGGAATTCCATCCCATTCACTCTCCATGCCACAAGTAATTACTTTGCTTTTCAGTGCGCTTTAAAGACCTACTTGTTCTAAATATCATGATATTGGCCTTGTAAATCATGTTGTACTCGCCATAGCGCTAAGATGCTTCAGCATACATGTGCTTTAAAAATAAAAATAACATAACATAATGCTGCTCTCAAATCTTGACACTTACACTCCCTCTGCCCTCATTCTCCTTGACCTCTCCTCTGCCTTTAACGCGGTTAACCACCAGATCCTGATCGCACGTCTCTGTAACACCTTGGGAATCACAGGTCGGGCTCTGGCATGGTTAATCTCCTTTCTCTCCGACCTACCATCCCAGGTGGATCTCAGAGCCTTTTTCTCGACTATTGCTCTTTCAACCTGTGGCATTCCCCAGGGATCTAAATTCTTCCCCTGGTTCTTCAACATCTATATGGCTGCCTTGGAACATGTCATTGCCACTCTCACCTCTAACTTCCAGTGTTACGCGGATGACCAGCAATTATCTTTCAGGCTACCCTGAGCCGCCTCCTTTCCTTGCTCCTATCTGACTGTCTGCTATTCAGTCATGCTGGGCTGCAAACAACCTCTGACTCAACTCCAGTAAGACCAAGATCTTTCTCATTGTGACCCCCTGCTCCTGCCTTTCCATTTTCACTCTGGCCGGCCACCCTTGGCCTTGCGCCTGCACCGACCTGCCAGGCAAAAAAACTTGGGGGCCTTCGAATCCACTCTCTCCTTCTCCTCTCACATCTCTGACATCTCTAACAAGTTTAATTATCAGCTACACCTTCTCAGAGGTACTGTACCTTTTCTCACTTTTCCCCAGCAGCTCACTGTCTCCAGAGCCTTGTTTCTCTCTAGGCTGGACTTCTGCAACAGCCTCTTTCTCAACCTCCCTTCTTTGGCCCTGTGCCCTCTACAACTCATCCTGAACAGAACCGCAAGACTTCTCCTTGGCCTCAAGCCCAGGGACCGCATCTCTCCGGCACTGACATCTCTTCACTAGCTCCCTGTGGCTGCAAGGATCAAATTCAAGACTCTCTGCACTGTCCACAAGGCCTTCCGGGGCCTGGGACCTACCTACCTGCAATGCTGCCTACCTAAATACTGTCCCTCATGAGCCCTCCGCTCATCTACCTCCAACCTCCTGCAAGTGGGCCGGTTCTCCAAGCAGAGATTTGGAGGGATATCCTTATCCTCAGCATGTGCCTCCCTCTGGAATAGCCTCCCTTCTGCCCTCTGTCTTGAGCCTAACCTTCTTAGGTTCCGGGAACTGCTCAAGACCTTACTCTTCTCTTCTTTCTTCGCTCTCCCGTTAACCTGCTAATCTAGCTCTCTGCTCTCTCCATCTCTCCCTCCCCTTCCTAACAGCTTGCTGACTGGCAGCCTGGTGTAACTCAGAGTCTCACCGGTCCCAGGCACCCCCGCCGGGCCTCAATCGCACTTGCCTCAGGGTCCTACACCCACCCACCTTCACGGCACTTAGAAACAACCCAAGAGAGTGGCTCTCTCTGCACTTACCCCAGTCTCCACCGACTGGGTGCACTTGGATCCTCCCCAGCCCTGTTACTATCTATGCACTTGGCCGATCCAAAGGCAATGTGTCTGTTCTGCCCTCTTTTTAATTTTTATTTTTTTATTGTGTTTTATAGTTTGTATACAAACTTTTTACACTTTGTCCTTGCTTGTTTATTGACAGCTGAGTGTAACTTGTACAATAAAAAAAAATAAAAGAAATGTGGCTGGTTAAAAAGAGAAAGAAAAAAAGGAGAAAAAAGGAAAAAAATCATAAGATCAATGAATGTGTGAGGAGGAGAAGTCAATAATGGTTCATTGTTTATATCCCATCATTTCATTTCTCTATAATGTTTCCCCAATATTGCATAGTTCTAAAAATTAGTCGAAAGCTGTTTCCACTTAGGATCTGTTCCCACTGCGGATCGTAGCTAATCAAGTTACTGGGAAGCATCTGTCCAAAGATCTTTCTTGTTTCCGCGAGTTTTGGGCATTCAATGAATAGATGGTATAGCAATTCAATTTTATTGATATTTTTGCAGAATCTGCAGTCTCGTTCTCATGAAGAGATTTGTCTAGTATGGGCTAAATATTCTCTTGTTGGAAGGATGTTTAGCCTGAATCGAAGAAAAGTATCTCTTAGGCATGTGCAAGGAAATTTTGTGTGTATTTTGGTGATTCGTTGATTGCTCTGATGTCGAGGCGCGTATACAATGCAAGTTTGTAGTTACTTTGGGTTTCCCTTGTCTGAATCCAGTCACGTTCTCTGAGTTTTTTTTTATTTAGCTTTCTGTTGATCAACATCTCAGTACTTGTCTCATAATTCTCCAGGATTTCGATGCAAAATTCTTTCCATTTCATTACTGTTGGAGTCGTTAGTCCCACTCGTGTGTTTTTCAGGATTCTGATTGCCGGGATGTCCTCCATTGATATAGTCTTTCTGTATAAGGCAATATATTTCCATTTGGTTAATGATTTTAGTGACTGAGTTGCTAATTCGGATCGCTGGGTATCTTTGGGGGAGGTATAATACTTTCCTCCAGAATCTCCCCTCTCTTCTCTCCATAATTGCACTGGTAAAACTGCAGAATCGCCATGAGGCATATCAGCTGTATCTCAACTGTTATATGTATTTTTACGCACTTACTCTGCCTGTGCAGACTAATATCGCTTCAGAATTTCAAGGGCTCTGAGCAACAGTTGTTTTTTCCCCCTGTTCCCACCCCGCCTTGAGCGCTTTGAAACACTTTCTGTGTATAGGCGGTATATAAATAAACAATAACTTAGAACACATTAAATATGGATGACAAAAGCACTTAATTCTTATGGTAGAACAAATTACATACGTTTGAGAGCTGCTCCGCTGTAACTGCTGGACCTATGAACTGCTTACGTGTAAAGGTCCCTGTCTAGCACATTCATGTTTCTTTACATGGCAACACAACTCATGTGAGGCAGGGAGAATGGAGCAATGTATCTTAATAATCCATCTGAATGGAGTATTATGGTTCACATGTAAAATAATGCATCAAAGGAAGTATGTGGTGCATTTGGGTCCTTTTAGACTGCTTGGCACATGATGGAATCAATTACAGGCGAGCCTGCAGTTATGGTACCTTATACAATAAGTAAAAGGTATTGGATGGCATTACTGGGACATTTGAGACTACGTTCACACATGATGAACTAAATTAGACATGTGCGGCTCTACCTTACATCCTTACATATGGTGATGATACCAGGTGTATGAGGCATTAACTGATATTGAGTATCATTACTAGACCCTAGAGGTTGCACTTAGCGTAAGATAATAGCAATTGGATATAGAAATCTGTAACTACTATAGTTTTCCTGTACGTAGGCTGTAGTGCTATACATTTTGGGAATGTAGGGCTTTACTTGGCACATGATTACTAGACCTAACATGTGCAGCTACAATTGGTATAACATGTCAGTAAATGGCCATATGAGGCTGTAGTGACATATGCATGGCTAGCCCCCTGGACTACTTTCGTTTTACTGGTTCTAACATGATACTCTATTCATTGCATATCATGGCAGCACCCTAGATACAATTTGGTTGGTATCTAAAAAGTCTTATACTTGCTTTATTACCGGTTTGGGATGTTATGCATTGTTCACCCATTTGCTTTTTTTAACACCAGTCAGTCACTTCAGGTGAAGTTATAAGGGTTAAATATCATGTGATGTTACTTCATGTGATGTCACTTCTGCGAAACCTGCATTTTGGTGTGTTGACGTCCCTGACTGCAGTCTCACAGATGTCATCCAAATATCTCGCTTTTATGTATATGTTGACACCGACACAGAAAACATACACAACAAACGAGGATATGCAAACATCATTCTGTACTTAATACTGCTTGCTTTAAAATCATCTAGTTCAATATGGCAGGATGCAAGACATTTCACGATGAAAGATTTATAAACACGCTCCTGCTAAAGAGAAAACTGCATTGTGAAAAAGTAATAAGGGTATAAATTCCCTAACGGAAAACCAAGAATAGCCAACCCAAATAGAAACATATATCAAGTCCTAACAGAAAACAGGGTCAGCCGCTGTGGAAGAAGCTTAAGGATGTCTTAGAATGATTGCTCTCGCACTTGCCTGAAGTCGCTTTAAAATACATACTTTCAGTGTGTGTGGTGGGGAGGGGGGGTGAAAGGGCAAGAAAGAGAGAGAGACAAGAGAAAAGGGAGGAGAAGTCAGGATAAGGGAGGGAGGAAGGCAGAGAGACAAAATAATATGGAGCAGTGGAAGGGGAAAATGAAAGGGGAGGGAAAGCGAGAATGAGGGAGGGAGATGGGCACAGAGACAAAATAATATTAAGCAGGGCATGGAAAGAGAAATAGGGAGGGGACGCGAGAATGAGCGCGGGAGATGGACACAGACAAAATAAGATGGAGACAGAGAGATAGAGAGAACTCTAGAGGCAAAGAAGAGTCAAATGGAGATGTGAGAGCAAGGGTAAGGAGAGACGGAGAGGCAGTGGATAAATTGCGAGAAAGAAAAGAGAAGACAAATTGAGTTTGAGAGAAAGAGAGAGAATTATTCACAGACAAGAGATTGTGATAGCACTAGAGAATGAGCTAGTGAGAGAGATACAAATGAGAAATTGAACTAGATAAGGAGAGATCAAAAATATGTGCGGGAGTGAGGAGAGGGAGAGACACAAGGAGATGAATATAAAGTGTTAAGGAGTGCAAAAACGAGGGGAAAAGAGACCAGGGGGGCAGTAGAGAAGCGAGATAGAGATCTAGAGAGTGAATGTCATTTGTATAGGAGAAGAGGTAGATTGAGGGAGATAGTGAGAGAGATGGGGAGTGACAGGGACAGGGGGATAGGGCGATTAAGGGAAAGCTACCGAAATAAAGAAGAGATGGAGAGAGAGGCAGAGAGAGAGGCAGAGAGAGAGAGAGAGAGAGAGAGAGAGAGAGAGAGAGAGAGAGAGAGAGAGAGAGAGAGAGAGAGAGAGAGAGAGAGGAAGCGGTATATGTATGCATGTGTTGTTCTTACTGAAAGACCGTTAGTTGATGTTACATTATGGTTAACCTTTTTTAGAAGTTCACTGAAAAATCTTAAGGTAGAATGATGTCGTGCTTGCAGCGCAAAACCCCCAAACGATTCACCAGATAAGTTTAGCATAATTTTTCCCCTGCCATTCACTGCTTATACATCACACCTGACATCACAGATGACACCACAACTGGCAAAATATATACGATATATACCTTCACTTGGAAATCATGTACTGCCATTAACAGTTCGGGTCCAAAGTCTAATTCCAATGGATGCACATTCCGATACACAGGCCTCAACTCACGTTACTGTACACCTGTTAAAAGATGCCAGCCTAAACAGACGTTACCCACACTCTGTACAGCACTCCTCTGCTCTCGAGCTAGGTCTGCACTTTAAACAATAAAATAAAAATTAAAAAAACAGTTGTTTGTTGGCTTTGGGGAACTGCAGGTGTATGTATGTCATCCGTAATTTCCTGTGCGCCATCATGTGGAGTGCATGTTGGGGCAAGTTATGGTTACTTTGCTAACCACACTGGTGCATATTAGTGTATCTTGGTTTGGGAATTCATGGTGCTACTTTAGCTATATCTTGTTGCCAGTACATTTCTGCAGAGAGGTGTGAGAAGGGAAACTGCGTTGAGAAACAGTAGATTTGATTGTGATGGCAATATAATTGGCCAAGCTACTGGCATGCAGTGGCTTTGACATAGATGCATTTTTATTTTCTGGGTCATTCAATTGCCATCGTCTTTTACCTTCCGCATAGCCCTTCTGCGTCATTCTCATTGCCCTGGTCCTCCTCATTCATCACAATCTTTCTCCAGAATCCTTCTCATTCATCCCATTCTTTCCCTTTCATCACAGTTCTTAATTGCAGACCCTGTCCCCCATCCTAGTTCTTTGCCCTAATCCTTCTGCTTTGTCATTGGGCCTCATTACGACCCTGGCGGAAATCGTGGCGCCAAATGCACCATGGAGCACGGCGGAAAGCTGCCGATAGCGCCATGGGGGTTGGCGGATTTTCCGCCCCATTCCGACCTTGGCGGGGCGGTAAATCCCCATTCCCCATTTTACCCTTCCCCATTCCCATTTTTGCCCCATAGGGTATAATGGGAGTGGGGAAGGCGTTAATTACGCCACCGTAAAATACGGTGGCGTAATTAACAACAAGGTCCCGTAGCGCCATGGATTTCTCCGCCCGGAAAAACCAGGCGGAAAACGCTCCATGGCGCTACGGGAACTCGTAGTAGGGCGGACGGGTCTGCCGCGAATACCGCTGGCGTAAACCCACTCCGCCAGGGTCGTAATGAGGCCCATTGTCTTAGTATGTATCATTGATCATGTTTGTTTGTTAGAATCCTTCATAAGACAACTTCTCTGTCATTCTAGTCCTTCTCCATTGTCATGGTCCTCCATCACAGACCTTCATCCTCGTCCTTCATCATAGTGATTTGTCCATGTTCTTCTCCATCACATTCCTGCCTCCTAGACCTTCATTATAGCTTTTCATTATAGTCCTTCAACAAATTGGTTTGTAATGTGGCTTGCATGCCCTGCCAGGAGGGTGGACATAGCCTTTAAAGACCCGCCAGCCCGAGCTTTCGCTCGAGCCTCTGGTCGGGCTGCGGGCCGTTAAAGGCCATGTCCACCCTCCTGGCAGGGCATGAAAGACATTCGAACCCCCGGGGTTCATTTGAGGTTCGTCCGGGGTGCGAATTGCTTTCACAATTTGTCATTGGGAGATCCATGGCACTAGCACAGCCATTCTACCGATAAAAAAACAAAAAAAGATGCTGCCGTATGGAAAAGGAACAGGTCTATGGCAGCCAGATGGGAAGAGCTCCTGGATCGGAGCGCAATGCTCCGGTCCCACAGGTCAGTGGAGGGGTTGGGGAGGGAACAGGGAGATGCTCCCTGTTGCTGCCCCACCGCGAAAAAAAAGAAAAGGAACAAAAGCACCACCGGGGGAAGGGCCTCAGGTGGCTGGGACAGTGGGTGGGGATTGTGTATTCTCGCCCTCTGTTCCAGCCACCTGATTGGCTGATCAACCTCCCCAGGTGCGAATGTTCATCCTCCTTTATCATAGTTATTCATCCTAGGTCTATCCTAGGTCTTATCCTTGATCATAGTTGTAGGGGGTTTTGTCTTTTGGGGCAAATTCTGGATTTGGCAGTATTTCCCTACCATAGTAATTTGGTGGTAGATTGGCAGTTAATTGGCCTTACCATTAGAGATAGTTCAGTATTACCCTATTTTGGTGATAATATAGTGTTAGCTTTTATTGGCAGTAATTTTAGTGGTATCTTATTTTTGGTGGTATTTCTAGAATTACCTTATTTTTGTGGTATAGTGGTGAGCATGTCTTTTATACTATCACCTCATCATAGAACAAACTCTTCCTCATTACAATTGTGACCCACTTTTGGCTGACTTCAGGTACTCCATTGGCTTAGCACATTTTTAGGGAAACCAGTGAGTTTATTCAGAATGTCACTTATTGCATGTGGCTTGTGTTACTGACTTATTTACATCCAGTAACCTATGTGTCTTAGATGACACCGCCTTCTCTTCCGAATGCAGAGAATAGTGCATTCAAAACAAATACACACACCTTCCTACCTTGCTGAGATATATATATATATGCTATTCCTTGTTTACTACTTTAGCTTTAATGGTAAAATGTCAAATACTTTACCGCCCTGGTATAAACATCAAACCCTGATGATTTCCCTTTCCCTTGAAAAATGACCAACAGACGCGTAAAATGAAGAACAAAGGAAAAACCAATCTACTTTCAGTACACAATGTATTACACAATCATAATAACAAGGTTACATCATGTGATGTTACAATCATTTGCTCTTACCACATTGGCCACAGTATCGAGCCTACAAAAGATAATAGAAAAAAAATAGAAACAAGCACATCGCAAATGCAACTATGCAGAGAGAAATCTGACACATTTTATTTTCAACCCTGACTCACTACACTGTCTGGCAAAAATACATAATTTCTCATTCATTTTTTCCGCACCCCTCACTTGAAAACTAACTCACCCAGACATGCGAAGTCTGAATTTCTTGCTGCCAGGACCTTATCAGCGTGACCTCACAGCTCACAGACACAGAGTTCGGAACTCCTCCGTTTTCAATGCCAGCAACCCGTCCCTTTTATTATGGGCTGCCAGCTGTTTTCAAAGCTGCATTTACCGAGCCCCCATTCAGGGAGACACTGGCAGCATCCGAATCCCTGGAAGGACTGTTTGCCTTCAGATCCCAAGCAGCTCTGCCTACTTGCCCCATTCCAGCGGATTAAAAAAACTCTCCCTGTCTGGCACTCTTAGGTCAGTCCTCTCTGACATCAGCTCTTCCACTTCTTGATCCCTACCAGTCAAATTACAAGGATGTCCTGCACTATCTCCTTGCCTGTTAGAACAATGAAGGCTTCAGTGTAATATTGTTTCATTTAGTTCCTGCTGGTGCATATTTCTCCAATATTTCTCCCCTCCACAGAAAAACACAAGATGGCATGAATCTCAAACTGTGAATCTCTCCATGGAGAAAAATGAAATGAATTTCAAATTGTGCCTAACGAACTGCATTATAAAGTTAATGGGGACATTTAATTGCTTACTGGCTTTCATTAGTAATATTAGTTGTTAGTTGATTACATATTTCCAATGCAGTTCCACACAGATATGAAATCACCCAATTTACACCTACGCACACTTCTGCACTTTGAAATAACAGCACATTGTGCTAACTGTTTCTGAAATGGTTTTCCAAAAATGTATGCTTGCTGGCCTGTTGCTAAAAAGCTGCCCGTAGCACCCATTTCAAACTAACTGTATTTGCACACTAAACAATGAAACCCCACTTTTGCTTCCATTTTACTCTGCACACATATGTTGTTGTTTGCACAAATATGTCATTCATGGATATATCCCTACATAGTCCTTTGTCGTAGACTTTTCTTTGTATCATATTATTTCTTTATAATCCACCATAGCCCTTAATCCTGGTGCTTTTGCTTTAGAGTCCGCCTGAGTCTTCCTTTTTCCATAGTGCTTCCTCCCAATCCTTTGCCTTGATCATAGTCCATCATAGTCCTCCACCTTTGACAAAGTTCTTCATCCTAGCCCATCTCCTTCGTCATAGTCCTTTTCTTTTAACATAGTCCTTTGCCAAAGTCTTTGCCATAGGCCATAGGTCTTCTCCATTGTACTGGTCTTTCTCCTTCATTAGTAATAATAATACTTTATTGTGGTATAATCCAAGAAATGGATTTTACACAACACATTTTAAATACATTCATTCATTGTTACATCAATTATCCATATATGAAATTCATACTAATATAGGTTATATAAGGGAATAAGTATAATAAAATATATGCGAAAATATCAAATACAAAAGTTAAAATATAAAAGCACAGGACAGCGTAATGTCACAACAGTATACTATAATACCATTATAATCACATTTATAATCATAATTACAATACGAAAAGTGCGTTCTAATTCTACTGATGTTATTGTTATTATTATTTATTGTTGATTGATGTCCTTGTTACTGCTATTCCTGTGTTGGTGATAGTAAGGGCATTATTTGTGTCCATACTCTAAAAAGGGACAACTGCAAACTAAGAGATTCAGTGTTTAAACACATATACCAAAAATCATCCTCAATAATTGCCTCATAATTATGGACCCATTTATCATATGCATTCATGTATATAGGGCCCAATTTAGGGCACAGAGTTAGCACGTGTCTAGTGGTTTCCGATTTTCCTGCCCCTTGACAGATACGGCATATCCTGGCCTCCCTAGGTATTTTCAATCGTGGTCCTATGATAGTCAATACAGGCAACTGGTTGATTCTTAATCTTAACAAGAAATTTCTCACCTCAGGGGCCGGGCATAGTAACAGATATGGCTGCACTTTTAAATATCTATGTGAGACATATCTGACCGCCTCATATCCCTTCAATTTGGACAAGTGGTCTAGATTTGCACACCAGTCCCATTTGTTCAGCTTTTCCTCAAATGCCTTTTTTTGATGGATGTATGGTAATTTGCTCAAGTTTGTATAGGTCCAATCAATTTCCCTAAATAATGTTTCATTCAGGTCTTTGTAATTAGTGCCACGTATGTGCCTTTCTGTGTCGTAGTTTTTTCCTGCCAGGCCCAGCAGTTTACAATGGGGGTCTGCACGCGATTTTAGGTAGAACGCACCTCGAGCCCGAAGTGCTCTACCTCTAAGGGAGATGAGGCCCAGTTCTAGGCGGAGATATTGTATCGAGCAAGAAGGACCCAGTCCCAGCACCATACGCCAGAAGTGGCCTTCCAAAGTGTTAAGCCAGGTTAGGTCTTGCATGGCCAATGCCTCCAAACCATAGAGAACTGTCGGCACAAAACATTGAAGGTAGAGTTTCAATATACCAGCCATACTGAAGCCGGCCGTACCCTTAGCGAAATTGAGTTTTGCTCTACGTGTCTTGTGTCTTATTATGGCATCATAGTTTGTGGGTGCTTTAAAGTCCAAACCCAAATAGGGATATTGTTCCACAACCTCAATTTTACCCACTTTGGTATCTATACCCGTGCGATGAGGTCCCTTTCGTGCTATTGTCATTATTTTTGTCTTTTCCACATTAATTACAAGTCCTATCTGGGTGGCATACTCCCCTAACTCATTCATCATGTTCTGTATACCGGACATCGTGCGATCTAGAAGAATCAAATCGTCCGCATATAGCATTCCTATTACGGGAGTATTACCTAATTTCGGGGGGCAATTTGATTTTATAGCCATATGATCTAGCAGGTCAGCTATATATATATTATATAGCATGGGTGCGGTTATACAACCTTGCTTGACTCCCATGTTGATATTGATATTTTCCGTAGTGTCGCCTTGATCATTAAGGCGCACCCTGGTAGATGTATTGCTATATAAGGCAATTAATATATCTAGAATCCACGTCGGACATTCCAACGCCTTTAATTTAGACCATAATATGTTCCGTATCACCAAATCGAAGGCGCTACTAAAGTCTACAAAAGCGATGTATAGCGTGGAGTCTTTGCTGCTCGTGGTGTTGTTAATAATTTGGTCCAGTATCCTGATGTTATGTGTAGTGCTAGATCCCGGCCTAAAGCCCGTTTGTGCATAATTTAAAATGCAGTTTTCAGTGACCCACCTTTCAATTTCTTTAAGAACTAGTGTATTAAAGATTTTACTGGTGACGTCTAGCATAGAGAGTTGCCGATAGTTAGTAGGTTTAGTCCGTTCCCCCTTTTTATATATCGGTATTAATATAGATTTTTTCCAGGAAGTCGGTATCTGACAATTTCTACAAATTCTTGAGTACAAGGTGAGTAAGAGTTGTGCCCAATTATGTGGGTCCTTCTTCAAGACTGCGTTAGCAAGGCCATTTGGGCCGGGGGCATTTGATGTTTTTAGATTCAGAATACATTGTTTTATACTCTTATAGCTAAGGGGGAGGGGCCATATTTTTACACAACTCAAGCTATTAGTGATGTTCATGGTCTCTTTATAAAATTTGTTAGAGATGTATTCAACCCACTTATCCCTTGCAATGGGATTAAGAACTCTCATTTTCTGTTCACCCCCCGCCTGGGCAAGTATCTGCCAAACACTACGGCTATTCCGGCTACATAAAGCTACTACAAAATTCTGCCATTGTTTTCTTTTTTGAGTTTGCCGGTACATTCTGAGCCATCTCTGGTATTTTCTTTTTATTGCAGCCATTTCAGCCTTGTACTCCTCTTCATTACTATGGATAGTCTTGTGCATTCTGATGCTTCTAATGGCTCGGCGCATAATACGTTTTTGGTCTCTTATGTTAATATCAAAGTTTGGTTTTCCCCTTCTATTCCAGCTCAATCCTGGGCCCTGAGTACCCCTAAACAGTGTGTGAGTCAGATGTGTGATCCAACATTCAATGTCTTCCGGGCTCTTACCCCTCAATAGCTGTTTAATGTTAGTGCCGTTTGGGAAGGTGATACATATCATCTTTTCGATATTTCGTTGGGACCATCTGATCTTATTTCCCGCCTCGTTAGATCTAATTTCACTCCATATACCATCCCCTGCCAAATCTCCACCACCCTCCATACTTAAAGTTAGCATGCCGTGGTCGCTAAAGTTATTCAGGGTAACCTTTAACTGTAGTGTGTAATTTAGCAGGCCCTCAGAGATGGCTATATAATCCGAAACAGAATGCTTTTTTCCTACCAACCATGTATCTTTTCCCGGTATATCCCCCCTTGTTCGTCCATTTAGTATGGTAAGATTCCATTCCTTAAGAATTTCTAGCCATAGTTTGCCTTTATTATTACTCTGCAGTGTAGGTATCTCGCAGATATTCTGTACAAAGGGGTAGTTCCCACACCCTTCTGTATCCCGGCATCTCGCATTTATATCACCTCCCAGAAGGATAGCGGCTCCTTCTTCCCCCAAGCTCCAGGTGGTTAACAGTGAGTCCAACTTATCTCCCAATGCTTCAGTGTTCGTGTCCCCAGGTGGATCATAGATGTTTATTATGAGGACCTTCTTTCTTCCCGCCCAGCCGCCTGGTGGGCTTATTTGAATTGCTAGTATATTACCTCCAGGGCCATCCTGATGGATCAATTTAGGGTTGTATGCTGTTTTAGCACTAATTAATAATCCCCCTTTCGGTCTTCCCCGTTCTCCCCTGATGGCCATATTTTGATAAGTTACATATCCATCAAATTCCAGATCAAAGGTTACCCACGTTTCTTGGAGTAGGAATAAGTCATTGGCCAAAAGAAGTTCCCGGGCAGGGCCCTCACTCGTCCAGTGACTAAATCCCCTTGTATTCCAGCTTGATATTATTGAAATTCAACAACTTTTTTTCTGCGCAAGCCTTTCTTGGAGCCATTCCCAACCTTGCTTATCACTAAGCCTTTGAGTGGCTTTTGTTGTATTTAATGTTAGAGGGCTAGTAGAACATGCACACTTGCATTTTTGGCAGTTTTCATCATTCATCTCTTCAGTAATAGGTACGTCCAACTCGTATCCTAGATATTTAATAGATGACTGATTAGCCCTTATTATAGCAGCAGTTTCCGGGAGGTAGCAGTGGATGATTGTATGTTTCCCTTCTTTACTGTGTGAGGGTTCAACAAATTCTACGTCATCAGAATTTAAGATTCTTAGTGACGGTATTTTGGCAAATAAGGCAAAGAGTCTAGATCGATTCAGCTGTATGCCAGTTTTGCCATTCTCAGACGGGGATATAATCACATTTTTAATGTCTACCTTAGGTGGCTCCGCACTCCCACATTCCTCCATAATTTCTCCTTCTTGTAGTGGGCCCGGTGTGGGCTCCAGCTCGGGTACTGGTTCTGGTCTCCTAAGGGATAAATCCGGATCAGATGTGGTAGAGGAGACCGACTGAGCTGCCAAATTCTGATTTGCGTGCGCCGGTTGTTCTTCCATGAGCCAGCTCGTCAAAGTGCCCACTGTTTGAGCAGATCTTCTTTTCTTACGTGCAGCACGTTTGCGCTGCTTCTTGGAGATATTTTTTTTGGAGATATTTTTGCCCGGAGGGGGGCAAGGGGTGGAGTTCCGGGGAGGGGGGGGTTAGTTGTTTTCTCTGCCCTTTTATTCGCTGTTCTTTTTTGTTTCCTGCTTAATAGACCCACTATTTCGGGTTCCTCTTCCTGTTCTCCCGCTGATATCTTCACATCTCGGTCATTTGCCATTTTTTCCGCCATCTGTGCTGCGTTTACTCTGTCCAAATCTTCATGCGAATCTTCAAATGTCGGTATGCCTCTCCCGTCTATGCAGGGGGAACTAGGTATTTTGTTAGTTGTTTTTAGGAGTTTATGTAGGGCTAAGATCACCCTCCCCTGAGCTTTCAGGTCCTCATGCATCGTTCCACAAAGTTTTAATAGGATTTTAATGGCAAAATTCAGTGTCGCGTTTCCAGTTTGAGAGGTTTCATGTATGTTATGTTATGTTACCTAAATTTGTAGAGCGCACGGTCGCCCAGGGGCATCATGGCGCTGATGAGGAAACTGTCACACAGGAAGAGCAGTAATAGTCGGGGGGCTAGAATAAGGTAGTTTTCAGGGCTTTCCTGAAAGCCAGATGGTTGGAGATAGACTTGAGTGGCAGTGGGAGGGCGTTCCACAGCCTTGCCGCAGCAATGGAAAAGGCTCTGCCGCCGAGTCTTTCCCGATTGTACTTAGGAACCACCAAAAGGTTGGTGTTCAGGGAGCGAAGGTTGCGTTCTGGTATATAACGGACAGATTTAGTTTGGAGAAACTCAGCACCTCGGCCCTGGATTGCCCGGTGGACAATGCATAGTGACTTGAACTTAACTCGCTGGGCCACCGGGAGCCAGTGAAGTTGGCGAAGCACTGGCGAGATGTGAGCTCCATAGGGGGAACCTGTGGCCAGTCTGGCTGCCAGGTTCTGTATGCGCTGGAGACGTTGGAGAAGGCCCATTGGCTGGGCAAGGTATAAGGAGTTGCAATAGTCCAACCGTGAGAGGACTAATGCGGCTACCACAGGAGGACGCATTGCCTCTGGGATCATAGGGAGGACCCTCTTGAGTATCCTGATCTGTTGATGGGCAGATTGGCAGACCGTAGAGACCTGGTTTGACATGGACAAGGAAGTGGAGAGAATAACTCCTAGGTTCTTTACTTTGTCCACTGGACAAGGCAGGGAGCCCAGTGAGGTGGGCCAGAAAGCAGGGGTTCAAAGTGATGGGCGGGGGGGACAACCCACCAACATCACCTCAGTTTTGTCGCCGTTAAGCTTGAGCCAGTTTTGGTCCATCCAAATGCCGACTGATGTCAAACAGTCATGAAGAGAAACTGAAGCCTTGATATGATCCTGATCCAAACGGATCAGGATTTGAGTGTCATCCGCGTAGGAATAGCAATTAAGTCCATACGAACGGATAAGGCAGACCAGAGCCCATATGTAGATATTAAATAGAATAGGGGAAAGAGAGGATCCCTGGGGAACACCACAGGTGAGGGCACAGGGGACAGAAAGGAAAGGGGGCATGGCAAGGGCATGAGTGCGGTCTGCAAGAAAGGAGGTAAACCAAGCCAGAACTGATCCAGAGATCCCGATTTGTGCTAGGCGAGAGAGGAGAATAGGATGGTCCACTGTATCAAATGCGGCATGTACACTGAGATCTGGATGCGTGGGGTCTTCTGTTGGGTTTGCTGAGTCAAAAACCATATTGGGGCTCGCTGATAGCCTTGGTGCCTTTGGTACGGGAGTAATTGTGGCGGCAGGTATGGAGACATAGGGGGTGGTTTCAGTTTGTGATGCAGAGGATATCAAAATGGGAGATCCATTTCCCCTTGGTGCATGACTAGCCACCAAATTCTCATGTACGAGCACCCGTTCTGTATTTTCAGCCGGTTTTTCCACATATGAGTTACCAATTTGTTGGAGCTCCAACTGTTCTGCTCCTAGTTGGGTCCCTTCTTGAGTTCCCACTCGTTCTTGTAGTGCATAGCACAATTGCAGAAGGGAGTCATTATCCAAGTCCAGAGGGAGATAGCTTCCTTCTCCCTCCAATTGTGAGACATTGTTTTCATTCCGTGCAACATCAGCCTCTCCTTCTCTCGTTTTACTTGGGAAGTAAGCATCTAGCGGTCCCTTTGGTGGGGCCTCAGGCTTATCTCCAAGTTCCTTTGGTTCCCCACGTTCCAGAGACTTTTTATTACATGTGTCCACAGTCTCTTTGTTTGAACGTAGGCCATAAGGTTTCTTCGCCCTGGCCGCCGCCGATTTATTACGATTTGCCGCCTTTCCCGGCATTTTGGGCGATTTATACCCGAGCTTATGATTCCCTTTGTTATGTGCTAATAATCTAGTTTTGCACTCGGCTCACAATAGAGTCAATTGTCTGAGGTCCCGGGGTAGATTAAGGGCAGACCGAGGGCTATGGTAGAGTATCTATCACACTCCCAGGGTCTGTGCAATAGTGTATAGCGGAATCGAGGGCTATGGCAATAATAACTCTCTCACTCCCACGCTTCCCTTCCTTTTATCAGGCAGGTACGCTAGTTATTTAATATTTGCCATAGATAGTCCAGCAGAGGCAAGCATTTTTAATGGCCAGGTTCCATGTGTTTCAAAGAAGATTTTCACAGTACCTTTAGTCGTTTTCCTGGTTTCCTATTTTCTGCTCCTTCCTCGCTCCCCGAGGAACACGAGAAACACACTGCGCACACCGCGCGCTCCGCGTACAAGTGCCTATTTGAAAGGCCAGTCCGCCCACTCCGGTGAGGGAACCAAAGGCACTGTAGAAAGACTGCCGTTGAAAATGATCCTTGCAGGAAACACGAGAAACACACTGCGCACACCGCGCGCTCCGCGTACAAGTGCCTATTTGAAAGGCCAGTCCGCCCACTCCGGTGAGGGAACCAAAGGCACTGTAGAAAGACTGCCGTTGAAAATGATCCTTGCAGGAAACACGAGAAACACACTGCGCACACCGCGCGCTCCGCGTACAAGTGCCTATTTGAAAGGCCAGTCCGCCCACTCCGGTGAGGGAACCAAAGGCACTGTAGAAAGACTGCCGTTGAAAATGATCCTTGCAGGAAACACGAGAAACACACTGCGCACACCGCGCGCTCCGCGTACAAGTGCCTATTTGAAAGGCCAGTCCGCCCACTCCGGTGAGGGAACCAAAGGCACTGTAGAAAGACTGCCGTTGAAAATGATCCTTGCAGGAAACACGAGAAACACACTGCGCACACCGCGCGCTCCGCGTACAAGTGCCTATTTGAAAGGCCAGTCCGCCCACTCCGGTGAGGGAACCAAAGGCACTGTAGAAAGACTGCCGTTGAAAATGATCCTTGCAGGAAACACGAGAAACACACCATTAGAGCCCTTATCTTTTGTGCTGGTCCTTCTCCATCAAAATCCTTCTCATTAATCATAGTCCATCATATCCCTTCTCATTCATCATTGTCCTTTTCCTACATCACAGATCTTTGTTTTATTCCTTCTTGTTATTCCTAGTTGTCGTTCTTCTTCCTAGTCCTCTTCTTTCATCATAGTCACTCATCCACGTTTTTCAAGCTTATACTTCCGTCTAGTCCTTCTCCTTCATTCCAGTCCATCTCCTTCATTTCATACCCTTCTTTTTCCGTAGTCCTTCTCCAAAGTACTCCATTGTTCAAGTTCTCCATTGTCCTAGTCCTCCCTTATAATTCTCCTTCCTTTTCTTTCTTCCTTCCTCTTCTTCATTCTCCTTCATCCTGATATTTTATCCTATTTACTTTTCCTCCTCCCTAATCTACCTCCCTTCTCCTTCATCCTGCTCCTTCACCTTCATCTGTCTCCTTAGTCCTAGGCCTTTATCTTTCTTATTCATACCACCTTAGCCTTTCCTCCTGCATCCTAGTTTATCCTAGTCATTAATCCCAGTCAGATTATCTCAAAGCTACTCTCTAATCTCACAGCGAGTCACATTTTCCCTCCCTCTCCACTCTACTGCTTCATCTCTCTTTTCTTCTTTTCCCAATCCATATGTCAATCTCTCTTTCTGTCTAACTCTCTGTCTCACTTTCTCTCACTTTATCTCTCTTTCTCTTCTGCTTATGGAAAGGAGTATGATGTCTCTCTGGTTAGAAATGGTGCAAGAACAGGCCAAGAATGTATTAAAGACTGCATGGAGAGTTTGTAAGGGAGCTGGAAAATTACATTATAAAATGTGATGTAATCTATTTGAATGTCACTATCTTATGCTGAAATAAATACCCCTTAGGCCTGCATTTTTATCTATTTTATTTATAGTTGATTTGTAAAGCACCAGCGGTGAACATAGTCACTCTATGGTGCCAAAGGTGGAGGAGGAAGGTAGGACTGATCTTCTCATGGCAGGGGAAAGTGGGAAGTGCAGATGGGTACATGCAGGTACCCAACACAGACAGGACAATGCTTACTACTAGACAGAGCCAAGAGCTGCAGTAAAATTAACTAGGTGAGGCCGGCTAGCAACAAAAAAATGCATTGGTAGGTTTCCTCCATGGCTAGGAGAAGGGAAAGGGATGTGTGAGTTTCAGCTATATGGTAGCAGCAAGTAGTGCCAGGGCCATGAAGAGTAAGCCTTAACTGAATGACTGGTGGTGCCACCTGAACCAGGTCAGATACTAGGACCTAAATTAGTGAGCGATGGACCACTGTCTATGTGTCAAAAAAGTCCTTCAAAAGGAGAATCTTAAGAGCTTCTGAAAAGAGGGGAAAAGGGAGTTCCACAAGCACCACCCACAACACAAAGGGTACTGCCACCAAATTCTTACTTTTCAGATCTGTGGACCGCGAGGGACCTAGAGGTGGAGGATTTCAGAGGTATGGAAGGAGTGTAGGCAGGCTGTTTACATAGAATGTTGATGGGCCAAAGCCATTGAGTAACCATTTGATAAAGCAGAGGGATGCCAGTAGCCTGTGCACAGATTTCCAGGCTAGGGTTATGTGGTCTCAGAATTTTAGACCCAGAATGATCCTGACAGGTTTTCTGGGTCATCTGCAAAAAGTGACGTTAGGGAGACCAAGATGCTGTTGAAATAGTCCAGTCTAGATAGGAGTAGAGCCCTGATACTGTGTGAGAGAAGTTGTACCGAAAGTCGGGTTCGAGTAAGTAGCCTGCCCGAATTCCGGTTGAAAATGGGATATTCGGCTTCACTCGAAGTCGAATAGTTTCCTTTACATACACTAAGTACTGCTTTTACTCCATGCCTGGAATCATTCAGGCATGTCATCTTTATCCATTAAAAGGATCATTAAACAAATGCTGCTGTCACATTACTTATTGAGTCCAGGCAAAGCAGAAGTGTGAAAGTGCAAACAAAGTTGCTGCCCTGCATGTGCTGGACAGACCGACTTTCATCTGGTGGTTTGCTGGGGAAGGGTGAGCTGAAGCAAAAATATCAACATTTTTAATGCATCTCTGGTATCCACTACATTTTGCAGTTGAAAACCATTGAGCTGGAACAGTAGTTCATGAAGTTGCTATTGAAAAGGCTATTTTCTTGAGGCACTTAATTTTTTTTTTATTTATTTATTGTTTGGCTGTATGAAACAACCTTTCAACAATTACAAAATGGATAAAAGTATATCAAAAACATATTACAATTCAATTCATCAATATATAACACATTTTTAAATTTTGCACCTGACACCCAATATATAAAAGATTTTAGTAGCAGCAGCATTTTTTTTTGTTTTTTTTTTGTTTTTTTTTCCCTTTTTCTCTCATTCTTTTTTCCTTTCTTTCTTTCCCTTCTAGCACCATTCTCTTAAGACAGCATTCACAATCACCTTGGATATAATTCATTTAAAAAGCCTGTTGTAGCTAATCTAATTGACATTCTCTTTGTACCAAAAATCAATAGCCATAATTCTTCCATATCAGTTACAGTTTGCGTTGTAAAACAATGGAAATAGTATTTACAACGTATAACATATAATGCAGGACAGTAGACAATAACATGTTTCAGCGTTTCTGCGTTTGCAGGATCCATACAAAAACGGCAGATGTTCTCGCTGGCATCAATTAGTTTTCGCCTAAATAAAATATCCCTTGTATGCCACAAATTTAGACGAAAACGAATATAGTCATCTCTGAATTTAGGAGATGGATATTTTAAAATGTATGGTTCCGCAACTCTAAATTTTTTATGGCCAAACTGGGCAGTGTTCCAGTATTTAGAATGGGAACATTTTTCCAAGGTATGTATCCAGTCTTGCCGATATAATTTAGTTTTAGCCTGCGTTGGATTATGAATTAAAATATCTACGGAGATGTCCGCATCTGAAAGGATATTTATAGCTGTGTTTAGCCAGCATTTTGGGTATTGATGATCTGAGTATAGTAAATATTTACCCAAGATACCGGATATATCTAGACATTGTAATGACAGGATGCATTTTCTCAACAAGGCTATCAATTTCCAAGCAATAGTACTGTATAACGATAGCAGCCCTAATTCAAAGCGAATCATTGCAATGGGGACACAGGTAGGCAGATTAAAAATTGAGCGCCAATATTTTCCTTCTAATCGATCCCACACTAAACGGGGCAGCATCGATACAGCTTCAGAGCCATACGAGATAATGGGTTTTACTTTCATGGAATAGAATGATATTATATGATTGCATGTAAACTTTCCAAATTTATATAAAATGGCCTTAGATTGGGAAATTAGGGTTTGCAGTTTCAATTCAAGTTCTTTTTTGAACACATTATCATTGTTACCCTGACTGATCATAATGCCCAAGTATTTATATGTTGAGGTTAGGAGAATCGACTCCTTTTTTATATACCACTTGTATTGAAAGTGTTTTGTCATTTTACGATTTTGGCACATCATAATTTGAGTTTTCGTTAAGTTTACAGTCATAGCATTTTCTACAGTATACTCTGATAATCCATTAATCAAACGTTGCAGACCTGCAGGAGTTTTTGATAATAGAACAAGATCGTCTGCATAAAGGATCCATGGTATCTGTTCTTGGTCTAATTTAGGAGCATCAGAGTTAACATTCTGAAACTTTTCACCTATATCAAGGATGAATAAGTTAAACAATGTAGCTGCCAAGATGCATCCCTGTTTTAGTCCTCGATATGTTAAAATGGGGCGGGTTAGTATCCCATCACGAGTAAGACGAATCTGAACTGATGTATTTTCGTGAAAGATAGAAATTAACTTGACCAAAGAATAGGGGCAGCCCAATAGTAGCAGTTTTCGCAGCATTAACTTGCGATCTATAGAGTCGAATTCTTCCTTGAAGTCAACGAAGGCAATGAATAGCGATTGCTTTTGCTGACAACAGAGTGCCTTGATTGCAGTCAAGGAGACGATATTTATAGCCGTTCCCTTACCAGCTACAAATCCTGTTTGAAACCTATCTCTCATATTTGATGAATTAATCCATTGTTGGAGATCTCTTAGAATTAATGAGGCAAAGATTTTCCCAGGAGCATCTAACAGGGCAATTGGCCTATAGTTTGTGGGGTTTTGTCTATCGCCTTTTTTATAAATGGGTACAATCAATGAAGTACACCATGATTTAGGGATCTTTTGGGTAATTACGACTTGAGAGAAGATTTCAAACAGGATGGGGGCCCATAGGTCCGGAAATTCTTTTAGCATGGCATTAGAAAGACCATTGGGGCCTGGAGCACGGGATCTACTTGCTTTGTGGATAAGATTAAGAATATTGTCCATTGTAAAATCTATTGAGAAGGATCCCTCAAGTTTTACAGGAGGTACGCAATTAGTAGAAGGGAGAAGAGCATAAAGATCAGTAAAATGGGAGATCCATATGGTAGAAGCAACGTCATTAGTCTGCATCTGACATTGAGTGGTGTTATATGTGTCTGATATTAATGTCCAACATCCTGCAGTGTTTTTAGTCAACATTTTAGCTAACATTGCTTCACCATCTTTCTGGTATAATAAAGAACGATAAGTTCTTCTCCAGTTCCTATGTTTAGTTTTAATTGCTTTAAGAGCAGCTAAGCGCTGATCTACTGGTAGAGATTGAATCGCTTTCTTATTTTTTAGAAATAGAGCTTTCGCTTTCTGCATATCTTGGTTATAAGAGTGAGCTGCAACCGAAGAGCTTGTTATCTTAGTAGAACCGGCAAATTGATACATTAGTTTTGTATAATCAATATCAGAATTACAGTGGTTTAGTGAGGTTTCGCTTGATGTTTTAAGAGAATCTGTGAAATGTAATAGTTTCGTACTGGTCCATCGTAGGCGATTTCGACCAAGATTCACTTCAATAGTTCCTTCCATTGTTATAGGAGTCATAGGGGGAGCAATGCTTTGATCAGTACAGTTCAGTGGCCAGTGAAGATGTAACATATTATGATCACTAGCCAAAGATGGCAGAACCTGAAACCCTTTTAGGAGATAGAACAAGGAGCGGCTAACATAAATGAAATCAATAATAGCCACAGAACTACCCCTTTTCCATGTCGGATGGGGAGGAGAGTCCTCAGGAAATTATCCGTTTACCATGAACATGTCTTTCGATTGTATAAACGCATTCCAGCTTCGTACTCGATCGTCAGATAACACTTTGCTACTATTTAGACAATGGAGATTTAAATCTCCCGCTAAAATTATGTGCATTTGTTTCTTGTATTGATGAATTTTTTCCCATAAGCGTTCAAGGGAGCGCAAGTAGGAATCAGTGGAAAGAGCGACTGGATTCCAATATGTATTAATCAAAGAGTATTGACAATCGTCAATAGATAGTTGTGCTAGCTGGAGATACGGAGTCAAGAATTCATGTGAAATAACACTCATGGATGGAGATGTTTTCAACATGATTAACAGACCAGACATTGGTCGACCTTTAATAGCAGAAATAGCAGGATTTAGGATGGGATAATACCCATCCCATGACGGGCAGTTAGTTAGCCATGTTTCCTGTAATAATATAAAATTGTACTCTCTTAGTTTAATGACAGCATCGGAGAAGAGATGTTTGAAGCCTCTAGTATTCCAGCTTAACAATGAAAGATGCTTACTAGGGGAGACGCTATGCTTGGGAGGTAGAACACCGACATTCACACTGTTGTTTACATTGAGAATCACTCGAGTTCACTTTAGTGGCGGTAGCCAATGTTATTTGTGCATCTTTATATGGGATTGTAATAGCAGAGCTTCTTTGATGGTCAATAGCAAGCTCAAAACCCAGATCCCACAAGGCAGCGCGAGCGGCCCAAAGAGTATTTAGAACCACTCTTGAGCGGAGCCAGATTCGCACTAAGGACAGGTCATTATTATTTAAGAATTCAACTTGTTCAATATCAGCGGAATTAATATCCTCCAATGCGTATATATCACCAAAAATAGCTAAAAGGCTAGCACGATTCAAATCATATGAGTGATACGGCAAAGGTCTACATCTAATAATTAATGAGTGAAGATTTTGTTTTACATCGGGTTTTTTCTGTCTATTTAGAGTACTTTCTGGATTCAAGTTGAGTGTCGCATGAGGACTTATGTGTTTAGTAGGGACAAATGGAATTTGTTTTGAAGTAGAGGCAGCAAATACAGATTGGTTTAGATTCGAAGTAGCAATAGATGAAGGTAATTTCTGCCCGCCTTCGTCGTACTTAGTGCTATTATCAGAGGACTGGTGATATTTTAGCATGTATTGTTCAATGGCTGAAGCTATAATACGATCTAAGGTTGATGGCATGGAAGATAAATTACATTGATCCATTTTATTCGCATCTGCCAAGGAAGGAAGAGAAAGCGACTGTGGTACTGATTTTATTGTAGAGGGTAATGTAAGTTGAGATAGCTTATTGGTTCCAATTTGGGAAAGAGCACTATCTTTGATTTTAGATCCATCACTAATATTAGATTCAGCCGGGGTAAGTTTAAGGCTTTTAGCTTCTAAATAAAGGTCTATTTCTTTGCGCAGCTCTGAGCGTTTTAAACACAGCTCAGTATCAAATAGATCTTTCACTTTTGCAGCACTGACTGATGTTGGGTGATTATCAATTATCGCAGACTCATTGTTAATCAAAGCCACAATATTATTTAGGGGCGAATGTTCAGCTGGAGGTTGTAAATTTACAGGTTCTTTTAGGCTTTTCTCTGCAGCGATTTTTGCATATTTATCTCGTCCTGCTTTAGCAGCTATAGTCATTTTATTTTTGGCAGGTGGTTTTAGCCCTTTCAAAAATGATTTGGCGATCGAGGAGGGAATGTGCTGCTTTGGTAGATTTTTTGTTTTCTTTTTTAAGGGGCTTGTATGAGTCTGTTTGGCCGGGACAGCACCTGAGAAAATTGTGAATAGTTCTTTAGAAGGTTGTAATTCATTCGCTGATGGTGAAAGCAACACAGTATTAGGGAATGGACATACAGGAGCACACTTCTCAGTAGGTGAATGAAGTTCTCGAATAATATGTGGAAATGTAGGGAGGGTAAATTGGACAGATGTAGCCGTATTTGTCATAGACAGTTTTGGTTTTTCTAATGGATTATGGGAAGAATCATTAGTTGCTTCCTGCTGTAATAATACAGCAGAAGTTAACTTTGATTTTTTAGGAGAAATGGGGGCAATGTCATTATATGATTTCAACTGTTGTGAACGTAGTTGTGACTGCCATCTCATTAATTTAATAAGTTGCTTGTCTTGGATTTTAAGTTTTTCATCTAAGGTCTCACATAGTTTAAACAATGATGATATAGCCAAATTCATAGCGTGCAAGGCGGTTTCAATTAGTACTGTAGAAGACAAACATGCAGTAGATGGATGGGGTAAAGAATGCAAGGGCATGGAAGGAGAAATAATGGGTTTCGGCATGGTGTCAGACCGTCTGGGAGTAGGCGCTAAATATGAGGATACAGACATATGTTTCTCATCATCAGAGTATATGTGGGAGATTTCTGGTAATTCGTAGTTTGCTTCAAGCACCACATTAGTATCGATTAAGGATGAATTAGGACAGTGGTTAAGTTCATCTTGAACCTTTATAAACTCATCAGCCAATGCTATAACCGTAGGGTTAAAAGGTGTACCACACATAGCAGGAATACACGAAGCAGCTGGAGTTAATAGACCATTTGACCCAGATGTAACTAAAGGCTTGCTAATGGGCATAGATTTATCACTCTGCGGTAACTGTGTGCTCACTACTTTTGTGGCCTGTGGATCTTTGTCGCTTAATGATTTTCCCAGATCAGTATAGGGATCTGTCAAGGAAGCCGGTTGTATCGGAATTTCACTATCTTTCAGCATAGTTATATCTGAAATAGAGCGCTTGGGTTTAGGCTGGGTTATAGACGATGGAATATCAGACATAGGACAATTATCATGTAAATCACTGCTACAGGGCCTTTTGTCTTTGCCCATAATGGCAAGCATCTCCTGTATATCACGAGACGCTACTGTTGCTTTAGATCTCGCAATTTTAGGACCTCGGAAAGCTGAAGTTACTTGTGGACCCGGTGTACTGCCCATTATTTTTCTTTTCTGAGAAGCTAAAGGAGGGGAAGAAGATGGAGCTGTCGCCAGCTTGTTTGATCTAAGATAATAAAAGCGTCGGCGCATTTAATACGCCACCCAGAAGAGCACTTGAATTACTATTTCAATTAGAGAGGATAGATTTTTTTTCCTCTTTCTTCACAAAGCAATGATATTCAACCAAATAGTCTGAGGCAGTTGTTCAGTTTTCAGGGAAGGGAACGCCCGACAGCTTGTGGAGCTGCCAGAGTCCGACTCTCCACCCCAAACCCTGAGAACTAGTCAAATAAGTGTAAGTGTGGTCAGCAGCTGAGAGCTTTGATTCAGACCACTCACCAATCACAGCCGAACAGCATAACAGCGACTCCAGCCCTTACTTCCTCCAGGGCTTAACGCCGCAAGGGTGGATATACCGGCAATTTATGCTGGGCTGGAATCACGTGACCACTCACGTGTGCGCGCTAGGCCCTGCCTCCTCCAGGAAGCAGGGGAAGCAGCAAGAGAGCGGCTCGCAGTGCTGCAGGGCACAAGTTGGGTTTTGCGGGTAATTTAAAAAGACGCTCCGATCATGTTCAGGAGGCACTTAATAATTTGCTGATGACCTGTGTGAGAAATCTGGAAGTTACAGTTTCCAGTCCCACCAATTCCCAATCCAAATCATATAATTAAGTGGATTAATATAGCTGTTGCAGATATCCCAGTAAGTGCCAAACCCTGAGTAAAATAGCCCAGGCGGTAGCGTGCCTGCAGCAAATAACTGTATTCAGCCTGCAAGCTAAGGTTATGAAGCAAGTAAGACAGCTCAGTGGGAAGTGTGCCTACGGCAGAGATGTGCTTATAATATCGAAACATAGGGTACAATTCCTTCCCTCCAACTTTCTCATATTGCCAAAATGAGCGCCATTGAATTGAGAAAAAGTGACAGATGTTACTAAAGAATGTGACTGTCTTTTTTAAATCAAAGTGCCACAGTCTGTGGTAGCAGAAATTTTCTTCCCAACATTAGAGAGTTAAAAAGAGGTATATTTGTGTAATAGAGACACAGAGGTACACGTTTACAATTTAGAAACATTGTACCAAATGGAGGTACAAGTGAAACAAACAAGTAAAATAAACATGCATGTGCCAATTAAAAATCAGAAAATCAGCACTGTCCCTTCCCTAAATGCTCAGCAGAGAACCATGGAGGACTCAGCATTCGCTATATATTTGTGTCTGGTGTCTTGTACCATGCCCAAAACACTACAAACATACCCCACCTACCCAACAAAGAAAGAAAAATACTATCTATTAATGAAAAGACAGGTTTTCACATGCCTCATCCCCACTGAGTACCACAGGTAGAATGAATGGCTTAAGCATAAATAAGGTTTGTATTTAGTAGCACTTCAGCAGTCAGCGGGGTACAAATTGATGTAAACACTCTTTGTGTTTCACGGCCTTGCTGGTGCCAGAAGGCTGAAGATGGGCAGGACCTAAAGAAAAATGTGAAAGTACAAGTAGTCACATCCCTCCCCTCACAGTGATTGCATACATAAATGCATACTATACCTTTGGGCTAGTCTTAGTTACTTGGGCCCTGCCCAACAAGTGACACCTATTAGATGCACCTATTAAATGCACCCAAAAACAAACTGTGCTGTTATTGAACAGTTTATTTTCTGAAAATGTATTGCTAGTACAGTCTACTACAAACCGCTTGTGCAATAAAAAATAAGGAAGGACTGTGTACCTTGTCAGGCTAAATCGGGTCAAGTCAGCCTTGGAGGAGCGAGGAACCAGGCAGCAACTCCATAGCAGGAGTCCTGAGAAGCAGGGAACAAGATGCTGTTGAGGAGGGACAAGAGTGTCTAACGGCTCCAGCCTGTCCGGTGATGGGAAAAGAAGAACCCCGACAGCAGACAAAGCAGGGGAAGACACTCAGCCGAGTAGGTAATAGGTGATAGAAGCTTACTGCTGCAGAGCCACCAAGGACAGAACGCTAAATGCTGAAGCAGTGCAGAAGCCCGATCAACTCCGAGGACAGACCGGAGAGCGCAATAGCATTTCCCAAGGGTAGGGAATACGTTGGACCGGCTGGTGGGAAGCGGAGGGCACAAAACATGTGAAACCAATATGAACCATTATCCTTGGAGGCAGAAAGGGATAATGAACAAACTTTAAAAGCTGGGACAAACTGTATACAATATCCTATGTGGAATAGTACCTGACGGGGGAGAACACCAGGTCAGTTTAGTTGGGCATTGAGTGAAGCAGGAGTAGAGAACCCACAGAAACAGTAAATCAGGGTCTGTGACCCCTATGAAGTTGGGGGAGCCCACAAAAACAACCTACATGGGTCAAGGACCCACACAAGACCAGAGAAGCACACAGTCAAGAGGCGGAGGCCCAGAGCAGGTCAGGTAGGGCCTGAGACAGCCCAGAGGGATCTGAGATTCATGTGACAAAGAGAGAGAGGTGCAAGAACTTAAAACAAGGGGTCAAGGCCCAATTGCAAAAGTAAGAGATTCTTTCTGGAATGCTAAGTTCTATAGTCAAGTCTGCCAGGACAGTGCACCAGACTTGAGACTGCAAGTCTGAGTTGGAGAAAGAACAAGTGAAGAGACCTCCCACGCCCCCAATATTAGGAAACCATATTTTGTAATAATACGGTCTACACAGTTAAGTCTGGCAGTATAGTGAACCAGACTTAACGCTGTGTTTTGTGAGCTGAAAAGATGAACAAGGGGAAGAGACTCCCCCTTGATACTTGGGAACTTCATTTATTGTGTTTTCTCATTAGGAACTGTGCATTTAACATCTGTATCCAGAATGAGAGAAGTCTTCTACTGGATCAAGAAGACATCCAGATGTTCATTAGCCAGTCTAGTGTAAGGGACGGAAATAGGTTTGGACACAGGATTGTGGACATTTCATTTTAAAAGACATCCTGACAGGGTTCTTAGTGTCTTGTTGAGGTAGGGCAACCCTTCGTAGAAACAGGGCAAGAGAAGTTTTTGTTTTCTTTATTTTTATAATAAATGTATTTGCCTGAACTGACCACTGGACATGGCCTATGGATAAGCCCAGGGGAGACTATGACCAGGACGTGGGTTTCTACCAAGGTCTGAGCACTGCGTATATATTGATTGTGCCTTTTGGACATGGCTTGTGACCATGCCCTGAAACAAACAGGTCCAGGACACTGCCAAAAATTATAATAATCTTGCTGTAGGCACATACCAGAAACACGATATAAGGTTTAGAAACAACATGATCAAAAAGTCACCACGAACTGGAAAACAAAAAATAGTACAACAAAATTGAATTATTTTGCAAATAAAATGTTTTTCAATTCAAGTAAAAAAAAAATAATAAGGGCAGAGGGATCGAATGTGGAGACTGTTTCAAACAGTGGGTGGCAAGCAGGAAAATGCTTTTCTCTAGGTCTGGTTATTTTGTTGCATTTTTTAAATCTCAAGTACCTGATTTGCTGTGCCACAGGAGTCACTAGCAGAGAGACCTGTAATCTTGTCGCCATGTACGTAGAATGCTGAGGGTGTACATTCAACCTTACATTCATATGGCTTCATGCGGCCAACGGTACACAAACTATACAGGCTTGAAAAGAAAGCCAGTGTACAGAGGCTGGCATCAATGTCACATGGTCACACTTTCTATGCCTGATACCCAAACCAGCAATGTATTTCATCCCTCATTATGAAGTACTATGAGTGACTGGACAACAGAGCTCAATGACTCAGCAAGAAGGAAAGGTTTGACTCTGTAAAGCGGTGATATTTGACACTAGGGTTTTAGAACCTAAAAGGAAACCCAATGGTTTGAATTAATCAACAAAAGCGGGAATCATTCAGAAAAATGTAACCAACCAGCTCTTCCGGAACGGAAATCTGGAAATTGGTCTTAGTGTTGGATTTAAGATGGCCTGATGCATTCCATAGCTCAAAAATCAGGAGGCAGCACCCTACATGGGGACATCCTGCTCCGCTGACACTGGAAGAGAGTTGTGTAACATCGGCATCCTTGTGGATGAATGCGCCAATATACTCAAACAGATACACCAGATCCATGTACATACTGAACATCATTGGTGATAGGATAAACCACTGGGTCACACAAAAGCTCACAAGCAAGGCGATGACCTAGAGGACCCAATCTGGACAGACGGAGATCTGCCAGCGAGAAAAGACTGAAACCCCTCTAGCACTTTACATATCTGCCCATGCACATGTACAGGATGAAGCAGTGCCATGTAGCCACTGTGTTGAATGCCGCAGAGAGACCTAGCAGCCCTAGCAGACAAGCCCTCTCCTGACCCCCGCACCACCATCACCCAAAGAGAACATCAACCAACACCTGGAGCTCTTGGTCCTGTGATTTGGCAGAACACCAACGATGTGGCCCTTTAACACATAGAGACCTCATTCCCTACTCGACTATCTTCTGAAATATATGAACTTCTATTGACTAACCAGACCCCTCACGTTGGAGGCCCTAACAATGCCTACTGAAAAAAACAAAACAATGCCTACTGAAGTTAATTTGCAGCCATGTCCAGGGCGCACTGTTGGCCATGCATCGGGCACATGACAGCAATGCCCACTAGGTATGGCTTGTTGCCATGTCCAGTGGACATAGTATATAGTGCCTGGGACTAAGGCCTTCAGCCATCCAGATTGAACAGTGCCTACTGTGCATATGTTATGGCCATCACCTTTAGGCATTCCTGGTATGTTCACGGTGTCAGGGGCATGGCATCTAGTGCAAATAGGAATAGTGCCCAAAGCACATGGTGTATGGCTTACAGTTATTCCCAGAGGACACTGTGCCCGGTGACGGAGTTCAGACCTGCACTAGGTACTTTGAACCAACCTGGATTGCCTACTGTGCATGGCCTGTAATTAGGCCCAGAAGCCACTATGCCTGGGGTATGGTATGGCAGTGTGCAAATAGAAGTATTTCCAGCTGATCATTACCTGAAGCATGCACATTTGACACTGTGCTTGGCCATGGCCTTCACCTAGGCTCCAGGGTCAGTGAATCACCCCGACAATACCTCATCCATGTTTTATATTAATCAAGTCACTTGTTTTGTGCTGCATATCCCCAAAATGCCTCTATGCAAAAATGAATGGTGTGTGTTTACTTATGATCCTCCATCCTACAACTTCCCTGAATGGAACTTCACAGACCTTTCCAACACTGATTGTAGTGTGCGTAGTATGATTTTCGGAGACATTTATAAAACATATTTAAAGTAGGCTATGTTCGCTTTTCAGAAAGATGTAGGCCAATGTTATAAGCCTCCAAACTTGTTTTTTTTTTTTTTTTTTACAGTTCCCTGCCACTCTACCTTTCCAAGGGATGCAGTCGTTTGCATAGCCCTGGCCTCTTGGCTCTGAAGACCCACCTGCAGTTCCGCAAATGTTTCTATGTTTGCGTTTAAGGAATGCATAGCCCATCCCTTTAGACACTTCCTCATCATTTTAACGAGCCCAAGGGGGCTGCTCAGTGCCCATTCAAAAAATGTTCTCAGACTGGCTATCACATTTCTGGAGTTCTATCCATGCAAGGTCGGTGTTCCCAATTTATACAGATTTCCATAAAACCAAGTAAGCATCTTGCGCTGGTACCGATTCCAGATTTCAGTACATGTGTGCACATCCGGTGAGCAGTTCTTGCTCCAGCTGGGAACATGCATTCCTGAGGGTGCATGAGTGGGAAATGCAACTTTGAGTTACCCTCGATAACTTTGGCCCTCATGGGCGCAGCTTTTCAAAACGTTCCCAAGCAACGAACATTGGGTGTAACTTTTCTTTGGATTAGTTGAAAGGCATCAATCCTTTTCCGCATTTAAAAAAGTGTTCTTCTGTGTGATCGGCATGTGTACTGCATCCGGTCCCAATGCAGCGGTCGCAGCGTATTGTGCCCACACCTGGATTTAGAGAGTTTTATCCAGGGTGCGGTGATAAGTGGTTGGGTTCAGAGCGAGTTCAAGGAACTAGGAGCAGGAAAGCAAGTTCAAGGTAGCCATAACTGCAGAGTCACTATCACCGACTCTTTAATACATGTTACTGAGCCAGCCATAGCGACTTTGTAGTTATGGGTCAGTTGGACTTCATATAGAAAGAGCACTTCTTGAGATGTTTATACTCTTGGTGCCGTTTGACAGAAATGCACAACACATTTAAGAAGTATATTCCTTACGTAAAAGTTCAATTTCTCATATATGCTCTTCAAGGAATGGCTCCTCCCCAACACCTCGTTACACACACCCTCCACCCCAGGGACGTCGTTTCACCAAAATGCCTAAGGCAGCAGGAGTGACATCATACACCCGATGACATCACATGAAATGACGTCACATGACCTCTGAGCCAAATGGCATCAGTTCCCCTTTCACCTTGAAGTGGCTTGCGGGCATAAAAAAAGCACATGTATACTTTCTTAAATACCGAATAGGGGCAGGGCAGTGAGGTGCTTAAGAGGGCTGTAACATGTCTCACAGTAAAGACAAAAGTCTGATTTGGA
The DNA here is from genome assembly GCF_040938575.1 of Ambystoma mexicanum. Lineage (NCBI taxonomy): Eukaryota > Metazoa > Chordata > Amphibia > Caudata > Ambystomatidae > Ambystoma > Ambystoma mexicanum. The sequence goes on from NC_090932.1 coordinate 1,432,534,640, forward strand.
AAAGGAAGCAAACAACCACATGTACAGGTGTGTGCAAACAGGGTTGGGTCTCAGCCTCGACTGCGGAACTGGAGCCGGGCCTGGAGACCCACAGATGGTCTGCACATTTCATAGGGCGTGAGTATCTAGCTCTTAAAATAGGCTGGATACTGTAGATGTGTGCTTCAGCTTTGAGGTGCCTGAGCCAAGGTAGTCGGCCATGACCTGTCCACAAGTTCAACTGGACAGGGCTGCAGACAATGCCAGGTGGGCACACTTGGTGTCTTTGTAGTCAATAGCTCAAGGCTACAAGAAACGCTGAGTGGAAATATCGGGCCTCTGAGATTCCCAGACCATTGGCAAAGTCTGGGTCTGCTGAGGTTTCTGGGACATGACCTGGGCATGGCATATAGCCATGCACCAGCACTGTGCCCTCACAGATTCGCTGGAAATCTGTGCTATTTGAGGTGCTGCTCACTGTGTTTAGAGAGGCTCAGCTTCACCTCACTGATGATGCCCAACAAGGCTGAAACACGTGTATGGGGTTGCTGGTGGTACTCTTGTTCAGAGAGGAATTGCCATAGCATTTCGGTGCTGGACTGCCCTTGTGGGCGGAACAAAGACTGATATGCAAATGGATATTTCCCATCTGTGAAGGTACAGTGAGCAAAAAGCAATGGCTGCGCACTCTCAATGTGGTTAATAACCACTGATCAGGTTATCATGCCTTGTTCTTTCGAGAGAGGGGCGCCTGCTACCTTTTTTGTATTTTTGAAAAGGAACTTGGGGTTGGTCACCCTAGGTTACCTGGGGGCAACCAGACGTGGACTCCCTGCTCACTGTGTTTAGAGAGGCTCAGCTTCACCTCACTGATGATGGCCAACACGGCTGAAACACGTGTATGGGGTTGCTGGTGGTACTCTTGTTCAGAGAGGAATTGCCATAGCATTTCGGTGCTGAACTGCCCTTGTGGGCGGGACAAAGACTGATATGCAAATGGATATTTCCCATCTGTGAAGGTACAGTGAGCAAAAAGCAATGGCTGCGAACTCTCAATGTGGTTAATAACCACTGAACAGGTTATCATGCCTTGTTCTTTCGAGAGAGGGGCGCCTGCTACCTTTTTTGTATTTTTGAAAAGGAACTTGGGGTTGGTCACCCTAGGTTACCTGGGGGCAACCAGACGTGGACTCCCTGCTCACTGTGTTTAGAGAGGCTCAGCTTCACCTCACTGATGATGCCCAACACGGCTGAAACACGTGTATGGGGTTGCTGGTGGTACTCTTGTTCAGAGAGGAATTGCCATAGCATTTCGGTGCTGGACTGCCCTTGTGGGTGGGACAAAGACTGATATGCAAATGGATATTTCCATTATTATTATAATAATAATATATAATTATTATTATTATTATTATTATATTTCCCATCTGTGAAGGTACAGTGAGCAACAAGCAATGGCTGCAAACTCTCAATGTGGTTAATAACCACTGAACAGGTTATCATGCCTTGTTCTTTCGAGAGAGGGGCGCCTGCTACCTTTTTTGTATTATGGATGCGATGGAAACTAGGATAATTGTGTCAAGATCCTGCGGTGAGTTAGAAGAGAGACTCGAAACCCTTGTGTGACTGAATCAGGCATACCTCTACTACTGCATAACCAGACTGGGCAGGCACGGCACTGACACAGCATGACAAGGTTCTACAGTAGCAATGTCATGCATCCAGTAGGATTTCTTCATGAAGCACACACAAATCCAGAGCATTCTACAGTAGCAATGTCATGCATCCAGTAGGATTTCTTCATGAAGCACACACGAATCCAGAGCATCGTGCGTGAGCATCAACGAAGGCAAACGCGTGGCGGCCAAGCCCATTTTTGTCTGAATATAGTGGATTTTGATGGCAGAGCCTTTGTCATTTATACGCCATATTGTCTTTCATTGCCTTATATTGAACTTCATCACTTTCTCCTTCGGCCACCTCATTTCACACCAAGCCTGCTCATACACTCGAGTTTCTGTTCTCCTGCAAACCTTCAAATTTATATTGGACCTCAGGCCATCCCAAAACTCACAGGAATAGCACCGAACCATGTTACCACGGTCTCCTTTTTTACAATCTCCTGAATGGCATACATACGCTGGCAAGGGAAGAGTTTAAAGTCTTGTTTTACAGATGAGGGACCCTGACAGAAATTAAATACTTAGAGCCTCATCACGAGTTTAGCACTAATTTAGCAGTACACCTGTCAAAGTACCACCAAACTCGATTACTGTTATAGCCACTTGGTCCTGCTGAGTTAGAGTGGGAATTACAAGCGGTGGTAGGGCGCGCTAATATGCAATTTGTGGAGCCCATAGGACACCGTGGGGACCTTGGCAGAATTACCATTTCAGAAATTCTACTGTGGTCACTCTGCCAATGTTTCCTAATTTCTGGCATTAAGGTGGAAGAATTACCTCCAGCTTTTTGCTGGAGGTTAAGCTTCCACAATATTGCCAAACCCCTAGTACGGCGATGTGGTAATGCGGCGGTAATGCATCATTAACAGAATTTGTGCCGCATTACTTCTGTTTTTACTCACACTGTTGTACTTGCAATGAGGCCCTACCTAATATGGAGTATCAGACTAATGTGTTTATGATTTTTGGAAAGAAAATCCTGAAAGAATACAGAGAAATACTTACTACTTCTAGTGCGTAACACTATCAGTAGTGAAGGTCACAGAACCTTCTAGACCGACACTAGTAATGTGAAATATTATCTTTTTAGAGGGGTCCCAGTAAAGAATAAATAGTGTAACTTTTGTACCATTTTCTTTGTATTCCTCTACTAGAATACTTTTTAGTGGTATTTAGCACACACATGCACACACTAAGAATAGTATGTATTCTATTTGTAGTGCAGTCCCTCCTAGACATGCTAAGAAGGGAATTTGGTCCCACCTGAAAAATAAAACCATACTATTACTAGCACCGATCAGCCTATCTTTCAAATAGCAGTTATACTATTTCTATCATGGGTAGGTCCGGCTGAAGACCCCTGTGAATTCTGTAAGGTATCCAGGAGCCACAAGAGGAATATTCACAAGTCAGCTCAGACTGTATGATGAAGACGCGTGGATACTCAACACTCGCTGTTTAACAATTTCACCTGGGCTTATTGCATGTACCCAGAAAACCCATTTAAGACATGCATTCATGACTGGGAGTCCAGTATTTTAAGGCCAGTCTGGTAAAAGAGACCATTGATACTCTGTACATAAAAGCCATCTGGAGAATAGTTAATCAAAAAGCAGAGGAGGACTCTTTCCTTGAACTACAGATTAAACTCCATTTTGAGGTGGGTAACCTGGTCAAACATTAATGGACAATTAATAATTATAAATAGTAATCAGACTGAGAATACTTTTTTAAGTCCTATTTGGGCTAAACTAGTTGGCCTCAGGAGATCTCAAATGAACAGCTGAAGTGTGAGGTCAAATGCTGAACTTTCATTCTTGCACCTCTCTAAGTAGCATCTCTGATCAGGAACAATGTTGACAGTTTGGAAAGGAAATTCTAACAACAGAAATCCATAGAAAAAAGGTCCAAAGATGTAACATTATCATAATACCATAGGCCTTCATATGATGCACCAGCACTCATGTTTTAGGTTAAATTTTGAACCTTGAAGTCAATAAGTATAATAGGGTGCCCAAAAGTAAACATTATGGAGACTATGTGGGAGGCAATGCGCTCTGCTCGGGTGTGACTGCCTCATGCATCTCACCCTCAAACAGAGCATTGCACTGCTTCCAGACTAATCCCCAGCACCAGGTAATTTGCCCACATCTCTCCATGCACAAAAAGCTTCAGTGGGTGCTGATCCCAGGCAGGATAATTTTTCAAAACACTGCCTTACCTAAGTTACCTAGCTGAAATGTTAGTAACTTCTGAAGGATCAGTGCAGGTCTGAGATCTTCATCATCAGAAGGGTGGAAAATAGCCAACGACGGCAAGAGAAGATCTAGAAACAGGCCTTCTCCATTTATATGTGGATACTGTGGAACATCTTCCAAACAGATGTCTGTTCAACTCCAGCAATATTAATGTTCAGAAAAGAACAAAAGACCCTGCTGTTTGTGGAGTTTCTCATGGATCACCGAGACCCTGAAAGCATGTAAAGCAGCGCATGCCTATATGTAATCCTAGAAGACTGCTATGTTGAGTTGTGACTTGTTTAAACCTTGGATTTACCTTTGTACAACACCCCTCTGCTTCCAAGCATGGTGCATGCTATATAGATGGCATACATAGACACTTTGCTAGCCTCTTAGCTTTGCTGGGCAAGCGTTTCATCAAAGGCTTCACCAGTGGGACCATTCACCAATACATCCAAAGTCAAAAACAGTCAATTGCCTGCCATTTGGAAAGTCGGCAGCCATCTTACTCGACAATTGTCCATCTCTCCATTGTAGTTGCCACAAAAGAACATTAACTGACAACATTCAAAATGGCTGGTGAAGCTTTTATGCTCCCTCCTATCCAAATCAGGTGATGGGGAGAGAGTGTAAATCCCTTTGAGAAAAGGAGCACGGCTCAAAGGCTGGAAGTCAATAGAATGTAAAAGTAGATGGAGGGGTGCCTGAACAAGAAAGGTTAGCATGAAAGTTGGATTGTCCCATTGTGAAACGGAAACAGTTGAAAAAGAGCAGCTTTAAGGAGATCTGGAAAACATGGAGAGAGAAGCCGGATACTGACTCACACAAGAACAAATGGATTTGAAACTATCTGAAGAACCACTCTTTGAATCCTTGCACCTGGTTGACATGCTGAAAGAAGTATTTTTGTAATCCCTACACCTGGATGCGAGGCAGAGACACGCGAAAACCCTGAAAGCCATCCAAGCCCCAAAATTACTGTGAACCCCAAAAGCAATGTGGACGCCCACAATCACTGCGAGCCCTCAAAACATTGTGCACCCTGAAAACGATGTAAACCCTAAAATAACTACTCCCTGAAAGTATTGTGGACCGCAAAAGCAATGTGAACTTCAGAGGCATTGTGGAGACCAGAAACGATATTAACTCTGAAAGACTAACATCTTAGTAGGGCCGCAGAGGTTGAAATTAAACTGCTTTCTGACCATGCAAGCGTGAGAAATAATCCAGGCTTGGATGACTAGTTTCTGGGAAACTGTGTTTGCCGTTTGCTTTTTCTGAGTAATAAAGAAACCCCTTTATCTCTCACATGTTTACCTTCTTGATGATGGTTTGTCACAAATGCATCATCACACTAGGTACTGTTGGCTTTGTCAGATAAGCGCTTTGAATCAACAGTACTCCCTGAGACTTCACCAATCTCTTGGACTTGTCAAGAAAGTAGTTTGTTCCAGACTTCGTGTACCTCTTGGCATTACAAAAGAGTTACTTCAGACTCTTCACCAGTCTCTTGGGTTTGTCAGACAAGCATTCTACCTTGTCATCTTCCAGGCACAAATCTTCACCAATGCTTTCTAATTAGTAAAGTTAATGGTTTGAGAGGGTCTTCACCATCCACTTGACGTTTTGAATTAGCACCATTGTATGTATTTATGTAAGTATGCATATGTGTCTGGGATTTATAAAGCATGATGCTAGCAGTGAAGCAACAGACTGCTGAACGCTAATCTCTCTAATTTGTCAAGCACATGGCTTGTTAGAGACATCATCAGCTTCTTGGTTTTGCAATGGAAGAGTTCCTTCAGAGCCCTCACCAGTCTCTTGGGTTTTCCAGACACGCATTCTTTCACACCCTTCCTTAGCCTCTCAGTTTTGTCAGACCGTTCCTTCTGATACTTCCACAGTCACGTGGCTTTGTCAATACATCATGCTCCAGTACTCCCACTTCTAAGAACTACAATATAAATGCAAATCATTTTTGGCCTGTGGAATTTATAATTGTTCATAACTGAGCATATATTGGATGATTAACTTCTATGCAATCACTAATTTAACAAAGAACCAAGATTAAAATTTCAGATTCTCCTTAGGCGTACCTTTTTACAGTCCTCACACACTACACAGGTCGCGGATCCTGGATGGCCGAGCTGCTCCCCACACAGGATACATCGATTTACCCCATCACCAGCCACGTTCTTGCGCATGTCTTCTAAGCGGTCCACCAGGCGTCTAGAAATACAAAATGGCAAGGTTATAGAAACAAATGAATATCTATGATACGATATATATTAAAATATGAGAACCAATACTATGACCTGATTAAAAAAATGTAAACGTTGTTCACAGAAAATAAAAATATTCTGATATCCATAAAATATCATCGGTTTGTGTAACATGCAAACCATATTCATTCATAGACTGTTACCCTCCATATTGTCACTTTGCATTGCATTAAAATCATAAAGCTATATCGATAAAGAGAATAATAATGAGGAGTTAACAGTGAAGTAACACTCAGTTTAAGATTGTATCATAACAGTCTTACATCAGCTTGAATCATCATTTAGTCTGATTTCCAATCATAACGGGGTATACCGGCAGTTAAAATCCAGATACCGAAATAAAAGTCTAAGCTAATTAATGACAACTACAGTGGGCGATAAGGCTATAAGCACCGAGGAAAAAAGCCTTGCTGCTAGTTTCTTTCAATGCGAGAAGTTTGGAAAAAACATGGCCGCCATCTGAAGATGAGCTCCTTTCCAAATGCAAACACCCCCTTTCTGTTTCCATCGTGGGTGCCATTTTCATTTCCATCATGGACTCCAGGGCAACTTGGAGATGCAGAGAGATAGGTTGCAGAAGAAAAAGGAAAATAATGGGGTAAAACCAAAAAATAGGGAGACGTGTGGATACCATCAAATGGCATAAATGTTAACTAAAACCAGTGGTACGTTTTTGAATTTTGAGCCAGCTGATTTTCTCATACGCACCATCTCTGTTCTACGTTCTACTTCAACAATATTGAGTGGTAAGAGCTGATGGCCTGAGTTAATAAGAGTGACCTCAGCCTTGGAGTTATTTAGTCTGGGGCAAATATCCAGGGTCTGAGGGCCATTTTAAGTGTGGAAAAAAGCAGACCACATTAAGTGTATCGAGTTTGTTTTCAAACACAAATAAACTATAATTAAGATGGCCGCCAAGGAAATTAAAGTGAGACTGCAGATGGTCCCTCTTATGCTTTTTCATGGCAGAATTCAACAGGATTCCGAAGCACAGGGAATGACAGAGAGCAGGGCACACTTGATGTGGCTTGCTCTATGGGCACACTGGCATACCAGCAGGGTCCAGGATCACGCAGACTGACCGTTTACAGGGCTGTGAGCACACAGCTTTACCATAGGAAGAGTGCTTTGGTCACTCAGTGGCACCAGTAATAATGCGATGGACATAGTTTGCCATTCATGGTGTCTGACACTGCACGTGCCGGCTGAGGCTCCTTTTATTAAGAGTACGTTATGACAAAGTCATGACTCACAACCTTGAAGGGGACATCACCACAATCCTCCTTTTCCATAACAACAAATCAACACTAACAACCATATGAATTAAGAATGTTAACCAACATTACAGCAGTGGGTCCTACAATTCAAACTGGTGGACCTGGATTCCTGGATCAAACACATCACTCAGTTCATCCTGTGTACTCTTGGCCTTTTCCTCCACCTCTGGTGGTGCCTGTTAGTAGTCCGTATAGGGAGTCCAGTTCTCTGCTGGATGTCTCACCACGGGTGATTGCTCCTAGAGAGCTGCATTTGTCATACACATGCCCCTGTGTTATTCCCTTCCTCACTCTCAAAGTCTTTGTGACATTCTCAGAGGGATCTGTGTCCACCTTTATGGCATCAGTGTAGGAGTTGTCTCGGGGCTGAAGTGTCTTAAACAGCTTGTGCACCGCTATGCCGAGAGAATGCAGCATGGTAGGTCATTTTGCACATTCATTGACCCTGACATCCTCAAGGTACAGTTTGTGTTTTTAATTTATGTATTCCATTGAGGTCCAAGGCTGGATGGGGCCCTCAATACGTTGAACTCAACTGGCGCAGCTAGTGAACCACGTTGGCGAGGCACTCTGCTAGCCGTCGTGCTCCATCCTCATCGTCAGCCATGGGGACGGGGTGATGTGATGTGATCTGATGAGACCCTTTGCCCTGGGTGTTTCCAGGGGGGACAATGCGGCCTGTGGTGGCGCAGTTCTGGTGTGCAGCAGTGTTCCTGCAGGCTCTTACATGGCTTGCCACACAGTCCACTCTCACTGTCATGGACCTTGTGGACACATAGCAAATGCTGGAGACTGGACTGATACAGTCTCTTTTACAGGGATAATTACTGTCAATGTTTAGGGCACCCGAGCGCCCCTCGGGGAGACGCGACCCTCCGGCCTTGCACACCAGCTGTTTGCTGACGTTGTTCGATCTTCAGCCAGCACTCACTCCATATCCAGTCCAGATACTCCCCCCCCCCCATTTTCTTTGTAGGCCGAAATGAGTGCAATGATGTTCTGTCTTTCTTTCCTTCTATGTGCACTTCACTGGTGGGCATATGTCACTCAGCGTCGGTGCAGACGTCCTCTTTCCCAGTAGATGCACACATGCACTTTGGTCCACTGCTTCCTCCCAAAAAGTGCAAGCCTGCGCGCTATTGCTTTCTGCTTCCTTCCAGCAGTGTAAACGTGCACCATTATTTCCTCATTTTTACATCTCTCTGCGCCGAGCACGGAGCGCACTTTAACTTTTGCCTCCTTTCTTCTTTCTAGCTCTTATACAGAGCGTTCTGAAATCACCTTCTTTTATTCAGCTCCAATTATGGAGCTTGCCGAATTCGCCTCACTTTTCTTTCTTTTTCTTCAGCTCTGTTCACTGAGCGCATGAAGGTCACCTTCTTTTTTTAATTTTTTTTAAAGAACTCGTTCATGGTGCGCACACAGTGCTCATTTTTACGTCCTTCCTTTTTATTTATTTTTATGTAACTCTGAGCACGGATGACACAACAGGCACCGTTTGTCTTGATCACTCTGATCATGGAGTACAACGAAATGTGCTTTACTTCAGCTCCTATCATGGAGCACAGTGAAAACAATTTCCTTTAGCTCCGTTCACGGAGCACATACGCTTCACCGCCTCCTCAGCCCGGGTACAGCTAGCGAGGAGCGCGGGCACGGCAAAGTGCAGGAATGCACTGCTGCCGGCAGTCACTTCTTTTCAAGCTCTGATCTGAGAGGGAAACCTCCTTTTTGAAGCTCCAATCACGGAGCACAATAATCCTTCTTTTATGGGAGCTCCGGTCACGGAGAGCACACTGCACCGGCAGCTTCAGGGCACTGGAGGCTACCGGGCAGCCACACCAACATCATGGGGCTTCAGACCCCTCAATGCCATTGTTGTGGCTTGCTTCATGGGCACACAGGTTTGCCAGCAGGGTCTGTGATCACACGGGCCAACTGTTTACAGGGCCGTGAGCACACAGCATTACCATATGGACAGTGGCATGGTCACACAGCGGTACCGGGAATAATGAGCAGGACACAGTTTGCCATTCATGGAGTCTGCTGCCGCACTGCCGCAGGTGCCAGCTGAGGTTCCTTTTATTAGGAGCATGTCATGACAGAGTCATGACACACAACCTTTAAGGGGACATCTCCACAGCACTGACAAAAACTAACTGGGGCAACTGTTTCTTTTCTAATTAATGGGAGAAGCATTTGTGCAGAAGGAGGCAGAAATAGCAGGGCGGCTGTGAATAGCTGACAGCTTATTCAGAATGCAGTCTCACACTGGGCTGTAAGGCCAGCATTCCAATACATTCGTTTGCCAGCCGGTAAGTAGCAGTCAACCAGCATCAGAAAACAGCTCAGAACAGAGTGAGACCAATTAACAAAGGATAAGAGCTGCTATCAGCTGGTACAGCTAGCAACAGGGGTTTGATTTCTAATTGAATCGCGAGGTAACTTCTAAGGTGCTAAGCGTCATTTTTATGAGGGTGAAAACGGACATTGGGGAACCACCTTTTCCACTCAAAAAGAAAATACTACAATTAACGGGGGTTTGCCTGCATATGCGGCCTAGCATGTTGGCCACTGGTGACATTTCCAGACTGATTTACAGCTGGGCTAAAAACAGTGGTGTGGAAGGTTGCTCAGAGCACTGCCAGTGGTTAAGATCAGTTCATAACCTTACAACTAGCACATGTGTTGGCTACAGTTTCTCCGCTGTGCGAGAGACACTATGCTCAGACATGACCCAACAAGATTGAAACATGTCATGGCCTAGTCATTTGGGTTGGACTGCCTCCATTGGTGACCAGACTTATTTGCAAATGGCTGGTCCCCTTCTGCAGTGGGTTCACGGGCTAAACAACAGTAGTGTGGAAAGCTGACAAGAGCACTGCCAGTGGTTAAGATCAATTCATAACCTTCCACCTAGCACATGTGTTGGCTACAGTTTCTCCGCTGTGTGAGATAGACTATGCCCAGACATGACCAAACAAGATTATGTTGTGGCCTAGTCATTTGGGCTGGACTGCCTCCATTGGTCGTTTTTTGGCTATCCTGGTTCTTGCATGCGAATCCAAGGATGAATTTTTCAAGGGGCCTCTTTTATCTACAACCATGCCACATTTGATAAATCGGCACCATTAAGTCATATGCATAGTGGAACTATGTTCACGCAACACTCTTTTACATCCTGCGAAAGCCATGCAGGGGATTTGTTTATAATTAAGTTAAAACAATACAAAATAACCAAACATGTCAATTTTAGATTCAACAAAATATATTTTTAGACACACCTGGATCACTTGAAGTTACATTTTGGTTTTCATTTGAACATGCAACTGACTCTGAACTCAATGTTCATGGTGATCAGGTATAGTCGAGAGAACTGTGTAATTGATGTGACAGAAACGGCTGGCCTCTCCTCTGTTGGTTTTTGGGTTAGGGAATGAGTACATCCATACAATCATTTTCACTGGGTTTTCTTTATAAATGCATGTGCATCTCTGCAACAATACACAGAAAAAAATGTTTCCAAATGATTTTGATGTCAATGTTGGTTATTTTATATTGAAGCTAACCTTGAGCATTCGAACAGGGGGCGAATCGCCGTATACTAGAAACTACAGTATTGTGTTTGAACTCTTCACCTCTAACCTTATCTCAGTTGTGTGAGTTTGTGAAGCTTTGTTTTTCCTTTTCTTTCACAATGGTGCTTCTTGGTGATTTCATCTGCCTATTATGCGTTCATTGTTCTGTTCTTTAACTCAATTGAATTGGAACCTATGGCATACGCCAACAAAAATCAATGGCTAGAATGATCACACTGCGTCACTGCAACAACATGCACCAGGCCGGCACGACACTGCCAGACGTGGAAAAAAAGCAGCATCGGTTATGTCACACCATAGAGGGATAACAAGCTGTGACAACAAGAGATATCCTTGGTACCTGAATGGAGAAGAAGATACTGTCACATTCTGTGTCATCCTTTTCACAAAATGCCGAATCTCTGTGAATGGAAACACATCTTCCTTTGTATTCTCCAACTCATTTACTGAAGTGCAACTGACTTTGTTGTCTTTATACGATTCATTTTCCTAGCTGTTTCCCATCCACTTCCTCCAAGGGCGGGTCTATGTCTCATGCTGGATGGGCATTGGTAGAGACGTTGCAATCAATCTGCAATGGTTTGACCGCCTATGTTTTAAAAGTGTAGAGCTTGGTTGTGTAAGAATGATGATCATCATATATATGAGAGCACACAGGGACAGGGCTTGTTGGGGTTTTGAGAAGGGGGTATGGGAGCACACTCATTAAAAAGGACTACACACGCACCCACATATATAGAATTGTGTTGATCGTTCTAGCTCGATCAAACTGTGTACTGGGAAACCTCAGAATCCTTACAGTCATTGTAGATATGATGTCACTGACTGCATCTAAGGGGGGCGGCAAGGAGGAGAATGACGTAGGTTCCGCAGGCAGAATTCAGTGATACTAAACTGCAGGATTGCACTTGAAGCCACCAGTGGCTGGTCCCAGAATGACATCTTGGCACAGGTCCCTGTAGCAGGAATGCCATTTCCTCCCCAGGAGGCACCAGAAGCAGAAGGTGAAGAGAGGGTCAGGCCATTAATTACCAATCCCAGATGGCAGCAAGAGAGATAATGCCTCTTCCAACCCACGGGTGCCCCTTTTCAACAGTATCTAGAGGAAAACGTACCTGTGAAAGAAACACTCCCTTGAAGAGAAGGGGCTTAACAATGAACCTGAAGGATCCAAGAAGCAGTATCCTTTGGACTTGGCACATGTTTATCTTTAGACTTCTAGGGGCCAGATCACAGAAAATGTGCACCGTTGCAAGTGCAAAGGTTGCACGGTGTTAGCACTAGGGCAAAGTTTGCCTATTTTTAAAAACATTGAGACACATTAAAAATCCATTGCACCTCGACAGCATGCAGTGTGGCATGTCAAAGCACCACAGCAAAAATTGCCCTAGTGCAAAGAGGATGCATTTTCACTACATTTTTGAACCAGAGCAAAGTTTGCCCTAGTGCTAATACGGAATGGTATCTTTTTAGCACAGGGTCAATTTTAGGCATGGTGCTTTTCATGTGCCAAACTGCTCTTTTTGAGGTGCAATGGTTTTTTAATGAGTCCCAGTGTTTTTAAAAATAGGGCAAACTTTGCCCTGGTGCTAATACCGTGCAAACCTTGCACTTGCAACGGGGCACATTTTCTGTGATCGGGCCCCTAAAGATAAACCTACTGGTATCACTGCGCTAGCTGTAAAGGGGTGTAACAATGCATCAAGGAGTTCATGCCAGTAAAGTTTAACAAAGAAGAAGTAACATTTTAATAGGACAGCGAAAAGCACTAAAATTGGCCAGTGTATGAATAGTCAGAAGGAGGCCTTCCCACAATGCAGGTGCAAGAAGTGAAAATAGCAGCCTATTAATTGGGGACGGTGAAATGATGTAACTTTGCGAGGAGAATATCGGTGGAGTGCAGAGGTCAAGAGGAGGGTTTTACAAGTCAGTACTGTTATGATGATTGAGGGGCCACTTCCATATAAGGTTTGGGGGACCCGACAGGTGACCTTATGTTTTAATTTTTTCTTGGGCAGGGAGTTGTCTGGCACAGTAAAACAAATGGTGTGCCTGCGGACAGTCTAAGAACGTAAGCACTGCATTCTGGTTTGTTTGGAGATGATGAAGAAGCAGATTATTGAGTAAGCATAAATAGAGGGACTGCCCATAGTGCATGTGTGCAGAGAGAAGGACGGACCCGGTAATAGATCGAAGCTCAATTGGGAAGAACATTTCTTAGAGTTTTTTTTGTACAAAGAACCAACATATGGGCAGCACGCACATCTGTGGTTGATGAGAATGATCCGGTCCAAAAGGGAACCAATGTTCCTGATGACAGAGATCGGTCAAGGGAGCGGGTCATCAGTGCAAGCCAGAACTCTGGGCCCCAAAGAATTACCTCTCCTCCCACTACCATCATCTCTGACTTCTCAGCAATATGCTTGAGCCAGTGACCTTAAGAGGGAAAATGGGAGAATCCCTTCCCCGGATTCTCATCCAGACCATGGCCCAGATGTCACGACCCACACACTCCCCACGAGAGGAATGTGACCCACTCCATGCCGCACCAGATGTCAAGATCCACTGTGGCCACGCCCCAGACAACCAAGGAGGCTGCCCATCAATCAAACCACGTGCCGGCACCTCAGGTGAAGCATGAGCCAACTCGATTAGACAGCAACCACTACTATCGCCATCGTTAGAGATGCTATGATGACATAGCCAGCAAGAACACACGTGCCACCAAGCACACTGGTCATACACACACCAATCCACACGAAGAACATACTCAGTGCTATGGCGTAGAGGACCGCTTACACACACACATACACACACGCATCATTGTTATTTTTCACATAGGCCAGCTACAGCACCGCAGAAACGCAAGACGCCAGAAGAGCTTGTGTACATGCTTGCAAATGCTTCCTCGCCACTAAAAGCCTGAAGTCGTAAGCCTTGCATATGGACTAATGCAGAAGTTTTCATCACAATTATGGGTTAAAGGATGCAAAATAACAGGGGGAGATGGCAGAGCCCTGAGTAACCCCACTTCGGAGGGTGACTGGTGCATACAAAAAAGGTGCCTTGGCCACAAGTTGTGTCTGGTCTGCCAGAGTATCCAGCTGAGTCAAAAGGATTGAATGGTTGACAGTGTCAAATGCTGAAGACAGATCTCATAAAAAAGGGATGCTGAGTGTCCAGTGCTGCAGCGGAGGTTAAGCAGTTCCTGAGCCAGTGTGTACTAGTGAACTGTCATTTTAGTAAAGGTTGAAAGCAGGGATATATACTGATAACCTTCAGCAATCAAAGGATCCAAAGTGGGCTTCTTCAATAGAAGTAGAAGGGTTGCTGATTTAAGTTCAACAGGGATCACTCTTGATGAGAGGTGGGAGTTAATAAATTGAGTAAGCGGGGAGTTAGAAGTGTTTTCATTAGTTTGGTTTGAATAGGGTCAGAAGGGAAGCCATGTTTCCATAGGGCAAGCCGAGAGGTAATATCATCCATGGGAAGTATACACAATTATAGGAAAAAAACTCAGTGATGGGGAGAAATAAGGTGAGACTCGTTGAGCATCTTCTACATTTCTCTGTACTTTTGTATAAACAAAAGAAAACAAATGATTAGCCGTTACCTGTTAAGGCACAGAAGTCAGAGACATTGCTTTGATCATTGACAAATCTTTAATTATTTTAAAGAGTGCTTTCTGAGTGTTATCATCAGAAGAGATTTTCATGCAATGGCTTCCAATTTTGCCATAGAAATGTTTTATCCTTAGCCAGATAATGTTGCCTCAATGTTCATTCTAGGTGGTACACTTGTTTGGGAGCATGATATGATGTGATATGATATGTCACTTATAACACACCTTTAGACAAGTGTTTCTAGGCGCACAAGACAAGGGAGGGAATACAGAGGGAGGACAAGACAAATGATTTTACTAGGCCTTGTGTCATTCAGATCAGGCAAGTGCGACAACAGAAAGTGCAGAGGGAAGGGAAAATGGGGATTACTAGGCAGAGGGAAGGGGGAGTGCAATCAGGGCAGCATTGCTCTTAATAAATGCAGGGAGGCAGGGGACAGTAGAGGTGCCAATTACAGCCCCTTAGTGCGCGGTGTCCCAGAGGCATTGCAGGGGAGACTGATCATGGAGGAGTCTGGAACCCAGTGAGACGCTGAGGGTAGCCAAGCAGCCAGTAAGTGCAGAGAGCAGGAGAGGCAGAGAGAGAAATCAGAGGAGAAAAGGAAGGTCTTGAGCTGCTTCCGGAACTTCAGGTGGTCCAGCTCAAGTTTGAGAGGGGCAGGGAGGCCATTCCAGAAGAAGGCACCTGCAGAGGAAAGAGCTCAACCCCCCCACTCTCTGCCTGGAAAAGCGTCTGGCCCTCAGTGAGTTGGAGGTAGCTGAGCGAAGGGCTCTAGAGGGAAGGCATTTGGTCCATGGGCTTGAAGGCAAGGATAAGTCTTGCAGTCCTGTTCTGTATTAGTTGCAGAGGGCAG
The DNA here is from genome assembly GCF_040938575.1 of Ambystoma mexicanum. Classification (NCBI taxonomy): domain Eukaryota; kingdom Metazoa; phylum Chordata; class Amphibia; order Caudata; family Ambystomatidae; genus Ambystoma; species Ambystoma mexicanum. The sequence goes on from NC_090932.1 coordinate 1,432,550,175, forward strand.
AGAGTCGAGGAAGGCAGACTGAAAAAGAGGCTGTTGCAGTAGTCCATCCTAGAGAGGACCAGGGATATGGAGACAGTGAGCATCTGGGGGAAAGAGAGAAAAGGAAGAATACCTCTGCAGAGGTGCACCTGGAAGTGGATCTTCTTGGCAAGGTATGTGATGGGAGGAGAGAAGCAGAGAGTGGAGTCGAAGATGACACACAGGTTTTTTGCCTCACAGGAAGGTGAAGGAAGAGGGTCCAAGGAGGGTGGCCAAAGTGAGAGAGGGAAAGCGGGAGCAGGGATTTTGTTGAAGTGTCATAAGACACGAGTGAAAACTGTTTGTGCAAAACATGTTTAATTTTAAAGGGAGCTGAAGATAAAGCATTGAGTGCATTGATACAGCATTGAGTGAATAGACTATGATACGGATCCATGTTGGGCTCAGTAAATGTGAATTAGTCCCTTACATGACCTAAAGTCCAGCAAAGCTGTTCTGGGGACCCTATCCCAGGATTTAGGTGGCCAAGAGGAAAGTTTTCCTCCAACCTTGCTGTTTGTTGAACCTTCTAAAAAGCTGGTATCATTCTTAGCGAAGGTAGAATTAATTGAGGGGAGTGGCAGACTACTATTGCTGCTGCCAAAAATACTGAGTCAGTAGTTGAAAATTGGATTTTTAAAAGTAATGCTTTACAGTCAATAGGAGCTAATGGGTGTGTGGCAATGACCACAGAGATGGCAGCCCTTCTACCTACTCCTCTTAGATCGATTTGTCTGGATAACAATAAAGCCAGTGGGGGATCGTTCTATGCACTTACTCTATCAGAATTGTCCCTGGACCTAGTATGATAGCAACCTCGCCTGTCGCTCCCCCATCCCCTTACTGTTCCCCCTTCCCTCCCTCCAGCACTATCTGAAACATTGTCAGGCCTAGTACGATAGTCGCTTGTTTTGTTTCTCCCCTCCCTTTCTGCACCCCTCTTTCTCACCTTTCATCTTTCACCGGCTCTACCAGAAATGTTGTCAGGCCTAGTACGGTAGTCGCCTGTCTGTTTCCATTTCCTTCCCACTCTCCCCCTCCCTTCCTTATCTATGTCTTAGCTCTTGCACTATCTGAAATGTCGTCAGGCCGAGTACGATAATTAATTTCACATCCTTACTGTTCCCTTGTTCCCTCCCTTGCCTTGCAGCGCTTTGAAACACATTGTGTATAGGCGCTATATAAATAAACTCTCTTACCATATCATACTGCACTCTCGCTGCCATTTTCATTTTTTCCAGGTGCTCATGTGACTCTGTAAAGGAAAGTGAGTAGGACTGGTTAGTGAGGGGAAGAGGGATAGGATAGATGTTGTGCTTATATATTAATGCGTGCAGAACCAGGAGCAACTGGCATCTGTGCTTGTGAGTTTTTTGGATGTGCTTTGTTTTGTTTGTTCACTTGGCTTGTGTCGGCAACAGCAACATCCAATGTGTGAATTGTATGTTGTTTGAGGTGATTGTGTTTGTAGCCTGTTTAGAGTGATGTGCAGTTTGTGTGTTTTGGTGGGTTTATTCACTGGGCCCCTGTGTGTGTGTTATAGGTGAGAAGTGTGGATTGTTTGGGAGAGAAAAACTGGTTAGTAGGATTTTTGGGTGATCTCTGGTTATTTGTAGTTATGTTCTTATTTTCCATTCTGAATAGATCCCTTACTTTCCTTGTTTCTGGTTTATGCTTTGTATAATCAAGGGTTTTATGGGTTGGGCATTCCGTTAATGGTGTGGTTGTTAAGTGGTTGGTCCGCGTTTATCTCAGCGAGTTGAAAAGCCTGCCTTATAGACTTAGTGGTGGTCTTTTGTTTTTCTTATTTCATTAGGGATCAAGTTCCATAGTTTGGCTATAAGATAGGAAAAAGCAGTTCTCTGAATGTTCTTTTCTCTGTAGTGTCTTGTTTCTATTAGAAGGTCAGTGCTGGATCTTTGGTCACTTCATGGCTGATATCAGGTGATTTTTGTTTGGATGAATTTGACTCCTTGTCTTTGTAGTGATTTATGCGCAATGAAGAGGGTTTGGAAGTTGATGCATTTCTTTACTGGTAGCCAGTGTAGATTTGCCAGTGCGATGTGGTCCCTTCTATTTAGTCAAGAGCAGTCTTGCTGCAGTATTTTGCATCTAGTGTAGTTTTTTGGTGAGGCATTTGGGCATTCCAAGGAATAGACTATTCTTGATAATACCAAGCAGATGATTGGGGAAGTTCTGTTTTCGGAGTTGAGGTAAGAGCGGATCGCGCTTTTTAATTGGCTTGTTCTTAGTTAGGAGTTATTTCTGATCTTTCGGTGGGAGTGGTATTCATCGACCCTTTGACTCACTGTTGCAGGGCTGAGCTGGCCTATAGGGAACTCTGGAGATAGAAGCATTTTTTAGCTATTGCATTGACAACTTGTGATTCCAAGGTGAGGTCCTTGTCCATGAGGATACACAGATTTGTTATCACTGTTGGTGTCTCCGGTTGGGTTCCAATGGTTGGGGCCATGTGAGGGATGTCTGTGTTAGACTGTTTTCTTCTGCGGCAATACACATTTGTTTTGGTTGGGTTTAGTTTGAGTTTGTTGTTTACCATCCAGGTTTTATGTCAGGGAGGTATTTATTGAGGGTGTTGTCCGGGTTGTTGTCGTTAGTTATTTTGCAGATGAGTTAGGTGTTTTCTGTATAGTTGTGAAGGTCAGTCCATGGGCTTGTATTAGTTTCATTAGGGGCTCATATAGATGTTGAAGAGGAGTGGGGAGAGGCTTGATCCTTGTGGTACCATGCGTGTAATATTTTTTGTATTCAATGTGAATGGTGGAGTATGGTTCTTTCTGTTCAGTCCATGAGCAAAGTTTCAGGCTGTGTAGTGCAGAGCTCTGTATACCAAATTCCTACAGTCATCTGATTAGGATTGTGTGCCGGATCATCTCAAAGGAAGCTATGTCCAATAGTAGAGGGGTGATTGGGTGTTGTTGTCCGCATTATTTACTTATTTTATTTCGATCATCTCATATGGAGAGTAGTGCTGATTCTGCTCCTCTCATGGGTCTGAAACTGGCCTGGTTTTTTATTGGTTTCTAAATGATTGAATTGTTCTTTGCACATGTAGGTCTCCAGGATTTTCTCTGGGAATGGTAGGTTTGATATGGGCCTGTAGTTATTAGGGTCATCTGTGTTTCCCGTTTCATCTTTTAGGAGATGTTTGATGTACGCTGATTTGAATGACTTACCATTCCTGTGTGTAGTGATAGGTTTGTCAGTAGTCTGATGTACAGGACTGGTTTTGTCAGAGAGTAGCTAGGAGATCTGTCTATTTTGGTATTGTTTAATAGTGTGTTGAATATTTCCTCACTTAAAGGTTCAAAATGCTCTAGTGTTTTGTTGGCTGTTGGGGCACTGGTTTCCGGGAGAATGTTTGTGGTCCTGCGGATGTGCCAATGGCCTATTCTATTGCTTCTATTTCTGCTCTTAGGTGGGTCATGATGTTGTCACATAGGATTTGTGAGGCTATGATGTTGTTGTTGCATGAAAGTGTTTTTTATTATTTACGTGGTGATTCTAAACATTTTGTCTGGGTTTGTTGCCAATTGGATTCACGTGGTATAATATGCTTTCTAAGGTTTCAGAACTGCAGATTCAGATGTGTCACTGGTTGTTACTTTTGTCTGTTTGGTTGTAGTGTTTCCTCCATCGCTTTTCTAGTTTATGGGTAGTTTTTTACAGTTTGCTTTGTTCATCTATGAACCACTGTGCTGCGATTTCTTTTGGTGTGGGTTTGAAGAACTTTTAAGGGTGTTTGTTGGTTTAACGCATCTGTGATCCAGGTCTGAAGGTTATCTTCAACTGTGTCTTGTGTCATTTCATTTAGGTGGGACGTGTCTGGTTTGGCAGTTTCTAATATTTGTGTTAAAGTCTCAAGGTCATGCGTTTTCCAGTTTATTTTGTTTGTCACGGACAGTTGTGTGTTTTTAGGCATCACGTGGCTCAGGATTTTGATGGTGAATGGGATGACATGAGGGTCACAACATACGATTGGTACCGAAGGGGCAGCAGTCGAAGATCCATCCCTGCAGAAAACTGCATCTATTTTGTGTCCAGTTCTGTAAGTGGGTATGTTCACTATTTGCTGGAGATTAAGTGTTTCCAGTAGGGTAGTAAGAGTTTGTTATGGTTTAATGTTCCCTTTCAAACCAGATGTTGAAATCACTCAGAACAACTATTTAATTGTGATTTGTAGAAAGATTAGCTATGGTGTCAGTGAGTTCTGCAGCAAGATTAGGGTTATAGGTGGGTGGTCTGTAGATCAGAAGGAAAAGTATGTTGAATTGGTGGTTGAGCTTGAGGTTGACTAGGAGTAATTTGCAGTTTATGTTGAAGGATGTGGTGAGGAGCTGATGTGATTTTTGTGCACTAGAGCAATTCTTCCTCCTCTTCTGGTTTCTCAGTTGAATTGAAATAGTTTGTAGTTGTCAGGTATGGCTTAGTGAGCGATTACTTTGTAGTTGTCTGAAAACCACAATTCTGTGAAAAATAGGCATCCATACTACCTTTGCTAAGGAGGTCGTACATTTCTGTTTTGTGCTTTGCTATAGATTGCACATTGAGTAGGCTGCAGTGTAGTGTGTGCGGTTTGGCCTGGTCTTTGTTAGGAGTTATTTCTGGTCTTTGGGTGGGAGTGGTGGTCATCGATCCTTTGACTCACTGTTGTGCTGGCCTGTTTATTGTAGGGTGTGTGGATGCCTCACCTTTCCCTTCATTGAGGAGGTCCATTAAGTTGCACAATGGGTTTCTCTGCTTCGAGTCGTAATTAAAAGTTGGTTGGTTGCCTTGATGGTCTTTTTCCAAGCTCTAGTCATGTAAGTTGGTCGGGTGGCGAGGGATTCCAGTCAAGCTTTCATTCTTCTGGTTGTCTTTCTGAAATTATTTCTTCATTGTTGGGTTCTGTGTGTTGTGGTTTGATAGTATAGTGGTTTCACCTCTAGTGTACCCTGGGTCATATGTTGAGGGCCATTTGATTTCTTGCGTGGCTGGCTTTTAGGTGAAGAGGTAACGGGAAATCTATGATGTCTTTGTTCTAGTCTTAGTCCAGATATTTTGTTGGTTTAGTGTGTTTTGGCGATTTAGAAGTGTTGTGCGTTCCAGTAGGTTGGTCTTGTTGTTTGATGGGGGTGTGGTTTCTTTTGTCTTTTTTGTTCTGTTTTCCATCCTTTTTTGTTTGTCCTTTTTGTATCAGGGTATCTTTGTAGTTGTGGGATGTTTTGTGATTGTTGTTGGTCGGGGGTTGATTTATGTTGTGGCTGTGTGTCAAGCTGTTCCAGTGGTAGGCTTCCTGGTTAAGGGGGGGTTGGGAATTTGCTGATGTTGATCAGTCCTGCTGGTTCCAATTATTTGGGTTATGCTTTGTTGTTGTGCACATGAAAAACACAATAGACTGCGTTTGTTGGCATACCACAATGGCAAATCCCTCACTGTGGTTATAGGCTGAGGGAGGCTGGCTTTTGTCAGGACCTCATATTCATTTTTGGTTACAGGTCCGAAAGCCCTCCAGTGGTGAGTTGTTTCTTGGGCCTTTGAGATTTGCAGTAACATGCTTCTGAAGTGGTTGGATTTGCAGTGGGTAAAATTGGGTTTCCAGGAGCAGAGATCCTAGGTGCACAGTCCAAGGTGTTCAAGGTGTCCAAATTCAGTGGTTGTGAAGATTCAGAAGGTGGCTAATTCAAGGCAATGGAGGTTAGTGTGGCTAAATTACAGTGATTCCAGCAGGGTTTAAGCCAGTACCTTTCTGGTATTGCCAAAAGCAGCAAAGGTTGAACCAGTGCAGTATTTGGTGTGGCTACATTTGAAGGCAGCGAGAACAAATCGGCAGAGTTCTAGTGTGGCTAAACGCAAGACAGTATAACCCAAATAGGCATACTTCCAGTGTGACTACATTTCAAAGTAGCTTTGACTAAATCAGTAAAGTTCTTGTATGGCTAAATTCAAAAGCAGCAGACACCAAAACAGTCCAGTCCTAGTGTGGCTTAATTCAAAAGTAGTGTTAACTAAATCAATACATCCAGATTCAACTTTAATATGTGAAGTAGAAGCAATCGGAGAGATAGCAGGAGCTAAATGTATAGACATGTAAAAAGTAATCAAGCCTTTTTCAATATCAGTAATTACAGCAAATTTGAGGCCATGGTCTTGCAGTGGACGCCCACAGGGGTGGGCTACAGTAATGCACATCTGGCACACAATGATTGGACAATGATAGACAATTTGGGATTAAGAACAAAGAATATTGAATGATCCCTCAACAAAGTGAAACCATTTGAGAAGGATTAGGCCATAGTTTTCAAGCACAGATCAGACATCAAATCACAACAATAGGAACATAATTCATCCTTAGATTAGGAAGTAGTTAATGCAGAAGAAAGTGAATGTATTAGAACATGAGACAAGAAAAGGGTGGGTAAACAGAATTGAAACAAGTATGACATTATTTTTTAAAACCCTTGCTGGGAGGCCTCTTCAAAAGGGGCAAGAAAGGGCTCCAGTAGAATCTGCACTTTAATGTAACCACTTACTTTTAATTCTGTTAATCAGAGCAGTGTGTGTGTGGATACTTAAGAACTGTCAAAGTAGCCGCAGTTAAAATGAAAAAATAAAGTTATGTTAAGTTATGATATGTTACTTGGATTTATAGTCTGTACCACTGCCCATGGTGCCTGGGTGCTCTGAAGGACCTAAAAGATTGATGCGGGAGGATTGGGCTAATGGGAATAAAGGCACGTTTGAATTTGCTGCTATGCTGATGCATGCAGACCGGAAGTACCCCGAGATCTTTGTGTGGGTCTGTTTCTGGGTATTCTGTGTCAAGAACATAGAGGTATTTATGACCAGTGGTGGGCCTTGTGTACCTGTGGTGCTGCGATGCACTGACCAGGAGTGTGGTTGTACAGTTGTAGGGCTCTCTTGTTTGAGGTCTGTTAGGAATGTTCGTTTGATGGTCATGTTCAAGTGAATAAGATTGTCTGTGTATGGTGTGTTGAAACTTAAAAGTGTATAATGTTAGTGTTAGAAGGTTAGAGTGTCAATCCATTGTGACCGTGGACATGTCTAAGTGGCGTTTCCTCCAAGGGTGCTTTTGAGGGGGTATCATGAGGCAGCCTTGTGTGAGAGGATATATCTTGCAGTGAGTGGTGTGCAGCAACGAGATCATGATAAGAGAATGGAACATCAGAAGGGGACATAAACATTGGAAGCCTGTGGCAGTGTGTGGGAGGGCCTAATAACTTCAAGGAGTGGCAGTGCTTTGTGGGAAATCACCAAGAAATTAGGACATGTTTTGCCTGTGAGCAGGACAATATAAGGACTCAAAAACAGTCTTAGCACAAAAGCCAGCAGCATGTGCAGGTCAGTAACTTGTCAGAGCTTCTCAGTCACTACTACAGTTTCCCAACTACATGCCCCATGAAACAATCCTGTACCAGTTTTCAGCATCTGACATTTACTGGGTAACCAATCATTATCATCATCATCGTCATCATAATCATCATCGGTCCTGCTGTGTTGGCTATGGGTATTTGATCTTTGTCAATATAATTTGTTCAACATGCAGCTCTCAGAACCTTCTCCCGTGGTTAGAGACAATATCTTAGCCGCACGAAACACACTCTCTCAGACAACACTGTTCTGGGGTACCTTAGCTATTCCCACTGGCCAGATTTACCCCTTGCTCTACCAATACTGTACTGGGACTACATCCCTTCCCACAGGTAAAGTATCCAGGAGTTAGACATCATGTATTTGTGCAAGGCATCCTTACACATTTGCCCACGGTCCCCTCCTTGTGACGTTTACTGTGGATCCTCCTCCTCTAACCTAACACATGTGGATGAAAAGTGGAGACCTTTATCTTGAACCCTTGGTCAATAAAGGAAACCAGTTGGAACAATGTTAGTTTTGAATCCAAATAACCATGGATCACCACACAAAGGATGAAAGTACTTCCCTCACCATCATTGTCACATCCACATCACCTGCAAATGCATGGTCCCTTAGCATGTTGGAAAGGTTTGGCCCAAGAAGGTACACCAGGGGGTGAATTTCATTGATGAAGGCATTGGAATGGTTAAAAATAGTGTCGTAAACGGCCTTGGTGCGTAGGTGTGGCTTGACACGGTATGCAGACACGTTGTTTGGTGAAGGATCTCAGTCTACCTGCTGTTGCTGCTGTTGCTGATGAGGCATCTTGCATTCTGCATATCCTGCTTCTGTCCACACCCACATTCAACCATTAGAGCCGGTTCCCGACCACCCCTTCAGTGTCCCCTTCAGTGCCCGAACGGTGCCAATAAGGTGACTGGCGCGAGTGTTAGATGCTCTGGGATGCTCTGAAGGCCGACACTGGTGCCAGATAAACTGCTGGTAATCTGTAGGGGCAGAGTGGGGGAGAGGAGGGGAGAGCAAACTTTGGGTACTTTAACTTTCATACTTATTGCCTTCTTTGGTGCTCTAGAGTGATTATACAAGATTTACTGGCATATTCGTAAGATTTACTCCCAAAAGGCCAGGTGGGGTAAGTTTAGCTAGACGTTGCTGACACCATTGTCACTTATTTATTACCAAGCCCAGAACCACGCTTATGCTGTGAAAGGTCAGCATGAGTGTTAGAGTTTGCATCCACATAGTGCCATCAAAATCATTGTTGCATCTAGAAGGCGTGAGGGGTTTGACATCACTGTACCAAATGTTGCCTCTTGGCCTCCTCAGCCCTGGAGTGGTGGATAGGCAAATTCCTCCCCCCACAACCTCTCTTACACCCCACCTGCTTCTACCCATTGGGAGTAAGCCTGTGTAGTGGAGCAGAAGGAAGAACATCCACAATTCTCGACCTAAAGCAACACCCCGCTGATGGAGTGGACCGGTAGCTTGAACACCAATCTCAGAGCCAGTGAAGCTAACAAACCTTGCCTCCTGCCATGCTCCATGGTGATAATGAAGACCCGGGCCCAGTTTAAACGATCCCATTGTAATGCCATGCTGGCTAGAAAAAGGGCTTGCAGCCTGGTGGAGAGGAAAGATACAATGAAGGGAGCACCAGGGGCGAAAAAGGGCGCAAGAGACAATCGCCTCGTTGTGGATGGCATGACTGAACCTAACATATCTTCCTTTTTAAATGCCCTGTAGGCACCTTCAACTCCTGGAGGAGAAGTTGTATTGGCACCAAAAGTTGCATTGACATTGACACCAAAAGTTGTAGGTTTACCAATGTCGTCATGAGAAGAGGTCGAACAAGTCTCCAATTTCGACCTATGTAACATTAACAACTTCGGAGCATTGGATAATAACAGATCCATCAGCCATCAGCTAAAAAAGAATTCGATTGGCCCCGTATTCACCTCGAATGACATAGAAAAGGGTTGAAATCACTCAGCTACACCCAACTTGGAGGCTTTGGTATCCAGCTCGTAGACCACAACTGTGTCTGAGAAGGGGATCGAAGCTATGCATCACAGGCACTGTTAATGAGTACGAGTGACATATCATCTCTCCTGGCCTCTCTGATAATTAGAGTGGACACTCTCATGGCATTTTGTACCAAAATGTCACAGGATCAGTCGGCCACCAAGGTTTTAGAGCTACCCAGAACAACGACATGCCAGGGAAGGAGGTGGGGAAAAGTTGTTTCCAACCTTGCATGCAATAAACAGAGACCTAGGCACGGGGGACACTGAAGGTGGTCATCCCTCGTTGCAAGAAGCAGTATAAATTGATTCTGCAAATTATGGTTCATAGCGGGAACTGCAGAAAATGAGGAAGATGCATTGGAGGCCCTTTGCAATGAAATGTCTTTACTGAACAGCACCATGTATGGTATAATGTGTTGAAAGATCCAAATGATAGATTGCTAATCAATGCACTACATTTCTTCAAGCTGCTTTTATTTCTGTATGATATTTCTTTGATTTAGCTGTTTGTTACTATCTGATGAATTGTTAATAATATATTTAAAGTTTAATTTAACTAAGTCACACAATATAGAAATAAATAAATACATAAAAAAGAAATGTATTGAACAGCTCTCGTAAGAACTCTAAGTCTGGCAGAAAACGCCCTGCATCCCCTCTGCACCGGGTGGAAACCATTAGGAGTCAGATGGAAAAAATCTGAACTGGTCCTAGGAACAGCTTAAGCAGACTTTAGGGGTCACACACAGTCATCTTTTCAAATACCTTGGGGGATGGCACGCATAGAAAGGTGGACCTGAGGGGCCCTCTAGACAAATGGATCCTTGTACAGCAGGACCTAAGCACCTAAATCAGTCATATACCGAATGTTACCCGGTTGAGGTGACTCCAGCTCAAAATAGGCCTCAGAGGGAATGCCCCTTGGCCGTAGTTGGAGTACAAGGAGTACAATGCAAGTGTGGTGACACCAGAGGGTATTATCCTCAGATGACAAAAGCAAGCAATGCACCGCTGGACCATACATCGGTGGCAACCAGGGAGAAACCTTGGCACCCGACATATGGAGTGAGTACTACTAAGATGGTGCACACAAGCAAGGCAATGAGGTGTTCCTCTGCCGGCCTGGGTCTGATGGTTAAGATTGAAGAACTCCATTCTAGGCCAGACAGCCCTTTTTTTTTTAAATCGGACACGCTTAATGGACTTATGGGGTAAAATTCCTGGCCTGGCATCCATCACAACGAAAGACGTTTGTGGCCTCGAACTTCCAAGGTGGGGCAGTTTGGCCAATTGGGTTATCATCAAATGGTATGCACAAGCCATAGCATCATTACTTCACATATGTTCAAAAGCCTTGGCCGATATAGATTTGAATCTAACGGTTTGTTTAAACCCTGACACCAATGCTCTTCTAAGATCTGTTCTGACCCATCAAAAAGCACAAGTGCACAAAGTCAAGGAGCTGTATGGTCCTAATTGGGCACAGGAGATCTCCATTGGATATGATTGATGCATGTGTACAATTAAGGGGATTGTAATCAGATGCTGGAACACCAGAGGACACAGGTCCTTCCTTGCCCAACTACGGGTATTGAAATTTGCATTTCCGATGTATTACTTTTGCAAGAGACCTGGTTGTGCGAGGACCTCTTAATGGATTGATACTCAATCATATCGACACATGCAGCGGGAGGGAAGCAAGGGCATTCTTCAGGTGGGATGTGTATTGGGGCATGGAATTACATGAACCAGGCACCTTTTATGCCCGAGATCACGTCCCATTCAGTGGCGGAAGCGATGGTAGATCTAAGCTCTTCCAACCTACTGTTACTGATTGTTAATATCTACACAGCCATGGGCACATATGGTTATAAAGATGACATTTTTATAGGGCAATGTTTATTAAATACTTGTTATGAGAAATATGCATCTGACAGAGTAATAGAAGCTGGTGATCTAAACTCCCCTCGATTAATTGATGAATGTCTGTTCATTAATGAGGAAGCAGTGAGCAACCCTCCCGCATCCTGGTCTGGTAGGGAGGGCTCATGGGCCAGGATGTTCTGCGTTAATGACCTTTGTTGCCTCAACAGGACAGCGCTGGGAGAGGGCACTGTACTACATACATGGGGAAATGGAACCAGCAAGTCATGTCTTGACTACGTCTTCACTGAGAGGAAAACTAAAGATGAGTGTGCTAATTTTAGGATGAGTCCTACCTCCCTGAGTGACCACACAGTCAGGACATGGACTCATACCTTGCCAAAAGCATATAGGTATAAAACAGTTAAGTATCAGGTTCAAGTAAATCCCAAACAGAATCATATCACGTGGAATAACAAGAGTATTGAAAAAAAATTAGCAAGTTTATAACCAACAATATTGCTACTGTGGTATACTGGCTTGTGGAGAATAAATGGGATCTGTCACTATTTATGCACTGGTTAAGCACCCAGAGTCCAGATATTTCCCAATTCTTGTTAACCCATGAAGTATCATGAAAATATTTTTGATCTGGAGGTAAAATTAGCAAAAAACACCCTGCAGTTGTCCCACAGAGCCATTAAAAACAACCCTGACTATCCTCTATGAGAAAAAGCTCCTAAAGAGCTCCACTTCTACCAGGTACAAAAAATGGGTTAAGTATCACAATGCTTCACTTAAATCGGCTAATTGGCTTGCCCTGTATACCCTTAGTAGAAAAGGGGATGATAAAAGATTTTGGGGCATGGTCCCAGATTTTTCAACAAATTCTCAGTAATAGAAATGCGTCCGTTAGACAAGTCCTTGTGGTATTTAGCAATCAGGAAAATGTTTTATGACTCATCTGTTAAGTGCTAAGTAAAGAATACATATATACCCTGTTCCGGATTCAGTGAGGACTTTGGGTGGGAGAATATTCTTATGAATGATTATAAAATCTATCCAAAATTCACTGGCACCTGGTCCCAATCCCCTTGCCAATGTGGTATTTAAATCTACCTGCCTTTTTGGACCCACATCTTGGACCAGCTGTTCTTGAAAATCTTGCACGAAGGGAACATCCAATTTTCGTGGAGGAGGGCTTTTCTGATCCCGGTTTTAAAAAAGGGCAATAGAACAGACCCGGATAACTACCAACTTCTGGCTATGCTGGATGCCTGTCAGAAATTTTCATAAATATCTTATTGAAGAAAGCAACAAAATGGTTGATTGAAGCAGGTCGTCTATCGCCCTTTCAATCGCAATTTAGAAAAGTCTTCAACACCCTACATAACATCAGTGTGGTGCAATAACTGATTTCTGTAAAAGAACACCTAATGTCAAACTGTATATGTGCTTTATTGATTCTAGTACAGTGTTTGATATGGTATCTCGACCAAAATCTTGGGCGAAGTTCCAAGGCTTGGGCATGGACGACTTGTTACTACACTTCATCACTCTTCTATATAGTAAAAATAGTGTGGCCATCCGACTTAGTCATGAGGGGACTATGACTACGGATATCCCCTTCAATGTTGGTGTTAGGCAGGGATGCCTATTGACACCCTTGTTGTAAAACCTGTATGAGAGTGATATGGGTGATGAGATAGCAGTGGTCAGAAACGTTCCGTTTAAGCTGGGCATTACTAATACTACTCTATTGGAACTGCAATTGGTCTCCAACATTCGATCCTTGCATTGGCAAACTATTCTTGGGCAATCAATCTTCAATTGAAAATTGGAAAAACTAAAATAATGATCCTAGGCCATAGGTGTAAACAAAACAACTTCACATGATTATTTGAATGATAGCCCATTGGAGGGAGTAGATAATAAGACCTATCTAGGCTTCCAAATATGTAATGCCCCTTTGTGGGTTTTGTAGCCCAATTCAGGGAGCTCTATGGTCATAAAAAAGTGGCTGGTGTACAAAAAGATCATGCGGTTAAAGGCTTGGAACCATATAGAAAACCAAGTGGCTTTGTATAGCAAGATTATTATCCCAGCTTTATTGTATGGGTTGGATGTCTTTCTGGAAAAACTGATCTTATGGTTGGACAAACTAGAAGGGAGAATACTTAGATCAACACTAGAAGTCCCCCAATCAGTCCTGGTGCAAGCACTCAGATGTGAGCTGGTTGTTCACTCATTAAAAATGCATTGGAGTATACAACGGTGGCAAATGTATATTACAATTCAACAATCAACTGATTTTGCTGAAACTCAGTATCACCAGCTAGTACAATTGGACAGTGTTGACTTATAAATGAATTTATAAAAGGACTGAGGAACCCAACACTGGAACACTTCACCTCTATCAATATTCAATTGGAAGATCTCCCCAATTGGATAATGGCATTGCAAAAGAAAACTAAACGCCTAGCACAATGTAATAACTCAGGCACACAGGGGTCTCACTAAGAGTATTTATCTGGTCAAACACTGTCCAAGACTTATCTGTAAATTTATAATCTATCTTCGGTTGAGTATTTTACCTACTCTAAAGCACACATGGAGGTGGAAAAATATACCCCATGACAAACAATTGTGTAGACTTTGTGGCCCAAATGTTGAGACGATGCCGCCATGTGCTGACACAGTGCCCAAAAAGACCAAGTATTATGACAAGGGTTACCGGCAGTTTATGGCAAATTCCGCCCAGATGGAGGGATACCAATTGTGGAGTACCATCTACGGCGCTGAATCAGTTGTAAACATGGCTCCTGTGTACAACACATGGAAAACTGACAATATTTGTATAAAAGACCTTGAAGAAGCATCAATCTCCCCTAATGGCAACCCTATGGTCACAACGTCATTAGGACTATGTGGGGCTTATGTGTTGACAAGATTGTGTTTTATTAAGTGCTTTATTTATTTCCAGATGCAATCATGTAAAAAGTGATTTTAAATCTTGGTTTTATTATCTTTTTAATGGAATCTTTTAAGCATTGTAAATATATGTTCCTATCCATTGTAAGATGTGTAACCATGTATTTCCTTAATTGTTCATGAAATGTCATAATAAATGTGTATAAGGTTTATGTCAACAAACATTGCACAATAAAAAAAGCAGACAGTTGTCCAGCTCTGTGGCTTCCACAAAAATTGAAGCATATAACAGACATTAGGCAGCAGCTGCTGCAGACATGGTGCAAAAAATGCCAAATCCAGAGTTCTTATGAGAATTGCAATAACCTGTGCTGACATTGCACTGCTCATGTAGCCTATCCACGGTGTTAAAAGTAGAGGTCCAATGGATGGCCACTGAGGACTAAAGGTTGTACAGCAGCAATGTGTGGCGTACCTGCAAGTGATGCAGTGTTTTGTTGACATGTTAAATTCAGTTGAAATGTGAGATGACCTACTGGGCCGCAGCAACCATTTCTTTTACAGGTTGGCAACTGATGGTAAAGGGTGCAGGACAAGAGGGAAGCAATGGACGTTCACCATCTTCACAATTCATTGGACAGAAATGACATTTGATTCATTGTCTGCTGCAAAAAAGCACCAAAACAAATGTCAAGGCATTAGCCACCGGTCTCCACCTCTACTGCCTTCTCCCAGACGTCAATTGCCTGTGATTTGTATTCTGAAACCCTGGTATGCACAATCTTGCCTGAGTACTTGCACCAGCTGCCCCCTTGCAATAATCCTGAACTTCTCTTGTTTAGTGTAGGAAAGAAAGGGCACCCAGTTTAGTTTGCGGTCATGGTTAAGGAGTCAATGTTCTGACCAATGGTCTACATATCCATGGCTGAGTAGATGTGTTGCCCACGGACTGATGCAGCACCCTACCCACCGTAGCCTTATCCTTGTTGTACAATTCCAGTAGTGCCTTGTGAAAGAAACAACAACGTTTTCCAAAGAAAATAGAACAAGATGTCTATTTCAAACATTAAGACAACGTTAGTAATGAGCAGGCATTGTCTGTCATGTGATTTGTAGTACACATTCAGATGCTTTCACAACACTGTATTGCATCAATGTGGTATTATTATGGTATTTATTGTGCACAGACCTTGCTTCGAGAAGTAACAAGGCACTTTAAAGAGGTATACAATACAGATACACAAAAAAACGCTTTACAGAGGTATACAACAGTACAAATGCCTAACGGAGCACTTTTCAGATGTAACAGTGGAACAGATATACAGCGAGGGTAGGATACAAAGGGGCGCAGAGGAGGGGTACAGCTGTTCATATGGCAGGGAGGACAAGGGCGGACGGCGTCAAGCAAGTCAGGTGGTACGTGTGTTGACGTGATGGCCTAGATGTTGAGGAGGAGAGACTCCTTGAAGAGGTTGGTCTTGATTTCTTTTTTTAATTGTAGGAGTGTGGGGGAGACTCAGATGCAGATGGGGAGGAGGTTGCATAGTCTTGGGGGATAGACAGAGATGGATTGTTTTCTGGTCCTTTCCTTTTTGCAGCAGTGGATTTCAAGTCTGCACATGTCATGGCTTCTAGTGGTGCACTGTCCGACAGAGATGCTGAGTTTCTCTGCGAAGTAGCTGAGTGGCTTGAGGGCAACTGCCTTATAGATGATTCTGCAAGACTTTTCTTTTTTAAACATTTTTTTTTATTTTCTATAACAACACACCAAACATTACAACAATTAGGACTTCCATATCCATGTTTAATAAGATAACTTTACAAACTTCAGTCCCGCTCCCTCCCGCCCCCCCCAACTTGAGCCATATTGTCCATATCATCAGTTTGAATGTCCTCAAGCGGGTCTATTGTCCTCCGCTCATCCATATCATCCTCATTGTAATCGGGCTGGGGGGGCCCACCATGGTGGCCACGAATTGCCTCCATTCCATTAGGGGTCCTACCTCCTCCTCACCTCCCCTGCTAACCGCTTCGTACCAAACAACCGTTTCTGTCTCCGCCCATTTCAAAAGGTCAGCCCACCACAACTCTATCCAGGGCCTGTGAGCTGCCTTCCAGCACATTGCAATCCTTCTTTTGGCCAGGATGTTTGCCAGGTCCTTCATCTTGCTAATGTGCCTCAGATGGGGCGGCCTAGGGAAACCTCCTAGCATGCATGCCCAGGCCGACTCCACCTCCAGCTTAATACCTTTTTCAGCCAGGCGGATTTTCAGTTCATCCCAAAATCTGCCCACCTGTGGGCAAGCCCAGAACATGTGCAACATCCCGGCTTCCTTCTCCTCGCACCTGGGGCATCTCTGGGTCATCTGGCCCCCAAACCTAGCAATCTTACTGGGGGTCAGATATGCCCTATGCGTAACATATAATTGGATTTGTTGGAGCCTCGCGTCTCGGGACACTTTCTTATGATATCTCTGGACTCTATCCCATGACCCATCCGACATAGGCTCTCCCACCTCTTCCTCCCAAAGCCGTCTCAATTGGGACAATTCCTTCCCCACCTTGAACCCCAGTACCTCGTATACGCGGGATATCTCGTGCCCACCCTCCGAGATGTCATATATCATTTCCATGGTGGCATCCGGTTGTTCCGTGAGCACCAACGCCGACCATTTCTCTCGCACCCGCTTAACAATTCTGGAGTGGGTTATATATTGCCCTCTATGCACCCCCGTGTCCTCCATTAATTTCTCGAATTCTAACGCCTCTCCATCCTGCCATATGTCTCCCAAAGTGGCCAGGCCCATGGGTTCCCAGTATCTACGGACCCCATCTATCAGCGGCACCTGCATGGAAAACGGAGCCGGGTATCCCACCAACTGCCATGCTCTATGCCACACCTCCCAGCCAAGCACCAACAGCCGCGCCATCTCTAGTACCCTAGGCTTAGGCAGCCACACCACCTCTCTAAGGAAATGGGGGCCGGTTCCATACACAATAGCCTAGTTTCTGCTGTTTCCTCCTCAGACAACCATCTAGCCACGTATTGTAATTGACCCTCTAGGTAATATAACTCGAGGTTCGGCCAGTTTATCCCCTCCCCCGTCACACGAGTTCTGTAATTTCCAAAGAGCCACCCTGTTCCTGGAGTTATGCCATATGAAGCCCCTGCACAAGCTGTGGAGACTATGAAGAAACGCCTAGGGATCACATGTGGGATATTTCCGAAAAAGGGTAACAGTCTGGGCAAGACTACCATTTTGATTAGAGCTGCTCTCCCCATCATGGCCAGGGGCAGTCTGGACCAGAAACCCATGCTATTTTTGATACCTTCAACTGCCTTCACCGTGTTGTGTTTATGTTCTTCTCCCGTCGTATGGTATATGTCAATACCAAGGTACCTGAACAACTTGGTTTGCCAGGGTATTGGCAATACTGGCAGACCCCCTGGTGGAACAAGTCTATATTTCCCTAGGGGAAACATACTAGATTTCTGGGGGTTTACCGCTATGCCGGAGAGGGCGGCATATCGTTCCATCACCTCCAGTATGTATTGTGTATTCTCTTTTGGCAAGCGCAGGTACATGAGTATATCGTCGGCATATAATGAAATAAGGTGCAGACCTCCTGCGGTGCATATCCCAATTTCTCTGTATTGTTGTCTAAGGCAGACAGCCAGTGGCTCCAACGCTAATATATACAGCATAGGTGACCAGGGGCAGCTCTGTCTGGTGCATCCTGCTAAGTTGCCATTTGTCTGAGATCACGGCACCCATTTTAACCCTAGCCATAGGGCAGCTGTATACCATATTACCCACCTAAGATACCCCGGGCCCATTGCATAGGCCTCTAAAGTCGCCAGCAGCCAGGGCCATCTTACTGAGTCAAAAGCCTTGACCGCGTCGAGCGAGATGATCGCCAGCTCCCCTGGGTCCCCCTCTGTCTGATCGAGTATGTGATGCAGCCTCCAATGATTATCAGTTATATTCCTACCAAGGACATAGCCTGTTCGGTCCGGGTGTATCAGTTTGCTGATAATACGCTAAAGCCTGTTTGCCAGCACTGCCCTAAGGATTTTGCTATCTTGGTTGAGCATTGACAGGGGTCTGTATGATCCACAGCCTGTGCTCGGTTTACCTGGCTTTAAGAGCAGAATAATCACTGCCTTGCGTAAGGACTCTGGCAACCTGCGTTGCTCATACACCTCATAGCCAGCAACGGGGGTAACAGCTCCGGTTTATAGGTTTTGTAGAATTCGCTCGAGAGCCCGTCTGACCCCGGAGCCTTACAAGTGGGTAGGTGTCGAATCACTAACTCAAGCTCCTCTCTTGTGATTGGGGTATCTAGATCTGCCCTTTCTAAGTCGTCTAAGGTGGGCAGGCCCATGTCTTCTAGCACGTCCCGGATTTTTCGGTCCCCAGCTCCACCTGGGTCCTCATAGAGCCCTTTGTAGTATCTGAGGAACTCGTCATTCACTCCCTCCTGGGTGTCCAGAATCCGCCCTCCCTCTCCTCTGATTTCCCTGATCGCGGGCCTTGATGCCTCGCTTTTATATAGCCAGACCAGCAACCTTCCTGGTTTGTCTCCCCCGCATACTGCTTCTCCACATATTTCTTGTAGCTTAATTTAAATAACCTGTCCCAGTGTTCACAACTAGCTTGTTGAAGCCGTCTCATCCTGACCCAGTCTTCCTTGGTGGTGCCTCCCCTACGCATAATGTCTTCCAACTCTTCCTCCGTTCCCGGCAGCTCTCATTCTATGCCCACCTGGAGCCCTCTGGATTTTGACATAGCCACCCCCCGCAATGATTCAGCAAGACTTGAAGTTGATTTGTGCGGCAAGTAGGAGCCAATGAAGATTGATGAGGGCAGGGGCGATGTGGTCTGTGGAAGACCTTTGTGTCGGAAACAATGAAACTGTCATGTCACTCCCTGAATCCCTGACACTCCCTCCTACAAGAGAATACTGCACATCCAACCTGCAGGCATACTCTATTCTTCCTTCCAAGTACAAAGCAGAAGCTGGACACCAAGTAGTGTCCTCTCATGTTATGTGTGCCCCTTACAGTCAACTAGATGCAGAATGCTGGTGTCTCTTCCTAAACCCAACAATCAATGACATTTTCCACCTATTCTGAAAGGTGTGACCAGGGGAATCCAGACGTGGACCCCTTGCTCACTGTTCATATGAAGGGAATCTATGGCAATTCAAATATAACAAATACCACAGTTATGTCAAAGATATACTCAATAACTGTTTCTCCTTGTAATGTGGGTAATGTTCCCGTACCTAGATTCAAAGCAGAAATATGTATAGACAGGTCCAAGTTATAAAAGGTACATTCTACAACAAAGTTCTGGTGATAAGGGTTTTCTTGCTCCAAAAATATCCCACTTGGACTTTGCAACAGTTTAAATGAAATAACTCTTTGTCTCTCCACTTGTAGCAACGAGTTCAAAAGAACTTCCGTGGAAACAGCACTTCCACAGTTCAATTTTAGCAACATCAATGTTTTGTAAGGATGATTTCACAAGATAAGTTAGTGGTCTTTGCTAGTTCACTTCAATCACTTAGCAATTAATACTTCTTCTGAAAGGACATGACACACGTTGGTGCTGTTTATGCCACAGGCAATGTAGGTTATGCTCCTCTCCTCCTGAATGTTTTCGATCCGGAGGGCTGCTCGCCTGCCACAAAACAGTCTTTTGGCTTTCAACAATATCAGTATCAACAACTTCAGCATAGGCTACTTAACATGTAACACCTTGGTACTGTTAGTTCCACCCTTATGATTGCCACATGCAATGAGGTAATGCTCCTTTCCACCTGGATATTTTCTGTCAGGAGGGCAGCTCTACTGCCACTCTTGTTTTCCCAGTCGTACATAAACCAACTGCGGCTAAGGGCTTTTTATCACACTTGCTCCCCTTTGGCTTAGACAATGCTTGTTTAGGTTTTGGCTTTGGCAATGGTAGTTTTTGTTACCTTCCTTTAATATCTTTAGGTTTGGGCAATTAGTTTGACCTTTGCAATTACAAGCACAACCATCTTGTTTGTTCTCAAGGTTCTTATTCTGCCACTTTAGCCACTTTATTTCAGATTGGTATATATCTTAGTCTGCCAGTTTAGTCTGTTTACATTAGTATGGTATTTAATATTCCCAATATTGGCCAGCAGGAAATTACAAACTCACTGGGTACTGCATATGCATCACTTCACTCCGCTGCCACTGCTGCTTCCGCTTCCTCTGCTTCCTGCTGAAAGGTAAGCTGCTTCTCTCTGCTTCCTGTGGCCCACGCCAGTCGGGAAAGGAGCGCTCCTCACCCCACGAGCACTCCGGTGCTTGCATGTCACCGGAGTACAAGTTACTGTGAGGAACGTTTCTTGGATTAATGCTTCCCACCACCTAACCTCTGCACACAGTGTAATTACGGTTAGAAACCCTCATAAAACTGGCTCATGTTCACAAATAGCAGTGGCTCCAGCGTCTTGGCTTCCCTATAACTTCTGATCCCACTGCAATGCGGAGTCTTGACAATTACTCCACCTTCTGCTTCTCCTAAAAGCCTGCACCTGAGGGAGCCCTTTATACTCCTTAGTCCTGCTCAGGTGTGGATCATTAGCATAACTAGGCTCCACCTTGCAGTCCAGTACCTCTGCATCTCTCTTCCTCATCCCAGGTCTTTGTATATTGTGGGACTTGAAGTCCACAATGTTTAAATTATTTATTTTTATAGTTTCAATCTTACAGTAGGGCAATAATATGCTAGGGTCTCAGGGAAAGGTAATAAATGGGTTTTCCTATTCCTCCTGACCTGCTCCCCCCCATGTGATCCTCCCATAGAATACCATGCCCAGGATCAGAAAGCATCTGCCTTACCCTGGCCACATGAGAAGGGTCCCAGGACAGGTTTTCTGTGGGAATCATCTCTGATTCATCACATGTCCCAGATTTTCTCTGACTGCTTCCATCATATCCTGTTCTAACTGCTACATTACTTCAACCTCATCCCCTAATCTTCCACCTCTACCACACCACAGTCTATCCATATCTTCATAACGATAGAACTCATCTGAGACAACAACAGTTTCTAAACCCCATCTAATTCCTTGGTGAATGTGCTAGTCAATGTAAGATCTGCAGTCAAAAATGATGCAACTACTTTTGACCTGACTACTCACACTTTACCTCCCCTTCACCCATCACAGACACCTGCTTTAAGAGCGCTTCAACAAATGTGATTGCAGACAATAATCAGGCTTGTATGAAAACCAGAGAGAATTTTGAGGCACCGATGTTTCCCCACAAGTACACTGTCAGGATCTTCTGTAAGATATGCCAGGGGCCTGCTTACACATGTTTTTATAAGCCTCTTGTGAAATGCAGACCACCTATCGGACCTCCTTTTTCACATATGTCTCCATCTAACACCTACCAAAGAAAAGGCATGCCACCTTTCTAGTGGACACTGCTGTCCTCACCTGAGCTATTCTGTCCATCTCTATGCAGGCTCTCATCATGGAAGATAGGAATAGATGATTACACCATACCCCACACCAATGGAATCAGAGGATATGGACTTCTTGTTCTTCAACCAAAAACCAATGGAATCAGAGGACATGGACATCTTGTTCTTCAACCAACTAGTTCAGTCTTAACCCAGTGTGGAGCACTTAGACGAGACCTCAAACTATAAACCTCCTGGATGTATGATGTGAATTGCAATCAGCAATGAACAGCGCTCAACTTGACAATCAAACAAAACAATCAGTAGCTACAGAAACAATATTCATTGGTTTGCTGGTGGGATCTGAATAATGAAATGTTAGTCTAGAGTTCTTGAGAATAGAAGGAAGAAATGTCAGCTGGAGCTGACCCCGTCACATGCTGGATCTGCAGCCTGGTCAATACAAAATGGCCAACACAGAGCAAAATAGGGCTGCTTCCATGCTTGTATCAACATATCAAGATTTCCACCAAAGACTACTATATAAGCTAGTGAGATATGGTGATACTGCTGTTGGATAGGATTTCCTGAGCCTCCATACATCAAATCTGAGACCCTAATTTCCATTTCCAGTGACAGGAATTCAACCACTACAACACATATTTGACATACTGTTTACCCACTGGCATTGCCAATAACACAGAGCCCCTTGACCACTTATATCTTTTGATCGCTCTGTTTCTATGACCTTAAGCAAGCCACCTCCCTTAGGCACATGTTTAAGGCCAGAGCAGTTAACTTGTGCCTGCCAGTCACATAATCCCACACAGAGGCATCGTTATGGGGGCTATAGCCCTAGGTCTTATGGTTGTAGCCTTAGATAGAGGCTCAGGGGTTACAAGGCTAGTTAGCCCTGAGTCCGACATTAGCATAGCCCAGGACCTTTTTCAGACCTAGCAACAGGCACATCATCTGTTCACCGAACTATCTACAATGTTGGGCCTCAGTTTCTGAGAAAGAAACTTGTAAGGTATTGTCCTGCAAGAAGTCGATCTGAAACGCAGGCTTTCTTGAAGATTCCCAAATTCTGCTATAAGCGTCTGGGTGGCCGCTCCTTTTCGGTACTGGCCCCCAGTCGGTGGAACGCTCTGCTGCTGTATCTGAGAGTTCAGACTGAGTCCTTTCCTTTCAGGAAGGTATGAAAAACGTATCCTTTTAGTTCTCTCTGCTTTTAGTCCTGTGGCCTGTTCTGTAAAACTGCTCCTTCCGGTTTAGTGCGTAGATGCCTTTGTGCCATAGTTTGGGCTTTATAAATCCTATGATAATAATAATAATTTCCTATAAATTCCGTTCCACGAGTAGGCAATGCTAGTGGCAGGGGTGTTGCTAGGTCTGGAAAAGACCCGGGGCTATGCTGATGTTGAAACTGTTGGGACTGGGGGCTAGCTAGCCTTTTGGCTGTAGCTCCTGAGATTCTATCCGGGGCTACAACCAAAAGACCAGGGGCTATAGCCCTTTTAGCCCCCCCCTAGCAACGCCTCTGGCTAGTGGTCACTTCTCTTGATGCTGTTTGCCATTGCTGGTTTTAAAACTCCAGTTCTCCCTTCTTTCTATCTATTCCACTCCAGCCAGGTTCTTCTTTATTAGATCACATGACTGGATATTTTAAACTCTGATACTCAAATTGCAAGGGCATTGCTGCGTAGTTAACATCTAGAAAGTGAGGACAGTAAACAAGCAAAAAAAAAGAATTCATTGCTTCTCTCAGAAAATAGCTATCCTACCAGAATGTATGTTCAAAAAACAAACCCCCAGGGTTCGGCATCTACTACAAGCGGTGACCTAAATCTGACAGTGCAGTTTAGGCAGCGTCAAGTGAAAGAATACATGTGTGCTGTTTTTCCATGTTCCACGTCAATGGTGGGTTTTCAGCTGAGTGCATATTGGGTAAACTGACTTCCAGAAACACGCGTATGACTGATGCGCATCCAAAACAGGGAAACGGGGAGATGCAACCAACTCACACTGTTTAAAGACAATGGCCCTCATTACGACCCTGGCGGATTTTTTCCGCCATCGGCGGACTTTTCCGCCATGGCGCAAAGTCCCTTTACGCCATGGCGGATGGCGGACTTACCGCCCCATTCCGAGGTCGGCGGGGCGGTAAGTCCCCATTGACCCATTTACCCTTCCCCATTCCCATTTCGGCCCCATAGGGCTCAATGGGAGTGGGGAAGGTGTTAATTACGCCACCGTACACTACGGTGGCATAATTAACACCGAGGTCCCATAGCGCCATGGATTTTTACGCCCGCAAAAAGCGGGCGGAAAAATGACCATGGCGCTATGGGAACTCGTAGTTGGCGGTAAGGGGTCGGCGCAGCTAACGCTGGCGCAAACCCCTTAGCGCCAGGGTCCTAATGAGGGCCAATGATTTCACTGATTTATCAAAAAGGTTTCCTGTGTGCACTGTTCTACACTGGAGTCCACATACACCTACAATTAAATACAATTAAAAAGATCACATTGTATATAAAATGATTAGTTTTATCAGTCATATATACAAATGTCAAAATGATCACCATACACTGCGTAAAAGAAAATAGAAACTAGGCAGGGAAAATATTTCTGCGTCCCCACTTTGAAAAGGTGAATAGCTACCGCTGAGCGCTGCCAACAGCCCAGTGTTCTCAGGGCTGCAGACATCTCTGCACCTCTGAACAGCCTTAGAATGACACACAGAGCTATCCAAATTAATATGAGTCAAATACAAATAATGTAATTAATTAACTAAAGTGCAGCATGCCATCAAAACCACAGGGACACATTAAAACATTCCAGTTAAACACAGCTATGGCTTAAATGTGTTGTCTTTGTGAATTATTTGTTTTATTTAATATGGTGCTTAGTATGAGGGATCACCTTATTTCCAAAATTAAATTGATTTTTAACAAATAAATGAGCTGCGTGCACTCTCTAAAATGAACTGATTGCCCAGGATCACATATGTTTAGGCAAGTGGGAAGCCAGGATTACAACAAATGTTACTTGTTTGCAAAGTTCACATCATGCGAGCTAGGCCATGGGCTTGAAGGCATTGCAACACTAGGCATACACCTTGAGCTTTATGAGACCAAAGGCTTTAATAAAGGGGCTCTATTAGGACCAACTTTTCTATTTATCCAGTACATATTGAAATGTAATGGTGGTCTAAAGTAGAGTGCATGTATGTGTAAATTTACTTCATGGAGTAAATGTCCGGTATTTATCCCATGCAAGAGTTCCTATATACCCCTTGCTGTAAATATACCATGTGGTCCCAACCTGTAAATAGACTGTATTTTAAAAATAGTTGGTATTAAAAATACACTTAGTTTTTACCATTGCCACCAAGCCTATAATGAAGCCCAAAATACCTTAAACTGTTCATGCACTAGATTATTATATCGAGTAAACCACCCCCCACACCGTCCCCACTGTTGTATGTGATAAGGCAATTGCAATTCGTGGAGGGCTGTCCTTATTAAGTCAGGGAACTCTGAGGTGACCTCCCATATCTTTCTGCATCGCTGAGTTCTTTATGTCTGGCTCAATATGCAGAGCAGTCCCCGATTTCCACACCGCTCCTTTAATACCTGACGTCATTCAACCCTCAGTGGCAATAGACGTCCTCGTGCAGTTATATAGAAACATTTGAACCTGTATGTCTGAACTATATCAACAAAAATGCAACCTGTAATTTGTGACTAACTAATATTTAAGCAGTTTAACATAAATCTGTTTCATTGCCAGCTGACCACCTATTTTAAAATATATCTCTACATGCAGGAGCTTATTTGTTCAAAGGTGGGATATACGTGTTTTCTTATTAGTTAATGACTGTGAACTTTAGGAAGAAAAGGTACATGAAAATAATCTGAAAAAGCAAGAGTATTATTTCAATTCAATAATAAGTGTCAGTTGCTGGTCATTGTGGCAGCTTGAAATGTGATGCCAGAACTCCTCTCCTTGCAGGTTACCTTTACCTTTTACTAAGAGAACTGTAAACCTCCTGGCTACCTGCTGTGTCAGCCTCCTTACATGTTTGTCAAGAGTTGCAACATTCCTCATCATGCTGCCGAGAACATTACTTTGATTGCCAAAGGCCATCAAAGAATAAGCTTTGTCAAAGCCAACAGTTTTAGATTTCCGTAGGCCTGGGACAGGCATTTGCCAGGCACTGCCATAATGGTACTACATATCCATAAGGCGATACCAGCTGTAAAATGATGCGAGTACCTGGGCATATGATAGCAGTGCCTGGCAGGTGTCTACCTAACACCTACACACAAGCCAAAATTATGTTTTATCCAATGCTTGTTTTGTGGAGGACTTTGGTGCAAGGAACAGATGCAAGTATACACATTCTGTTATAAATCAACTGTCTGAAGGCTCTATTGTTTAAGACATGCATATTACAGCAGTAGTAAATGTATCCTGCAATTAAGCCATTTGTTCTAAGAAGACTGCTTTTATATTATTATTTCATGTTTTATTGTGTCACCAGTTTATTACAAACTCTAACAAAAAAAGAAATGTATACACAATTATTACATACTATAACAATCTAAAAATCATCTGTCTAAAAAACCATTAATAATTCATCTCACCAGTACATTAATATACAAGATATAAAAACAATGATGTACACCATGTCATTTCATTCATTACATTCTCTTTCTATTTAATGTATATATGAATTTTCTCCCACTAGTTTATGAATGTCCTCTAAAAATGTCACCAATGAAATAATCATAGATGTACCGCGTCCTCCCATCAGTTTATCCAAAAACCAATCCCCGTATAAATATTCTGCATCCATTCCAAATCTTTCAAAATACCTTACTTTCCTCAATCTTGTGGCTGGGAAACTTAACACCCAATGTTTTAGAGTCTCCAAAGCCTCATCATTTTTGCATAACTTGCAAAATTGATATCGTACTTCAATGCCTCTTATCCTTCCCCATCTTTCGTAAGTTCACAATAAATGTATTCGAAATTGCATATATACCATCTGATATTTGTAATTAGGGAATCTAAGTATATAATCTGGGCAACTTTGGTACACTCTATATTGCTTGGACCATTCTCAGGTTAATTTATATACACTCAATTCATCACAATCCCTGCAATGCTGATCAAGCATTATCGTTTTTTATATCTTTACAGGCTTCCCGATCATAACACTACAGTTTATTCCAGAGTCCTCCAGAATCATATCAAACTCATCAATACATTCTGTCAACAGGTTATATGCTGATTGTGATTTAATGCCTTTTAAATCGTCAAAAAGGGAGCAACTTGGTGGTATTAAAATGGCAATTGGACAATTTGAGTTTTTTTTTTCTTTTACTGGCTGTATGAAATGATCGTACAACCAAATATTCGGTCAACTAGGGCATACGGTTCCATTATAGCGACCAGGGGAACAGGGGTTGCAGGGGTGCTCCCGTTGCTTGCTATAAAGGGAACGGGGATTGTGGAGGTGTCCCCCACTTCCGGGACGTTGGAAGTAGAGGAATTTAAAAAAGATTGTTTTACAAAATTAAACAAAACAGAGAAAGGGACCCTCCTGCGTCAGTTCTGACACATGTTGCAGGGACGGAATTGATACCGTAGGGTCAGATGGAGAGCGGACGCTGAAAGGTAAGTGGGGGGTGGGGATGTATTGGGGGTCGGAGGGAGGCATGGATTGGTATGATTGAATGCATGAGGATGAGACAGGCGCTTGGGGGTCTGTCCCGCTTTCAACATAATTCTCTGGGGCGCCCAATAAAACTAATTCTTGAAGTATACAGGGCTCAAACAAAAACTGACACTAAATATGAGGCAGCATTGTGGAGAATGGAAAGGATTCAAAAAATTGAAAGCGTGGAGAATTATTTTCTTTAAAAACTTCTTGGGCTACCACAGTCCGTTCCAAACTATGGGATACACTTGGAATTGGGATGTCCCCACATTGCGGATGAGTGGTACTCGCTTCAGTTTCACACTGGTTGGCATTATGGTCAAACCAGAAAGCCATTCTCTCACATAAGATTATAAGAGCCTTGGTGAGTAGTTCAGCTGTAAATAAAATCCCCTGGCTCATGTATATCAAGAAATGTATTAGACAGTTAAATTGTGCTAATCTTGTTTGGCCTTTAACCTTCTTGACCCCGTGTGTGGTAAGGGCATACAAGAAAATGGTTAAATCCGTTCTTGTGACAAACAGGGAGTCTGCTGCTTTGGGCATTTCTGCAAATAGAAGGCGTATTGTGTTAACATCTGCAGACGCTATCCAGCCGTACTTACTCCACAGTGACAATCCTGCAGACCGCTGGGCCCTGACTCGAGCCTGGTTTGATTGCCTATGGTTAGGGGCACGAACAAAAAGCTGGGCTTACAATGTACAACCCACAGCCTGCCCCTGCTGTCAGTGGCTGGTGGAGGATATTTTACACTTTGTGTTGTCCTGCCCACACTATACAGACCTAAGACGGAAAACACTATTGCCACTACTCCGGTCCACTGGCATGTCTCAGGAAAGGCCTGCACTATGCTATCTGCTTTCAGCTGCTACGCTGCCAGTGGCCTAAAGAACTAAATTCACTGCCCAAAACCTGAATGAACTCTGAAAACTTTTCGAACTGTCCGGACATTTCTGTTGGATACCAATTGATTTACACACATGCACATTTTAAACTCTCTTTTCATTTGTGATGTTTGTAAGCTCATATCATGGATTTTTTTAAATGTTGAATTGGATTTTGAACTGTTATGCATTTTTACTCTGTTTTTGTGGTTTATGGATAATTTGTTTCTGAATAAACTTATTATGATGATGGGATGATTTTGCCCACAGCAGTTCTGCCGTGAACAATTATGCCACAGTCAAATCACACCAATCCTTAAAATGCTTCGATATAATTGAAGTTTGACTTTTTTAACCCAACTATGCCATGATTCTAATCCCAATTTGTGCTGAATCAATACATATGTAATAGATAATGGGGGCCACAGCGTCTTTTCCGAAACATGCCT
This sequence comes from Ambystoma mexicanum, assembly GCF_040938575.1. Classification (NCBI taxonomy): domain Eukaryota; kingdom Metazoa; phylum Chordata; class Amphibia; order Caudata; family Ambystomatidae; genus Ambystoma; species Ambystoma mexicanum. The sequence goes on from NC_090932.1 coordinate 1,432,578,916, forward strand.
TCCGAGTGATTGAGTTTTTCCCAATTCACTTTGTATAGTTCCATTCCATACAGCATTGATGGTAGAGTAGCACCTTGCCATATAAAAACGAATGACTGTTTTCTGCATATATTTACTATACTTCACCAGATTTCTTTGCATTGGGCATATAGTTGCGTTAATATCTGTTTCAATTTGATGATCAATTGACTTATTTGATCTCTGTTAGAATTTTTAAAAAAACTAAATACTCCCCACTTTCCTGCCATTTATAAACCAAGCTCGTCTAGCTCTTATTTCCTTATATGGAACTATCATTATGGCCATCATTTTGGCATTGATAACCAGCTTATTTGAGGTAACGTATTTTTGGTGGGAGACCAAAGCATGCTACAGGCCAATCTGGGTGCTATCAAAAAGAAGGATGACATCCGCAAATAAAATTGCTGGCACCTTAAGGCTGCCTAACTTACGGGGTAACCTATGACATCCTCCCTTAGATGCTCAGCAAGGTCAGACATGTACAGAATAAAAATACAGGGTGCTAAAACACAGCCCTGTCTTAAACCCCTATTAATCACAACTGGGGATCGCTATCTAAACTTATCTGCACACTGGTATTTGTATGTAACTCAACCAGGAATCTCAAAAGTGTTCTTGGGAGCCCCCAACCCATGCAGCGTGGTAAAGACAAGGTGTCTGTCAATGGTTTCAAAAGCGCTCGCAAGGTTCACACTCGCCATATATAATGTCTCAAAACCTTCACAGAGTGCTTGTCTTTTCAGCAATTGAACCATCAGACCATTTAAGGTACTACTGTAATTTCCCTTGAAGGCGGTTTGGTATTTATTAGGCCAGTTTATCCTTCTGGCCCGATTTTAATTTCCTCCAGAAACAAACCAGCAAACAACTTTGAGGAGGCGTCCATGATGGATGAAGTCAGATAATTCTCTGGGGATCTTACATCCTTTTTTTTTTTAAATATCAGAACAACAGAATTCCTATATCATACCGTATCACACCCTAATATGGCCCTAAACACCTGACATAATACCATGGCCCATAAACCAATGCCACATTTAAAAATCTAATTTTGGATTTCATCGGGCCCCCGTAGCTCTGGATCCCTTAGATTTTTGTAGCAATAATTCTATATTCTGGGATCCAAAAGTTTCCTCCCACATGTCTAAGTTGTGTTTTACAAAATTACATCTAGTCAAATCTGTTGTATAAAATGTTCCCATTACATACTGATTCCTTTTTCTTTCAGATATTACATTACCCATTGATTCCTCACTACTATGTCATCAACCTTATTAACAGCCTTCCAAAAATGGTGGCATTACATGTACTTACATATACCAACACTGATGTCGTCCAGTCTGTAATGGAGAAACTTTACCCAATTCCTGTAGTGTTGTCTTAACTTCCTTATATTCAGACTTCTTTCATCTATATTCTATTCTTTTTTTCTCATAGCACACATTTCCTTTTGCAACCTATGCTTTTGATGCTGCAGGACTTGATCATATAAACTCCACCCAGAGAAGCCTTCATGTGCTTTGTTCCATAACTCCTTTATTAGCTCTCTTATCGCCGAAAAAGATCTGTAGATCAAAATATTCTCAATTGGGGCCAATGTTAAGCCGCAATTCACCTATCTTTGTATTAAAAAAAAGAGGTCATTGTCTTAGTCCAGCTTATTCTATTCCTATTTCTATTCTTATTTACATCATACCTCACTAGCCCATTACAGATATACCCACACTTTGCCATTACAGACATATGTACTGACAGGTATGCATGATCATTCGCTGAACATTTCTTGATCTCCAGTTTTCATACCAAGGGCAATAAACTCTCTGAGACATATATTAAATCAATAACAGGTTTACTAGAACCACTACTCCACGTATGATTTCCTTCATAATCACTAGGGGTATTCCCATTGAGTTTATAAAGGGAGCAACAGGACACAGCTTCTGTCCACCTGAAACCATGCACTCTAGATGCCACATACCCTTTAGATAGTAACCAAGATTTAGGGTATTTCTCATCATCCTCAAAACAGCAGTTTAAGTCACCCTTTTCAATTACCCATTTTGAACCGCCTTGGTAGAACCAATCAGATAGAAGATCAATCAAACTCTTGAAAATATCTTCTTCCTTTGTTCTATACACATTCCAATAAACATTCATCAGAATCATATCCAGGGGTCCGGCCCCTTTCATTGGACCAAGCCAGTTTTAATGCAAGTATATCATGCGAGTCAAGCTGTATCCTTTCTTTTCTTGGACACAAGGATATACAAACCCCAACAAACAATCCCCCACTTGGATGACCAGAAACCCCCTTTGCTGTCTCTTTTAAAAACACACAACAGCGGTCCGGCCTAGGTGGCACGGACAACCACACCGCCTGCAGTGCAAAAATGGCATAAGATGGCAAAGTCAGCGCATCCCAATTGCGGTTTAAAAAACTATTATATCCCCTACTGTTCCTTGATATTATTCTTAGGACATTTACCATACTATTAAATGGGATAATTGGATGTTGATGATATAGGGGCAACATGGGCAGAGGACACCCAAGACCAATCTTCCTTATTGAACAAGGTGTTCATACATGCATTATCTACATGCACTGTTCTACTCCCATCATTATTAATAGTACATTTAAATCTTAATTCGTTCTCATCAAGATGATAGTTCTGAGACACCTCAGATGTTCTACCCAAAAACGGCCACAATTAGTTATTATAGGGGAAAATGTAATAGCCCAAACTTAAGAACAAACTTAAGAACTGACACTGTCAGGCTATTTACAGCACAAAGTGTGATGTTAATGCACGATACCTCAAAGATGAGTTTTTGGCATGGTGGGGCTAAAGTGGTGGCAGTAGAATGTGGCGGTTTTGGATAGGGGTAAAGTAGGGTAAGGTCAGTTAATGTGGTTCAGGTTGATGTGGTGGTGTAGGGTGAGATGAGGTGGGGTTAGAGTGTGGGCAGATTTTGATGAGATTGAGGGTAAAGTCAGGTGGGGTGGTTTAGTGTGGGGTGGCTGGTTTAGTGTGGGGTGGTAGGGTGGGTAAGTTGATACCAGTGGTATATAGTGCGGTGAGTAGGTTGAATGGGCATAGAGTGGGTTGGGTGTAGGTAGAGCAGGATGTGTGGGGGTAGAAGGGTACATAAGGGTCAAAGTTAGTCAGGTGAGATAGGATGTGTGTGGATAGAATGGGTAAGTGTCCATTTAGTTGCAGTATAGTGAGTTGGGAATGGGTAGGATGTGTGGTGCAGAGTGGGTGGGGCAGAGTAGTGGGATGGGGTAGAGTGGGTGGGGGTAGAGGGCGTAGATTATTGAGTTGGGTACAGTGCAGTGGTTGTAGTGTAGATTATTAGGACAGGGTGGGTTAGAATAATGTATAGAGTAGTGGGGGTGTTGGTGTGGGGTAAAGTGGTGGTGTAGGTGGTTGTTGTGGAAAATGGTTCAGGTAGAGTAGTGGGGCACAGAAAAGATTGGTGGGGGTGGTGTAGATTATTAGGGTGGTGTCGGTTAGTGTGGTTGGAAAGAGTGATGGAGTAGAGTGGTGGGGTATGGTATCGGGAGAGGAAAAGTGGTAGGTGTTGCTGAAAAGTAGTGGGTTTGGGCAAAATGGGTACAGTAGTGGGGCTAGATGAGTATTGTGGTGTGCAGTGGCAGAATAGCAAAATTGGGTATAGTTGTGGGTTGGTGTTGTGGGGTGGTGTTCAGAGATGAGGAAAAGTAATGGTGTAGATTAGTAGGGTGGGGCAGAGCTGTGCGAGTAACGTGGGTGGTGGTAGTGAGAAAACGGTTGATGTGGAGTCAGATAGAGTGGGAGTGTGAGAAACCAAAGGATGTCTCACCTGCTAGTCCCCGGGGATCTCTCTCTCAGGTGGCCATGGCATGGGCATTGCCTTTGGATACAGATCCTGGGGGTGGACCAGTGCAGGACTATCAACTGGGTCAGGGGTATAGTCATCTGAGGGTGAGACAGCCGGTGGTGAGACGCGGTATTCCTCCCTTTCCCGTACACATGATCCCTCCTATTTCATAGGATGATCAGGTGTCCCAACTCCCCCCACCCCTATTTCCACACAAACACTGGGCTAAGGAAGAGGGCGACAGAGAAATAATGCTAACTCTTGCATTGGATGTGTCCCACTAATTGGGTCAGGCAAAGTCAGACACTTGGCTTTAAGTGCATTAATCTGATACCAATTAGCTCTCCCCACACGGATAAAAGGTGGAACCTAGAGACACACGCTGAGCAAGGTGGAACACGAGTAAGAGCAGAACTTCCAGGGTGAAGGCGAACCTACTGGAGCAGAGCAACAGACTGAGGGATGAGAGCCATGCGTGGAGAACCCCAGGAGTTCCCTGCAGGAGGTTGTTGCCTCCAAAAGGCCACAAAAGATACAGAGAGAAGGCCAAGCAACAATCAAGAAGGCTGTATTGTGTTTAAAGGGCGCCAGCGACTCCCCTGGGTGAAAGGCAGAGTTGGGGAGGCAAGGCCAAGCCTGTAAACCTTGACTCGTAAACTGTAAGATGGTAAAGACAAGAAGGAAACGCACACATCCGGTGAGTTGGCAAGTGACGTGAGAGACCGGTGTGTGCTAAAGAAAGATTGAAGTGGCAACATTATATTGCACAATTGAAGGCTGCATGCGTGTGGATGAGACGCGAAGAAAGGCAGACCTGCGAATGAACCTTGAATAATGATAGCTGTAAAGTCAGTGATACTGAGTAACGAATGGTTTGGCGAAAGGAAGTAGCCCACTCCAAAGTCTCTGTGAAAGGTGAAAACTTTGCAGCAATAAAGTGAATGAACTGTAAAAGCAAAGTGATTGAAATTCACCCAGAGAAAAGGGACAGTAAAAGGTGAATGTTAAACTTTGGTGTGCAATACAGTGAACTACCCAGACCAGAAAGCACTGGGGCAAATAACTAAGGAGTGTGAGTTGAAAGCTGGAAAGTTGAAGTGGTCCTGCGGAGGTCTGTAGAAAAAAACCACGTACATTCAAATGTCTTCAACATCAGAAAACGGTCCGAGCACGACTGACGGAGACCCAAGGTGTAATAGGTTAGGTGAAGGGAACCCTTAAAGTAGGTGAATTAAGCTTGGGGAAGGTAACCCCTGCAAGTGTTTTGTTTTATTTTGAAAGGTCAGAGCTCGACTGAGGGAGACCGATGTGAACTTTTGTTTTCAGACGTCCGAGCCTGACGGAGGGAGTCTGACGTGAACTTTTACATTGAAAGGTCTGAGCCCGACAGAGGGGGACTGGCGTGAACATTTTGGTGAATTGTTTTTTGAAAATTAGAAAGTAAGACTTTAACGTTGAAGGCCAGGTAGGCCTCAATCCATGTCTTAAACTGCCTTTGTGTTAAGAGCCTGAGCCAGAGTGCGTCATCACACCTACAGGGACCACCTTACTTCTTGATGTCCAACGTGCGGAGGAAAGCTGACTCAGCCACATCTATTCTTTATATTTGAACACTGACTTTCCTTTGAATGCATATTCTCCTTTTCACATTTTTGTACAAGATATAGGGCAGGCATTAGATTTGTGTTAGCATAGGCCATTTTGATTTGACTGACTCAACTAGGACTGTTTCATTTATTATTTGATGGCTTATACTACACCCATTTTAGCTATAGGGCAAATTAGGAGTTTCTCCAACCCCATTGAAACTTCAATAAAGTGCTTCTCCTTGACTGCTTTGGTATTCTCTTCTACAATGCATACCAAAGTCTGCCAGTACATTATGGAACGTCTACAGTGGCTATAGCATGCAGGTGCAAGGCTCCTTTGAAGTGTGAAAACAATATCACTGCAGCATTCCTCACACTAACTTCCCTGTGGCTTGTAGGGTCGTGTTCTAGGTCCATCAGGCTTCCGACTCCCACAGCCACCATTTTCCCTACATGTACTGGCCTCACTCTGCCGCTCCTTGGTCTCTCGCATCAAATTGGTTCATGTCCATTGCTACTCCAATGTGAACCGTGGAACTGGTGTCTGTGGTTTGAGGCATCCAGTGGCCTGCGGCAGGAGCATTTTCCAACTCATCCTCATTAATAAAATACTCCTTAGTAGATACTTGGAAATCTGATGCTTCCAAAGCATCATATAGCGACCCTAGCCCCTGTTTCCTGGCCCTAGCTCGAACCACGGAACATCCAATCCTGGCCTAGGTCAGAGACAGAACCCATGAACACCACCACCCCCGACCCCTCAGCCCACTGGGTAGGGAGGGGCGCTGCACCCGTTAAAATAACTTGCTGAGAACAGGAGATGGGCTACACCCTGAGTCTTCAGATCACGAAAGGATGCAAATACCAGAGTGAATTTTATAGGGATCCCAACGGGACCCGTCTTTATTAAATAACACCATATATATATCTTTTACCCTTTCCCTAGAATTCCCCTGGCATGAGCTCCATATGACTGGGGACCTGCTACCTCCATTCACACTTCCTTGGATGGTCTCAGGGACCCTTAGGATGAGTCTGGCACAAAAGACCCCTACTTAAACTCAGACACCACCCTCACAGTGTCAGGTCGGAGGATGGCATCTGTGGGTGGTCCAGTCTTGCTAGGTGGCTTCAAGCAGGCAGCCACAAATGATCCCACTACCTTACGCCAGAGTACCTCCCCTCTAAATCCTTCTTTAAATAATGGCCAGATATATACATGATGCCCTACTTAACTATTAATCCTACTTAACATTTGCCCTAACACTAGCCCCACACTCTGTGCTTCCCCCTAGTTGAGGTGTAACCTATTTAACATGTAATCATTAAATATATACATATAACCACACATACATAAACATGCAACATATATAGTACATAAAATGATATGCCACAATGGTGTCACTGCTGCAGTCAGTCACCCCTTGACAGTACCTTGACGTCGGTCGCTGGGGCTCTGGTGCAGGGTGGCTCCTGAATAGTGGGCTGGCTGTAGGCAATGCTGGATGGTATGCTGGCAGAATCTGGCTGGCCCTGTTCACTTGCGATGGGGCCCTAGCCCCGCTTTCTTTTCTTCAGGGTGAACCCGTCCACCACATAAGACCACCCACACTCACTGTGCAGCCCACACTCTTATAAAGTCCTGGGCAGCCCCCTTTGCACATGGGGTGTGTGCCTGTGCTTACTGCCACACCCGCTGCACTGTTTCTATGTTTGGGGCGGGCCCCATTGGCTAGGGGTCCTATCTGACATCACTGCCATGCCTGTGGTGTCGTGTTAATATTCAGGGTGGCCCGCGCCACCATTGTTTCTTCAGGCAGTGTCCCCTGTGCTGTGAGGATGCTGCTGCTTTCATCGCCTCAACCCACTGCCTTTTAGGGACAGGCAGCATCCCCATGGCAACAAGCCCCATTGGCTGGGGGGCCCACCTGACATCATCATTGCACCTGTGGTGCTGTGTTAATCTTCGGGGAACCCCGTTAGCCTGGGGGCCACCACTATCACCACCCGGCCCGCACCACCATTGTTTCCTCAGGCAGTGTCCCTTGGTAACAGGGGATGCCACCTGTATTCACCACAGAATGCCATGGCCTTCTTCTGGCCCGCCCCCTCAGCAATGCGTCATTAGATGCAGAGGGCAGGCTGTGTCTTCACCTGGGCTGCTCTGCTGGGTGGCCCGAGGCTTTCTTTACCAAGACCACCCAAGGGAGCAGCCCGGGGCTTTCTCCTCCCTCATATTCACCCCAGGAATCATGGTCTGGGCTGTCGCCTCATGCGGCCTGGGCTGGGCTGCTCTGTATTGGACTGTGCAGCAACTGGCACAAGCATTGCTTCCCTTGGATGGGGCGCTCCTCATGCACCGTCTGGCATCAGTAGTAGGATATAGACCCAGGGGGTAGCAAGTCCCCCCCAGGTAAGTCTTTCTCCTTTTCTTCTCTCCTCAAACATCTCTGTCTTTTTCCAACCAGCTTTTCTTTCAAATCCCTCTGGATTCACAGGGGAGTTCTATTGTGTTGTTCCTTTCTTCTTTTCTTGCTCTTTTAGCATTCCATCCAACCCTATTGTGGTCTGGATGGTTTCTTCCAAGCCACAGACACACAGGACATGTATCCATAAAACACACACTACACTTTAAATAAAAACCTGTATTACTGTTACGCCTTCATCTTTAATTTCCAGGTGATCCCTCAGGGTACAAGCATGCAGTCACACTAACCGTGCCCTGTGGAGCCACAGGCTTCACTTCAAAGGCCCTCTGTTCGCTCCCAGAAGGATAGCTCAGGTGCAACGTGCTCGCCTTGCAACCAATACGACATGGATCAACACAGGTTCGATCCCTGGCTCCGCGCTTAGAAACCTCTGGGTATTAAGCACGTTATAAGTAACCTATCATATCATATCATATTGTGAACTTCTATCTATGCTATCATTGTATTGCAAAACAAAGGCTTGCGACCGAATTCCACAATTCAAAGTTTTCTTCAATGCCACCTCGTCTGCACCAGGTATGTTGTCAATGTGGTTGAAACGATGCGAATGCATGCTGGTGGAGTTTGACATCAAGTTTGATATGCTCCACGACAATCCAAACGCAGCGAAGAAAAAACTCTGGCGTATGGATTGGGAGCAAACATGTTCCAAGAGGGCGGCATCTAAAATGGTGAAGGAGGTTCCGCCTGAAGCTCGAGCTTTCGGTATTAGTCAAAAGTATATTGCACTATTTCGGGATCCAAATGCCAGAAGATTATTTATGGGACTGCGGCTGAATTCTTTTAAAACTAAAGAACGAATGCGAGCATGGTCATCTAATGCAAAATTGAATCAAATATGTCGTTGCTGTACAAAAGAAATTGAACCCTTAAAACATTTGGTGTTATTCTGCAGCGATTTACGTACAGAAAGAACAATATATCTGGGCCCTTGGAGCGAGACTCATCCTTCCCTTTGTGCCAAAGACTGGTGGCAACACATGTTTAATGGAACTGATATGAAATTAATATTACCATTAACATCTTTTCTAGCGATAATTGAAAATCGGCTGATTGTTTGCAGTGACTATAAATTGAAGTGAAACCAAGATATAACTCTTTCGGTTTATGAGATCTAGGGAAATTCGAGTATATAGTGAGATTGGGAGAGGGATTTTGTAATGTCATGTTAGTTTAAAGGTTTGTAATTAAACCGATAAAATTATTTTTTTTAAAAAATTGTGAACTTTCCAGTGCTTGGAAGCAAAGTACGTCAGTCATGCTCTACAAGAACCACCTAATGTTTGTAAACGTTTTTTCAAACAAAGGTTGTGACAAAGGTTGCAACATGGTTCCTTGGCATCACTTGTTTAATGTAAAGTGGGATTTAGAACAACTTCTAATCACACTGTGACCGAGGGCCAGGTAAAGTGACACTACATATACTACCTTTAGAAGATTAAATCCACGAGGAGAGCGATTTTAGCTAATGTATAACCTGCCCTAAAAAGTGGTTCAAGTGTACACCTCTGTCGTTTTACATTTAGAGCCCAATTTTTGTGAATTAACTAAAGGTAATTTTGGCTTTTGTTTTTCTTGAATATAGTGCACATATTGACTGGAAATCGCCCAAATTCACAAAACCTTTGCACTGCAGTAAATCAGGAGATGCTCGTAAGCATCTCACATTCTGATACCTTATACCCGATGCATAAAGCATACATGGCAGACAATCCGGAGACTCATGGAGCATCTTTCACCTGCTTTCACGCATATTTGATTGGCAAACATGTCCTCAAGCGAATCTCAGAGATGCTTTCGGCATGTCCAGACATGCCCCAGTTTTAGGCTTTGTGGGTCAGGCACGAGGTAGCAGGCATACATCTGAAATGCTCATGGATATTTTCCCATTTGCCTCAATTTAAAATGTTCTGGGTAGGCCCTTTGACCTCAATGGCCTATATATGCAATGGATTTCACACAGGTTTTTGGTAGAATGTTAGTAATGTTTGGTAGGAGCGAGGGATGCAGCCGTGTTCCCTTTATTCACTGGCGAACAGAAACATCTCTACTGCAGGGATGCTTGTGAAGCTAGCAGTAATAATGCTGGCAACCTGCCAGAGACCAGAGGCTCCATGTGATGTGAGGCAAACTGAAGCCACTTGACAGGCGACTCGGTTTAATCATCAGCAGTTTCAGGTCAACAGAAGCAAAGCCTTCAATTCCACGCCCTCCGCCTTCATGGGATAAACAAGGCTATTCCTTGATTTATGGACCATGGAATTCAGTTGAGGGATTGCATTCCATGTTTAGTGGAGCAGGGTTATCCCTCCATGGGCTCTGCTTCATCCCATAAGGAAAGCTGGTGATTGGGGGGCAGTGTTATGGGTGCACAATTTGGAGGGACACAAAAGAGACTTATGGTTATGTAGGTGGATCTATGTTGTTTTTGTGACTACAGTGTTTTTGCATTCTTTGTATGGTTTAAGATTTATAGAATGCAAGTTATCATAAATGCACGTTGGCTCTGGTGCTGAGAAAAAGAGGAAAATGTGTAGGAACCCCATTAACGAAAGAACCAGGTGTTACACCCTTCCAGAAGGGAAGATTGTGAGAAACAGAGGGAACTCAAGGGGGCAGCGAGTTCCAAAGCTTGGAGGCCAAAACAGAAAAAAGATTGGTGAAAAACACATTGTCAATGAACTGTTTGGACAAAGACAATATATGAAAGAGTAGTGAAGAAGACTTGAAAACAAATTAGTACCCGGCGAGAGATAATCAGAATGCAACAAGCATTCCGATTGGCTCTCCTCGGGTCATTACCCGGCGAGAATCCTTCGATTCTTGGCAGGGATTCCAGCCGCCTTGTAATCGGCGGGGGGCGTGGCAGCCCCTCAGCCAATGAGGAGGCTCGAAGCGTAGCCATCCCCTGCTCAAAGCCTCCCCATGGCTGGAGGCTTCCTTCATCACCCGCAGGGGACTCAGGTAAGATTTTTTTTTTCCCAGCCTTTCCTCTCTCCTCTCTCCTCCCTCCTCCCTCCCCACCCCACTTACCTTCTATCCCACGGTCTCCAGCGGGGGACGATGGAAACCTCCAGCCGTGTGGAGACTCGCTCCAAGCCTCCACACGGCTGGAGGCTTCCATCGTCCCCCGCCGGAGACAGCGGTACGTTTTTTTTAATTTTTTTTTATTTTTGTCTTCCTCCCCATCCCCTCCCAACCCCACTTACCTTCTTTTTTCTTCTGGTCTTGGAAGCGAACGATAGCCGCCATGGAAAGGGAAAACGGACTACGTTTTCCCTTTCCATGGCAGAGGCCATTTTTTTGCATTTTTTTTTTCTTCTGTTCTGTAACTCACCGCAGGGGCATTACCTGGGGCGGTATTGGCCCGCCACCTCGTGGCTTATTGCCACAGTAACTGTCATATCCAGCTTAAAGAGGGACCCTATGCCGTACAATGCAAATGTACAGGATCCAGGATCTTAAAGGAGATTCTATTGTGAACCAGGAAACCAGTGTAGGGAACAGACAGGGAGGGTAAACAGGCCTGAGGGCCTCCATGATCAGGCAGACTGCAGAATTCTGTACAAGTTGAACACAACGGTAAAGAGAACAGCTTTACTCCAAAGGTGACAGGAAAGTGACAATGACTACAGAAGTCTGATAATATGAAGATCAAATCAGATGAGACTATGGGCCTCATTACAACCCCGGCAGTAGCCGTGCCAATACTAACGGCAGCCTGCCGCCGGAATTGTTTTATTCCGGCACCTGGCTTTAGGGAATCACCAGGGTGACTCCCTATGCCCTCCATGGAATTTGGACTGGGTGTAGGTACACATGTGGTCAATGTCTAGCAGAAGCAATATCTGAGTAGTGTCTGCATAGTTAATGCAAGGTGAAGCCAAAGGAGGAGATGAATACGGGCAGTGGGGGGATGGACGTTGAACAGTGGGGGGCGCTTGGCACTAGAGGGGACACGAAAAGGAAGTAAAAGGAGAAGATATATTGTTTGTGTGCAATCAAAAAGAAAATGCGAAACTAAGCCAGGGCAGTTTCATTGATGCAGTATTCCATGAGTGGATAGGATGGTACAGTGGCCAGAGTCACGGACCACAAAGAGTATGAGAAATATCAGACCTGAGAACTGTCAACATCGGAGGGCAGGCAGATCCAGGACAGACACAAGAAATAGCCTGGTGGATGCTGGTCTAGAAAGGTATCGAGAGGCCCAGTGGACTCAAGAAAGTCACGAGGAGCAGCAGTGACATGGCCTTCTAAAGATTGAGCTGGAAGCAGGAGAGAAATGGGCCTTATATTTGACCCAATTGAGATATAAGGGGTAGGATTTAGTTTCAAAAGGGGAATTGGCCTGGCTTACTTCATGGTGTAGAAACAATGCAAGATGTGATGGATACATCAGGAAAGTGGGTGCACAATGTGGGACTTAATAGGGCCATGCACGTATCAGATGTAGCGCCCACATTTATGGAGGCAAGGAGAAAAGAAAACATTGATTCTGAGACCGGTTTAACGTGATGGAGAACACCCAGAGTACAGGGAGGGAGGATGGGCAATTTGCGGAAGTAGTGTTTGCGAGTTCCAGAAACTGTCAACAATCAGATCATTTGGATTTTAGTTCTAGAGAAGACCGATACGTCCTCAGAGCGAGAGGCATAGATGAGCGCCTAATTCAGTCAGGCAGAAGGAGCAGTGAACCCTTTGAATAAGGCAAAATGTGAGATGTGTGTTAATTCCCATTAGCTTGCAGCAAGATTGTATGCCAATTCAAAGACTGGGCATTGGAGGTGATGCAATTTACAGTGAGTCAGCAGCATTCAACATGTTTTGTCTCTTTATGTGTTAGACTAGGTGAATCTGATCCAGGGAGCAGTTTTAGTTGACCTGGGAGGAGAAATACATTTAGAAAGGGCAAGACGCCCTGTAGTGGACATACGTTAATTGTTAAAGGAGAAGAGCAGAGTTGCTGGTCTTCTGACAAGGTGGCGTTGTATGCAATTCTGAATAACAAGGGTAGGGTCCGCCTTACCCCATGGTCCGGCCAACTCTGGGACAGGAAAGAGTTAGCTTTTTACAACCCTAAACGTAGTCTACGGAGTAGCCCATGCATTTACAAATTGGCTGATCTTATCCACACAAATGCCGTTTTGTTCACTTTCAGGGAGCTGCAAGGTTCTTCTTTATATGTGTCTATACGCTTCTACACTAGGCAGGGTAGACAAAATGTGCTCTTACAGGCAGCATTCTACAACCCTACACCCAGTTTACAGTGTAGCTCAGACAACTACAATTGCACTGGTCCTAACCACACAAATGCAGTTTTCCTCACTTTTCATGGAGTGTCAATCTTCTTCTTTGTGTTGCACATCCCCTGTTTGCATCTCTGAACTGGTTCAGCATGAGAGAAAGGGAGGGCAAGGTGCCATTGCTTTTCTGGTCACAGAGGGTGCACACAGAAGCTGCCCAGTTTTGGAGTGAGTGTGCAGTTCTTTCTGCTGACTTCTTTAACATTTCCCAGGGCATCTTACCAACCCCTGTAAAAACTGTAAATGTAAGACCGCAATTTCAGTCAACATATCACATACTTCAGAGAGACAGCCGGCAACCTCTCTTCCCTTCTCCTCTTTTCTGTAGTGTAAATAGCTGGTACCTTCCCTGGAGTGTAGAGTTGCAGGTGTTTTGCCTTGTAAAGCCTACTATCGGCTCTTCCCTACTAAATGACAACCCTAAGCGATCTCCTACCACCTTACACTACACACGCAAACCCCACCCCACCAGAAGGCAACCAAAGGCCTAGAAGTTAGCACATCAACATGAACCGAGCCACGACTAAGCTCCCCTCTTTAGCCTGATTACACTCTCGCACATTAGCAGCTATTTAGACACAAATCATTATAGTCTATTAGATCATGCCTACGGGTAATATACTCCCATGTTTCTTCTGCCTAATCCATAGAAAGTGGATTGGCATTCAGGAACAGGGTACTTCCAACCTGCACACATCAATACCACAGGTTTCACATCTGCCTTTTCCACTGTACTACTAACTAACCCAATCCCCATTTTCTAGCACAGAGCGAAGGGCAGGGAAGCCACCAGTAGTGACAGACAGGTGCTGTACAAAACCACTTGCATTACACTACATCACATGCAATGAAGAGGGGTGGAGGGGTAGAGGCAAAATGATCTGGCTATATGAGATGAAGAGGGATTAGAATTGAGCTTTCATATCGCGCCTCATGCTGGAAGCTAAACACAGGTCCGAGCCCATGATGCTCTGCATTGTCTTTCTTCCAAGACCAATGTGTTGCCCCTGAACTATATTCCTGGGCCACTAGAGCCAACATGCTCTGACCAGAGATGAGCTGAAAAACAGTAAAGTCAAAATGATTTGGCCATATGAGATAAAGAGGGGTAGAGGCAAAATGATCTGACCAGAGATGAGCTGAAGAAGGGTAGAGGCAAAATGATCTGACCAGATTAGATGAAGTGGGGTAGAGGCAGAATGATCTGGTCAGAGATGAACTGAAAAGAGGTAGAAGCAAAATGATCTGACCTGAGATGAGCTGAAGAAGGGTGGAGGCAAAATAATCTGACAAGATGCAATAAAGAGGGGTAGAGTAAAAAAAATGTTTGACTAGAGATGAGACAAAGAAGGGCAAAGGCAAAATGATCCGACCAGATGAGATGAAGAGGGGTAGTGGGAGTTGCAATGCTCTTAGAAGAAATCAAAAAGATCTAATGTGTGGTCTTTACTGTGGGCAGGGCCCTTCAATATATGCAATGACTCAAAGTGTAGAAATAGTCTAAGAGAGCAGAGAATAAAGGAGGAAGGACTTGCGAAGAACCACCAAATGGCGGGAGCTAAGGGCAAGTTTTAGTAGCATGTCAGTGAGTGCCAGGAAAGCGGGCATGAAGACCCGCTGGGCAGTAAATCAGTATAAAGCTGCAGGTCAGAGGGATACATCTGGAGCTTCATTGACATGGGTTTGTGAAGGGGAATTATGGGGAGTAGGGAGACCACAGGTGGTCTCTAAAGATAATGGAGATGCCAGTATTTGCAAAAAGAATATTGTAATTACCCCAAATAGCATGAATAATGAAGGTAAAGTAATCTAGGGGGAGCAGTGTTTCTGTCAGAAAGAGTAGTTTCAGATTATTATTACAAATCTAAACATGTAGGCGCAGGTAATGTTTGACTGCTGAATGACAGGTACTTAGAGAACACATTGAGAAGGTTATAGGTGCTAGGGAGGAGCAGAAGGAATAACATGCATTGCAAGAATATCCCCGATGAAAGGGATATAGGAGGTTGTAGGGTGTCCTGACCCACGTTTAAGCTACCCTGCTACAACATTTGGTGCTGTGGGCTTAGGAAATTCAAGATGGCGGAAAACCCACATGTGCGCCGAAATCCAGGAAAGCTGCGCAGTTGTGCGCACACCAAAATGGTTACCTAACTTGCCACCCACCAGGGTAAAGAAAGGTCTTTGTTAACAAAATCCACTTTTACTGATGTCAAAAAGTTGCTGAAATCGTGACTCATTGGACCACTTTAAAGATTCAACCCTTTTTGTGGGGTTCCACATAACCATCTTACTGTAAGGAGCCCCATCAAAACAATGTTAAGCAAGGATTTACTACCATGTAAGAACCATTCCTGTTTAGAATGCATTAATCCAAGAAAATCCCAAAAATGGGTGCAGTACCAGTACTCACCACTATCCAAAAGCCGGCGTTTTAAAACCCACTGTGTGTTTTTCTGAAGGCAAGCAAAATGCCTATTTCAAACCTTGCAACATGTGCAAAATATTCACTGAACACCAGCAGACATTTGGCAGAATGGAGTTTTGTGTGCCTACAAAATCTGGGAAATGAAGAGCCCAAAAACAATGCTTATAACAAAAATGCTATGGAGTCAGCAGCTTAAGCCTAACTGCAACTGGATTTAAAACCACCAAAATCGAAAATGTTAAATTAAATGAGTGACCTATGTTTGGTGTCACATGCCTTTGTAACTGTTGAAATGTCATAGTTTTGCACTTAGAATCAGCATTCTAGCTGCATGTGTAAAATTACAAGTTATTTTAAAAGCAACAAAAAGTTAGCTGAAGGTCTGGCTTAAGGAAGTTGATTTTGCCTAGCAACGGATCCCATCAGGAGTGAAACTTGAGTCACAACTATGTTCCCAGGCCAATGTTCCTTTTGCTGCCCACACCAAGGATATGCCATCTATCTGATAATTGAATTTCCTGTGCTCTGCCAGAGAGTGAACAAAGCCCTCTCCACTCAGGCAAAGGTTTTTATTACAGACGTCGTAAAAAGTGGCTTCCTCCTGGAGAAGCTGGGAGGGGCACTGCCTGTGAGAAGCAAGCTGGCTTGGCAGAAACTGGAAAGACTGGTTTCTGTACCATGTGACCTGAAAAGACACACCCCTGCAGCAAGGATATGGTTTTATAAAAAGGGGGATAATTCATAGTGCGGACATGTGAAAATTTTATAAATGATACCATAATTCTTGTGATTTTTCTGCCCACAGTTTAAGACGTGGTAGGAACCGGTGGTATGTTCAGGGGGGTTTTAGCGGAAAAGTGGATATTACTCTAAATGTGTGCATGTTAAAAATCTGAAACTTCATCAGTTAATGTCCCTACCCCCTGCACACATGTATGTAAAGTTGGGTCCATGTCGGAAATTGAAAAAGCAGTTAAAAAGTCAATTATGTACACTCTTTGAATGCAAGCTCCGAGAATGAGCAGATTTGGACATAGACATGGCTAAATTCAGCCACACCATGTATATGTAATTTCAAACAACTGGGTAACTCTGAAGTATGGATTTTGATCATATATATATTTGGGTGCACAGATGATAAGGGAGGTTGTTTCAAGAGATCATAAAATGACATCAATCTGACTCACAGTTCAGTTTGCCAATCAAGCGGAGGAATGGAAGCCTGACCAATGACGAATGAGAGGGGCAAGTCTAGTGATGCAACACACACACCCATTCTCAAGAAACAGATAAAAGCAGAGAGTCAGGACACATAGAGAGATTCAATTTCATCTGCCGCTGGAAGCCCTGCCGGAAAAATCCATACTTACCTCCATCAAACTCCAGAAAGCCAAACTAGAGACTTCAATCTATCCAGAGCAGAGACCAGACCAGAGAGAAAGCAGTGCTGTGCCTAGCAGAGACCAGACCAGAGAGAAAGCAGTGCTGTGCCTAGCAGAGACCAGACCAGAGAGAAAGCAGTGCTGTGCCTAGCCGAGACCAGACCAGGCGCTGTGAGCAGAATCCGGAAAGACCTGACCAGACTGAAGATCGTGACCAAGTCGCTTTCCTGTTCAAAATCTCTTGTGAGTACTTAGCAAAACTCAGAACACATCTCTTAGTTTAAATTCATCTAATT
Source organism: Ambystoma mexicanum (assembly GCF_040938575.1). Taxonomy (NCBI): domain Eukaryota; kingdom Metazoa; phylum Chordata; class Amphibia; order Caudata; family Ambystomatidae; genus Ambystoma; species Ambystoma mexicanum. Next base: position 1,432,596,288 of record NC_090932.1, read on the forward strand.
CAATCTATTTAACCTAAGTAGAACTGCCTCCTATCTGTCACCTGTCATTTCTAGTAAAATTTGTCATTTTGAAAAAGTGTGCGTTTAAAATTTACAAAACCAAAAACGACCTTTACTAAATTACTCATATCTCCGCAACCGTTTGGGCTAGAGACTTGCAATAACTTTCATTTGGAAGCTGAGATCCCAGGCTTTCCTAGGACCCCAAAACGGTAGAGATAGTCCTTGCGGTTCCTTTGTAATAGCGCTCGGCGCATCCGCGAATTTTGCCGCGATTTGCAATTTCTTCACATGTAAAAAAACTGCTGCTGCCTGATTTCATTTGCCAGAAATTCGTTTAACCTGCTAACTATCCCTGCATCATTGCTAGTGTGAGCCTGGACTAACATTAACTAGATACCACTCATCCTGAACCTCTAAAAGGGAATTAAGAGCGTTTCCAGCATATTTCTCATTCATTGCTAGCACCTATCAAAGCATTTGCCTGTGTTTTCAAACTTCTGTTTAAGCTTGCTGGATTGAACTGAATTACAGTTGATTGCATTTCTGAGAACTGTGTGTTTTCCTTCCATTTCCTTGCCTTGCATCAAGGGGGGGAGGGGAGTAGCCAGAGAAAAGTGATTACATTGTTTGGTTGAAATCATATTGCGTATTTTCTGTACTGCATTCATTGAATATTGCATCCACCTGAGCCTACATAAAGCATCCTCTACCACATTATACTTTTGTTCCTATTTACCAGTTTGCTACCTTATCCATTTCATGTCAACTCATTAGTGATTAAAGAAGTGTGCTAGTGCCAGATTCTCCGTTGTTAATATTTACCATATCAGATTAAGTGTGATATTCAATTATTAATTTATTAAAAAGTGTGATATATATTTTAATTTATCAAATAAACCTTTTAAACTTGCAAAACAGAATTACTTCTTGGCTCAGTGGGGTCAGGGGGATTCCAAGAGAGGGGTGTTATACAAGGGTAGTCATCCAGAACGCATGAACTGGACCTAAAGATATATCAATAAGGGTTTTCATTCAGTATTCTAGACTAGGCGTTAACTTGGCTGTAGTGCTGAATTGAATCCTCTTACAAAGTGGGGGCTCGAGCCGAGACGTTGGGTTAGATTTACCAGTTGTGCAGCTTAATACAGTGTGCTAACTGACGGGATACATACACCCGGTCGGATCACCACGCTGCATTACGCTGTGAAGCATTCCTCAAAAGGGACACTCCAAGAAAAGTTCTGTTCTGCAAAAATAAAATACTAACTTCTGTAAGTCAGGACAGAGACCAATCTCTAGAATGACGACCTTAGTAGACATGAAAATAGCCAGAGAGCACCTCTTGCATAAGCTATTTGTGAGAGGTGAATGGACCGAACAGGGCCAGGATGTGTGGTTGCAGGCCATCACACAACAGGTCACTGAAACAGGGTCAGATATATATAGAGATCAGGGTCCCTTACATGTGGCCCTGAGTGAACTATATATGGCTCCTAAAGCCAAAGAGGAACACAATAAGATCGCCAGGATAGCAGCATACCTGTACCTATATATGGGAGACATGCAGGATAGATGTGCTGAAAGCCAAAATCTGGCAAATAGGCAACAGATGGCATTACAGAAGGTCCAATCTGATCTGGACTCTTCTGAGCAGAGGCTGCAGAGGAGCCAGGAGTCAGAAAATGACAGCAGACTGTACATTACTAAAATAAAGGAGGATATGGATGTGCTGCAAAAGGAAAAGTCAGAACAGGATACTAGATTTCTGGCCCTGCAGAAGGAGCACCAAGACAGTTTAGACTCCTTACTGCAGAGCCAGAAAAAGCTGGAGCAACAGATCAATTTCAACAGGGCATGCACAGAGCAGGTAGCCACCCTGCAAATCCAACTAGACAGAGAGAAAGAGGAGAGCAATAAACTGATCCTGAAAGACCTGGATACCCAGGCAGAGTTTGATCAGGAGCGCCAGAAAGCTGGTGCCTTCCAAAGGCAAAGGGACGACCTGGCGGCACAAATGCAGGCTCTTAGTCAGGAAAGAGACGCCTTAGGCCAGGAAGTCTGCCATTTAAAAAGGAAAATGGAAGAAAATCACCTGGCCCACCAGGGACTGGGTGACCTCCAAAAAGAAAACCAGAACTTGCTAGAGCACACCAGGAGGGTGGAGGATGCTCTAGCAAGAAAGGAGCAGGCCAATAGGGACACAGCTCAGGAGGTAACCCTCCTGCAGCAAAGACTGGCCCAGTTCTCCAGGACCAACCAGGAAGCACAGAGGGAAAATGAGGCCCTCTGTCAACACAATGATAGGCTCCAACAGCAGGTAGCGATGCAGGAGAGACTGATAGAGTCGAGTAAGGCCTTAACTGAGGAACTGAAGGCACAAATGCAGGCTCTTGCATTGCAACAGGGAGCAGGGGCGGATAGAGATGAGGTTCGCTGGGAAATGGAAACTCCGGAGCATAACCTCAGGAGCCCTAGTACCAGAGGCCCTCATACCTCTCAGTCCCTGGACTCTGCCACCCCCATGTCCCCTGGCGCACATGAGCACAGGGCCACAGGGATGGCAGATTACTATCCAGCCAGAAGCATGGGGCTCATAGGCCAGTACCATCCAGGAATGGAGGGGTGGGCATCCGGGTATGGGCACCCAAGTACAATACAGTTCAGTGGGGAACCCCAGGAGAGTAGGCCCATTAAGGGCATCCTGAAAACCTCTGCCCAGTTAGGTCAGTGGAGGGGGTACCCATCAAATCCTGACAGCAAGGAGGAATCTGAAGACTCCTCTGAACTGCGCAGGACACAGGAGACCAGGTCCCCACATTCTGCCAGCCATTCCGAGGCTCGCAGAATCCGGGAAAACCTGGAAGAACAGACGGGAACCTCTGGGAGCAGTGCCTCTGAGTCCGACGAAGAATGGACAAGGGTTACCCGAACCAAAAAGGCCAATAAGGCAAAAAGGGCCTTGCTCAAGGACCCCTTAAAGCAGATTAAGGCGATCAGGAGCGTCATCACGCCTTACCATAAGAACGCTAAGTATTCTGTTTGAGAGCACTTAGAGTTGTTTGAACAAATGATGGAGACTTTCCATTTGAAGGACAGCCAAAGCTGCATTCAATATGTAAAGTGGACCTTCTCCCCGGAATACTCCAGTTTCTTTGCGGGGCTGGAGGACCAAAATCATTTAAGATGGTCCACCTATAAGGCGGCCATCCTGAAACATTTTTCTGTTCACAGAAATCCTCAAGAGGCTCGCAAGGCAGCCTACAATTTGCAATGTGGGGAGGATCAGGCCCCACAAGAATTTGTGCAGGAGTTAAAGCGGGCTTTTGCACAGACCACAAGAAGGGTGCGCACGGATAGCCGTGAATTTATAAACACGTTTTTCCATGCCTTGCCCAAATATATCATGACCCAGCTCGTGAGGGATTTTCACGAGAAAAGATCTTTAGACTGGGTCATTGAACAGGCTACCCGCATCTATGAGGTGCAGAAGCCCATAGAAAATAAAAGCAATGCCCAGAAAAACCCCAAAGCCAACAGCACCCCTGCTGCTGCCAAGGTGGCAGAGGTAAAGGTCACCCCCGTTTTGGATTTGGAGATGGGGGGGCCTAAAAACCTACCTGCACCTAATAATGCTAGGCCCAGAAGGTCCTCGGGCCAGTCGCAGACAGGGAGCCAGGGAGGCAGCCCCACAAATGGGGTCCCTCGCTCTCCTGACTATGTAAGTCCTCGCTACAAAGGTAACAGACCCATCCTGGGTTATGTGTGGACTCCTCCAGCCCAAGGGGGGGGATCCAGCCAAGCACCTAACCCAGGGAACTTCCCTCCAAACTTCCCACAGGAGGGCAGAAATTTACCAAACCCTGGGCAGAACTTTTTCCCCAGATATCCACCCGACTTCCAACCCCAAAATCATCCATCCTTCTTTCCTCAATTCCCTGAGCCCAGACCACTGAATCGGGGAGAGGGGAGGCCAAGGGTGGAGGGGTACCAAAATCTTCCCAACCCGGGGTATTACCAGAGGAGGGACAGCTACCCTTCCCGGGATCAGCCCAGGGGAGAAAACAGGGCCCCGTATCAGCCTGAGCGGGTTTCCCAGTTAGAGCGCCAGGTTCAAAACATGGCGCGGGATCTGGGTCACATACTGAGGGCTCAGCAGAACCCTCAGATGGGCGTGCCGGCGCAGAACGCACCCAACTCTGGACCTGGTGCTCCAGAACAATGACGGGGGCAGCACCCTGATAACTCACCGGTTCCCAGGGAGGAGGCACAAAGGGAAGGGGGGTGTAAAGCCTTGGAGGAAGCTTCCTTCCTCACTTGTAAACAGCCCCTGGAAACCCAGGAACCGGAAACGAAATCTCTTGCCCCTGAAAGTCTGCCTCCTAAGGAGCAGAGGGGGGGTAGGAGAAACAAAAGACCCAAACAGACTCAGTTTGAGGAGGAGGTACAGATCTTCCAATTTGAGGGGGAGGGATCCTCAGAGGATCCTGGGAAAAGGATCTTCTCTTTCAGAGAGGGGAGAACTCCTCCCAAAGAAAAATGGGTCCCTAGGAATGCAAATCCAGACTGGGGAGATGTGGAGACTGAGCTACCGCCGCCCACCATCTCATCCCAGAACCAACAGCAAGAAAATCCCCTGGTTCAAACCCATCCTGGTGACTGCCTCCAAAAAGGGGGGGGCGGCCCAGAACCGGAGCCAGGGGAACCCACAATGGCTCTGATCTCCAGTTGCAAAATTTTTCTTTCAGATTCCCAAGGCTCTCCACAGAATTCTGCCCAAATCTCTTCGCTAGCAATGTCCAAAACCAGAAAGTTAGCCCACCAGTTGTCCAAAAATGTACATTATCTGTGCCCCCTTGAGGAGAAGGAGGGAAGATATTATGCCCCGGTACAAGTACAGGGGCAGGGTACAATCTCGGCACTGGTGGACACGGGATCTCAAGCTACCCTTCTGTCCAGAAGGGCCTTTGACGAACTGAATGCAGGAAGGGGAGAGAATTATCAAATTCCTCTCACCTCTCTTCCTGGACAACTGCAGAACTTTGACGGGAAGGAAATTCCCGTCGAGGGGACGGCAGACTTGGACATTAAGATCGGGCGACATAAGTTGAAACACCCGGTCATAGTTGTGACCCCAGAGGGCACCCCTTGTTTACTAGGGAATGACCTCCTGAGAAGGTTGTCACCCCTAATAGATTGCGTAAACAAGGTCCTCTGGACTCAGAATAGCCGACCCATAAAATTAAAACAGAGTGTCAACCATGTTAGTTTAAACGGCACATGCCACATGGTTGAACAAAAATCTGACCAAGTAGAATTTCACTTCCAGAACAACCAAATTCCAGACGTGACGGTAATAGCAGTAGGACAACAGACTGGTGATGGGGGGTCCTCTCTATTTCTGAAAATCAACCTTCCTTCCAGTCTAAAGTGGTATTCCACGCTGGAAGGAAACACTCTGAAATTCTATACTAATCCACAATCAGAAACCCCCACTCCTATAGTCCAGAAAGATGTGAAATCAGCTCAAAGCCTGGCTGATATTCAGCAAATTGGAGAGCAGTTGTTCATCCCTGTTCAGTTAAATGATGGGAAGGACTCTGTTCTCGCTCGAGTGTGTGTGAACAACGGTAAGAGCTTCATCAGCGAAGCCATGTTCCGCCAACTCCCAAAAGATCCAGCCATTCCCACCTTCAAACTGATAGACAAATGGGAAATGGACCTGGAAGCACCTGACTCCAAACATCTCCTGCCAAGCAGGTGTATGCTCAAAATCTCCATTGGCAACAAGAGCATAGTCCATAATTGTTGGGTCGTGCGAGACGTCACTGCCGCCTTTGACTTAGGCAGTGACATTCTCAATCGCTTTGCCATTAGTTTGGACCTAATAAACTTCAAAGCTTGGTCCCGATTAGCGGATAATCCCATGGGCTTTGATGATCCAGAAAAAGCATTTAGGTCAGCTCAATTGCTACCTTATGCAGTTGAAATTCAGGTTAAAGAGGAAGTCACCATCCCAGAAAGGACCCGACAATTCTCCCTGGAAGTGAAAGTTAAAAGGGGACAAGAGTTGAAAAACCCTGATGCTTACATACATCTAAATGCTTCTCTCCAACAGCAAGGGTTGGGGGTAAACCCGACTCCATTAGTCAACATAGAACATGACCCCATTCTAATAGAGGTGGATAACAGCGACTTAAAGAGTATTACTCTAGCCGCAGGCACCATTATTGGAATGGCGGTTGATGACCGACATTTCTCCATTGATCTTGTAAATGAACTGTTAGGACCCATCCCCAAGGACTGTTTTGACAGTGACAGTGATGACAACGCAACACCAGACAGGATTTTTACCCGGCATGGGGGGAACTTCCTGGTGTACACTTCCTGCCCCTATGGTAAGGAAGATGTGACCTGTGACTTCAGGAGGGATGAGGTGATTTTCCAGGTCCATGAGGGCTGCCTTTCCCACCTGAAGCCTCCGGTCCAAATCAGCACTCTGACCAGGGACTTCTCCACCCAGCTGGAGGAGGCCGCGGAGATAGCCAAACCAGAAGTCTTTCCAGGCTTCAGGCAGATGGTGGAAGAGAGAGTCAACCTAGCTGATGCCTGTGTGACTCTGGAACAAAAGCAAAAGTTGAAACAAGTTTTCTTGGATTTCCAAGATCTCTTTGCGGTAGACTCATATGACTGTGGTCGCACCGACATCCACACCACAACAATCCCCACGGACCCTGGCATGACTCCAGTGTTTGTGAAGCAATATCGCTTGCCTCTCGCATCAATGGAGTCCCTTACTGAAATAATTAAGAACCTTGAGTCCCGGGGAATAATCCGTCCAGTCCACAGCACCTTCAATAATCCGGTGCTGGGAATATTGAAGCCAAACGGCCAGTGGAGACTCTGCGCTGACCTCAGGGAGCTCAACAAACGGGTCCACACTTCCCGATGGCCTCTTCCCTACATTGACCAAGGGCTGGCCCAGATTCAGGGGTCACAGGTATTCACTGCAATAGACCTGACCAATGGATACTGGACCGTGCCTGTCAGTAGGGAGGACCAATACAAGCTGGCTTTTACCTTTGGGGGCCAGCAGTACACATGGACCCGGACTCCCTTCGGATACCTTAACTCCGGTAATGAGTTCAATATTTTCCTACATAAGGCCATGCCCGACCTGGGTACGAGGGGTAACCTGGCTTATGTAGATGATGTCCTCATCAAAAGTTCATCTGTGGAGGAACACATAGCAGAGATCCGTTATGTTCTGACACAGTTGAGGGCCGCCGGAGCAAAACTTTCCTTTCAGAAAGCACAGTGGTGTAGAACCCGTGTTAATTTCTTGGGGCATGAGATTACTCCTCAGGGTCTCTGTCCCCAGGAAAAGAAAGTGGAAGCACTTCAGAAACTGAAAGACCCCACAACTCTGCGGGAACTAAGGAGCCTCCTTGGACTGACTAATTACAGCAGAAAGTTCATTGAGGGCTACGCAGAGATCACCAGACCCCTGATTCATCTCCTGAAGGGGGGGGTCAAGTGGGAATGGGGTCCAGAACAAGCCGAGGCAGTAAAACAACTCAAAAGAAGCCTCTCACAAGCGCCTTGCCTAGCTTACCCTGTCAGAAACAAGGAGTTCTTCCTGGAGACGGGGTTCTCTAATACGTGCTTGACGGCAGTATTATATCAAAAGCATGACAAGGTCAATAAAGTAATCTCCTATGCGAGCAAAACTTTATCCTCTGTGGAGGAAAAATTCAACGATTGTGAGAAGGCACTCCTGGCAACGGTGTGGGCATTGAAGAATTACCGCCCGTTTATCCAGGGGGAACACATCATAGTGGAGACTCCACACCAGCCTCTGCAATATCTCCAAAGTGACAGAATCCGGGCCGGAAATGTGAGTAATTCCCGAATTACTTCCTGGATTCTGTCAATGCAAGGCTTTCCTGTGGAGGTCAGATATGGCCAAAACAAGAAGAGTCCCCTCGCGCAAGGTCTGGCTGACTTGCATGATTGTGCCAGAGAAAACTGTCTCGAGGACGAAAGTCTAAAAATAAAGGACAACATGGAGGCATACCTTAATTCCCCCCACAAAGTCTTTGAAGAAGACAAGTGTGAGGGAATGCCCACTGTGTATGTGGATGGATGCTCTTACCATGTCGACAACAACGGGGAGAAAGAACTGGTGGCCGGCGTAGGGAATGCATGGGTGAATGAGTCCCCAGAACCCTCCGCTGGATACAAAATTGGTCCCCGAAGTAGTCAGGTGGCAGAATTGATGGCTGTGCATCAGGCCATCCTCACTGCTGTCCAGCATCAACTCCACGAACTGGTCATAATCACAGATTCGGATTATGTACGGAACGGGTTCGTGGAGCACCTGGTTAATTGGAAGACCAGAGGCATGGTATGTGCTAACAACAAACCCTTGAAACATGGGAAGTTGATCCAAAACATTGATGATCTGGTCACCTCGAATGGGATGACCATCTATTGGAAGAAGATCAAGGGTCATTCCAAAGTAGAGGGACCAGACAAAACTGGAAATGACTTAGCTGATCAGCTGGCCAAAACCGGGGCCATCCAAGGGGATCTAATTGAGATTGAGTCCCTGTTGGGGGAAATCCAGGTCACTGCCATCACTAGGTCCCAGACAAATGCTCACAACGACCTCTCAATTGCACAATGGAGTAAGGAGACCCCTGATGCTGATTTGATTACTGCTCAGAAGGGGGATCCAATAATTGGTAAATTTTACCAGCACCTTGAGGACCCTGAGAACTTTCCCCTGACGGATACCGATTACATTGGGAAAGAGGACCTAAGAGTGTGATGAAATGTCCCAAAATGTTCCGGATCCAAGACGGTTTGTTGGTAAGGAAATCCAAAGCTGGCCACGATCAGTGGGTGGTTCCTACCTCATTCCGAAGCCTGATGTTAAGTCACGCCCATGATGCGGCCACTGCCGGTCATAGGGGGTTTCACACAACATTGGAAATCTTAAGAGAGGTTGCATACTGGCCACACATGGGGCAGGACCTCGACCAGTACCTGAAGGGTTGCCTTGTGTGTGCACAATTTCAGCCATCATCCCTCACACACCGGGCGCCTTTACAAAAGAGGGGAATGACACTGCCATGGTCAGATTTACAAATCGACTTTGTAGGCCCTGTGATTCGCTCGGCTAGGGGGAATAAGTACATGTTGACCGTGACATGCTTGTTTACCAAGTGGGTGGAATGTCTCCCAGCCCCAAATTGCAAGGCAGAAACTGCAGCGGCCTTGATGATTAACCACATCTTTTCCCGTTTTGGTCTACCTCAAAGGATTGAGTCAGACAGAGGTAGCCACTTCACCAGTGAAGTAATGACAAAGATGTGGGAGATACTGGGGGTCAAGAGAAAGCTGCATATTGCTTACCGGCCAGCTTCTTCTGGGGCAGTAGAGAGATATAACCGGACAATTGTGAGCATATTAAAGAAGTTTGTGGCAGATTCTGGGCCAAGTTGGGATATCCGATTACCTCTGGTCCTAATGGCTATCAGATCTACCCCTTCATCTGCAACCAAAATGTCACCATTTGAGTTGATGACTGGGCGCAAGATGGTGCTTCCTCAGCATTTGCTCTACAGGACCCAAGAGCAGACACTGATAAATGCCTCCACTACTCATGAGTATGTAGAGAATTTAAGGAAACACCTCCAACATGCTTTTGCTTATGCTCAGCGGAATCTAGAAAGATCGACTGATAGCATGAAGACCCATTATGACCTGAAAACTTCCAGGAAGGAATATCAGGTGGGAGACCGGGTCTATCTATACAACTTCCAAAGGAACCAGGCCAAGCAGCGCAAATTTTTGCCTACATGGAAGGGACCCTTTGAGATCGTCGATAAGATCTCCCCTGTGGCCTACAAGATCCGCATCCCCAAAGGTGGTTCGGCAGAGGGGGAAGACAAGTGGGTCCACATAAACCAGTTGAAATGTTGCCATCCCAGGCACACTCTGCAACAACTGGAGGAATCCTCTGGAATCCTAGCGGGTACTGTATCAGACTAATTCAGTTCCAATCATAAAACCTACCACATCTAGTCTCTAAAATATTGTGATTTACATGAAACTGTCTCTAGTGATGCTGTTTTTTTTTTTCAAAATAAGAATGTAATATTTCGTTACGATGAAATGCATATGCTGCCCCACTATCTCAACAGTGGTGGAAAAAAAAATCGTCTGTGAGTAGATATTGCCGCTCTTCCTTTATCATCCTAGGAGAGATGAAACCATGAAGGATGACCAAGAAGGACGATCCGGAGACCGGGAGCAAAGACACAACGGGCCCGGGGTACCGCCCAATCTTCCCATCAGGACCGGCGAGGAGAACTGATCGATCTGACCGGATGGAGAAGAAGATGCTGAACTGTGCCATCTACAGAAGAGGAAGAAGATTATGGGGACAGACCGGTGCGTGGGTCAAAACCCTTGGGCACGCGACTCCCCATCGACCCAAACTCAAAGTGCAGTCACGTGGGGGGGCTTGTAGGGTGTCCTGACCCACGTTTAAGCTACCCTGCTACAACATTTGGTGCTGTGGGCTTAGGAAATTCAAGATGGCGGAAAACCCACATGTGCGCCGAAATCCAGGAAAGCTGCGCAGTTGTGCGCACACCAAAATGGTTACCTAACTTGCCACCCACCAGGGTAAAGAAAGGTCTTTGTTAACAAAATCCACTTTTACTGATGTCAAAAAGTTGCTGAAATCGTGACTCATTGGACCACTTTAAAGATTCAACCCTTTTTGTGGGGTTCCACATAACCATCTTACTGTAAGGAGCCCCATCAAAACAATGTTAAGCAAGGATTTACTACCATGTAAGAACCATTCCTGTTTAGAATGCATTAATCCAAGAAAATCCCAAAAATGGGTGCAGTACCAGTACTCACCACTATCCAAAAGCCGGCGTTTTAAAACCCACTGTGTGTTTTTCTGAAGGCAAGCAAAATGCCTATTTCAAACCTTGCAACATGTGCAAAATATTCACTGAACACCAGCAGACATTTGGCAGAATGGAGTTTTGTGTGCCTACAAAATCTGGGAAATGAAGAGCCCAAAAACAATGCTTATAACAAAAATGCTATGGAGTCAGCAGCTTAAGCCTAACTGCAACTGGATTTAAAACCACCAAAATCGAAAATGTTAAATTAAATGAGTGACCTATGTTTGGTGTCACATGCCTTTGTAACTGTTGAAATGTCATAGTTTTGCACTTAGAATCAGCATTCTAGCTGCATGTGTAAAATTACAAGTTATTTTAAAAGCAACAAAAAGTTAGCTGAAGGTCTGGCTTAAGGAACTTGATTTTGCCTAGCAACGGATCCCATCAGGAGTGAAACTTGAGTCACAACTATGTTCCCAGGCCAATGTTCCTTTTGCTGCCCACACCAAGGATATGCCATCTATCTGATAATTGAATTTCCTGTGCTCTGCCAGAGAGTGAACAAAGCCCTCTCCACTCAGGCAAAGGTTTTTATTACAGACGTCGTAAAAAGTGGCTTCCTCCTGGAGAAGCTGGGAGGGGCACTGCCTGTGAGAAGCAAGCTGGCTTGGCAGAAACTGGAAAGACTGGTTTCTGTACCATGTGACCTGAAAAGACACACCCCTGCAGCAAGGATATGGTTTTATAAAAAGGGGGATAATTCATAGTGCGGACATGTGAAAATTTTATAAATGATACCATAATTCTTGTGATTTTTCTGCCCACAGTTTAAGACGTGGTAGGAACCGGTGGTATGTTCAGGGGGGTTTTAGCGGAAAAGTGGATATTACTCTAAATGTGTGCATGTTAAAAATCTGAAACTTCATCAGTTAATGTCCCTACCCCCTGCACACATGTATGTAAAGTTGGGTCCATGTCGGAAATTGAAAAAGCAGTTAAAAAGTCAATTATGTACACTCTTTGAATGCAAGCTCCGAGAATGAGCAGATTTGGACATAGACATGGCTAAATTCAGCCACACCATGTATATGTAATTTCAAACAACTGGGTAACTCTGAAGTATGGATTTTGATCATATATATATTTGGGTGCACAGATGATAAGGGAGGTTGTTTCAAGAGATCATAAAATGACATCAATCTGACTCACAGTTCAGTTTGCCAATCAAGCGGAGGAATGGAAGCCTGACCAATGACGAATGAGAGGGGCAAGTCTAGTGATGCAACACACACACCCATTCTCAAGAAACAGATAAAAGCAGAGAGTCAGGACACATAGAGAGATTCAATTTCATCTGCCGCTGGAAGCCCTGCCGGAAAAATCCATACTTACCTCCATCAAACTCCAGAAAGCCAAACTAGAGACTTCAATCTATCCAGAGCAGAGACCAGACCAGAGAGAAAGCAGTGCTGTGCCTAGCAGAGACCAGACCAGAGAGAAAGCAGTGCTGTGCCTAGCAGAGACCAGACCAGAGAGAAAGCAGTGCTGTGCCTAGCAGAGACCAGACCAGAGAGAAAGCAGTGCTGTGCCTAGCAGAGACCAGACCAGAGAGAAAGCAGTGCTGTGCCTAGCAGAGACCAGACCAGAGAGAAAGCAGTGCTGTGCCTAGCCGAGACCAGACCAGGCGCTGTGAGCAGAATCCGGAAAGACCTGACCAGACTGAAGATCGTGACCAAGTCGCTTTCCTGTTCAAAATCTCTTGTGAGTACTTAGCAAAACTCAGAACACATCTCTTAGTTTAAATTCATCTAATTCAATCTATTTAACCTAAGTAGAACTGCCTCCTATCTGTCACCTGTCATTTCTAGTAAAATTTGTCATTTTGAAAAAGTGTGCGTTTAAAATTTACAAAACCAAAAACGACCTTTACTAAATTACTCATATCTCCGCAACCGTTTGGGCTAGAGACTTGCAATAACTTTCATCTGGAAGCTGAGATCCCAGGCTTTCCTAGGACCCCAAAACGGTAGAGATAGTCCTTGCGGTTCCTTTGTAATAGCGCTCGGCGCATCCGCGAATTTTGCCGCGATTTGCAATTTCTTCACATGTAAAAAAACTGCTGCTGCCTGATTTCATTTGCCAGAAATTCGTTTAACCTGCTAACTATCCCTGCATCATTGCTAGTGTGAGCCTGGACTAACATTAACTAGATACCACTCATCCTGAACCTCTAAAAGGGAATTAAGAGCGTTTCCAGCATATTTCTCATTCATTGCTAGCACCTATCAAAGCATTTGCCTGTGTTTTCAAACTTCTGTTTAAGCTTGCTGGATTGAACTGAATTACAGTTGATTGCATTTCTGAGAACTGTGTGTTTTCCTTCCATTTCCTTGCCTTGCATCAAGGGGGGGAGGGGAGTAGCCAGAGAAAAGTGATTACATTGTTTGGTTGAAATCATATTGCGTATTTTCTGTACTGCATTCATTGAATATTGCATCCACCTGAGCCTACATAAAGCATCCTCTACCACATTATACTTTTGTTCCTATTTACCAGTGTGCTACCTTATCCATTTCATGTCAACTCATTAGTGATTAAAGAAGTGTGCTAGTGCCAGATTCTCCGTTGTTAATATTTACCATATCAGATTAAGTGTGATATTCAATTATTAATTTATTAAAAAGTGTGATATATATTTTAATTTATCAAATAAACCTTTTAAACTTGCAAAACAGAATTACTTCTTGGCTCAGTGGGGTCAGGGGGATTCCAAGAGAGGGGTGTTATACAAGGGTAGTCATCCAGAACGCATGAACTGGACCTAAAGATATATCAATAAGGGTTTTCATTCAGTATTCTAGACTAGGCGTTAACTTGGCTGTAGTGCTGAATTGAATCCTCTTACAAGGTTTGTTGGGCGGGTGCACCATGAGGTTCAAGCAGACAGAGGAATGGGTTTGGTGCATTTACTGAAGAGTTTGGAGGAGGCATGAGACAGGATGATGGAATATCGGGACAGGGTTCCACGACGGGCACATTCCAGTCATGGATTGCAACGCAATGGATGGTCTTGAGCCGCCAATGTGCCATCAGCATGGGCAGAAGAGAATGAGGCACACGAAGGACCTGGCTGGATATCACTTCCTGTGACTCAGCTGAAAGGACCAATGAGCTGGGGAGTGTGATTTCTGGTAGGACTGCACTAAGTGGCGAACTGTCCAGAACAAACACAACAAACTATCAACTGCAAAACAAACAAGTCAGATAAGATGACTTATGACACATGTTTGTTTTTGATTAACATGCTTTTCTCTTTTAAGCGGGGACCATCCACTTCCCAATTTCCCTTCTTCTTCGCTTTTCTCCTCCTTTTGCTTTGCTTCTTTCTTCAGTATTTCCATGTGTCCCTCTCCTCCTCTCATCGTGACCCTAACCCTCAGCCCTCCCCTAGGAATGTGAACCATAAATGAGCCAGCCTCCCATTCCGTGTACATGGCTGCCATTGCCCTTCCCTTCCCACTACAGCAGTCACCAAACTGCATTTTTATCATTGAGTTACTGTTTAAATGGGTCACAAAGTGTATGTGGGATCACATACCATATTGTTGGTTTCACAATAAAATCTTAACAACGATCAGTGAAACACACCTACCTGCATATAAAACAACATTCAAATATCCAGATTCCTCACAACGTGGTCTTTATTTGCCTTCATCATTATACATCTCGAAATCCGTATTTTTTACAAGACGTGATGAAAGATTTGGTTAATTAATCATGGATAATTTTTGCCTTTTCAGAAATAATGTTCAACGTGTGTGCTCCTTTAATGTTAAGTTTGCTGAATGTGCATTAGGCAGCTGTTCCCTAATGAGCCCAATTTGGTGAATGCACTTTGTGAGTTGCATATGAGTTGACACAAAAAAAAAAAAAATATATTTGGAATGTTGCATACACATCCTATGTCCCAGACCCAGCGTGCTGCCCAGGTTTCGGGAGGATTGATTGATGATTGAAAATGTAATTGGTTGCATCATACAAAAGAGCTTTCCATTCAACCACCAACTAAGTGGAGTTCAACCTCAATCACAAGTGACCTTAGTCAGGCGTGGCCACTAAGCATCCCTTTGAGGGCGAGCTGTGTTTTTGCAAGAGAGTCGAGCTGACTTTCCTTTTAACATCACCACTCAATGATCACGATACCTGCATTTTTTTTTAAGGACCGGCATGAGGGATTGCCTAGTCCGCTGTTTTATAAGTAATTCAGATCTTATCACCATCTTCTAAATAAATACAAAATAGGAACATAAAAAATAAAGCCTAGTCTTGCTACGCTTGATCCCATCATTAGTTGCAAAATTATACCCAGGGTAGCTTATTTTTTATACTAGTCCCCAGGGAGAAGGGGTGAGCCACTGAGGTGCAGAAGAACGCGGGCAGAGCCTCATGCTGCAACCCTGCATTCCAGACTGTTACCAGGAACTTCCTCCCCGAATCCACTGCGTTCTTCTGCCCCAATGCCCCAGCTCCCCTCCCACTAAGTCCCACCACCTGTGCTGGCCCCCACATGATCGCCCACGTAGTCTCACTTGCATACTCGCCGTTCTCAAATGTGTGGTCTTCACTGTCTCCTGATTGCCACATCATAGAAATAGAATACAGTCTCTGCCTCATGTCTGTCTTACCTTTCTATGGCCGTCTCATCGGCAGAGCACACACAAAGCGATGCAGTGAAGGGGGGGGGGGGGGCACAGGGCCCAGAACCAGGACATATGGCTCAATCCTGGACAAAAAGCTTGGACTAAGAGCTCTGCTTTCAGGCCAACTCCTTTTTGGTACTTCCTGAAATTAGGTTCAAGGTAAAGGTCCAAAGTGAGGTACTTCCACAGAGAAGTGTCTTGATGGCGGAAGGGATTTAACCAAGGCATTTGCAGTGTACCACCCAGAGAGAAAGCTTGGTCTGAGAGGCCAACCAAAGGCTTTTAATAGTTAAGCAATGAAGCTCCAGTTTCGGTAGGCAGTTATCACGTTTTTTTAGAGCTTTGAAAACCAGTCAGTGAGTTTTAAAACCCTCTCTTAGTCCGTCTGGCAGTGAGAGGGATGACAACACAGAGGTCTCAAGCTTTAGTGGTCCTTGCTCTTCCAACAAAAAAATCCTCAAAATGTGTTATTTTCAAGGGAGTTGCAAAGAACTGGTGGTGAGGACCCGATTCTGAACTGGGTAGAAAAATAGTGTGGAAAGCCAGCATTCTCCCCTCCAGCTACCAGCACCATCATTGTGAGGTGGATGAAAGGATTGGAGAGGGTGCTTTCCAGAAGCAAAAGCTTAAACAATCTATAGTTGTGAGATTTCTGACTGCACCAGTGTCACTGCATGCGAGGAATTAAAAAAAGTTGTCACTTTTCTGATTTACGAAGGTGCCCTGGAGCCTTTAGTAAATTAGGAAAGTGGTGCTTCCATCTGTGAAATGCCTCGATTATAAAAGAAACATCTGTGCAGTAGAGGTTAACAGCATCTCTCAGGTGCAGTATTTTAACTCCCTTTATTTTTACTTGCAGATCAAGGACTTTTCAAGGAGAATATCCCTGCCGTGCCTGCACTGCATTACTGACGGTTTCTAAGGCAGTTGTCATTCCCTAAATCAGGCACATGCAAACCTCGAGGCGTTGGTGCCAGGCTACCACTGTCTTACTTTAACAGGATATAGTGCTTTCAAGAAAAGTGTGGTTACTCAACAAAACAATGTTTGCATGCAACTCTGAATCAGTCCCACAATGTCAATTTGCTTTGATGTTTGTAGTCCATAGTGCCTTCGTTCCCTGGCCTCGTATTCCATTTACACGAAGAACTCCCTCTGCAAGAGCTTGTTTTGGAAAGGCGACAGTGGAATTCTGTAATTTATGTAGCTTCCTTTAGCTATTTTAAATAGGCATGAAAGCTCCAACAATGCACAGATTTGTACTGAAATATTTCTTTTTTTCAGGACCAAAATGTTGAAATAAATGCCACTGTATCCTGGAGTTTTTCTTCAAGGTGGGAGAGGTGGTGCAGTCCTTTCATTTTAAGCATAGGCTATGCTCTGCTGCATAGTTTTTTGCTCTTTGGATTTTCTCAGTGTTTTGATGGCAATGCCAGAATAAACACCACTACAATTGTCATTACTGGAAACAATGGTGAAATGCACCCCGCTGATCCACAGAGTCAAGACAGTAATGATGGGAGAATCTCCAGAAGTTGCAAGAGCGCATTTTTGGGTAAACCGGATGATATCAAGAATAAATGAAGGATCCCCAGGTGCGGATTTGGCATTCAGGTTTTGGAGCTGTACCAACATTGAGAGTACAGCCAAATACGAGGCTCCATCCAATGATGCAACTCTAATTAAAAGTCGACCTCGGAACCCAGAGTTAGAAGCTAAAATGTGATTCTAGATTCCCAGAAAACGCTACGGTGGGAAGAGTCAGGAAGATGGTAGCTTATTGAATTAGAAATCTGTCTGTACAATCTTGTGACCATTCTTATCCTTTTTGAAAAAAAAAAAAATCACAAAAATCTGCCATTCACACCTGTGACCGCATGCCAAAATGAGACGCAGCACGTCCGGCATGATCAGATTAATTAAAAAATATATAGTTTCTGACTCTTATTTGTATATTGTAAAACGTTGTCATGGTGCGGATGTCTTAGTTCATTACTGGAGGGTCCAGAAATGCTAATGCAGATGGATGGAGTTATGCTTACCAGAAAGGGAACCTAGTAACCTCTGGACCAATCAGAGGGAAGAGGCGAGGCCTTGATTAAGGGGAGGACAAATATATGTCCAATCCAAATCATGAGCCAATAATCTGGCACCTGATCATTTAGGTATGTTGGGGCATGGTTTGGGGTTTAAAAGGAGACGCACAATGGGGAGTAGGGAACTACTGAAAAATGTCCAAAAAGCCAACATTGCCTCCAAGACCGAAAGGAGCAAGTGGAAAACCAAAAAAAGAGACAGGCTTGCTATCCATAACCAGGAGAGACAAATAGGGGGAACCTATGGAGATTCTACTAGGAACTATAACCAAAATAAATGATGGGCGGACAGTTGTGAATAAATCTGAACCACTTGCACTCCTCTGGGAAACCTTCCACGCCACAGTTTTTTAGCCTGTCTGTGCCACTGCAAATGGGGTCCAGCCATATGCAAATCCATCAGTTACTGCCACCAATGAGAACAGCCCAGCCCAAACATCTAGGCCAGGTCTCCTCTGCATGAAAACACAACCAAGCCCACACATGTTTCAGACTTTTTTGGGCTTCATCAGTCAGGTGCAGCTTGGTTCCCTATGGCGCTGTGAGCAAGGGGACCCACGTCAGGGCATACCCTCTCTCACTCAGGGAGACAAACTATAACCAAAACAAGTTATGAGTGGTTTGAATACATCTGAACCACTGGCACTGCTCTGGAGTGGGACCAAGCCCGGTTTGCACATGATCTTCCCCCTTCTGTAATGTCTTTGCAGGTGAAGAACAATGGTCTGGAGGGTTGCACATAACAATGCCAGAGGCTATGATTAAGTCTAAACCATCCAGCCATCACCTCTTTTGTTTTGATTCTAATAGGAAGCCACCTGAATTGAATTGACCACTGCACTTGTTCCATGTGGCAGATGTTGATGAAAGGTTGGGAATATCAAACCGTGGATATTTTAGCACTCTTGTATTGACATGTCACAGTCTCTGTTAACCACCAGCAGCAGTGTACGTTATTGTATTAATTCTTGTAAAGTGCATTTATCCTATGAGAATCTTAGTGCTTGACATTGTGAATGGAACTGGCAAGAACAATCAGTGAGGGACTCTGAAGCAAATTGTCTGCTCTGCAGAATTTCACGAGCTGTATTACTACATGTTGGCCAGCAACCCATAATGCCCTTATTGCTGAAATTATCACGTGGTCAGGTGTATCAATATTGGAAGTCTGATAGCCTGAGTCAGGGATTTAAACATGTGAAGGCTACAGGGTGAACACTATTAGTAGCTGCAAGTACTCAAATCACTGAGCTATCATCCCTTCTAAATAGTGCATAGAAATAAGGTAATTTTTGAAATTTGCTAAAGTACACACGGAATGCTTTACACTGTGTGCAACCAAGTGTTATAATAAAATACATAAAAAGTCACAAAGCAAAAAAAAAAAGATGAGTCTCTCTCTCTCACACACGCACACACGCACACACAGAAACTACAAACAGCAAAGAAGTACACAGAATATGGCTCCCTAAGCAGTAATGATTCCGAAAATGCCTTGGCAAGTGCAATTGTGGAACATTTGTATTTTCTTATGACAATGGTTAAAGCTCACACCTCTGTAGGAATTGCTAATCTGTGCGGCTCCCACTGTACATGCAGTCATAATTTGAAAGAGAGCAGGAGCTCAGACACTATAATTGTCAAAAGTGATCTGCGTCAGGGCAACAGTGTTTTTCACTGAGTAATAAATCACTTTTTGACATGTAAGAGTGGGAGGCTTTAGCCTTAGGGGTCACAGAGGCAGTGCCAAAGATCCCACTGTGATTGCTATTGGTAGCACCTGCATCTTTGCTGGCTTTGTTAGGATAGGAGAATAGAAAGCAGAAACCTGGGGAAAAATCAAGGGGGCGGGGGAGTAAAGGTACCAAGGGCAATTTAAGAGAAGGTGGAATAGACCAAATACCATAGCGGGAGGAGGCACACTCTCAGAAGCTTTATGAAATAAACCAATCAAGCCTACTCTAAAAGTCCCCAGTCTGCTGCAGGGAAGGAGAGAGACGGAGTTACTGGAGAAAAAGTGAGAAGAAGCAGAGGCTGGAAGCCTACGGAGGGCTTTATCTCAGACCCTGGCAGAGTCCAGACTGGGGGAGCAAGGAACGTGTGCTGACTGCTATATCTTGGACACTGGATCAGGGCGGAGGGGAAAAGGAGCAAGAGTGTATCAAGCCTAATGGCGGCGGCTACATTTCAGACCCTGGCATGAGCCAAGCGCCTGCTCAGGACCTCAAGTTTTGGCCCAGGATGATAACCCACGGCTGGTGTGTGAGAATATCCCTGCATGATAGAAATACTACTTGATAGGTGAACGTACACTGTAGAGAAAAAGGAGAGGGATTAGTGGTTAGTATTAGTATGTGAAATGGTATTGGTGCTTGCCAAGGCCAGCTACCCTAAATCACGGGGAGAAGTAATTACTGGTAGGTCAACGTGTTAAAAAGCAAGCAGGTCTTTAGATCCCTAGGTTTTCAAGGATCAAGCAGGGCGCTACAGCCCAGAGTTTTTAAGAAGAAAGAAGGGTCCTATATCCCTAGAAACCAGATTGTCAATCTTAGGGAAAAACAGCCTTTTCCATGTTTTACTGTTAATTTTCCTCCATTTACTGAGTTATTCTTCTTGACACAGTCGAATATTAGTCCCTTTTCAGTTTGAGTAGAAACCACTACACCACTATAGTGGTTCAACAACCCTTTCCTGGTGTTTTGAAAACAAGTGTGTTGAAAATCCCTTTTGTTTTATGCGTTCTCTTGAACCTTTGTGATGAATTTGGATTGATAGAAGGAATGCAGTTGTTTTAAGAAGTCACATTTTTACTGCAGCCTCAAGTATTCATTCTGTGTCCATGTCACTGCAGGGTTGTAGTTTTCCTCCTGTAGTTTATGTTCATGATTTTACCATTGGTGCGAATAAACCAACCACATCAATCGGATTAATACTGCCTTTTCCTTAATCAAGCCCAAAATCTCTTACGTATGATTGATTATGACTAGTATTGCCACGAAAATGGCATAATCACTACTAAGGTTGGACACAATTACCTGACCAGATACCAAGGAGTTGAAGGACAGTATTGTGAAGCAATCCTCTCCACCTTTATCCTGCTTGCAGTCCAGAAGTTGGATTGGTACTGGCCCCAACTCCTCTGATTGGACAAAATTCGGCCCATCAGTGAGGCTAAAAAAAAAAATCAGCACATTGGGGGAACAGACGTTTCAGCCAGTCAAAGGACTGTCATATTCCAGGCATTGCTATTGGCTTGATGCTCAATGTGCCAGGTCATTTGATGTCTGCAGTGAATCGCTGTGGCATTCCCAGGTGGTCTCCCGTTGTTTTATCAAAGTAAATTACTTTGTGCTAATTTACTTCATTGCAAACACTTCGAATTGCTTTGAAATTAGTGCATGTATTTCAGGGTTAAGGGGTAAAACGGGGCTTTGGGGGCTTGGGGTAGGGGTGGTAGTCAAGGGGAAAGGGAGGAATGGGGGGACATCCAAATACACCCAAAATAAAAAATTCAAAACATTGAAAAAGAAGTGATTGCAACGAAGTAAATTACCAAGAAGTAATTTACCTTATTGTAATAACGTAGCGCCTGCCAGACAAGCAAGGCCCAATCACTTCTCCCACTCCAGGCAGCAAAAGTGGAAGTGGAAATGATAGAATTACTCTCAGCTGGCAGTCCAATTTGGGGAGCGGATCTGCAAGGGAAGGCGCATCGTCCATTCGTCGCCTAATCGGGATTGGGAATATCAGTGTGGAGATGTTTGCAGCAGCAGAGGCATGCAAACAGAGTAGGAGGGGGATCTCGGAAGATAGACCATAAGTAACCTTCCAAGGGTGACTAGATTTTCAAGACAAAAAACGGGACATCCAACAACCTACAGGAGGGAGAACGCCACTCCATCCTCTCCTGCCCCCCTTTAACCAACCTCACCCCCCCGAATTCCAAAGTAGCTGCAAAGCATGTTGCTAACAAAAGGAGCTGTGTTGCTCTGTGTGGCACACTACGCCCTTCTATAGTTACAGGTTTCTCAGCCAGGCAGAAAATGCACGTGGATCATACCTGGAAGGTTGGTGCTTCAAACCCATCCTCAGATGGCAAAATTGTGAAAAATGGGCCTCATCACGAGTTGGGCGGTATCCCGGCGGTTTTCCCGCCGGGATACCGCTCGTGCTAAAAGTGCTACCGCCAACCAGTCTGGCGCTATTAGCGCCAGATCGCGGGTTTGGCGGAATGGTAGTTCCCTATTGGGCCCACTCGGGAATTCCCCATTGGACTCAATGGGGCATTTTCTGCGCTATTACCGCCAGCAGTATTACTGCCGAAAATCGGCAAAATCCCAGCGGATTCCCCCCCCCCCCGCTCAGAGCTGGAGACAAATGCTGCCAAACATGTGATTTGGCAGACCCTTAAATGTGGCGGTAATAGCGTTACCGCCACATATAAGGGTTATCGCCAAACTCATGATGACCCAGATTGTGTTGTATATTTTGTTTATAATTGTCCTCAACGCCCTCCCTTTCCCCAAAACCGGGACATGGGTTTTGAAAAAAAACAAAACTTGCAAGACGGGGGCTGGGGGTGGCAGGCTGAGGGCCCATTTCCTGGACAGTGCTGGCAAACCTGGGACGTCTGGTCACCCTAATACCTTACCCATAGCAAACTATTGACGCTTCTTCACTCTTCACAGTGACCCTTTCTCTTTTCGACTTCTAACCTGTGATTACCTCTGAAAAGTCTTTGGCGTCTCAAAACACAGGTTGCCCAATGAAAAAGTAGTCTGCCTTGCAGTCTGAAAAGTGGGCGCTGTCAAATGAACACCGGCGAGGCAGAAGGCCAATTGCGCCTTTGCGGGGTAGGATGTCCAAGGCGCTTCTGGGGACAGATGACAACATTAGGAGTACAGCGCACATTGCCCGCCTCAGAGGCTGAGTGAAAACGACGTCATTGATTTCTCTTCCTCGGCATTCCTCTCATCCATCAGCACGCTACTGCTGTGAACAGAGCCAGCCTTGCAGGGGCAGGGAGGAAAGTGGACTGTAGTCAAGAAAGCATCATCCACCAATCAGGTCTGCCCATGCTTGCTACTGGATGTAATCACACGCATTTGTATGTAAATAACGAGTTTCTGAGTGTTCAGCCCACTCACAATGAACACCTGTGATGTCTGTGCTGTCAATCGGAGGTTGGAATCACGTGTTAGCCAAATTAAAAAGGCATTTTTCTCATTTTTATGTTTTAAAGCAAACAAATACAAAACAGCCTGCTGAGTCAAGAAAATGCCCCTGCTTGGGTAAGTCACAATATTGCCTGCTATTTTTCGAGACCTCATGGGTCTCTTCCTCGGGCAATAATAGCAAGACTGAGCCAGAACCTTCATTAAGCTGTTCTTCCATCTACATGAGGGTCTGGCTCGTTTCTCTTATTACTGTCAGAGGAAGCGACCCAGGAAGTCTTGAAATCTAGAGTATGAAAATATGGGTGAACTTAAAAAAGATACAAGCGCTGCAAGATCCTGTAATGTTTATTTGTTTTACAGTTAAAACAAAAACATGCACTGTGGTATCACTGAAATTGACAGAACTAAACCACTTTCCCTGGTCATTATTAATGATAATGGGTGATGCGATTAAATGGCTAGAAAGGGGGTGCATTGATAGGCTCAGACATAAGAAACAAGAAGTATTGGCAAAGCACATATGTGTAAACATTGACTGGATGGAGACAGACCAGGTTAAGACAAATGTATTACACCAGTAGTACGTGTACGGCTCCAATTAAGTCAATAGCTCTCAGAAGAGTGCTCTGAAAAAACACTGGCAGGCACTTTGAGTGTGGGGTTTGATGGTATTGCTTGATAAAGCTATGTCAAAGAGATCGCAGGAGGATGTGTTTTGGACAGGGAGGGGCAGGAAGTGGGTGGGAATTGCCAAAGGGCAGTCAACGCGTGGGTAAATAACCAAACAACACCTACAAACATTCTATGTCTACACATATGCAATTTCTCTCTGCACTCTAATCCAATAGTTTCAGCTTATAGGCCGTGCTTTTGTGCCACCTATTAGACAAAACTAAAAATGACCACAGTGTTTAAGAACATCAAGGTGTGCAATCGGCACTTTGATAGGTAAAGGGCAGAGGATATAATCAGACCCCACCACCATGGTGCTAGAACTCTTGCCTGGGTTTGGCTGGAAAAGGTCTTATAATATTCAGTAAGGGGAACACTCTAACAATACTACTAGGAAAATGTGGGGTAAAACACAGAGAAATGTGTGCCTGTAGAGAAAAAAACAAGAACGAGTAGAAAGCTCAACTGTTCAATAAACAATATCTGCATCCAAACATAAGCAAGACAAATCATTTGCTATCTTGTCAATGACTATATCGACCTCCCTCCTCTCTTTTCAAACTCTTGTGTTTGTTTTATTTGGACCCTCTTGATTGTTTCTGTATAAAAGATTGCTAGCATAAAATAGTAAAGCAAGGAATATCCTAGGAGACGGTCATTACCAAGCATGCAAAGTATGAACTGGACCCTTGCAGAAGAGCATATTATCCACTTATTGGGAAACATAAATCGACATTTCAGAAAACACTAGCCGTTCCCCTCGTAACATACGCCATTCTAGCATTTCTTAAAGGTCAATATCGGTGGGTAATTCACAGGGCCACTTCTGTCCACCTTCTTAAATATCGGAATTACCACTGATCCCTTCCAGGAAGGGGGCGTAGGTCCCTGTGCCTTATTAATAGTCTTTGAAAAGGTTAAACACATCGGTATCTGTCTTCTTCTGAATTTGAAAGGCATATTTGTATCAGATGGAATGAGAGATTTATGCGCGGTATAAGAACAGTATCTAAGTTCTGTCCATTACACAGGCCTATCTGCGTCTTTGTAGATGCGTAATTGTCAATCTTGTTCCATTGCAGAGTCCTCGTGATGGCATTACACCACCTACTTTCAGTTTTAGCTCATTAGAGACTGAAGCTTTGAGCCGGTCATTGACTGTTCATTGAAACTGGTACCGCCGTGCCCTGTGTGAAGAGAAGCGGGGCTGGAAAGAAGTAACTTGAAATTATTCTGAATGTTTGCGATAGTGGAAGGTGAAGGTCACTTCATAGAACCATGCTCATTCTGTTTTTTTTAAATGATAGCTGTTGTTGAAATGGAAGGACACACAGAGGTGCACTTTGCCATTTGGAGAGCAGAGGGCAAAACACTGAGAAATTGCATCAGCTAAGTACGGAAACATACCTAAGCGTCTTATATATATAGCTTGTGTACACATTGCACACACTCACACTTTTCAACAAATCCCCACCCTTAGCCAACACCTTTTACATCAAACTGGAGCAACGCAGTACAAATCGAATCCATGATGACAACGAGTACAATCTAAAATCATAATTATTTGGACTGGTTGTGTAGAGTCTGGTTCACAAAAACAATACAATTCCTGCTAGAGGGAACCCACAAATACATGCCTTCTGCAGTGGACAACCAACTACTGTACTACATGTCAAATGACGCCCCCATGAATGCCAGAAGCATGAAGTTATCAGGCCACTAGTGTGCATGCAAAGCAGCCATTCTAAGAAAGCCAGGAACCTGCAGGACTCAAAGAGCAACGCCATTGCTCCTAGGGATGGCTGAGCAGAAACATACCTGAAGGCCCTGAAACAGCATCTGCAAGCCCCACTGACCTGACAACTACATAAACAAGGAGGAAGCATGAAACACCCTAAAACAAGACACAAGTCCCAAATGAACCCACCACAACAATAGAGAGTTGCAGACAATAGCACCACTAGTAGCCTGAAGCAACTTGCTGTTTCAACTAATTAGAAGTGGGAAGGGCAGGTGCAAGACCTTAAAATGTCTACCTATAAGACAACAGTACTGTTCATATTAGGTTGAATGTAATAATTATTAAGCACACAATAGCCTTAAGCTTCCACGGGTGAAAAAGCTGAGCAGACAAATTCCAGTAAATAGCTGACACTTCTGGTCGTATTCAGTGTTAGCACTGCAAACACTGTCAAACTCAAATATCATTAGTGCAGGTGGTAAAATAATTGCAGCCTGATTTAGAGTAAGGGTAACTCCCCATTCTAAAGTCCTCTAGGACTTCATTGGCATTTGGTGGCATTATCACATATGCCAAAAACATTCCTTGCACCGTTACCACCCTTTTTGATTGGAACAATACCTCCACTCAGAGGCAGGTGATTTTACTAAATTCAGGTTCCCAACTCATAATTGGTACCCCCTATTTCATCATTAACACACAACTTGTAATATGCCCTGGCAAGCGCGTTCTTCAGATGGAGCACAGAAGCAGGGAGAAGGTGTTCTGCAAGAAACAATGCAATTGACCCACTGTTATGTAACATTCACAGGGACTGAGGGTTGAAGGCCAGATAAGTATTTACAAGCTGTGATTGGACAATTGAATGTAGTAAAGGGCAACCTTACCCAAATATGTAACCACACTCAGATTGAATAACTTGTTTTCATGCATTAGTACCCTGCTAGGGGGTTAGAACGGCCTCTCAGCCAATGAGGGGGCTTAGAACAGAGTTGCTACCACACAGGGTAAGACCACCCTCCAAACCACCCCGCAGCAGGAGGCGACCATCTCCCCTCACTGGGAATCAAGTAAGTGCGCTCTCCGTGCCCCCTTCCTGCCACCCCACTCCAAATTCCACATATTTAAGACCCCTTTCCCCTACCCACCTATATTCTGATGCTTTGTCCCACGCTGGTCCCGGGAACAGGACTGTTCCCACCACATCTCCGTCCTGCGATTAGCCACCATGGAAAGCAAGAAGGGACTACGTTTAGTCCCTTACCCCTTTCCATGGCGTCCCTTTAGTTTATTTACATTTTGTCACTGCCCACCATGGAAAGGGAGAAGGGGCACATGCAGTCCCTTCTGCCTGATCCCTGGCAGACATTTATTTTGCTTTTTCTTGAGTTGAGAAACAGTTTCATTACAGTTTCTCAACTGGGGTACTAACAGCAATAGAACGACATTTACAACCCCTTGCTCCCTTGGTACTGACACCAAATAACTTTGAACAGTTTAAACTGATTGCTTAACTGACTACCCTCCTGCCTCCCTTGGCCCTGTGCCTCCACCTACAAATGAAGCAAAAAATCTGGGGGTCATCTTCGACTCCACTCTATCCTTCTCGTCTCACATCAAGGACATCTCTAAAAAGTCCCGCTACCAACTGCACCTTCTCAGAGGTATTCTACCTTTTCTCACCTTCGCCCAGAGTCTCACTGTCTCCAGAGGCCTGGTCCACTCTAGGTTGGACTACTGTAATAGCCTCTTTCTCAACCTGCCCTCTTCTACCCTCCATCCTCTTCAACTCATCCAGAACAGAACCGCAAGACCTATCCTTGCCTCAAGCCCACGGATCGCATCTCTCAGGCACTGAAATCCCTTCACTGGCTCCCCGTGGCTACAGAGATTAAGTTCAAGACCCTTTGCATTGTCCACAAGGATTTCTGGGGCCTGGGCCCACTCTATCTGCAACTCGTTTCCTTAATACTCACCTTCCTGAGCCCTCCGCTCATCTTCCTCTAACTCTCTGCGATTGAGCCATTTTTCCAAGCAGATGGTTGGGGGGGAGATCTTTATCCACTGCAGGTGCCTCCTTCTGAAATAGTCTCCCTGCCTCTCTCTGTCTTGAGCTGGATCTCCTTATGTCCCGGAAACTCCTCAAGATGTTTCCACTTTGCCTCCTCCTTCTCTCTCCCTCTCCCCTGCTAAACACCTCTTTCTGCTTTCTCGCTCTCTCTTCTCTACTTCTGCTCAGTTTCACCGACTGGATTCAGGGCCTCACAGGTCCCAAGCTTCCTTGCCAGTCTCCTGCACTTGCCCCTGGGCCTTGCACCTCCAGCACTACTACTGCACTCCAGTTACGACCCATGAGAGTGGTATCTCTCTGTACTTAACCCATGTTCTGACGGGACAGGGCGAAATGGGTCCCTATTGGCCCCCCATGCACTTTCTGTTTCTGTTTACTTGCATAATCTGAATTTACCATGCTTAGTAAGATTGTTTGTCTTGTCTTCCCTAGGTCTTCTACTCCCATGCATGGTTGCGCTTTGAAACATTTGCGTATAAGTGCATAATGTATAAACAATCAATGAATCAGTATCCAGAGTGCTTCCCTTTCCTTCGTAAACCTGTCTGTCCTCTAATTTCCTTTACAGGGTGGGTTATATTTTGTAGTGTGCTTGAACGGTCTTTTGTAATAATAATAAAGTCAATATTTTATACAATCTTGACTGGACAGTCCCGTTTATCATTGGGTAATAATTGTATTTTTGCTGTGTTGCAACTAACCAACGATCCACAACCTTGCAGAGATAAGCCTGCTGTTCCGTCCATGTTAACAAAATTGGTCAAGGAGGTTTATATGTACTTGTGTTTCCAATCTGTTCGGATCCCTTCTGATGTACTAGAGGTGTGGGGCTGATTGATGGTTTAGAAACCGATATTCATCCATGGACCACTGGTGCTCTGTAGGTTCACTCATCACAGCCATCTCCCCTCACTCAGAATCAAGAAAGTGCTTCCAGCACCCTCTTCCCCCAACCTCACCCCACTTTTTCACATATGTAAGTCACCCCTCCCCACCTACCTTCGACTGCATTGTCCCTCGCTGGTGCCAGGAACAGGACTGTTCGTGGCACATCTCTGTCCCGCAATTAGCCTGCCCTGGAAAGCGAGAAGGGACGTGTAGTCCCTTCTCCCGTTTCTAAGGCGGTCATTTTTCTTTGTTTATTTTTTCCATTAAGTTCAATGGCCGCCATGCAAAGGGAGAAGGGGCTACATCCTGGCAGACATTTCTTTTGCTTTTTTTTTTCTTGAGTCAAGAAACGGTTTCAATGCAGTTTCTCAGCATGAGAAAAAATATTAGTACCGCAGTACAACGTGCCGGTGTACTAATAGCAATAGAACCCTCAGTGGGGGGCATTACCAGAACGGTAATGCGCCCCTTCTTGGGTTCTACTGTTTCAGTATTCTAAACATATGATCAAATGTTTCAGTACAACAAAGCAAGTGTCTTCACTATGCCGTTTGGCCACTAGCCTACTTAATTGTCTTCCATGTGACTACCAACCTATTCATGGCACTCTTCCTCAAGCCTACAATTTTCCACCGTATCTGATAACTTCCCGGCCAGCAACAAATGGTTGTTTTCTCTCTGCCAAAGTTTCCTGACCTGGTCCACATCAATGTTATCAATTACAGGCCCATCTCCAACCTCCTCTTCACTGCTTTAAATACTCCAGGGAGGACTCTTGCAAATAACGTCTCTTGATCCACCAGGCTTCTTACCTGGTTGAAGCATTGACTCAGTCATTGCCTCCTTGCAGTGTGACCTACCAGTGGCATACATGAACTATTCTCTTGGACCTTTGAGTCAACTTTGTCTGGTGACTGTGTTGTTAGCTGTAAACAACTGCAAAATACAGTACAGTAACACACAGTGTTATGTAGGTTCACCTATACAAAGGGCAAAGCTACTGGGTTTGCTAATGCAAATGAGTATTTGAATGTGGCAAAAAGTGTATTAGGAAATTAAGATGCACACAGTTAGCACACACTTAACAAATGTCTTCAGTAGACTTCCATGAACATCTCCAGTTCAGCATCTGTGGATGATTTGAACATGTCAAACTTCTAAACTTTTAAAAAGGTTAAATGGCTTGTGGGCGATAGATGGTAAAACCTCCTTTCACACTTAGGGAGCTTTCCAAGAGGCAGGAGTTTCTTGCTGGAGCCAGGCTTAGGAAATTCTAAGTGGGGGGAGGCGGTAAATGGAGATGAGTTAGAGTAGGAACAAGGGCAGGGCGAGGAAGGGAGTGACTAGGGACTTAGTCAGAGAGTTAGACTGAGGGTAGTTTTGGATTACACAGGGGTAGAGTGACTTATTCATTCATCTGAAATGGGTGAGCACTCAAGTACAATCTGCTTTGAGTTTAGGGAGAAGGACTACCTGTGGTGAGGGAGTTCAACCTCAGAGATTGCAAGAGATATATGCATATGAATCTTGATTTCACTGAGGGCTGCTTGTGAAGGGCCACAGTTACCTGATTTTGATTGGAGGAATTTTGGTGACACATCGGTCAGTATCTCTCTCTTGAATTGAGTGTTGAGACATGCACCATCAGGTGATACCTGGGAGCAGGAGGAGTGGAGAAATCCTGAGGACTTCTAGTCAGAGAGTCAAGATTGTTTGATTTTTGTGGGAGGAACATTGAGGTACACAACAGTCCTTGTCTATCGTTTGAAGTGAGTAGTTGAGACAAATGGCATCAGGTGACACCTGGAGGAGGAGCCCCGAGTGCTGCTTGTAGGGGGATAGGCTTGTTTAATTTTGTGGGAATCTGATTCCTTGAGAACAGTGAGAAAATTGGGCACTGTTGTCTCTGCATTCCAAAAAAGAAACCGATTTCCCAAACCCAATCCTTTAAAATAATTTCAACCAATTCAACACCACAAATATATCCAAATGTATTTGTGCCTAACCTAATCGCTTGAAGCCAATAGTCTGTCACTGATAGGTCACGCAATTTAAATTAGAATTAGCTCAAGAATCAGAAAAACATTATTATTCTCTGAGGCCACCACTCGTTATCGGTTTCAGAGAAAACAAAGTGAATTTGTTTGTTTCAATCTTTATTCAGATAACTGTTTTCCATTTTGAAAAAAAAAACAACCAATGTAAATTCATTTGTCTATTTTGGGGAGTATTGTATTCTATTGCCTAGAATAGTCATGCATAATTGTTTTTCAATTCATGGATGTTTTTTTAGAACAATGGCAGATGTTGTGTTTACCTTTCTGTAGCTGCCTGTATCTATGATAAATATTATGGGAGGATTCCCTATCATTCAAAGTTAGAGGACCATATTTAACTCCTTGATGTATTATTTTAAATAAAAATGAAATTTGCAGATTGAAAAAGCCAGTTTCTTGTCCCGGATTGAGGGTCGGGTTGTGGCATTTGTTGGAGTATTACATTGGTGCCATCCTTCTGTAAATTGAATCCTCAAGAAAACAGTATATCTTTGATCGATATCATTACATAAATGCAAGAGGTTGGACTATCTGTTCCACCAACAATCTCAGGGGAAAAAGGAGAGGTATACAGAGGTTATTTACAGAAGGTCACAGAAGAGAATCATGTGGGTTGTGTGTGGATGGGACTTTAATCACCTTAACCCAAACAGGCCCACCACTGAAGAAGTGAGTACACAGTTATAGATAAAGCAAGGTTATTGTACAATTCTCTGGGGATCAGTTGGATGCTGTTGCAGGATCAAACTAACCCAAGTCTCAACAAACCACATCGGTTCACATCTTGTATACAGTTTTGCAACAGAAAAAAAACACTCCCAAATACTTTATAGCAATCCACCCCCAAACATGATTGAAGAAAACCTCTTCAAAGAATTCCCATCTTTTCCCAATTCCTGCACTTTCATTCGCCAGTTTAATAGTCATCTTCAGATCATATTCATAATACCTCTTCTTAGGATTAGTCCGTAGTAGGTCATGATGTCAGTACATGGTTAAACATTGGTATTGAAACATAATTAATTACTAGCAATAACTGGCCTAAGCCATTTAAACCCTAACTCTTGATATGCACATGGCTTTCATGAATATTTCCTGCGATATGGGGAAAGATGGGTGAATGATGTCTCTTTGAGTTAGTGATGCTATCTCATTCCCCAGGTCACCATTCCATTGAAACTTTCCAAAGCTCCCACTTCATTGACAATTGAAACTCTGGAAAAGCCTTAGGAACTGGCTTACCCTGCGTTTTATTACTGACCAAAATAAAAAACAAAACTCCTTCCGTCATGCTCTCAGGCATCAGTAGATTACATCTACTATCTACAATACTTATTAGACCATAAAAATTCATGGGCATTTTCTACAGTTTACTGACCGCGATGGTTGAGGTTACTGATTCGCCTGCCTTCTGCCTTCTGAAAACCTAGCAAAGTCTGTTTAAAAGTCAAAGTACATTTTGCAAAAAGGGGTCCAACTATAATGTTTCTGATTAATTTGTAAAATTCATGAATTCCCCATGTATTTGTATGATTGTATATGTATGTTTTTACATTTGGTGGGTTTTAACATTTTATCTTTCTGTGTGCATCCACAGAGATGTCATTGCTCTTGACTACTTAAACTCTACAAAGCCCATAAGTACTATGCTAAAAGTTTTTTAAAAAAAGCCCTGTAAACACCATCCAAGTGTGAACTTGCCCTGTGAATTCCTTCCCTCGCAGCCTAGGAAAACCCACACAGGAAGAGGAAGTAAGCTGGACCTTATACTCTGGGTCAAAAATCCTCAGAAGATTTGATGACTGACTCAGGGAATAAACTCGACGAATCTGCCCAAGAGAAATCTAATTAGTTGGTCGAACTCGACAAATAAACCAAAGATTCAACCTGAGTGATTGGATGACAAATCACCACAAGAAACACACAAGCCTGCTGCAAGTTGGACCAGGCATACAACCATGCCAAAAACCCGTCCTATACTTATGGTATAGTATTAACTGCACGCGAAAGGTTTAAGGGGACCATACATCTTTTTTAATTAAGTTCATCCAGGCTTGGTCATCACCCAACTAACTACCTACAGCAGTGATATTCAAGTGCTTTCATACTGAGCCCCATCCCCACCCATGAATAAAAAGATAGTTTCTGGGCCCTCCCACCTATGGGTCGTCCCCCCCCCAGGGGTCCCAAAGGATGTCCAGGAGGGGGCCAGGCCCTTTAAAATATTAGCAGATTGTCTACTGCTTACATGTTCTATTAAAAACAGACATTTAATGCCTTTTTAACTAGTATGGGCCACCCTGAACATCCTTCGGGCCCCCCTGGGGGATAGGAGGTAGTCCCCCAGTTTGAAGCCCACTGAACTACAGCAACAAATGATTACAACTTTATTGCATCAGGCTCCCATCGATTCATTGTTGGAAATCCCTAAGCAAGGGGCTCCAGGGGTGATGTTTTGAGAGATATGGAAATTTTCATGCGAAATGTGTAGCTTTTCAAAGGCTCGGTAGAGTAGGGCATTTTCTGCGAGGCAAAATTGATGGCGACCAGAGAAACATTTTTCACTGATTCTGCAGGTGGTACGTTTTCAGCTTTGTTGCCATTTATTCAAAATGCACGTTTCTCACAAAACATCTGGTGATACCAAAGAACAATAGCCTAAAGATTCGTGTCTATTTTCTGAGCCTGAACAGAAGCATTGCAAGCCACAGCCGCGTGAAATAATGAATAAAACAATAGAAATACAAAGCATTTTCTATCAACTGCTGACGACGAGGTTTTACAGTCGCGAAAACGCACATGCAAAAGGTTATAGTGTTTAAATATGTATAACAGCGGCCGCATAAACAGACTCCCTAAACAGGCCTAATGGGTTGAAAGCAGCACGGGGAAGTGTGCTTAATGCAGCAGGCAGACTCAACCTGCAACGCAAAGATAATCCCAGTGTAACAGCCTTTCTGGTCTCCGCTCATCGAGACCCGCACTGACTGGCTGCCATTACAAGTTCTCTCTCCGCCTAAAATGTCATTTCTTTAGTATTTACTGTTTGCATTTCAAAACATTAACCCTCTCCACAATGGTACTGGGCGGCTGTACAAATAACCCTTGGTCCAATGTATTTGATACATTATGGAAACTTCCATGCAATCTACATACAGAGAAATAAACTTGCATTATAATATGCAATGCTTTTGCAAACTATGCTTCCCACTAAATACATGTACCGTACCCTACAACAATTCATGTTAGAGCACTTTAAATGGCTTATTATTTTCATGCCTCAAGGATGGGCTTCAGTCTATCTGTTACTTATGTATTTTCAGCAATTCGGCAGCCACACGCCCAACAGCATCCCAGAGACTGAACCCCTAAAACGTCAATAAGAGCAGAAGAAATGCCCTCCCTGTGTAAATGCATTTTTAACGCTTTCCTTAAAATAATCACTTATAATGCTTACATAGTACTCAATCATGCACGATCCCGAGCATTCTAACACGATTACCAAACTCAATGGTGCTCAGATTATTCTTTTTCCCACATTCCCGGGAATCATGTACATATGCACTTGCACGCTCCGAGTGCTCACAAGGCCTAGTAGGACCGCATCTCTCTGGCATTGTTATATTTGCCTTTCACTCCTATGTTCCCTCCCTGTTGCCCTTACTTGATTTACAAGTGCCTTACAAATGCACAATAAATACAAAATAAATATACATATTATAATAGGGCAGCGGATGCCACCCTACTGTTAAGATAAAACCTGAGATCCATTGAATTTGCGCACATTGGGGGTCAATACAAGTTGGGCGGTAAGGGATACCGGGCACGGGTAAGGAGGCCGGTGCCAGTAATCCCTTACCGCCCAATTCCGAGGTCCCTTAGCGGGAACCGCAAGGGACGTGTGGTCCGACCACACGTCCTTTACGGGTCCCGCTAGGGGACCGGGCGCTAATTCAGGCCCGTAATTAGCGGCTTCCCGATTCCCATTTGAGCCCTATGGGGGCTCAAATGGGAATGGGAAATGGCATTTGGAATGGGGACTTATCGGGTCCGCCTAGGGCGGAATGTCCCCGTAAGTCCCCACTCCACCAGACCGGACCTGATTTTAGAGGCAGCCCAGCCATGGCGCGATTAGCGCCATGGCTACCTCCAAAGTCGTAATGAGGCCCATTGTCTTGATATTAACTTTTGACTCAGTGGATGTATCTGGCTGAAATTTCCCATAAAACCTGTGTGCCAAGATCCCCCTGCCTGAAGATGGAAATGTATGGGCAAACAATCATCAAATGACTCAAAATGTTTTAAGCAAAGGTAAAAGGCTATTTTCAACCTAAGCCCATTCATTTTCCCATCCAGAAAAAGGTGCTTCTTACGCACACCGAAAAGCACTGGA
Source organism: Ambystoma mexicanum (assembly GCF_040938575.1). Lineage (NCBI taxonomy): Eukaryota > Metazoa > Chordata > Amphibia > Caudata > Ambystomatidae > Ambystoma > Ambystoma mexicanum. Next base: position 1,432,631,017 of record NC_090932.1, read on the forward strand.
TGCAATGGCACCAAAGAAAAAATAAGATGGGCACACAGCAATACAGATATTCCTTTTTTTGTAAATTCATCCAGTAGTTTTAAAAATAATGGACAGAGGGTGGAGTGCTCCCATTCCCTAAAGTAATTTACTTATTTCACATCTCAGGAATTAGACTTTTCAGTAACAAAAAGCTGACTTTTTTGTTTGCTCAATTCAGGTTTCTACAATACTCTTACGTGAAAAAGAAAAGTGGAGGAGGGAAAGTGGGTGTTTCACATCACAGTACGAGGGGAGGGGGTAAAAGAGGACCAAATGGTCGAATCTAAAAGCCAGGGTCATAAGTAAGTGGGAGGATGTGGAGGGGTGCCTTCAGCAGACATTTCATTGTTTTGGCTATAGACATCCGAGTGCTCAAGATCTCTTTCTAGATCTACCTAGAGAGAGCATGTGCCAGCGCAGCATATAGTGAGGGCTGCAGTGCCAATCAGCTGCTCTGGATTGTGGGAATGATGCATCATGGCAAAAGCTCTCTTATTCCCTCAACTGCCTCATCACGACTTGGGCGTTACCGCCGGCGGTATTACCGCTGACGGTATTAGCCCTACCGCCGACCTCCCCGGCGCTAATAGCACCGGATCACGAGTTGGGCGGTAATGTTAATCCCCATTCCCCATTGAGCCCATTCCCCATTGGGCTCAATGGGGAATTTTTGCGCTCTTACCGCCGGCGTATTTCCCTCCGGCGGTAATAGCGCACATTTTCAGCGGATTTCCCCCCAGGTAAATCCGGCGGTAATAGCGCGACCGCCGGATTTAAGGGTTACCGCCAAAGTCGTGATGAGGCCCTAAGTGTCTTAGCTGAGGAGTGAGGTATCCGATGTTGCTTTTAAGAGCTTCCTTTGTTTCTATGCTACCTCGTACGTTACCGTTTGTCTAATGATGCCGCTCTTAATGTGGTTAGAATAGAACAGCCAAGCTCCAAATAAATTGGCCCAATGCATTGTATCTAAAACAATCTTTCACAGGCATCCTGAAATGGTATGAAATGCTCCGCAAAGTTATTGTTTGCATTAATGTGTTGAGACAGTGATATACATTCAATGTGAATATTACCGTTGTGTGACTATTTTGAGCTGCAACATGTAACACATATCTATGATAGTGAATAATTCTCTTTACACCAATACAGAAAAATGTTTTCACTTACAAATGTGTGTTTATTGCACGATAGTGTAATGTTCAAGAAAGTTGACAATTGGGGGGGTGTCTTTTGTTTTAGCAACATGCAACATTTGTGTTAGGAAGAAAGCAGCAGAATCTAATCGAAACAATAGTTCTTCATTGGTAGGCCACTGATTGATTTTGGTGCATGGTAAGCGCTGGTCAGAGAAATGAAACAAGAATAGGGCTGCAGACGAGACAGTGTGCTTGGAGATCTGTCAGACATGAAGCGGAAGCATTGGGAATGTCTTCTATGCAAAGCTATAGGAGCAAGCATTGCTAAAGCCAACAGGGCTGGCTTTGCAAATGCAGAGGGTAAGAATTCCTTGATATCGGGGACATGCCCTCACACGTGGATCCTCGTTATTTACAAAGTCAGTTCTATTGCCTCTGTCAATGCTTGATTCGGCTCATCCTGATATTGTGTGGGATTCTGTAACTTTTTAAAGTTTTGCTTTATTATTGTTCCGTTTATTGTAAGTATTGTTTGAACATTGCATACTTTAAAATGTGTCTTGCCTACTGAACAATGAAACCCGGGTTGCCAGAGGTATATGCAAATAATGGAGCTACAGTATCTTTCTCAGACACATGCTGTGTCTTAATTTAGTCTAAAAGAGGCTCATCATGAGTGGATATTTGGACTTAATGTAGCCATCCAGAAGTTACTGTTACTGCATCTGATTATCTGAGTTTGTTTTGTACATGAGGAGAGCTTTACTGCTTTACTAGCAATAAAACAAGCAGATTAACAGAAATGCTGCAGGCATCCACATCCGTTTATAGGATAGAAACTCATTTGGTATTTTAAGAGATCAATTCACTCACTACAGTGCCATGAGAGTGTATTACCAGACCGTTCAGTATTCACCCGCCAGTACACTACAGGGTGAGAATGTGGGCACCAGAAATGCTTATGTTTGAACTCCCTGGGGTGCGCTGCTCATACCTTTCTCCCTTTAAGTGAAGGAATGCGCTAGAGCATCCATTCATGTAATGGAACATACGTGTTTATCATGATGGGTGAGTAAATGGCTTCCATTCAACCTTTAGGTGGATATAAAAATCAGGGGTATTTTCCTATGGTATTTCATCATGCAATCATGCAGCGCTTACCGCAATTAATATTTCTACAGAATAGCGCAAGTAAGTAAACACCTATGGACAGATTCACAATAAATATCACAATTGAAAGGAGTGCAGAGAATGCACTCGTATCATTTGCACTATTTTTAGCAATCTGCAGTTTGCCCGATTCATAAAGGTGACCCGAGCATTAGGAGGGGCTGGACAATAGCGCAAAGATGCGCTATCCAGCCCCCTTGCATAGATTAGTGGCAGAAGGGCGCTCCCGAGACCAATGTGTGACAGAATCTCAGCAACCACGTGGTTGCTGGGCACACATTTCACTGAGATAAGCAGTTAAAAGTCCTGTTTAGGTGAAATGAAGAAAAAAAAACGTCTATCCCATTTGGGGGATGGAAATGCACGTGTGACAGCGGCGGTTTCAAAACACACGTCAGCACACATGGCAAGGTCAGAAATGACCCTGCCATGATTTGCGCCTCGCCTTGCGTCTGTTCTGAACATTTGAGAATTTGGGATGCAAGTTAAAAAGCCCAGAAAATCCCCCTTATTTGCGCAAGTACGCAAAGGGGGAAAAAGAGCATCTGAATGAGCCTAGGATTGAACATTTAAGAATTGAGGAAGAAGCTATTTCCATGTGCAGAATAAGGGAATACCTTGGCCTGGGATCAAGGAGGCTATTGCAAGAGATGGGCACAAGGCACAAAGGGAGTTGAATGAACAGGCCATGTGCATAAGACATATTTCTGCTAAGATTAGGAGAGACAAGGACATTTGCAGATAACAAGTGTTGGACAACCATGAAAGCAGAATCCTACGTGAGGTGTAGTGAGCAAGGTTCTGAAGGCCAAAAGGGGTAATGATCCCTGTTTAATAAAATCAAATAGCAGTGATTGACAGGCTGAAATGGACAAAATCGTGGTCTCCTAACATGTGATGAAGAAGTCAAAACAAGGTCTGTACATTAGAGCTTCAAGTTAAGATAGTGGTGTGCTCACACTTCCTCGAATGTCCCAGAACAGTGAGCAGACTACGAGGTCAACTACAAACGACAGACTTTGGCTCAGAATTGGGTCGATGACATATGATGGACTGATTGGGAAAACAAAGAACAAATTGATGCAGCTCGAACACCTACGTTTCGTTTTCACTCACATGCTGCTAGACAAGTCGAAAGTCCAAGGTTGGATAGGGTTGCCAGCCAATTAAAAAGGCCTGCCATGCACTTTCATATACAATGTTGCAGTTATTAGCCTGCTGCCATATTCACGGCTATAATCAGTATGTGACCTATGTAGAAGCAGCTCAGGGTGCGTCCTACAGACAAGGGGCAGCCAATAAGATATTATGCCATATATGGTTCTATAAGTAGATATGTTCCCCAAATCCAATCACGCCCGGTGATAGGTTTTATGAAATGCCACGGAGAATGACATCATAAATGACATATGTGAAAGTATATAAACTCTGTACAAGCAAAATGATGTGTGAACATTGAGCATCTACTTTGATAGCCATCATATCGGCCCCGCTTTCTTTCATTGAGATTAAAGCAGTATTTTCCCATCTTACTTTGTTTGGTCTGTCTGTTTATTTGGTCTAGGATGATTAATGGTATTTCCATCTAGCACATAGAAAACGCTTCAAGACGCTAGAGGACAGTAGGTAACAAGCATTATTTAAAATTCTGCCTTTCCCTTAAGTGATTGAATGCACTAGTGCATTCCAAACATGATATTACACACCTGTTTAACATGATGGGCAGCTGACATTCTTCCATCCACGCTTTATGTGGAGGTAAACATCAGAGATATTGTCATGAGGTATTTCATCTGGCAATCGTGCAGTGCATACTACATTTGGGAAAAAACAGACAGTGTTTAAAATTCTGCTTGTCTTTACCGTTACTGCCTGACTCATAGAGGCCCAAGTATTCACATAATCATAAGTGCCACCCAGCAAAAGCGATAGAAAAGAGCCTCAGTCCAGTGCAGAGAATGTAATGAGGATGGTTTGCCCATCAGAATGGCATGCTTTGAACACAATGGAAATGCTTCATTAAATTCTTACATCTCAGTAATGAAGTAATGAGCAGCTTAAACCATGGCTTTAAATAGCACTGCTTCAAGGGCGCACAGATGGCACATTTCGGTAGGCCCTATCATTTAAAAATAAATGTGTGCAACAAGAAGTCAAGGCAGTGGAGTTTACTACTGCTACCCATCTGTTTATGGATGTGATAGGTTGCCCAGTAGCCTATAAATTAGCTCAGTGGGTTAAACGTTTAATGCTGAGCTCTAGCTTTACCCTGCAAAGCACAGGTTTGGATCCAGACAGGAGCCCAGGGAATGAGGCAAGATTTGATGTTATGAGAGCCAAAATGTCATGCTTTAGTGCCCCAAGTGAAGGAGGGGCACTTGGCCGTTGCATAGAGTTGCCTTCCTTTAGCACTGAGCAAACCAGCTGAGCTGAGAAGGGTTTTCATATTTGCATTGCTGATAACCTGAGAACCAAATATTTTCTTAATAGAGACACGTCACCTTCAGCAAAGCCAAGCAAAACAGCGTACAAAGTGTGCCTGGGTGCACTACATAAAAAGCAAGTTATTTTTAAATAACTTGCGGTGTGTTGACATTGAATAGCTTGTTTCACATTGCTTAGCAACAGGCTCTATTTGAGCCAGTAGCACTCTGCCAGCAGCCGGAAGCGGGCCCCTGCATGGAAGACCCCGAGCAGAAGGCTCCAGTCTGTGCCTGTCCGTGCAGTACATGCACAAGAACTCTTACATCTTCTATACAGCCTTATACTACTGTTACACTGCCATTGCACACAGGACGCTAAGGAGACTCAGGAACATTTCTCTAATCAGGTGATGCGATGCCACAGTGAGTTCTATGCAACATACAAACTGTTATACACTATATGTGTTAAATGCCCATTGAAATTGCATTGTTTTGCATTTTTCGCACACTCTCTGTGCATCTAGTCGCAGCGTTGCCTACTGTATTCTAACTATCTTTGGAAGTTATTTAACATGCATGCCCGAACTTTGAACGTGCCATAGCTTGATTATGGCCCGTCACCACCAAACAAAAGTTTGATGTTGGCCCCATCTTTACTGTACTAGCATCCTATACTATTGCAGTACGACTATCTATATGTACAGACCTGGCAGCTTGTATCCCCCACTAGTCGGAAACTGCCAACATTGCCAGACGTTCCTCAGCCCTGGCACTGTAACACCGCCTGCTATCTTCCCAAAATTAGTAGCAAACTTTTCCCATTGCAAATAATCATTTAGTGCTCAGGCACCACTTTTCTTACCCGACTTTTACCACTTGCTCATCGCACTACTGTAGTCGCTGTTCGGCACCCACATTTCACCAATCTGAATGCCGCCCACCTAATAAGGGTACCAGTCTTCTCCCATCTTGGTTTGCACACCCACTAAGACCCTACCGTTACTTTGTTCACCCCTTGTGTTCTAGTATACCAGCAACGCAACAGTCCTTGTTATACCACAGCCTACCCAGTGGCACACTTACTCCCTGCAAGACCAGTCTTTCCTCCTCGTACTAGCCTTCCTTTCTGTTGTCCTACTCAGTCAGCTCACATCAGCTTCCAGAGTGCACAATATAAGGGCCCCCCTCCCACGCCTCTGCCCAGGTCAACGCCATTCAGCACCTGCGCTCCTCACACCAACTCACTCGCCATGTCCCTGAAACTCCCCAACTCAGCTGACATCCCCCAACTCGCTTTCTATCCTCCTTCTTCAGTCCCCCCACTGATTGACAAACACAGAAACTTAATGCCAAGGTTAGACCCCTTGAAGGTTTAGCCCGCAAACTAACTATGTTGAGGTGCCGCACTAAACCACTGCATTACCCAATGCGCTCAATGGCCAGAGATCAGAGACACCAACTACTCAGCTGGCGCTCCATACGTACCACAGCCCCCATGATCCCGATTAGCTCTCTCACTAAGCATTCCCCAGCTTCCACCCTCACCAACCTCACAATGCCCGCAATGACAAATCAGCCACACCACAACCTGCCCATTCACACCATTGATAGCAACCACGCCAAAGCTAAGTCACACTCATCCCATACCACTAACCACACCGTCTCCTCAACTCCATCAGCGACCAATATCGAACTACTCAAATAACCCCAAGGAACACCCACTACTAATCCTAGCACTCCCCCCATCACGCTCCAATGTGCTCTCATCAATGCACACTCTATCCCAGCTCACACCATGGAGATCCGAGACCTACTCACCTGCCACAACCTAGGCCTCCTTGCTATTACAGAAAAATGGCTTCACAAGGCTGCGGGACCCGCTATCTCCATGGCCCTTCCGCCTGGCTACACCATATACCGGCAGGACCGACTGCACATAAAAGGGGGTGGTGCAGCTCTCATGGCCAAAGAATCTGTCCCTCAGACAAGCAAATTCCTCAGTGGAAGGTAAAACAGACTCTATCGCAGTTAAATTCTACTTATCGCCAGATTGCACAATTGCCATTCACATCATTTGCCGACCCCCAGGCCCATCTTTAGACTTCCAGGAAAACCTACTCCAGTTAATGGGAGATAACCTAAAAACCACCACCAAAATCATTTTACTTGGTGACCAAAACCTAGGCCTTAATGACCCCAAAGACAAACAGGCCAAATCGCTTGCCAAAGCACTAAATAACATGGGATTCACACAGCAAGTCATTAACCCAACTCACTCAAAATGACGCATCCTCGACACAACTTTTCCGCCTCCTTCAGCGCCACCACACCGTGTCCCTGAACCAACCACCATCTCATTCACTTCTCCATCCCAATGTCCACCAAAGCCATTAAGCCTGCTACACCTCTACCACCAGTACTAGCTAGGAGTGCCTGCAAATTAACCAAAGAAACTCCTACCCTATCTGGAGGCTCCAGCCGCCAGGCCTCCTTTTTCCAATGACCCTATTGTTCTAGCCGAAATGTACAAGCTCACTCTCAAAAACGCAGCAGACACAATAGCACCTTTTGAACTAAAGAAAGCCAAGGTGACTAGGAATGCCAAATCCTGGTACACATTGGAACTTCAGGAACTACGCACACTTAAGCCCATCACACTCACCAAGTGGAAAACTTACCCTCAAGACTCCACTAAAAAGGAATTAAAAAAATTATCTAGCAATACAAAAAAACATTATCCTAGCCAAATCCACCTCCCTCAACATGAGAATCACCAATGCCAAATCAGAATCCAAAGAGATTTTTGCCATATTTAGGGAACTAGCAATCCCAGCCCGCAGCATCCAAGACATTGTTAAAGATGGATCCTGGAGCTCAAGCATTCAAACAGCTATGCTTAACAAAATAGACCTCCTACAGAGCAAAATTCGATCCAACCATAACTCCATGACCAATAAGACCCTCCCATCTTGCTTACAACGAACACCCCTTCCCAAGACAAGACACACTTCACCTTCATAGATGTCTCAGAAACTGAAGTCTTGGCCCCTCCTCAAAAACATCAAACCCTCCAACTGTAAAGGAGAAATCTGCCCAGCCAATATCATCAAAGACTGCGCTGACACCGTAACACCATTCCTCACAGCATTCATAAATGCCTCATTTGCATCAGGCATTGTTCCACTATGCCTTAAAGAGGCCTGGGTATGCCCACTCCTGAAAAAAAACATCCCTAGACCCCTCCTCCTCCAACAACTAACGGCCCATGACCACAGTCCCATTTCTGCAAAACATTGTTGACAAAGGTGCATACACCCAAATCCACTTCCTGGAAACCAAGGGCATCTTAGAAAAGAGGTAATCGGGTTTCCGCCCATGTTCACGGAACCAAATCAGCATTATTGGACCTAAAAAAACAATTATCAGAAATCATGGATGAAGGCAAACCAGCACTACTCCTCCTTTTTTTATTATCTGCAGCTTTTGACTTAATGGAGCATAGTACCTATGCAGACATTTCATGACATCAGCTCAATTCACTCCTGAAGCCATTACCTTGATCACTTACTTCCTCGAAGGGAGAGCAATGACTGTTTTCTCTGAGCAAGCCTGTGCAGGACCTACCATCATTTGCTGTGGAGTTCCACAGGGCTCCTGTACTTCACCCACCCTGTACAATATATTTACTAAACCTCTCTTTGACAATCTGGACGCTCTCGGCATATCATACAAGAACTATGCCGACAACATTCAGGTCCTCCTCCCACTCACTGGCTCATACGAATGTGATGCCAAAACACTTCAATACCTATGCCACCATCCAAGCCTGGATGGCAGCCAATGGGCTCTGCCTAAATGGAGACAAAATTGAAATCCTCTTAGTGGGACCCAAGGAAACCCTTAATAATCTTAATAAATAATACAGCTACTTCACCAAAGACAACACACAAATCACAGTCTCGCCCTCAGTAAAGACTGTGGGGATGTACCTCGAAGCCACACTTTCCATGACATGCCAAGTTAGCGCCATTGCATCTTCGGGATCATTCACCACGAAACTGATAAATGAGTTCAACCCCTACCTATCTACCCAGAGCTGTCTCTCAATAGCCAGAGCCACCAAAGGTGCAAAACATCACTACTGCAACGTTCTCTTTGCTGGTACCTCTGCAAAAAAGCTAAACAGAAGGAAATTATTCAAAACAGCATGCTCCGAGCAGCCCTGAACATCCCCAAGAGGGAGCATATGTCCAGTGATAGGCGTGCTGCACACTGGCTCCCCATCAAAGAATGCATCCTCTTCAAGACCCTAGCCATAACCCACAAATGCCTCTTCTTCACAGCCCCCTCTTATCTTTCAGAGAAAGTAGTCAGAGCCAGCTACCCAAGGCCTAAAAAAACACACTATTCCAACCAATTGAACATCCCCACCATCAAACGTGCCAAAGTGGGCAGCACCAGCTTCCCTTTCAGAGCCCCAAAACAATGGAATGCCCTCCCAACTACTCTAAGGAATGAGCCCTCACACTTGTCCTTCCGCAAAGCCCTCAAGACGAGGCTCTTCAACTTGTTCACACCTCACCCTCAGGCTCTCCCCTTCGATACCTGTGTTCATGAAGGTATTAGTTGTAGGCGGTTCAGTTGTAACCCCTTGAACCGTGGAGCCCCCCATCCTCTGTAACATTATACGTTAACAGCTACCTGTCTGGTATTAGTTTCCCTGTAACCACAAACCACACCTTTTTCGTTTGTAACTAAGTAAGCCATGCATGTAACAACGCCACAATGCCCAAGGTCTGCTTTGTGCGCTGTATAAATGTAAAAAATAAATAAAATACATTAATTATAGTGGAACACTGAAGCATGGATATCATTACTCAGAGACTGCCTCTTTTCAGTGTTTTGGCATAATAAAATAACACTCGCTGTATCCAGACTATAATATGTCCATCTCTCTCTCACACAGCCACTCCCTACACAGTCACTCCCTCTTCCTCTGTCTCACTCCATTTCTCTGTCTCTTTTGAAGTGGGTGAGGGATACATAGTTTGGTGTGCGTTTGCTGGAGCCTCCCCATCCCTGCTGATAAACGGATGTCTTCATGGAGGTTGTGAGAGGGCTGTGGGTTTATTTTTATTTTCTTGCAAAAGCAGCTTTTATAAAACGACCTTATTTATTTGTACTAATATGGTAAATTTGCTCCTCCTAAAATGTTACATTGATTTTTAATGATCACTTTCAGGCTATACTGCAGTTATAATAGGAATGTTACACCTGTCTTTTATACCGAGCAAAGCACCTTATAAAAACCTAGAGTAAACAAATGCATTCTTTTCTGTTAGAAGGTTATCACTCCACTCACAGATCTTTTTATTTGGCAAACATGTCTGATAAAAGATAAAAAGGTTGTTGCTTGAATCGCCAAGTACATAATTCACACTGTGCGTTGTGCTGATTTCTCACTCCCATTAAAATGCTTTTAACATGAAAGCATGTATCCTGATTCAGATAGCCTCAACTCGTGGATGCATGGATAACATGGTAATGATAGCAGGCACTGCATTTGCTTTCAAAATAGAATACTAAGATAATATGTCCTTTTCTGCACAGAATTATATCGAGGTTCAAAGGGTACAGATGACTGGGTACATTCTAGACTCACCATGCTGTGTTATTTTAATTATTTTTCGATTTCTTGTTAAGCGTGACTCCTGGAGTTTGCCTGGGCTCCCCGTTTTATCACTTATCAGATCTTGGTAATTTTCTTTCGGTACTACTGTTTATTTTCTAATTTGTGATGGCCATTTCACCATCCTGGGTTGAGCCACTCTTTTGCTTGAAAATCAGGGCTCCCTGATTGTTCAGTGTGGGCACGTGATGTGCTCCGTCTCAAATTTAAGCAGGAAGAGGCTTTCCAGCACTAGATATTTTGACACTGAGGGCCTGATTCTGAGCGTGTGAGAAACGTAGTGTGGAAAACTGATATTCTCCCATCCAGTTTCTAGCACCACCATTCTGTGCAACGCCGCAGGTATCAGGCGAGGCAGGGTAACCGGTGCCCCATGGCAGCCAGGCAGGGGAGAGGGATGAGCAACAGCCCAACAAACGGTGGGGGGAGCGGTGCTCCTCCCAGTCCCCCAGTATAACTACAAAGAGACACACTGTCACTGCCGGCCCAGGAAGAGAAGAAGGAAGGGCGAGGTGTTAAACAACACCTCGCCCTTCCTACCCAAGGGGTGCAAAGCACCAGTGTCAGGGAAGGGGCAGGAAACAGAGCAGTATTAGGCACCATATGGTGCAATTTGTCGTTGGCATCAGCTGGCCAGGGGGCGGTACCCAGCCCCCCACACAGGCACAACAAAGACCCTGTGGCAGCCCTGGGTCCAATATAAGGTGCTGCTTTTGCAGCGAAAACCAGAATCAGCTTGTGGTCCCTGCACGGGGACCCAGGTGAGCCAGTTTGGGTCCCTGCTCGGGGACCCAAACAAAAGGGTTCTCTACATAACGCAGTCTCTTCTTTTTCCCAGACCCTCCTACCCTAGAAAAAGGGTGAGAAGAAAGAGAAAGAAAACAGGTCACCGAACAGTGACCACACACTGTCGTGGGACAAGAAAGGCAGCACGGGCCAGAGGGGGTAACCTCGGGGCCCGATGCCCAAAAGTACAGCATATTATGATTACTGTAATTATGATTATGTTTTGTTATGACCATAAGTGTGCAATAAAATCTCACACCCTTTTATTGCCAACACTCATCCCAATGCTCTTGTGTACTACCTGGGGGAAAAAGGTATGGGTTTGTCACACCCAGGTCATGTTACCACTCTGCCTGCATATGGGTCCATGATTACACTAGTACAAGGATTTCTAAAACGTCTTCCACTTTTTCTGATTACGAAAGTGTCCTTGCACTTTCAGTATATCAGGGAAGTGGCTCTGTGGGAAATGCTTTAATTAGAAAAGAAAACATTTGCAGTGAATGTTAATGGCACCTCATAGGTGCAGTATTTCAAATCCTTTTTATCAAATGCAAGTGTTCTGCAAGGAAAATGCCCTTGCATGAACGACAGTCACTATAACCACTCTCAGGCCCTAAATCAGGGTCATGCCTGAGATGAAGCTTTCATGTCAGTACATCACATTCTTTCTTAAATAAAAGTGTTGCTCCTCCTTGGAACAACACTTTTATATTTGTACACTAGCCTTTGCATCAGGCCCTCCCTGGTGTTAGTGGCACAGAATAATAGTGAAAACTGTTTTACTGTTCTTGTTTTAGTTCACTATTCTTGGTTTGCTATAGCTTGTTTGTAGAGTGGATGTCTGGCCACCATTGTTTTTCTTGTTCAGTTTGTTTATTTAGTTAGTTAATTTCAGATTTTATTTTTTGTTGTGTTCCGTATATAGCTTGGCTCCTGGAGTGTGTCTGGGTGCTGTGTTTTATCATTTACTTGCTCTTGGTCATTTTCTTTTGCTACTACAATTTTTTTCTACTCTGTGGTGGTCATGTTGCCATTCTTGGCGGAGCCACTCATTTGTTTGCAAGCAGGGCTTGCTGATTGGTCAGTATGGCCACGTGATGCACTCTCTCTCTAATTTAGGAAGGAACGTGGGTTGCCCACCATATGGGTGCAGGGGGCATGCTACTTTCATGCCAGAGTTGCACCATAGGCAACCCATTATGTGCCTGTCGAGGACCATTTGGTATCTAAGGCCAAACCCGCTGCCTCCATGCCTTCATCCTGTATACTCTGGGTACGTTCTCTGCACATTGGCTATACCTCATCCAAACAGTACAAGATAAAATCAGGTTACCTTATGCAATCTTATACAATCTTCAAATTCTTGCCAGAACCTGCTCTGGGAGTCTACATCGTACAGGAAGATTAGAAGTGAGATAATCCTTTCCATGAGAACCCCTTTCCATGACGCTAGGGAGGTGAGGCGGCTAACCAATAGTCCCCCTAGGGATGGTAACATGCGGGAAGATCTCATGGGTATCGACTCCTATCCTGGTGAAAAGGACGATATTAGGAAATGCAACCCCTGTGAAATACTACCACGTAGCCGAACGATAATACCCAAATCTTATCTACATAGGATCACCTCCAAAACTATGAGTTATTGTGAAATATCGAACCCATCTGATGATAAAAGAACACAGACAAAGACGCGCTTAAAATGTTACACTTGAGTGGGACAAAAGCTACAGCAGCTGCTGTCAAATGGAAGGACTTTATGCTGGGGCCATCGCTGCTATTTAAACTGAACAGTAAAGATGGACTGTGCTCTTCATCATCCTCTGACAAGTCTGGCAATGGCCTGTGTGGTTCTGGCAACCGGGAAGCTGTGATACGACCAGAAGGAGAACCAGGAAACTGAATAAGTCGCATAGAAGCCTTGAGAACTGGCGCAGGGCTTCGGGAGACAGCAGGAAGGCTTGTCTTCAAGGGCAAGAAGAAAAATAGCGGGATGCCCGAGAGTGTCTTGTGAGTCAGTTGGGAACCAGCATGATAGACTTGCAGAGACAGAGGTGGTGGCACAACCTGTAGTGGGTGGTCCATTTGGTTTGACAACGTACCACCTACAGTAGCCTACAGCAAATCCTCATAGGTGGTTATCAGGAGAGAGTGAGAGACCATGGCGGAGGCATAAACTGTCACAGCGGGACCAAGGGGTCAGACAGCTACTCTGAGGTGGTCCATACTAACTCGAGGTGTAGAGCGGGCAGAAACAGCAGAGTACAAAAGGAAGAAGTTGATAAAGGAAGAGCAAGTCTGCGACCCCTGGCGAAACTGGGGAAGAGTTCTCCGAGACAAGTCCTTGAGAGGGGCTGGAAGTTACAGGACTGTGAACCGGAAAGGAAGAGAGAGAACCATAAACCATTTTGTAATACAGTTCCCAGGCCAGTTCCACAAACGTGTGGTACTGGAGAGTCGAGAGGGACTCCAGGAACAACTTCATTGTCCCATTGGGGGTGGATCAAGAATTATACAAAAGCTAAAGATCTAAGGGAGCTACACACATTATTAAGCACTGTGAAGGACATTGGGGAACCAGGAGGGAGAAGCAGGCCATTGTCTAGGCCCCACAAGAACTTTATGTGACTATTTTATTTTATGGAGAATCCAGAACGTTTGTGGAACTTTTGCTTTGAACAACCTGAGAGGTGTTTGGGTGCTTTACATCCAGAGGGGAGTCAATCTCCTGGTTTGCGAACAGTAGCTGGACTTCATGGTATTTTGTTGTAGTGACAGGGATAGAGTAGGAACCTTTGTGCCTGGGACGGTGCCTTTTTGTTTTGACTCACACATACTTCCTGATGAGAACCTGAGTTTCTTTAGTTTAGGTAGGGAAATCACTTTAGCGTTAGAGATAGATAGGTTTGATTTATCATTTAATAAAAGTCTATAGCAAACACTATAGAACCACTTGGTCAGTCTCTTCATTCCTTGTCGCCACAGAGGTGAGAGGCAACCTAATACATTCTCTGGATTCTGAGGCTACTTCTGCTCAAGCTGCTCCTTGTCCATCACCACCTAGTCCTGGTATATTTTTACATTTTCTCCAGAATGCACCTTATCTTAAGGCTTTCCATTAAACATTTGTTTGGCTATCCAAAAACTCTGATCTATTAACAACCTTATTCTTGATTTTGATTTGGACATATGCCTTACTGAACTTTGGTTCTCTGGCTGTAATATTTGTGCACAAAATGATGTTGCTGCCTGTGTTACTGTGCTATTGTTCATAATAGACCAACATGTAAGGGGGGTGGAGTTGCACTTATTTTTTTAGAAAGCCTTCTACTTATTTCCACAGTAGCATCCCTTACTATTGATTTTTCCCTGCAGCCACTTTGTCTGATTTTTATTTTGTCTTACCCACCCCACACTGTCACACTGACTCCTTGGCTTTCATCACAGACTATGTCGCTCTCAAGCGCTCCCTAACTTCTCCCACTTAGTAGTATTAGGTTATCTACATCTTTGCATTATAGATATTTCTTTTTAAGATTCCAATGCAAAACCTGATGTTGAACTACCATCGGATCTTAGAGTCAGACAACTAGCCCAAGACGTGTAGCAGGCCGTACCTTGGACTGTTTCTTTGACTATTGGGAGCAGCTACTTATGGGAACTCTGGATTTATTTCCCTGAGGAAACCACGCTGGGATTCTTTTCTTGTGAAATGTGGCTGTAGTCCTCTCCCAGGGAATGGGAACATTCTCACTCAGTTTGGTGAAACAATAACACTAGCATTCTTCAGAATAGCAACAAATTAATTAGCCCGTCTCTTCTTTTGGACATTTTGCATCAAAACTGCAGCTGTAAATGGACGTGCACCAGTTAAAACTTTAGACAAAACGGAAAGTGCAGCCTAATAACCCTAATCATTTTTGGACGAAACAATGTTCATAAAGAAAATCTCTCTGATAGGCTGACTGCCTTTGGAGGCAATCTAGAATCTAAACAGCAATTTCTCTCAGTCCTCCATAACTCTAAAATAAAATATTATTAATGCAAATATTATTCTGACCGTATCTTCTCCAGTCAAAATATCTCTCAGGAGCACTTCAGGATTCATAATGAGCTTTACAGTGCCTCATCGCTCAGTTGATCTATCTCACCTTCTCAATTGCAGTCTGATGATTTTCTCTTCTGATAAAATCAATAGGATTCAGACAGATTTAGTTT
Source organism: Ambystoma mexicanum (assembly GCF_040938575.1). NCBI lineage: Eukaryota > Metazoa > Chordata > Amphibia > Caudata > Ambystomatidae > Ambystoma > Ambystoma mexicanum. The sequence goes on from NC_090932.1 coordinate 1,432,646,460, forward strand.
CTCCCTGCTCTTTGATTGTGCCACAATCGTCAGACTCAAAAATACTATTAGCCATTAGCTTCATTCATTGCTCATGCTTCATGGCACCACCAATGCTGCTGTTGGTATTACTATCACCATGCAACACCCTAGCTAGCATATCTACTCATGCACTGGGCAATAGTTTCATCCTCCTCAGAGCTGGTGAGGTATCTACACTTCTGGCATTGGGCTTGCAATACAGCTGTCCTGTTGTAGTTACCAAAGGTGTTTTTTTGTTTCGTTGTAATGAATGTCAGTTGCTCAACATGAAAATCAGAGAGGGTTCTCCTGTGGTAGGGAACAACACATGTGTCAGCAGTAAAGACTCTCCAGCATTAGAGGGAAAGTCTATATTTGCAACTGCTAATTAGAGAAGTGTTATTGGATATTCGGATGATGTAATGTGTGTTGGGGGTGCGGGGCATAAAGTGAACATAATTAACCTGAGGTTTCATGCCGCTGGCATGGAAATACCATCTGTTTGCTGCATATTGGCAGTTAAATGATTTCCTAAATAAAAGTTTGTTGACATCCAATAATTTAGTCGTTCATCATCCCAAGGCAGCTGGCATATGGCAAGATATGCCGCACCAGGCATGCAGCTGTAAGCCCAATGACATGAGACCCAGACACATTTAGAAATCTCACTCTGGGAAGAGTGTTACCCATAGTGGATACTGTCTTTGAGCAGCAAGTTGAACGGCCATGCTTCCAAAACCTGATTTAGATGCAGGCAAATATGATGAGGTACTATCTAATGGCAACATACTTTTATTGTAGTGAACTTTGCACCTCTGGGAGTGTTGCATGTTTTTTGCTATCACCACAGTGCATACAAATGGTCTCTAAAGTGCCTTAGACTGTGTCCAGTGCCGAATCAAGGTAATTCACTCCTTCTCCCCAAGGAGGAACCTACCCTTTGAGGCTAGGGAGTGGGCCTGCTCCACAGACCATGCCTAGGGTTCTGGGCAAGTGGGACATCACTGGGAGAGACTCCACCTTAGGGGACAAGGACTCCGGGTCCTCTGAGGAACTCCCTAAGCCACGTCCTGTGATGCCATACATGTGACGATCTCATATGCAAAGAAGGCCAACATTCAGAACATTGACTGAAGACGAGAATACAGTATGGCATTTTTATGAAGTGAGAGGGTCTGTTGCTTTAAGAGAAAACCTGGACTGCGAAGAGGAGGTTGAATACAGAGGACATGCCAAATGAAGGAGAATGAGAGAGACGTATACACCAGCAGGGGATGCACCTGTAAGTGTAACACCTGATGGATGCTGAGCCTGTAAAATTTAGATTAACCCCGAAAATTAGAGACAGGTGCTAGAAAACCAACATATGCAGATGGAGAGAGGAGGAGATTCCACGTACAGGTGGTGGCATGACCAAAGCAACTCTGTGGTGGGCAGGATGCCCAATCAATGACGCCAACAGCACCCGGTTGAGACTGCACCAACCCATCCAGGTAGCAGAAGGAAAACCGGATGCTGAGCAGAACGAGGAAAGAACATCGGCGAGAGCAAGCTAACAAAGAATTGAAAGTAAAACAACAATCCCTCATGATTGCAGGCCCTGCTGAAGGATAGAGGAAACGGGCTGAACAGGAGGACCAAGAGGCCACAGGGGGCTTGTTAGGAATTGGAAGACAATAGTCCCAGTGAAATTGACGACACCCTGAATAAAAAGATTGAAGGCAACTCGTCCCAGTAAGATTGACAAAACGCTGAATATAAAATTGATGTACTTCAACTACAATAATCTGAGAAGTAGAACCCTGAGTACACTAGGGAACAACCACATTACCACTGTGAACACTATCATGGGAAGAGTGAGAGAAACCTATGAGATAATTGGTACACTGGAGATACCACAGCTGAGAAGGGGGAATGTTAATTTTCCCAAAAAGATACCCCACCTAAGAGAGTAAAACTTACAAGAATACCCAATGCCCAATAACCTGAATCGAAGGACCAAACCAAGTTCAAGAAAGTGATTGTGGAGGACAGTCCACACCGATAGGGGAGAAGCCAAAACCCATGTGAATGATGTAAAAGAACTGGTACAGAAGGTGACCAGAGACTATCTGAAAATTGGATAGTAAGAGGAACCCTATAAACAAGATCAGTAGACCATCAGGAGAAGGGAGTCATTCTCCTGACCTAGTTTGTAAGACTATGCCTCCCGCCACCTCTGCACAGGCTCCCTTGCCTACTGTGCAACCCTCCTCCTCTGCACAGGCTCCTTTGCCTACTGTGCCTTCCTCCACCTCTACACAGGCCCCCTTGCCTACTCTGCCACCCTCCACCTCTGCGCAAGCACCCTTGCCTACTGCGCCTTCCTCCACCTCTGCTCAGACTCCCTTGCCCACTGTACCTTTCTCCTTTGCATTGGCATCCTTATCTTGCCACAATGTCGGGGCAACCTTGTCGGCCTTGGCTCCTACGCCATCCTCCACTATCCCTCTGGCCCTCCTACGACCACCAGGGGAGACCATCGTCCCCTGCGCCTCCCCCATGGAAGACCCTCAAAGATGGCAAGCTGCTCCACATTGCCATGCTCAACATTCGCTCCGCTGTCAAACGTCTGATATCTGAAAACTCTTTGAACTCATGGATCTTGATGTGCTCGCCATCACGGAGACATGGTTCGAGGATAGCTCTGCCATGAGCTTTGACACATTCCTCACCGAAGGCTACAAATTCCTCTCTGCGCCCAGGCCAAGGAAGACAAGGGGGGGGAGTGGCGTTGATCTTCCCAGAATGGATACCTGTGTCCATCATCCTCAATCAGGCCTACTCCTCCTTTGAGTGCCTAGTCTGCAGGCTCCCACTCTCTCCTAAATCTTCTCTCCTTATGGCCACCTTCTATCGGCTACCCGGACAGTCCACTCTCTCCCTCTCAGAATGGGCTGACCTGGCCTCCTCTCTACTCCCCTCCTGCTCTCATCTCCTCCTGTTGGGTGATCTCAACATCCATCTGGACTCTCCCGATTCCTCAGGACCTTTCTGCAACCTATGCGACTCCCTTTTCCTCACCATCCTATGCTATGGCTCCACACCCACTGCGAGCCACACCTTGTATGCGCTCATCTCTACTGTCATCTCTCTCTCATGGACTAACCACTCTCTTCTCTCAACACACCTGAAGCTCTCCTCTCCTCTTGCACCAACATACCCAGCATGGCCACTCAGCTCCAAAGTCACCAGACCCATGAAAAAAGTGACAGTGGCTGCCTTTGCCTCCACCCACACCTATGGCTGACTCCCACCCTGGCACAACCCTCACTAACCTCAATCTCTATCACCAACACTCTTGACACTCTTGCCCCTGTCATGAGGGTATGACTGAAGCCTTCCAAAAAGTGCAATATTTGGTACGACTCCGACCTGGCTGCCCTTAAACGTAAGTGTAGGCCAGCTGAGTGGAAAAAGAACATGTCGGGTGAACCATCTGACAAACTGGCCTGCCGCCTGCTTCAAAGGCAATATCGAATCTGCATCCATTCCAAGAAAAGAATCTTTATTCAAGCCTGCATCTCTGTGGCATATAACAACACAGCCAAACTTTTCAAAATCTGCAAGGAACTGGCCAATCCTGCAGCAGCCTTGTCTTCTGTCACACCTACCCAGGATCTTTGCTTGGCCCTGGCTGCACACTTCACCACAAAAACCCAAGACACCATTCCCACTCTTGCTTCCAAACCATAGTATACACAAACACCTGACCCTCCCTTGCCCCCCCTCCACTTACCCTCTTCTTCTCACTCAACCATCACACCTGATGTGGTTACCAGACAAGTCTGATCTATGAAGGATTCATACAAACAGGTGGACTCCTGCCCCTCTAAAACCATTAAAGACAATATTGACTCCCTCGCCCCATCCTTGGCTGATCTCTGCAATCTCTCCTTTTCCACTAGGGATTTCCCAACTGCCCTCAACCACTCCCTTGTGCGCCCTCTGCTCAAAAAACCCTCCACCGACCCTTGCATTCCAGCAAACTACCGCCCTATCTCCATCACTCCTTTCCCGCGCAAACTCCTGGAGAAGTTGGCTATCTCTCAGCTGACCCTCCACACTGAATCTATTGGTTGCTTCCATGACTAACATTCTGGCTTTAGAGCATCCAGAGGCACAGAAACTGTTCTTCTGCACACCCATGAAGATCTACTCTCAAATGCTATGATATGATATGGTATTTATAATGTGCTTAATATCCAGAGGTTTCTAAGCGTGGACCTGGGGATTGAACACATGTTGCTCTGTGTCGTCTTGTTTCCAAGTTGAGCACGCTGCCGCTGAGCTATCCTCCTGAGACAATCTTGACACTAACACTCCCTCTGTCCTCATTCTCCTTGATCTCTCTTCTGCCTTTGACACAGTAAACCACAACACCCTGATCGCACGTCTCGGTCACACCCTGGGAATCACAGGTCAGGCTCTGGCGTGGTTAACCTCCTTTCTCTCCGACCGCACATCCCAGGTGGAACTCAGAGCCTTTCTCTCGACTATAGGTCTCTCAACCTGTGGCGTTCCCCAGGGATCTAACCTATCCCCCTGGTTCTTCAACGTCTACATGGCTGCCCTGGCACGTGTGATTGTCACCTTCACCTCTAACTTCCAGTGTTACGCGGATGACACGCAACTATCTTTCAGTCTACCCTTGGCCGTCTCCTCGTTCATATCTGACTGTCTGTCTGCTATTCAGTCATGGTGTGCTGCAAACAACCACTGCCTCAATGCCAGCAAGACTGAGATAGTTCCCATAGGGACCCCTGATCCTGCTTTCCCACTTTCATTCTGGCCGACCTCCTTTGGCCCTGCACCCGCACCCACCTGCAAGGCAAGAAACCTTGGGGTCATTTTTTACTCTACCTTTTCTCACTTTCCCCCAGCAGTTCACTGTCTCCAGAGACCTGGTTTTCTCGAGGCTGGACTATTGCAACAGCCTCTTCCTCAACCTCCCTCCTTCTGCCCTGCCCCCTCTGCAACACATCCAGAACAAAACCGTAAGACTTATCCTTGATCTCAAGCCCAGGAACTGCATCTCTCTGGTGCTGAAATCCCTTCACTGGTTTCCTGTGCCTGCAAGGGTCAAGTTCAAGACCCTCTGCATTGGCCAGCAGGCTTTCTGGGGCCTGGGACCTACCTACAACACTGCCTACCTAAATACTGTCCCTCACGAGGCCTCTGCTCTTCTTCCTCCAACCTTCTGCAAGTGAGCCGGTTCTCCATGAGTGCTTTTAAACCCTTGCCTGTGTATAGGCGCTTTATAAATAAACAATACCATACCAAATAAACAATACCATTAGTGGTAGGGTCAGTTAGGGTTTGAGCTTTGGACAGCAGACTTTTCATTTGGACATTTCTTCACAAATGATGAGCACCAAGGTTTTTCATATAGGAACGGAACACCCCATAGTGCTAGGTTAAGAATGATTCCTATTATTTAATAAACACATATTGGAAATGTCATGACAAACTCCACGTCCTCCTCCTAACCTGGCACAATCCATGCACATTGTAGACATGTATTGCTTTATGTGTGGGTCTTCCATGTCCACACACACATGCGGCTGAACGGTGACTACATTCACTTCAAAGCGTGCGTCAAATAATGACAAAACCGCATAGTCCATGTTTTCTTCTTTCCATTGTTAATATGTGTGTATCCCAATATGATTGTAGTTTTCTTGAGTTCTGCTGCATCTGCCCTGTGGGTATAGTCATGTTCTCACACTTGGTTTGACATGTTAATATCCAGGAAGTACATCAGTGGTAGCACTCCAAGTGTGGTGTTTAAAGCACATCTAAAAGCTAATTCATGTACTGTGATTGTAATAATCGGTGGCATATAATCGCACCATTTTCTATTGTGACCAGGGACGTCATTTAGGGGTCACCAGAGGTCGCAACTGTGACCTCTGAGGTCTCTCTGTGGTCACCCTTGCGACCTCTAGAAAATAAAAGAGAAAAGTTTTCTTTTTTTTGTGTAATGCAAGCTCATGGGCTGTGGCCAGCACCGTGTGGCTCATTATTTCTGGAGTGGCTGGCTTTCTTGTTAAAGCCCCTTAAAAAAAGAAAAAATAAGAAGAAAAGGAGTGCCCCATGTCTAACACTTTCAGCACTGACCCTAAATAAGAAAGATTAGGAATACCAAATAATGTGTCTTTCTTGAATTCTATACAATAATTGCTAGACTCCTTAAAGTTTTATTTCAGGCACACTTCAGGGGGTGAGTCACTGATTTAGTCTGTTCTTAAATGCCTCAACTCAGCCTTTCATCCTTCTGAGGTCGATAAATGAGTACCAACACAGGTTGGGTGATATTGGGTGTATATTTTTTTTCTATATGAAGCGCTCAAGCGTAAGTGCTATATAATAACACATCCTTATCATTTGGTTTTGGATGTCTGCTTGCATTCACAGTAATTTGGTAATATGGCCCTATACACACTGATCTTAACGATACATATGGCGATCCATTCTTGTATGAAATGTACATCACATTATAGTGATGTCGTAATCATATTTTTTGTAGTGTACAATGCTATGTGATAGCACTTCCTGTTTTCTCAACGGGTGAAAGGTCGCATTCCATGGCATCCCACAATATCACTTCGGGGTGGGGTCAAATGTCATCACTTCCTGTGATGTCACCAGGGGGTCAAGGGTCGTGTGATGTCACTTCCGCTACCCCTGACATTTTGGTGAAATGACGTCCCTGATTGTGACGAGCATGCACTATTACTTTCCCAAGCGGCTAAGAGATATTTGACCTGACACCTCCCTTCTGTCTTCCCTGCTCCTATAGATGGTGCCATCTGATGTTTGAAAAAATTGACCATATCAGTATTTATACAACTGCTTTGTGAAACCTAGGTCTTCCTCCCTCTATTCAGGATTCTCAAATCTAGCGGTGCTTTTCTCCTGTTATGATATGCACTGTTCTGTATTTAAAATTGCTTTGTGAAACCTAGGCCTTCCTCCCTCTATTCAGGATTCTCAAAGCTAGCTCTGCTTTTTCTCATGTGATAATATGCACTGTTCTGTATTTAAAATTGCTTTGTGAAACCTAGGCCTTCCTCCCTCTATTCAGGATTTTCAAATCTAGTTGTGTTTTTCTCATGTTATAATATGCACTGTTCTGTATTTAAAATTGCTTTGTTAAACCTAGGCCTTCCTCACTCTACTCAGGATTCTCAAAGCTAGCTCTGCTTTTTCTCATGTGATAATATGCACTGTTCTGTATTTAAAATTGCTTTGTGAAACCTAGGCCTTTCTCCCTCTATTCAGGATTCTCAAATCTAGCTGTGTTTTTCTCATGTTATAATATGCACTGTTCTGTATTTAAAATTGCTTTGTGAAACCTAGGCCTTCCTCCCTCTATTCAGGATTCTAAAATCTAGCTGTTTTTTCTCTCCTGTCCTATAGTGTGCATTCTGTATGCTCCTTAATCCTAATTGTCGTCATCTTGTCCTATTGCACAACCTGCTTGCCTCTCACTGTCACGTCGGTCTTCTCTAGAGTCCTGCTCCAGTACCTTTACCTCTCTCCTCTCCCACCTTCTCCATGGTGCTCTCTGTCTCCCCTATCTTCTCTAACTGCTTCTCTATTGACTATCCTGCTCTCCTCACGAAATCTGGTAGGAAGAAGTTTAAAAAGGACATCCTGGTCTCCAACCCAGGCCACCCTATCGCTGACACCTACACCAGTGCCTCCTCTAAGTAAACTCTCGCCGACATCCTCTTTGTCGTTCCTTCGCCAGAGCTATGGACCCTTCATATGGTCTCTGGGCTCTCTCCTTTCGCCTCCTCTCCCATTAATGGTGGCACCCATGGGGACGCCCTCCTGGCCTCCGTCCATTCCTCCAAAGTCATCATTAATGTTTACTCAAATGGGACAGTCTTGGTCCAAGGCCCTCAGACTAACCTTCACCTCTTTGATAGACGCCTCCCGCGCTTCATCAATTTCCTTTCTTCTCCTACAGTCCCCTATCTCCTCTCCGCTGCGACCTCACCTCCCCACTCTGTCTCCTCCTTCGCTACCTTGCCTTCTCCTTCCTGCTTTGCTCCCTCTCAGGCTCCTTCTACACCTGCGAAGGGCGTACCTCTTACCTAAACCCCTCCCCGGAAGTCCTTCAAGGATGGCAATCTTCTCCATATTGCCACTCTTAACTCTCGCTCTGCTGTCAAACACTCCTCTGATATCTGCCTGCCCCTGGAGGAACTTGGCCTCGATGTCCCTGGTCTGACCGAGACATGGTTCACGGCTAGCTCTGCCACTTGCTTTGACACTCTCCTACCAGACGGCTACAAGATCCTCTCTGCGCCCAGGTCCAACTGTTCTGGAGGAGGTGTAGCCCTGATCTTCCCAGAGTGGATTCCCACCTCTGTCACTCCTCTGCTGTCCTACTCCTCTTTCGAATGCCTCGTCTGCAGGCTCTCTCTCTCCCCCAGCCATTCCCTTACTGTGGCTACTATCTATCGGCCACCTGGTCAAATCTACTCCTTCCTCTCTGAGTGGGCGGACCTCTCCTCCTCACTCCTGGCCTCAACCACTCAACTCCTCCTTCTTGGAGATTTCAACATCCACCTGGATGCCTCCTGTCCTCCATCCGTACTCTTTTGAAACCTCTGTGACTCTCTCTCACTCACCATTCTCCCCTCTGGCCCAACTCACTCTGCAGGGCACACTCTGGATGTTCGGTTTCATCAGACCTTCCCCTCTCTGTCCCTCTCTCCACTCCTCTCTCCTGGAGTGATCACTTTCTCCTCTCTTCCCACCTCACCCTCCCTACCTCTCAGGCCAAGCCACCTCCATCACTGCCACCCACCTTCTCTGTCATCCGACCCATGAAGCGGGTGTCAGTTGAGGCTTTTCGCCGCCACGTTCTCTCCGCCTCCTGCACCTTTGGCTGGCTCTCACCCTGACACAGCCCTCTGCACACTCCACTCTGCTATATCTGATACCCTTGATATCCTTGCCGCTGTCTTGAGAATCTGCCTGAAGCCCAAGGCCAAGTGCAACTCCTGGTACAACTCAGACCTCGCCACCCTAAAACGCAAGTGCAGGGTGGCCGAGAGGGACTGGCTCGCTTCATGTACACCCTCTAACAAACTGGCCTGCTGCCTGCTCCAAAGGCAATACCGGCTCTCTGTCCTAACCAAGAAGAGAGCCCATATCCAAGCCTGCGTCTCTGCAACATCCAACAATTCGGCTGAACTCTTTAAAATCTGCAAGGAACTGGCCAATCCTGCTGCAGTCTCTACCTCTGCTGTCCCTTCCCAGGCCCTCTGCACGGCACTGGCTTCTCACTTTATTTCTAAAACTCAGGACATCCTGTCCTCACTCTCCTCCTATCGCCCGCCCTCCCTCCATTTCCTGCTCTTCCTCTGGCCCTTCTGCAGCAACCCTCTCTCCCTCCTTCTCTGGCTTTCCCCATTTCTCTGAAGATGAGGTTTCTAGACAAGTCCGATCTATTAAAGTCTCGTCGAAACAGGTTCACCCCTGTTCCTCCAAAACTCCTGTGCACCCTCTTCTTAAGAAACCCTCTGCCGACCCCTGCTGCCTGGCTAACTATCACCCAATCTCCATCACTCCCTTCCTGGGTAAGCTCCTGAAGAAACTTGCCATCTCCCAGCTTAATCGCCACACTGAATCTGTTGGCTGTCTTCATGTCCATCAGTCAGGCTTCAGAGCTGCCAGAAGCACGCAAACTGCTCTCCTGAACATCCGTGAAGACCTGCTCTCCTACCTTGATTCCAACACCCCTTGCGTTCTCATCTTGCTTGATCTCTCTTCTGCCTTTGACACTGTCAACCATGCCATCCTGCTTGTAAGCGATATTCAATCAACACTACAGCTAAGTCAATGCCTAGTCTGGGATGCTGAGGAAAACCCTTATTGATGTATTTTATGTCCAGTTCAGTACTCTGGATGACAACCCTTGTATAACACCCCACCCTTATATAACACCATGAATTATCCATCTTTTTAAAATTATCCCCTGGTCAAAAAGGGGTGTGGCTTCCCACATCACATGTTGGAATAACTGGTTTATCCACTTTCCCCAAGCTCAGCTGGCTCTCACAGGCACTGCCCCTCCCAGTTTCTCCCAAGAGGAAGCCACTTTACGCTCCCCCCAATATAACATTTGCCTGAGTCCAGGACAAGGCTTTGTTCAACCTCCCTCAATTCAATCAGAGAGGTGTGATCTCCTTTTAGTGGGGGCAACAGGATCCAGCCAGGCCTGGGAAGAGGGCTGAGCAGGTTTCTCCTGTCGGGGGTAGTTGTCAGGCAGAATTCAGCTAAATGTCACTTTAGTTCCCAGTTTTCTACATTCAAATCCAACTTACATGCAGCTATTTTTTATATATACATTAAATAATTACTTCCTTCAAGTCATTTCAGAATATAGTTTTACATTGTATCCACCTCTTAGCAAGTCTTTCCTTGGCCTGGTTTCGGTTCATTTGTTCAGTTTTACACAAAAGTCTGGTGGTTTTAAAACGCCGGCTTTCTGATAGTGGTGAGTACCGCTACTGCATCCATTTTTGTTATTAAGAAAATTAATTCCCCACAGTTCTGGGTTGCTTTTGGCAATCAGCATTGCCATTCCCAATGGTTTCAGGCTACTGTGTGTGTAGCCCAATGGTGGTTTTAGGCGGTGCCCTCCTGTGCTCACAACATAGGCAAAAATGGGTGGCAGCCTATTCTTCATGTTTTCCCTGTGCACTCTCTGGGGAGTTCTGGCCATCATGATGTTTTCCATGCCAGTACTGCACAGTTTTATGGTAGGGCTTGGATGCATGGATAAAAACATCCCACAAGCCCCCCCTCTTGCGATGGCCATTCTGAACTTTCACTGATGGAACTCGCAAGATCTGGGATGTTCGCCTCATCTTCTTCCAATTCCATAGATGGCACAGTTCAGCATCTTATCCTCCACCCAGTTCGATCGGTCCTCCTCGCCGGTCCTGATGGGAATATTGGCCGGTACCCCGGGCCCCTCGGGTCTATGCTCCCGGTCCCCGGTCGTCCTCCTTGGTCAGTCTCCATGGTTTTCTTTCTCCTAGGACGACAAAGGAAAGCGGCAATACCTATTCATAGACATTTCTCCCCCACTATTGATATAGTGGGGCGACATATACATTTTATACTTTAATAGACAAAGCCTTCCAATTTTGAAAAACAAGATATAATTCAGAGACAGTGGCTTACAAGCGTCATAATATTTTAGAGACTATGGGCCTCATTACACGGACGGCGGTAAGGGTTAACGGTCACCGTTAATGGCAACGGTGACCGTTAACCCTTACCGCCGTACTACGAGGTCCCTTAGCGGGTTGGTGCTTTAACGCCTGCTTTTTGCAGGCGTTAAAAAACAACCCGCTAAGGGACCTCGGAGCTAATTACGGCACCGCAAAATTGCGGTGCCGTAATTAGCGCCTTCCCCATTCCCATAGAGCCCTATGGGGCAGAAATGGGAATGGGGAAGGGCAATGGCGGAAGGGGGATTTACCGCCCCACCGACCTTGGAATGGGGCGGTAAATCCCCTTACCGCCAAGGCGGTGCCGGTAATTTACCGGCATGGTCCAGGGTGCTAATAGCACCCTGGATCACCGCCTTCCGTGTAATGAGGCCCTATATGTGGGATATTTTAGGGTTGGAACTGAATTAATCTGGAGCAGTCCCCTCTGGTATTGCAGAGGACTCCTTCAGTTGCTGCAGAGTGTGCCTGGGATGGCAACACTTTAGCTGATTTATATGTACCCACTTGTCTTCCCCTTCCGCCAGACTACCTTTGGGGATGCGGATCTTGTAGGCAACAGGGGAGATCTTGTCTATAATTTCAAAGGGTCCCTTCCATGTAGGCAAACATTTTCGCTGTTCGGCCTGGTTCCTTTGGAAATTGTATAGATAGACCCGGTATCCCACATCATATTCCTTCCTGGTGGTTTTCAAATCATAGTGTGTTTTCATACTCTCAGCTGATCTTTCTAGATTCCGCTGAGCATAGGCAAAAGCATGTTGGAGGTGTTTCCTTAAATTCTCCACATACTCTTGCTCTTGGGTCCTGTAGAGCAAATGCTGAGGAAGCACCATCTTGCGTCCGGTCATCAACTCAAATGGTGACATTTTAGTTGCAGATGAAGATATAGATCTGATGGCCATAGGACCAGAAGTAATCGGATATCCCAACTTGGCCCAGAATCTGCCACAAACTTTTTTAAGATGCTCACAATGGTTCGGTTGTAGCGTTCTACTGCCCCAGAGGAAGCTGGCCGGTAAGCAATATGTAACTTCCTTTTGACCCCCAGTATCTCCCACATCTTTGTCATTACTTCACTGGTGAAGTGGCTACCCCTGTCTGACTCAATCCTTTGAGGTAGACCAAACCGGGAAAAGATGTGGTTAATCATCAGGGCAGCTGCTGTTTCTGCCTTGCAGTTTGGGGCCGGCAGACATTCCACCTACTTGGTAAACAAGCATGTAACGGTCAACATGTACTTGTTTCCTCTAGACGAGCGAATTACAGGGCCTACAAAGTCGATTTGCAAATCTGACCATGGCAGTGTCATCCCCCTCTTTTGGAGAGGCGCACGGTGTGTGAGGGATGATGGCTGAAATTGTGCACACACAAGACAACCCTTCAAATATTGGTTGAGGTCCTGGCCCATGTGTGGCCAGTATGCAACCTCTCTTAAGATTTCAAGTGTTGTGTGAAACCCCCTATGACCGGCTGTGGCCGCATCATGGGCGTAACTTAACATCAGGCTTCGGAATGAGGTAGGAACCACCCACTGATCATGGCCAGCTTGGGATTTCCTTACCAACAACCCGTCTTGGATCCGGAACATCTTTGGACATTTCATCAACACTGTTAGGTCCTCTTTCCCAATGTAATCGTTATCCGTCAGGGGAAAGTTCTCAGGGTCCTCAATGTGTTGGTAAAACTTACCAATTATTGGATCCCCCTTTTGAGCCGTGATTAAATCGGCATCAGGGGTTTCCTTACTCCATTGGGCAGTTGAAATATCATTGTGAGCATTTGTCTGGGACCTAGTGATAGCAGTGACCTGGATTTCCCCCAACAGGGACTCTATCTCTATTAGATCCCCTTGGATGGCCCCGGTTTTGGCCAGCTGATCAGCTAAGTCATTTCCAGTTTTGTCTGGTCCCTCTACTTTGGAATGACCCTTGATCTTTTTCCAGTAGATGGTCATCCCATTCGAGGTGACCAGATTATTAATGTTTTGGATTAACTTCCCATGTTTCAAGGGTTTGTTATTAGCACACAACATGCCTCTGGTTTTCCAATTAACCAGGTGCTCCACGAACCCGTTCCCTACATAATCCGAGTCTGTGATTATGACCAGTTCGTGGAGCTGATGTTGGACAGCGGTGAGGATGGCCTGATGCACAGCCATCAACTCTGCCACCTGACTACTTCAGGGACCAATTTTATATCCAGCGGAGGGTTCTGGAAACTCCTTCACCCATGCATTCCCTACGCCGGCCACCAGTTCTTTCTCCCCGTTGTTGTCAACATGGTACGAGCATCCATCCACATAGACAGTGGGCATTTCCTCACACTTGTCTTCTTCAAAGACTTTGTGTGGGGAATTAAGGTATGCTTCCATGTTGTCCTTGATTTTTAGACTTTCGTCCTCGAGACAGTTTTCTCTGGCACAATCATCCAAGTCAGCCAGACCTTGCGCGAGGGGACTCTTCTTGTTTTGGTCATATCTGACCTCCACAGGAAAGCCTTGCATTGACAGAATCCAGAAAGTAATTTGGGAATTACTCACATTTCCGGCCCGGATACTGTCACTTTGGAGATATTGCAGAGGCTGGTGTGGAGTCTCCACTATGATGTGTACCCCCTGGATAAACGGGCGGTAATTCTTCAATGCCCACACCGTTGCCAGGAGTGCCTTCTCACAATCGTTGAATTTTTCCTCCACAGAGGATAAAGTTTTGCTAGCATTGGAGATTACTTTATTGACCTTGTCATGCTTTTGGTACAATACTGCCATCAAGCACATATTAGAGAACCCTGTCTCCAGGAAGAACTCCTTGTTTCTGACAGGGTAAGCTAGGCAAGGCGCTTGTGAGAGGCTTCTCTTGAGTTGTCTTACTGCCTCGGATTGTTCTGGACCCCATTCCCACTTGACCCCCCCTTCAAGAGATGAATCAGGGGTCTAGTGATCTCTGCGTAGCCCTCAATTAACTTTCTGCTGTAGTCAGTCAGTCCAAGGAGGCTCCTTAGTTCCCACAGAGTTGTGGGATCCTTCAGTTTCTGAAGTGCTTCCACTTTCTTTTCTTGGGGACAGAGACCCTGAGGAGTAATCTCATGCCCCAAGAAATTAACACGGGTTCTACACCACTGTGCTTTCTGAAAGGAAAGTTTTGCTCCGGCGGCCCTCAACTGTGTCAGAATAGAATGGATCTCTGCTATGTGTTCCTCCACAGATGAACTTTTGATGAGGACATCATCTACATAAGCCAGGTTACCCCTCGCACCCAGGTCGGGCATGGCCTTATGTAGGAAAATGTAGAATTCATTGCCGGAGTTGAGGTATCCGAAGGGAGTCCGGGTCCATGTGTACTGCTGGCCCCCAAAGGTAAAAGCCAGTTTGTATTGGTCGTCCCTACTGACAGGCAGGGTCCAGAATCCATTGGTCAGGTCTATGGCAGTGAATACCTTTGACCCCTGAATTTGGGCCAGCCCTTGGTCAATGTAGGGTAGAGGCCATCGGGAAGTATGGACCCGTTTGTTGAGCTCCCTAAGGTCGGCACAGAGTCTCCACTGGCCGTTTGGCTTCAATATTCCCAGCACCGGATTATTGAAGGTGCTGTGTACTGGACGGATTATTCCCCGGGACTCAAGGTTCTTAATTATTTCAGTGAGGGACTCCATGGATGCGAGAGGCAAGCGATATTGCTTCACAAACACTGGAGTCACGCCAGGGACCGTGGGAATTGTTGTCGTGTGGATGTCGGTGCGACCACAGTCATATGAGTCTACAGCAGAGATCTTGGAAAACCAAGAAAACTTGTTTCAACTCTTGCTTCTGTTCCAGGGTCACGCAGGCATCAGCTAGGTTGACCCTCTCTTCCACATCTGCCTGAAGCCTGGAAAGACTTCTGGTTTGGCTATCTCAGATGCCTCCTCCAGCTGGGTGGAGAAGTCCCTGGTCAGAGTGCTGATTTGGACTGGAGGCTTCAGTTGGGCAAGGCAGCCCTCATGGACCTGGAAAATCACCTCATCCGTCCTGAAGTCACAAGTCACATCTTCCTTACCATAAGGGCAAGAAGTGTACACCAGGAAGTTCCCCCCATGCCGGGTGAAAATCCTGTCTGGTGTTGTGTTGTCATCACTGCCACTGTCAAAACAGTCCTTGGGGATTGGTCCTAACAGTTCATTTCCTAGATCAATGGAAAAATGTCGGTCATCTACCGCCATTCCAATAATGGTGCCTGCGGCTAGAGTAATACTCTTTAAGTCGCTGTTATCCACCTCTATTGGTATGGTGTCATGTTCTATGTTGACTAATGGAGTTGGGTTTACCCCCAACCCTTGCTGTTGGAGAGAAGCATTTAGATGTATGTAAGCATCAGGGTTTGTCAATTTTTGTCCACTTTTAACTTTCACTTCCAGAGAGAATTGTCGGCTCCTTTCTGGGATGGTGACCTCCTCTTTAATCTGAATTTCAACTGCATAAGGTAGCAATTGAGCTAACCTAAATGCTTTTTCTGGATCCTCAAAGCCCATGGGATTATCTGCTAATCGGGACCAAGCTTTGAAGTTTATTAGGTCCAAACTAATGGCGAAGCGATTGAGAATGTCATTGCCTAAGTAAAAGGCGGCAGTGACATCTCGCGCGACCCAGCAATTATGGACTATGCTCTTGTTGCCAATGGAGATTTTGAGCATACACCTGCTTGGCAGGAGATGTTTCGAATTGGGTGCTTCCAGGTCCATTTCCCATTTGTCTATCAGTTTGAATGTGGGAATGGCTGGATCTTTTGGGAGTTGGCGGAACATGGCTTCGCTGATGAAGCTCTTACCGTTGTTCACACACACTCGGGCGAGAACAGAGTCCTTCCCATCATTTAACTGAACAGGGATGAACAACTGCTCTCCAATTTGCTGAATATCAGCCAGGCTCTGAGCTGATTTCACCTCTTTCTGGACTATAGGAGTGGGAGTGTCTGTTTGTGGATTAGTATAAAATTTCAGAGTGTTTCCTTCCAGTGTGGAATACCACCTTAAACTGGAAGGAAGGTTGATTTTCAGAAATAGAGAGGACCCCCCATCACCACTCTGTTGTCTTACTGCTATTACTGTCACGTCTGGAATCTGGTTGTTCTGGAAGTGAAATTCTACTTGGTCAGATTTTTGTTCAACCATGTGGCAGGTGCCATTTAAACTAACATGGTTGACACTCTGTTTCAATTTTATTGGTTGGATAGTCTGGGTCCAGAGGACCTTGTTTACACAATTTATTAGGGGTGACAACCTTCTCAGGAGGTCGTTCCCTAGTAAACAAGGGGTGCCCTCTGGAGTCACTACTATGACCGGGTGTTTCACCTTGTGTCGCCCAATTTTAATGTCCAAGTCTGCAGTCCCTTCAACGGGAATTTCCTTCCCGTCAAAGTTCTGCAATTGTCCAGGGAGAGAGGTGAGAGGAATACGGTAATTCTCCCCCCTTCCTGCATTTAGTTCATCAAAGGCCCTTTTGGACAGAAGGGTAGCTTGAGATCAAGTGTCCACCAGCGCTGAAATTGTACCCTGCCCCTGTACTTGTACCGGGGCATAATATCTTCCCTCCTTCTCCTCAAGGGGGCACAGATAATGCACATTTTTGGACAACTGGTGGGCCAATTTTCTGGTTTTGGACATTTCAAGAGAAGAGATTTGGGCAGAATTCTGTGGAGAGCCTTGGGAATCTGAAAGAAAAAGTTGGCAACGGGAGATCAGAGCCATTGTGGGTTCCCCTGGTACCGGTTCTGGGCCGCCCCCCCCTTTTTGGAGGCAGTCACCAGGATGGGTTTGAACCAGGGGATTTCGGTATTGTGGGTTCTGGGATGAGATGATGGGTGGCGGTAGCTCAGTCTCCATATCTCCCCAATCTGGATTGGAATCCCTTGGGACCCATTTTTCTTTGGGAGGAGTTCCCCCATCTCTAAAGGAGAAGATCCTTTTCCCAGGATCCTCTGAGGATCCCTCTCCCTCAAATTGGAAGATATGTACCTCCTCCACAAACTGGGCCTGTTTGGGTACTTTGTTTCTCCTACCCTCCATCTGCTCCTTTGGAGGCAGACTTTCAGGGGTAGGAGATTTTGTTTCTGGTTCCTGGTTTTCCAGGGGCTGTTTACAAGTTGGGAAGGAAGCTTCCTCCAAGGCTTTACACCCCCCTTCCCCTTGTGCCTCCTCCCTGGGAACCAGTGGGTTATCGGGGTGCTGCACCCGTCATTGTTCTGGAGCACCAGGCCCAGAGTTTGGGGCATTCTGCGGTGGCATGCTCATCTGAGGGTTCTGTTGAGCCCTCAGTATGTGACCCAGATCCCGTGCCATATTTTGGTCCTGGCACTCTAACTGGGAAACCCGCTCAGGCTGATACAGGGCTCTATTTTCTCCCCTGGGCTGATCCTGGGAAGGGTAGCTATCCCTTCTCTGGTAATACCCTGGGTTTGGAAGATTCGGGTACCCCTCCACCCTTGGCCTCCCCTCTCCCGGATTAGGTTGCCTGGGCTCAGGGAATTGGGGAAAGAAGCATGGATGATTTTGGGGCTGGAAATTGGGTGGATACCTGGGGAAAAAGTTCTGCCCAGGATTTGGTGAATTTCTTCCCTCCTGGGGGACGTTAGGAGGGAAGTTCCCTGGGTCAGGTGCTTGGCTGGATCCCCCCCCTTGGGCTGGAGGAGTCCACACATAACCCAGGATGGGTTGGATTCCCTTGTAGCGGGGACTTACATAATCAGGGGAGCGAGGGACCCCATTTGTGGGACTACCTCCTTGAATCCCTGTCTGTGACTGGCCCGAGGGCCTTCTGGCGTTAGAGTTATTTGGTGCAGGCAGGTTTTTAGGCCCCCCATCTCCAAATCCAAAACGGGGGCAACCTATACCTCTGCCACCTTGGCAGCAGCAGGGGTGCCGTTGGTTTTGGGGTTTTTCTGCGCATTATTTTTATTTTCTATGGGCTTCTGCACCTCATAGATCCGGGTAGCCTGTTCAATGACCCAGTCTAGTGACCTCTTCTCGTGAAAATCTCTCACTAGCTGGGTCATGATGTATTTGGGCAAGGCATGGAAAAAAGTATTAACAAACTCTTTGCTGTCTGTGCGCACCCTTTTTGTAGTCTGTGCAAAAGCACGCTTTAACTCCTGCACAAATTCTTGTGGTACCTGATCCTCCCCACATTGCAAATTGTAGGCTGCCTTGCGAGCCTCTTGAGGATTTCTGTGCACAGAAAAATGTTTCAAGATGGCCGCCGTGTATGTGGACCACCTTGAATGGTTTTGATCCTCCAGCCCCGCAAAGAAACTGGAGTATTCTGGTGAGAAGGTCCACTTTACATATTGAATACAGCTTTGGCTGTCCTTCCAATGGAAAGTCTCCATCATTTGCTCATAGAGCTCCAAGTGTTCCCAAACAGAATACTTGGCGTTCTTATGATAAGGCGTGATGACACTCCTTATTGCCTTTATTTCAATGGGTCCTTAAGCAAGGGCCTTTTTGCCTTATTGGCCTTTTTGATTCGGGTAACCCTGGTCCATTCATCCTCCGACTCAGAAGCGCTGCTCCCAGAGGTGCCCGTCTGATCTTCCAGGTTTTCCTGGATTCTGCGAGCCTGGGAATGGCTGGCAGAATGTGGGGACCTGGTCTCCTGTGTCCTGTGACGCTCAGAGGAGTCTTCGGATCCCTCCTTACTACCAGGATTTGATGGGTACCCCCCCTCTGACCTAACTGGGCAGAGGTTTTCAGGATGCCCTTAGTGGGCCTACTCTCCTGGGGTTCCCCACTAAATTGCACTGTGCTTGGGTGCCCATACCAGGATGCCCGCCCCTCCATTCCTGGGTGGTACTAGCCTATGAGCCCCATACTTTTAGCTGGATAGTAATCTGCCATCCCTGTGCCCCCGTGCTCATGTGCGCCAGGGAACATGGTGGTGGCAGAGTCCAGGGACTGGTAGAGGTGAAGGCCTCTGGCACTAGGGCTCCTGAGGTTAAGCTCAGGAGTTTCTCTTTCCCAGTAAACCTCATCTCTATCCGCCCCTGCTCCCTGTTGCAATGCAAGAGCCTGCGCTTTCAGTTCCTCAGTTAATGCCTTACTAGACTCTATCAGTCTCTCCTGCATCGCTACCTGTTGCTGGAGCCTATCATTGTGCTGGCAGAGAGCCTCATTCTCTCTCTGTGCCTCCTGATTGGTCCTGGAGTACTGGGCCAGTCTTTGCTGCAGGAGGGTTACCTCCTGAGCTGTGTCCCTATTGGCCCGCTCCTTTCTTGCCAGAGCATCCTCCACCCTCCTGGTGTGCTCTAACAAGGTCTGGTGTTCTTTTTGGAGGTCACCCAGTCCCTGGAGGGCCAGGTGATTTTCTTCCATTTTCCTTTTTAAGTGGCAGACTTCCTGGCCTAAGGTATCCCTTTCCTGACTAAGAGCCTGCATCTGTGCCGCCAGGTCATCCCTTTGCCTTTGGAAGGCACCAGCTTTCTGGTGGTCCTGATCAAACTCTGCCTGGGTATCCAGGTCTTTCAGAATCAATTTATTGCTTTCCTCTTTCTCTCTGTCTAATCGAATTTGCAGGGTGGCTACCTGCTCTGTGCATGCCCTGTTGAAGTCCAGTTGTTGCTCCAGCTTTTTCTGGCTCTGCAGAAGGGAGTCCAAACCTTCTTGGTACTCCTTCTGCAGGGCCAGAAATCTGGTATCCTGGTCAGCCTTTTCCTGTTGCAGCCTATCCATATCCTCCTTTATTTTAGTGATGTACTGTCTGCTGTCATTTTCTGACTCCTGGCTCCCATGCAGCCTCTGCTCAGAAGAGACCAGGTCAGATTGGGCCTTTTCTAACGCCATCTGTTGCCTATTTGCCAGATCTTGGCCTCAGCACATTTGTCCTGCATGACTTCCATATATAGATACAAATATGCCACTATCCTGGCAATCTTATTGCGTTCATCTTTTGCCTTAGGCGCCATATATAGTTCGCTCAGGGCCACATGTAAGGGACCCTGATCTCTCCACATATCTGACCCTGTTTCAGTGACCTGTTGCGCGATTGCCTGCAACCAGACCGCCTGGTCCTGATGAGTCCACTCCCCTCTCACAAATAGCTTATGTAAAAGGTGCTCCCTCGCTATTTTCATATCTACCACGGTCGTCATGCTGGAGATTGATCTCCCTCCTGACTTACAACAGTTTGTATTTTATTTTGCAAAACAGACCGTTTCCTTAGAGCGTTCCTTTGAGGGGTGCTTTCACAGTGTAAAACAGCGTGGTGATCCAACCGGATATGTGTATCTGGTCAGTTGGCACACTGTATTAATCTGCACAAGTGGTAAATCTAACCCAGAATATCCCGGTTCCGAGCCCCCACTTTGTAAGCGATATTCAATCAACACTACAGCTAAGTCAATGCCTAGTCTGGGATGCTGAGGAAAACCCTTATTGATGTATTTTTATGTCCAGTTCAGTACTCTGGATGACAACCCTTGTATAACACCCCCCTCTTAGAATCCCCCTGACCCCACTGAGCCAAGAAGTAGGTTTGTTTTGCAAATTAAAAGGTTTATTTGAAAAATTTACAAGATATATATCACACTTTTATAATAAATTAATCTCTGATAGTACACTTGGACATATGATGTGGATCCACAATGGGTAATGTTACAGTGGTACACTTGATTACTTAGGAGTAGTATAGAGGACGAGGTAGCTGAAAATGCTTGATGGTTCCAAGGAAATGCAATGAGGAATAAAATGCAGTACAGAAATAACTTGATATGATTTTAGCAAAAGATAAGATAATCACTTTTTCTCTGGCAATTCACCCTCCCCCTTTTTGCAATATAAGGAGATGGAAAGAGGAGCACACAGTTCTCAGGAATGCAATCAAACACAATACGAAATTCAGTTCCCCCCCAGCAAGCTTAGAGGAAAACAGGTAGAAGTTTGAAACACAGGCCCAAAATGCTTTGAATGTGATGACAATGAAGTGAGAAATGTGCTAAAATGCTTTTAATGGGTGGGTGATATCTAGTTTATATTAGTTCAGGCTCACTTTAGCAATGCTCTATGTGTAACCAGCAGGTTAAAACGAATTTTAGTAAAGGAAAGCAAGAAGCTGCTGATTTTTACACGTGGCTGAAATTGTGCAAAATGTCAAATCGCGGCAAATTTACTCGCGCGCGTCGAGCGTAATTACGGAGGCACTATCAGCCTAGAATCTTAGCTTTAAGATGAAAGTTAAATCTCGTTCCTAGCACAAACGGTTCCGGAGATACGGACAATTTTGTGAAAGTAGTTTTTCGGATTTTAAATTTTAAAGCTGAGAATGACAGATGACAGTTTTCAGTTTAAAAGATGACAGAATGACACGATTCTAGGAGGCAGTTCTAATAGGCTACAATAGTTTGGATTAGATTATTTTAAACTAAGAAATTGGTTTTGCACAGTGAGTACTCACACTATATTTTTGAAATAAGCCGTCAAGGTCTGGTCAGGTTGGATGGGACCTCCGGTGGGTGGTTCTGAACACTGGTCTGGTCTCTGGTTCTGCTCTCAGCACTGCACAGTTCTGGTCTCTCCGGATCTCTGGTCTCTCTGGATCTCTGGTCTCTCTGGATCTCTGGTCTATGGAGGTTGATGGATTTGAAGTCTGGAGTATCCCGGCAAAGCGTCCCGCAAGAAAGTGGAAAGTGCATCCCCTTCCTGGGTTTCAGTGGCCCTTTTTATGTGTTTTGAAAATGGGTGTGTGCCTGGGCCTAGCTAAGCCTGCCCCTCTCACTTATCATTGGCCAAGCTTTCCTCTCTCCCTTGATTGGGGGGAAGAAATGGAGTGTCAGAGTGATGCTGTCGGTTTTATGGTCAGAGGAACCTCCCCTTGTCAAATTGCACACAATATATTTCTGATCCAAATACATATTTATCTATGTACCATTTTTCTCATATTATAGGTCAAGTTAACATATTTTCTGTATCACCAAACCATTCGATCCGTGTCTTTGTACGATTTCGTGTCCACTGATGACAGAATTCTCCCCTTTTCATCCAGATAACGACCTCTAAACCTTTCCAGATTTTACACAAATGTGCACCAGGGATATGGGTTACAGATGATAAAGTGTCAGATTTTTAACATGCATACATTTGGAGTAACAACCTTTTTTCCGCTACTATCCCGCAGAACATCCCACAGGGTCCTAACACCTCTTAAAATGTGCACAGAAAAATCACAAGAATAATGATATTATTTATATAATTTTGACAGGTCCGTACTATGAATTATCCATCTTTTTAAAATTATGCCCTGGTCAAAAAGTGGTGTGGCTTCCCACATCACATGGTGGAATAACTGGTTTATCCACTTCCCCCAAGCTCAGCTGGCTCTCACAGGCACTGCCCCTCCCAGTTTCTCCCAAGAGGAAGCCACTTTACGGCCCCCCCAATATAACATTTGCCTGAGTCCAGGACAAGGCTTTGTTCAACCTCCCTTAATTCAATCAGAGAGGTGTGATCTCCTTTTGGTGGGGGCAACAGGATGCAGCCAGGCCTGGGAAGAGGGGCTGAGCAGGTTTCTCCTGTCGGGGGTAGTTGTCAGGCAGAATTCAGCTAAATGTCACTTTAGTTCCCAGTTTTATGCATTCAAATACAACTTACATGCAGCTATTTTTTATATATACATTAAATAATTACTTCCTTCAAGTCATTTCAGAATATAGTTTTACATTGTATCCACCTCTTAGCAAGTCTTTCCATGGCCTGGTTTTGGTTCATTTGTTCAGTTTTACACAAAAGTCTGGTGGTTTTAAAACGCCGGCTTTCTGATAGTGGTGAGTACCGGTACTGCATCCAATTTTGTTATTAAGAAAATGAATTCCCCAGAGTTCAGAGTTGCTTTTTGCAATCAGCATTGCCATTCCCAATGGTTTCAGGCTACTGTGTGTGTAGCCCAATGGTGGTTTTAGGCGGTGAACTCCTGAGCTCACAACATAGGCAAAAATGGGTGGCAGCCTATTCTTCATGTTTTCCCGGTGCACTCTCTGGGGAGTTCTGGCCATCATGATGTTTTCCATGCCAGTACTGCACAGTTTTATGGTAGGGCTTGGATGCATGGGTAAAAACATCCCACATGCTCAACCGCCTCCGTGATAACCTGGGCATCATTGGTCAGGCTCTTGTGTGGCTGACTTCTTTCCTCTCCGACCGACCCTCCCAGGTCCAACTTGGGTCCTTTCTCTCAAATATCTTTTTCTCTACCTGTGGTGTCCCCCAGGGATCTAACCTCTCTCCCTGGCTGTTCAACCAATACCTGCTACTCCTTGCTCACTGCATCGCCTCTTTGCTCCAACTTTCAGTGCAATGTGGATGATACCCAGATCATTTTCAGGCTACCATCGGCCTCCTCCTCTCCTTCCCTCATCTCTGACTGTCTGTCTGTCTGCCATTCAGGAGTAGTGTGCCACCACTGACCTCTGCCTTAATGCCAGTAAGACTGAGATTCTACTCATCAGCACACCTACTCCCTCCTTCCCTGCATCTCTCTGGCCGGCCTCTCTTGGCCCTCTTCCTGCTCCAACCTGCAAGGCCAAAAACCTTGGGGTCATCTTCGACTCCACACTCTCCTTCTCTACTCACATCTCTAACGTCTCTAAGAAGTCACACTACCAGCTGCACCTCCTCAGAGGTATTCTTCCTTTCCTCTCCTTCCCCCAGAAACTCACTGTCTCCAGAGCCCTGGTTCTCTCTAGGCTAGACTATTGTAACAGCCTCTATCCAAATCTGCCTGCCTCTACTCGCCACCCTCCGGAACTTTATCCAGAACAGGACTGCAAGACTTGTCATTGGCCTCAAGCCCAGGGATCGTATCTCTCCAGGACTGAAATCTCTGCACTGGTTCCCATTGGCTGCGAGGATTAAGTTGTCCACAAGTCCTTCTTGGGCCAGTGGCCGCAATACCTTACACTCTCTCTTCCTGAATATCTTCCTTCTCGAGCTCTTCGCTCATCCGCCTCCAACTCTCTCAGGGTCAGTCGCTTCTCCAAGCAATGAGTTGGTGGTAGATCTCTCTCTTCGGCAGGGGCCTCCCTCTGGAACAGCCTTCCTGCCTCCCTGAAACATGAGGAGAACCATCTCTGGTTCCGGAAGCACCTCAAAACCTTCCTCTTTGCTTCTGTTTTCTCTTCCAAACCCCCCTGCTCAATTATTGACAGAAACTGCACTGGTTACCTGGCAACCCTTCTGATCCCGGGACCAGTCCCGCCAGTTGCCCATCTGCACTGCCTCCCTGGCAACCCTTGCACTTGGGGACTGTTTCCTGTATCCCGCTGTCCCCCTACCAGCACCTATGTCTGCACTTACCTTGCACTTGCCACCTGCTGGCCGTCTTATTATTTATTATACGATCCCATGTACTGCACTTCCCCTCTCCCTTCCCCCTCACACTTTTCCCTTTCCCCCTTCCCATGCACTTGCGCAATCTGAATGACACCTGGCCTAGTAGGATCGCTGTCTGCTTTCCCTTGTTCCCCCTCCCTTGCCTTCTCGCGCCTTGAAACACTTGTGTATAGGCGCGTTATAAATGCCATATCATATCACAATGGTTAGTAAGGTTAAAACCAGATTAGCACGTTGCCTGACACTACACGTACTTCTTTCAGGGAACTAACCCATAAATTTGACATTTCTGTCAACGACCAGAAGAAGACAAAAGGTAAGAATGGTACTTCATGAACGTTTTAATTGACCAAACAGTACTATTCAGCACCTAACTACTACAGCACATCTGTATTTCATCTGATTTCAATACGTACCAAATAGCTAGCAACCAATCATTTTAACAAGAACTGTATCACTTACGTTATTGAACCACAACCGTTTGGTTTTTGGTTGTATTGGAATGTTAGGTTGATTAGCAAATGGTCTTTACGAATTGATGTGGAACTATTGCAACTCACAAGTATTTCTTGTGTTTTTCTTATTCTCTACCTTTTTTAAACCTCCTAACAATCCTCACCTACACCTGCCCCTCATTCTCTGTCACACATGTTTTATATATACCTATTTGTTCATCTTTATTATGTTTCAATTGACTATTGTGGAATCTGTACATATATTACTTATGGTTTGACACAAATGTACTCACACAGATTGTTGTTACATGCACTGATTTAAAGAAGGTGATTGCCGAAACACATGTCATCACTAAGGGCACATTGTGATACTATTTTAAATAAAATATTGACGACAGAAATCATACTGGCACAGGTCTTTATGAGTACTTATGCTCTTAACACCAAATTTAAGATCCGTCCAGGGGTTTGGGCTGTAAGCGTGAGCACATTTGTTTCTCCATTGCGTCTATGGGAAAACCCAGACATTTTGGGACCTCACCTTATAACATTGACCCCCCCTGCACGAAACCTTGCCAAACCTTGCAGAATCAATCTGGCAGGCCATATACTTCTTTTGCAAAGTTTCATGAGGATTCGTCCAGGGGGGCAAAGTTCCAAGCTGCCCAAAAAGTGCTCTTACTATGGGTTGAGCAATTTAACCATAACTACACGGCCGCTACTGCAGGCCATGCAATACACACATCCATATTTCGCTTGATGGGGCATTGTCTCTGGATGACAACAGCATCAGGCAACCCTATGTTACCACCCAGCCAACACACACAAGCATATTCATTTATTTATTTAGATTTTTAACATACAGAAAAGATAGTCCTGAAACAATGTAGTCATAATGTAATGTGTACAAGACCAGGGTATTTACAGACAGTCAGTGATATGTATGTCTGAGCCAACTGATTGTGCTATTATCGTGGACTTGAGCAAGCATAGATGGCGGTAGACATTGCCTCTGGGGAGGGATGGAGACACAAAGAAGAGCACGATGCAAAAAAGCAAAGAAGAAAAAAAAGAAGGCAGGGGTATCATTTGTGCCAAGCAACACTGCACTATTCCTGTCACTGAAAAACGATTTCACACCTCTAAAAAGAGCTCCCCCCATTAGGCAAGGCACCTATTTCCTCAGGGCAGATTGTCACTGACTGGCAAACAGGATGCTTTAATTCTCTGAGAAGCTCACATTTTACACATGTAATCCCCCGAAGCAACCAGCGATTATCTTCTATTCCACAGTTATGCAACCAGAGCCTCTCCAGGTGTTTTGGACTATGGCAAGAAAGCCGTGGCTGATGGCACACACAATTCTGAATTATGACTTCCATTGTCCTTGACCTTTGAATATGATGGATATGACTGCTGGGAGTTGAAGTCCAAAACATCTGGACAGCCAAAGGATGCACACCCTGTTCTATATACAGGTCTTCAGACATACATGTAACCACCAATAGAATTCTGAGCTGGTCTTCTGAAAACATATTTATAGTGTCAAATTAACACTGTGTGTTTTCAACTACGAAAACCTATTTGTATGTCCAGAACATGTGTGCATTGGTTCCTGGTGCCATTTTACACGTCCAAGAAGTGTCCATGTCTGATAGCCTCATCCACTATGTTCTTAACAGCATCCAATTGAGTCTAGATATTGAGCATTGTTACATCCTTTGCATGTTCATGACTCCCAAGGAAAATTGTATAATCCTCCTGTTGCTGGAGGTAAATCCTCCACTTCACCTCTAATTTGGTGGTGTGGGAAAACAGCAGTAATTCCTCTGTCACTGAAAAAAATGGTGGTAACGTAATTAGCACCACTTGTTTGCAGCAACGCTGAACTTGTAATGGGGCTCAATGTATATTGTGTTCTTCTTTGGGGACTAACTAAAGCCAGGAAGCTACACTGGAGCATGTTCGCTGAGTTCCCGCCAGATGAAGTTGGGATGATCACACTGTTTCATCCTCTTGCTCCTAGTTAAATTAATCTTGTGCCCCTTGAAAGTCCTTTGTTCCTTTCCCAGTGTGAATTTGACCAATCCAGGCTAGCGACGAGTGAACCATCCTCAGCCATGCTTTAAGCCTATACATCCCAGTCTCAGGCTTGAGTTGCCCACCAGATGTGCATACTGCAGTTTCAATTGATTAGAGCTTTGAGCATCACCACCCACAGCTTTCTTAACCCAGATGCCATTGCAGGTCGGATTTATGGCTCCCAGCTTCCTTAAAGTATGAGGTCACTTTCTGGCTCGACCTAATTTAGTGTCTTTAAGTCCACAGATGTCTCCCAAGAGGCAACTCTGATTCTCCCCATTGGTCCATATTCTCTCCAATATATTTTTAAAAAAATTGATTCTCAAAGTTGGCAATGATTTGGGCAGTTGATACCTTCGGCAAAACAATGCCCAGATATTTGAATATTTTATGGTTCCTGTCTAACTGGCCAGTTTCTTATATATCCTCTGTCACAGTCTCCTGAAAAGGATACAACCTCTGGTTGGCCTTCTATCCTTAGAGTCTGCCAGCATTGTCCACTGCTGTTATTAGCCCTTGAAAGTTTGATCCCAGGAGTTAAGCGAAGCTCACAGTGCCATACCAGAGCAGAGCACGGTTTCTCCAATTTGATAGGCATCACCACTTCAGCCAAAGCAACCTTGCTCTCCTCCCACTATCCCTCTAAGTAGAGCATGTGCTGCTTTTCTTATAGAACCCAAAGTATTAAGGGGGCAAGAAAACAAATAAGGTCATGCTATATAAGACCCAATAACATAACAGCGCATGTAAAAGACAAGGGTCCAAAAAAAAGAAAGTATTCAGGCAATGTATTTCTCACTCAATATTCCTAAACACAGAGAGATTACGTAAAGGGATTGCCCTCTCCCTGTCTGAGTGATAAAATGGACAATGCAATCTATTTGCTGGCCTTTTCGATTATCAGCAGTGTGATTTCTGACACACACCCCAAGGAAGCCTTGTGCAAAACTTATCAAAGCGCTGTGCTCACAGTGTTTGGTGCTGTTGCTGAAAGAAGGTGCTCTACATTTTCTGCCGTTTTTTCCAAGAACTGAATTCTGCAATTGGAAGAAAACGCCAGTCCTCTTTCTATTTCGGTGGATTTTTGGACCTCAACCTATTTCTAGACCGCGCATGCACAGTGTGCTTGCAGTTTGTCTGGCGTTTTTGCTGAAAGAAGGTGCTCTACATTTTCTGACGTGATTTCCAAGAACTGAATTCTGCAATTAGAAGAAGACGCCAGTCCTCTTTCTATTTCGGTGGATTTTTGGACCTCAACCTATTTCTACACGGCGCATTCGCGGTGTGCCTGCAGTGTGTCTGGTGTCCGGTGGTCGTGGTTGGTGTGAGGCGGTAAGCGGCTTGCTCACAACTTGAGTGGTAAGAGAAATCCTTATCCTTATCCACAGTCCCTACAAAGTCACAAATCTATGACAATTCTACTGTGACCTATAACTCACAAGCCGTTTGCCACTCGTCAGGGGAAAGAAAACATGGATTTATTCAGGCGTGCGTGCCTTACTTACTTCAGGCGGTCAACATTACCCAGTCTGTTCTGCTGCATAATTCAATCACTATGCATGCATAGGAACCTCACCGCGATCTGGCTGTGACTGCGGGGCCAAGTCAGTAGCGGAAGACTCTGGCAAGAAAATGTTCTTTGCACGCTGAGTGCGTGCAGTTTGGGGGTGCGTGCATCACATTGGGGCTCAAACGTGGCTAGGCAGCGACTGCGGGGCGAGTCCCTTTGAGCTGCTAACTGCGTCAACATGCAACCATATAGCCCTCTGATTACAAGTGTTTGTAATTGGGGCAATCAGGCGCACTTATCAATTACACAGGAAAGGCATTATGGCTTTCTCAAGCTATTTGCTTAAAACAAACATGCCAAAGACACTGAAAACATCTAGCACATCGCTGGTGCTCAAATCCACTCCAATGCAACAAACATCTGTCAATGCCCTTAAACGCAAAATGTTAAACCACATATTTGTGAACAGTGAAAAGAAAATGTGTGCGGTTGATACTCCTGACTTTTGCAAACCCAGCTTGATGGGTATGACTGCATCTGCAACTTCTTTTGATGAACAACCAGTCCTTCCTGCATGTGATGTAGCAGTAGTTTCTGCCAATAGTTCCATCACAGACAGACACATATTATCTGTGCAAGAGCTTCCGAAAATCTCTCCTATGAGGCAGTTGGAAACATCTATGATCAATGTGCCAGTGGAACCTAAAGAGGGACCAGCCGAAGTGACTATATTTGAGACTCCAATCAAGATAGTCAAAGATTTGACACCTCTGGCTCCTCAGTTCAACTCAGAGCAGCAACAGGAAGACATTAGCATTCGAGTGGAAAATATATCTTTAATGGATTCTTCATCGGGTATAACTTCAACAGGTGAGAGTTTATACCAGTCACCTAGTTTATTTGATTACTCAATCCACACGGTGCACATGTCCCTAGGAGGCCTAACCACAGATGGTCAAGCCTAGCAAAGGTTCAGTGAAGTTCCCATCTCCAACATGAACCCACTCACGCAATCACAATAAAATGTACTTGAAATAACACTGAATGCTATGAATATCACCATTACCGCGTTGACTAAGCTTATTTTAAACATTGGATTGCAAAATCACGACTCAGTCCAAGCAAATAGATCAACTGGTGAGATGGATGAGTGATCTAGTGCCCTTCAAGACTCCTCCAAAATCACGATGAGAAGCCGCACATAAAAGGGCTACAGATTGTGCACCGGACTTTGCATCTCAACAGTATGCTCCCATTGATTCTGAATGCCCTCCAGCAGTGATAAATTCATATCTGCCTGAATTTAGTCATATCATAGGGGTGACAAATACAAATTACATGGCAAATGAACCTTCTCAGCTGGATGTCCCAAACGGTTCAAATGCACTGCGTAGCTCAATTGTCATCAGCCCTCCCTTATCACCAAC
Organism: Ambystoma mexicanum; assembly: GCF_040938575.1. Classification (NCBI taxonomy): domain Eukaryota; kingdom Metazoa; phylum Chordata; class Amphibia; order Caudata; family Ambystomatidae; genus Ambystoma; species Ambystoma mexicanum. The sequence continues at coordinate 1,432,676,584 of NC_090932.1, forward strand.
AAGCCTAGAAAAGCCAGTGGCTAATCCAGACCAGGTTCCTCCACAGAAGCCTGGATCTGTTCCACAGAAGCCAGGACATGCTATGCAAAATGTTGTTCCGACAGAGGGATTAACGGCACCAAAAATTCCTTATAATCTTTTTCAAATAAAAGTTGGCAAAACGCGAGGGCATGACCCATCAGGCTTGGCAAAGAAAACGAAAAATGAGAAGGCTCTACCATTGCGAGCCAGGGCCAACATAAAGCATTTAATAAAATGTCTGGCTCCTCATTTGAAATTTAGTCCGAAATCACATTTTATAAAAGCAAAAAAACAATCTCAAACAGCGATATCTGCAGAAAAGGTTGCAGACAAGTCAAAAGACGTAGAAGATTATCCCCCACTAAATGAGCTGATAGCTTCCATCTCATCTGCTCAAGGGGGCTCGTCTGACATCGAAGCTTCTAACTCAAGGTAAGCGGATAAGCGGGAGACACCAACTGCTTCCGAACAAGATAAATTGCAATTTTCTGCTTTAACAGACATCAGATAACAAACTGATAATTCCATAACAAAATACATGAAACTAAAACAAAATAGTGGTGATTCTAGAATGATGCAACCACTTTTGCCAACGAGGGTGACTGATGTTGGGCTGAATCATCAGATCCATCACCTAAATCCACCTGTGGGCTAGACCAAGAAGAATGTAACTTTGAATGGCCAAGACAACATAAACACACAAGTGTGGTTCTATAATCAGGAGGTGGAACAGCTGAATCCAAAAAAAGTAACACCTGCTGTCAAATTGCCTGGACAGGGCTCCTTGATGAATCGAGTGGATGTATGTCATAATAAAATGGCCGGGACGGAAGCTGATAATGCTTCCGGGCGAGGTCACACTGGGACTAGTAAACTCTCAAAAACCATGACAACCTATTATCTGCTTGGGAACTCAATCCACGCAACAGCAAATCAGCTGTCAGATTGAAGATCCAATGGTTAAAGCAGTGAAAAAGTACTCTAGCCAAATACACCTACTCAGGCTCTTTGGAGTAAAAATGGTGATGTAACTTCCCACAATAAGGTGCAACACCTGGGTGACGTTCATCCACATTATCACTTCATCATGCCTGTCAAAACAACCAAAGAGTAAGAGAGATTCCAATTGAGACAACCAAGCGGACTGTTGAGTCTAACATTATAAAAAATAAATGGGACAAATTCCACAGGCTAATATTAAAATGTCGGCCAGCACCATTTACCCCATATGTGAGGAACAGAACAAGTGTTTTGGCAATATGCGAGGAGGTCAGTAGACTACAAGACATCACTACTGTAGACATTGACAGGTTGAATTTGTTCAGAATAATGATTTTTTCAATTGTGAGACTGTGGCTCAAATCAAATCTAGTGAGAAACATGCTATGGCAAGCGCCAATGGAAATATTCGCCCTTGGATTCGTTTTGGCCAGAGATCCATTCACCATAGACTCTAATAGTCACTTAAGTTTGGAGAACCACATCAAGAATGGTGAAACTCTTGATCATCAAAATAAAGTATTTGGCGGGAGAAATTAATGAATAACAAGGTGCAAGAATACATCTCGACCCATGTGAAAATTCAAGATCTAGACTCATAACCAAAACTGGAGAAAGAGAGGGATGCCATTTCCTTGAAAAGTTGGAACACATGTGGCTTTTCACACTTACTGGAGGCAGTGCTGAATTTCTAGCCGGTCATGACATCATTATTTTACAAGAGACCTGGTTAGTTGAAAAGCCTACATGGGAAGATCATACCATAATCTTTCACGCGGTCAGGGTATCAAATCGAGGTCAACCCTCGTCTGGTATGAGGGTCGTGATTAAAAATCATAGGGACTGGCATCTGTCTTGGTGGGCTGCTCAAAATCTTTATTTACTTTTGACAAAGCTAATATTCCCCAGTGGGGTTGTTGCAATTCTTAACATGTATCGAAACCTCAAGGGGATTTCAGATGATGACTTCTTTTGTGATTTAGAAACCTTGCTAAATGTAATCTCTGACTTGTCAGAAATAACAAATATAATTGTCTTGGGTGATTTAAATCTACAGTTACTACCAGCTAACAATCCCAAATATAATCTCTCCTGTATGAGATGGCACCTTCTGATTAAAGACAGAGGGCTCTGGGTGTACAATGGGTCTCTTCCTGGAGACACAACGCCTCACACAACATGGAAAAGAGGAGCTAGTACATCAATCATTGACTAGGTGTTTGGTGACTTGGGTATGTTTGAGGTGGTCATTAGTTTAAAGGTACTCCCACAAACATACAGCGACCATAATATTTTAAATCTAGTATGGTCAGTGAATGTGAAGGTTCAATATAGTGCCTCGAAATACTTTCCTCAAGCCATGGCGGTAAACAATGCTCAAATACGTTTAACGTGGAATTATCAGCCCCTGAAATCTTTCCACCAAATCGTCGAGAGCAGTTACTGAGATGGCTTAGCCGCCATTGGTGATTACACATCTTTCCTTCATATTTATCGAGAGACTGCATAAACGTGCAAAATGGCCCAGTTTAAACCTTGACGTGAATATGATCCAATGGTGCAAGCCAAAAAGGCCATGTTACGCAAAAACAAAACATTTATTGCTGCATCAAATTGTGTCAACAAGCATAAATTAACACATTCTCTCAACTGTCAATATAGAAATTTGCTCCGGACGCATCAGCTGCACCTGTTGCAAATAGATGGTGAATCTATGTTAGGTAGCATTTTTCGTAAAAATATGGCCCAAATATGGTCAATGATAAATATTGCAAATGACACAGCACAGAAGCCGGTTCAGCTAAATGGTGTAAATGAGAGTGATTGGGTCCTACATTTTACCAGCATGTATCAGAGACCCGTGCCTGATAACAGCTAAACCACTCTAGAGCCTTCTAACTATGCGGGACTGTTCATTGAAGAGGAGGATATTTTGTGCCAAATTAAAAAACTTAGCAATTCTATAGTGCCAAGTCCCGATCGGCTTAGTAATTATGTGTTTATAAAGAATCCTGTTGTATGGGCAAAAGTTCTATGTAACATCTTTAATCACACAATATCTACACATACAATACCTCCATCATGGCAATCTTCGGTGGTCGTTCCCATTTTTAAAAGGGAAGATCGGTCAATGGCAAGCAACTACAGACCCATCTTCCTGCTGGATGTTCCTGGCAAGCTGTTATCCAGATTTATATTAAGAGATTTCAATAAGTGGACTCTCGACTCTGGTAAAAAAAGATCCACTCCAAACTGGATTCATAACTGGGATGGGCACCGGTGTAAATCTGCTCACATTATCATCAATAATTGAACATCATCATGTTAAAAAACAACCATTATACATGACGTTCATAGATTTACGAGCGGCATTTCATTCTATTGCTAGAGAGCTATTAATTCACAAGTTGATCCAACAAGGTTGCCCCCTGTACATTGTCTCTCTCATTAAAGATCTACACACCAACAACAGCATCCAAGTAAGGCTTTCAGCCGATGGCAAATTATCTGTCCCAATAATGACATACAGAGGGGTCAGACAAGGTTGCACATTGGCTTCAGCAATCTTTAATTTCTTTATATCCGACGTAAGTAGCGCCTTTATGAACATCCTGACTGATACTCCGAAGTTGCTAAACAGGTCCATTCCATATGAATGCGGATGATTTGGTCATCATATCCAAGACACCGAAAGGGCTTCAGAGAGCTGAATCATTTGGTTCTAAATCTTGTGAAAACCAAGGTTATGCTATGTAACTCAACAAGGAAGCTTTGTCGAGAAATCTGGTTTTTGGACCCTTAGAGGAACCAGATTACAAGTAGTGCAAACTCACACATATTTGGGAGTACAAAGAGTGAGTCATGGTGGTGCCCAAATATACATGCATATGTTGGCTGATAAAGTAACAACAACCATACAACAAACCAAAATTATTCTAGGGAAATATGGCAAATTTTCAGCTGCCCCCGTCTTGACGTATTACTTTCAGAAAGCAGCACCTGATATGTTGTATGCTTCAGAAACTAGACCAACACTGACAGAAAAATGCTGGTCTTCCTTGGAGGGTAAATATTGGCACTGAGTTTTAAATCTTCCCTTTTGTACTCCTCTTCCTCTGATACGGCATGAAATTGGCCTCATCTCATTACATATGAGGTACACATGGCATGTGGTGGCTCTTTTTAGAAAGTGCCTATTAGTTATTAAAACCTGAACTGTCTTGGGCATTTTAGCAGATTATGTTTTTTCATCTACAGACACAATAATCACCAAGTGGCGCACCCAGGTTATCCAAGCACTGGCTCCTGTAGATGTAACATTAATGACCCTGCTCCAAAATCCGATGCAGGTGAAAACCAGGCTCTTTGCCACGGACTGGATTAAAATGAGGGAAAAATGTACAGGCTATTGCGACTTTGATGCAGATTTGTTCGTAATAAAGAAACATAGCAATCTAGAGGCATATCTACTTAAGGCACCTTCTCCAGCACATAGAAATGATTTTCATTTGTGGTCCACTAGGCACATTTTGGCGCAAAGGAAAATAATCAATGAATCCTTGACTTTTTGTCGTTTCTATGGGAAGAAAATAATGTAGAGACTTTGCGACATCTCTTAACTGAATGTGGGGATTCAATAAAGCAACATAAGAAACATTTTAAACAAATAGTGGAGCTCTACGGAGTTTTAACTTCTGACACCTTGTGGAAAATTATTCACTCTGGTTACTCCACAACGGTGGGCATAAGAGCGATAGGGTGTCCAGTTAAAGTACTGAAATTCAAAAGGATCGAATGCCAAAGGTGAGAGTCAATTTGACCTAAAAGAAGAGGGTCGAATATTGTATTTATTTATTTATTTATTGGCGTTCCGTTTTGCAAAAAAAAGTGTTTTTTCCACAAAAAAGGGAGTTTTGGCGGGGACTCCCCCCAAAAAAAAAACATTTAAAAAAAAACATTCGACCCTTTGGTTTTCGGTCCTTTTGATTCGACCCTTTGGTCATTCGATCCTTTGCATTCGAAACTTTGACCTAGAACCGAGGCATAGCACTATTACACGAGTTAAAACTCCATGAAATCAATTCCATTATGACAAAGGACGTCATTTATGATGTATGATACACTATTCAATTATTGTTTAGGTTTTCTTCAACAAATATGAAGTACATAATCAAGATAAAATTGGCGGGGTATACTGTCACACTTTAATTTGGAATTGTTATTCTTGAGTACTCGTGTTTTACTTTAACTTTTACTTTTACTATCACCTTATTTAAGGTCTGTTTTGGCTATCATGATAGCTTGTGATGTCTGGTCTTAAATTATTTGAAATGTATTATCAAACTTTAAATAGATTGATTTCATGTGTTAAATTTTACCTTTATGTTTTATTTAATTTTCTTTCATAAAATATATTGTAAAGTTGATTTATATCAGCTATATCAATAAAAAATAAAAAAAGTATCAAAACTAGCCACTGGTTGGAAGATGCTAGAGCTGATCCAGTTCCTCGCTGTACGGCAGGAAATCCTGTGACCTATTCACCACCTACACACCCAGAGAATTGTCAGGAAGCCAAGCAGTGTAACAACGGAAATGCTACACGGGTCACCAGCATGTCAAATTGACACTATGCATACAAAATGGTTACAGTGCTGGCCATGGGAAGGAGAGGGCATGAGAACTGTCCCAATTCAAGCCCAGTCTGCTCTGCTGAGAGGGATCTGCCAGTGCATGAGCCGCAGTGAAGAGGGATCTGCTTCTCTGACCTCTATGTAATGGGTGTCACGATATAGGCCGATACTTGATCTGACCCCCAAGGGTACGTTTCTAATTCCAATCACAAAGGAGCTCAACTCTCTAATTTTCAAGAAGCGCCTTCTTCAAGCATCATAGACACCCCCATTCCAACCCACCGGCCGACTCCGCACCTCACCACTGATTACTGCTCCTGTTGCTAATTCTGATGTATTCATATCCTGCAATACCTCTTGCCCCTTACGTGTAGTTCCAATTGTTGTAAAGCTCTCTGCTGCTTCTAAAAACAAGGTCTGAGCTCAATAAATACCCATTATAGAATACATGAAAAACACCATGCTCCCAGCTGCCTAAAGCAACAAGGTTACATTTTAGCTTGTGCCATTTTGTTCCACTATCTCAGCATAGGTGACCCAATGAACCATCATATAAACACTCCATATAAAATGCAACCCAGGATAAAGGGGCAATTTTCCAATAATCCAATAAAAGACAGGTCACATCTAAAAGCAACTTTTCATTTTCAGTGGATGGTTACCATTTTCAGTGGATGGTTACCAGGCAATGTACTTGTTTTGTTCTGAGCTTCTTAGGCATCCTTGGAGGACATGGTTTATCCCAGATGGCAATTCTTGCATCAGCTCAGCAGGGGTTTTCATTTCCTCCCCTTTATGGTTTTGATTTCTCACATTTCATTTCAACCAATTACTTTTTGATCATTTCGTTCGCAAGAATGCTGCAAGACAAGGTATACTTACATTTTAGCCAATTAGCAGGCTTCAACTCTTTCAAGTTGCTGCAAGACGTGCTGACTCCTCTGAAAGGAGCAAACAGGATAATGACCCTAGGATCACCTACCTGTTACAGAAACTGTTACCCCTGTAACTTCTGGAGATACATATTATATTTTAGAAGCTGCTTCCTCTTAAAAGAGGATATCCGTAGACTATGGATTTGTCGCCCTTACAATGACAAACCTTATTTTCAATGTTTATGATTTAGAAGACCAACTCTCATACCATGGGATTTGGATAACTGTTTGAGTGTACAGGTAGAAACATAAAAACACCTGCAGGGTATTTCATTAGAAATGCATCCAGTATGACCAGCAAACTGGTTTCTTAATTTGCAGAAGGGTCCGGCAAAGAGGAGGGGATTCAGGCTGCTAACCCAAGGGAATGATAGCTCCGCCAACCTTGCAGCAAATTGTTGACTATGTGATCTATATGTTGGTAGGATTGCACACCATCATCCAGGTAGCTAGCTAGCTGAGGGGACCTCCACCCACTGTGGTGGGACACATCACAAGTAAAAGCCCTTTACAGGTCTTTCACTTGTGATGTATAATTTCACATTTTCATCTGGATTCTAGGAATGACTTAAAAGGTTAATTTGGAACATCAATATTGTGAATGCGTGTTTCCATTGGGGGGGAAGGAAAATGCTGGCGGGGACTTAAACGATCCTGTCACCATGTATCGACAAAGCAGTTTAGGTGCAGTGGAATTAACCATAGAGGAAGGGAAGGGGTGTGGCTTCCCCCCTGACATGCCCACAAACCACAAAGTTTTGCGTCGGGACGAAACAGCATACAAAAATGCAGGGCTTTACAAAAAGGCTCACACACAAATATTATCACGATGTCATTGGGGAAGGCTCGTCTTCTGCAACGGGGTATGCGCAAGGTAACCTTGCAGATGTGAGCAATGAGTACAAATAAGCATTGAAAACTATTTTAGTAGTGGTAGTGAGAAAGTATCAATGTATGCATGCCATGATATGAGGTGCAAACATTTCTTAAATAATTGTGTTGCTGCAGCAAATTAACTTCACATTTAAAGATACATCATCTAAATGGTGTATATCCTCTAATTTGTTTGGCAGGAGAGCAACTCTCCTTGGAGAAATCATCAAGGGCGAGAGGAAAATAACCTGCATTGCCTGTGGCAAACCAAGTAGTGGAACAAGCACCATCAATGTATATTGTACCCTTATGTTGTTGTTGAAAGTTAAAGGCTTTTCCAAAAAGCACTTTTCTCTGATTATCTTTTCACATCAGAATCTAAGTGCGGAAAGTCTGAAGGAGCAAAAGCATCAACACAGAGTACTTATAGTATGATATGATATGATCGTTTATTTATATAGCGCCTATACACAATGTGTTTCAAAGTGCTTTAAGGCAAGGGAGGGAACAAGGGAAAATACAACCACACTCTTGCAGGCCATGAACAGTAAGGATGTGAAATTAACTATCGTACTCGGCCTGACGACATTTCAGATAGTGCAAGAGCTAAGACATAGATAAGGAAGGGAGGGGGAGAGTGGGAAGGAAATGGAAACAGACAGGCGACTACCGTACTAGGTCTGCCGACATTTCTGGTAGAGCCGGAGAAAAACAAAAGGTGAGGGAGAGGGGTGCAGAAAGGGAGGGGAGGAACAAAGCAAGCGACTATCATACTAGGCCTGACGACATTTCAGATAGTGCTGGAGGCGTGGTGGGGAGGAAAAAAACAGTAATGGGAGGGTGGAGGAAACAGACGAGGTTGCTATCAGATTAGGTCCAGGGACAATTCTGATAGAGTAAGTGCATAGAAGAAAGTAAGGGGAGGAGATAGGAAAAGGGAGAAGGGAAAGGAGGAGAGAAAAGAGAGTAAGCAGTCATAAAGTGTGGAGAAGCAAGAGTGGAAAGTGAATACAATTGCAGAAGTCTTTAGTAACACATAATGTTGCAAGCCAGGATACAAGATGAAGATGGGAACAGCATGATTCAGGGCCACCATGAGTACAAGATGCAAAGGAAGTCCAGCATGAGAGTTGAGAAAGAGTGACACACCGTGAATGAATGAAGTCCATAAAAGTGAAATCCAGCATTGGCCACAAGACAGTGATGGTGAAGGAAGGCACCAGATGGGCGGGGCTTGCTAAGTGGTGAAAAAGAGCAGCAGGCAGGAAGGTACCAGGTGGGCGGGGCTTAGGCCAGGTGACCTAGATCCACTTGCACCTGCTCCCCATCTGCAAAGGAAAAGAAGCTGGAGGGCTCCTTAAGTAGGGAAACAGTGCGGCAAGCAGGAAGGCATCAGGTGGGCGTGGCTTGCTAAGTGGTGAAAAAGAGCAGGAAGCAGGAAGGCACCAGGTGGGTGGGGCTTGCTAAGTGGTGAAAGAGCGGCAGGCAGGAAGGCACCAGGTGGGCGGGGCTTGCTAAGTGGTGAAAAAAAGCGGCAAGCAGGAAGGGACCAGTTGGGCGGGGCTTGCTAAGTGGTGAAAAAGAGCGGCAGGCAGGAAGGCACCAGGTGGGCGGGGCTTAGACCAGGTGACCTAGATCCACTTGCACCTGCTCCCCATCTGCAGTGGTAGAGGTTTTATCCTGGCAGGCGAGTATACCAGGAAAGGGACTATTAGAGGTTAATCCTGGCAGGTTAGTGAATCAGGAAGAAGATAATTAAAGTACTGAAGTGTGGTGGAAGGTTGTGGTGGAAAGCAAGTGGCAAGACCACTTATGTGTTATGATGAACTATTATTGTAATTGTAATTGTTTATTTATACGGCACTTACACACAGGTGGAGTGATTCAAAGCACTTCAAGGGGCGGGAAGGGAACAAGGGAATACAGTAGTCATTCTTAGGCCTTGAAGTTTCCAAATGATCTAACAGAAAACTAGCATACTAGGCCTGACGACATTTATCCTAGTGCAAGTGCATGAAGTGTTACAGTTGCGACTAAGCTTGTGAGCGGGGACTAAAATCAAGAAAAGGGCGAGTGGACAGGACAGGCAAACCAACTAGTCATGGTACATTTAGGTTATGCATGCGTACAGACGGAGGTGCGAGGAAGAGAGGTTGGGGGAACAAAGGAGTCCAGTCCAGCAGGGCCCTGGGTTAAGTGCAGAGAGGTTGCCCAGCTCATGGAGCGTAAACTGAAAGTACCCGGAGGCAAGTGCAGTAATGTTGAACATAGTGCAGCTGCCTGGAGGCAAGTGCAAAAGACTGACAGGGAGCCTGGGACCTGTAAGTCTCTGGAGGTGAACTAGACAACCAGTCAGCAAAATCTGAACAGAGTTAGGGTGGATACGGATGGTGGAGAGAAAAGGATGGAGGTTAGTAGGGGAGAGGGATAGAGAAAGAGGAAGACAAGATGAAGGTCTTGAGGAGTTTGCAGAACTTAAGCTGTTCCGGCTCAAGACGGAGAGAGGCAGGGAGGCTGTTCCAGAGGGATGCCCCTGTAGTGGATAAAGATCTACCCCAAAATCTCTGTTTGTGAAAACGGCTCACTCTCAGAGAGTTGGAGGACGAGCAGAGAACTCTAGATGGAGAATATTTAGGAAGAGAGCATGGTAGATAGTGCGGGCCCCGGCCCCAGAAAGCCTTGTGGATTATGCAGAGAGTCTTGTACTTGATCCTTGCAGCGATGGAGAGCCATTGGAGGGATTAAAGCACCAGAGAGATGCGGTCCCTGGGCTTGAGGCCAGGGATAAGTCTTGCAGTTCTGTTCTGGATGAGTTGTAGAGGACGGAGAGTAGAACTAAGAAGATTGAGAAGAGGCTGTTGCAGTAGTTCAGCATAGAGGGAACAAAGGCTCTCGAGGTGGTGAGCATCTGGGGGAAAGTGAGAGAAGGTAGAATACATCTGAGCAGGTGCAGTTGATAGTGGGACTTTTTGGAGATGTCTGAGGTGTGAGAACAGAGAGAGTGGAGTCGAAGATGACCCCATGTGATAAAAACTATCCTGACAAGACCTTGTTGTTTATGAAGAAGAAATGTTAAAGTAATTGTTCTTTAAAGAAGATAAGTTGCATTGAATTATGGCTAGAAGTGTGAAGACAAGCATTTTACATTTATTAAGCAAAGCTTGAGTAAACTTTGGACAATATTTTGAAGAGTGATAAAGCTTTTTTTAAAATACAACAATCAAAGCGCCAATTGAAACACTCATGGAGTAAACAGAACTTTGTGTTGCATTTGAAATTGAACTTGGATATTGAAAAGAGCTCTCTTGATTGTAACTTTGTGGTTTGGAAAATCCTATATTAATCCTGGGGAAAGGAATCTGACCATGGTTACAAGGATATCTGTTTGCAAAGTTTATGTTTCCATATCACTGTTATTTTTTTGAGTTTGAACGGCCATATGATACCTGTATGATTCTGTTTTATGTATAAGTGTAAGAGACAGATACCTTTTGATACTAGAGTGTTTTCCTTTTGTCTTAGTTTAACAGGCAGGGAAATCTTCCTTAGATTAGTGAAAGCAAGTCGTTTATTTCACCCTTATTATTTAATAAAATGGCTACTTGTGAGAAAACTATCTACTTGTCTGTCTCACATTTCTGACCCCTCAAATTACCAAATTAGACTTTGAGGAAAGAACATAGACAAAGTAGTAGCTGGTTTGAGGATTGGACTGGACTATAAATAACCAGCTGTAGCACGAGCATGTTGCTTGTCAATGTTCTTCTGTTGTCCTGTTCTAGCTCCTTGCTCATTCTTAACTTGAAACTTCAGGTTGGTGGCCCCTGGTGGCTCTCTGTACCTCTCCTGTTCAGAGTCTTATTCTGCTTGTGTACTGTTCGTCCCTTCACCCCGTCTTCCCCCGCTTGGATATTGTGCCCTGCTTATTTTCCAACTCAGCCACGTTCTGCAATTTCTGGCTTCCTCTGCAGCAATGCTTTCCCTTCTCTCCATTCAGGCCTGCACCTCTTCCTGCAGCTCCTACTTACTCAGCTGTGCTGCTGCTCGTGCAACCGCATCTTCTCTCTGGAGGGCCTGTACTCTGTCTCATGATACTCAGTATTTCTCTGGCAGTTTTTTTCTTGTCCTTGTGGGCTTTTCTCTGCCACGGTATTATGACTTTGAAGAACAGGGATAGTCATGTTGGTGGTGGTGAAGCATTGCACTGTATGCCCGTATTGTTATCAAGTGTTTCTCAATTCGTGGCCTTGTGGTTTTATGCCAACTGGTGCTTGCCAAGGATCCTGAGAAGAGCATGCTCCTGACCTGCTCCTGGTGGGTCTCCCCTGCTTCTTCGTCTGGGCAATGGGGCTCCAGGGTGTGGCAGTCATCCTGGGCCTCGAAGGTCCACTGGAAGTAACATCAGACCCCTTGAGGATGATGGCCATCAAACAAAGGTGTAGGGAATTCTGCTGGTCGAGTATGGATGGATTGATTGATCGAAAGGAAGGGCAGTATGAGGCCAGCGGGAAGGTGCACCAAAAGGCTAACACCCTTGTAGCCAGTTGAACACTACAGTGCTGTGTCGAACAGAGTGCCCATGGGCATAATGGATTGAATGAGGTTTTTTGCCGCTGAAATTCAGTATGCGGTTGGTCTAACAGGTCATGTCGGCAAATGACCGGAGGTGGGATTTTTGGAAGCCTGCACCACAGAAAATGCGATATCCATATTATAGGCACTGTTTAGAAAACAGTGGTACCCCATGAACCTCTTTACTGCTAACAGGGCAATGACTGCATTTTGTAGGGAATCTATCATCCATCACCAATGACGCTCTATATATGATCACAACAGCTAGTGCCCCGGATAAAACGCGTTACAGTGCCCTAAAGGAGTAAATCCAAATGAGTCACAAGTCTTCTCAGGGAGACTACCATACAGGACATGCTGCAGAGTTTCAGGATGGTGGATCCCTTTACCATCAAAGTGATCCTATTTGAGCTCATGAGTGGTAGATGGGTAGGAACCAGGCAGAGGCTGCAGCGGCTAATCGAGAGAAAAGGCTCGCAAACTGTTCATGATGAGGCCACAAGCAGAGGGGTTGTAGTAAAGACGCAAGAAGCAGTCAGAGCTTCTATGATATGCATATATCGGGGAATGGGTGAAGCTTAAACTCCATTCCAATTACGAGACCCGATTACGTCGTCTGACCCCACTCCTGTGAAGGAAGTCCACGGAAGGGTAGTGGTTTTTAGTGGTATGTGCAGGTAAAACCAGCACGGTTAGCAGACAATGAAATGTTTTATTCCATCCATTTGCAATTCTAGGTACGCGAAATGTTCCAAAGTGCGAATAAGCAGGCGAAATTCGCTCCCAACACGCACTTTGCATTTCCTGAAGCCAAGTTGGATGTGAAGTGCTTACATTAGCAGGGAAAACACACACTAGACCACAGATGAAGCACATATTAATTCACACAAGCATTTTATATTGGCAAAACCCCATTGGAAAACGTTCTGTGAATTAGGCCCATAGGCCCATAGTGTGCATGTGCAAAGAAAGCAGAACACGTGCTTCAGTTCAAAAACAATGTGTGTGTGATTATGGCGCATGCCATATAGTGCGACATTTCGCATGCTGTGTTTCCTGCGGCTTCACTGCGCTATTTCGGCTCTTCAGTGTCCTGCCATCACACGTGAAGCAGCATGGCGCGACGAAGCGAAATTCTCTGGATTTCAGGCGGAAAGGTTGCATTTCATCCACCCCTTGTCCCATAACGTTGCTTCCCTCTGCCCCTGCCTCTCCATCGCCCGCCTCTAATCAGTGCTGTGAAGCTTGGACTGGACTATGGGGCACTAGGGCAATGCCCGAAGTGCCAGGCCATGATTCTTGATGGGCCCATTATTTTTTGAGGACAGAACGGGCCACTTTTTTTGGACACTGGGTCAGTCTCATAAATTCCCACATACGTTTTAACCAATGCTACTAAGCAAATATGCTTTCAAACTCATTACTTGCAACGCATTTTACCCCTAAAAAAACAAACCTAGGGTAAGTACTCAAACAGTCCGTTCTGGGCACTAATCAATAGTGATTGTGGGCTTTCACGGGTGACTGGGTGGGTGCTGTGCCCAATCCGGGCCTGGATTGAACCCCCTAAAACAACATCTAAGATAAAGTAGCAAATGCATACATTTCTATTCATGAGTTGGGCCGTGAGTCCAGCTCAAGCTAGGTGAAGATTCGCGCATTCGAGTGCAAATTTTGCAGCAACCTTGTTAGCAAACTAAACCCCTTGGCGATCTGTACCCGCACAGGGGCCTTCTCATTTGCGGACTTCCTATAAAGAGAGGCAGTGTCAACAGAAAGTGCCGGTCAGGTGTGACATCTGCACGGCGAAATGATGGGGATGAAAGCCTATGTGGCGACGTGTTCACGTTGCACTAACTGCTGTGCACCTCCCTCTGTAGCCCGGGAACAGTGCAATGGAACAGGACCGGGAATCGCTGCTTTACAATGGAACGCAAAATAAGTCGCAGCATAAAATTCAAGGTATATTTGAAGAGAAAAAAACGACCAAATAGGGGGTGCCGTTGCTCGTAACACCACCCCTCCCCCTGCCCATTATAATTCCCAGTCTGTTGAAGGAAGATAAGAAGCGAGAAGCGAGCGGAATATTGAATGCGGCTATCAAAACACATATTATAAGATGATTACAGAAAGGTTGGCATTTGCATTCATTTGCATCAATACATGCAGGGAGAGAGCGAGGCACTGGGCAATATCCAGTCAAGCAAGAAAGAATGGATGGGGGGGAACTCAGCAGTGGGATATCGCCTGCCTGGGGTTTATTTTTATTTCAAGATTTGTTCCTGCCCATTGGAGCCAGTTCAGGCTCCCGCTGCCTGTCGGGGTGAGTCTCCGTCACCCAGAAACACTGCAGTGCAGTGGCTGATGGCGGCAAGGCTAGTCAGGCGATGGGCCTCTCTCTAGTGGGCATCCTTTGAAGGGGTGGGAGCCGCTGCGGCATGCAACGGTGGTGTCCTTTCGAGATATGATGACAGGAGCAAAGCATGCACTGTACAACTCATAAGATCAGCTAAAGCATGACAACACAACATCATTGCACTTAAGTGTGGGACTTCAATTTCCTATGCAAACTAGGATGGACATATGCACAACCTTTCTTCAGCACTCCAGCTCCTTTTCGTCCCCTTCCAAGGTGGGCAAGGGGCATGAAGTGGACTTGGAGAGTTCAGCATTTTCGACTGCGTGAGATTTTCATTCCAAAAGATTCCAATGGATTCCAATGGATTCCAATGGAATCCTACTTGCTTTAGATTAGCACCCGCTGAAGAGCAGGCAGATTCCACGCAGATCCCATTAAGCATAATTTGCTCATTTGCATGCAGCGGTTTCTTTTGTTTTTTTTTGGAAAGTAAAGAATGAAGGCTATTGTGTCTTGTTTACTCTTTACTTTTATACGCCGCCAGGGGCGTTGCTAGGGGGGGGGCTGAGGGGGCTATAGCCCCGGATCTTTTGGCTGTAGCCCCGGATAGAAGCTCAGGAGCTACAGCCAAAAGACTAGCTAGCCCCGAGTCCTGACAGCCTGGACATTAGCTTAGCCCCGGATCTTTTCCAGACCTAGCAACTCCCCTGTACGCCGCCTTGCAATTGGTAAAACTTGCATGTAAAGGACCAGAAACATGCACGTGCAAGCATGGGTAGTCCTTTGCATGTAATTAGCAAACGTTTCAAAACAACACACGCAATGAATAACTGTGAGAGCACTTAACTTTCATTATTAAGTTTACCTTTTATTTAACAGGTGTTTAAATAGTGGTGCAAGGCTCATTGAAATTCTTCTGACCTCCTCTGAGACGGTTCATAATGTGAGAACCAAACTTAATTCTCGACAGTTTAGAGACTGGCATTCTACAGCACCACTCCCACTGAGACACAGGCGTATTCCAGTTTGCTACTGGTTTGACCTATTCTTACCAGATTTGAGATACTGCTTGTGGAATCCCATGTCTAGAAAAGCCTTACACCTGTGAAAGAAGAACCCCCAAAGTGTTTTCCCTGAAGAAGCCCCATTCTCATACTTCTAAGGTCAATAAAATCAATCATGTTGAAAATAATGCTAAGCATCCGTTCATGGAGATGCGGTATGCGCGTGTGCTAACAGTTGTGTATTCATTTGTCGTTACCTGTTTCAAACAGCACTACGCAAAGGAGCCAGCTCGAAGATGATGTATGCTAAGAGAAACACACTGAAAGCAATCCCACGGTCTGTAACTTAAAGAATTGGTTTTGGAAACCTGAGGCCAACAGGGTGTACGCAGGAATAAACCATTTCGAAGAAAATCAAATTAGTGTCAAGAAATTATTAGTGTTATGTGAGAAAAGCATGGAGAAATGTTGTTTTATCGGCTCATAAAACTGGTATTATGTCCTACTAGGCATGGGTGAACTGGTTTGGGCAAAACTACTGGCTCAGATTTTCAAATAAGCGTTAGAGATGCATGTTGTATTTATGTGTGCATATGTGAACATGTCTACCCTTCCTATTACTCCCTCATAAGACTGTAAAGTGATTTTAAATGACTACCATTTTATAGGGGGTGATAGGGATGCAGGTAATATGCTTTTCCTATTACACTTTGGACAGGCAGTTAAGAGGGTTAACAGACCTGCTGCAGAAATCTGTGCGCAAACAATGTACAATGATACAATGTAGGAAAAATTCGAAAGTGGGCGTAGAGGACTCAGCCTGTAACTCTTCTGTGTTGCACAAAGTAAGTACCAGTGACTCGGGAAATAACTCTTAGAATTGCACCAAGAAACAATTCCATTCATGATTTCCAGACGGGCAAGGCACAAAGGCAAACACACATTAGCAGACAGTATTGCCCCATTCAAGCCGAATCATTCCTAATCGCAATTACCCTGTGATGTATAGGTTGCACAAAGATGCCTACAGCAGGTCTACTAACTAACTGGACTGTCTGTCTGGGCTACTGATAACTGAAAAAACATTTTAACTTCACTTTCTTACCCTACAATCAGCTCATCCCACTCCAGCTGATTCTAATATTGAAGACAGAAGGAATCATCTGTGTAGATTTGAGGTCCCAAATGTTCTCAAACCACTTGAATTTCTTTGAAGAAAGTTGAAGGGGCCACTGTAGATGTATTTCCATGCATAAATTGATCCAATAGTGACCACACGGCCAAACTCTCCACATACTTACGTTCCCTCTTTTTAACATTTGTTTATTTGTTTATGAAATTCCCTTTCAAAATGCATTTCTTCCCCCAAATGTAGGCATTTCCATGATGTACACCTAGGCAAAGGAAACACACTGTAATTGTGGTAGAGTCATTTTCTTACCCAATCCGCTCTTGCTCCATCTCCTCCATTTTCTCAGCTCGCGCGATTACCCGGTTGATAATTTCCTTCTCCTCATCGGTCAGATCCTCATGGTTCCTTTGCCTATCCGTTTGATTGGCAGGATGCACTGTCCACCCACTGGCAAGCCTGTGAATCAATGAGAGCACGGTTAGACTGCACATACACTTTACAAAGGCTTAGAACGAAGCTCTGAGTAATGCACAAGAATCAACCGCACTACGGGCCTTAGGTCGCGACCATAAGAGACCTCGACCTCTACATTTGTGGGCTGGGGATCGGGTGGGTGCAACTCCAATGAATTTAAAAAGGCATATTTTGAGGGTGTCTTCGAAGCCCTTGGACTGCAGATGGAGAAATTGGTCTCTACAGTGTGATGGAGACCTGTTTTGAGGTGCAGAACACAAGTATTGTTTCGAACTCGACAGGAAACACTACTTTTTCAAAATGACTATAACCATATATGTAGGATACATATATACATATATATTATTATAGAATGTTTCATCAAACCTTATGTCAGAAAATGCAAAAAATATTTTCCTCCGCAACTCCTTGTTCTCGTCCAGGAAAGTTTGTCACATTTTTCATGCACCTCATTTTTAGCAAAACCAAATGCACATACCATGTAAAATACACTATTTGCTCCCCCTGTGTCTAAAAGTCTCTGCTTTGACTGTCAAGATTCGTTCCCTCTCAACTAGTTTGAAATAGTGCAAACCATAAAAAGTTAGAAAATCTCATCGCCTAACACACACAGAAGATGAACCGCTGTACCCAACATGGGGTAGGGCCGATGAGTGAGAATAGTAGCTTAGGAAAGACACAATAAAATATATACCTTGCATACATTGCAAAACCTCCGCTTGTCTGGCAATTCTCGTTGTTGCAACATCGATAATGTGGGATGGTGGGCAAGCCTTGAGGTTATGTGAAGAGTTTGGGGGACGGGCCTGACAGCTTGTATAACGCAGGGAGACCCTCCAGTTTATAGCGATTTTGAGATCCCGCAAAATGCTGCGAACACAGCTGTTTTGCGCAAAATGCCGCGACAACGGCCGTTTTGTGCAAAAACAGCACCTTTAAAAAAAAAATGTTTTTGTAAAAAACATTAATCTGCAAAAATTGTTTAAAAAAACATTACTCAGGGTGTCAGGTTCTCAACTTTTTTTTCCGCAAGAAATGAAATGCACCAACACATCTCATCACTTGCGCCCAAAAAAAGAGCAGCCCAATCCACAAGGGACACATGAATGGGCCATTTTAAATGTGCGCCCATTCAGATGGCTTTTTTCACCTCCTTGATCAAATAAAGTGGTGTTTCTGCCAATTTAAAATCGCATTACTCATTTCCAAGCAAGATGTACTTTCAAATGTGCAGAAATTGTAGGCAACCCTACGTGCACGGGATGTGAGGGTGCCACTGCATGACAGGGTCTTTCCTGACCCTATCATGCATTTCTTTTAAGGTATGAACCGCTGCTGTGTCGCTTGCATTTCTGTTCCTCAAACAGGATAAAAATGCATTTTTTGTGTGGCATTTTACAGTGGCAGGGCCCTGAAGGGCCTGTCCCTGTGAAAGGCGCTGGGAGCTTGCAGAACACTGTCAGGAGAGCGATTCTATTCAAGGTACTACCCATTTTGATGACAAAAATCGATTGAATGGTACAATTTGACCTATTTCGTCCAGTACTATTTGATCGATTTTGATAAATACCGAACATGTGTTGCGGGGGTGTCACGCGCTCCCCAAGTTCAGTATTATTTGGGTTAGGGGTTGCAGCGGTGTTCCCCATTTCCACAAAATTGGAGGCGGGGACAGAAAAAAAAAGCAAAGAACGAAAAAGGGACCCTGCGAAGTCCGATCCAACCCGCGTTAGAGGGACAGATCTGACAATGCAGGGTTGCAGGGGAAGCGGCAGCGACCAAGCAGTTAAGTAGGGAGGGGGGTGGTGGTGAAAGGTACATTTTGGGTTGTTTGGCTGAAATGCAAATCAATTTGCGGTGAAATGGACTACGGTCAATTCCTCTGCAAATAATTACACTTCGGTCAAACAACCCAGAACACCATTCAAGGCAGCTGGCCAGCGCACAATTTGCGCTACAGCTCAAGCCTGTGGAAATGCGCTGGTCACCTTTGAGAATAAAGTGACCTGTTCATTTCCTAAAATAGGTTGTCTAAAAACAAAGGTGTTCAGTGCAGTCATCCAAGACCCGACTGATCGGTTAACCAACCACAGTATGCTCTTCCTGTTTGGATACACTCTGCGACAAATCCATAAAGCCGCCACAAACGAAGCTAACGTACAGTTTACTATTAATGTGATTCATAGATTAGCCAACATCATGCATTTATTTGTTTCACATTTGACCATTTTGCCTGTGTCGCGCAGGCAAAATGAAAGAAAATGCCCATATATGGAGAAAAAAAATCAAGAAAAAAGGCCTTGATGGCACCTCGGTGTCGAGAGGGCATCAAGGCAGCGTTTATTTTTTTTTTATATATATTTGGCCATTTCTATTATGTTTCCTGCCTGGCACAGGCAAAATGAAAAAAAAGGTTGAATGTGAAAAAAATTAATGCGGCCCTGGTGCCCTCTTGGCACCCGAGCCGCCATCAGGGCCGCCTTTTTCTTTTTCAACTGTGGGCATTTATTTCCATTTTGCCTGCACAGCGCAGGCAAAATGGTAAGAAATGTCCATAGATGAAAAAATAAGTAAAAAAATTGCCATTTCTTCCCGTTTTGCCTGCGCAGCTCGCTGGCAAAATGGGAAGAAATGCCCAATAAAGGAAGATGTAGGAGGGGGCCTACCTTAAGACGTAGCCGCTGCACCACCCAACCTGAGCCTCGTAGTCACACTGGAAACAACCTTAAAGAGAGCTGATAGGATGAAGGGGCAAATGCCTCTCCCATCAGCTTCTTTAAGGTTGCTCCGGTGGCGGTCACTCCCTTTGCTGCACCCAGCCAATCATGTTGTCTGCGGGCGGGGCAGTAAATGATGACTCGGAGGGTGGTGTGGGCAGGCCTGCATGCAGCGTATGCTACGCTGCTTTTTTTCTTGCTTTTCATTACTCATCATTTGCACTCATGCTCTGTGCCCCGGGCAGCCATTGTGGGGCCTGTGGCATCAAGGGGTACTGGCTCGAAAGAAGGGTTGGGGCTGGAGTCTGCATTGGAGCCCAGGCCGGCCTGGCCCTCGCCAGGCTCGCAGAGCTCTAGGTCTGAGGGACAAAACAAAATGAAAAAGAACTGTAAAATTGAAAATATTCAACAAAACCCTCACAAGATTCCAATATCACTCACATAAATATCATTGAATATTTTCTTGAACAAAATCTAAGAAATAAATGAGATAAATAAAAGTGGAAGATATAACCTAGAATGTTAAACTCTACAAACGTTGGGGGTGTCAAATTGTAAAGGCTTAGCAGATTATTAAACACTAAACATAAAACGGTATATAATAAGTGATTAGTAATGTGTGTGTGTATATACATGCATATATATTTATGTATATATATTTTGGTAAAGTGATGCTTTCGGAACATTCATGTTTTTCATTAAGTTAGGCTCCCTAATTATGTTGAAGTGTAACAAATTGGAGCGTTAATAACCCAATTCCTGGCTGCAGTTGTAGTATTACACCCTGTATTTTATTTTCGAAGTTGCGACACCATAACAAAGCTATTTAACACAAAAAAATATTTTACTTTTATATAAGTGCATGTTCAAGTTGTAATATGTTACGCAAACAATGCAAATTCAAGGCTCGGTAGAATCCCACGTGATTCCCTTAAACTGTAAAATGTGGGTTAACATTTCCAATTGAAAAGCAATTACCATAATGCACCGTATAAACAGTTTGTAATCCGTCTACATACGTCCTGCTTACAAAAGGTATCATTTCTATCGTGGCCAATGAACTTCACTGGTGGCAAGGACTCAAGCTCCACCTCCCTAATGCCTGATGATGTGCAACGAGGCGGAAATGTATCTGTGACCTCATCCATGTAGTAAGGTTGTCGACATGCGCTCTGCTTGTAGCAGGAGGCGTTCAGATTGACTTGCATACGGTTACTCATCTCTCATAATGACAGAGGTGAGCTTCTGAAAGGAATGGGCTATAATCATTGCGAACTCGAATGCATTTGTAAGACTAGGCAGCATTCTTGGTGACCCGTGACGAGCAATCGTCTCCCCATCACAACGAATAACTACGTTAAATGCAGGAGATATTTCCAATCACTGGCAAATGTAAGCAGCAACTTGGTTTTGTAAAGTAAGTTTTAAATCATACCATAAAATAAAAAGAAAGCGTGTATGTTGAAGAACAGAAACATTTAACTTCCAACGGGCATTCAAGCACTAATATTTGTCGATGAAGTGGGTGGAAAAGGTAGGGAGGCACAGAAGAGGGTGACGGAGAAGTTGAGGGAGTAGAAGGGTTCTCTTGCAAGGTGAGTAGACTTTAAACTGGTGAGTCTCAGATGCCATTCTGTTGTGTTCAAGTAATTTATTGATTTTGTATAGAGGATTAAAGTTGAAGGGAAAACATAGGTGTCAAGATGGAAAACAAAAAGATAACCTGAAAATGTTTTGAAAAACAGCATACATAGAGAACCAGCAATACAGAAGAAAACAAATGAAATAAAACAATAACATAACCTGTCTGCAAAGTCCTTATCAAGGACTGCTAAGTTATAGTTGCATGGGTCCCAGTAAACTCAAGCGGTGCATCTCAGAAATGTCTCAGTTCCCACAAAAGGTGCAATGCATTCCAGCTGTCCTTAATTTACTTGAACTACCAAGATCTACTTTGCTTATGTGTTTAGTAAGACTCGAGCCTACAATAAAAGTCAAATGTTGAAATGCATTGAATGCCCCTCTGAACTTCAATCAGTCTAGTTCACGTTTAGGAAAAGGGCAAGGGAGGATTCTTGAAACTGGAGAAGTGAACCTTTGTGAACAGAAACATGTTATGACGTGTTCAAATGCAAGACCTCCAGACTGTCGTTGAACATTCAATACCAATGCACTCAGTAGTGACGGTGATGAGAGAACCTGAGAACAAGGGGGTGGGAGGTGCAAGAAAAATCTGCTGAGGAAAGGGTTTGGGCTCACGTTACCAAGCAGTCTGAGATATATGTGCAATGGTGAAATATTTTGTCCAAACAAAAAAAATGGCACTTTGCAGATGCAATATTCTGTAATACAGAGTAATGACTTCAATCTATGGAATATAACTCAGTGTATTCATGTAAAGGTCACACATGCTTGTGATTGATATATTGATATTGTAGAAGAATCAACAACTTCATTTTATTTGGAATTACAAATTGGAATTAGGAGTCCACTTAAGACAGAATCCTTCTATTTCTGCGCAAAGTTACTGGGAAAAATGCTGTTATTTATTTAAATTGACGTTATTTTCCTTGGGAATGGGGGAGGAACTAACTTCTTTCCTATTTCACATTGAGGATTAATAAACTCTATTCAGGATTGTTCTTTTATTTAAACAATGGTTCTCACAGGGCAAGAGGTTAATCAATCGCTGCAAAACTGTGAGTCATGTTGTTCAGTGTGTTCACAAAACAGATATGATATGCTTCTTAGAAAAATCAGGGAAATAATAATTGTTTACTGTCAGCAGAGACTAATATGCTCTACACAATCATAGAATCTAGACCATTATATTTTAAATATACTTCCACAAAGTTTCCTGTACAAGTCCAGCCCCCACACCCCTATTGACATCAATTGTTACCAGGGATCCCCTCAAATACTTTCAGTTGCTAACTGGTATATAACTAATTATAGGGCGATTCATCTAAATGGTCTAGGAATATGGTTATTACATGTCTGGTTTGTCTTTCAAAGGCCAAGAACAGTTAAAGATATCCACAGCTCAAAGCAACTCTCACTGGCAAGCTCCCTCTTCCATTCTCTCCCCCTACTCCCACATCACTCTCAAGAAATGTGGTTCTATCTTCTGAAAAACGTCTGCATTCAGCTCCCTCTGGAAAAGGCATTGATAAGTAAACTTTCTATTTGCTTCTTTAATTTGGAACCCCAATCTGAATTTCTCCTCTAAGGCATGCTCTCTTTGCTGCTTTCCCAAAATATCTCTCATCTTCCTATCTGGTTATCATCAACTACCCAGCAAACTCCACCCAGGGAGCATCGCTTGACAACGTAATTTTGGATTGACAAGAGCCTGTGATAGGTTTCATTTACTTTCTTGCACCTGTAAGCATCTAACTCGTTGCTTTGATTGGTTCAATTAATTGTACATGTCATAAGGAAATGCGTTTTTCTGTGTGTTAGCCCTCAGTGCAGGAATTATGACAAATTTGGACAGAAATATGTCTCTGCCTCATCATTTCTTGCATGCACATGTGCCACTGGTATGGTGTATAAATTCAGATGCACAAGAACATTCTGAATTCATAGACATCCTTCATGTTTATGTAGTTATATACATCACATTTTTAAAATATGCAAATGTATTAATTCATACATTTTAATATATTCTTCTTCTATGAATGTGACAGCGGATACACCACTGAATTTAAATGCAGTCTCAATTTCTAAATATAACAAGGGTTCATAAATCAGAACTTAAAATATATTTAATTTTTTAGTACTTTAAATGCATTTGTCTATTGCACTTCTACTGTATAATTCAGCTTGAATAATGTGTGCTGCTAATGTCTTAGTATCAATAAAGAGATCTGGTTTGTTCAAAACAAAAGATCCTTTTTAATAGGATCATTAATGGACAGACTCACCTTTTACAAGTTGCTGTTTTGCTCTGCTAGGTCAAGGTCAAAGGTCTGTGGAGAGACCTGTTGCTCTGAAGGGGCCATTAGTGGCTCACTAGTGGCTGAATATATGTGACTTTGTTCTCCACTTAAAAGTACAAGTCACAAAGTTCAGATGATTTCTATATGTAGCTCACATTTAGTTCTATTTTCTTAGTATTTTAAAACAATTCCTTTGTCCTGTCTACACACAGGTCTGCCCATGCATCTTTTATGACCTCTTAAGTGCTAAGGATGAATACATTTGTCCAGAATTCCAATAAGGAGTCAGTGTAGGCTCCACCCAATTTGGCAATTTAGTGGTTAATAGCTTAGTCACTGATTGGGTCAGTTTTACAGAAATCTAACACTAGCATGCCTGGTCTTAAGAAAGTGCTATATAAACTAAGTTGACAATTTCAAGGTTATGTGTAAAAAGGAAAGAATACTCTTTCAATAATTGTTCCTAGTAATGACAATTTAATAATGTGTAGGCCTATCAACACTTTTAACTGAACCTGTCTAATAACTTGTAAAACACATTGGGCCTGATTTACAAAAATGTTTTAAAATGGGAAAGTCCTGTTGAAATTTTTTTCCTAAATCAGGTTAATACTCTATTATTGTCTTCTTGCAGAATACTTAAACATTATTTGACATGTTTTCCTGTTCTTCATGCAACATGTCTGCTTAGATACAGAAACAATGTTACATTAGCAAATTCCATTTTTGAAAGACAACAAATGTTTTCGTTTTGTTTAATATTAGCCAACATGGTGCAAAGCTATACGGGCAGTCAAAGTGCATCTTGTTTAATGAAAGACAATGAAAAATGTGATCTAAAAACTCTACAACAGGCTTATTTCTATGTTCATTGATACCAAGTGCACAAACACCAGTACGTTTGAGAAAATACGCAAGTCCTGAACTGAAATGGTAACGTGGTGGGAAAGCTTAAGAGTCAACTAATTAGTGCAGGCAA
Organism: Ambystoma mexicanum; assembly: GCF_040938575.1. Classification (NCBI taxonomy): domain Eukaryota; kingdom Metazoa; phylum Chordata; class Amphibia; order Caudata; family Ambystomatidae; genus Ambystoma; species Ambystoma mexicanum. The sequence continues at coordinate 1,432,701,224 of NC_090932.1, forward strand.
ATGAACATTGTGGAAAAGTAGAGCAAGATGCGCTAAAGTCTAGAACCTAGAGGGAGGATCACCATAAGCAGAAAATACACCAATTTGAATTTCATCATGGACCCTTGTGGGGCTTTTTATAAAAGCATCCCAGGCAAATGAACATTGTCAGAAGAAAAAAAAGAGCAAGTTGCTATATTTGGAGAAAAGAACAATCTGCATTACATTTTCGAATGTGGAGGGAAGTCGCTCAAGTGCACAACAACAGGACTTCGAATTGGAAAGACTGAGAAAGACAGTATCCAATCTCGAGACTTGTTTCAAAGCTATGCATCAATGAACATTCGGACATTCTCGTGGTAAATACAGTCAAGTACACAATGACAAGCTGTACATGTGAATATCATTGTCTATAAGTAGTATTTGGAATCTGGTAATGCTCCAGGTAAGAGCCCAGGCAGGGAGATCAGCTGCATACATTCAAGGAAGTAGAAGGACCTCCACTTTTGGTGTGCATCGATAGAGGCAGTTGGCACTTCAGCAGAAAATACCTCAGTGAGATTAGAGCTTGTCCCAGACCGCTGTGTTCAGATGGTAGTCACAGCTCTGAATCCCACCAAGGCTGATTTAGCCCTTCATCCATCTGAATTTGAAACATTGAGTAGGATTGAATTGGTTATGATCACACCTACAGTTACAGAACATGAAATAATGGTAGAAGGCTGAATCCATCATACCGCACTCTATAAAATACATGATATTCTTTTTATTATTAGCCAGGCCTGGGTGTTTGGGTGGCAAACTGCAACCAACTGGCATACCTTGTCTCTCTCTTCAAGTGTTTGGTTGAACCAACCCTACAGGTAAACGTCATACCAGACATTTGTATTCCTTAAAAACAGGCATATAGTCCCATCAAAACAAAATAGGGAGTGAAGATGCTAAGAAAAAATTTGATACAAAAGACACATAGAAGCTTGTCCTCTGCTTCCTTCCAGATAGCTTCATGGGTATGTTCTGATCAGTGTTATAACTATAAAAATACGACGGGCAGGAGCTCTAATGTTAATACTGTCTGATCTGTAGAGGAACCTTAGAGTAAAAAAGCAATTTTTATTTATTTGAATTAATTCCTAAGTGCAAAGAAGTATGTATTACAAAAGATATTGGTTTTAAAATACACTTTACTCACCAGGAAACTGACCTGTTAAGTATGAGATTACTTCTCTACGTTCTAAAAAGCATTTTTACTTTCAACTTCAAAAAACAGAATGCAAACTACTCCAAGTACAAAATCTTATCCTGGGACCTGGGTGAAGTCTGCTATGATCCTGGTATTTAATATTTTAAATCTGGTGTGGCTTGTGGGATGTTTTACCCATGCATACAAGCCCTACCATAAAACTGTGCAGTACCGGCATGGAAAACATCATGATGGCCAGAAATCCCCAGAGAGTGCACAGGGAAAACATGAAGAATAGGCTGCCACCCATTTTTGCCTATGTTGTGAGCACAGGAGGACACTGCCTAAAACCACCATTGGGCTACACACAGAGTAGCCTGAAACCATTGGGAATGGCAATGCTGATTGCCAAAAAAGCAACTCAGAACTGTGGGGAATTCATTTTCTTAATCCCAAAAATGGTTGCATTACCTGTACTCACCACTATCAGAAAGCCGGCGTTTTAAAACCACCAGACTTTTGTGTAAAACTGAACAAATGAACCAAAACCAGGCCATGGAAAGACTTGCTAAGAGGTGGATACAATGTAAAACTATATTCTGAAATGACTTGAAGGAAGTAATTATTTAATGTATATGTAAAAATTGTAAGTGATTTAAACTGGGAACAAAAAGTGACATTTAGCTGAAACCTGGCTTAATGAAACTGGATTCTGCCTGACAACTACCCCCGACAGGAGTTGAAACCTGCTCAGCCACTCTTCCCTTGCCAAAAGGAGTTGTCACCTCTCTGATTAGATTAGGGGTGGAGCAGCTGGGGACTACAGGGAGTTGAACAAAGGCATTTTTCTGTGAACATTTTGAGAGGCGTTAGGACCCTGTGGTGTATTCTGGGGGGTTGCTAGCGGAAAATAGAGTCTCACTCCAAATGTCTGCATGTTAAAAATCTGACACTTCATCAATTAATGTCCATACTCCTTGCGCACATGTGTGTCATTTTGGGTAAATGTCCGATATTGCAAAACCAGTTAAAAAGCGCAAAATGTTGTCATTTTTGAATGCAAGCCCCCAGGAAGATCAGAGGCGGACAAGCATGGACCATAAGGAATATATAATGTGCACATGTAATTTCAACAAATTGTATATCTGGGAAGGATGCATTTGAATCAAATATAGATATGTGGGCAAACTGACCAGGGGAGGATCCTCTGACCCATAAACAGACTTCATCATGCTGACAATCCATTTCCTTCCCCCAATTATGGGAGAGGGGAGAATTGGGCCAATGACGAGTAGAGAGGGGCAGGCTTAGCTAGGCCCAGGCACACACCCATTTTCAAAACACATAAAAAGAGACTGCTGGGACAGGTAGAGACATTCAATTCCATTTGCTGCGGAGCATGCTGACCGACGACTTCACATCCAGAGATCCAGACAAATCCATCAATCTCCAAAGACCAGAACCTTACTTCAGAACTTAAAGCAAGGGCCTAAACCCACAAACTGAGAACTCTTCTCAGCAGGCCTCAGCAACCTTAAAATCATTTGCAACTATTCCAGCGAGTTGTTTGAATTCTTTTGCCAAGAACAATTGCCAGAGACCAGACCAGAGATCCAGAGTGACCCAGACCGCTGTGAGCAGAACCAGAGAGCTGACCCAGATCACTGTGAAGTGCCGAGACCAGAACCGGAGTCCAGTCCAAAACCTGACCAGATCTGTGGCGAGGCCTATTTCAAATTTATATTGTGAGTACCTAGCAGAACTGTGCAGAACCAATCTCTTAGTTAAAATAATCTAATCCAAACTATTTTAAACTAAGTAGAACTGCCTCCTAGAAATCGTATCATCTGTCATTTTTAAAGCTGCACAACTGTCGCCTGTCAATTCTGCAGCTGCAAGCTGTCATTTGGATTTTACTTTAAATCTGAAAAACAACCTTTACAAAATCGTTCATATCTCTGGAACCGTTTGTCCTAGGAACTTGGTTTAACTTTCCTCTGAAAGCTTAGAATCTCAGCTTTCCAACGAACCTAATCACGATTCACGCACTCGCGAATTTTGCCGCGATTTGCGATTTGACCATCCCTGAATCATTGCTAAAGTGAGCCTGAGCTCATCCCAAGTATCTCTCACTCACCCTGAACCTCCTAAAGGAATTAAAAGCATTTTCAGCATATTTCTCACTTCATTGCCACCACATTCAAAGCACTTGGGCCTGTGTTTTAAAACTCATACCGGTTTTCTCTAAGCTTGCTGGGGTGGGAATTGAATTTCGTATTGCATTTGGTTGCATTCCTGAGAACTGTGTGCTCCTCTTTCCATCTCCTTCCATTTCTTACATTGCCTAGGGGAGGGGGGTGAATTGCCAGATAAAAAGTGATTATCTTATCTTTTGCTAAAATCATAACAAGTATTTCTGTACTGCATTTTATTCCTCATTGCTTTTCCCTTGAAATCATAAAAGTATTTTTGCTACTTTATCCATCCTATACTAACTCCACATTGATTGTAAAGAAGTGTGCTAGTGCCAGATTACCCATTGTTAATCAACATCATATGTTTAAGTGTACTGTTAGATATTAATTTATTATAAAGTGTGATGCATGTATATTGTTTAAATTCTCAAATAAACCTTTTAAACTTGCAAAACAGAACTACTTCTTGGCTCAGTGGGGTCAGGGGGATTCTAAGAGAGGGGTGTTATATAGGGGTAGTCATCCAGAACTCATGAACTGGACATAAAGATATATCAATAAGGGTTTCCATTCAGTATCCCAGACTAGGCATTGACTTAGCTGTAGTGTTGAATTGAATCCTCTTACAAATTGGGGGCTCGTAGCCGGGGATTCCGGATTAGATCTATCACTTGTGCAGATTAATACAGTGTGCTAACTGACAAGATACATACATCCGGTCGGATCACCACGCTGTGTTACGCTGTAAAGCACTCCTCAAAAGGACGCTCTAAGGGAAAGGTCTGTTTTGCAAAAATAAAATACTAATTTCTGTAAGTCAGGACAGAAATCAATGTCTAGAATGACGACCTTGGTAGACATGAAAATAGCGAGGGAGCACCTCTTACATAAGCTATTTGTGAGAGGTGACTGGACTCATCAGGACCAAACGGTCTGGTTGCAGGCAATCGCGCAACAGGTCACTGAAACAGGGTCAGATATATGGAGAGATCAGGGTCCATTACATGTGACAAATGTGCTGAAGGCCAAGATCTGGCAAGTAGGCAACAGCTGGCGTTAGAAAAGGCCCAATCTGACCTGGTCTCTTCTGAGCAGAGGCTGCAGAGGAGCCAGGAGTCAGAAAATGATAGTAGGCAGTATATCATTAAAATAAAAGAGGACATGGATAGACTGCAACAGGAGAAGGCTGACCAGGATACCAGATTTCTGGCCTTGCAGAAGGAGTACCAAGAAGGTTTGGACTCCCTTCTGCAGAGCCAGAAAAAGCTGGAGCAACAACTGGACTTCAACAGGGCATGCACAGAGCAGGTAGCCACCCTGCAAATTTGATTAGACAGAGAGAAAGAGGAAAGCAATACATTGATTCTGAAAGACCTGGATACCCAGGAAGAGTTTGATCAGGAGCGCCAGAAAGCTGGTGCCTTCCAAAGGCAAAGGGACGACCTGGCGGCACAGATGCAGGCTCTTAGTCAGGAAAGGAATACCTTAGGCCAGGAAGTCTGCCACTTAAAAAGGAAAAGGGAAGAAAATCACCTGGCCCTCCAGGGACTGGGTGACCTCCAAAAAGAACACCAGAACTTGTTAGAGCACACCAGGAGGGTGGAGGATGCTCTGGCAAGAAAGGAGCAGGCCAATAGGGACACAGCTCAGGAGGTAACCCTCCTGCAGCAGAGACTGGCCCAGTACTCCAGGACCAATCAGGAGGCACAGAGAGAAAATGAGGCTCTCTGTCAGCACAATGGTAGGCTCCAGCAACAGGTAGCGATACAGGAGAGACTGATAGAGTCTAGTAAGGCCTTAACTGAGGAACTGAAAGCACAGGCTCTTGCATTGCAACAGGAAGCAGGGGCAGATAGAGATGAGGTTCGCTGGGAAAGAAACTCCTGAGCATAACCTCAGGAGCCCTAGTACCACAGGCCTTCATCTCTCCCAGTCCCTGGACTCTGCCACCCCCATGTCCCCTCGCGCACATGAGCCCATGGCCACGTGGATGGCAGATTACTATCCAGCTAGAAGCATGGGGCTCATAGGCCAGTACCAGCCAGAAATGGATGGGCGGGTATCCGGGTATGGGCACCCAAGCACAGTGCAATTTAGTGGGGAACCCCAGGAGAGTAGGCCCATTAAGGGCATCCTGAAAACCTCTGCCCAGTTAGGTCAGTGGGGGGATACCCAGCAAATCCTGGTAGCAGGAGGGATCTGAAGACTCCTCTGAGTGTCACAGGACACAGGAGACCAGGTCCCCACATTCTGCCAGCCATTCCCAGGCTCGCAGAATCCGGGAAAACCTGGAAGATCAGACAGGCACCTCTGGGAGCAGCGCTTCTGAGTCGGAGGATGAATGGACCAGGGTTACCCGAACCAAAAAGGCCAATAAGGCAAAAAGGGCCTTGCTTAAGGACCCATTGAAACAAATAAAGGCAATCAGGAGTGTCATCACTCCTTATCATAAGAACGCCAAGTATTCCATTTGGGAACACTTGGAGCTCTATGAGCAAATGATGGAGACTTTCCATTTGAAGGACAGCAGTAGCTGCATCCAGTACGTCAAATGGACATTCTCCCCAGAATACTCCAGTTACTTTGCGGGGCTGGAGGACCAAAATCATTTAAGAGGTCCACCTATAAGGCGGCCATCTTGAAACATTTTTCTGTTCACAGAAATCCTCAAGAGGCTCGCAAGGCAGCCTACAATTTGCAATGTGGGGAGGATCAGGCCCCACAAGAGTTTGTGCAAGAATTAAAACATGCTTTTGCGCAGACCACCAGAAGGGTGCGCACGGATAGCAGAGAATTTATCAATATGTTTTTCCATGCCTTACCCAAATACATAATGACCCAGCTCGTGAGAGATTTTCATGAGAAAAGATCTTTAGACTGGGTCATTGAACAGGCTACCCGGATCTATGAGGTGCAGAAGCCTATCGAAAATAAAAATAACGTGCCGAAAAATCCCAAAACCAACAGCACCCCTGCTGCTGCCAAGGTGGCAGAAGTATAGGTTGCCCCCGTTTTAGATTTGGAGATGGGGGGGCCTAAAAACCTGCCTGCACCAAATAATTCACAGCCCAGAAGGCCCTCGGGCCAGTCACAGACAGGAAGTCGAGGAGATAGTCCCACAAATGGGGTCCCCCGCTCCCCTGACTATGTAAGTCCCCGCTACAGGGGAAACCGACCAATCCTGGGTTATGTGTGGACTCCTCCAGCCCAAGGGGGGGATCCACCAGGCAAGCACCTGACCCGGGGAACTTCCCTCCTAACTTCCCCCAGGAGGGCAGAAATTCACCAAATCCTGGGCAGAACTTTTTTCCCAGGTATCCACCCAATTTCCAACCCCAAAACCATCCATCCTTCTTTCCCCATCCCTGAGCCCAGACAACCTAATCCAGGAGAGGGGAGGCCAAGGGTGGAGGGGTACCCAAATCTTCCCAATCCGGGTATTACCAGAGAAGGGATAGCTACCCTTCCCGGGATCAGCCCAGGGGAGAAAATAGAGCCCCGTATCAGCCTGAGCGGGTTTCACAACTTAAGCGCCAGGTCCAAAATATGGCACGGGATCTGGGTCACATACTGAGGGCTCAACAGAACAACTGCAGAACTTTGACGGGAAGGAAATTCACGTTGAGGGGACTGCAGACTTGGACATTAAAATTGGGCGACACAAGGTGAAACACCCGGTCATAGTAGTGACTCCAGAGGGCACCCCTTGTTTACTAGGGAATGACCTCCTGAGAAGGTTGTCACCCCTAATAGATTGTGTGAACAAGGTCCTCTGGACCCAGACTAGCCGACCAATAAAATTAAAACAGAGTGTCAACCATGTTAGTTTAAACGGCACCTGCCACATGGTTGAACAAAAATCTGACCACGTAGAATTTCACTTCCGGAACAACCAAACTCCAGACGTGACAGTAATAGCAGTAGGACAACAGACTGGTGATGGGGGGTCCTCTCTATTTCTGAAAATCAACCTTCCTTCCAGTTTAAGGTGGTATTCCACACTGGAAGGAAACACTCTGAAATTCTTCACCAATCCACAATCAGAAACTCCCACTCCTATAATCCAGAAAGATGTGAAGTCAGCTCAGAGCCTGGTTGATATTCAGCAAATTGGAGAGCAGTTGTTCATCCCTGTCCAGTTAAATGATGGGAGGGACTCTGTTCTCGCTCGAGTGTGTGTGAACAACGGTAAGAGCTTCATCAGCGAAGCCATGTTCCGCCAACTCACAAAAGATCCAGCCATTCCCACATTCAAACTGATAGACAAATGGGAAATGGACCTGGAAGCACCTAATTCCAAACATCTCCTGCCAAGCAAGTGTATGCTCAAAATCTCCATTGGCAACAAGAGCATAGTCCATAATTGTTGGGTCGTGCGAGACGTCACTGCCGCCTTTTACTTAGGCAGTGACATTCTCAATCGCTTTGCCATTAGTTTGGACCTTATAAACTTCAAAGCTTGGTCCCGATTAGCGGATAATCCCATGGGCTTTGATGATCCAGAAAAAGCATTTAGGTCAGCTCAATTGCTACCTTATGCAGTTGAAATTCAGATCAAAGAGGAAGTCACCATCCCAGAAAGGACCCGACAATTCTCCCTGGAAGTGAAAGTTAAAAGAGGACAAAAATTGAAAAACCCTGATCCTTATATTCTTTTAAATGCTTCTCTCCAACAGCAAGGGTTAGGGGTAAACCCAACACCATCGCAGTATCGGTGTTCTATGTACAAGCGCCCTGATGCCTGCGGGCTATCGGCGCTATATAAAAACTAAATACATACATACAAATACATACCATTAGTCAACATAGAACATGACACCATTCCAATAGAGGTGGATAACAGCGACTTAAAGAGTATTACTCTAGCCGCAGGCACCATTATTGAAATGGCGATTGATGACCGACATTTCTCCATTGATTTAGGAAATGAACTGTTAGGACCAATCCCCAAGGACTGTTTTGACAGTGACAGTGAGGACAATACAACACCAGACAGGATTTTCACCCGGCATGGGGGAACTTCCTGGTGTACACTTCTTGCCCTTATGGTAAGGAAGATGTGACTTGTGACTTCAGGAGGGATGAGGTGATTTTCCAGGTCCATGAGGGCTGCCTTTCCCACCTGAAGCCTCCAGTCCAAATCAGCACTCTGACCAGGGACTTCTCCACCCAGCTGGAGGAGGCCGCTGAGATGGCCAAACCAGAAGTCTTTCCAGGATTCAGGCAGATGGTGGAAGAGAGAGTCAACCTAGCTGATGCCTGTGAGACTCTGGAACAGAAGCAAAAGTTGAAACAAGTTTTCTTGGATTTCCAAGATCTCTTTGCGGTAGACTCGTATGACTGTGGTCGCACCGACATCCACACCACAACAATTCTCACGGACCCTGGAATGACTCCAGTGTTTGTGAAGCAATATCGCTTGCCTCTCGCATCCATGGAGTCCCTTACTGAAATAATTAAGAACCTTGAGTCCCGGGGAATAATCTGTCCAGTCCACAGCACTTTCAATAATCCGGTGCTGGGAATATTGAAGCCAAACGGCCAGTGGAGACTCTGCGCCGACCTTAGGGAGCTCAACAAACGGGTCCATACGTCCCGATGTCCTCTGCCCTACATTGACCAAGGGCTGGCCCAGATTCAGGAGTCACAGGTATTCACAGCAATAGACCTGACCAATGGATACTGGACCGTGCCTGTCAGTAGGGAGGACCATACAAACTGGCTTTTACCTTTGGGGGCCAGCAGTACACATGGACCCGGACTACCTTTGGATACCTCAAATCCGGCAACGAATTCAACATTTTCCTACATAAGGCCATGCCCGACCTGGGCGCGAGGGGTAACCTGGCTTATGTAGATGATGTCCTCAACAAAAGTTCATCTGTGGAGGAACACATAGCGGAGATCCGTTATTTTCTGACACAGTTGAGGGCCGCCGGAGCAAAACTTTCCTTTCAGAAAGCACAGTGGTGTAGAACCCGTGTTAATTTCTTGGGGCATGAGATTACTCCTCAGGGTCTCTGTCCCCAAGAAAAGAAAGTGGAAGCACTCCAGAAACTGAAAGACCCCACAACTCTGCGGGAACTAAGGAGCCTCCTTGGACTGACTAATTACAGCAGAAAGTTCATTGAAGGCTATGCAGAGATCACTAGATCCCTGATTCATCTCTTGAAGGGGGTGGGGTCAAGTGGGAATGGGGTCCAGAACAATCCGAGGCAGTAAGACAACTCAAAAGAAGCCTCTCACAAGCGCCTTGCCTAGCTTACCCTGTCAGAAACAAAGAGTTCTTCCTGGAGACGGGGTTCTCTAATACGTGCTTGACGGCAGTATTATACCAAAAGCATGACAAGGTCAATAAAGTAATCTCCTATGCGAGCAAAACTTTATCCTCTGTGGAGGAAAAATTCAACGATTGTGAGAAGGCACTCCTGGCAACGGTGTGGGCATTGAAGAATTACCGCCCGTTTATCCAGGGGGAACACATCATAGTGGAGACTCCACACCAGCCTCTGTAATATCTCCAAAGTGACAGAATCCGGGCCGGAAATGTGAGTAATTCCCGAATTACTTCCTGGATTCTGTCAATGCAAGGCTTTCCTGTGGAGGTCAGATATGGCCAAAACAAGAAGAGTCCCCTCGCGCAAGGTCTGGCTGACTTGCATGATTGTGCCAGAGAAAACTGTCTTGAGGATGAAAGTCTAAAAATTAAGGACAACACGGAGACATACCTCAATTCCCCACACAAAGTCTTTGAAGAAGACAAGTGTGAGGGAATGCCCACTGTCTATGTGGATGGATGCTCTTACCATGTTGACAACAATGGGGAGAAAGAACTGGTGGCCGGCGTAGGGAATGCATGGGTGAAGGAGTTTCCAGAACCCTCGGCTGGATACAAAATTGGTCCCTGAAGTAGTCAGGTGGCAGAATTGATGGCTGTGCATCAGGCCATCCTCACTGCTGTCCAACATCAACTCCACGAACTGGTCATAATCACCGATTCGGATTATGTACGGAACGGGTTCGTGGAGCACCTGGTTAATTGGAAAACCAGAGGCATGTTATGTGCTAATAACAAACCCCTGAAGCATGGGAAGTTAATCCAAAACATTGATGATCTGGTCACCTCGAATGGGATGACCATCTACTGGAAGAAGATCAAGGGTCATTCTAAAGTAGAGGGACCAGACAAAACTGGAAATGACTTAGCTGATCAGCTGGCCAAAACCGGGGCCATCCAAGGGGTCCCTGTTGGGGGAAATCCAGGTCACTGCTATCACTAGGTCCCAGACAAATGCTCACAATGAACTTTCAACTGCCCAATGGAGTAAGGAGACCCCTGATGCTGATTTAATTACAGCTTAGAAGAAGGATCCAATTATTGGTAAGTTTTACCAACACCTTGAGGACCCTGAGAACTTTCCCCTGACGGATACCGATTACATTGGGAAAGAGGACCTAAGAGTGTTGATGAAATGTCCAAAAATGTTCCGAATCCAAGACGGTTTGCTGGTAAGGAAATCCAAAGCTGGCCACGATCAGTGGGTGGTTCCTACCTCATTCCGAAGCCTGATGTTAAGTCACGCCCATGATGCGGCCACGGCCGGTCATAGGGGGTTTCACACAACACTGGAAATCTTAAGAGAGGTTGCATACTGGCCACACATGGGGCAGGACCTCGACCAATACTTCAAGGGGTGTCTTGTGTGTGCACAATCTCAGCCATCATCCCTCACACACCGTGCGCCTCTCCAAAAGAGGGGGATGACACTGCCATGGTCAGATTTGCAAATCGACTTTGTAGGCCCTGTAATCCGCTCGTCTAGAGGAAACAAGTACATGTTGACCGTTACATTCTTGTTTACCAAGTGGGTGGAATGTCTCCCGGCCCCAAATTGCAAGGCAGAAACAGCAGCTGCCCTGATGATTAACCACATCTTTTCCCGTTTTGGTCTACTGAAAGGATTGAGTCAGACAGAGGTAGCCACTTCACCAGTGAAGTAATGACAAAGATGTGGGAGATACTGGGGGTTAAAAGGAAGCTACATATTGCTTACCGGCCAGCTCCTTCTGGAGCAGTAGAGAGATACAACCGAACCATTGTGAGCATCTTAAAAAAGTTTGTGGCACATTCTGGGATATCCGATTACTTCTGGTCCTAATGGCCATCAGATCTACCCCTTCATCTGCAACCAAAATGTCACCATTTGAGTTGATGACTGGACGCAAGATGGTGCTTCCCCAGCATTTGCTCTACAGAACCCAAGAGCAAACGTTGATAAATGCCTCCACAACTCATGAGTATGTGGAGAATTTAAGGAAACACCTTCAACATGCTTTTGCCTATGCTCAGCGGAATATAGAAAGATCAGCCGAGAGCATGAAGACCCACTATGATTTAAAAACTACCCGAAAGTAATATAAGGTGGGTGATCGGGTCTATCTATACAATTTCCAAAGGAACCAGGCCAAACAGTGAAAATTCTTGCCTACATGGAAGGGACCATTTGAAATTATAGACAAAATCTCCCCTGTTGCATTCAAGATCCGCATCCCCAAAGGCAGTTTGGCGGAAGGGGAAGACAAGTGGGAACATATAAATCAGCTAAAGTGTTGCCATCCCAGGGACACGCTGCAGCAACTGGAGGAGTCCTCTGCAATACCAGAGGGGGCCGCTCCAGAGTAAGTCAGTTCAAACTCTAAAATATTCCACATATCAAAAATATAGTAACGTAATGCAACTGTGCCCTGTTATATATTGTTTTTAAAATCAGACTGCAAAATGCATTTGGATGTATAAAATGTACATGTTCGCCACACAATTAATAGTGGTGGGAAAATGTCTAGGAATGTGTATTGCCGCTTTGCTTTATCATCCTAGGAGAGATGAAACCATGGAAACTGACCAAGGAGGACGACCGGGGACCGGGAGCAGAGACCCGTGGGGCCCAGGGTACCGCCCAATCCTCCCATCAGGACCAGCAAGGAGAACTGATTGATCGACTGGAGGGAGTAAAAGATGCTGAACTGTGCCGTCCATGGAATTGGAAAAAGAGGAGGCAAACATCCCAGATCTTGTGAGTTCCATCAGCGAAAGGACAGAATGGCCATCGCAAGAGGGGGGGCTTGTGGGATGTTTTACCCATGCATACAAGCCCTACCATAAAACTGTGCAGTACCGGCATGGAAAACATCATGATGGCCAGAACTCCCCAGAGAGTGCACAGGGAAAACATGAAGAATAGGCTGCCATCCATTTTTGCCTATGTTGTGAGCACAGGAGGGCACTGCCTAAAACCACCATTGGGCTACACACACAGTAGCCTGAAACCATTGGGAATGGCAATGCTAATTGCCAAAAAAGCAACTCAGAACTGTGGGGAATTCATTTTCTTAATCCCAAAAATGGTTGCATTACCGGTACTCACCACTATCAGAAAGCCGGCGTTTTAAAACCACCAGACTTTTGTGTAAAACTGAACAAATGAAACAAAACCAGACCAAGGAAAGACTTGCTAAGAGGTGGATACAATGTAAAACTATATTCTGAAATGACTTGAAGGAAGTAATTATTTAATGTATATGTAAAAATTGTAAGTGATTTAAACTGGGAACAAAAAGTGACATTTAGCTGAAACCTGGCTTAATGAAACTGGATTCTGCCTGACAACTACCCCCGACAGGAGTTGAAACCTGCTCAGCCACTCTTCCCTTGCCAAAAGGAGTTGTCACCTCTCTGATTAGATTAGGGGTGGAGCAGCTGGGGACTACAGGGAGTTGAACAAAGGCCTGTCCTGGACTCAGGCAAATGTTATATTGGGGCGTCGTAAAAGTGGCTTCCTCTTAGGGGAAACTGGGAGGGGCAGTGCCTCTGCTAGCAGCTGAGCTTGGGGGAAGTGGATAAACCAGTTATTCCACCCTGTGATGTGGCAGGCCACACCCCTTTTTGACCAGGGCATAATTTTAAAAAGATAGATAACTCATAGTGCAGACTTGTCAGAATTATATAAGTAATATCATTATTTTTGTGATTTTTCTATGAACATTTTGAGAGGCGTTAGGACCCTGTGGTGTATTCTGGGGGGTTGCTAGCGGAAAATAGGGTCTCACTCCAAATGTCTGCATGTTAAAAATCTGACACTTCATCAAATAATGTCCATACTCCTTGCGCACATGTGTGTAATTTTGGGTAAATGTCCGATATTGCAAAACCAGTTAAAAAGCACAAAATGTCGTCATTTTTGAATGCAAGCCCCCAGGAAGATCAGAGGCGGACAAGCATGGACCATAAGGAATATATAATGTGCACATGTAATTTCAACAAATTGTATATCTGGGAAGGATGCATTTGAATCAAATATAGATTTGTGGGCAAACTGACCAGGGGAGGATCCTCTGACCGATAAACAGACTTCATCATGCTGACAATCCATTTCCTTCCCCCAATCATGGGAGAGGGGAGAATTGGGCCAATGATGAGTAGAGAGGGGCAGGCTTAGCTAGGCCCAGGCACACACCCATTTTCAAAACACATAAAAAGAGACTGCTGGGACAGGTAGAGACATTCAATTCCATTTGCTGCGGAGCATGCTGACCGACGACTTCACATCCAGAGATCCAGACTTCAAATCCATCAATCTCCAAAGACCAGAACTTTACTTCAGAACTTAAAGCAAGGGCCTAAACCCACAAACTGAGAACTCTTCTCAGCAGGCCTCAGCAACCTTAAAATCATTTGCAACTATTCCATCGAGCTGTTTGAATTCTTTTGCCAAGAACAATTGCCAGAGACCAGACCAGAGATCCAGAGTGACCCAGACCGCTGTGAGCAGAACCAGAGAGCTTACCCAGATCACTGTGAAGTGCCGCGACCAGAACCGGAGTCGAGTCCAAAACCTGACCAGATCCGTAGCGAGGCCTATTTCAAATTGATATTGTGAGTACCTAACAGAACTGTGCAGAACCAATCTCTTAGTTAAAATAATCTAATCCAAACTATTTTAACCTAAGTAGAACTGCCTCCTAGAAATCATATCATCTGTCATTTTTAAAGCTGCACAACTGTCGCCTGTCAATTCTGCAGCTGCAAGCTGTCACCTGTCATTTGGAGTTTACTTTAAATCCGAAAAACAACCTTTACAAAATCGTTCATATCTCTGGAACCGTTTGTCCTAGGAACTTGGTTTAACTTTCTCAGCTTTCCAACAAACCTAGAACCGACTTGCTACTCCTTATACTTTTGCCGTAATCACGATTCACGCACTCGCAAATTTTGCCGCGATTTGCGATTGGGCCTGATTTCTTTACCTGTAAAAAGATAGCATCGTTTTGCTTTCCTCTGCTGAAAATTTGTTTGCCTCTTAATAACCATCCATGAATCATTGGTAAAGTGAGCCTGAGCTCATCCCAAGTATCTCTCACTCACCCTGAACCTCCTAAAGGGAATTAAAAGCATTTTCAGCATATTTCTCACTTCATTGCCACCACATTCAAAGCACTTGGGCCTGTGTTTTCAAACTCATACCGGTTTTCTCTAAGCTTGCTGGGGTGGGAATTGAATTTCGTATTGCATTTGGTTGCATTCCTGAGAACTGTGTGCTCCACTTTCCATCTCCTTCCATTTCTTACATTGCATAGGGGAGAGGGGTGAATTGCCAGAGAAAAAGTGATTATCTTATCTTTTGCTAAAATCATATCAAGTATTTCTGTACTGCATTTTATTCCTCATTGCTTTTCCCTTGAAATCATAAAAGTATTTTTGCTACTTTATCCATCCTATACTAACTCCACATTGATTGTAAAGAAGTGTGCTAGTGCCAGATTACCCATTGTTAATCAACATCATATGTCTAGGTTTACTGTCAGATATTAATTTATTATAAAGTGTGATGTATATATATTGTTTAAATTCTCAAATAAACCTTTTAAACTTGCAAAACAGAACTACTTCTTGGCTCAGTGGGGTCAGGGGGATTCTAAGAGAGGGGTGTTATATAGGGGTAGTCATCCAGAACTCATGAACTGGACATAAAGATATATCAATAAGGGTTTCCATTCAGTATCCCAGACTAGGCATTGACTTAGCTGTAGTGTTGAATTGAATCCTCTTACAAATTGCCTTTTGAGCAAATGGAAGGGGTAGGGTCTCAAAAATGTATCAAGTACACAATCCTTCTTTTTCACTGCTATAAGTGGATTCTGTTCTTTTGATGTTTAGTCTGACATAAAATGGGGTCCTCTTTGCCACGTTTTCCCCAAATAAAATTGTATTTTACAAATCAATTCATCAACAATATATGCTGCATACACTACAGGACCCACACACTGATAACAATATGCAGCATAAAACTGAGAATTTAAATTTCAAGTAAAAAATGGGGACTTTTTGAACATTCATCCAGATTGTCCATTTGGTTGCCTTCTCATTCCTTAAGTCACTGCAAATTCATTTTTTGCAAAGGCTTTGAAAACAAAGTCAACATATTGTAAGTAGATCCTTTCCAGTTGGAGATGTCCCTAAATCCTACAAATGTAAGGCTGGGAATTATTTCTTCCTATTGAAATAAACCATTTGCAGTGACCCAGGCCAAGGTAAGGAGTCTCCCGACCCCCTCCTCCCCAAACCCTGCAATGTAATATTGCATAGGTGCCTAAAAGCACCATAGCGCACTCGGCGCGTGGTCCCTCTCCCCAGCCCACCCGCTTCCTGGTTCCCCTGTGCCCGCCTCCCCACAGTCCCGATTGGTCCATAGAAAAAAAATAAAAAAATAAATAAAAAAATAACGAGGCCGTGGCGAGGGTCTGCAGCCGGCGTCCCTGCCATTTGCAGTGACCCAGGCCAAGGTTAGGAGTCTCCCGACCCCCTCCTCCCCAAACCCTGCAATGTAATATTGCATAGGTGCCAAAAAGCAGCATAGCGCACTCGGCGCGTGGTCCCTCTCCCCAGCCCACCCGCTTCCTGGTTCCCCTGTGCCCGCCTCAAAACACGCCCACTCCAACCGGATTGGTCCCCATACACCACTTCAAGGACATCCAAGGGCAGCCCTCTGCCCGGCAGCCCTGCGGCGAAGGACCCCGAGGCAAAGGACGGCCCCAAGATGTGTCTGCAGGTGTCCGCAGGGGACGCCAAGGAAGCCAGCAGCCAACAGACACCAACAAAAACCGTGAGTGTGGTATGGGTGGGGAATAGAGCAATCACTCTACTCCAGAAAACCCCTGCCACTCTATCTTACCTACCAAGAACATAGACTGCCATAATTCTTACTTGTCCACTCTTTATATAATTGTGATTGTTAACACATCCACTCTTTATAGAACTTTAAATGTTAGCATGTCCACTCTTAGATAGAAGCGCCAAATGTGATTGTTAGCATGTGCCACACTTAGATGGAATTCTCAAGCTTAGCCCGCGTCGCATCTAGATAGAAATATGATAGTTAGCATATGCCACACTCAGATGAAATTTCTCAAGTTTAGTCTGCGCCAAATCTAGACAGAAATGTGACTGTTAGCATATGCCACACTTAGATGGAATTTCTCAAGTTTAGTCTGCGCCAAATCTAGACAGAAATGTGACTATTAGCATATGCCACACTTAGATGGAATTTCTCAAGTTTAGTCTGCGCCAAATCTAGACAAAAATGTGATTGTTAACATGTGCCACACTTGCATGGAATCCTCAAGCTTAGCCTGCGTCGCATCTAGATAGAAATACGATGGTTAGCATATGCCACACTTAGATGGAATTTCTCAAGTTTAGTCTGCGCCAAATCTAGACAGAAATGTGATTGTTAACATGTGCCACACTTGCATGGAATTCTCAAGCTTAGCCCGCGTCGCATCTAGATAGAAATACGATGGTTAGCATATGCCACACTTAGATGGAATTTCTCAAGTTTAGTCTGCGCCAAATCTAGACAGAAATATGACTGTTAGCATATGCCACACCTAGATGGAATTTCATAAATGTGATTGTTAGCATATGCCAGACTTAGATGGGATTTCAGAAATGTGACTGTTAGCATATGCCACACTTAGATGGAATTTCTCAAGTTTAGTCTGCGCCAAATCTAGACAGAAATGTGACTATTAGCATATGCCACACTTAGATGGAATTTCTCAAGTTTAGTCTGCGCCAAATCTAGACAAAAATGTGATTGTTAACATGTGCCACACTTGCATGGAATCCTCAAGCTTAGCCTGCGTCGCATCTAGATAGAAATACGATGGTTAGCATATGCCACACTTAGATGGAATTTCTCAAGTTTAGTCTGCGCCAAATCTAGACAGAAATGTGATTGTTAACATGTGCCACACTTGCATGGAATTCTCAAGCTTAGCCCGCGTCGCATCTAGATAGAAATACGATGGTTAGCATATGCCACACTTAGATGGAATTTCTCAAGTTTAGTCTGCGCCAAATCTAGACAGAAATATGACTGTTAGCATATGCCACACCTAGATGGAATTTCATAAATGTGATTGTTAGCATATGCCAGACTTAGATGGGATTTCAGAAATGTGACTGTAAGCATATGCCACACCTAGATGGAATTCTCAAGCTTAGTTTGCGCCAAATCTAGGCAGTAACATGATTGTTGGCATGTGCCACACTTAGACGGAATTCTCAAACTTAGCCCGCTTTGCATCTAAATAGAAATATGATTGTTAGCAAATACCACACCTAGATAGAATTTCAGAAATGTGACCATTAGCATATGTGACTCTTAGCATGCACCACACTTAGAATTATGAACCTAGCTTGCGCGGCATCTAGATAGAAATGTGACTGTTAGCATATACCGGACCTAGATGGAATCCCACTATTGCAAGGACAGCAATGCCAACTAACCAACCAACTAACAATTCCATCCCTCTGCATACACCTCTCAAACTATAACCAAACACAACCACAAGCCTTAAACGCAGCAATCCGCACAAACTTCACAACAATGCAACAACAAAACAAACCACACATAGACTTGCACAACAGCACACGACGACTACGGACCATAAAACACCCAAATCCCAGCCGACAGACCCACCGGGCTGAGGCTGCCAACAGCACATCACTGCTCTCTTGCACTTTTCCAGCTTATTCCTACTAACCCACCCCTCCCTCCTCCCCTTTTCAGAGCCGCCAGAGCGCCAGGGGACCACTTCGGTGGTGATAGTGCGCGGTACAAATGACCTTTAACATTAACATTAACATAGATAATCTCCAGCTATTGCCAGAATACACACTGCAATTTTCTTTTCCGTAAAGGGATGTACAGTCCGATCAAAGCAGCTAGAATCTTGCAGAATAATCGCATAACAATATTTGCATTTAAAAAAAATGTTAAAGGTGCATTTCTATTTTCATTAAAAAATAAAGCATAATCAGAAGCCAAATGAGGTTTTTTGATGCTGGAAAAGGTATAACGCTTTCATGAAAGTTTGGTAGATGGATCAGATGAGAATACACTAGCAAAACATCCTTCTCAACACTACTACTCCCCCTCACACACTACTAGGCCACTCCTAATCACCACTATTCCCATATCCACACTACTACTCCTTCCTCCAAATGACTCACATAAGTGCCTTTCACCCTCTAAAAGTCACTTAACAACCACTTCTTACACTAACATTTCTACACACTTGACACACAAACAGACACGCTCACACTGAAGTCGCACTTCCACTTTCTAATCAATACCTCAAATGCCCCAAATTGACTCCATAGTCCAACGCTCCTCCCTCCTGCTGGTCTCTTGATCGTCCTTTACCTCTACCACGTACCTCACCCAAAAAACCTGCAAAGCTCGATTCCCATTCCCAGTTTATTATCCGCTGTTTTAGCCAGGAATGGACCTCTTTCCATACCCAATCTGTCCCCGTCTTTCCCACCTGGGGAGGGTGTGTAACTTTTCCACAAGGACTGGCTGCGTACTGCAGATGGTGGTCCGGGAGGGCCATTGCTCATGTTTGTGTTCAGGAAGCATGATCAGAGGGGTCTCCAAGTAAGTTTGTTTGGTATGATGGGTACATCTCTCCCTTAAGTCCTTGGAGCTCTATGGTGCCTTTCAGTTGTTATGCAGCTCTGCAACGTCCTCTGTGCTGACGCGTATTGAAGAGCCTTGCTTGTGTGTCTCTCTTTCTCTTTACCATTAAGCACCATCACCTTCATTGTAGGTTTCTTGGGATGGTGACTTTACTAGCTGAATTGAGCTACAATAGTCACCAAAAACTGATGAATGTAAAGCTTTGAATTAATCATAAACACTTGCATTGTTCTGGGCAGCTTCCCTTTTATTGCTTTCGATTTGGTCTGGGCCATGACAGAATGAAAAAGGCTAAATGCAAATAGGTCCTGTTTGTGACAGCAATGAGAGCGGTTCAGTCTGAACTACTAGGGCATGTCCCCTTTGCATGAGAATGCATGGAACCCCAGACATGTTTATGCTTAGAAGGGCATCATCATTGATGTAGAGCTAGATTTCCTAGAGAATTTGGGCCTCATTACGACCCGGGCATTAACCATGGCGCTATTAGCACCATGGTTGACGCCAGTACCTTACGGATTCTGCCATGGTGAATGGCGGAATTACCGCCCCATTCCAAGGTTTGCGGGGCGGTAATTCCCCATTCGCCATTGGCCCTTCCCCATTCCCATTTTTGCCCCATAGGGCTCAATGGAAATGGGGAAGGCGGTAATTACGGTACTGCAAATTGCGGTACCGTAATTACCTCCAAGATCCCTTTGCGGGACCCGTCCTTCACGGCTGCTAAAACCAGACGTTAAGGGAGGACCCGCAAAGCGACCTCGGAATTGGGCAGTAAGGGATTACCGGCACCAGTGCCCTTAACGGTACCAGTAATCCCTTACCGCCCGGGTCGTAAAGAGGCCCAAAGAGTGAGGGATCCACATGTGGGAATCCCCCTCCCTACAATGGGAGACACCACAATAGAAATTGCAAGTTGGCGAACTGAAATATATTAGTTAATCATACCCCAAACATTGCTCTAGACATTTCCAGTTCACTGTTTCCAAGCCTGTCTGAATCATTACAGAAGAAAATAATAGCCACATGCAAATCATTCTTTAGCCCAAGACCAATGGAAGCAGTCCAAACTAAGGATGGAGCTACTTGTACACAAACTATTTTGGCAAGATCAGGGGGTGATTTTAGTGCTGGTGGAGAACTGGAGGGATATAGTCCTCCTGCTTTCACATCATTGCTTGCTGAAACACTTGTGTACGAGCGCGATAGAAATAAAATATCAATCAATCAATTGCTTTCACAACACTGCATGCAGCCTTCCCAGGGTGTTCTTATACTTTCCCAATGTAATACTGACTTTGCGAGCGGAGCCGAGTTACTGCATGTATATCGTGCACATGCAATATAACCACAATCCATGTGTATTATCCACATGTGCATCTACAATTCTGTCTGTTGTGAAACGACAAGTGCAAGGCCCAGGTTCGCCATCAATAGGACATAGGAGAGTAAGGTTCATGACCATCACCCAGATCTACAACAAAGTCCTCCATAATCCCAGGACACCTGAGGAGACACTGACCCAAATCCTGAATTAACCCCCCCCATTATTTTTCCTGACTGCTCCGCCACTCTCCTCATGTCCCCTCCTCCCCTCCCCCCGAAGTTCCTGGATGGACAACAGTCTCTCTCAGGCGTATGCAAACCCGGCTTGCTTTGCCCCTAATCCTGCACCCACAATGACTTTCTTTTGTGGCAAGAGACTGTGGCCTGCTCCTTTCCTGACCAGCTACTTTCCTTCAAAAACCCAGGCCATTGGGTTGTTCACTAAGACCATGCCTGGAAAATGGCTCAAGAGCATGTTTTTGGAAGAGCAGCTCTATGTACTTGTGAATTCCATAATGAAAGTGGAGGCCATAGTGTTGTGTACAGAGTAGGCAAGACCATGCTTCAAACTCTGGGTAGAAATCTGGGACAAGGTTAATGTGGTGACTGGCAGTCCCCCGCCACTTGAAAGGTATAAAAACAACATTGTTAAGACCTCATGAGGCCTGTCCATAGCCTGGACATACACCATCGAAGTGCATAGCTAGAGAAGGTGGCTCCACAGCAACACCATCACTGGAGAAGCAACCATGGGAGGAACAAGCTCTGACAGTAATCGCAATGGGCAGCAGAGGGAATTGGAGGCATGGTGACAGGACATGGTGAGGAGCACTGAACACAGAGTACAACTTGTTTCTCAATACATGATATGGACAGTTGTGTAGGCCCTATGCCTCTTCAAAATAATTCAGTCAACCACATTTTCTAGGATTCATAGAATCCATGAAGCAGGGCCAGACATGTTCCTGATCCATGGTGTGTGCGTTTCCATGCCGAACCTGTTGCACATTTATGCATGGGATCTTGCCCAGTAGCCTTTGTTCCTTTATTGAAAACCACAACATGCAGAAACGCAGCTACCATCTACACTCTGTGCACAAGCTGGAGATGTGTAAGGGGCTATTCCAGTATAATTGACCACTATAGACTCTGTGTGCAACAAAATTTCACAACAAGGTTGCTGGTCAGTCAGGTAAAGCCTATGGAATCAGGGCCTGTACAACTATGCTACTATCATCTGGCTCCTACTCCTTTGCTGGAACTGCTGATAATGCTGGGCAGTGTGTTGAGGGTGGGCTGATGGGCTGGCTGTTAGGGGTTTGCAGAAGAGGCTGATGGGTTTCATGTTGCTTATTCAACCGGGTGGCTGCTATTATTACCAGGATTGTATCATAGCAATGAAGTGAACAGTTATTCCTCAATGGATCTGTGTTATAGGTAATGTGATCATTCGTGCACTTTTATATTGATCCCCAACCCCAGATGTGTGCGTGGTTTTTGGTGCTGGCTATTTCATGAGCTGTTTTGACTTGTTTACCTCTGCTAATTTCAGGTGGCATTTCTGGTTTTAAGTAATGTTGCCCACACACAAAGCCTGCCGTCCCATTTGTCATATCACAGTGCAGTCACTCGATCTTGTACCCCACTCTTCACTGCTATCTGTCAATTCCCATTTCTCCAAAACACCAGCATCTTCATTTATGATCATATACAGCACTCACCAACATATATACTGTCCCACCCCGATGCGTCATTGTCCTCCGCATTCCATTCTGGGTTGCATCTTATTCTCTCATACACACTCTTGTGTCTTACCATCACATGCTATCTGTCTTTCCCCTACCACACACACCTGAGCTGTGCACCGCAACTGCTCAATCCAATCTGTCTTCCCACTGGACCTGCTAGACTTTCATCTAATGCAAAACTCACCCATACCATCTGAAATTCCACCCCTCTCTGCCATTTCATACCCAACTGAAAATCCCGAAACCCACTCATCAGCCACTCAGTATGAAATACCACCTACCTATCCTCCATCTGATTTCATCACAATTCTTTCCATCTACCCTTTCACCTACTCTATTAAGTGATCATAGCACCATCCCAACCCTCAGTCTTTCCCACATCCCTCCCAACATTTAACACGCCTGTTATTCTCACTTACTCCTACCCACCACAACATTTGTCAACCCACAAAACACCCATCAAACCACTAAATCGCACACCCCACCCACCACCCTTTGAACACCCCATCCACCTCATGTCTGTTTACATCTGTTTACCCTCTTCTATGCACTACCACATCTGCTGCTCCATCTCTAGCCTGCCTCACTGACCCGTACCCTCCTGCCTCCCCCACATCATGATGTCCATGCCCAACGCCCACCCCCAAATCACAAGTGTCCCACATCCATCATGCTAAGTCAAAACAGATGTAATACAGTGCAATAAAATGAAATATCCTCATACAATTTGACCTTGTGCTATGAACATTTTGACAGGCCTCTTCATGTTTTTACTCTCTTGGGCCTGGTAGGAGTAAACAATGCTTTTTTTTCAGGCCCTTCCATTTCATTTCAGGATCAAACAACTACTGTAAACTTGACCAACATTCCTAAACCCACATCATACAGCTGGTAAACGGTTAGGGTTTGTACATGCTACGCCACATTGAATACAAATGACACAGGCTACCACACACCGAAAAACAAAACCCAAACAGGGGTGAGTCTGGAGGAACCATATACAAATAATCGCACCCCTCCACTAGGACTCCTCTGTACAGTGACCACTCATTACTATATCTAGGCATGAATTGAGAACCCCTGTATCTGACACAACCAGAGAGAACTCACACAGATGAGGACCCAACACCTTCTCAAACCTCGACTAGTAGGAGGCAGATAGGCCGTACAGGTTTCTGACCCTACTCGAGGACCTCCCCACTTGCACAAGCTAGAATGAAGGGTGATGGGGGCAGTTAGTCATACATATGCCATGACTTCCCACCCAGGTTCAGGAATTCAGAAATCACCGGAGATCATCAGCGCCGTGAGGTCATCTAAATGGCAGAAGTGTGCTTTACAAATGCCACGGAACATAACCGATGCAAAGTATAAATTTAGCTCCCGTTGATTATCTAAATCATGTTTCCATGTTTAATGAGCTTTGAAGATTCCATAAATTGATATTTGAACCCAACATTACCCTACCTCAGTCAGAGTAAACGTGCTGTGACAAATTATTTTACTCAAAATCATAAACAGCCTCCAGAGTACGTCCCAAATGTCCTCATTTAAGATGAGCAGAACACAATATGGGACTGGAATTTATCATTTGTATGTGTATGTTTTAGGTGTATTTCCTTGCAGCATCTATATTTCCGTGAGTAGTTCCATCTTCAAGATACAAATTACCACATTTTCAACTTTCAGACATTGAAATGCTGTACACTCTCGGTATACAGCTTCCTGCTTAAAACCCAAGTATTTTTTGTAATATAAGTGAGGACCCAAGCTACTTGGTAATGGCCACACAAGCTTTCTTCACTAGGGGTCCATGCAGGCCTCTGTGATTAATCTTAATCCAGAGTGTTTTTTCACCTCTCCCCAAGGAAAGATACACTACTTTTGAGTCTAGGGATGTGAGCCCTCTAGGGGATGCAGTAAGCGGGATCTCTCTGGAGGTGACTCCCCCTTAGGGGACAAGAAAAAAACACAGAGAGAGACTTAAGTCACCTTCGCTATCCCCCAGAGACTCACGAAGCAAGACAACACAGAGCAACATGTTTAGATCCCAATCCCACACTTCATGACTGGTTGCCAGTAATACGCGCATTATAAGAGATTGATTAAGATCTGAAAGAACCCTTTATCAATGGCTGACTCGGCTTGTGACCCAATCTTCTTTTAATCCTCTTTAGGGAAAACAGTAAAGTCATGTCAAGTGAGGAACCAATCGGGAAAGGGTATTCGCATGGCGTTCTGAATTTAATTACGTGCAGCGCACTTTGAGGAGGGATACGCTCAGAGAGACAGAACCCCAGACGTGGTGTCACAACCAGAGGTTTTCACTGATGAGTGAAACGTAGCCTGGCAGGTGAGAAAACGTAGCTGTGAGGAGCGGCATCCCGAGAGAAAATGGAGATCCTCAGCAGGGTGAGGCAGAGCCCAGAGGAGGAACCGTCCACAAGCTCCCACACTGAGTAAGCGGGAAGCAGGAGGAGATGCCCACTGCTGTGGAGTTTAGTTGAGGAGTCACGTAAGAGGCTCAGCACTGAGAAGAGAGGCCGCCAGCCTACACATCCCTTCCAGGGAGCACAGCTCATCATATACAGGCAAGCAGGCAAGCAGTGGCTTCTGAGGAACGGCAGGTGGATGGAAAGGCCAGTGGAAGAAATCCCAGTGTGGAAAAGGAAAAGAGAAGCCCCATAATGGGGAGGGAAATCAAAAGAAACCCTGGTTAGGGGAAGGAATAACCAAAAACAGCCCTGGTGTGGGGGAGAAACAACAATACCCCAGAATGGGGAGAGAAGCTAAAAGGAACCCTGAGGTGGGGAAAGAAAAGAGAAGGGCCATAGTGGGGAGAGAAACCGAGAGAAGCTCTGGTGTCGGGAAAAAGCCAAGAACCCCAAAGTGGGGAAAGAAACAGCAAAAAGCAACAGAGTGTGGAAACAAGACAGAGAGAAGCCTGGTGTACGTAAACGCACTGAGGAGCCCAGAGTAGTAGATGAGCAAGAGTGAGCCCACGTGGGAGAGGAAGAGACTGATAGAACCTCCGACTGCAGAAAAGGGAAATACAAAAGTCTCTCAGAAGGGAGAAATACTGTGAGACACACAAGTTTCAAGGAGAACCAGAGAGACCTGGCTCAACCCCAGGATGGCACTCCAACCATACCTGAATGATATGCTTTGGACTGTAAACATAGGAAAAGCTCTATGGCCAAGAGACACAAGGGTGGGGGGTCAGAAACCAGCATCCAACCGTTTCTCTTGGGCAAGGCCCAGAATATTTCTTTGTTGTTTTAGATTTTTTTTTTAGTAGTATGGAGAGAAGTACTCGGATCAGTGCAAAAATGCTACTCTGCCTTTATTTGTAGATGTAGTTTTGTAGTTGATATAGTGTGGCTCTATTTGCAAAGAGCCAATGTAGTTCATTACAGAGAGTGATTATTGTAGCAGGAGCACCTGGATCATAGGGTGCTGCATTTAGAATCGTATTGTAACAGGCTTCTGTTGAGTCCGGAGTATAGACACCAGAGGATGGAGAAGAGAGGGTCACATGAGTGTGAGAAAAGGTTAATGACCACACACTTTACAGGTTTCATTTTTTGTTGTTGCATATTTACATTTGATTGCACATATTTACAGCGAGAGACACAGAAAGATAACGTGGATTGCTCTGAATCACATTTTGTAGTCAAGTGCTGAAGCCCTAATATTTGCAAACCGTTAGCATCATTACAGGAACTCGGCACCCGTGTCAGTGTTAGTTTCTATAGTAATAGTACTAGGGCTAGTCTTTCAATACATTTTTGTACCAGGGCGATCTTTGTCCTAGTAATTAACCCATTCCTTAATAGCAGTATTGCAAAAAAATAGATGGCATTGTGATACATTTTGCATGCATAATCCACGTTGTGCATACCCAAATGCAATTTGGGCGTAGACAAATGCCCTTAGTACTGACATAAAAACCTATGCATTGTATTTGCACTACTCATACTGCAGTTTGCGCATGTGCAATATGTCAGAACACCACCATGCACGCTTTGCATTAGGGCAATGTTTTCCCCAGAACTAATACTGTGTGTAACTGACACTGGTGCAACATTTGTATAATCAGGCCCAGGTCTATTTCCGACTTATCTTGCCTCGGAGGCTTTTTGCAATTAAAAAAAGTAAACACAATGCTTAGAAAGCCCAGCTGTCTCCGTTGGGAGCTTCAGCATCAAGAACATGACTTGGTTGCATTAAACGCCTTTCGCGTCACCGGCTTGCAAGCAACCCAGTACATTTAGCCTCTTCTTAAAGCCAACAGGTACCCCTCCTGTTCTTGCAGTGCAGTAGACACGGGCTCTGCACAGGTTCCAGCAGTGCAGCAATGTATCCCACGCACATCTCACTGGCGCAACCTTTAAAGTATCGAACAAGGAACCCAGAGCAATGATATGATCAGTGTTGATATAATCTTCTGGAAGCCATGACGCTGCGCTTCAATAAAAAATGGGCAAATGATACTCCCAAGAACTTTGCTGCATTTTTATTTATTTGCATTTTTAAAGTGCTCACACAGCCCGGAGGCATCGAGGCACTGTTACAGGAATATGGGCCTCATCACGACCCTGGCGGAACGGGTTAAACGGCGCCATAAAAGGCTGCGGCGCCGTTCAACCCATTCCGCCATATTACGAGGTCCCCTCGCGGGACACGTTAAGCACGCCTGGGAAAACCAGGCGTGCATACCGGGCCCCGCGAGGGGAAGAGGGAGCAAACAATGGCCATCTCGTAATGGCCCGTTGTTTACTCCCTCTCCCATTCCCATCCAGCCCTATGGGGGCTGAAATGGGAATGGGGATGAACCGTGTCCGTGTCCTCGAGTGAGGAATTACCGGGCCATCCGAACTCGGAATGGTCCGGTAAATCCTCATTCCGAGGACACGGATGCGGTTTTGCCGGGAGCCAGGCCGCCAATAGCGGCATGGCTACCGGCATACCTCGTAATGAGGCCCTATGTCTCTTAGTTGCGTATTTATAACGCACTTAACACTCAGAGGTTTCTAAACGCGGACCCGGTGATCGAACCTGTGTTGCTTCGTGTTGTCTTGTTTCCAAGGAGAGCACGTTGCCGCTGAGTTATCCTCCGGGATGCTCCTGCACGCAGGAAAGCACATATACCTTTATTATGCATTGTCCTAATAGCTGCTCTAGCCTTTTGTGATGCATGTCTTTCGCCAGAGCCTTATAATGCGTTGTCCCCAAGCGCCACTGAGATGAATGTTTCGAATTGAATGGGATAAGGAGATTGTCTAGTAAATTGCATACTACGCTGCACATCTCATTAACGTCCTCTAATCAGGAAAATCTTCCTGAATTCTTCAGGGATAAGTTTGCAAGACAAAAAATGAATTCCCAGACAGCTGCAACGAGGCAGCTCACAGTAGCATCATTAAAAACCAAAACAAGGTTTATATAATGGCAGAATGAATGGGATGTTGTGATATGCTTACAGCAGATGACAAACAAATGTCAGGACATAGCTCCAGTCAGAGGAAGCATGATGTCATGCAACGTGCATGGAGACAACAAAGGGGGTAATTGTACATGTCATGTAAATAACTCAGATCAGGAAGAAGTATGCGTCTGCAGCCCTCTGCAAGCCATTTTCCTTTCATGAATGGGTGTAATTCATGCATGAAAATTTTAGAAATCCCAATGTCCATGCAGTTTTTCACAAATGGAATCACAAATGGCAGCGCCCATGTACGTATATGACAGATGGCATTTAGATGAATCCCTATGGAGCGCACCTGGATTTTGCAAGTGCAAGAAACAGCAGGAATCTACATGTATTCAAGCAACTCTGCAAGAAAGTTCAATGCAATTTGAAACACATGGATATTTAGTGCCCAGAGCTTCAGGCAGGGACGGATTGGCCCCTCGATCTTTCGGCCCGTGGCCGGGCCGAAATCGTCCCTGGGAGTGGGGGCCGGTTTCTGGCCATGCCTGGTTCGGAAGAAAAAAAATTGAAAAAAAAAATATTTTTTTTCTAAATTCTCTTTTTTAATTTTAAAGCCGTTCATCCTTCTTAGGTCGATAAATGAGTACTAACACAGTTTGGGTGATATTGTATGCATATTTTTTCTATAAACAATAGCTTAAGCGGAAGTGCTATACAATAACATATCATTTGGCCTTAGACGTCTGCTTGGATTCACAGTAATTTAGTGTACTTAGGAACAATGCTATTTGATGCCACTTCCTATTTTGTCAAGGGGTTAAAGGTTGTGTTTCATCTCTTCCCGGGATGTCACTTTGGGGTGGGGTCCAATGACATCACATCCGGTGATGTCATCAGAGGTCAAGGGTCGTGAGGCAAGGGGTGGACATGGGCCACTTTTTTGAGGCGAGGAGTGGGCCACTTTTTTTTGGGGGTGACCGGGCCTATTTCTTGTCCCAGTCCGACCCTGGCTTCAGGGGGAGATGAACATAGACTTTATGCTTCCCCCCCTGTCCCCCAGGCTCTGTATATCAGGTACATTAAAAATCACAGTGATTTTTATAATTTGACTGGAAGTGACCAGGTCTCCACTAGTAAATTATAATCTGCTCCCATTTTCCTGGTTCAAAACGAGCCCATTACCCGTCACTCTGTTTCATTTCATAACACTCTTTACCATTTTCCAGACAGGTGCTGGTGGGAAATGAATGTGAACTAATATGGAATTGACTCACATGGCAGATTGCACATGCAAAAACAGCATTTGCACACGTGCAATGCAATTATCACCAGCTCATATAGAAGCACACACATATGTTTATTTTAGAGCAGTGTGTGTGGCCCTCTAGTTAATTTTACATTGTATGCTTCATATTAAAATGGAAAAATACTTTCTGCTGCAAATATTGAACCTCTGAATAGATCTTCACCAGATTTGGCATGCTACTGAAATTGGCAAATCCGATTGTGTATCCAACCATTTGATCATTTTTACACTTTCTTATAATGGAGGTCTCCATTAGGAAATGGAAAGTTTAAACCCTGGTTTCTCAAAATGGCCTAGTTCTTTTTTAGACACGCATATACATGTTAGTATGAAGTTGGTCACAAAATAATTGTAAATCCCATCAGCCAAGCTGAAGATATTAAGTTGTAAAAAAACAGGAATGTATAATGTGAGACAGGCATGGTGTCAAGAGATGACAAAAAACAAGTGAAACACAGTTTGAAAACGTTTATTCTCAATGGTCAGGATGGTAGAATGCCAAACTTGTCCTAACACTAAGGTGGGAATGTTCCCTATTGGAAAGCAAAACTAAGCGATAGTCTAAGCCGGTCAGTCCAAAGAAATATACTGTCTGTGTCAACAACTATGATTGTCCTCACTTCTATTTTAAAGAAACAGGGTTTATGGGGTTTGGCCAACTCAATAGTGTTCAAAGCAATGGTAGTGTGACAATGGAGCTCATCTGTATCTGCCTTCCCCAAGTTTAAGGTACTCAGCATCATAAGGTTCTCAATATTCACTTGGCAAAAAGTTCACAGTACCTTTTCTGCTTGTAAGTTTGTTTTCCGGGTTCCGTTCCTTGAACCCAAACGCCTTCTGGTTCACTTTTTCCTTAATGGGTCTTTCAGACTTCCTTCACCCAGACTCAGACCCCTTCAAATTTCACAGTGGCTTCTTTAACATAAAAGTTCAACTCAAAAGACACAAAAGTTCAGTTCTGCAAAACAGGTTCATTTGCTTTCGCGGTGGCTGTCCCCATTTTCATCCAAGTTCCTTTTACCTTTCAACTGGGCCCATGGTCATGGCACAGTTGTCGGACTGCACTGTCCACCTATTACAGGTCACGCGAATCAGGTGCCTTCAACTTTAAGGATACCTTCTTTTCCTGATAGGGGGGTCTCTGCGGCCAACCTGGATCACTCTCCCACCTGGTGGCCACTCCAATGCTTTGCATACATTCTTTTAATTAATTAGTCTCTTTTCCATAGGCTTGGGGGGGACTTTGTTGCCACTTCGTTTTTCATTTGCAGCTCCCCTTCTTGAGGATCTGTATTTTTCTCACACTTCTGACATTCGCACAGCTCCCCTGCTTGCAGGCGCTTCTTTCCTCCATACATAGGGCCTCATTACGACCCTGGCGGAGAACCATGGTGCAACCATGCGCAAAGCTGCCAACTCCGCCATGGGGGTTGGCGGACTTACTGCCCCATTCCGACCTTGGCGGGGCGGTAAGTCCCCAATCCCCATTTACCCTTCCCCATTCCCATTTTTGCCCCATAGGGTATAATGGGAGTGGGGAAGGCGTTAATTACGCCACCGTGAATTACGGTGGCGTAATTAACAACAAGTCCCGTAGCGCCATGGATTTTTCCGCCAGCAAAAAGCAGGCGTAAAAATCACCATGGCGCTATGGGAACTCGTAGTCGGGCGGAAAGGTACGCCATGGTTTACGCTGGCGTAAACCCCTTTCTGCCAGGGTCGTAATGAGGGCCATAGTCTTTTGATAACATGTAATTATACACGCGACCCCTCTGTATGTTTCAACTGCATTGTTCTCTTCACTGTTTGTCAGTTTTGCCTGATGCGCCTCCCGTCTTATGCGTCTGGGCTGCTATGTTGTATCTCATTCACTTTGCAAGCACACACCGAGCCTCCGCTGCGATAGACTCACCGGTTGTGCTTTTTCCAGGTTTAGTATCAGTGTCTTTACCGTCTGAGGTCAGGGTCTCACCGCCTGTCCCTCAGACACTCCTGGGCTCCTCGCCTGTCCCAGGAGAATGCGCTTTCACCATGGCAAGCTTCTAAGGGAATCAGCATGGTTCCCAGCCCCCTTCCATGGACCCTTTTAACATGCTGGAGATACAGTACTTTAACCACGCCGGTCCAGATTGTTTTTTTGATCCAGACATTCAGTGTCTCGGCGTTCTGATGTCTCCCACCTGGTCTGGGGAAGTCACAGCTCCTCAGCTCTCCTCCCAACTCACTCTCTCCTCTGAAAGAGTGTGTCCTTTTTATATTCTCCTTAACAGGCTGCAGGTGAGGATTCTTGATTTCCCTTGCCTGGCTTTGTTAAGGGACATGTCCATTTGGTATGAGGGTTTGCTGGTGTACATATATCTTTCGTCCCAGTACCATAATGGTATTTCATATATGGCGTCTGCATTCTTCCTGACTTCCTCTTCTTCATCACTTTACTGGAGTGACATTTGGGGGGATGAAGATTGCGTGTCTTAATATAAACTCTGAATACTGAGGAGTGATTAGATAGGGTATGGTCAGACAAAGGGGACTATTGTCTCTCATTTATATGGGGGGCCTTATAACAGAAAGATGGTATTACTGTTAGGGTTTGTTTCCCCTTCTCAAGGTTAGTGTTTGAGGGAAAGTCATGGCGTAATGTAGGACCTGTATAACAATATCCTGTGACAGCAGAGGGGAGATAGGACAGATCGGAACTAGGAAAAGGGGATTCCTTGTCTCAGCCTCGGCATCACACCCCTGTTGTTCAAGGACCCTCCATCTCCATAATACCCCTTGGCAGACTCACTCCCGGGGAGAGAATCAGGCAGTCTTTCCCTTTTCTTTGTTACCTGAGGGGGGGTCTTAAGCAGGTTAAATGTGAGAATACCCTCAAAGTTCTCACAATAAGTATTTTTGACATGCACGCAATGCTTGTAATGTTTAATATTACAAACAGGCAGAAGCATTTGAATAAGCAGAACATGGGTAACGTGCAATAGTATGGGCAATCAGTAGCTTACAATTAAGAAGAAAACCCTCATAGTGAATATGTGTAAAATGACCTGCCTCAAGCAGATCAAACACCATAATGTTGCAATCAGCAGTATATGAATAAGGAGAACAATGATAAGGTGTACTATTTCAATCCATCAGAAGTATATGAATACACAGAAAACCCCTAAAGCATAACAGCTAACATCTCATTGTGAGCAGCATACGAATAGGCTAAACACTGGTAGTGTTGCAAGAAGATTGTAGAGGAGGTCCCAAAGTTGGCCTGCACTCCAGCCACCCATTTCGAGGCACCAGAAGCATACTCGCAAAGATACACGACGTACAAGGAGCAAATGAAGCAACGGAGAGCCACAGTGGGGCTCTGTCCAACACCCATCAGAAGGGTTTGTATACCTATTGAAGCGCCAATAACCAGACAACCATAGGCTGCAAGGTACCCATTAAGACAACCATACCAACAGCTGACGTGAAATGAAGACCACTTACAAACTGTCCCTGAAGAGACCCAAATGGTGCTCATTGAAGGCGAATGGTGAGGACACAATGGGCCTGCTCAGAGATCGCTCCGCCCTCCAGTACAAGATGCATATGAAGAATAGTGGTAAAGTATAATATTACAAACTTTCAGAAAAATACAAATGAGCAGAAAACTCAGTGCTGAACAGAAAAATTCTCATAGTGAATATATGGAAAGTTCAATAGGTAATATTACGAGTTAGCACGTGCATATGAATAAGCAGAAAAACTGTACTGGGTGAAATAACAGGAAGTGTTAGTATACACACATGTGTAAAGTTTAATATTTTCGACTTAAATGGGCCATTGAAAAAGAAGAACACTATATGATGTACAATGCAACAAATGCACACAAGCATATTCTGTATTATTGCAAACAAGCATAATCTTTGAAAAAGCAAAACACGTATAATTTGAAATATCATATAAAAAAAGGTTACCAAGGAAGATCATTAGCGTTGCATATCTCCTCCTTATCATTGTACCTTATTACTCTACTTAGGCATCTCTCATCTTCATGAAAGGCCCCAATTACTCTCACAACGCCTATCTTGTGACATTCTCACTATAGCTTCAAGATTACAAAGGACAGTTAATTAATAAGGAGGCCTGGTTAAGTGAGGAAAGCAGCCACTAGTAGAATGGTCAAGGTTGTGCTTTGAGTTTCCAGATCAGCCCCCTAAAAAGGCCACCAGTGTTATGCCCGTCCTCTCTCTTTTTTTAAGTTGAGGCAGTTAATATTACAATTGGAAGCATTGTTTCCTTTAAAAAAAAGATCCCAACAGCAGTCGATATAAACAAAGCAAAAATCATTAAGAGGGTGGGCAGGTGAGATCTTGTGCCTGCCTTAAACCCATTTTTTCCTGATCCTTTTTTCACAAACAGGTTGCCATCTGTGTGTTCAATTATCCCCTTTTAACCTTCATGGGGGGCTTCCCCCCAATGAACCTCTTTGGCCCCACCTCTAGCCCATACTCATCACACCCCTGCACGATTTGGAAACGTGGAATTCCAAGATAGTTTGCAAATCCAATTATTCTTCTCCCTTTCAGGAGAATGGTTTTGTAAATCTTTGGCTGTCCCAGACAGGTGGAAGTTGTGCGGAAGTTGGAAGGCGCGACCAGTTATCAGAAACTTCCAGGGCAAATATAAAAAAAATAATTAGAGAACCTCTGGAATATATTGTAGGGAACAATGAAAGAAAATTGGATACTGATGGAATCTAATGTGAGAGGCACTGGAATAATGACTCACATTGTTGTTTTCTTCAATTACTACGAAAAGGTGCACCTAAAAAATGCAGGTAATTACTTTCAGATGTGAGTGGCAGCACCAAACATACACTGTAGATTTGGCCGGAAACTGGCATTTCCTTAAAATAACATAGATGAAATGCCTGCAAGTCGCAATGATTGGGTAGGACCTTTGTTAAAATGATTGCATAATTTTCTAAAAGCCACTTTCCCAAAAATAAAACTTTCTGCAGTCATCTAAAACAGTGCCTTGCTGCCTTGGATCAATCTACTGAAAGATGAATCTCTGGCAACACTTCATATGTTATTTGAGGAATATTGATGGAAAGCTGATGAAGAGAGCCCAGTATTTCATTGCCAGCTTGAAAATCACAGCTGCCTGTGTATTCACTTGTAATTTTATGAACAGAATGCCATATTTATTTTTCCAACAACATTCCAAATCAAGTTGACTCTCCTTTCAGGAATGAATATATAAAAGTGATCCTTTTTTAGTGCAAGTAGAAATGCATAGTAATTACACTGTTTAAAGTAAAAGTGAGAATCTAAAAGAAAGAATGCTTTAGTGTTTAATTCTGCATAACTCGATATGATATTCTGATATAGCTTTGATAATGCTAGTTTTCGAAACTCTCCAGTGAACCTGGGACAAACTAATTTCTATTCAGCTCTGCCTACTGTTAATGGGGCTAAGTTTGAAATTACAGGGATTAGCTTGGCCATCATGAGAAAACAAAACACATAATTATGGCCATCAAAGACACCTATTGCACTCCCTGTGACAATAACCCCATGTGCTCAAGGCACCTGGTTAATGAGATTCTTCCTCCTCAACCAGACCCATCTCCAGTGAAATACATTTTAAGGAAAAACACATTACATGGGGCTCTGCTTCTCCGGCACATAACTTCAAAAGGCCGGAACACACGTATGCTCTAAACTCTTGACATCAGCCAAGTCATACAATTCACCACAAGCCCACTTACTGGAAGAACGAACAATAGGGTCACAGAGATGATTATTTACTCGTGTTGCTAGCACAGGGTTTCAAAATGCAACAAAATGAAACACAGTTTACATTTGCACCAGAAATACATTTTAAAACAATTTTCAACATAAATGCACAACCATATGAACTAGAATCAAAAGAAAAGGTTTGTTGCAACTATGAGATGCTACTCTATTAAACGAGTCTAAACACATTGGTAGGATTATTACAAATGAATCCAATTGAACAACATAAAAAGTAATAATTAATCACACACATTTATGCCACATAGCCCTCTCTTTGGGAGGACTGTGAGAAGCCAGGAATCTCTATTTCATCGATTTGTCATGTTGCTACAATGAACTATAAAATAAAACATGATTTTGAATTCAAAAGTTACCGGAACAACATACAGTCCCACCCTCTCACATGTTCAGAAATATGATCAAGCTTCACAAACTAAGAGGGTGTATTCTTTCTGAGTCTATCAAGCCAGCCAATGGAAAATCTATACCAATCAAAGTGTGAGGTCATGATGACACAGTGTGGAAATAATTCCAACTATAAAAGTAGAAACACACAGGGAATAGAAAGAGATCTTTGGAATTGAAGGCTGCTGACACCTTTAACACATAGTTGGGAGCTGAACGTCGATAGAATCTGCAGGTAATTGTTCCTTATACATGAGGAAACTTGGACTTGAGCCAAACCTGCTTTTCTAAAGGTAGGGAGAGACCAGAATGGGCCAGATGACTACAAATTTCCTGTTGACACTTGATGGACTCAGCTCTTCCTTGAAAAAAAAAAAAAGTGAATATGACTTTTGTATACGAATCGGAACAGTCTCCATCATCTATTTTGCTGTCATTGGGATTATCGCTGCCTTCGGCTCCAGAGGTGGCTAACATAGATTTAATATTGAAGAAAAAATCCAGATAAAAAGTAATTATTTTATTAAATTCTCCATGTACGTACTTAACTAAGCCTTGATGCCATGTTGCCCTGCCCTGAAATGGTGTATTCTTTATCTGTGGCTCAATCTGCTTTCTATGCTGGATTTTGTGGGCACTTGGGAGAATATATCCTATGAGAAAAGACTATATTGCCTATGCAGGTAAGAGATTGATACAAGTTGTCACGTTTTGCCATTATGTCACATGTTAAACAATTATTATTGTAAGGGATATGGGACAATTGTAGAACAAATGGAAAGTACAGTTTTGGAGTACTGTTTTTTTGTGCCAAATCAATAGTTATTACAGCTACTGCTTTTTACATTTGAAAGGAGGTATTGATGCTTTTAAATGTATCTAAAATAAAGTGAATACCTTATTTTTAAATATGTGATATGATATATGAAATTTTGAATTCAGTAACAGTACGGTCAGTTTTTATTTTACTATGATGTCAATATTAATGTTTTGAGCGTCATACTGGTTTGGTGATTATACAATGTAGAGAATGTTTCTTTGAAAGTGTTATTATAAATGAATATAATGTGTAAATGTGCTTAAGGTTTGTTTACTAACCAAATGCGCAATAGCGTTTTTTAAATAAAAAGAGTATGACTATTGCACAATGTAATTATCAGAGGTAAGGATTTCTGGTAGAGGAAGCTCATTGCAAATCAAATGTTTAAGAATGTAAAAAGCAACCAAATGTGTTTTACATGGGAGAAGATAACATTTATGTACAGATAAGGCACAGCTCTTTGCAAAGCCAACCAAAAGACACTCTGTGGATATTCAGAGGTGTGGTCTGACACTGGATTTGTGGAAGGGTGCGCCTTTCCACATCTCTAGGAATAATAGACATTTTGTAAAATGTGAAAAACAAATCTTTACAAAGATACACTGGGTATGATAGGGAGCTTAGCTGTGGCACTTCAGTGTCTACAAAAAATTATGCCAAAGTAATCTGCATTACCCCCTTACTCATATTTTGCACAGGGGGAGGAACCATACCAGTGGGACATGATATGTTTATGTTTATTGAGTTTATATAGCGCTTTAAGCCAAAGCGCTTTACAATATAACAACAGGTACAATAGTGAGAGAATCATATTTACAAACATGAAACAAGTCATTAGAACAATATGTTGAACAATTTACTAAAAGGAGGGGGAGAGTGGGGGGAGGGGAGAGAGGGTAGATAAGGGGAGTTACAATGTCTGATTTGAGGCCAGGGGAGTGGGAGGAAGGGGGAAGGGGAATGGTAAGCGAAGGAGGGGTTATCTGGTGACCACCAATGCCCTATGTGATTTCAATGATCAATTGAGGTCATTGGGGAAGTGGGAAGAAGGGAGGGGAAGCGGGGCAGGGGCTAGAGGGGGAGAGGGGTAGGGAAGTGGGTCAGGGGGGAGTGGAGAAGAAGGGCTTTCAGGGAGGAGTGGAAGGATAGGTAGGTGGCGGTGGAGCGGATCGAGAGCAGTAGGGAGTTCCAGTGGAGGGGGACCAAGAGTTGGAAGGAGCGGAAGCGTGAGGAGTCACATGAAGCTGGGGGTACAGTGAGAAGGTAGAGGTCTGCTGAGCGGAGAGAGCGTGAGGGGGAGTAAAATGAGAGGAGGGGAGAAAGGTAGGTGGGGGCCAGGTCATAGAGAGATTTGTAGACGAGACAGAGGAATTGAAATATCAGTTGTGAGAGGACAGGAAGCCAGCCAAGTTGACAGAGAGAGAGGAAGAAATAGAGTCTTGAGGGGCGAGAAGACAGAGTACGAACAGAGGAGTGTTAGATGGATTTTAGGGGAGTCAGGTGAGAGACAGGGAGTCCAAAGAGGAGAGAGGAAAAGTAGAAGAGGCGGGAGAAAATAAGGGAGGAGATTAGGAGTTTGGAAGCATGGAATTGAGAGAGGAGCGGATCTTGCGGATGTTAAAGAGGTGGTGCCAACTGGCATGAGAGGTTAGAGAGATGTGGTTGGAGAAGGAGAGAGATATGTAAAGTAAAGTGGAGGGGTATTTATTTCTTTATTAGAGCATCTTAAAACTATATTCCAGTGTTGAATGTGTGAACTCCTATGCAGTGTTTTCTAGATTAATAGCACAGAGTCCATAAGCGCACGCATGTAGACCCGAATGTAACCTAAAAGATGTTATATTTCATTTCCATGCATACGCTGGAAACCTGCAGTGCCCTTTCTTTGTGGGGTCATATTATTAAGGTGGAATACATACAAACGTGATTCATATATCATGATGTGTTTTTCCATGTAACCTCATTTCTGATATCAATACTTATTATTGATATAAGAAGAAACATAATAGTTTAAATGTATTCATTAATAGAAAAATGAATTGTGGTTAATTGAAGAGATTTTACTAGACTGACTGATAAGCATCACTATTACTTTATTATTTTTATTATCGTGTTTTGTTTTAAAATTCAACCTTCCACAAGACATTTCACTACAGTATACAAATCATTCATTTAACCATTCAAAGGTCGGGAGAATACTTCCAGATATATATATATATAGAGTTCGATAGTTGCCAAATCTAGCTCTTCCCATCTAAGTCTAATTCTTTTCCCATCTTTAGTGGCTTCCAAAACCTGACTACTACCAACCTCCACTTTCGGTTGCCTAGATCAATTTATTACCAAGGCAGCAATGTCTCCTTGCTGTGACTGGGAAGTGGTCCCTTTCATTTTGCTTCATTACATTTGCTATGATAACTTCATTCCAGTCTGGTAAATCAAGCAGGATGTAATCAATGTGCCTCTTTGAGGAGACTTCTGAAATGTATACACTGCTGGTATGTCCCCTGGCACCCTATCATGTAATGCGCATAGACCCAATTTATAGAACAGTTGTGTAGTGTCCAAGGCATGTTTGTGTTTCTGTCTTGGGGGCTGAATATCGAGAGGAAGAATATCCCAAATTAGATCCTGCTCTTCCATAAACTCCTGCATGTCCCTTAATGGTTCATACTGCAAGTTAAGATCTCCAATTAACAGTATCATCGAGGATCATGCATTCCCACACGCTAAATTCTTTGCCAGTACACATGTATATTCAAGCAGAGTGACTAACATAACTAACATTGCTGCAAGGAGAAAGATGCACTCAACACCTCGCCTAATGTGCTAAATAGGTGGAGTACTCGACATTAACTGGGGTTTACTTATATCAAATCCAAGCCCTAGTTAGGACCATATTAATGCATGATTCATATGCAAAATAACCACATTTACCACAACAATTTCAGTGTGTGAATTATAACATTTATATATATATATTCTTTTAGAGCTCTGAATAGTAAAACAACAATCAACAAAAAGACAGTATATTCAGTATCGAATTGTAACTTAAAGAAGTGGATTAAATCATGAAATATGGAGAAAAATACAAGAAAAATTCTTTCATCATTTTTCTATCACATATTGTCACATAGACAGTGTGAAGGGACAGAA
Source organism: Ambystoma mexicanum (assembly GCF_040938575.1). Lineage (NCBI taxonomy): Eukaryota > Metazoa > Chordata > Amphibia > Caudata > Ambystomatidae > Ambystoma > Ambystoma mexicanum. The sequence continues at coordinate 1,432,740,599 of NC_090932.1, forward strand.
AAAAGCAAGAGTAATGTAAAAAGTGAAAACGTGGGAAAACCACAACCCAGTGCTTCAAAAAGGGGGAAGAGCAGTAGAGGATAACCTCTAATTAGAAAAGGAAAAGTAGAAATGAATACAACCATTATATGGTAACAGTTCCATATATTCAAATTATGGAGAAAGTCAAAAGTCCTAGAGTTTACTAATTATTTTGAATATCTTTTTCACAGGACTTCTTACGGGAAACGCCCACTGGGTTTGCCTACGCATGTAGGGAGAGCAAAAGACATGGATATTTTATGTCAGCTTCCAGGTTGACTAATATATGCCAAACGAGTGGACAATGTCCAAATGTTCAAAAAAGATAAAAACTGGAAGCCGAGCCCCCTTATCCTTTTGCGTTTCGGTGGTTATGTGTTGCCACCTTCATCGGGGCAGTTTCATGGTACCCTATTCGGAGAAAGAACACAAAAAAACGAACTAAGTAAAAAACTGAAAATGTTATATTACAGTGGTAATAATGCAGGCTTGAGCATACATGTACTATTGCAAAACAAGCTTGCTGCACAATTTAAAGCATGAAAGGTTCTGGCAAGAACACATAAATGTAGCGAAACCCCATAAGTGGGAACAAATAGCCTTATCTATTCCTCACCTAGAAGGGTTAGGTCAAAACGGTCTCCAAAAGTGTACGACTGGAAACTGTAGTGCTGATCCGTGCCGACTCAGCGGCCCTGCATCTTAGCTGCCAGAAGGCACCAGGCGAGCCTAAATCGACGAGGCATGGGTGTCCAGATGCTGTGGTATAACGTTGGAACTGGAAGTCTGTGGGAGGGATGGTTTGTAAAATATATTTCATTTACTCAGTTTAGAGAGGTATTTATTTTTAAAGAAAAGGCTGGGGCAGGGCCCTGCAGAAAGATATAAAGTGGTGACGCCTGGGTCCAAATAATTTGAGCAATGCCTAGGAGTAAGTGAAACTATAGAATGACTTGTATCGATGACCAAATGCCCGGGTGCCCGGTCACTCGGGATAGCCAATTTCACCAGGGGGTGTTTTGGCTTGTTCAAAAAGACACGGACTGGTGTAGTGTCTAATGTAGTGTGAATTGTTCATTTAAGCCATTGTCCCAACTGTCCAGCCTATGGATCCATCTATTCTCTAAATTCAAAAGGCATTGCTGAGTTACAGATCCATTTGGTAGTTTCTCGAGAACCCACCATAGTAGGTCCTCTGGGGTATGCTTTTCGTCAAGGTAATGCTGGACCAAAGGTGAGGTTACTTTCCTGCATCGTATTCGGGATCTGTGTTCGGAGATACAGGTGTTAATACTGCGCATGGTCTGTCCAACGTACCGTAGGTCACATGGACACTCAATGCAGTAAACTACTTGTGTTGATTTGCAATTTGAAAAGTGTCGAAACACCTAGGTTTTGCTCCCAAAAGTGAAGCTTAGCATCTTCTTAGTGTATTTACAGGCTACACAAGAGCCACATGGGTGGTGACCTACAAGGGTTCTCGAATTCCAAGGACCACCCTGTGTAGTTCTTTCAGTGAAACAGGAATGAACCAAAAGGTCACGGATGTTGCGTGATCTTTTAAAAGCAAATCGAGGTTCCCTTTCTTCCGTAGGTTAAGTTTAGCTAGAGGCCAATATTTCCAGATGATTTTTTTGATGTCATATGTTTGAGGGCCATGTGTAAGTACACACTTCAGTCTAATGTCTTGATTGTCCTCTTGGTGATTCACCTGTGGTCTCAGAATGGACTCTCAACACGAGAACCTGGCTCGTTTCTTGGATGTGGTTACTTATTTCTTAGGGTAACCTCTGTATCTCAAACGCGCGCTTAGATCCGCAGCGTTTTTGTAAAAATCCTCCAGTTGTGTACAATTTCTGCGCAAACGTAGAAATTGACCGTAAGGTAAATTCTCTTTCAAGTGTTGTGGGTGATTGCTAGAGAAAAGCAGCAGTGTATTACGATCTGTTGGTTTCCTGTACAGATTACAGCTCAATTTACCTTCCCGATTGCTGATTTTTAAATAAAGGAAGTGTATAGTTTGTCTGTCATACTCCATAGTGAATTGTATATCTGGATCCCGATCGTTGAGACATGCAAAGAAATCTGCAAGTTCGTCCATCCCAAATAAAAAAGATGTTGTCAATAAAACAACGCCACTTTTTGATGTTCTGCTGCCATGGGTTGGACTCATTAGAGATATTTTCTTTCTCATAGGCTGCCATATATAAAATTGCCAAACTAGGGCCAACTTTAGTACCCATGGCTGTGCCTTTAACTTGTAAATAGAATTGGTTACTGAAAGTGAAGAGGTTTTTACACAAGGCTATAGTCAAAAGTTCGATGATGAATGCTGGTGGTACTCGTGACTGCAAATTTGTTGCCATAAGGAAATCATATATGCAATCAATAGCAGCATTTTGTGGGATACACGTATAAAGCGCTTTAATATCCATTGTAACCAAGATTTGATGTCTGGATTGTATTCTAGATTTTCAAAGGTTTGTATGGTGTGTGTAGTGTCTAAGGTAGGAGTCCATGTTGCCAATCATTGGTTTTAAAAATTCATCAATAAATTTGCAAAGTGGTTCCAACAAGGACCCGCACCCAGAGACAATTGGGCAACCTGGTGGGTTGGTTGCGTCTTTATGTATTTTAGGTAGTGCATAAAAGCATGGGGTGCGTTCCTCTGATGTAGTGAGCTAAGTGGACTCTTTCTCGCTGATCCACCCTCTTTCTAGAGCAAAATTGACTATCTCTGAGATTTCGGTCTTCAATTCCTTTGTTGGATCTTTACATAGAGGGCAATAGCTGTCTCTGTCGCTCAGCAAAATCATGACCATAGTCTTATATTGTTCAGATGACATAATGACAATTCCCCCACCTTTGTCTTCTGGTTTGATTACAATGTTGCTGTTACTGGCTAACTGGGTAAGGGCTTCTCTCTCTAGTCTTGAGCAATTGTGTCTAATTGGTGTTTTGCTATTATTTCTCTGGGCTAGTCTGTTGTATTCCTTAAGTATGCATTTCTCAAATGTGATCAAATCACTTGGTACCTGACTCTCAATAGGACAAAAAGTGGATTTGGGGTGTAGGCCTGTATCTGCTTCCTGTTCCAGTGGTTCTCTTTCTTGAAAGAAGGTTTGTAGTCACACAGTGCGTAAGAACCGTCTGCTGGTATGATACTAGCTCTCAGGTACTCTTGAAGAAAATGGCCGTGAAGCTCTGTGCGGAATACTTTCTTTTTGAGTTTTAATAAGTCCTCAAGCAGAGTGGACATTGCTTTTCCCCCTTACGGGGGATTATATATGTTACATGAGAAAATGTTCAACCCTGTGGGGAACTGGAGTAACACGCAATATAAATCTGGTGAAACAGTGTCCATAACCAGTGCAGATGCACTTAAATTGATAATCACCCAAACACACAGTCTCCCACGTGGCACCCCTACGTTTTTGATTCCCCATAGTTGCTGCAATGTCATAGCACGCATAGCCTTGTAAAGGAAAAATGTGAACGATTCCAGGTCATTTCGAAACAAATAATACTGTGTCCATAGATGAAATCAAGCCACCCAGATTTTTTAAAAGACCAGCTATATTCCTGGTAATAATAAGTAGTAACTCTTTGGGATTAAGGCTCTGGGTCATTGAGCCGTGGGAATATTCTCTATCAAGTGGGGGAAAGATCTCAGCTCATTGCTAACAAGTTCTGGTTTGATGTTGGTCCTCTTGGTAGTTCTGGTGGTGGGGTAACAATATGTCGGAATATGTTGTGGAACGTGACTGGGTAGTATTCGATGGATACGTTAGGTTCGTCTTCATCAGATCTCAACATTTAGATCTCTAGCCTGTTATGAACAAAGTCTTGTCGACAGAAGGCCTGAAACAAGAGTTTCATTTTGGAATACAAGTTCAATGTAGTCCATATTTGGATCGCTAGGAGTATTACATTTTCTTGAATCTTTTCTATGGTTCTATGTGATATTATTGAAAAGTTTTCATTTAATCTTTTTTTTTTTACTGGTCGGGTTTGCTGCAAATATATGCAGGGGAGATGCCACACAATCCTCCCTTATCGCCCCTACATTAATCATTTGCCGAAACCCACCCCCCACATATATTTGGGTAAAAATTCAATGTTAAACTTTCAATTAATTCTACTTCGACTAATTAGTCTGTAACCAAAACTCCCTATCCTCTTTTATATTATCCCTAATTAAAGGAATAGTGTGCTCAGAAATATTATTGGCTAAAAAGATGGGGAATAATCAAAAATATCTAAAAAATATATGTTTTTTAAAAGTCCCTATGTAAAGTATTGAGCAAATAAGGCTCAAACTTAAAAATAGGAAGCACTAGGAGGCATCCATTTTGCGAAATGGATGCCTCCGGTGCTTGCCCTTGCGGCACTAATGAAGCAAAAGCCAGCCAGCTGTAATAAACAAAAGCTACCACTAGGTGGCTTTTGCTTCATTGGTGCCGGAGGACGGAGACCAGAGACTGCAGGCAGGAAAGCTGCATCTCGGTAAGTGCTTATTTCTTTTATTTCAATAAGCACTAGCTGCAGTTTTTTTTTCTAAGTTTTCCAGGCTGGAGGAGCCCGGAAAACTTAGAAAGAAAACCGCAGCTTTTAAAACATTGTATTTATGTTTGCAGTAGCTTGAGCTTGGAGCCCCCTGGGTTCCAAGCTGAAGCTACCGCAAACATAAATACAACATTGTTGTATTTAAAAATGCTGCGGTTTTCTCTCTAAGTTTCTCGTGCTCTTCCGAGCTGGAGGAGACCGAGAAACTTAGAAAGAAAACCTGTAGCGTTTTTTAAACACAACCGCGTGGTATTTATGTTTGCGGTAGCTTCAGCTTGGAACCCAGGGGGCTCCCAGCTGAAGCTACCGCAAACATGACCCAAAGTGAAAGCTGCTGCAGGCAGAAACACAACACGGTTGTGTTTCCATGCTGCAGTATTTCCGCCTGCAAGCAGCTTTCACAGACCCAAAGTGAAAGCCGCTGTAGGCAGAAACACAACGTGGGTGTGTTTTGAAATGCTGCAGTTCTTCTCACTATGTAGGCTTTTGCGTGAAGTCTCCTGGGTTCCCCCAACCCTGAGGGAGTCCAGGAGACCTCACACGAAAGCTGCCGCAGTGAGAAATACAACGTTGCAACCACAAGTACAACAATCTTGTATTTTGAATTGCTGCGCCTCTGCTTTTTGCCTTCATTTTATGTTTTCTGTGCTTCCTTGGGCTTGGGGAGCACCGAAAACCTACAATGAAAGTGAAGGCAGCCTCCTCAGCTCTGCTCTGGCTGCAATAAGCAAAAGCTCCCAGTAGGGGGCTTTTGCTGCTTGTTTAGTGCCACCAGGGCAGAGCTGAGGAGGCTGCCTGAAATGGCAAAATGGATGCTCCCATGTAAACGCTTTGAGCCTTGTTTGCTCAAAGTGTTTACATAGGAACTTTCATTCAAAATATGTTTAAACTATGTTTTAGACTATTGCCCATCAATTTAACCAATAATATTTCAGAACGCACTATTCCTTTAATGAGCAGCAACCCTTTTCGTGACATTTCCAATTAAAACATTTGTACATGAGAGAGTCCCTCCCTTCTCGCTGGCCAATCCTTAAGTTAGGGACATTAACCATGTAGATGGAATTATGTTTTCTTTTCTTTTGGTTATTTTGTCTTGCCAGGTGTTGGTGGTATCTCCCACTTTGCTTTTCCCTCTAGCATACTCCCACTCATCCCCCCCATTGGGTCCTGTTTGTTAAACAGGGAAAGTATAGTATCTAAGCCATTAGACATCCCTGGGGGTGGGGGCATGAAGGCTCTCAGTAGCGGGGGAGGATGTCTCACTGTGTGCTTCTCTATGGCCCCCACAATATTGAGAACTCAGGCATACAAGAGATTCCCCCAGGAAGGGAGTGACTTCTCATCATGGTATACTCAGTATCCCGAGGGTCACGATTTAGCTGCTGCATATCGATAGTGAACAATTGTTCAGGATATTTTCCTATTTTTCGACAGTTGCATATTTGAGGATACTATTAGCATGAGCATCTTCCTCTGAGATGGTGGAGTGCATTTCGACTGGCAGACGAACGTTCCTGCCTCCTTCCTGTTGCCATAATTTACCGATTTCAACCAACGAGCAGTCATATGGTTTTCTATTTTGGGGTTTGTCCGATTTCACAAAAGATAAAATGGACTTGACCCTTTTGCAGTTGATGTTTTATCCCCCTTGCTAGCTGTTATATCTTTAGTCTTATTAGGGGGTTATGAAGTTTTTAAAAGATTAGAGAATCTTCCCCCATCATCAAGAAGATCTCGATTTTGTTGATTAAATTATTAACGCTATACTTTGTGGGTTCCATGTGACAATTCTGCCACAAAAATATCACAATACAAAAATATTGCCATATTTTTGTGGCGAAATTCACAATGTACCCTCCGGGGGACATCCCAGCAACCCCTGCATCATTTTTTGATGTGCGGGGGACACCCCCGCGACCCCTGCTCCCACATACTATCCCAAATAAAAAATATTGCCTATGGCGAACAAAACAGCCATATTTACGGCGATATTTTTGTTGGGGATATTAATACCTGATACCAATTTGTGCTGTGAAGCATGCCATTTTCTGTCAATTTGTCTCAGGGTAGGCTTTGCAGAGGGCTTTCCTTTTCGACATGGTATCTTTTGGTCAAGACAATTGAGTTAATAGCTGCAAAAGTCTATTAAAACGTACTAAAAATGATTTGTCAAAACACAGTCCGATCCTGTTGGCATCAGTGTTGGACTGGAGGCTCAACATAAGTGGCAGCGCAGCTGCTTAGCCTCAGGGGACAAAGAAAAACACTTCATAACACTTAGAAACAGTTACAAATGTCCAACAGATGGAGCAGCTCAAAGGCTGTAAAACCCACAGTCACTGCCACAAATATTTTGGTTCTCTGGGTAATTGTTTACAAGTTTGCATAGGTACACACTTATTCAAAAGGGCAACTCAAAGGCTACAAAGCCCTCAGTTGCTTGCCTCAGGGAATCAGGTTCCATGTGGATTCCCACACTGCTCGTCATTCCTCGATTAATCAAGGTTTTGTGAGCAATTGAAAGAAAGAGCAGGTACGCAACCCGAGTGCAAACATGTAGGAAGACGATATAGAAGAAAAACAGATGAAAATCATCATTGTCTCGGGCGGATAGCTTAGGGGCAATGTGCTCTCCTTGGAAGCAAGACGACATGCAGCAACACAGGCTCAATCCCCAGGTCCATGCTTCGAAACCTCTGGGTATTAAGCGTGTTATAAATGACCTATCATATCATATCTCCAGGACTGTTAAACCCACAGTTGCTGATTTTATTTCTTTGTCCAACAACCCCAGAAGAGGGTGGAAGATGAGGTATTAACATTACAATAGCGCTCATCTTTCAGGGTCTATCCCTCGCACTCTGCAGTGACATTCCAAATCTATCCGTTCCTATCACATGGAGTAGTGTTTTTCACTTGAACCATCATAATTCGCAGCATTGTAACTTCCAACTCAGAGAACGTTCAAACAGTTCCAGGGGTCAGTATTACCTCTGTGGAAACACTTGGGCTTACACCACCAAGATAAGGTGGCAGCAACAGAGTGAAGCAGATCAAAACCAATCAGACAAAAAAAACAGTAAAAGCAGCCGGGAACAGCAGGAGCAGCCCGCTCACGGGCCCGATCTGTTCCGCTCTGCTGAGCGGGAAGCTGGGTTTTTATAAGCCACAGGTGAGTTGGTGCGATCAGAGGCCTTCCCAAATGCTCTTCCTCCAAGGAATGCTATCCACTGCGGCGGGAAAGCAAGAATGGTGCAAAAGTGAAACAAAGGTGATTTTCAGTCAGTCTGGTAAGAGAAGGCAATGATCATTGGAAGACTGGTGATGTCTGGTGCCCTCGCTCCGGTGGGCCTTGTGGGCATTTCCCAGCCTGATATGCCAGTGTGGGTCAATTGTTTGGGGATAAGTAAGCTAATTGGAGACTTACTAAACTGTGCTATAAGTAGTGTAGACCAATGTCATTGACTCAATATGCTTTCAAATTAACCATTTATGACATGGTATCAGAAAAGCCACACAAGCATCATTCAAAAATCGTATGTGCTCAGGCTTATTATTGGCACGAGTCTGAATCGCTTTATTTTGAATAACGTTGTCATCCATAAAAGCATCGGTCCAAAAAATCATTTCATGCACATGCGTTAAAAAACTGGCCTGTTATCTTTCATCCGGTGTTCTGGTTTTGGCAACAGCTTTGCAACATCTACGAACAAAAATCCCTTTTGGCAAAACTAAAAGCTTAAACAATTCCACAACGAAATTACCTGTGAAGCACCATTTTTTATGACAAGAAATCTTCAAGAAACTCAACTACATGGAGTATTAGCTCTTGCCTAAATCTGCCACATAAGCGGCCGTGCATGTTAACATGGCTGCAGTATCTTAAGGACTTACTCAAGCTCAAACGGCAGTTCTTTACTTGGCCGTGGGCAGACACATCATGTGTGTCCAAGTGATAAATAGAAGAGATACAGGCTTCATATTACACCTGCGGACAGCCTCTGCTAACATAAAGATAGAAATAAGGATATACATGATAGGTTATTTATAACGTGCTTAATACCCAGAGGTATCTAAGCGCGGACCTGGGATCGAACCTGTGTTGCTCTGTGTCGTCTTACTTCCAAGGCGAGCACGTTGCCCTTGAGCTATCGAGACAATCTTCTACTGATTTGTTTGTAATAAAGCCGATTGTTTGCCATTAGCTTGGACTCTAAGCACTGGCATATGTCTGAGTGGATGACTTTGCGATCTGTTGGGGTTTTCCCTCAAGATTCTGGTCCTAGAGAGGGGTCTGGCTATGTAGTCGTCACCAAAACCCTAATGGGGGTTGTCAGTGTGGACTTGCTGTCTAGGATAGAATTATTGTGCAACCTTCTGCGCAATCTGAGTGGGATGTGTCAGGGTGGTAAGTTCCTTCAAGATGGGCAGGCTTCTCATCCTTCCACGACCACAGAATACGATGCATCAGTGTGGCTCAGTTCCTGCGTTCGGGGTGTTTTATGATCTTCCAAAACACCAGTGTGCGATGCGTGCGTGTGTGCGTGTGCGCCCGCGTGAGCAAAATCAGGTTTTGCATATTTATTGGCACCTCAATGTGAATTGTCAGTGTGTGCCTGTGCTCACAAGACAGATACACAATGCGGTAATCGTTCACACTTTTTCTGAAAAATGACTTGTGGGAGTCTGTACCCCAAGGGTTGTCAGATTATGCACCACCCGTGGCCCCGAAGTGTGATCTGTGTATGTATGTTATTCCATCTGGGTAGAGGAGCAAACCACCTTGTGAGATGTCAGCGTGTTTTCAGGAATATGATGGCCATGTTCAGTGCCACACCCTTTAACGATCTCTGGCAAAATGACTTCTGCTTGCTTGCATTGCATCAAAAGCACTAAAGAAATGCTGCAGACCAGCTAAAGTGGAAGGAAGAACTTGTGAGTTAGTCGCATATTATATTTACATGCCTTACTCATTCGTCCCACGTGTGGTAAATACAAGAGCAAGGCTTAGACAATAGTAGAGCGTCTACATAATAACAGCGTCTGCATTGTTTTTCTTATTCAATGAAAAAGACTAATTTTTGCTTTTAGAGTTTTGGCTTGATAGGGCTTTCAAATTCCCTTAGGAGCCTCAAACCCACTTCATTGCTAAATTGTCAGCAGAATGTATGGTTCTGTCAAAATACCAACCCGCACAGATCAGCACTGCACTATGGACAAAAGGAGTGTACAACCACCGGCCCTTTTCTCCCTCTTTCCCTATTCATAACTATGAGCTTGTTTTAATTGAGTCATTTGTCATGAGTTCTTCATGCAAATTGAAACTTGCGTTATTAGTTTCTTTTATATACATATGTTCTTGGCGATGTCTGCGGAAATGAACTGTGACTATGATAAATAAACCCTTTGTATGAAATGAAAAGAACGTGGTGCGGTTTCTTTCATTCAAGACTTTAGGTTACACCACCCACACTGCATGCGGCACATTCTCTTGATGTTCCACCTTAGCACAGCTATTGCAACAAGGGCTGTTTAAGAATGTACTTGGGCTCTCTTCTTTGCCCGGCCATACCATTTATGCATTAATGACAGGGACCCCCAGTGTATATTATGAGGGCCTTACACGTTTTCCTAGTTATATGCGTTTGTTCTCTTCCCGTTTCAGTTTTGCTAACTACAAGCTACCTATAATGTTGCTGGTCTCTGGTCCCCAAGTCATTTTGGCAGGGATGTCACTTCACAAAAATGCCAGGGTTAGCGCAAATGGCAACAGTAGGCAGACGACATCACATGACCCCCCCCCCAACATCAATCACCTCACAGGGAGTGCTCTCACATGACCTTTGACTTTGATGACACCACTGAAAATACCTAAAATAAGTGCACATTAATGCAGTTACAAATAGTTCATAAAATAGATAAAGGTTATTTTGATTACCAACAATATATTAACAAGGGAACTGCCTTAACTGCCATGGGTGCAGTTAAAACACCAATTCACCTACTGATCCTTCCCATGTCATGCTCCCATCTGCTTTCCGCTGCTTTTGCTGCCCTTTTGGCCTATTCCGGCCGGCCGGCCGCCCGGCTCCAGCACCGGAAAGAGGTAGTAATGCGTTAAATGTGTTAAAAGTCAAATGTTGGCTGTTGCACAATAAATAATAACAAAAAAAGTAGTAATGCTCTGGGGCATGCTGTGTCTTTCTTTTTTGCCCCTCTTAGCTGGTCTTTCCTGTGTCATACAGAAGAGGAAGGAGGTGTGGCTGCCGGCTCGCAGTGCAAGACGGCCTACATGCAGGAAACCCTCTCATGAAAGTGGGCCAAAGAGCTCTATTTAAAATGTTGAGGGGAGCCTCTGGAGCAACCAAAGAGCTCATTACAAACTCAGAGCCCATTGCCCATGAACAAACTCCCCTCAATGGGATCTGGAAGACAAGGTCTAGTGGGACAAAGAGCAGCTCAAGTGGCAATGTGGTGGATTGAAGGAGTTGGGGTTAATATCACCTATTCCCACTCCAGCAGTTAAAGTGGGCTACCCTGAAGGGAACAGGATTGGGGTAACTGTCCCAAGTCTGGTACCTGGGCCACCGGTAGAGCAGCATCCCCTTGACCATTGTAAGACAGCTGAGGAGCTTAAAGAGATTCCAAGACGACAACTTCAAGAGGGTGGGCAGAACTTTCTGGTATTTTCTGGTTTCCACAGAAACTCACGCGATCTGGCCACTGCAGTTTTTGATGCTCACCCAACCTCATCTCCACTACGGGCCCAATTTGTCCCTCTGGAACTGGTAATCTCCTCTGAAGGACATGGAACATGTTAATCCCCTCTGCAACGACATGAAGAGTTAGAACAGATCTGAACCACCATGAGCAAGTGGACTGATTCTTCTACAGGTAATATGGATGACACTCCTACCCCAATGGACTCTCTTGGCTTCCGGACAGCAGTAGCAATAGCCAATATGGCCAACAGTGCAGTTGAGATATCCTTTCGTAATACCACAGTCATGTAAAATGTCTCCTGGTACATGGCTGGCCTAAAAGCCTACAATGAGCCGGACCGGTGGTCCTATACTACACCTCGATTCAACATAATGCTTTCCCATGAAAGGTGGGCTACAGACTCACTCTACCTTCCAGGGGACTCTATTGTGTTTACATCAGCAGCAAGCTAAGCCTGTGGAAGAGCTAAGAGTGGTCTAATAACCTGCTCACTACCTCTTTGGGTGTTGATTAACCCTAGCACCCAGTGTCTACTCCAAACATACACATTTTTAGAGCAGTAAGCATAATAGGGAGTAGAGGGATATCGCTTAACATTTATAACATCTGCTGTGGCTCTGATAGCTCAAACCCTGGCCTACAAATTTCACAGGAAACTTGTTTTTTCTCAGAGTCTTGACAGTTCCTCCTCATTGGGGGAGACTTTAACGCTAGGGTATCAGACTCACCTGCACTAGAGACTGAGGGGGAATAATGGACCGTAACAAAAGTGCGGTGGGGGCATTCATAAAATGACCTCCAAAGTATCTTTCACCAATAAGCAAGGCCAGATATTACAAGAACTATTACTAGGTCACTCACTTTGTACAGTGGGCGGCCGTACAATCCCAAACTCCCCAGCAAAGAACACCTTTTTAAGATCATTGAATGGTCCAATGGATTAATTCCTGATCCAGAATTGTGACTGGTGGTGTATCAAGGACCTGGAGGTGGTGACACGGGTGGAGAGTGATCATCACGCCCTGCTCCTAACTAGGTTCTTTGCTGACGGGGAATGGAACTTGGTCGATATTAATGCCCCCATCTACAATGCTTTACCCCCCTGCCGAAGAAACCTGAAATGTGACACTAATATTCCTGACCATATCCAAGCAAGAATATTTAGCCTGGGTCTGACAGTAATAGAGATTTGCTTGTGAGGCTACCTCAAAGATAATAGTATGATTGGTCGATTCTCTGCGCTGAAAGATCTTATATATAGCCTCCTTTCAACTAATAAACCACACAGGCCGGTCAAGAAGAAGAGTTACTGGTTTATTGACAGCTGTAAAGCTGCTAAGTTAACATTCATAAAGCTTTTAAAGAACACTGAAGCCATGAAAGTTGAAAGGGAGTGGGCTCAAAAAAAGTACAGATATACTATTGAGGGTGTAAAAAGATCATAAGTAAACTTGTCCTGGGACCTTATGTGGGAGACTTGAAACTCAAAAGATGCCAGACAGGTCTGGAGAATAGTTGCCTCAAGCCTTAAACCTGAATGCTCAATGAGCATAGATTCTGGAGTGGGCAAAATTACTGGAATTCAATGGATCAAACATTACACACATATCTATGAATGCCCCAGTGCTGCATTTTTGATTGGGGACCCCATCTCCTTTGATTCACTTAATTTGTTGGCTGATTTTATTACTCTATCAGAAGTGCGGAAGGCAATTGTCACCTCCCCTCTCGCAATGCCGCCAGACCAGATGACGTTCCAGGTGATTTGTATAAACTTTCACCTGACATATGGGCTTCCCTGCTGTTAAAACTATTGACATGCTATCCTCATCACTACAGTACTCCCACCAACATGGTCACTGTCCCATTGGTTAAAAAGGATACTGTGCTGACCCCGTCTGTTTTAGGGCAATTGCCCGTAGCCATATCTCACTAAAAAAGCTGGGGAGGGTCCTGGTGGACAGGCTCCAAACTTGGGTGGAGACTAATACGATAATGTCGGACTTGCAACTTGGCTTTCACAAAACCATGGGTGCCTCTGCACAATCCTAACCTGCCCCTTGTTATTGACAAGAATTATGAAGTTAAAGGGGATGCTTTATATTTGCCCTATGTGAGAAACCTGAGGACGTAAACATATTTTCTCCCCCTGGGTCCTCTTCTTAGTTGGTCTGGAGAAAGGCCATCGTTCTTGGATCCCAACCCTGGGGGTGGAGAAGCGAGGGAGGATCACCTTGGTAGAAGGTCCTTGGGGATTGGGTGCACTCAGGTGAGACACAGTATTCCACATTTTCTTTTTCAGGGAAGAACACCTACGCCAGAGGTGGTTATGGGATATTGTTCCCCATGTCCCATTGACCAATAAAATGACAGGAGATATTATCAGCCCAGACCTACTAGAACCAGGAGGAAAAGGAATGGGGTTCCCTTAGGCCAGTGCCAGGAAGTGACATATTATCCCGCTTTCACTTTAGATAGTCAATCCAACCTTCCACAAGCCTTTATGGGTTATTACAAATCGCCTCCCTTCATATCCCAACCATGGTCTTTTAACAGTACTGTGACGAGGAAGAGGCGAGTAGGAGTAATGACCAGTAACAACTCCCATGTCCATGTTAGCACTGGGACGAGTAATATTATTATTATTATTATTATTATTATTATTATTAGAGGCCTGCTAAAAGCTATGGGTTTCAGGCATGTCATCTTAATCAAAGTCAGGCAGAATTGGACAGTGGTACAAACCTGCAGCCTATTGAAGGACTATAGGTGTATAAAATGAGAAACAAGAAGTGAACGGAGTGAGGGACCTGGGGAAATTTCGAAGCAGAGAGCAGCAGGAAGATTGTAGGCTGCCTTGGTGGGAGACAAGGTGGTACCGGGATGCCGGCCAACATCCCCAAGCCATGGGGAGATTCTGATGCGAAATGGAAGCAAACAGAGCTGCAGCGAAGCCAGAGCGAAGAGGACGCTGTGTCTGTCCTCACTGAAGTAGAGGCTCCACCTGCGTCAGCCGAGCTCCAGTCCACAGGCAAGCGGGCTTCGTGGTAACAGAAGCAGCAACCGAAGCAGAGGAGAAAAGCAGAGAGTGCCGCTGGGGGAGGAAGGTGACGACCGGTGAGTTCTGGGAAAGCCACTCAGTGACCAGGGCACTCCGAGTGGGCTGCAAAAGCGTAGAACAGCTCTGAATTGTGGTACCGTTATTAGCACCAAAGTCCCTTTGCGGGTCCCTACTTTAAAGGCTGGAAAAACTAGCCGTTAAGGTCGCGTCCCGCAAAGGGACCTCGTAATCAGGCGTTAAGGGTTTAACAGCGCCGACAACTTTTACGGCGCCGTTAAACCCTTAACGCCAGGGTCGTAATGAGGCCCTTTGTGTGTAACCTGTAGTATGAGTTCCATTTTATTTATTTTTTAAAGCTGAGACCAGACGTCATATATTAACGGCTTTCCCTGAGTTGTTAATATGTTACACAAAGGATATTCAGGAGATGTTACAAAAATCGAGGATATTTCCGGTGACCTGTTTTGGTCAACGATCTTCGGGGCTGAATCCATTGTAATTACCGCCACAGCATATGCGGTATGTCAGGAAGCCTCGAAGAGATTTGACCAAATTGTGTAAAGAAGTAGAATGTAGATTAACTTTATAAGTATTATTTTAGGAAATGTAAAGGATGTAGGCATATGATGTGTTCACTTTTTATATCTTTTATTCTGATTCTAATAATGATGAAATGTATAGATGTTGCTTATTTTTGTATTTGTATGATGTCCTTAAAGTTTTTAAAATTAACTTAATGCACAATAAAACATTTTTTTAAATGTATGTCATTTTCACTGTTTTAATGTAACATGAATTTGATGGCTAAAGATTGTTACTTGCTTACTATGCCAGGAGCATCCTCATAGATCATGGGAATTGCCTTCATATGCCAGTACAGGCTCATATGAATAGGTACTGCCATCTTTTAATTGTTTTTGCCTCACGTGCCATTCTAATAGTTGACATATGCAAGGTGCAGCCTTTCATACTAGTTACCACTATCATATGTCAAGTTGGCTTTTTTGTCTTAAGATGTTGCGCTTCAATCCCAAGAGCCTAAGTGCCTTGTGGGCATAGACCTTCTCAGCCATGACATAGCACCACAAAATTAACACAGCTCGTCTTACTAAGCACAATGCAACATTTTATTTTGTGCTGCTTCATGGTGCAACCACCACATTTAAGCCCTGTAGTAAATGCTGTCAATAGTACCCACATTAATATTGAATGTATCAACCATATGAGAATGAAGGTCTGAGATTGCATCATCTAATTGCAGGTTTTGGCCATAATTCTGAGGCTCAACTCAGCAAAATCTCTCACCTTCTGATGTGGAACGCAGACTGGTTTCCTAAAGGCACTCTTTTTGTATGTAGCCTAGTTCTTTAACGTACATTGTTATTGAATATGTGTTATTGTCCCCTCTTAAAATAACTTTCTTTTCTGGAACATACCCACTTATGGTATCACTATTTAACAGTAAATTATAGACATATCAAGTTGGCTAGAAGGATTGCACAGGGGCAACGTGCTAGTCCCGGAAACAAGACAATCTGAGCAGCCTGGGTTGGACCCAGTCTTGCAAGCAATGTTTGTCCCTTGTTATGTGTGAATAATGTATCCTTTCCTTATGATTTTCTTTGCATTTCGGTACATATAATTTTATTTTCAATTTTATAAATGCAGAACTACAAGAGAAGAACCAGGAATGCAAACAATGAAACAGGCCTGGTCCAATTGTAGATTCATTTTTCAATACTATTTAAAGCATTCCCATATTCCCAGAGAATAGCACATACAAAGTGAGGTCCTTTCATTGTTGTATTGCAGTGAAATGTTTTAATTATTATTATTATTATAATATTTATTGAGCGTGGACCTAGCTTCGAGGAGAAACAAAGATACATAACGGAGTGATGTACAGAGGTATACAACAATACAGATGCATAATGGAGCGCTTTTCAGAAGCAACAACAGAACAGAATGCAGTGGGAGGAAAGATACAGAGGGGCACAGAGGAGGGGTATCACTGTACTGGGAGGAGAGGGGCGGACAGCGTTTAGCGAGTCAGGTTGCACAATGGTTGACTTGGTGGACTAAGTGTTGAGGAGGAGTGACTCCTCGAAGAGGTGGATCTTGCATTCTTTTCTGAATTGAGGCGCGTGTGGGTGTGATTGGTGCTGATGGGTAGGAAGTTCCATAGTCTTGGGGTGTTAGGCAGAGAAGGCTTGTTTCTGGTCCTTTCCTTTTTGCAGCAGAGGATTCCAAGGCTGCACGTGTCCTGGCTTCTGGTGCTGCTCTGTCCGCCGGAGATGCTGAGATTCTCTACGAGGTAGCTGGGTGACTTGAGGGCGACTGCCTTATAGATGATGCAGCAAGATTTGAAGGTGGGAGCCAGTGTAGGTGGATGAAGGCCGGGTTAATGTGGTCTTATCAGCATAGACCTTTGATAAGGCATGCAGCATTGTGTAGGACACTTCTCAGGGGCACAAGGGAGGATGACGGGAGGCCTTCATGGAGTGCTTTGGCCTCATCCAGGTGGGATAAGACCAGGGCTTGAACGGTGGATCTAAAGCTGTCTCGAGGGAGGAAGAGCTTCAAATTTCATAGGAGGGAGAGCTGATACCAATCTGTTTTAGTTTTCATAGCTATGTTTGTCTTGAAGGAGATGCGTTTGTCGATGGGGAACCCGAGGGACTTGGCGAATGAGGTAAGCTTGGGTGTGAAGCCTGTAGAGTTCATCGTTGATAACCAGGTATACATGTCTGGGTGTTCGTTGTTGTTTTTGAGGAGTAGGAATTCGGTCTTGGAGAGGTTGAGCTTCAAGGTTGGTGCTTTGAAATACAATTCTGTTGTATGGGTGCCTAACAAATGCTCGATAAAATAATTAAAATAAAATAAGTATGCACTGGGCATCCAAGACTAGATCAGCGAGAGGAATGTTTTGAGCCTATGGATGTCCTTGATAGAGTCAATCTTGAGGTATAGCTGTGTGACATAGCTGTATTGATGGATGTTGTGTGTGACTAGGATGGTTCCCAGTGGCTCCATGTATAGATTGAAGATAACCGGTGAGAGGATGGAACCCTGTGTGACTCCACAGGCAACGGGTAGCACTGGAGATCTAGAGATGTCCATCTGAATCCTCATACGCCGATGTAACTTAATCTACAATGTAAATATAAAGATTCCCCAAACATCCTATTAAGTTTAGAAACATAATTCTGGGGGATATTCATAGGTCTCAGCATTCACTCTGCCCCATATTCAAGAAGTTTAAAAATATGAGCTACCTTGACAATCACACAGGCTATAAACAAGTGCTAAGGGCATCTATGCTCGTCCTGAACTCCCATAAGGAATTATTGTATGCTTAGCCCACCTCAGCACTTAAGTGCACTTTGTGTTTTATGCAATGCATGTGTTGTTTAAACGAAGATTTTAGATTATGCTGTTTCATAACTACATTGAACCGCACTTCTCCCAGAAAAACACAATTATAACTGCCAGGAAAAGTGCCTCTTGCACCAGGGGTAACAGAGGTAGTGCAGGGATAGAACCCGCTATCTCTACCAACTCCCTACTGAAGTCCATGGAAACCTCTGACATTTCACTGTTAATGTTTATGTTATATTAATGTTTACTTATAATGTGTTCCGCCATTCGCTGGTATCCTGGCACTTACGGGGAAACATCTGGATAGAACTACCGGAGAAGAGGATGATTACCTCAGAAAGAGAAAGGTCTTAAGTAGTTTACAAACTTTACGGTGATCTTCCGTCAACCTAAGTGCTACAGGAAGGGTGTTCCAGAGTGAAGGGGTGGAAACTGAAAAGGCTTTGCCACCGACTGACTTCTTGTTAAAGCTGGGTACAACTGGGCGATCAAGGTTTGCAGAGCAGAGATGTCTGGTTTGAAGGTAAGGGATGATTTTATCTTGAAGTAAAAGAGCACCCTTCTTGTGCAGGGCTCGATGGGTGAAGCAGAGAGCTTTAACTTTAATCCAACTAGTAACAGGAAGTCAATGGATCTGGGCCAAAATGGGGGTGGTGTGCACATATTTTGGCAAACCAAAAACTAAGTGTGCTGCAGAATTTTGAAGAATTTGCAGTCTCTTGATAAAGTATTTGGGCTGAGCCAGAGGGAGGCAGTACAGTAGGGAAGGAACCTGAGATTGCTGAGGTGACAACAGGTCCCCGCAGAGGAGGTGGCAAAAAGGATAGCACCATTTTAGGATCATCAGTTTAAAAAACATCCCTTACACGTGTCATTCAGCTACAACTCAGCTGACAAAGATGCCACAATTACGACTCCAAGATTTTTAACTGAGTCAACTGGTGTAGGGAAAGCCCATAGGTTAAGAGCCCTGAGGTCAGTGGTCCAAAGATGGCATGCAGTAGGTGGGCCGATGACGTGGACCTTGGTCTTATCACTGTTCAATTAATGCCAATTGGCATTCATCCAGTTTCCTACATGCGCGAGACACACTTTAAGACACACTGCCGACTCCTGGGTTTTGATCTACTCTGGAAATATGCTGAGTATAGTCAGCATTGGAGTAGAAATAGCAAATATAAGAATGGATTAGGCTGACCAGGGGCCGAACGTAGATATTAAAGAGCAGGGGACATATTGCTGAACCAAGAGGGACTCCACAGGTAAGAGAAGACGACTTGGACCCGAAATGTGGTCAAAAGAAGAGATTTCGAACAATCTGACAAAAAGGATAAAAACCAATCAAGAACTGTACCTGAAATGCCCACCTCTTGGAGTCACTGAGACAGGATAGAGGGATCAATAGTGTAGAATGCGGATGATAGATCTAATAAAATGAAGAGGCCAACTCTGGCTTGTTTCCTAATAATAGTGGCATAGTCAATAACGGAGACAATTACCTACTCAGTACTCATCAGGGGACGGAATCCAGATTGAAAAGGATCAAGAATGTAGCCCTCCTCAAGGAGGTTCCTGAGCTGAGAAGTGACTATGGACCTCAAAGACCTTCATTAAGAATCTTAGGAGAGAAATAGGGTGGACATTTGCAGGCAGCGTAGTGTCGAGGTTAGGGTTCTTAAGGAGAGGGGTAACTAAAGAATGCTTTAGAGCAATAGGACACCTTGAGGTAGTGAATAATTTATGGCAGAGGTAATAGCTGGAGATAAATCAGCACTAATTACCTTAGGCACATGCAAAGGGATGGGTTCTAGCGGTGAGCAGGATTTAAGCCATGAGATTACTTCAAGGAGATAATCAACAGTAACATTGACAAACAAAGAAATGACTTATGCTGAGGTGATAACAAGGGAATAAGAATTGGACAAAGAGATGCGTCTTTAGGGGCAGGGATTGGGATTGTCATCCTGATATTCAACATTTTCCAAATAAAAAATTCAGAAAGGAGTCGCAAAGTGCCTGTGTAGAGCAAATTGGCCTAGAAATTATGTTCGGAGAGGGCAATTCTTTTTCCACTGAGAACTGTTTTTTTAGGTTTGTTCAAATCCATATAAAGGTGGTTTGCAAAAAAGGTAGATTTTGCCTCTGATGGCTAGATGAGCTGAGCTAAGAGCCTGCATTACCCTATTCATATGTTATGAAGAGTGTTTCATGCTGTGCAAGTCACCACTGTACTGGTCTAACAGCATAAAGGCTTTTGCTACAGTGGTCTATTGAGGATACGCCATGGGCATTATATAGTTCACGTGTCCGTCTGTGGCAATGCTTCATCTTGTTATTGTCAGTCATTTTAAGCATTCTTTGCTCCCACCGCCTTTTACTGAAAACACTTAAGGGGACTGGCATTCTCCAAAGGCACAGTGTTTATCTAGGCTTTTATGAATGCAATATTCTACCACTCCATTCGAGCGTTGTTCTGCCTCCTCCTACTATTTCTTCAGAAAGGAATTAAATACCTTCCCCTATACCAAATCTGATTAAACTATCATCTCCGCCATCACTCAGAATTCCAGCATCAAGGCCTATATTAGGCTTTCACTGCACTCTAAAAATATTTATTAGGGTACCATAACACATCCAGATCTTGGTCTGTGTGGGAACAGAAAAGGGTTGCAGAGCAGAACATGGCAAAGGCCAGAAAAGGTAAAAAGCCCATGAAATATGTGTAGGCTGCACAAGGGAATAAGGGGCCGGGGTGGAGTTTCTGATAGCCTGAATGCATGTAGTGTGATCAAAGCATAGCACTGATCAGAAAACGGAACATGCTTAATGTGTCAAAACGCATAAGTGTTTGCAGGATGGGCTTGCAAAGTTCTCAAGATTATCCTTGAATCATGGAGGCATGTTTGTCTGTAAGGTTCACTGCAAGATAACGGACCCCAGAGACATACATCGGAGGTTGCCCAGTTGACTGTGAGAGTCCAGAGTAGACTGTGTGCAAGATGAATAAGCTGGATAAATGATATGATAGATTATTTATAACGTGCTTAATACCTGGAGGTTTCTAAGCGCGGACCCGGGAACGAACCTGTGCTGCTCGGTGTCGCATGTTGC
Organism: Ambystoma mexicanum; assembly: GCF_040938575.1. Taxonomy (NCBI): domain Eukaryota; kingdom Metazoa; phylum Chordata; class Amphibia; order Caudata; family Ambystomatidae; genus Ambystoma; species Ambystoma mexicanum. The sequence continues at coordinate 1,432,761,462 of NC_090932.1, forward strand.
CCCTGAGCTATCCTCCCGAGACGGAAACAACGGGAGGGTAGGTAGGTGTCTATGTGTAGAGGCCATCCCTCGGAGTGCAATAGCTCATGGCCACACAGAGATGGACGAGTGCAATGGGAGGAAATTATGAAATATGCAATGAAAGAAAGCGAAGCAGAGATCTATATGGTGCCCCTCAAGGTCCCTCACTATCGGCCGAAAGAGAGCCATAGAGGGTAGTATCGCAGGAGATTAGATCTCATACATAGAAGATTTGTACTGACGATGGACGACTGCTACTATAGATTGTAATGTCCTACCAATGTACAAGGTTTGTCTCAATTATGCTATATTTCTTTATTCTCTGTGGCTACTGACCTGCATCCAAACATCACTTTTGCAGGCATCCCCCCGTGTCTTCCCACAGTACGAGACTCTTTCTGATGTATTAATGTCATTTATTTATTTGTTTTTGGTTTTAAAAGAAAACCTTTACAAAAGAATAGTGCATTTCCTTAGATAAAATTACAAACGGTTCTCGGAAACCAGGGAATAACTAGAATACTGAGAGGCCAGTGAGTGTCGGCCAGGAAGCTCAGTAGGCTGTGTCATCTTTTGATACTTTGTTAGAATAGTAAGTTCCTCTGATACTTTTACTATCGCTGCAGTGAGCATGATTTCCTGGTGGAGATCAGTCTGTTCCAGAATGCGTCTTGAATTAGGCTCTCTTCTCTGCTGACAAATCTCCTCAGAAAAGACACTCTTATGGCCCATGTGCCTTCGCACTCCAACAGTAGATGTTTCAAGGTTTGGAGGTTCGAAGTTTTACAGATTTCGCAGAATTTGATTGCCTTCTCTCCCTGGTTTCTTTGAGCCAATATTTCTCCTGTGTAGGCTAAATTCAGACGTAGTCTGAGAAAGCTGTTTCTTATCTCACGATCTGGGAATTTTTCCAGGTAACGTGGCATGGTTCCAAGTTTCCTGTCTACTATCAGGAAGGAGTTCGGTGGTTTTAGGTTTCTAACTCTTGTGATTGTGTCGATCCAGTCAGCCATTTTTAGATTTTTTTTTACTTTCAAGGGGTTTTGTAGAAGAATTTCTGTTGTTAAATCAAGCTTATGCAGAATCTGTCCAATCTTCTCTTCTAGGCTCGATAGCTGGTTTGATTTTGCTTTCTTTAGATGTTGGTTTATGTCGAAAAAGAGAGTGGCCTTACTGGCTGTGATTATATTACGGTAGAGTGAGAGAAGTTTCCACTCTGCATAGCAGCTCAATGAGGTCAAGCCTAGTTCGAACCTCAGACTGACTGGCGATGTGCACATTGGTAGCCAAATGGATGATTTCCAAATGAGGCCCTCAATTTTGTTCCAATCATAGTTCCACAGCAAAGGTTTTGCCTCCAATCCGTAGAGGAGGACAGGAACTACTTTGCCTACAAAGAATTTCTTGAGTGGTAACAATGAAAATTTACAGAATTTTCCGTTTAAGTTTTTCATTTGCGCAATGATTTTCGAGGTCTTGTTGAGAATAGATGAGATCACCTTATTTACAGTTGGATGGGCTAAGACTTCGTATCCCAGGTATATGAGCTCATCTACTCGGGGAATTTCCTCGTTGTCCAACACCCAGATCCTTGATGTTACCTTTTTTCTTGGATGTTTGAAAATCAGGACCTTGGATTTTAGTGGGTTGATTATTAAGCCATTTAACTTGGCATATTCATCGAGTTTGGATAAAAGATGTTGCAGTCCTAATGCTGATCCATCCAAAAGAACAAGATCATCCGCATAGGCCAGCCAGTGAAGTCTTCTGCTGTTAATCCTGGGACAGATAAGCGACGCCGAGGCCAGAAAGTCTCCAATGTCTGATAGAAAAAGGTTGAAAAGCAGTGGTGCACCCAAGCATCCTTGTCGTACCCCTTTAAGGACCTGGATTGCTTCTGAAAGGTTGCCGGCGTCATCCAGCCTCACTCTGATCGTGGTATTTTTATGTAGTTCGACGAGCATAGCCAGCAGGGGGGCTGGAATTCCCTGTTTGTTCAGTTTCTGCCAGAGGAGTGATCTGTCCACCAGGTCAAATGCCTTGGACAGATCTACCCATGCCCCATACAGCGGCGAGCCTTCTTTCTCATTCGAGCTTTCGCTCAACAGGTTCAGTGTAAGGCCATTAAGGCTGGTAGAAAGACCCTTCCTGAAACCTGTTTGGTGCGGGGGGAGAATCTCATTTGAGTCCACCCAAAGAGAAAGTTCCCTCATTAATATTCTCATGAATATTTTGCTGTCGATATCCAAGAGGGCTATGGGTCGATAGCATGTTGGACTTAGCCTATCACCCCCTTTGAAGAATGGAATCATCACTGCATTCTTCCACGATGGTGGAAACGTTTTTTACCTCAATATTCCTTGAAAGAGATGGAATAGCAGTTTTGACCAAAGTTTTGGCTGATTTTTTAACAACTGATATGTGAGGCCGTTCGGACCTGCGGCTTTCGAGGTAGAGGATGATGTTATAAGTTCTTCAATGTCATCTTCGGTAAAATCCAGAGACCAGGTGATGTTGCTGATGTTAATGTCTCTTGAGCCTGTTGCATCGAAGTTCTTGGCCAGATGTTCTACCCACTTGTGTTCCGACACTAAGTTGCAAAGAGCACTGTTTTGGCCAGTTTCAAGTTGATTTAGAGCTGCCCAAAAGTTTCTGCAATTATTTGTACTAAGAAGCGAAAGCATTTTCTCCCCATCCTCTTGAACTTTTAAATGTTTGTGATTCTTAGACCAGTTTCTATAAATTTGTTTGGTTTTTTTAAGTTTTTGAATACAGCCAAAAGGATCTTCTGCTCTGGTCTGTCTTATACTTCGCAGTGTTTGTCGCAGACTTCTTTTTCTTTTGAAAGTTTCCTCGTCGAAGTGATGGAGATGTGTCTGTTTCCCCACTATTTGTACTTCACTTGGTCGGCAAGTGGACCATATAAACTTTCCGAATTTTTCTGGATGACACTTTTCGGCCACTATTGAGGGATGAATTATTGCTAGCTGATCATTCAAATTTTCCCCCCCATGTTTGTACTTGAGTACTTTCAATTTCCCTTTGGAGCCCTCCAGGTCCTGTCTGATGCGTGGGTTTGCAGAACACTGAATTTCGGGAAAGTAGAGTTCCATCCTCGCGTGATCACTTCCCCCTTCCCAATCTAAGGTGAAATGATGTTGGTGCAGGGTAAGTGATGATGAGGCGAAGATGTAGTCTATAATTGATTGCAACCTTCCCTGCCGCCATGTTGGTCCGGGGTTGTCCGTACTGCTTTCGTCTATAGATATCATGTCGAGATCCGATGATTGGAAGAAGTCCCACCATTGTTTACCTTTCTGTGTGGTACTGTGTTTAGGTAAGATGTTTTTCCTATTTCCTACACTAATGAGATCTGTATTCAGGTCCCCTGCTACAACAATCTGTGCTCCTATGTGATTCATCTTGACCCTAGAGAAGAGTTCATTTAGAGTTTCTATGAAGTCTCGGAGTTTAGAAATGGCTGGGTTCCAATAGATGTTTACCAAGATGAGATTGGCCTGGCATTCATTCTGTCTTATCTCTGCTTTACTGGCCTGAATGCCCACTGGGTTATTACATAGCGTGACCACATTTTTAATGGCGGAATTTTTGGTTGCTATTAACATTCCTCCTGCTGGTCTTCCTTTGGCTTTTTGAGAGGCCATGAGGTTTTGCACTGTGAAGCCCTCTATCTCGATAGAGTTTGCTAACCATGTCTCCTGGAATAATAAGATATCCTTGCGCTCTAAGAGGTCGTTTTTGAGTTGCTTTTTCTTCAAAAAGCTTGGGCCTCTGGTGTTCCAGGAGACTAATCTAAGGCCTCTCTGACTAAAGACTGTTCTGTTCCTCGCCCAGTTTCTGGAGGATTTGCGAGATGATTTCTGGGAGTTTAGTTATCAGATCGTCTTTTAGTCTGCGACCACTTGTTGCGTTGCTTTGAAGCCCTCTAGTAGTTCCGGCAGTACCCACAGCAGTGGGTGCAGGTTCCTCTACGGTCTGATTATACCACCGGTAATTTCCAGATATTCCTTCTTCCTCTGATTCATAAACCCAGAGCCCTTCTTTAGCCAGATCATCTTTATTGTTGATAAGCGCCTGTTGTGCCTTTCTTGAGGTGAGAGCTATCTCCACGAAGAATTTGTCCTCCCTGAATGGGAAGGCTAAATATTCAATGTCCTCTGAATCAAAAAGAAAGAGATTGTAATTCTTTTGAATTTCTGACAATAGGACAGATCTGCATAGTGATGTCCTTGTACTCTGATTCTCTAGTCTAAGCCACAACCTTGGGATTGTAAAGTTTGATGCCGCTACTTCCTCTTTTCCTACCATAGGGGTTTGTTGTTTTTGTTCGTTTTTCTCTCTTTCTCCATTTTGAGGAAACCTTTCCAGGTTTTTAAATTTCCCAGACCCGTTCCAGCAGACAACTTCATTGAATGAGAAGCTTGGTGATGTCACATCTTTGATGGCTGACACGGGAGGTGTATTTTTATCTTGTAATGCAGGAGCTTTTTTACCTGATGGTTTCAGAAAAATAGGGGCCATTTTTATGAATGCTTGCTTGGGCTCCCCGCTAAGTTCCTTTCTTGGTTCTTTATGTAAGTTTTGTTTTAGAAATATTGGAGCAATCTTGATGTTTGTAGAGACCGGTGTGCTTTTTTGATTGTCGAAAGCTGCGGGTAATGAAAATATAAGATCCGTTTGCATACCAAAGTTTGATGTTTGAACCTTGATTTTACTAGGACTCTCTCTGCCCGTTGAGCACTTCTTTTTGCCCTGGGTTGTCTCAGGAACACTCTTGCTTACTAGGGCATCATGTGCTTTCGATGTTTGTGAAAGGTTAGTAACTGGAGATGCAATAACGATGGAATCAGCTGTCTTTCCAGCTGTGGGAGTAGTAAGATTTTTCAGGAATGTGTTTATCCCTGCTTTCTTTTTTGCCTTATTTTTCTGATTTTTGGGTTTCTTCATTGTTTCCCCTGCAGGTTGAGAAGAGGTAGCCTCTCTTTGTTTGCCCCTTTTATGACATTTTCTCCTTCTCAGTATCTGTGGAGCCTCGATATTCTGATTTGAACTGTCGATTTTCTTTTCTGCCTCCTCTTGGGTTTTATGAGGGCTGTTGTTAATGACTTCTATATAGTCAATATCTACATTTGCCAGCCTTCGAAATTCTTCCAAGATTGAGTCTGAGAGTGGTGTATCATCGAAGAGATCTTTTGGCCCTTCTTCGTTTAGAGTCTTGTTCTGTGTTTGCAGTTTTTGAATTTCCGAGGGGATGGTCTTTATGAGTTCGTGAGTGGTTGAATTACTTTTTGCCCCCTCCTTCAGTAGGCTTTGAATTTGGGCGATGTCTAGCCCCTGTTTGATGCCCTCTATTTGTGTTTCCTTTAGAATTGGAATCAGAATGCTATTCAAGATATTGTTTACAGCAACCATAGATGATTCATTTTTCGCAATTTCCTGCGACATTTCCAACAGATGTCCTGCTTGTGTTTGCACCTCTGTTCTTAGTAATTCGAACACTGAGACCAGAGAATTTAGAACATAGCTCAGGGCTGCCAATGTGTTTTCTGATGCCAATGGAGGACCTTCTGGTGAGATGGCCAATGGTTCTTCTTGTTGGCTGCGGTTTCTCAGTAAGATTGCCCTGGTTCCTTGAGTTTTGTTTGTTGGGGTGGTATTTGCTTCTGACCCCTCTGTTGATGTATTTGTGGCCGGGGTATTGGGTTTATGTGTTGGTAAATGCCAGGTAGAGTCAATAATGCCCTCTAGGTCATTGGTGCTCTTGTTCCTTTTCCTGGGGAAGTGATCGTTAATTCTTGTCTGGATTTTTTCAGTTGTCAGAGTGTACTCTAACCCTCTTTTCCAAATTGAATATTAAGATTGGGGAATCTTTCCGCTGGAGTTTGTTGTGCGTCAAAATGGGTTTGAGTCTCCTGTGTGGCTACTGGATCTACTTTGAGACAATAGATGCCCCCCTCCCTGACTCGCACCCTGCCTCTAGGTAAGACCCCTCTTGAACATCCATGTCTTCTTCAAGAGGCGAACTGCGCAGTCTCATTACGGTTGTTATACTTATTGCTTGATGGTGTAGGTGCGCGCAAAACGCGCTAGTAAAATACCTGTTGGGTGCGCCTCAGACCGCCAAACAGCCGCACAACAGCCGATGGGCTTGTCTCCTGCCGGGCTTAACGCCGCAAGGGTGGTAAACTCCGTCCTTTGAGTCCGCCCCAGATCACGTGATCAGATCACGTGTCCAAGCGAAGCCGCGCCTCCTCCAGGAAGCGCGTTGCAGTGATCGTTGCTGGCAAGAGTCTGTGAGAGAACTCGCAGTGCCAGATAGGATGTAGAAGGTAGGTCCGCTTCCAATCTCAGCGCTTTTGTGACTGAGAACACAGCGGAACGGGCGGCAAACTCCGTCCTTTGAGTCCGCCCCAGATCACGTGATCAGATCACGTGTCCAAGCGAAGCCGCGCCTCCTCCAGGAAGCGCGTTGCAGTGATTGTTGCTGGCAAGAGTCTGTGAGAGAACTCGCAGTGCCAGATAGGATGTAGAAGGTAGGTCCGCTTCCAATCTCAGCGCTTTTGTGACTGAGAACACAGCGGAACGGACGGCAAACTCCGTCCTTTGAGTCCGCCCCAGATCACGTGATCAGATCACGTGTCCAAGCGAAGCCGCGCCTCCTCCAGGAAGCGCGTTGCAGTGATCGTTGCTGGCAAGAGTCTGTGAGAGAACTCGCAGTGCCAGATAGGATGTAGAAGGTAGGTCCGCTTCCAATCTCAGCGCTTTTGTGACTGAGAACACAGCGGAACGGGCGGCAAACTCCGTCCTTTGAGTCCGCCCCAGATCACGTGATCAGATCACGTGTCCAAGCGAAGCCGCGCCTCCTCCAGGAAGCGCGTTGCAGTGATCGTTGCTGGCAAGAGTCTGTGAGAGAACTCGCAGTGCCAGATAGGATGTAGAAGGTAGGTCCGCTTCCAATCTCAGCGCTTTTGTAACTCTTGCTATAGGGCCAATTGGCCTAGACTAGCCACATGTGCCCCTATCTAAGTGGGTTTTTTGAAGCAGACCCACCATTCCTTGACCGTGTGGCCCGTTTCATGAAACTATATCCCACCACTGAGAACACAAACAAAGAGAGCATTGGTTCTTTAGCACTTGCTGAGAGGAGATGCAGGAATGAACTGCAAAGAGTTAAGCTAAGAACAATACTTTACAACGTAATACTCATTCGGAATGTGTGTAATTACTTGGCAGAATCCAGAGACATCAGTTCAAATCCTAATGCCTTTTCTTCATTATCTACTCCACAGAGGAAAAACGACTTGGCGAGAAAATATGTAGGGCTGCCGTTGTCGTTAATTGAACATATGTGCCGTTTATGAGTTTTTGAGTTGGTGGGGCAGGTGTTCTATCTCGGATTCAGAATGATCATACATTTGGGGCTCTAGATCTCCCCTGTGAGGGCAGTAAGGTGCTCTGGTCCACATCACTCTGGTATTTCAGTTTAAATTCTGTCCCTGTTTTGTCTCCAGTGGCAGAATACTGAAAAGGCGCTGGTGGCTTGTTCTCCAAGCATCTCTGATGGCATAGCTGCCCTCCACAGTTTATGCTTCAATGTTTAAGCATTTGGATATCACTGTTTTTGTTGGATGTTTTTGAGAACAGGGTTCAAACTAACAGGAATGCACCCTCTTTTCACGCTGCTGCAGTCCATAAATGCATTAATTCCTTCTTCAAAGGTAAACAAACTGAGTATCATTGAGGGTAAGTTGGTTTGTGGTGCACACTCTGCAAATGGTCAATATTTGTATTATCAATATAAAACTGTATTGTTGATGATAAAAGAATACCATTCAACCATCAGCATTGCTCCATTGTGGGTAACAGAGGTAGTATCACGATTTTGTATTACTGAGAATTGGGTGGTTCCTCGCAACACATTGAAGACTCAGATAAAGGAGGACTATAATTGCCCTCTTTGCTGCTTGGGAAGACACTGCACCTTTTGAAAGAGCCATAGCAAATTGGAAATACTGCTCATTCACCCCTTATATTTGTATATTGGTAGGAGAGAAGCTTGTTGCTCTTTGTCACTGGGTCATGAAGGGCAGCACCTCATTGAGGATTGGTGATACATCAGCATTTTATAGCAGAATTAAAAATGTACTGTAGTCAAAATATGTTTCTCCTGTAACAGAGTCGTAACTAGTTATTTTAAGTGATGTGTGTTTTTGTCCAGCATATACATTATACATCCCAAAATGTTTGTTTGTTAAATACTCTCAAATGCAGTTGTATCGAAATGCCTCATCATTTACAGTGACAAGGAACTATTTCTAGTGTCCTGCTATACTAGTACAAGACTCAAAATACGCATTAAATATCACAAAATAACAAGACATCTTTCTTTGGAAAGGTCAGAACAGGTTTAAAGCATGCTGCAGGGATCAGAGCTTTTGGACTCGGGTCTTCTTTAATTGGCGTTAGGGGATCAATTACTGCCTGCCTTCCAATGTCGGGGTGGGGCAGTGGGGCGCGTGGGTGAAGTCACCAGGCTATGTGACAAGATGATCACTGTCAGCTGCAAAAATAGCAAAATGACTCGTCATTCCGAAATTCTAGTGACTGACAGCCGTAATGTACCGCTGTTCTGTATAAGCATGTTGCAGTGCCTTGCACATTCGAAATACAATGTTTCATTGAAGTTTTAGAGCCCATACAAGAGACAGTTGCGAACCGGAGTGACCCCCAAATGACGTCCCTGATGTACACACCTCAGAGGCATTGCTTAGTTTTCAACATTAGAGAAAAATTTCTTGACTAAGAATAAAGGCCGTTTGAAAAGAAGATTATTTTAGACAGAGTTGACATTTTGAATATTTGTAACACTTATTGAGAGGGTGAATATATTCCCTTCTGCCGAAAGGAAATCTTATCAGCCTTTTTTATTCCCAGCCACTGTATCTTTTGAATTCTTAGTCAAATTTAGGCATACATGGCCAAGCTGAGACTTTGTAGCAATAATTAGTATGCATGTTCCCTGATATTAATTGGAATTTCTTGTGTTTCATCATTAAAGCTACAGAGGTGGCAAAACTTCACAACATTGTCTTTCAAAGAGACCATAGCAAAGTTAATATCAGCTGTCCCAATAGGCAAAGAGAATGTCTTTTTTTCCCCCAACTACAACATCTAAATTGAAAAAGATCATGGTGGTCTCTTAGGGCAAAATTGAACGGCACACTGAATACCAAACAATATCATGAAGATGGGGGAAGTCCTGAGCACATGTGCATTGGTTCCTGGTTAACATCCGACAATCCCTCTCCTGCATAATGCAATATTTCGGTAGCATCTAGCCGGAGGTCAAACTCACCTATCGTATGCAGAAACCACCTGGGAACATTCAGTTGACTAGATCAAATAATTTAGAAGAATCTTTTGCAACACTTAGGATGGCCACCACTGTATACAACACACAATTGCCCCTGCACCATCAAGTACTCTCAGATACAAATATTCTTGCATACATCCTTTCTAATCATGTGTACTACATAAGACATAGGAGGACTCCACCTTGAAGGCATGATGTTAGCATTTATCTTAACAGCTAAGCACAAGAATAATAGAGGCAATTGTAAACTAAATGTACAGGGATTTTTATCTGTTAGCTTTTAGGATTGAAACGATTGCTGTCCAGGCCCAGATCTGTGTTACTTTCCTCTGAGGAAGAATCTGCTGGAATAGCCTGGATAATAGGAGGTGAGCAGAGTAAACAAGATATAAGGAAGTTCTTAAGGGATTGTGTCAGGTATTACTCCCTTCCACCCCACAGGGGTTTTATCCATCCCTTCCTCAGAGATCTCAGCTACCTGTAGTTTCCTGGCCTCTTTAGAGAATCTTACAATATCTAGGCCTTTAAAAAATATACACATTTCTTAATCAGAAACCAGATCATCTTTGGTATCGCTCTCTGTGAAAGTCTTCACATATCTGCTTAATCCCCCTAGTAATTTCTTTTTCTTCTGCTTAGAGTCTTCTATTTGTTTCGCAAAGTCCATGATTTGTCTTGGAATTCCAGGTTTGCACTGTATGTTCTACACATTTATATTGCATAGTATCATCTACAATTTGTTTAGCCATTCACTTGCTCCCTATTAATCGTAAAGAACTACTCCATGGGGATACTTCTGACGTTAACCCTATTTTTCCAGCAATAAATAACTTCCATGTCTATTATTAGTTTGCATTAATCTTAGCAGTATGTGCACTACGTTTACCAATTTATTAGGTAATAATTGCCACCCCCATATATTTTGTGTAAATCCTTGGAAAATTGAGCACCTTTAATTACATAGGCCCACTAATTAGCTGTTATATGTGGTTGTACATCTCTGCCTCACCCATAACTATCTAATCTAAGATCTATCTTAAAGCAATATTCTTATTCCTGGTCCTACTCAAAGTGCTCCCTAAAATATGCATTGGCATGTCTTCTAAATCAAAAATGTAATCTTGGGAAGAAATGTGGACTTATGTTACAGAATTTCATTGGAATGCATTTTGCTCCCTATGTATTAATGTGCACAAGTTGAAACGGATTCCCTTATCACCCACCTCTGTTCCCATAATTACCGAGCTTTAACCATGTTGGTTTATCTAAGATATTATCAAGAAGGACATTAAAATCCTTAGCCGCTATGTAATATCCAGGTGAAACAATGAGTTCAAAAGCTGACCCATTACATGAGTAATCTTTATTAGGCTCATAATATGCTGCAAACACAAATTGGTTGTAGGCCATCTGCAATTGCGATTTCATCCCTCTCCTAACCATAACTGTCTTTACAGTCATGACCCTTATTTAAGAGCCCTTCATTACTCATATCATAACCCTGCTGGCGTTTCCTCACAGAAAGGATAATCACATATCTCCAACCCAACCATTTCACATCAGATATTATTCTATGCTTTGAGGGTAGCTGTATCTTCTGGAGGAGAGTATATGTCCTCTTCTTTTTGTCTAACTCAATGACAACATTATTATGCTTAACATAGTTCCTTGTTTCACTCTCATTTCAAGAATATCTACTGAACTTGCCATCCTTTGTCTGTATTTATTAGTTTTCGTATTACACACACAGACTATCATTTGTTTACTGGCACCCAAGGTAATCTAATGTTATGTAATTGTATTTATTAAGCATGAACCAAGGTAAAAAGCCATCAGGGCGCTGGCAGCATCACTAGAGAAAACCCCAAAGACACCCATCCTCAAAACAGAAACATCTTGAGTATTCTTCAAAGACACATATGGTCCGAAGTCTCTCACAAATAAGCAGGAAGAACATTTCACAGGATAGGAGCTAGGAATGAGAAAGAGCACCCTCCAACCCAAGAATTATGAAATCTTGCATCTTTCAACAGATTTAAAGAAGCTGAGAGCAAGGTTTGTGAAGGAACTTAACAAATCAGCTTAGATTGAAGAAAAGTCGCCCCAGAAAAAAGAAGGCACAGTGTATGATGCAAAGAATTTTAAATTTGATACGGCTTTTTGCCGGAAGCCAGTGAAATGTTGCCAACAAGGGAGAAACCGGGGGCAGCCTGAACGCATTAAGGGCCAGAGGTGCTGCAGAATGTTGTACAATCTCGAGCCACTGGACCAAAGAGACCAGTTGACCCAGATACATGCTATTGAAGTAGTCTAGAGAACCCATAATAGAACCCATAATAGAAGCAGTGACAACAGTACAGTGAAATTGCAATGTAATAAAAGGGAGAACCTGCCTTAAAATTTTCAGTTTCAAGAAACCAGTATTCCACACTGATGCACTGATGCAATGTGGGACTCTCTTGAACCAGAATACAGAAGCTAGACCCCTAATCTCTGAACAGATTTACTTGGAGCAGGACAGAGTCCCAGAGAATCTGGCTAGAAATGTGACTGCCATAAATAATGATCCTTCGAAGGGATTTGCCAGCACAATCTCAGTGTTCTCGCCATTGAGTTTCAAACAATTTTGTGACATCCAGCCAAACAAGCTCATAATTTAGACAGAGGATCGGATACAAGAGAATTCAATCTAAAAATGAAATGTGTACCATCAGCATATGTATATAAACATATGCTATATGAAGAAATTAGGTCAGCCAATGGGCGTAATTATGAATTGAAAATAAGAGAGGATAAGGATGACCACTGTGGTATGCCGCAAACACATTTAGTTGGAGCTGCTGCAAAAGGGAACAAAGATACTGTCTGCACAGTATCTGTCAAAAAAGAAGAAAACCATGCCAAGACAGACCCTGACATCTCTACTTGCTCCAGACGATGTAGGAGAATCGCATGATCAATTGTATGAACAGCCGCAGAGAGATCCAAGAGGATCAAAACTCCGACCTCCCAACGGTGCAAAAGAAACACATTTTCTTATATGTTTCCAAACCTCATCCACAGCTGGCATGAACCCCAAATCTGACCTGGCATCATGTAGGTGCTCATCTTAGCCTACTTCGAATAGCCTTCACAGTATTAGCACTAACATATGATCCCATTCCTCTTTGTTATTTAACGTATCTGCTGTTGTAATATTCTGCAACTCTGTATGCGTCTGCGACATAATACACAGACTAGCAGGGAAATGCCAACTTCCTAGTGTTCCCTTTTTCTCCAGTACATATTTCAGTAGCCTTTCACAGTGCAGACCCAATTGAGTATTTAAACCCTTCCTATTGAATCACGTTATGCTTTATGGCATAAATGTGGTTTGAATCCTGTGTGGTATAGCTCCACAAATTGATCACGATCTTGCTAGATCTTTCAATGTTTGTTGCTTCTGCCCAGAAATAGATCACAACGGCCCTGGTCCAAGCCCAGTGAGGACCCTTCAAGATTATGTTCTACCTGTGCCTCTTGCGAGGCTGCAATATTTTCAGTATCATCAATGGCTGGTGGGTACCCATTTCCAGTGTCAGCCTAAGCGTTTCCCAATAGAGCTGCTCCTCAGTCAGGGTACACAGTTTGAAATTAGTTTAATTCTAGAAACAGAGCACATACCGTTCCAATACAACTTCACTCGACTGACAATGGAAACATTTTGGTCTATGACCACCACACCTTCCTTCAAATGAAACACACAAAGAAGAGGAATTGAAATAATACTACATTTGGGGGAGGTGAGGTGAGAGGAACTGAAGCTTGTGCACGTTTTTGCATTTTTACACAGAGTTCACATTATCATGCTCAGTCTCTGTTTCATTGGAGGAGGGGAATGCTCTGTAAAGATGGGAAATGCTCTGTAAGGATACAAGGCTGGGGAATGCTCTGTAAGGAGAAGAAATGTTCAATAAGCATGGAATGCGCAATAAGTTGGACATTACCTGTGAGAAGTTGATATGGTCTATAAGGGGGGGGTCATGCTCTAGAGAGGAAGGCAATGGTCTAGGCATATTCGTACAAGCTAGGGTGTATACTCGTACAATCTTTCTTCATCTACTATATAGAAGAGATTTGAGACTACCTTGTTGAAGATAGGTGTTTTCCACCATTATTTGAACACCACAATTTGGTGGTCATTACACATGTTAGCAATACTATTATAATAGACCAGACACCAACTGTGTAAAATGTTAAAGAGACTGTTTAAAATATTTAAATAATGCCAGGCCAGTTATTGGTTTGTTTTTTGCAAACAAAACACAGTCTTGCACCCCTCAAGAGAGACCAGGAAGCCAACGCAACAATGGATAGCCCCTAAGTCAGCCCAACCAGAGCAGGCAGCAGCCGCAAGCACCCAAGGGACAATACATTGAGACTGGAAGGCCATGACACTACGCAGACAACCTTCATGGGACCCTTTGACCCATACACTACTGGGGCAGCCCTCAGGTGGGGAAAATGGCTCCAACTATTTGAGCTACACCTACAGGCTAGAGACATCATTGAGGAGAGAAGGAAACGCACCCTACTACTGGTGAACATTGGTGCCCCTGTGCTCCATCTGTTCAACACGCTTCCAAGCAGAGGGACAGCAGATAAGTATAACACAGCAAGGGCAGTGCTAAATAACAAGTTCAAGCCTGAATTGAACCCAGACTATGAGCGATTCAAATTGTGCATGAAAATCAGAGGGCAAAGGAACCCATAGATGATTTCCATACATGGCTCAAGAAGTTGGCGCTAGGATGTGAATTCCCAGATGAAGAATTTGCCGTCTGTTACAGATCATCAATGATTTATCGTCAGACAAACTGCGCAGGGCGGTGTTACCTGAGAGAAACATCGTTGGAATGCATGCTAGCCATGGGGAGACTCCGAGAGTGCACAAAGGATCAGGTAGCGGTCATGGAAGCAGCAATGCATTGATTACCCATCGACAATGTAGAGAGGGAAGAGGAAGTAGCCATCAAAACGAGGCGACACATGCAAATGGTGTGGAGGACCCTGGCACAGGATAGAAACCATGTTCAGCTCTAGGAGTCACCTGTCAGAAGTGTAAGAGTCTAAATCACTTTGCAGCTGTATACCTGAACCCCACACCTCCGAGGGATACTGAACGGCAAGGCACCTCAAACCGGCAACAAAGAGGAAGGGGAAAGGTGAGATTGCCCAGGAGCTGCAACACAAAAGACATGCCCAGACAGACGTGAAAAGCGACAAAAAAAGAACAAGGGATGAGTGCATTGAGTCTACATGATATCGCCATAAAACTGACAAAGAACAGTCGGAAAGGGAAGATATATAGGCACCATCCTGCACAATCCTGTCCGATGGAACTCCTACCAAAGAGTTCATAGATACAGGAGCGACAGTGAATTTCATGCCCATCCATACCTTCAAGAAACTAGACCCGAAACCGAAACTCAAGAACAAACAAGTACAACTATTTGCGTATGTAGCACGGTCATTCCGGTCTGACCTGTCCCAAAACGCAACCACATGCCAGGCCAGTTTATACATGGTAGACGCAGGACTAGAAACGCTGCTAAGCTGTCCCACTGCAGAGAAGCAATGCCTAGTGCACTTCGCATTCAGCATCAACCCACCAGAGATAGAGAATCTTCCAACAAAACACCAAAACGTATTCCAGGGAATAGGATGCCTACACATTGACCCAATAATTGAGCCAAAGGCAGTGTGGTACCACAGAGTCCCTTTCCATATGAGTGAGACCCGCCGAGAAAGAGTTGGAGAATCTAGAGTAGCCAGGGATAATTGAGAAAACGTCGGGGCCAACACCATGGGTATCTCCCATGGTCGTTGCACAAAAACCACGGCAACCCAACGCAGTGAGGATATGCATTGATATGCAGCTACCAAACGTAGCCATCGGTCGAGAGTGCCATGTAACGCCTACAATCGATGAGCTTATTGTGGATCTAATGGGAGAGAAGGTTTTTAGCAAACTCGCCCTACTCTGCAGCTATCATCAACTACACCGTGCCCTAGAATAAAGACACATAACAACATTGTGAGTCATCATATCTGGGACTCTGAAGATACAAAAGACTACATTTCGGAATATCCTCCGCTGCTGAGATATTTCAGAATGAAATCAGGAGAGTACTCAATGACTTCTCTGAGACAACCAACATCAATGATGGCATTCTTCTGACGGAACCACGACAGAAGAACACCACGAACGGCTGGCCGCAGTCGTATGATGCCTAGAGGAGTCCAGCCTCACATTACATGCAGAGAAATGTGAATTTAACATACACCAACTAAACTTCTTTGGATACGTGTTCAACTCAGACTGTGTATCACCCGACCCGGCCAAGGTTTCCGACATCAAGGAAGCAAAAGCCCCCACATCGGCATCGGAATTAAGGAGTTTCATTGGCATTGCCACATACTGCGCCAGGTTTATTGCCTAGCCACCATTGCAGCACTACTGAGAGAATTTACAAAGAAGAAGAAACAATGGGAATGGTCGGACCAACACCAACACGAATTTCAACGAATCAAAGAATCCTTGTCAAGCACCAAGATGCCATTCTTTGATACTGACCGGACCACAGAACTGCTGGAGGATGCCAGCCCTGTGCGTCTGGGAGCTGTGCTCACCCAAGTGGACAGAGAGGGCACCATGTATCCAGTTGCTTTCATCAATTGGGCCCTAATCAAAACCGAAGAAAACTATGCCCACAAAGAAAAGGAGGCACTCGTGATACTATGGGGCTGCCAACACTTAAGGGTATATATTCTAGGCCAACCTGCAAAAGTGTTCGTGGACCATAAGCCACTGGTACCTATTTTCAAAGGATCAGCCCCACAACCACCAGCGCGGCTAGAAATGTGGATTCTCCAACTACAGCCATTCAACATCGACGAGTCATACAGAGCTGGGGTGGACAACCCCGCTGATTACCTGTCTCCCCAACCCCAACCCGCCACCAAACAAGAAGAAGAACATACCGTTGAGACAGAGTAACACGTGTGCCACATGATAGCCTGTGCACGTCGCTACAGGTAATAGAGGAAGAAACAATGACAGGCGATTGGCAGAACTATCTGTCTGCGGTGGCAGACCACACTGCGGCAGCCCAGGAGAAGCTACATGCGCTATTTGGAATCTGGCATGAACTAAGAGTGTCACAAGAAAACATCATACTGAAAGTACACTGAATCATCCTGCCAGAAACAGTAGAAGAAAGAGCACTAAAGTTAGCACATGGGGGCCATCAAGGCATCGTGAAGACCCAGGCCTATCTGAAGTCCAGAGTATGGATGCCAAAGATACAGAACCGCATAACAGAACTGGTGGAAAGCTGTGCAGCATGCCAGTCATCAAGGAGACTAGCAGCCCCCAAACCCATAACAAGTGCACCCAGGAGCAAAACAAGGTGGGAGTCATTGAGTGCGGGGGAAGGATACTTGTTCATCCTAATTGAGGAGTTCAGTAGATACCTGGAAGTGGAGCATGTCAAATCCACGGATGCCAAGTTAGTTATAACCACCCTCGAGAAGCTATTTGCCATACGTGGAATACCAAGGAAAGTGAAAAGTGACAATGGGCCACCGTTCACCAGTCACAAGCTCAAGCAGTTTCTCACCAGCCTAAACGTCAAACACTGAAAGATCACCCCATTGTGGCCGCATGCAAATCAAGATGTGGAACAATTCATGGAATCCCTAAACAAAGGACCACCATCAACCCTGGCTGCCAGCAGTGTATTGGTTCCTCCGGACACAGAGACAAACGCCACACACGTCAACAGGAGTCAGCCCAGTGGCACTGATATTTCGGATGCTTATCCAAACCAAACGGCTGCTACACTCACGCTGGGTAACCCCAGAACTGGACATAACACTCATGGAAGAGAGACAAGAAAAACAAAACGAGCAGGAGAGTCAAGCCTACCATGCGCAGCACAGGGAACTACAGACAGATGACATTGTACTGGTGAAAACCAGAGCACCCCCGAGAAAAGATGACACTAGCATACAAATCATGCCCGTGGATAGTACAAGACTCCAATCACAGTATGGTGACCACTAACCAGGGAAAAAAGTTGTGACGCATAACATATCCCATTTCCGCAAGGTACCAACAAAACTATGGAGAGAACAACCAACCCCCCGAAGCACCAGGCAAAGCCCCCCCCAGCGGGCCCCGATCCACAGCCAGGGATGAGCAACACCATATCCCAGCAAGCAGACATGGTGCCACCGCCCGACCGAGAGGAAAACCCTGTTGTAGGCCTAAATGCGACAGGATTACAAGGGAAATCGCACATGTTATACCAACTCTGAGAGAAACCACAACCCTCGACCCGACTACAATGATACATAATACAAGGAATCTACCACCAGAAATCCTAGATAAGAGGAGCCCAGGTGGTAGGTGAGAAGCAGAAAGAAGCAGCAAGAGACAATAAGAATGTTGTGTTTCAAATATTCTAAATTTGGGAGGAATGTGATGTATGTGATGTGATGTGATCCTGGTCACGTGAGCGATGGCAGACCCGTGCCATGTGACAGGAAAGGAAAATAAAGACGGCTCTGCCCCTGAAGAGCTAAGCCGAGTACTCCTCCACCGTCTCAGATGTATCTTCTTTTGTGCTCCTCTGTGTGAATGCCATCCGACCTCCAAGATTGCACCAGAGGTCAGATTAGAACACATCACACCCTGCACCACCCATCCTACCCACTTCAAGCTCCAGTGACCATGTTTTACCCACAAATGTCAGCCCTGGAAACAAGTTGGTCAATGGTAATGCAGCACGGCAACCTTCCATGCACTTCCATGTCTGATGCCCATAAAGTGCATAAGGTAGATTGGCCTGCTGGTCTATAGGCCAAATAGCACCCAAGACAGGAAGTATTTGCTGGTGTCCAACAACCCCCTTGCCATTGTTATTTTAAATACCTTTTCATGTTTCTAGCTACGACAAGCCAAAGCATCAATAACTGTTTCTAAAAAATGGTCGGACTATCAAAATACAACACTTGGAGCACTGCACTACAGCACCACAAGCTGAAATATGTTAAAAAACAAGGCAGAACACAAGGCACTGTTTTTGTAGCTTTTATATTGCACTTCTGATTACTGTATTATGGACTCCCAATAGTGCCTGACAAGCTGGCTAATGAAATGAGGAATTCAAGTGATTTGCCCAGGATCACACAACTGTTGGCTGTGTAGTCAAACTGAGATTGTAATACAGGAAAGTGTTTCTGAATTCTATATCTGCTACTATGCCAGTTTAACACAGAAATAGATGTCCAGAATATATAAACACATTACCAGCTCCTCAAACCTCCACACTCTCAAATAAATGTACACATGCATACACAGGCCACTAGGTTGAACTGACTGACATTACTTTCCTTGTTTAAATGGAGGATACATTGTACTATATCTTTTAGACTCCATCACATCCCCAAATTTTTGAAGTAGTTCATCATTTATATTACTTTTCTGTGAAACAGCTATTGTTAACGAGTCAAGTTGCCATGCCTGTGCTAAGACACATGGGCTGCATTACGAGTCTGGCGGTAAGGGGTTAGCGGCACCGGCAAGTTCATTCACTTTGTGGTTTTATAACAAAAACATTTCACCTTTCGCAGAGACTTTCGAGTGGGCTATTTCCTTTTGCTGGACCACTCCGCTTCTCTGTATCATCGGTTATTTCAAAGTTCACCACAGGTCTGCCTTTCTTCGTGTCTCATCCACAGGTGTGCAGCCTTCAATTGTAAGATATACTGTTGCCAATTCAATCTTTCCTTAACACACACCGGTCTATTATCCCGCTCGCCAACTTACCGGCTTTGTGCATTCCTTCCTTGTCTTTTCCCTTTTAATTCACAAATCAAGGTTAATAGCACAGGCTTGGTCTCGCCTTCCCAACTCTGTCATTCACCCCGGATGGTCGAAACACAATGGACCTCATTACGACCCTGGCGATAGAGGGATAACTGCGCCGGTAGTGCTGCCTGCGCCGTTATCACTCTACCGCCACATTACGAGTTCTGCTCGCGGGCCACTCTGTATGCCTGGTCAGACCAGACGTGCAGAGCGGCACCCGCTAGCAGAACAGGATGCTAACAACGGCCGTGTTATTAACAAGACCATTGTTAGCATCCTCCTCATTCCCACTTGAGCCCTATAGGTGCTCAAATGGGAATGGGGACGTACCGGGTCCTGCAAATGGGAATTACCGAGCCTGCAAAGGTCTGAATGGCCCGGTAATTCCCATTTTTCGGGACCCGGAACCGATTTTGGGGGTAGCCATGCCGGTAAAAACCTCGTAATGAGGCCCAATGTAGTCTTCTTGTCTGGGAGTTGGCCTCCTCCACGTATCTCTTACGGTTCTTTGGAAGCAGCAACCTCCTGCAGGGAACTGCTTCGTTTCTTTACCCCTTCGCTCTGCTCCAGTAGGTTTGCATCTGCCCCAGAAGTTCTGCTGCTTCTCGTGTTCCTCTACAACACAAATTGAGGCTAGATGGTAATTTACCGACCCTATTGAGCAGCCCCCTCTTTAGGTTACTAACCTTATCCAAAACACCAATGCTACTGGGTCTTTGTCATTTCAGGTGAGTGGGGGTCACGTTTTACAATAAGATAATATTCATTACGCTCAAAAACTCTAACGTTGAAGACAGTTCATAATATACAAAATATAATATTGTATTTGATTAATATTTGCACTGTAAAACACATAGAAATCAGCCACAGTACTATAACACGTCTGCAATAGGTAAAATGCTTCATGCTGTACAGTACAATATGGATAATTACACAACACTACTCATTCATTCCAAAAACTCAATTTCACCCTTTCATACAATTCAAACTTCATATACCCAACGTGTTTTGTTCCCTTTTGTCTATTAATATAACAAGTCGACAGGAATTTCTTCAGGGACTTGCCGTCTCCTGTATCCGTTGTGATAAAAGTCTGGAACTTATTTCTGAATCAAGACACTACCCAATTATCTTCCACTCAATAAATGTGGGTGTCATCAGTCCTAACTGACCCATTTATCTCTCCTGAAATGACAGAACATTGATCTCTTTTACCATAGGTTCATATAGTTATTAATACAGTTTATGAGTTGTGAGTTCTCGGTTTTCAAAAATGATATATCAATTGTAAAAAAGTTTGAAGTTCTAGACTTCTACAGTTGCTGTTAACTCGGCATGTGTATTTGTCCCTGCCTCCATACTCCCATTCGTCATTCACTTAAGGTATATTCAAACCGGTGTCACTTGCTCTATGGTGCCCGAATTATATCTGTCACTTATATTGGTATATTCCTCTAATGGTATGGTTTTGACGGCTCTTGTATTTAGCTTCACTTGCGAGGAGGGCATTCTCAAATTTTCCAATTTATCTATCTCAATGTTTACAGTCTAGCAAGTCATTAGCTCTAGTATTCTACTCCACTTGTTTTGAGATTTCTTCTCAAATGTGGTAATTAATTGGTCTTAGTTACGTTGGTCTAGCAAGTCATTGGTGGGATCCACAACAAAAGTAATGTTAGGTAAGTCAGCAAGAACAGATTGACCCTGTAATCAAAATAAGCTCTGCAAGTTGATGAAATGAACTAGTAAAGGTGTTGTAGTAAGTAATTTAATTGCAGCAACGCGCTGAAGACGTCTTCTCGAGCATTTACCTCAGAATGGCATTAATCTCTGTGTATAAAGCTAACTGACCACAGCTCAGAAACCAGTTTTCAATGATTTTTCCAGAGGGATATAACAGGGATGCATGTTTATTCGTGCACTTGTTTAGAGTTAGAGGCACTAGAAAATGCCTCCACGTTCATTCATGGCCTGCGCCCGCGTTCGCATCGGATCAATCCCCTGACTCGTCGCCACTGTTGTGTGCGTAGCCAGATTGCCCATCTGGCCACTGTGACCCACCCAGTCACAGAGCACACTCGGAGACGTGCTTCCTGTCCGGGCCCCATGGTCTTTCTGATGCGGCCATGGAAACGGCCCGTTTATTCCAGGCACACGCAGCAGAGCTGCATCACTCGGTCGCGTGTGTGCCCTTAAAGGGGCAGGCACCACACGTGGCAGGCCAGCCACCAGTCTGTCTCCCATTCCTTTCATGCAGCTCAGAATCAGGCTCCTATACAAAGCTGCCATGGGTAATGCCGTTCTTCCATGTTGGTAATATAGCTCAGCACATTGAGCATCCGTGTCTTGGTGGCAACATACCCAGCTTCAAATCCCATTAGAGCTGACCTAGCGGTCATTTGCATAAAGTGTGAAAAGGAACACTACAAAATGGTCCTTTAAAAAATGCACAATAGCACACTCCCGGAGTACACATATCCTTAAGAGGAATTGTCACACTCGTACCTTGAACCGAAGCAGGGAGAGAAATCCAAGTGCTGTTTGGGCTCGTTTCTGTCATTTCTGGTGTGCATGCGAGGGTCTGCCTGGGCACAGTTGCAACATGTGTTACAACTAGTGCAAGTGCCACGCCCACAAAGAGTGGTGTTGGTGCCTCAATTAAGTCATAACCAGTCCTGTTGCTGCTGCCGGCCCAGCGAGCAGCAGCCCCACCAGTCTGAGAGGCAATTGCCCCTTTGCTCCCCAGCCCAGTCCACCCCTGATCACCAGTGGCTGAAACGGTGACTCTCTTCTTTTACAGCCAAATCAAAATGTGGACATGGATTAACGTTCAAAACCTAGTTGGGCCTACGTAATTCATCCTGAGTTTCCAAAAGTGAACTGTGCATGCCCTTCTCTTTTCCATAGAAAGGAGCATGCCAAATGCACGGGGGCCAGTTTGTAATGAAGCACATCTCTTTTTCGCAAAAGAAGGTTCTCAAATGTGTAGTTTCCGTATCACTCGCTTTCCCTATACCTGGGTTGTCCAGGTGCAGGCCGCATGGACTGAAGGCACGTGGAAGACAGAATATTTCAGAAAATGTCTGCACTCCCCATAATGATGTGTCCATACGGAACACAAGTATCTGCTCAAGTATGAATGCCCAGGTAGTCGTTAGAGATGGAAAAGTAAAGCAAGTAATGGAGCGGGTAGGCCCTACAAGAGCAGCTCCTGGGAATTGACTGACATCACCCAAGTGATGGGGGCAGTTGATGTGACCAGTCCTTCAGCCCTCCAAGCAAATCCATCAGGGAAGTCGATCCATATGTAAATATTGTGCACACACCCAATCCATAGACATGTAGTGAAAAGGATACAGGGGCGGACTAGGATGACACCTGCCTCCAGGTAGAATGTGAGTAAAGCCCAAGTTTGAATCTACAAAATGCAGTGATGCTGCACTAAATCAGAAGGGTTCTTTCATGTAGGCGGTGAGCCATGCATTTGCCCAATTGCAGAATTAGCACTTAGAGGCCAGTCTGCCCGCATCAGTGCTCTGTTGCTTTCCACCTAGGTTTGCGCTACATGGAACCCCAAATACATTCTAATGCAACAGGCACATCTCCTTTGAGAATCAGAGGACTGGCTTGTTGTGGGCCTTGTTGCAGGCATAGGCTTGTTTCATGAACCAGATTCAACTCCAGGCCTCGAGTGCCAGAAAACATGCAGGTTATTGGGATATCCCTCATTAATATTCATGAGAAAAAATTAGCATACATTTAGAATCATTGTATGTAAATGTATGTCATGAATATTAATGAGGGGTGTCCTGAAAATCTGACATGGTTCTGGCCATCGAGGCCTGCAGTTGGACAACCCTGAAATGGAGCCTTCTGCGCAGTCTCTTGCAAACGGTATATTATATTTCCTTACAGTACAATCTGATTTTGCAGGCAAAGTATTCTTTCATGGAAGCATGCAATGCATTAAAGAAGACCTTGTGGCAAGCGCGTTTTGCAATTAAACTGTTTTCCTGCAGCTATAAGGTGTTCTTTAAATTGGGCCATGCAACAGTATTTTATTCCACGAAGATACGAGATATTATGTAGGTCTACAGTGTTATTTTTGCCTTATTTCCCCGGGGTGTCATTGCTATTTACGTGCAATAATTAATATCCTCAGATTTGTAGCCAACATTCACATCCCTATATTTAGTCCACAAAGATTTTAGCACTGGTTGGTGTCAGAAGGATAAATGAGAAACGCACCCCACTCTCTCTTTGGTTTAACATTGTCACTGCTGAACTGTCTGCAAACTCCTGTGATGGAGTTACTCATTCAGACTGTTCACGGTATAAACCCAATGCAACACCAAGACCAGATAATAAAACCTTGTTATTTGCCAATTTCTTGTGAAAAATTTAACATAACAATTATAACTCAGCAAAAGATAAACTTCTGCGGTGCAGTGTTTTCTTGTATTATTGTTTTATTACTACCTACGCTCGACCCTCGCCTTCCCCAGAACTACAAGCCCATTTCCAACACCTGCTTCATGGCGAAACATGGCCCAATAAGCCCCTTGACCCTACCCAATCTAGCTTTAGACCGTTCTGTGGAATGGAGTCCTCCCTAGTGTCCGTTTGGGATGACCAAAAATGAACAGCAGACTCTATTTCCTTGACCTCTCTGCCACCTTCGATACCATTGACCACATCATTCTTCTAGACAGGCTACACTCTTTAGAAATCTAAAGCACTACCCTCACTTGGATCTCCTCTTTCATCTCTAATCGTTCACAAATCATGCTTCTCCACACTTTCATTTCTACCTCCCAACAGTACAAAATCGGGTCCCACATGGATCTTCCCTATCCCCCTCCTCTTCAACATCTATCTGAACCCACTCCCTGCACTCATCGGTTCCACAATCTCACTTACTACAACTACGCAGAAGATACCCAGATGATCCCTAAAATCTCAAAATCGCCAGGCTGCAACAGTTCAGATCTGTCTTCATGCCTCTCGGATATTGACTACTGGATGGCAACCAACAACCTCATCCTCAACCCTGGCAAAAACCGAAGTCCTACCTAGTCTGTGGGAAAACAGTGCTCCTTCCCCAACCTATTCCCTGGCTTCACTCCATAGCCCCCCCCCCCGACCCTGTCAACCTCTGCCTCTGTGAAAAACCTTGGATTCACAATGGACAAAGATTTTTCCTTCTCCCGACACATACACTCTGTATCCAGAACTTGTTTCTTCCACCTACACATTCTCAGGCATATCTTCCCATACTGCACCTATGCTTACTGTTTCTCTGCCATCATCTCTGTTATCCTCTCCTGCTTAAACTATGCAAACTGCCTTTATATAAGCACACCAGTGTTTCTGCTAAGGAAGCTGCAAAGAATCCAAAACGCTGCTGGCCGCCTGCTCAAACTTTCACAAAGGGACCACATCACTCCAGAGCTAAAGATGCTATATTGGCTGCCAGCCAAATTACATTCAAAACAATGTGCTTAACACAAAGAGCAATCCATGGCCAAGGCGCAGAACTCTTACAAAAGAAAATCACCATTTACCAGCTGACCAGAACACTCAGATCCAGCAACATCCTCCTTCTGGAACCTAGACTATACGTGAGGAAAAAACTCAGTGGATCACCATTCTCTTGCCTAGCCTCAAAAATGTGGAACTATTAAGCACCATCTAAAATCCAGAAAACTCCTAAAAACCTGGCTCTTTAACTCTTTAACTCAGAACTGGGTGAAAACGAATGAGCAGCACCCACACTCCACAGAATGAAAACACAAATGGCAAGATGGGGGACTAGGACAGACAACAATGAAGTGCTGAGAAGTAGAGAGACCTCAGAGGGCATTATAATTGAAGGTGGAAGAGTGGTGACCAAACAGATAAATCATGGGGCACATGGAGCTCAAGGGCACAGGGAAGTGGTCCACTCACCCCTCAAGGGGCCCAGGGAGGTGATGGTGGCTGCACACCAGTATGTGCCAGGTGACAATGCGATGTAGACATTCATTAGTCTGAACACGGGAGGGGTGGAGGAGGTATTGTGGGATGTATTTACCCATGCATCCGAGCCCTACCTCAAAACTGTGCAGTACTGGCATTGAAAACATCATAATGGCCAGAGCTCCCCAGAAAATGCACAGGAAAATCCCATTTTGCCTATATTGTTCAGAGGGGCAATGCTGGTTGCCAAAAGCAAACCCATAACTGTTGGGAATTCATTTTTCTTGAATGTCAAATATGGCAAAATCATGGGCACAGAATTACTTAACTTCAGAAACACACCAATGCCATGTCCTGAACATGTAATATCACTTGCTGAAATGAATCAATCTAAAAAAAAAAATCCCAAGGATGGATGCAGTAACCACAAGCTGCACTTGTCTTTTTTGAACTTTAAAATTTCAAATCTGAAAAACGACCTTTATTAAATCGCTCATATCTCCGCGACCGTTTGTGTTAGAGACTTGCAGTAACTTTCATCTGGAAGCTGAGATCCTAGGCTTTCCTAGGACCCCAAAACGATATTGCTAGCCCTTGTAGTTCCTCTGTAATCGCACCAGACGCATTCGCGAATTTTGCCGCGATTTGCAAATTTCTCCACGTGTGAAAACAGAAGCTGCTTGCCTTCCGTTAAAGAAAAATTCGTTTAACCTGCTAATCATCCCTGAATCATTGCTAGTGTGAGCCCGGACTAATATTAACTAGATACTACTCACCCTGAACCTCTAGAGGGAATTAAAAGCATTTTAGTATATTTTCACTCCATTGCCAGCACATATCAAAGCATTTTGCCTGTGTTTTCAACTTCTGTAGTCTAAGTTGCTGGGGTTAACTGAATCACATTTAATTGCATTTCTGAGAACTGTGTGCCTTCCTTCCATTTCCTTGCATTGCATAAAAGGGGGGGTGAATTGTCCAAGAAAGTGATTACATTGTCTTTTGCTGAAATCCTATCAAGTTATTTTCTGTACTGCATTTCATTCCACATTGCATCCATTTGAAACCATAAAAGTATTGTTGCTACCTTATCCATTTCATGTCAACTCCTTAGTGATTATCAAGAAGTGTGCTAGTGCCAGATTCTCCGTTGTTAATCTTTATCATATCAGATTAAGTGTGATATTCAATTATTAATTTATTATAAAGTGTGATAGATATATATTGCTTTACTTCTCAAATAAACCTTTTAATTTGCAAAACAGAACTACTTCTTGGCTCAGTGGGGTCAGGGGGATTCTGAGAGAGGGGTGTTATATAGGGGTAGTCATCCAGAACGCATGAACTGGACATAAAGATATATCAATAAGGGTTTCCATTCAGTATCCCAGACTAGGCATTGACTTAGCTGTAGTGTTGAATTGAATCCTCTTACAGTATCACAACTAAAAAGTCCTGTTAAAACCCCCAGCTCTGCACAGAAAAAAGGAGTGAGACCCCCAGTGTAAAGGAGCAGGTAGACTCTCTCACTAGTTCCTGCCCTCTTACTGCCGTCATACTGAAATAGTTGGAGGAGAGCAGTAAATGTGATCCGTGTTTTTCCCATACGGCATCAAGTGTATGAGAGACGTTATGCACTCAGACAGACAGCCATAGAGAATGTACCCTTGCACTGAAAGTGTGGAAGGATGCCACATGGAAGGGTGTCAGCATGCACCTATGCACACCATGGAACGTTAAGTAAATTTTGACAAGGGCAGAATGATGTAATAATGAAGATATGTGAACCTATGCTAAAATTATATGAAAATACTTAAGAGTGACAATGTAACTGAAGCATTAAGAGAAACATGTACCTAAAGCTAAAGTAATCATGAATACAAAGAAGATGAAGTTACTTATTTATTAATAACTGTAAATACGCAATAACTCTAAATACGCAGTAACGCAAGGTAGAAAGGAAACATATAGAGGCTTGCTATAGAGGAATATATAACGTGGCTAGGATGGCCATAATAGGAAAATGGACACTGGCTCATGTCAAATTCAACTAAGCTACCTCAGAGACTAAACAAGTCTGCAGAATCAGGAGACGCAGGAGAACAGCTTGTTGTGCAGAGCCGACAATGAGTGAAGGTTGGCACAGAACTAAGGATGCTATTTTAAGGAATAAGCACAGAGCACAAAGGGAGTTACATGGATAAACTCCGAATGTGGGACATTCCTCATAGATTGAAGAAGAAGAAAACATCTGTAAGAGCCAACTGTTGATCAATTAAAAGTGTATAAAGTTCATATGAGATAGAGTGGGCAAATCTCTAGACGCCAAGAGGAGCTACAGCACCCTGCATAATTAAATCAAATAGCAGTAAATAAGAGGCTAAAATTGACACATTTGTGGTCTCTTCACATGTAACCCAGAAGTCGAAAACAAGGGCTATTCATTAAAGCCTCAGACAAAGATAGCTGTGTGCTCAGACTCCACGATAGTGAGCAGGCTGCAGGGTCAACTAAAAAAGGAAGACTATGGCTTATGACTGACAGATGAGAGATGGTGGGCTAATTAGGAAAGCAGGGAGTAGTCTGATGGGATTCAAATACCTAAATTTGTTCTCATGTACATGCTGCTAAAGAGTCGAAAGCCCAAGGTTGGGATAGCATGCCAACCAATCAGTGCAATTGAGGGAGAACCTACATACAATGTTGCATAGACCAATCCACTGCTATTTTGTCCGCTATAATGACTAGTATACATATTTAGAGGCAGTTCAAGGCATGACCTAGAAATAAGGGGTAGCCAATGATGATCTAATCCTTATTTGTTCTATAAGTAGATATGTTCCCTTACCCAATCCCTTCCCCCGACAGGTTTTGTATTTTGCCACGAAGAAGAACATCATAAATGATGCACATTGGGGTATAAGACCTTTGCATTATAAAGGCTAGTTGTGAGTGTGGATGCATCAGTCTGATGCCTGTCAGTTCTCCCTGCTTCATTAAATGAGAATATAGTAGTACTTTGCCATATTCCTTGAGTCTGTGTGATTATTTGGTCTGAGATCATTATTTGTAATTCCTTCTAGCACAAAAGACGCTTCAAGGTCCTAGAGCACACTAGCACACCACAATACACAACACGGGCAAGGATATGTGCCACAGGTGGCCAAAACTCAGGGGGGTATGATAAAGTAGTAACACTAATCAACCCCACTGAAAAAACCCATCCCTCTGCTTACACCTCTCAAACTCTAAACTAAACACAACCATACCTACCCAGCACAACAAATCGCACACACTTCAGTACACCCCAACAACAAAACAAACCACACATAGCCGCGCACAACAGCACATGACAACTACCGACCGGAAATTCACACCTACGATCAGCAAACAGTATAAACCGAACAGAAGCTGCACATCACAGCTCTCTTGCACTTTGTAGCTGCTCAGTACTCCTAAATTACCTCACCCTCTTGCTTTCCTGATCTGCCAGAGCACCGGGGACCATTCAGGTGGTGATAGTGTGCGGTATACACATCATTTAACATAACATAACATTATTGTTACTATTATTATCATAATTATTATTGTTGTATTTATTAAGCAGAGAACTGGGAAGAAACAGAGCCCTTTACAAGTCTTGGGGATAAGGAAACAGTGAGGAAAGAAGAGATGTAAAGGTGTGGGCAGCTAACACCATGTGAGGCGATTGGCGAACAATTTGGCAACAAATGATCTTGAAGCAACCAGGGCGGTAAACGGAGGAGCAGACCTCCCAGTCCGAGGTTTCTTCTTCAGGAACTGAAGAAGCAGGAATGTGTGCCACAGTGGAGGTTGCAAAGGAAGTGTCAGTCCAGGGGAGAGATGGGTCGAACAGGTGAGATTGGTTAGTGTCGGGTTAGTTGGGGAGTGGGAGGTGGGTGCACCCAGTTGTTAGGGAGGAACCATGCGTTGTAGAAGATGGTATACCATGCATTTTGTGACTTTCCCGATCGCTATAAAGTGCTGTATAAGGCAAGTTGTACATTTATTTTGGGAATTGTAACAAATGCATGTATTTATTATTATTTTTTTTTTTTCACTGTGATCCTTAATGCCCCACTTGTAAACTAATTGCTTCTGGGCACGAGGAAACGGGGCAGAAAGGGACCAAAGTGGAAACCAATACTGTGTTAAGGAAGGAGGTGGGGGTTCCTGTGCTTGCCTATCAGGAAGGATGAAATAGCTACTTGAGAGGGTATAGGAGTGTACAGGGTGGATTCCAATGTGGCTGTAAAGGAGAAGGTGGTGCTGCATCCTAGCTGGCATCTGTGGAAGTACTAATTTCCCTACTGCTTTGACAAACTTCCTGAACTGGACAAGATTTTGTTTATATCTATGTTCTTTATACAGGATTGGATCAGTATAAGTGTGTGGAGAATTCTCCTTCCTGCTCTTATTTCTTTGGTTGATAGAGCATTTTTGATTATGAGGACTTTTATGATCGTAGCAAATAGTACCGTTTTAAGGCGCAGGATGAGTACTTAGGGAAATGTATTCATAATGCTCTGTGGGTCAAACATGAGGTATTAAATCTTATCATCTGTTCCGAAAGCAACCTGGGTAGCTTTTTTAGCACAGGTGTGATGAGGACACATCTGTTGAGACCAAGGATTACTCTTACTGATCTGTTCTTTACCAATAGAATCTGCACTGTTTCGTTTTGAGGCCTGGCTACAGGCCAATGTGACAGCCCTGTTTGGAAAGCACCAGGTCTTGGACTAGCTCCGCTTTCGTTTACATGGTCTCCAGCACTTGAGCACATCATTAGAAGGACCATCGCCAAGGTGTAGAAGAGCGGCCAGCATGCCGCTGATGATCGGTGTCTCCAACATGTTATTGCTGGCAGCAGGGTGGATGTGAATACATCGTAGGGCAGTTCTGGGGTACATCAAGATTCATGGTGTAAGTGCATAAACCGCAAATGCAGATGCAGCTCTGTGGCCTAAGAAGTCCCTAACCTCAGAGCACAACTGTGCAACAACCATCAAGGTGCCCTCACCGACCTCTTAAGGTAAGTCAAGGAAATGGGATGGGGCTAGAAAGGACTGAAGAAGCAGGAATGTGTGACAGAGCGGAGGTCGCAAAGGAAGAGTCAGTCTAGGGGAGAAAGAGGTTGAGCAGGTGAGAATGGATGTGAGCCAGGTGTGAAGAGAGTAGTGCTTGGCAACCTTCTTCCCTGCCAAACTGGTAGGTCATATCAGAGATTTAGAGGACTTGTGAGTTCTTGTGCGATTTGGTAGTGGCCTGAAATCACCATTGAACTCCCATATAAGTCCAGTGGATGGACACGAGTTAAGCATGTTATTCGGAGCTGCACTAGCTTATAGATGGGTTTGTAGGAGATAACCAGAGTCTTAGAATATCTACAGAGGTATTAACCTTCTCTAGAGATTCGAGGGTTTGATATGCATAAAGGGCCCAGCTTACTTCTGATTTCTTTGTTGTGATTGTGTTAGAGGGTGGGACAGGGCTGACACACACTAGGAGAGAGCAGACGGCCTTCTACGTTAGCCATTCAGGTGACTTTTTTGTTTGACACTTTATTAACTTTCTGTGACATTTTATTTTGTATTGTGTGAATTTTGTAAATACCCAAAAAGTTCACTTCCCCTTTTGAGTAAGAGTCTGACGCACTCTTGGTGATTGTTTCTGAAACCCATCTAGTCACTGACATGAAATATCGCATGTACTTATTTTCCACGCAAAGCGGTTACTGGGATTGTAGCGTCAAGATGTCACGTGTGCTGCACGCTGAATTTAGTCTAATTCCAAATAATTCTGTGATTTGCTCCCGATGATTCACTGACGATTGTCACAACTGCATATGTCATGCCAGATGACCACCAAGATTATCTCCTCCCTTGTGGCAACCTGAAAAAGATAGTTGTCCATCGAATGAGAAATGTCTGCGGAAGAAAAATACTAAAGTTATTTGAACGAAAATGACATTTTTTCTCGCAGACATTTCTGGCGTCGTTCCTCCGCCCTTTTCAGTTGGTGGCACACCTCGTTGCGTTCCACCGACTCCTCCATCCCTCTGCAAAGCTGGTTCCTTTATTTATGTGCATGGGACCCAGAGCCACTTAGTCCTTTGTTAAATGCCTTTTTTTTAAAAACTTTATCCTCTTGGGAGCGGGGCACACCTCTGAAGGCCCCAGAGCCATTATAGTGAACAAGGGTGCTGGGTACACCCCTGCAATCACCCCTGCAATCCCTGCTCCCCTTGTTCGCTATAATGACATTGAATGGAAGGTTTGTCTGGACAAAATGTTCATACAGCTGAAATTGGAACAAATCTCCCATTTGGTTTTCTTAAATCGAACATTCCTACGGATTCTGAAAAAGATGGCGCACTCAGTTTCCGTGACTGAATGATAATCATCTGCCTGTCTGCAATAAATTCTGTGATTAAAAATAAAAAGATAATGATAACCTCTCCTATAATAATAACCTACCATGTTCTGCCTCTCGCCAACTAAATACTATTTCACATTTCTTTCTCTCTCCACTACATCCTATTTCAAATGTCTTTGTCTCCCTCAACTAAATCCTATTTTTATTGTCTACACCTCCTTCAAGCCCGTCTTATGTGAATAGTCTATCTTTTCCTCGCTTTATTAAATCCAAATTATGATTTCCACCTCCCCGTCAAATGCTGTTGCAGTCGCCTACCTCTAGCCATAGGACTGATCACAAACTTGAACCGTGCAATACTTTCAGGCATCACAAAGCTCAATGAAAAATATTGTTTTTTGGGGCTGGATTTCATTATTTGGAAAGCCATTTAAGTTTTCACAGTTTCTCTAAATTTACAACCTGTCCACGATTAGATGTTCCATACATCCAGTGATGTCAGGGGAATGGGCTGGACAATTATAGGTGCAAGAAGGACAATCACAGGTGCAAGGAGAAAATGCAATTGACAAAAGTTCATTAAGGGTCATGGCATGTAGTGTGCCACTTACAACCCCATGTTGTGCCGAAGGAAGATTTCCTATTACATGAATCCCCCCCATGGTACTCAAATGCTAAGCGATTTCCTCTAGGATTCAGATTACAGGCAAATTATCTTACCATCCTCTTCAAGCTACTTAAGTTAAATTGTGCTTTAGACTAAGAGATGTACATAGTGCAAATAAAAGAAAAAGGTACACACAGATATAATAAAACATTCAGTGAAGCAGATAATACATGTGATGATATCATATAACGGGGTCATTTGCATGTAATTCAAGAAATGTGATGTGTCTCATAGTATGAACTGTCCCCGTGGATGATGTATGAGAGGTCCAAGACCTAAGGGTGAACTATCGAAACGGAAAACCACAGAAGCAGATCAAATCATGTCCATGGGTCTGACGTTTACGAACACAGAAGACAATCCGTGTGGAACTCATGAAATACAGGAGATTTGCACTGAAAGCATCCCTTCTGCAATGGGTAGATGCCGGTCTCTCCCTAATCATAACGAATACTTGAGTGGGTGCATAAAACTCCAACTTATACTCTGGTAGGATGCCTGATGGAGAGGTCAATGGCTTGGAAAATCGTGTTTTATTGCCAAATCCATGCCAATGGAAGGTGCCCTTGTTTTTGCATCATATACTGAACAATGCTAAAGTAGTGCACCTCTGAATGTTACATGTCATTTACACATTAACAAGAGGGTTGCATTGTGCCTTCATAGCATTTACAAACACGACATGTGATTCCTTAGATACCAATTTCCGGCGAGGTTGGCACAAGATTAGCCTATAGCAATAATCTTATGAAATGCATTTCTGGGAGCGTTGTGGGCAGGTCTATTGCAGCTTTTAGGTGCTGTAGAGACAGTACATAATACAATGTGATAATGCTGCTGTCTTAAATCATCATTCAAATTGGTTTACTGTACTTCCCATCAAAATCAGTTCACAGACATTTCCACTCATTAACGTTGTAGCTGTTAAAGTTACTGTCCGACAAAGGTAGTGGCATGGTTAACTAGGCAGCAAACGTTAAGTGGAGAAAAGGAAAGATAGAAAACCCAGAAATCTTACTACCAAAAATCATTATCGTTTCACAAGCCCTCTTCAGTAAAAACAGCTTTCCCTCA
Organism: Ambystoma mexicanum; assembly: GCF_040938575.1. NCBI lineage: Eukaryota > Metazoa > Chordata > Amphibia > Caudata > Ambystomatidae > Ambystoma > Ambystoma mexicanum. Next base: position 1,432,794,885 of record NC_090932.1, read on the forward strand.
ATGTTCAACAAGTACTACTGTCGATCCAGAAAAACAGATACCCCTCGATCATGGGGAAATGTACTATGTTGGCCGAAGACCAACCGTCTCATGCTCTTAGTGTTAGTAATACATAATCATAAGCTTGACCAAAGTGTGGCCATTTTAAGGTGACAGAAATCGCCATCTTGTTTTCTCTAACGTTTGCTTATTGCTTTCTGTTCTAAATGCTTCGCTGACATGATATTCTGCTTTACCAGTGTGCAATGCAAGGCCAAGGGAAATATGCTGAAACATAACGTAGCAACCCTGATAGAAATACCCGGTCTCCTCCCGCGCGCTATCCTTGAAAGAGGGCAGTGAGGCATCCTAATCAGCCCACAGGTGCCAGTGTGTCTCGAAAACAGAGTGAAAATACTCAGAACAAACATTAAATTGCTTGAATTATGTTCTTCTTTGCTGCCCCCCTTCTCGAGCCCTGTAGAGTCCTGGAGAGCGAGTTGACTCCCAGGACCCAAATAGAAACTAGGAGATAGGAAGGCCTGGAATGTGGCTCTCCCCCCGACATGCAGCTTGCTAGCGAGAACAGAAGCATTCTGTTCTTTTCAACAAAGACTTATTTCTGCAGCCTTACAAAATTGCAAACTGTTGCTAAAACAAATGTTTGAGGTGTCATATTCATCACGATTGTCAATCATCGTGCTCAGTTCAAAGGAAATGTGCAAGGGGCGGTTTTTGATGTGACACTACTGATTGTAAGATGTTAGTTTTGTATATATGTAACTGATGTTTGTGACTCGCTCTCTTGCATCTCCCGAGGTCTGTTAGACACACGTCGTGGGGCGTGAGACCAGTTGGCCAACTGAGACTATTTACTTTGCAATAAACCCTAGCTTTTGGGAATACAACCTTGTGTCTGGTGTATCAGTTTATGTGTGGTGACTGTGCCTTGTTTCCACATTCGAGGGTCCCTCAGGAGCCCCTTCAAAATGGCGCCCGAATAGGGACCCTCCCCCACTTGTTCCATCGTGTACGTTGCAAAATAAGGAAAGGCGGTAAGAACGGCGAGGACGGGAGCGATCGAGCTGGGATCAAGAGGTGTTCGGGGCACCCCTGCGTAAGCGATGAGACTCCTTTCTGCAGATCTGCACACATCTGATCCCTGATCGAAGTGCCTGGCCAGTGAACAAGGAGCCGAGGGTCCCGAAACGAGGCAGAGCCGAGATAAGCAGACACAACGCCATTAGTTGCGTCAGTATATGGACGAATTGTGTCTTGAAAAGACAAATTGACTAATCAGGTGAGTCGTGCCCCGATACGTAAGTAATCCTGATATTGGTTGAGAGTTGATTTTGCAAAATCAAACACCCAGAGGAAGTTTGATTAACCAAGGGTAAGGTTAAAACATGCCTGGTGTATTGTCCACCCTAGCAGGGTTTTTCCGCTGCGGCGGACAATCTTTGGAAACTGGCCAGGTTGCACCTCCGGGGGGAACGCCGGCTTATGATATGTATGTGAAATATGGTGTGGGAGCGATAATGTTTTGTGAAATTTGGCATAAGCAAAGCGGAAAGCAGGAAGATCTTCAGTGGCTGAGGAATGGGAGTTTTGAGATGGATCGAATGGATAACCTGGAAAAAGTTTTGATAAGTAAAAAAACACGCCCCGCAGCACTCGATATCCTTACAGATTGGAGGAGGGAAGCAATGGTTCAATTAGAAGTAGAGAGAAACATGCACGCAGGCATAAATCGAAAACAGAACAGGAGGAGGAGGAGTGGAGTAATAGCTTGAGGAAAGCAAATAGACACGACCAGTTAAATATCGAGAACATATATCCACAAAGAGAGTTACACTCATCAGACGAATTGATAAATAAAATATTAACTGAAATGAAACAAGGCCCGAGAATAGAAACTAAATAGACTACGTCAGTAGCTGCTGCTCAGCCCCTTCCAACCCCAGCACAGCCACAGGCTGCATCAGTAACTGCGCCGCCCACTAGTCAGCCCGCCCCGAGTGTTTCGCAATTACCACAGCCCCAACAGACATCTCTCGCTTACACTGCCCCCTCCGCACCTCCCACCCAAGAGTGTGTCTCCGTCCCGACTGCTCCCCCAATAAGCGAACTTGAACAAAGTGAATGTGTGAGAGCGACCCGCAGCGCGATCAGCAAGGAGAGAAAGCGAGAGTTGAAAGAGCAGGCGGAAATGTATATAGACGAGAATGATGAGGCAGCCACGCTAGCGTCGATGTATGATTTCAGGAGAAGCAATGAAAGACCGGTATTGTTGGAATTCATGGAGGAATATTTGTCGACACAATGGGAAAAGTTAATTGGGAAGTTGCCGCCACAACGATTGTTGGATTTGAGTGCATTAGCCCGTTGTAGAGAGAGATATGAAGAAATAAAAGAGCATGTGGACCGACTTTTTGAACTTAAGAATGAACTTGATGAAGAATATTCTGAAGTACTTGCCACACCAGGGTATAGTAGGAAAGATATTGAGAGGGGTAGGAAAGAAACGGTACCCAATAGACAGCATTGATTGTTGTCGCCAGCAGGACAGACTGGGGCTGGGCTAAAAGTATGCATACGAGAGGTGTTAAAATGGATGGCAAACCCTAGTATTCCTGTGATGGAAATACATGGAATATTTGATGAATATTCTCTACCGTTGAAAAGGAAAGCATTACAGACAATGGTTGAATATCTGATAAACAGGGATATAAGCGAGGAAAGAGCCAGCCCCCCCTAGACAATGGCAGTATATAAGAGGGCATTGGAACGAAGGACGGGAGAAACAGCCTTATCCCTCAATCTTGGAATATTGTTGCATATGAGAGAAGGGGGAGGAACAGTGAGCACAGTATTTCCTATGAGGGAAGTGCCCCCTACCTTTGTACCAAAGGTAGAGATTCCTGTGGTATGCACCGCTCCAGCTCAGATAACTCCAGCACATTATACAGCCCAATATGTGCACGTCCCTTTCTCTAGACAGGAAGTAAATAACATAAAGCAAACAATCCCTGATATACGAAAGAACCCAGCGGGCTTCTATAAAGAAGTAGAGTCTTTATTGCAATCATCAGTGTTCACTATGAGTGATATAGATCTAATATTCCCAGTAATCCTGCCAGCGGACATATGGAAACGAATAAGGAAGGTAGATGATGAGACTGCCTATGGCGCCACTTGGGCAAATTTAATGCAGGGGGATAGAAATAAAGAAATAGGTGCGAAACCGGGGCCGAATATGACGGCGTTCCCAGCACGAATAGTACAAAAATTGAAAGAATTTGTCCCAGAGAAAAGAATTCAATGGGACAAATTGACTGCATGTGTTCAAGGTAAGGACGAGTTGGCTACAGATTATTTTAATAGATTTGAGGAAGTATTTACAGACTTCAGTGGGCAGGATGTAAGCACGGAAGCGGGGAAAAAGGTTATTTGTTGACAAATATGCGAGAGGATTAATACTCCCGATTCAAAACTTAATAATGACATCAGAAAGTGCATGGAAAGCGAAAACATTAGGAGAAGTATTACACATGGCCCAATATTATGAAAATCGAGAATACAAAGAGAGAGAAGGAAGCGAAGGAAAAAACAAATTTGAAAATAAGGGTATTCACTTCAGTAAGTATCAGGACACAACAGGGGAAGGGGAAATGCACAGAGCAGGAGTAATTTGAATATGCACGGAGGGCCCTTGGGATTAAATCAATGTGCGTATTGCAGAGAGGAAGGATACTGGCGAGCACACATTTACAAAACAGAGGTGGGTACGGTCAGAGAAGACAGCACAGAGGGCACCCAGGAACAAATGGCCACAACAGAAACCATATGCAGCAGCACCAGAATAGTCAACGGAATGGAGCACAGAATCATTGCCAGGCTCTGAATCAAACTACTTTTACCCAGAATCAAAATCATCAGGGTATGCAAAATGGAAATGGAAATAGAGGAAGAGGCGGGAACATTTTTGATACTCAAATGGGTAAATACTACAACAATAACAGTGACTACACTTCAGATGATGTGTTGTTACCCCAATAGGACAGCCCAAGACAGGGGTCGGAACAAGTATTCCCGTGAATCAGAAAGGACCCTACGTAGAAATGAAGGGGATGAAGAGCATAGATTCCTCGTAGATACGGGGGCACAAAAGTGCTCGATAGACCATGACTCAGTTCCAGAGATACCACTGTCAGGGCATACAAATATTTCAGTAGGGTTCGCAGTGATTAATCCAGTGTCCCAACCAGTAGCCGTAACATTAGGCCCATTCACTGAGTACTGTCCATTCCTGTTAACAGAGAATTGTGGGGAGAATCTTTTGGGATTAAACTTATTAAAATATTAAAAAAATTGAGTGCAGTTATTCACTGTACACCAGATGGGGTGTTTTTAACTATTTCACCACAGTATGTACCAGTGTCAGAATTTTGTCCAAACCTTTGCCAAGAGAATTGAGTGCTCCAACTTGTACATGGGCAACAGATGAGAATGATGCGGGATGCTTGAAGATAGAGCCACTGAAGATTACATTGAAAGAGGGAGTAACGTTGCCACGTATTCCACAGTATAAAATGTCAGCAGACGGAGAGAAAGGATTGAAAAGTATTGTGTCTGATTTGGTAAAATTGGGAGTGATTGAAGAGATTACAGGCAGCATATGTAACAGCCCCATTTTTCCGGTGTATAAGAAAGGAGATGATGAGGTACCATATTGTTTCATAATTGATTTGCGCGCACTAAACAAGGTAGAAGATCCCCAATTCCCATTGGTTCCGGATGTTACCACAAACTGGACAATGATCCCAGCTTCTGCAAAGTATTTTAGCGTTATTGATTTGAAAAATGCTTTCTTCAGTATTCCAGTACACAAACAAAGTAGATATCGGTTTGCTTTCACACTAGGAGGGTGATCGTTTACTTTCACGCGCATTCCTCAAGGCTACACAGAAAGCCCTAGCATCTATAGCAGAACATTAAAAGAACTAGATATTCTAGAGATACCAACAGGTTGTGTATTGCTACAATATATAGACGATCTGTTGATCGCAGCAGACACAGAGGAGACTTGTAAAGAGAGCCCATTTTACTATTAACACATTTAGCAGCGCATGGCGACAAAGCCAGCTTAATAAAGTTTCAGTATCGTCGAAAGGAAGTGGCTTGTTGGGTTACTTACTTTCCAAAGAAGGGAGAAGACTAACGCCAGAGAGAATAGAGAGCATTTCTGGTATGCCTATTCCAAAAACACAAAAAGGAGTCAGAGCTATAATAGGCATGGCTTCTTATTGTCGGCAATGGATAGTGAATTTTGCCTTAATTGTGAAGCCGATGGTGGAGTTGACAAAGAAAGATGTTGTGATGCCCTTGCAGTGGAATGAAGAATGTCAGAGAGCATTTGACTTACTAAAACCTGCATTGTGTTCTGCTCCAGTTTTGGGGACACCAAATTATGAAAAGATGTTGAAATTGTTTGTGCATGAGAATGAAAGGCTGCGCGTTGACAGTTCTAACACAGGAACAAGGTGGAAGAAATAGGCCATGCGGCTATTTTTCTTCTGTGCTGGACCCTGTAGCGCGCGCACTACCACGATGTTTGCGAGCTGTTGCAGCGGCTGCTGCGTCAGTGAAACAAACAGAAGGGATGGTAACAAACCTTTATTTTGATGGTGCCACATGCCATAGACGTTCTACTCAATAGAACGCAGACACAACACCTCACCTCTGCTAGATTGACTAGATATGAAATTGTGTTGTTTGCACCCCACATCCAAATTTTGAGGTGTAGCGCTTTGAATCCGGCAGAATTAATGCCAATGCCCGGGGAAAACCTTGGTGGAAATGAATCACCCCCCATGATTGTTTAATGGTTACTGAGGAAGAAACAAATTGAGAATTGATTTAAGTGATACCCCACTAAAAGAACCAGATGGAGAACTGTTTTGTGACGGTTCCTGCTTTAAATTACCTGGCGGCTCTTCAACTGCCGCATATGCCATCACCACGTTAAAGAGTATTGTGGAGAGCAAAAGAATCCCTTACAACTCTGAACAAGCCGCAGAAATAATAGCATTAACCAGAGCTTGTGAGATAGCTGAGAATCTGAGCGTGAATATATATACTGAAAGTCAGTACGCCTTTGGCGTGGTTCATAACTTTGGCCGACTCTGGGCTTTGAGAGGTTTCCTAACATCACATGGGGCTAGAATCCAACATGGCCCTTTGATTGTACGATTGCTGTCTGCACTCACGTGTCCAAGGCACCTAGCAATAATGAAATGCATGGCGCACAAAAAGGTAACGTAAAGTGGGAGAGGGAAACGCGTTTGCAGACAGAATTGCAAAACAAACGGCCAATGATATGAGTACAAAGATGTTTACAGTACAGTCTGAAGGGGTGCCCTGCATGATAGAGAATGGAATTGCTACTGTCAAAGAGATGCAGGCGGAAGCCACTGTTGATGAAATCCAAGGGTGGGCTGAGGGCTCTGAAGAATTAGATCTGGAGGGTTGTTGGGTGGATAAGAAGAGCGGGAATTGGATGTTGCCAAATGCCTATGTAAATGCAATGGTCACAATGGCTCACAGCCCCACTCATATTTGTGCAAAGAAAATAATTCAACATCTAGCCACAGTTTGGGAAAATCCACTCATAAAAAAGAATGCCGAGAGGTTGGTACAGAATTGTATCACGTGCCTACAACACAATGTGGGGAAGGGAACGGTGACTATAATAGGCAGTTTTGGCCCTCCCTCTATGCCATTTGAGGTGATCCATTTTGATTTCATAGAAATGGAGGGATGCCAAAACTTGAAGTATGTCCTAGTGGTTATATGTGCACTCAGCAAATGAGTGGAAGCATATCCAATGAAAGACTGCACTGCTATAAGCACGGCGAAAGTGATGTTAAAGGAATATTTCTCCCGTTTTGGCCTGCCCTGTGTCATATGGTCAAATAATGGTCCGCATTTTGTAGGTGCAGTAGTACTACAGATTTGTGCAGGTCTCCAGATCGATAAGCGATTCCATTGTTCGAGACATCCGATGTCGGCTGGTCTTATTGAACGCCACAACAGAATCCTGAAATTTAAGATTAGCAAGATATGTGCAGGAAGCAAGTTAAGTTGGGTAGATGCGTTACCAATAGCACTATTATGCATGCGAACATCTGTGCAGCCGAGAACTGGGCTCTCCCCATATGAGATAGTCATGGGGAGACCGGCAAATGTTTGGTGTGCACCTCAGCCGAAGAAATTGAATGAAGTTGAATACCCAGTGCTCAGCATTTATTGTAATCTCCTGATTCAAAAATTGTGTTTGATTCATCAGCAGGTGCAGGAGGCGCTACCAATCAGATATACTGGCCCGGGACATGCACTGGAGCCAGGTGACTGGCTGCTGCTTAAAGATTTTGAACGAAAAACATTGTTGGCACCCAGGTGGCATGGTCCCTATTTGATACTCCTGACAATGCACACGACCATTTGTGAGGATTGGCGTAAAGCGTGGATCCACTCCACCCATGCAAAAAAGGTGCCGTCACCATCTGAAAAACTGACTGATCGAGGCGACCGGAAAGAAACAGCGGTTCCAAAAACAAAAGAAACAATTGCCATTCTTTGCCACAGAAACTGCCTGATTCTGAAACAAAGCCGGGTGAGATTGCCATAAAAGAGGAAGGGCAAAGAATGCCCCAACGTTGTCCACAGATTCTGCATCACTGCTGGCCGACACCAAGCGAATACCTCTGTGGCGCCCACCATCCTCTGTTGCGCCACAGCCTGCATCGTCACCTGGGCACCCATCATCATCTGTCATTACGCCCCAGGCTGACTCCAAGCTTCAGTCCGGAAGTGCACCCACACTATTCGTTGATCACACAGTACCAGGAGCAAGGCGGTACAATCTATGAAGTCGGAAAAAGGAGTGATCAAATCTTCATTTCATCAATCTTTTGTTGCCTCTGTTTCCTATTCTCGAATGAAGTAGGAACCAGAGGCCTAGAGGAGAGCAACGTGAGGGTTGTGCAAGTCATACAGCCCAAAAGCGAGACTCCTCGGTGCTAACATCAAATCCATGTGTCCTGAACCCGAGCCGACAAGCAGGGCGCACATGGTACAGAAGGCAATTGATAACTGCTGTGAAGTTCTTTAAGCAGCATACTAACGCATAAGAGATCTTGCCAACGTGTAAGCAATCCAGGCTGCTGAGAACTGGCAGAATAGACAGTTGACATTTATCGAACTCATTGACATTCGGATGAGTGCCGCGAGGAGAGATATCCATGATGAGAATCGCTGAGGAAGAAGGACCGTGAGAGAAGATGCCAGAACTAGCTTTTGCCCCCTCCTGCACCATTGCTGACAATGCTGATAACGAATCAAACATAGAAACTGAAAGATTGCATTAAACAAGTTACCGAAAGAATTGCATGCTGACCTTGATGATAATCATTTGCATAATGAGCATAATGGCCCCAGTAATAACAGCACTGGTACTGTGGTATTTAGAGGAGATGCACCCTTTAGAAATCCTCTTATCAATTAGGAACATGTCCACCACCGAAAGCCCTGTTTATGTAATTACTTACACTCTGTCCCCAATGGAAGAGAGACATAGAGAGGGTTATGGAAATAATACATTACTGCAAATTATGAACATGAAACATTCAATTTTGAAAGAAAACTGTTGGGTGTGTGCTCATTTGCCACAGCATGGGGCAAAGGAATAAGTTGGTACGTGCAGCCACTGACATTAAGTTCTGCATGCAGTGCATCTCTGAGTGCATTGTATTATGGAAAATGGAATACAAGTAAAACGGGTCAATTAGAAAGCACAAACATTAATGAATTTGAAGAAATTATTATGAGACCCATAGGTTGCTCAATATTTCATAAAGCACGATGATAACACCAAATGCTACGCCAAAACCAATGCCACAAGATAGACTGGGCCTCATTACGACCTGGGCGGTAAGGGATTACCGGTACCGGTAAGGGCACTGGTGCCAGTAATACCTTACCGCCCTATTCCGAGGTCCCTTTGCGGTCCCCCCATAACGCCTGTTTTCAAAGGACAGGACCCGCAAAGGAACTTTGGAGGTAATAACGGTACCGCAATTTGCAGTACTGTTATTACCACCTTCCCCATTCCCATTGAGCCCTATGGGGGCAAAAATGGGAATGGGGAAGGGCCATGGTGAATGGGGAATTACTGCCCCCGCCAACCTTGAAATGGGGCGGTAATTGCTCAATTCACCATGGCGGAATCGGTAAGGTTCCGGCGGCAACCATGGTGCTAATAGCGCCATGGTTACCGCCTGGGCCGTAATGAGGCCCACTGTCTCCACCAGAAAAGTCATCTGTGATCGTATTTCGCATAAGATCAGAAGGAGATAAAGATGCAGTGCCCCCCTCTTAAACAGTAAACTACAGCCCACGTTCTGTTCCTTTTTGTTTAAAAAAGAAGGGCTCCTATTTTGTAGGGACATTCACTAGATGTATAAATACAGCGATTATTAATAGGGAAGTAGAGCCAGTGTATGTAGGTGACCCGGTGTATTTCATATGTGGAGATAAAGCGTATCCTTGGTTACCTAGAAACTGGGGAGGTACATGCTATTTAGGACTATTGTTCCAATGATTGTTTTTCTTAGAAACAACAGACATAGCCAAACTATCTAGACCTAGGCCACGAAGAAGTAATGAAGACGGATTAATAGCAGTAGATGTAGCAAAATTATTTATACCATTTTTTGCCCAAGCAATAAACTCCTATAATATTCAACGATTATCCAGAATCTTAGAAAAAACAATAAACGTAACAACAGATATATTATACAACATGACGTTGGAGGAAAAAAGGGGTTAGATTAATGACACTACAAAACAGAATGGCTCTTGATGTAATCCTGGTTGATCGTGGTGGTGTTGGCAAAATCGTGGGATCAGCGTACTGTGTATTTGTAAACGACTCCTCTCCCACGATTTTTGAGGCAATAAGAAAATTACATGTATTAAGTTCTGAACTCCATACCCAAGACGGGGGTTGGGATATAAGTTCCTGGCTCTGGGAATTATATTATTCATGGGGATGGAAACTATTTGCGCTTCTGATAGCAGTACTAGGGATATTCAGGACATGTTGTTGCATACACTGTCTACCTGTGATATGCACCGAAATTAGTGAAAGATGTGTACAGATGATAGAGAAAAAGAGCACTAGTAGATCAAGTATCCTTGGTAGAGAAGAGACAAAGACAGTCAAAGAATTCATGTCCATTGACATAGGTGACAATAAGGAGGAAACTAAAAATATGCAAGATTCAGAGCCTGATCCAGAATCAGAATCTGAAACAGATACGTGGCAGGAAGAGGATGCAATGTACGGATGAGACGTTTGGCATACGGCCAAATGGAGGGTTTGTAGATCCAGAAAAACAGATTCCCCTCATTCATGGGGAAATGTACTATGTTGGCCGAAGACCAACCCTCTCATGCTCTTAGTGTTAGTAATACATAATCATAAGCTTGACCGAAGTGCGGCCATTTTAAGGTGACAGAAATCGTCATCTTGGTTTCTGTAACGTTTGCTTATTGCTTTCTGTTCTAAATGCTTCGCTGACATGATATTAGCCTATAGCAATAATCTTATGAAATGCATTTCTGGGAGTATTGTGGGCAGGTCTACTGCAGCTTTTAGATGCTGTAGGGACAGTACATAATGCAATGTGATAATGCTGCTGTCTTAAATCATCATTCAAATTGGTTTACTGTACTTCCCATCAAAATCAGTTCACGGACATTTCCACTCATTAACGTTTTAGCTGTTAAAGTTACTGTCCGACAAAGGTAGTGGCATGGTTAACTAGGGAGCAAACGTTAAGTGGAGAAAGGGAAAGATAGAAAACCCAGAAATCTTACTACCGAAAATCATTATCTTTTCACAAGCCCTCTTCTGTAAATACAGCTTTCCCTCAATGTTCAACAAGTACTACTGTCGATCCAGAAAAACAGATACCCCTCAATCATGGGGAAATGTACTATGTTGGCTGAAGACCAACCGTCTCATGCTCTTAGTGTTAGTAATACATAATCATAAGCTTGACCGAAGTGTGGCCATTTTAAGGTGACATAAATCGCCATCTTGTTTTCTCTAACGTTTGCTTATTGCTTTCTGTTCTAAATGCTTTGCTGACATGATATTCTGCTTTACCAGTGTGCAATGCAAGGCCAAGGGAAATATGCTGAAACATAATGTAGCAACCCTGATAGAAATACCCGGTCTCCTCCCGCGCGCTATCCTTGAAAGAGGACAGCGAGGCATCCTAATCAGCCCACAGGTGCCAGTGTGCCTCGAAAACACAGTGAAAATACTCGGAACGAACATTAAATTGCTTGAATTATGTTCTTCTTTGCGGCCCCCCTTCTTGAGCCCTGTAGAGTCCTGGAGAGCGAGTTGACCCCCAGGACCCAAATAGAAACTAGGAAATAGGAAGGCCTGGAATGTGGCTCCCCCCCCCCACATGCAGCTTGGTAGCGAGAACAGAAGCATTCTGTTCTTTTCAACAAAGACTTATGTCTGCATCCTTACAAAATTGCAAACTGTTGCTAAAACAAATATTTGAGGTGTCATACTCATCACGATTGTCAATCATCGTGCTCAGTTCAAAGGAAATGTGCAAGGGGCGGTTTTTGATGTGACACTACTGATTGTAAGATGTTAGTTTTGTATATATCTAACTGATGTTTGTGTCTTGCTCTCTTGCGTCTCCCGAGGTCTGTTAGACACACGTCGCGGGGCGGGAGACCAGTTGGCCAACTGAGACTATTTACTTTGCAATAAACCCTAGCTTTTGGGAATACAACCTCGTGTCTGGCATATCAGTTTGTGTGTGGTGACTGTGCCTTGTTTCCACATTCGAGGGTCCCTCTGGGGCCCCTTCACTACTGTATACGCACTTTTCCTGTACAGCACCTCCTGATCAAAACAGATGGAAACACAAAAAGAGATGGAGTAAATGTAATTCCTCATTTTTCAGGATGTATTTGGGGTTTTCTGCGCCTCCCTTTTTTCAGCCAATCAGAATTCAATGTAATATGTAGTAGCTGAGAGGATTCAGTACACATGAAGGAAAAACAGAGGTAAAGGAAACCCGTCATAAACATGAGAACCTAAGGCAATGTTACCAATGCAATCCAGTCCTTGCATCAGATAGCAGTTACATGTGATGTACTGCTGGATGTTTTAATCGGGCAAACTCTAGTTTGGGAGAATGTTCCACCCACGCCAAATCAGGCGTGCTCATTTCTTTTTATTAAGAAAAGTTCTTTTCATGAACCTGGAATATGCCAGTTTAACAATACTGACTCCCTAAGCCTCCCTCCTCTTCTGGGACAGGAAATGCACAGAGTTGCAGAGGAGGTTTATTTATTAACAAAATTAATAATCAAACCATTTTGAAATATAAACAAATTGTACATCTTTTCCAATCTTTATGAAATCATGATGTCAATGATACTACCATGAAGAATGATCAAATAATAGTCAGTTGAATTATAGAAGGTGCATTCGACCATATGCACATTTGGTTTGTTTGGAGTGCACATTCACCATGCATTGAAAACTGATAGAGGACAACCTTAAATCAGAACATCCCTGCCTAACTAAACCTCTCTAATTATTGTTTATTGAAAAACATCTCACCCTTCCACAATAAACATGTCAGTATTTCGAACGGCATTCCAGAAAACTCAATTTAAAGACAGGCTACTTCACATTCCTGCGTGCAAATTGTTTTCAAAAGATTTATTTTTTATTCAATGAATATTTGCTAGATTCCCTCCAATGGTGTTTCTATTGCAAAGCTCTATACAAAGTGCACATTTGCAATTTTGCAATAGGCAATGTAAAGTGAGAAAAGCAGGTGGCAATTAAAATCCCTTCCCTTTTTCCCTTGAATGGCCACTCACAGGACTCAGTGATATAACCAGAGAATTCATTTTCTAGGCATGTGAAAGGTGAGATATTATATGGCTCACATTTCGGTACTTGGCCATCACACAGAAAAGGAGTCAGGGATCTCACAATATACACACCATTTGGTTCTATGTTATCCAATACAAGGTTTTGAGAAGAACTTACACTTAGGAAATATTTACTAATTTCCCAGCAAGTGCAGTCAATTGATATACCCCACTCAGTACTTTCACAAATAAGAGGGGCTGGCATATAATCTATTCCAGTGTAGAGCAAATCTCCCTATAGAATACTTTTTCCACTTGTAGATAAGAAATAACTCCCTTTAGTGGTGTGTTTACGCCTCTATTTTGATTGGACAGTGTTCCAAAAGTGACTGCCCTCTTAACCATAATGAGGTGGGCAGTCCAATGGGAATAACTTCTAAACCCATTTTGCCTCCCATTTGACGTAATGTCATCTTGGAGATTTTTACATTAAACAATTGTAATTTTCTAAAACAGTTTACTCCACACGTTAATAGGTTACTAATTATTTTTCCAGATTGCTCTCACTCAGTTGAATCCAATGATGCTACTCTCCTCTCGACACGGTGTGTGATGTGCATGTGACAGATTTTTGCTATTTATTTTCTGATGCTTTCACATAAATATGCTATTGGAATCTCAGAATATCAGCCTAAATGGCACGAACTCTAGGATATATGAATCACTGATGTGGAAAATGTCTGCGCAAAAATACTTGTAAAATTTGAATAAATAACAAATATCGTTTTATATTCTGCTGACAAGAGTTTTTTACCCTGAACAATCTTTAAAAAAGTAAGTTTCTGTGACGGTCCTATAAAAAGATATTAAAAAAATGAGATCCCATATTTTAAATTTAAAACTGCAATTATTTTCTTTCGCATTTCACAGGTTCACAAAAGGTTACTGGTAATTCCAGTTCCTGGCCTGGCAACAGCCCAAATGATGTGGGCCCCTTTGAGGCTTATAGCTGGGCCATTTATGACACCTGAGAGGGTGGTCATCACGGGACTCTGTCAGAATGTTTTTTGAAGTTCATTTGCTCAGAGTGATTACACAAGGTGACAAATGCCATACTTCATTTCTAAAATGCATCCTTAATGGACAACATACTTGATGAAAGTTGCTGGTTACTTGGGGGAAGTCCACTACAACCCCAATTCTCAGGATATATTTCTCTGCACTTTTAAATAAATGTTGGTTAGACACTGTGACAAAAGGAGGTTGTTAATTAGCAGCATTTGTTTTCCTTGCATGACCTGTTTTTTGGTCTCTTGTTGAATCCAAGCAGCGTCATGAAGTTTAGAGCCCAGCCTCACAGGCCTGCATTTCATATCCTGGGAAACACATCTCCCCAGCACAATCCCAAAGTTGCTGTTTAATTCAGAAAAGTAGCATTTAAATCCACTTTTTCCACACGTCCATGTTTTATGTTGTTTTATGAACAGGGGCAACATAACATGTTTTCAACCAAGCTCCCGTCAACAAATTACATGTTAAGTCTCTGCAGATTTTTATTTTATAATTCTGATTTTATGTCCTGCAAAGAAGAAAGCAGAAATAATATAGGCCTCAATGTTATTTTCACTTTACTATAAGCATGCTATGTTTTTTCATCCCAGATTTGACTCCTGTTACTTTAATAAAGGTTACTGGGTAATTTTATATAACTGGAAGGATTTATTTTTGGCCTTGTCATTTACTAACACACATTTGTAGATGAGTTGCTGACATCACAATATTTCGTCATGTCTTTGTTTTAAATGCTTTGCTCAGGATGAAGTCCATATATTTATTTTTAAATGTAAATGTTGCATTTGCATGCTTTCCTCTTGTCTAAATGGCCCTACAGTACAAGACACAGTGACCCCAAATTGAAGGGGGTTGACTATTGTGGAGGCATGTATTTATTTCATTTATAGAGCACACAAACAGCCCAGAGGCATTGAGGCGCTGTTACAGATTCAGGTTAGGTTACATGGAGGAAGAGGATCTATGCAAGAGTGTGGGTAAGTCTAGTTAAGCAACTGTGTTTTAGTGCTTTGCAAAATACCCAGTGGGATTTTTCTGCTGTTAGTGAGGGGGGAGGGGAGTTCCATTGTTTGACTTCGAAGTAGAGCCACCAGCTTTCACTCATTTAATTTTAAATAATAGAAGGCGGTGAGAGTTGGGTGTCCTTTTGAGTTGGGCTTGGCTATTTTCTGTGAGTGATATGAGGGTATGTATTGGACAGGCACTTATGGGTGATGGACTGGGTCTACACAATGTTGCGTTCTCGGATAGGCAGCCAATGAGCATATCTTCTGGCAGCTGAAATAGGTTCCTTTTATGAATGCTGAGCCCTGCACGCAGGGCATTTTTTAAAATTATTTGTAGTTCATGAAGGTTTCTGGCAAAGGTCCCTTCAAAGAGGACATTTCAGTAATCTAGCCTCGAGCTTATGACTGCTCTGGCTATTGTTAGACAGCTGCCTTTGGAAAGAAAAGATCTTGCAGCATTCAATACTTTGGTGGTGTAGCCTGCTGAGGAGGCAATAGTGTTTACTTGGTGGGCCATAGAGAGGGTGGCATCAATGTACACTCCTAAGGTTTTTCTGGTCACTGAGACAGGGACCATGATGGTGTGAATCTGAAAGAAAGTGTGTTTTTCATTGTGGAGGGTCCAACAAGCAACATTTCGGTTTTGTCTACATTGAGGCATATGTGGTTTGCTGCCATCCACAACGGGATCAAGGAGTACGTTTTGTCAAGGTTATTGTGGAAGCAAGATGATACAGAGCAACACAGGTTCGATCTCCGGGTCTGCGCTTAGAAACCTCTGGGTATTAAGTGCGTTAAAAATAACATATCATATCATATCATTGTAATCATCCACATAGTTGGCTGTGAGTGAGAGTTAAATCTGAGTGTCATCGGCGTAGTTAGTGTAGGCTATGGCGAGAGAATCCAGGATGTCAAAGAGGGGCCTCATGAAGATGTTGCAAAGGGTTTGTGAGATGCACGAACCCTGAGGTACCCCATTTGTTATAGAGCATGGTGAGGCATTGGCGTTCTCTGTGAAAACCCTCATGACTCTGCCTTCAAGAAAGGATGCAATCCAGGCCCTAACCATGGGTGAAAAATTAGCAGAGACAGTGAGGTGGTGGCATAGAATTTTGTGATCGACCAGGTGAAATACAGCAGTTAGATCTAGGAGGTGCTGGCTTTCCTTTGTCTCTTATCTCATCCAATTGTTTTTTTTTTAAGTCCAGCAGAGTTGATTCTGTTTCATGTCTGGGGCGAAAACCTGACTGACACATTCCTAGGACGTGGTTGGCTTCAAGGATTTGCTGAACTTGTAAGTAGGCTGCCCGATCAAGGATCTTAAGTATGAAGGGGACTGTTGTTATTGGCCTGTAGTTGGTTGGACAAGAGGGGCTAAGGATATTTTTTTAGAAGGGGGGAGTACCCAGTCTTCCTTGAGGCTGACAGAAACTGTGCTTGTCAAGAAGGAGGCATTTATAAACGCAGTGATGAGTGGAGTTAGGAAGTCTGCACAGTCTTTGATAATGGGTGCTGGACAGATATCTCCTTTGCATCTTGATAGTTTTAGACTTTTGATAATGGCTAGGCCTTCACACTCAGAAATCTCTTTGAAGTTAAACTCGGGAAACATGAAGTTAGGGCAATCTGTGGAGGTAGTAGTGGCTGGTCCATAGGGGTGAGTAAGGCAGTTGGCTTCATTGCTCAGAATTTGTTTGTGAAGGGTGTTGATTTTGTTGAGCATTGCCAATTGGATACTAGAGCACCATGCTTCATCTTTGGTAAGGGAAATAGGGGTGGGGTCTCAAGTTCCCTATAGATGGTAAAGATCTCTCTGCTGTCTGACTTGGCATTTGAGATTCTGGCATTCAAGGAGGTGGATTTTGCTGAGATGATTGCTTGCTTGTAGAGCTTAGCAATTTTGGTGAATTCTCCTCTCAGGGTGTCAGAGGTTTTTTCCTCCACATAAATTCTGCATGGCGCTTCCTGTTGCACAAATCTTGATGGTCGGGGGTAAACCAGGAGTCTGTGTGTTGGACAGGTTTAGCTTTGCGAGGGGTTAGGATGGCAACAGTGTTTACTATTTTGGATAGGGTTTCGGTATATGTGTCTGCTAGTAAGTTGGGGTAATTTGAGAAGGGGTGCCTAAGGCAGGGTTTGTCTAGGCAGGGCATGATATATTCTTTAGTGAGCTTATGAGAGCTACGTGTGACTGCTGGTGGTAGTTGTACAGCAGTGAGTTTAGATTTTCAGGGGTGAGGGATAGTGAACTTGATGATATGGTGATTAGACCAAGGGTAGGACGAGTTGGAGCTAGTTGAGATCTGGCAGTTATGGTCTGCAATCCAGTCAAGGGTACAGCCTTGTGCATGGGTCGGGTTTGTGATGCAATGTCTAAAGTGTAAGGTTTTGTTGGCTTTGGCAAGTGAGATGGCTTGAGGGTTTTTAGGGTCATTAAGGCCCAGGTTGAGGTCACCCAAGAGGATGGTTTTAGAGGAGGATTTCATGTTGTCTCCCAGTATGTGGAGGATGTTCTCCTCAAAGCGTAGTTCGAGGCCTGGGGGGCAGTAAATGAGGTGGATAGAGATGGTACAGGTGGGTATGGAGGACAGCTTGATGTACAGCAGGTCAGTATTCTCATCAAGGGTTGTGTTAATCTGCTTGATATTTAGGGAGTTTCTTGCCATGAGGGCGACACCACCACCTATGGAGTGAAGCCTGTCCTTCCAGTAGATGGTGTTTCCGGGGGAATGGCTATGGAGAGTGCAGGACCTGATGCTTTGTGAAGCCAGGTTTCTAATATGGCTGGGGCATCTATGTTATGGGGTTCGTTGATTTCAAGGGAGTGTTCAGGTACGGAGCGAGCATTAATGATGGCACATGTCAAGAGGGGCTGAGTGGCTGAGGGGCTTCAGCGTGGCTCTGTGAGATTAGGTTGTTTGGTTATGGCTGGAGGGACCAAAGTCTCGGGGTGAGATGGTGGTGAAGTGGTGAGGCTTGGAGCGATATGCAGTGTGTCTGGTTGTTTTTATGGGCAAGGGGTGTAGTGAGGTTCAGCATAGGTGACAGGTGTACTGCTCTTGGGTTTAGTCATCAGAGGTGAACTGAGATTGGTATCCTGGGTGGGGGAGTGAGGATAATCAGTATCTGTGGGCTTGGCAGGGGGCTTAGGTGGCTCTGTGGGAGGAGTGATGTGTGGACATGTGGTGTGTGGGCTGCAATTTTCAAACAGTGGGTCAGCATGAGTATCCACATTCACCGGCGATTTGGTAAACATACATCCATATAAGTGTTTGCTGGCAGTGAACAGGTTGGCAGCTCCACATGGGGGTCAGCAGAGGCATCCACATTAACAATTATATTGCATGGCATACAGTCAGTTAGAACGTGGGTGGCCGTGAGGTGGTTGGTATCAAGTGTACTGTTGGAGGCATTAGGTGAAACGCTATGAGCATCAATACCAGGGTGGGCACTGGTGGAGATGGCTCTGTCTATTTCAGAAGATTTTGAAAAGGCACTTAAATGATTCTCTTACAGTCCTTGTAGTGCTAGGTGAAAAAATGAAGAATAACAGTGTGCTGAGCATTATTTCTTTTTTTTTGTTCAAAGGGTCACATTTCAGTCTATTAAAATAGAAGCGGCTGCGTGTGTGGTCAGAGGCACGGTGGCTTGACGGCGATGTAACAACGTTTCCTCCTTTCCTCTAACTTTTCGAAAGCTACTGGTGTAGCAGCAGTGGAGGAGAATCGCTGAATTAGATAGGAAAGCTGCAGACATGTAGCAGGCGGCAGCTTTGAGGTGTTAAATCGAATGGTGCCTTGGTGAAGTGTGAGTGGCCTGGTGGCCTAGAGGTCTTATTATAAAGGAGGAGTGGCTCATGATGCGTCCAGGAGTTGATGGCTATTCCACTCGATTCCAAGAGTCAAAAAAGGGTGGGTGTGTTCTGCATATGCCCCTGTTGTAGCAGAGAGTGGCAGAGTGCTGCAGAGTGTGTTTCGTGTGCCTTGTATTCTGGATTCACTTGCATTGAGTCTGTCTACTGTTTCCATTCTTGCAGGTGGGTGTCTTCTACATATGCCCCTGTTGTACAACTACAAGGAAGGCTCTGATGTTGACTGTGGCTCGAGAATATCTTGGCCTGAGTGTGAGGACAGGGTGATCAGCTTCTTTTTCGTTAGGGTCCCGGACTGTGTTACTCGCATCTTAATTGTATTGCTGTGAAATTCTTCGATCGAAGTCACATACTGCACATCATACTTGCTCTCCATATACTGGTGAGTGGGTACATCTGTTTGTATAGAGGGGAGAACATGAGGAAAGGGAGAAAACTGCCTCTTCCCGAAAAGAGACCTTATCTGCTCTTTACGTTTTACCAATATGCGCCACAGTATATAGCAAGCCATGACTTTGTTCCTTCCCCCATCTCCTAAGGCTAATGTTAACATTTTGGAGGCGGGTGGGCAGGAGGAGACAATTAGTAGCATAAACATTTGAATGACTGCTGGGGTTCTTGACATAATTCCTGCAGATTTTACTCTCTCCTCTGGGGTAGACCTGGGATTGTACTACAGGAAATTTACAATCAAATAAATGGTAAAGAGATGAGTGAGATTCCACCTGTTTCTCCAGGACTGGGTAATGATTCTTTTTTAGACACCCCACCCCTTTTCTCTACGGGTGAAGTATCGTTGTTGCCACTTTCTGAACACCTTTAGGGGGAGGGGGCCAGAGAATACAGTTTTAGATCTCCTCAGAGACAAGAATGTTATACTGGAGAGCAGGAGAGTGATCCTTTTGCTCACCATTCTGCTCGTCTTGCAGTGCAGACTGAACTTGCCCACGAGTCGATGGTAAACACAAATATCTACATGATATTTCAGATCATCTGTCTTCCGTGAATGTTATGTTGAATGGTACCTCCGGTCAAAATCTAGTCAGGCTAATGGGCATACTAATATGCATGGGTGCTCCACAGCCCGCAAGGAACGCCGAGTCCATGACTTTAACTGAATCTGTTTCACCTGATTTAGTTTCTCGAAATTATACTGATGCTGTTGTAACTGATCTAGTTTCCCCTTTGGGTGTGACAGAGAATCAATGGGGGTCCCCACCCTATTGGGCAATGTAGTAATGTAGCTATTTTATCAAGCAAAAAAACAAAGAAGGGAAACAAACGAAAACAGAACAAAAACTACTTGAATGATGCACCACAAAATACAAATACGAGTTCTTATTACATGGCCTGCGGTAGTAGCCATATAGTTATGGTTAAGTTGCTAAACCCACAGGAAGAGCACTTTTTGGGTGGCTTATAACTTTGCTCCCCCTGGACGAATCCTCACCAAACTTTGCAAATAGGGTAAATGGCCCACTCTGATTTCTGTAGCAAAGTTTGGTGAGGTTTGGTCAAGGGGGGGGCAAAGTTATAGGGGGGTCCCAACATTTCTTTTTTTCATCACGCCTACAGCCCAAACCGCTGGACGGATTACGGATTGTCAGCAGGGATTGTTTGTTTGTTTGTTAAACAGGGATTTGCGGGCAGAATGGCGCTCAAATCCCAGTTTTTCAGCACAAATAATTCCATGAATCAGCCCCTAAATGTATCGATTTATATAAGTGTATTGGAATGATACAACACACTTAGTCACTGGTACTAAACTCACCAAACTGATGGTTTTGTCAACCTCAAAGTGTTTAAACAAGTTGAATAAATCTGAACTATTGATAGATTTTGATCTATCCGTTTTTAATTCTGTGTTTTTGTTATACTATGAATACACTTTTGGTTTACCAGATTGTGACCATTACCTGTCATATAAGGACAGATTAATTAATATGTCTGTCTAACTCTGGTTCAGTACCAAACAGTGTCAAAGGGTGGTGTAGCCTGTACTCACCGGCATTATGTTCCAATAGATGTGTCCCTCTTGAGTCAGGCCCCCCAAAAGCAAAAAAAAGAGGGCATTTACCCATAGTTTTACTCAGATAAGCATAGTTTATCTGTTATTGAAGTTATAAAGGATGGGCACACTTATTAAAAAGCAGTTCCTTTACACAGCATTACTGTTTAGTAATGCTAATCTGCAACCATGGCTGTTTGTTAATATAACTGCATGTATGTTCGATTCAGGCTTTATATGCCCGGGCGCTACTTGGAATGTGGTTGGGTGAGGATATATACGCATATTATGGCTGTGCCTGGTAAATGGGTGCTTTGGTGCAAGAGATACATATGCACATTTGCGGCTGCACATGGCATATCATCACCAAGTTTGAGCCTAGTAATCTGTACCAGTACCATGCATTTGATGCCTATGTCTGACTAATGGGACCATACCTGGCATACCCAATGCTGCACCTAACATAAAATGGCAACAGCAGGTCATGTAATGCTGTGCCTTGTATATCATGGTTATATCAGGATGATGATGATCCACCTATCATGTAATGTCATTTTATTAGACTTTGTATATGATGGCAGTACCAGGGCATAGGAGTCTATACCTGGTATGTTAAGTTTGTATTTGTATTTATTAATTTTTATAAAGCACTTTAAACCAAAGCGCTTCACATAAAACAGCATGAATACATTAGAAGCAATAAGTACAAGTCATGAGTCAACTCATCATCAAAAACAGTAAGCAGAACAATTTGCCGAGATCATGAGATTAAGAACTTGGATAGGGGAAAGGTGAGGGAGGAAGTGGAAGGAATTGTGATGGTCATAAAGTCTTTGTGTGTTTGAAACTGCATGTCTGACGTCATGGCGCACCTGAGAACATAAGTGCACCTCCCTTATCTATGATGACTTTACCTGGCTTGTGAGACTAGAGCTGACACAAGATGGCAGTAACTGTCTATATGTAGCTGTACTGGCACATAGTTCTTCTGGCCTCTGCTGCGTGTGCCATTGAGCAATACAAAGTTGTAACTAAAATAACCACCACTTTTGTCTCATGTGACTTTTTGTTATTTTATCAATCTTGTACACATTGTCGTTTTTGTTTATTTCAGTGACATCATTTCCTGTGCTATCATCAGGGACAGAAACCTTGTGACATCACTTACAGCGGCATCATGAGAATCAAAGGTAATGTGATGCCACTTGCTGTGCTTTCATCAGGTGGGTGACATCACGATATGTACCACTGGCATTTTGGTGAATTAACGTCACAGGACTAATCACTGCATCCATTTCCACGACACCTAACCTAACATTATATTTCTGTTTTCATTTAGTTATTGTAGTGTTTTCTTACAAACCTCCTTACATAACAAATTTACAATCTGAAATATACTTTACGTGCAGGGCTGTATAACCTACCCTCCTACCTTCCCTCGCGTCACACCAGAAAGTCACACCAGCCTCTGGCGTCCATCTTACAGAGAGTCTAGGGTAGAAGGCATGCAGGACACATATGCATAATAAGGAAAAGGTCTATTGTGCCTCCCACATGGGTGAGAAGGGGCAACAAGATGGTGTCGTGAGGGATTAGGTGTATGCTCTGCTTGGCCAAGATGGTGGTGGACGCATAGGTCGGCTTCTAGAACCCAATGCACACTGTGGTACTTGGTGAGTGAGGCATCAATGGCATGCAGACGTGCACTGGAATAAATACTTTTCAAAGTGGTCCCATATGACACTGTTTGAGCAAGCCCAACCATTTTCTTATGAGAACATTTGAAAATAAAATAGGTTACCACACAAATGAGGCCCGGGATGCAGAGGCCTACCGGGACATCTCCAAAGATCCCTATAGGCTAGTCCACCCCTGCATGCATGTGCACATCCAAACCAGTATTGAAAAATGGGAAGCAGATTTCAAACATAGAACAGCTAAATAGTGGAGAGAGGGAATGAGAGAAAGAGAGTGAGAGAGAGAGAACGAGAGAGCGAGAGAGAGATAGAGCGAAAGAGAGAAAGCGAGAACACGTCAAGGGACATGAGATTGATGACATTAACACAGAATGGAAGCAAAATAGGAACTCAGGAAAGAGTGAAAGTTAAATTCACAACCTATGTAGCAATCTGACAATAGCAGGTGAAAGAATCATATATGTATATCTAAAAGACATTTAAAAGAATATTAACAAACACCTCAGGGGGAAGCTTAACTGCTACTTATAATCGCGTAATAAGTGTGAGGATTTTTTATGAGACTGATATTTCCTGAACACCTTTGGTACGGGCGCCACGGGACCACATAAATGGCAGGAGTCGTGCATGGCCTACTGTAAAATTGTCTGGCTTTTATGCCCTTACATTTGTCATGATTATGGCACCATATTGTAAGGTCTGACATTCATGGAGCGAAAACGTCCAGGTTTCTAACACTCTAATTGGCATAAATGGTTCCTTTAGTTGCCGGCTACACTTCTGTAATGTTGCACTTCCCGTAATCTGTACAGAACAATGCAAAGTTTGGGTTATTAGGTGTTTGCTGGTTGGGCGTTGCAGCAGTTTCCACGTTATGTACTCAAAGCGCTCAAGCCTGGTCTACTCTGTCTTTTCTGCCTATTTCTCGTGGTGAGTGTGATCTAAAATACTTCAGGATTATCTATGCAACCCAACTCCCCTTCTACAAGCCTTATTCTACGGGAAACTAACGTGGGGAAAAAATAAGGGGATATTGTTTACCCAGTTTACTCTGAATCTTTGAATTCTCCAGGATCCCGAGGAGCTGGCATGACCGTGGAAACCCCACAGGGCTGATGTAACACTGCACATGGATATACATGCTGCAGATATATGCCAGTACTGCTGCAAGGTGAATTGTCAGTTGTCATCAGTATGTCCAAGCATAATGTGCATCAGAGCATTACAATTCCCACTTGCCACTTACAAATGGCGAGTAATCATTTAACTGGAGTAAGTAAATGTGTGCTAGTGAGCTGGCAACCTGCAAAGTTCTTAGGTTCCACATGCACATTTTCTGGGTGGGTGTCTCCGTTATCCACTTGTACAGAGCCACTTGTGAAAATAGGGCTGGAATCAGACTCTGTGTTTTACAGTGGCTCCCAGCAGTCCCTCATGTAACAGGGATTCGAGAATCTAGGGAATCACATGGGAAGGACTCTGATGGGTTCTTGTCAAAGCCAGTGCTTAAATGTCAGCCAATCCCAGCCAGCCTCCACTGAGTGAGAAGGTTCTGATAGTTGGTGGCCCTTTTCTCCACACTAATTTTCTCCCCCCTTGTGGTCCATCTCGCACCTTTTCTTTAAGTCTCTTTTTTTTCTCTCACATTTTTGTCACATCTGAACTAGACAGACAAACTCAGAACGGTGTGTTTCAGGTATTTTATCAGGGAACCTTTATAGTTTAGTGGCAAACAAATAAACGCAGTAGAAATTAAGTGAAGATGAAGTGTCAGGATTAATTTCCGTTTTTCCCTCTAAATGAACAATATGTTAAGCAGAATGCTCACTATACTTTCAAAATTTGAGCATGGTTTCTGCACATAACTGCCCTATAGAAATGACAATTTAGAAGTGACACTCATGTATGTGGAAACTGAAAGCCTTATAAAATGTTGTGTACAATTACAATTATGTGCAAGTTTAAAGGTGATTTGTGGCAAGGTACAGGGAAGATGATTTCTCCCAACATTAAACTAAGCTCTAGGACTTCCCCTCGGCTGTCCTGACAGGCCTGGTCATCATCAATCAGAGCCCTTCCTTTAAAAATACAAGAAAGAATATACTTCTTAGATGAGAAATACAGTGAAGACCAGATAAGCCCATCTCTTGTCTTGCAGCAGGAGTGACATTGAGGTCACAAGTCCCATAACAAGTCCATTAGTGTGGCTATCAGTCATCTCTGCTTAGTCACATGCCTGAAGAGAAATTAAACTGGAAGAGCAAGGGTGGGGGCCCAGTGAAGGAGGCGCGAAACTGCAGTTTGATTAAATTGAGAGAAATACATTTTATTGCATGTGGCAATGGTCATTCCAGACTTTCATTAAAGGTGATAGTAACCCCCTTGTAACCATGCTAAAACGTTTTTTGTTGGATAAACATAACTAAAGTTATCAATGAAAATGTGATTTGTGCCTTGCCTTGATTCCAAGAGATGTGAAAGTTGGTATGAGCATGCCAGTAATAATTAATATGTAGACTTTCAAGTGGAATATTTTTCACTGATATGGCTACTGAGTAAATGAAGAAAATCTGAATCTCTGCATAGGAAGGGCGTGCAGATTTCAGACTAGTCTTATATTGATTCGCATTAAAATGTAGTTCTCAAAAATATATGCATACGTGTAAAGATTAGAACATTTGTATTTGCCCTGTTGAGATATTTTGGGAGCTCTAAGCATGCCAAGCCCACCTGTCAAAGTGGGATGATGAAGCTTTCTCCTCCCACAGTTGTCCCAAATCATGTCCCCCTCCCGAGGTCCTATTAGCACACAGGTGGCAGGTGGGTAGTGAAAGCCAGCCAATCCTTTTCATGAGAATCATGACAAGTTAGTGATGTCATTGGCCCTATAAATAAGCAAGTTTGCATCAGAACTGGAGTTTGTCCACTCATTTCCAAGGACCAACCTGCTGCCCGAAATCTGGCGAGAAACATCCCAGCATAGAGGCCTAAAACTTGCATTGGAGACAGGAGACATAGAAGCTGGTTGAGACCCCTTGGAGGACTCAGAGGAGATCCTTGACTGACCCTCTTGCTGTCCGAGCGGTGCCCTGCTGTTCCCTGATGTCAAGTCCAGGCCTTTCAGTAAGACCCCCCCAAGCCATAGATTGTGTAGGCCCTATATTTCTCCAGCATTGTTTTAGTTATTTCCCCATAGAAACATATCCTGTTTGTCTGTGTAGATACCTAGCATATTGGATTAAAGTAAATCAATCAATTCCCTTATAATGATCACAGGATGAGTACTGTTGGCATTCAAAACCAACAATCTTCTCCCAGTGTGTTTTGAGTCGGTACAGACCAAGACTTGCCAAAATAATTAACCCCAGAGCTCTGTTTCCACATGTATGCACACAATGTAAAAACAAAATACCCCCTTGAACCCCTTCATTTTAAATTAGAAGTAAGAAGCCTGGTAGTGCCTTTGCATATGCAAGGTGCAAAACAAAATTTCCCCTGTTTACCCATTGTGCTCTGACCAAGACCTCAAAGCCCTACCTGTTCTTTTTAGGTGTGGCAAAACGAATTTCCCCATTGGTTTTTCTTTCTCACCTTGCATCAGTGATCCTAATTCAAAAACCGATTTTCCCATTGTGCCCTGACCAAAACCCCAAAGCCCTGCCGGTTCTTGTTAGGTGTAGCAAAACAAATTTCCAATTGCTTTTCTTTCTTTCACATTGCAGTTGTGTTTCATATCCTAAAACCGATTTTCCCATTGTGCTCTGACCAAATCTCCAACGCCCTGCCTGTTCTGTTTAGGTGTGGCAAAACAAATTTCCCATTTGCTTTTCTTTCTTTCATATTATCTCTGTAAGGAAAACCCCAAGTCCGATTTTCCTCTTGTATTCCCACTCTATCCCACTGCCTTCCATTCATAGGAGTCAAGTCTAATAGATGTTTGGAGGGTGAGGTTTGCTGGGAGGAAAGCTATCATAACATTGTGTTTTAATCAGAAATCACTGTGTGTCTTGAATTGTTATTTTCCTGTAAATGTGGGCGATTTAAAAGGAAACAATTGTGACTGCATATCTCTGCGTTGGTGCTTTACGGAAGTCAATTTTATTTTTTGTGTTGCCACAGCATTGGTGGCTGATGTTAATCTATTTGTGATATTTGGTTAAATAAATTAATTAATAAATATATTCTGAATACACACCAGCCTGGTTTCTAGTCCATTGTGGCACCATGTACTTGCTGGGGTAGTGTGCAAGACGGGTTGGAGGCCTTACCAAAGTGAACCAAATGAAAACTAAAAGTGTGTTATTGTGCCCATCATTCATTGTAGGGAAAGGATCTCCCTGACTTGCGTGTGACCGTGTAATCAAACTGTCTGCTCTCAACACATTTTCTCTCAGTGGTATTGTCAGGGTCAGAGAAGAGGAGAATGAGGGACCTGGGTAGAGAGAAACAACTCCCAGAGTCCCTGAATTTTGGATGAGGGCCGACTGTCAAGGTTTAGAGGGTGCCCAACTACCCTACACCAAAGTTCTTGTCCGTGGGCTCTTGGGTCCCTGGATAACTCCCCTGCTTGCCCCTCTTCCACCTTCCACTTGACTCTTAAACTTTCTTCACTTGCTCATATCCAACTTCTCCAATCCTCTGTCTCTCAACAATTCCTCCTCTAGCTCTCTAGGCTTTATACCGCCTCTCGATTCTTCTATCTATTTGAACAATTTTAGAAGCAATGCCTCATGTCATTGATCGAGTTCTTTCTTCCACAAGATAGCCAACTCTTATTGGAGTATTCCTCTTTTGTCTTTCCTCTCTTTGTCACCTTCTTCACCCCTTCGGGCTGCCCACCATTCTTCAATATGAAAGCCGCTACCTTCTCTCCCCCCTTCTTCACTCCTTTGGACCCTATTCTCAATACATACTCTATAATTATCACCTCTAACTCTTACCTTGTTCACCCCCTTTGGCAAAGATCATCATTTCTCTAGAAACCTTTCTTCTCTCTCCCATCTTCTTCACCGCTTCAGACACGTTCTTCACTACTCTGATCACCACTATTTTCATTCTATTATAAGCCTTAATATCCTCTGCGTCTCTCATACCTCTTTCACCCCTCTGGGTTTGGGTACCTTCTTCAATCCTCTTCGCACCATCCTCCATCCTATTGTCACAAATGTGTAAGTCTATCTCAGCTTCTTCACCCATCTGGACACTTTCTCTGCTCCTCTTAGATCACCCGCCATTTTACTTTCACACTCAAGGATTCGAACTCTTTTTCACCTACTTCACTTCCTATTCCTGGCACTGCTTTGGTCACTACTGTTAATATTATGTCTACTCTCTAGCTAAATGGTTTCTAGTCTATCTTTCTCTCCTTGCTGGGCCACTGCGCCCTTTCTTAGTAATTTCACCCACTTTCGACACAACTCTTCTGCTCCTTGCCTCAATTGCCATCTCTCTTGACCTTTTTGGTATGGTTCCTAGGGTCTCTCCTCCAGCTTCAGGTTGTCAGTATTGCCCAGGCTCCTGGGTCTTGTTCAATCTCTTGCTTGCTCTTATAATCTTCTCCTACCAAACTTGTGTTACCAATTACAATAATCTCCTCCACCTGCTCCAAAAACCCACACTGACCGACGGCAGGCTTGGGTTTAAAATGGACTGCAGACCCTGTCCGCGGTCTGCACATCCAGTGAGGGGCTAGACCTGCCAATCGATTATTCACCTGAATCTGATTTGTATTTTTGGGGCCGCACCAAGCCTTTATTTGATCTGTCTGCTATTTTGCAAAATCCCTCCCGCTCCTCCCACTGCTTCAGGTCACTGACTGAGAAGTGCACAGGTGCCCTGTCTGGTCAGCATGTGAGACTGAGGCTGGTAATTCATTTAAAAGTGTGTCTAATCCTTCTGTGCGAAAGGAATGTTTGTTTTGGTGACATTGTAACTTTGTATCACTCACAAGTAGAAACTCTGCCAGCAGACGAGATTGTTCCACTCACTAGTAACAATGCTGCCAGTAAATAATGATCTGACAACATGATATTATTCATGGGAATAAACTTCCTGGGCCGAGGGGGGGCATTCTATGGGTTTGTGAAGTGGTGCTTTCACTTCTGCAGGGCTAACAGCACCAGTAACAGTAGCTGATCGATGGGTTTCGTTGTTGTGAATCTGAATGTTAGCTAGGTTATGTAATGTGTCTTTCTCTTGAGGAGTTTGATTTTGCTTTTTTTAAATGCACAGTGCTGCAGATTCACCAGTTTAAGAGGAGGCTAAAGTGTTGTGTTTTGCGTAAGCCTGATTTCCCTTACCCCATTTGGTCTTAACTCACTTAAAGGGATCCAGTCTCAAATTAGCACCATAGGACTTTCCCCTGCCCCAAGATGGAGAGTGGGGGGAACAGGGAATCCATAGAATTATAGTTGTATCATAGTTTTCTTATATCCAGCGATTTTTAGGGTAGCGTTAGCTTTTTTTGCAGTTGCAGCTGGTGATTTTTTTTATTACAGGGGTGGAAAAACCTCCCAGGAATATTTGGGGTGACTGAGCATAGCGACAGAGCCTGAACCAGCCAACAAGGTTTGGTGGGGGTTGCGGGGGCCTCCCTTCAAGAAATGTTTTTAAATTATTCAGTTTACAGTTAATTGTCTGGGAAACATTGGGTAAAAAGCTCTGCAGTTTAAAATCGGTTTTGTAGGTTAACACGTGAAAACATCCAAAATATGCCAACTCACCAGTGCACTGGAGCATTTTCAAATGCATGTTCTTGATGCCTTTGCCCATGCTATTTGTGCCACTGTATTTACGTGCTGACTGTGCCCATGCTTGTCCTTGCTAGATGTATCAATACATGCTAGTATTCCCACCTAATAACATACTCATGTTGGCTTTGACAATAACGCCATTGATAATGTCATTCCACTGTAAGAAAACATGTCCATGGGGGGGTTGTATGTGCCGCGCTAGATGTTGGATGCTTCCGCTCTGGATGCATTGAACTCCATCCTGACAAGAAGCGGCGCTGGTGATACCTACCTTGTCTGCAACTGCTTCTGCTGACTGCGGGAGGAGGACAGAATTGTGAGGGGCCTTCTATTGAACCCCGGAGCGCTTCTGCACTGAGAAATGGCCTCGTTCTCTGTGGAGTGGTGGATCAGGTGTGGGGCCAGTTTGCCACGGCCAGTTCTTCCTCACGGCAGCGGCTGTGTGCCACTATTGTCCCTGATGGTTCCTGGGGAGCTGTGCCCAGCCGGTTAAGCCTGGGGAGCTGACTCACTTCGGGCGGCCGTGCACTATGCCTCGGGAGCCTCACGCTGAACCCTGAGTGATAATCACGCCAAACACCCCCAGTTCACATGTGTGCTGACATATAACATAACAACATAAACCCTTTCCCTGAATTCCACGCTCCCCATCCACCGTCATCAGATCCCAAACACGTGATGTAACCCTTTAACATGGTAGAACAAGACCAACAACGCAATTATGCAAACTTGCTGGTGGAGGGCACAGGAGTGAGATTGCACATACATCGAACCCTCCTCCTGTCAGCATGGAAAAGGGGGCTGAAGTGCCTCAACATACAGTACCCCTATTGCTCCAATGCCCTGCTATGGGTAATATTAGATGCGTCACCCACCACAGATGGAAGCATTACAAGGGAAAGTTCCAGGACTGGGCTCATAACACTGGGGAACCTTTTTCCCTTCAGAGAAATGTTTGGAAGGCACAAGCTTTTTAAGGTGTGTAAGCAATGGGCAAGTAGCTATGCTGCAATATATGTGAGTTAGGACCGCCTTTCGGCTAAATGGTCAGAATTTCCTGCAGCACCAGTTAGATATGTATATGTTGACTTCAAATTCAACTCACTGTCCTGGCGCCACTTTATTGCTATATTCTATAAAAATGATCCAGGCAAACGAGCAAAGTCCTGCCCACAAAGTCTGTGACAAGTGGGAGGCCGGCTTGGGTAGTCCAATGGGTGACAATGAATGACATAGAGCATGTTCGCTTACAAAGGACATATCACTGAATTCCAAGTTCAGACTGCTGCAATTCAAGGTCCGTCACAAACAAGGGGGTCCCCCTGCCATTTGCGAATTTATGAGGTATTAGTCCAGGGTGTTGGCTGAAATAAATCTACCTGTAAAACCCATCCACAGTTTAATACTGGGTGTACGTATTTACAGAGCAATTGAAGCAAACTATAACATATACTAGTAGAAGAGCAGCCTTTTCAAATCGGATATGCCATTCGCGTTATTCTTATTTTCAATGGCAAACAA
The DNA here is from genome assembly GCF_040938575.1 of Ambystoma mexicanum. Lineage (NCBI taxonomy): Eukaryota > Metazoa > Chordata > Amphibia > Caudata > Ambystomatidae > Ambystoma > Ambystoma mexicanum. The sequence goes on from NC_090932.1 coordinate 1,432,825,778, forward strand.
ACACACATCATCATGGTGCTATGCCTACCAAGAAGGGCTGTTCAGCATAGATATTACTAGATATCCTTTGAAAAAGAACACAAAGTGAAACCGCAACAATTTTCAGACTGTGCATTGTGTGTACACCACAGATTGCCTTCAAACAGTATTTTTGTACATTGTTGTAGTGACTGGTAATTAATAAAATGAAACAGTGCTAAACATGGCTTAACATAATTATGAACAAACACAGAAGCATAAATAAATAATGCATCAACAACAAAATATTTATGTACGTTTCCTCATACATCGCTTTATATAGGTCTGGCTGCAGGGCAAAAGTGACAAATCCTGGGTCTACGTCAGAGGTGGGGTTCCCAATCCTGGGTCTACGTCAGAGGTGGGGTTCCCTGGATGTAAAATGGACAATCTAGCTTGGTGTTAGCTGGGTCCTTAGACGTTTCGGCTGGAATTTATGGCGCCTTCTTCCGGGCTGTGGATTGTGTCTCTCTGTAACAAGAGCATACGTGATAACTTAGATGAGGAAAAACAATTAGGATTTTAAAAAAAGAACGAACGGGTAGAACAGTCAGTTTTGGCTGTGATTTATGGCGCCTTCTTCAGGGCCGTGGATTGTGTCTCTCTGTAACAAGAGCACACTTGATAACTTGGATGAGGAAAAATCAATTGGGATTAAAGAGAAAGAAACCCACATCTTGAGTTCTGGACGGACGGGTAGAATAGTCAATGAAGATGGGGGGAAAGACTCTGCTTCCTAAGTAGGTACCACTGACCTTGTGCAATTGTCCTGGGGGTCTGAGTCACCCATCAGGTCAGTTCTGTATGGCTGGGGGGGGGGGGGTCTGCGAATGCACCACTCTTGGACGGCAACAGGGTGTCGTCGGGAGGAGGTCCTTCAGCCATGAATGGAGCATGTGTGGATGTGCAGGGCAAACCTGAAGGCCCTTTTGTCCAAGGATAGCTGTGGGGGTGAAGCACATAGGTTTTTATTGCAAGATGGCAGCCACCAGCAATAGACCAAAAAATACACTTGGTTTGTATCTCATGGGTGGGAGGGAAATAGAGTGGGGGCACTGCTTGTGCATAATGGCACACCTTGCTTACCTTTACACGTGTGATGCTGTGTGCATGAAGGCTATGAGTTATGAATGAAGCTTGTGTGGGTGTGCCGGGCAGAACTCGACTCCGTGCTATGTGCGGGAAACTGTGGAAGTGACATAAAGGGGTTTTAATGCGGGGTGGCAGCCACCTACATGTGACCCTCATATGATGTTCTGTAAGTGAGCCCTCTCCATGGGGAGCGAGTGTGGAGAGAGAGGCAGGCACTATTAAGTGCATGCTGACATTCTGTGCTTACCTTAACACATGTATTGCTGTGTGCATTGAGGCTGTGAGCAGGAATGGGCTGAGACCATAGAAATGCAAAGCACATCTCAATTGGGAGCACTGGGGAAGGAAGGGCATATGAACGAGATTGTGATCTGCAAGTTCAGACGGCTCTGAGAAGGAGGAGGTAGTACAAGATTGCTTACCTCTGTTGCGCAGAGCAGCTGCATGGTTAGAAACGCTAGCGGCCCCGACGTGGGACACTATTTGGGAGCTGCTCGTAATGTACAGAGCGCATGCGTGATGAAATAGAGTCAGAAATTCTGAATGAGCGTGCATGCTTGGATGAATAGTGTTCACGCACAGTGCTTACTCTCATTACCATGGGAGCGGTGCCCTGCCGGACAAGACTTTTGGGTTAGAAAGCAGTATATATGCCGGTCCAAAGGGGCAGAGGTGGTAGCCACACCAAAAAGGCAAGTGGCAGAGGGCCCAACTGTACGATACCTTGGGGGTTATGGTACAAAAAGAAGAAAAAAAGGAAAGGTGAAGGACCCTGGTGGAACGGATCGAGCATTGTAAGAGGATTCAATTCAACACTACAGCTAAGTCAATGCCTAGTCTGGGATACTGAATGGAAACCCTTATTGATATATCTTTATGTCTTGTTCATGAGTTCTGGATGACTACCCCTATATAACACCCCTCTCTTGGAATCCCCCTGACCCCACTGAGCCAAGAAGTAGTTCTGTTTTGCAGGTTTAAAAGGTTTATTTGATAATTTAAACAATATGTATCTATATCACACTTTAGAATAAATTAATAATTGATAGCACACTTAGGCATATGAGCAGTAATCAGCAATAAGCAATCCTACAATAGCACAGTTCTGGTGACTTATGACTAGGAACAGGGGAATAAAGTATCAGAGAATGCTTTATGGTTTCAATGAATTGCACAGATGAAAAAGAATGCAGCACAGAAATCGACTTGATAGGACTTCACTAAAAGACAATGTAATCACTTTTCTTTGAAAATTCACTCACCCCTTTATGCAATATAAGGAGATGGAAAGAAGAGCACACAGTTCTCAGGAATGCAATCAATACAATACGAAATTCATTTTCCCCCCAGCAAGCTTAGAGGAAAACAGGTCGGAGTTTTAGACACAGGCCCAAAATGCTTTGAATGTGGTTTGCAAGGAAGTGAAAAATATGCTGAAACTGCTTTTAATTCCCTTCAGGAGGTTCAGGGTGAGTGGTATCTAGTTAATATTAGTCCAGGCTCACTTTAGCAATGATTCAGAGATGGTGATTAAGAGGCAAACGAATTTTTAGCAAGGAAAGAGATGACTGCTGATGGTTATACGTGGTTGGATTTTTAACCAAATCGCAAACCGCAGTAAAATTTGCTAGTGCGAGAATCGTGATTGCGGCAAAAGTATAAGTCGGTTCTAAGCTTGTTGAAAGGCTGAGATTCTAAGCTTTCAGAGGAAAGTTAAACCAAGTTCCTAGCACAAACGGTTCCAGAGATACGGACGATTAAATAAAGGTAGTTTTTCGGATTTGAAATTTTAAAAGTTCAAAGCGACGGGTTATAGCTTGCAGCTAGAAAATGACAGGTGACAGTTAGGAGGCAGTTCTGGTTAGATTAAAATAGTTTGAATTATATTATTATAACTAAGAGATTGGTTCTGCACAGTTCTGCTAGGTACTCACAATATATTTTTGAATTAGGCCTCGCCACGGATCTGGTCAGGTTTTGGACTGGACTCCGGTTCTGGTATTGGCACTTCACAGTGATCTGGGTCAGCTCTCTGGTTCTGCTAACAGCGGTCTGGGTCACTCTGGATCTCTGGCCTCTGGTTCTGGATACTGCTCTGCTTTCTCTGGGTACAGCACTGCTTTCTGGCAAATGGCAAGAGTTCTTGCAAAGAATTCAAACAGCTCGCCTGGCTGTGAATAGTTGCAATGATTTGAGGCCTGCTAAAGATGGATTTAGCTTGTAGTTGACCTCTCTGCTACAAATTCTGAAGTAAAGTCTTGGTCTCTGAAGGTGGATAGATTGAAGTCTCTGTGTTGGCTCTCTGGAGGTTGATGAAGGTAAAGTATGGATTTTCCCGGCAGAGCGTCCCGCAGCAGATGGAATAGAATGTCCCTATCTGTCCTGACTGTCTGCTTTTATGTGTTTTGAAAGTGGGTGGAGAGGCTAGCTTTCTAGGCCCTACCCCTCTCCACTTGTCATTGGCCACTTCCTCCTCTTCCCCTTGATTGTGGGAATGAAATGAAGTGTCATCATGATGAGGTCTGTCTATGATACAGAGAACCCACCCCTGTCAACTTTACACACAATCTATATCTGATCCAAATACATACTTCCCCGATAGACAGTTGTTTGGCATTGCATACACACATCATGCATTTACTGATGGTAGCCCCTGTTCCAATTCTGTCGTTTCTAGGAGCTTGGGTTCAAAAATGGCAACATATTTCACTTTTTGGTCGGGTTACCAATATTGGATTTGTCCCCGCATTTACACAAATGTTCGCAAAGCATGTGGGCATTAGGTGGTGTAGTGTCAGATTTTTAACATACATACATTTAGAGTAATATCCTCTTTTCCGCTAAAAACCCCCCTGAACATACTACCGGGTCCTAACACGTCTTCAAATGTGCACAGAAAAATCACAAGAATAATGTTATCACTTATAAAATGTTCACAAGTCCGCTCTATGAATGATCCATCTTTTTAGATTCATGTTCTGGCCCCAAAGGGGTGTGGATCCCCCAGCACAAGGTTGAATTTCTGTTTTTTTCCAGTTCTGCCAAGCCAGCTTGCTCTCACAGGCAGTGCTCCTCCCCTTTCCTTCCAGGAGGAAGCGACTTTTACGACCCCACCCCCCCAATAAAACATTTGCCTGAGTCAGCACAGGGCTTTGTTCAATTTCCTGCAGAGCCCAGGTAATTCAATCAGAGAAGTGTCATATCCCTTTTGGTGGGAACAGCAAGTCTCAACTCCTGTCGGGATAGCTGGAGGGCAAAATTCCCTCTCTTTTTAAGCCAGGCCTCAGCTAAATGTCTCTTTGGCTGCCAGTTTTCCTGTCCAAATCAAACTTCCAATTTTTACGCATGCAGCTAGAATGCTGATTCTAAGTTTAAAACTATGACATTTAACAATTGCAACCTATGTGACACTCAAAAGTAGGTCACTCATTTCTTTTAAACATTTAGATTTTTAGTGTCTTTCAGTCCAAATTTACTAAAACTGCTGAAATCCACAGCTCAGCCAGTTTTGCTATGAACATTATTTTAGGCTCATCCTCTTTCCAGATTTTGTATGCCCACAAGACTTTATTCTGTCAAATGTCTGCTGGTGTTCAGTGAGATTGTTGGATATTCTGCAATGTTTGAAATGGGCATTCTGAGCTTGCCTTCAGAGAAACAAAGTGTGATTTTTGAAGTGCTTTCTAGCGAACAGGCACTGCTGTTTTTCTCTTTGGCACCCCATTTCACTCATGGCTCTTCTAACCAAGCACACCCGCACCGGGGGTGGCAAGTCAGGCGACCATTTTGGTGTGCGCACAAACTGCGCGGTTTTCATAGATTCTGGCGCACATGTGGGCTTTTTCGGCCATCTTGGATTTCCTCAGCCCACAGCACCAAATGTTGTGGCATAATAGGCCAAACGTGGGTCAGAACACCCAACAGCATGATTATGTTCGCTAACAGCAAAGAAAGTGGAGTTTCTTTATGAACACTAAAGGCACTGCCAGTTTTTTATAAAAAGCTAGCAAAGCGGCACAGAGCAGTTCAGCTATAAGGGCCTGCTGGCTGGGCCTCATTCAGACCAAGGAGTTTGAACATCCACCATGCCTCTTTGTGGATGAAGGCATTGCTGACATTGGTGTTATCTCGAACCCTATCCAAAACCCATCATTTCACACCGTCTTGACTGCGCTGGTACTCAATGAAGTGCGATATCAGGGTTGCAGTGGGTGTCCTGCAACCTATACTAGACCAGTGTTCCCCAACACACTTATTGGTCTCTTGGTCTGACCTACGTATCTGAGGCCACACAGACATTCAATCTCATAAATGACATTTGTGGTCTTGCAGTTGGAAAAATGCCTCATAGTCCAGTCTTTGCCTGCCACAATGAAGGTCTTGATTTTACTTGTAAATCTACAGACAGTACAGGAGCCACAGCAGTGATGTCCCGATATATCCCTCAGGTTCCAGATTGTGGTTCTTGCAGTCTTTTTTTTACAGCACGGCATGCGTGAGATATTCGCTGAAATTCTTGCAGCATTTGAGTGCCATCCTCAGGGTTGGTTCATTGGGTAGGCTGAGGTGGACCAACAGCCAGAACTGTTTGATTATCCTCTTGATCTTATTGGTGTCTGGACAAAAAGTGGTAACGCATGTAATGGTGTTCTGTTCAGAGATCCTGTTATTAGGTTGTAGTAGTGTTTCCCCGGGGTGTAGAGTGCTCTCTTCCGGGTGCTTTTTGGGGTAGGCCGGGTGCTTTTTGGGGTAGGCCCGGGATTGCAACCTGAACTTCAATTGTTGAGCATGTATGTCGGTATTGTTGAACCGCAGAGCAGTTTCTCCTTAATCTAAGTAAATTTCCAAGGGGTAAATTATCCTTCAAATTCTTGGAATGGCTGCTCCTGTAGTGTAGTAATGTGTTACAATCAGTTTCCTTCTTGTATCTGGTGCACAGCAATTTGGCGTCTTGTACCTTAATGGTATGGTCCAGGAAATGTATGGCAGAGGGGCTGCTGGTGGTGGAGAATTTCTTTTCTGGTGGTTTGAACGTCCAGCCAAGCAAGGAATTCATTGAGAGCCAAAGGGGTCCCTGACCAAATGAAAATAATGTTGTCGATATACCTCCTCACACTTTTATATTGTAGAATGGGTTGGTCATGTTGAGGACTAATGTCTTCTCATACTCCGCCATGTAGATCACGGCAAGGCTCTGGGAAAATGCTGTCCCCATTAGTTTGGAGAAAAAAAGTATAATCGAATGTGAAGTAGTTCTTAGTTAGAGCCAGCTGGAGGAGCTCTATGATGAAATTCATCGGGACCCTTCTTTGGGTCATATGATTGGTTAGGTGATTCCTTACACACTCTAATGCTGCTCCTTGGGGTATGTTAGTGTAGAGTGCTTTAATGTCCATGGTAACATGGGTATCCTCAATGTCGTTGAATGGTGTATCCTCGAAGGTGGTAATGGTGGAAATTGTATCTCTGAGGTAGGTGGGTTTGAGTTGGCTCAAGGGTTTGAGGAAGTAGCCAATGAATTTGCAGATGGGCTTGAGAATGTCCTTGGATAACAGGGCCTTCAGGTTTGCCCTGCACAGCCGTACATGCTCCATTCCTGGCTGAAGGACTGCCTCCCGATGACACCCTGTTGCTGTCCCACAGTGGTGTATTCGCAGCCCCCACCCCAGACATACAGAACTGACCTGACGGGCAACTCCGACCCCCAGGACAATTGCACAAGGTGAGTGGCACCTACTTAGGAAGCCCAGTCTTTCCCATCTTCATTGACTGTTCTACCCGTTCGTTCTGTTTTTAAAATCCCAATTGTTTTTCCTCATCTAAGTTATCACGTATGCTCTTGTTACAGAGAGACACAATCCACGGCCCTGAAGAAGGCGCCATAAATCACAGCCGAAACGTCTAAGGACCCAGCTAGCACCAAGCTAAATTGTCCATTTTACATCCAGGGAATCCCACCTCCGACGTAGACCCAGGATTGGTCACTTTTAGCCTGCAGCCAGACCTATGTTAATCGATTCATTAGGACACGTACATGAATATTTTGTTGTTGGTGCATTGTGTATTTATGCTTCTGTGTTTGTTCATAATTATGTTAAGCCATGTTTTGCACTGTTGTTCTGTTGTATTAATTACCAGTCACTAGAATGTACAGAAGTACTGTTTGAAGGCAATCTGCCATACACACAACAATGCACTGTGTGGAAATTGTTGCGGTTTGGCTTTGTGCTCTTTTTCATTGGATGTCTAGTAATATCTTTGCTAAACAGCCATTATTGGTAGACAATGCACCATGATGATGTTTGTTTGTTCGCCATCGAAAATGAGAATAAAGCGAATGGCACAGCCGATTTGAAAAGGCTGCGCTTACTTCCTCTAGTATATGTTATAGTTTACTTTAATTGCTCTATAAGTATATACACCCAGTATTAAACCGTAGATGGGTTTTACAGGTAGATTTATTTCAGCCAACACCCTGGACTAATACCACATACAGAACCAGAGGTATGGTAAATTCACAAATGGCAGGACCCCCTTGTTTGTTACATTTCTATGTTTTGCCCTTAGTCCTGCCAATTAGGGCTCTCCCTCCAGTTACGTTTGCAATTGAAGGTCTTGCATATGCATTGTATCCTGGCTGTTTTACAGAGATTCGGCATTGGGTCGGATGCTAGCTGCCATACGTGCAAAGACATGCAGGCAGGCTATCTGCACATGATGTGGTAGTGCCCCTCTCTCCAAATATTCTGGGCAGACATATGTACAGAGTTGTCTGTGATGGTAGACGTAATCATCCCCACAGGCCCTTCCTTAAGCCTTCTGGAGTGTTATTGCGAAATGCCCAAGTTGAAATGTAAATTGTTATCTATCGGCTCCCTCATAGCTAAAATGATCTTGCTGGTAGGCTGGAAGTGGCAAGACTCACCCCCCCCCCCCATGCTTGCAGATGGGTTAAGAGATCTAACGTGAGCCAACAGCAACAAAGATATCTACATATCACTCTTGTGCCCGGCTAGCTGCCCAAAGGACATCTGGCCGTACCTAGAGGATATCTACTACAGAGGATATCTACTACAGAGGTTGAATACTTATTTATTTATATTTATATGACCCCTATACACAATGTGTTTCCAGGCGCCACAAGACAAAAAGTGGGGTAGGGGGCAAAGGGAATAAAAACAAAACCGGTCCTACTAGGCCTTGTGATGTTCAGATCATGCAAGTTCAGTAGCAAGAAGTGCAGGGGGGGCGGGAAGGGGAGTGATGGGGCAGGAGGTCCAGTGTTAGGCAAGTGCTATGAGGAGCCCAGGAGGGCAAGTGCCAAGGGATGACAGGGATCATCGAACTAGTGTGGGGAAGCGGGGTGGACCGGAGACAGGAGGGGGGCCAACTCTTCAAGCTGGTCAGGGTGGGGGCCCAGGAAGAGCAGTGCTAGGTTGGGCATTGCTGAGGAAGACTGGACGAGGGGGGCCCGGTGCCTTGTAGGACTCATAAGGGAACCAGGCCGGCAGTCACAGCAGATAGACGTGGCATTAGCACGGGAGGGCGAGAGGGAAAGTGGAAGAGAGGCGCAGGGTCTTGAGCTGCTTCTGGAACTTAAGGCAATCCAACTCAAGTCTGAGAGAGGCAGGGAGGCCATTCCAGAGGGAGGCTCCTGCCAATGATAGAGATCAACCCCCCACTCTCTGCTTGAAGAAATGACAGATTTGCAGAGAGTTGGAGATATAGGACTGAAGTGCTCTAGCTGGGAGGTATTTAGGGTGAGATAGTTGGGTGTTGCGGGGTCCCAGGCTCCAGAAAGCCTTGTGGAGGAGGCAGAGGGTCTTGAATGTGATCCTTGCAGCAATTAGGAGCCAGTGGAGAGGTATTAGGGCTGGTGTGATGCAGCCCCTGGGCTTGAACCAAGGATAAGTCTTGCAGTCCTCTTCTGGATAAGTTGGAGGGGGCGAAGAGAGGAAAGAGGCAAATTGGGGAAGAGGCTGTTGCAGTAGTCCAGCCTAGAGAGGACCAGCGCTCCAGAGATATTGAGCTTCTGGGGGAAGGTGAGTAAAGGGAGAATTCCTCCGAGGAGGTGGAGCTGAAAGTTTGCCTTCTTGGCAATGGCCGTGATGTGAGGGGAGAAGGAGGGAGAAGAGTCAAAGATGACACTAAGGTTTTTCCTCACAAGAGGGTGAGGGGGGACCCAAGGAGGACGGCCAGAGAGGGGAGGGAAAAAGCGAAAAGGCATCCCAATGAGGAGTATCTCAGTGTTACTGGCATTACGGCAGAGAACATTAGCGGTGCACCATGCCTGAATTGCAGGCAGTCAGGTATGAGAGAGGAAGAGGGGCGGAGAGAGCTTGAAGGAGAGCTGCGTGTCATCAGCATAACACTGGGGTGAGGAGAGAAGGTGGAGATCAAGTGGGCCAAAGGAGCAAGTTAGATGATGAAAAGCCACTCCGATGGGATAGTGTTCTGAGAGTCGACACAGGCAGAGTGAGTGATGGAGGAGAGGAAAGGTACCATACTCAAGAGTGTATTTACTGCAACACCTTAACGGCTGAAAGGGGAGGTATTCTGCAAACCTTGGTGTTGATACTGTAACGTGTGTAAGTTGAATGAATGCCATTGTAATGTTTATCTAATGATATAACATCATGTGTGTCATATTGCAAGTGCCAAGTGGTTTAAATAAAGTTTACAAAAAAAATGAAACCATGTTCATACTTGCTGCACCAATGTAGGTCAGTATGGACAAGTGAGAACACTCTTTGGACTCATTATGAGTATGCCGGTCTGGAATTAACGTACTGGGAATTCCGTTTACCGGCACGTTTCCAGAACGGCATACTCCATGTTTGCCGATGGGGAGCCTTGGCTGGAGGCAAGGCAGGAACCCTACAAGCAAAAGACAGGTGATATTACTGGCACCAGTAACATCGGCATTTCCCCGCATTGAGTCCTATGGGAATCCGTGGAATGGGGAATTCCCACACTTCCCTCTACTTGTAATCTTTCGGTAATTCCAGCTGACCAACTGGTGGCAACGGTATTACCATATGGTGGTATCCAGCCAGATTTACAGCTGGGATGCCACCAAACCTGTGATGAGGCCTGTTATGTTGGCTTTGCTCATGATTCCAACACAAAATGCCATGCCACTTTAAGAAAACACGTGCATACTGCCTACTGCCTGCATCTATGTACTGCTCCACCACCATGTAAGAACACTCATGGTGGCTTTGCATGTGATGCAAGTAAAACATTCTTGCCACTGTAAGAAAACATGTCCATGCTAACTGCCACTGCACAAATGTAGCCCCTTCAATCAGAGGTGCACTCACTGGCCCACACACATGCACAGCATTTATAAACACACCCATAAAATAGATACACTCTCTCATTCACATGTACATACATACATCAGACTCAATAACGTTAACATGCACACATGTGCCTTACTGCAATCATTTGCCTGTCATCTACATTAGTGCCTGCTCTGCTGGGAGACAAACTCCTTTCAGGCAGAGTTAGCATTTTAACTATCTGCACCTCTGAGCTAACTTCTGATAGCTGGTGCCTTAGACAGTAAAATGTAAAGCTTTAACTAAATGCCATGCCAAGGTTGTGAGATGGTGACTGCTGCAGACACACAGTTCTAAAATCACATTAATTTGATATAACACTAGTGCAAGGTATGTAAGCAGGGCTTCACCATGATAGGATTGATGTGAAGTGGTGTCAGCGCTTGCTGTCACCACTACAGCCATAGGGAACAATAGCCAGAATACAGCTCCTTTGATTCTTAGGTAGGAAGGGCAACACACTTCTCCCAGGACATGGGAACTTCCCACAGGAGGCTCACCTGGGAACCATGCTTCAAAGGAAGACACTGACAAAACAAAGCCAGCATCACACCAGGGTTCTGACCACTGGAATTCCTTTGATGCAAGCAGGCAGGAAAGGGGCAGTTCGAGTAGTCAGAGAGGGAAGGTACACCTGGTGAAGGATCCAACAATCTTGATTTCTGTGAGGGATTTCCTCCATTTATTGTACCCTCCATTTGCTGCAAATAAGGCACCATGGGTGTGATGTTGAAGGCAAGGAGCACTTTTTACAAAAGCACAGAGTGGACCCCTTACAGCAGGCTTGCTCAGGACCAATCTCATGTAGAATTTTGCCTTTAAAAGGAGAGGGGAGAAGAAAGAAGAAGGAGAGGGAAGAAGAAAAAAGGAGAGAGAAGAAGGAGGGGAAGAAGGAAAGGGTGAAGAAGAAAAATGAGAAGGAGAAGAAGAAGGAGAAGAAGAAGAAGGAGTAGAAGAAGCAGGAGAAGAAGAAGGAGGAGAAGAAGAAGAAGGAGAAGAAGGAGGAAGGTTCAGAAGAAGAAGAACAAGAACAAGAACAAGAACAAGGAAGAGGAGCAAGGTTCAGAAGAAGAAGAAGAAGAAGAAGAAGAAGAAGAAGGAGGAGGAAGGTTCAGAAGAACAAGAACAAGAAGAGAAAGAGCAGTGCATTCCAAAGTCATCTGTCAGGAAGATGAAGACAGAAGGCAGGGAACCCTATGTTCCCTAACCATCCGCTGGAAACAGTGACAGGAACTCCTGTTGCACCAAAGCCTCCCAAGGGTGGCTGCATTGGAACCAGGAGTGTGTCACTGGAGATGTAGGAATACCTGCAGGTGTCAACCCTGCTCCCTGAAGTGGAAGTGCAACAAAAGGACTTACTTTCTCCTGGATCCCCTAAATTGAGACTTGTAACAACCAGATGTCCAAGAGCAGCTAGAATCCTGTTTCACAGCCTCAAGCAAATACAGGACCTGTGGTGCTGCGTATGCACGCCACAAACTTCCAGCACCTTTCATGCGCCTTTCAGCCATTTCGATAACCTCTCACACTAGTAAAGATCACTGCTGCCACAACCCGAGCACCAGCACACAGCTGAGGAAGCATCCGACTCACTACATCCCAAAGAACATCTTGACTCAACAGAACCTCATCTCAACCCGAGTCATCCACCGATTCAAGTCACTGGAAGCCATCATGCCACACGCTGACCTGAATCAGCAGATGCATTGTTTCTACCCAACCGCTGACTCATACCTGGTGGGAGCCATTACACAGCACAGTCTCAAGTGATGACTAGATTTACACAGAGCCCAATCTCAATGATCATTAACCACTGAATCAATGCGAATTGCCCCATCTCGACACCAACTCGATTGCAAGGAAGTGTATAGAAGCCCAGCTCAACGCCATCGAGCACCAAAGATAAATAAATAAGGTACTGTGAAGAGGTCCAATTCCACTGGACCACCTTTTGCGACCATAGTGACTTTTACACCCTCCTTCTCTGCCTTCTTCTTACAAGACACCCTCCTGAACACTCACTGTGTGCCATTGCGTGCCTGAATACCCCTGCTCATCTACCCAGAGTGTCATTCCACAACAGCTTGAATTTCCTGTGTTTCTTTACAGGGATGGGATTTGCTTATGTTTTAATTTGTTATTTGCATTTTAAATGTTGAATCAAAAGCCCGTCGTTAAACGGACATTGTTTATTTTGGAGTCGTTGTGCTATTGCTGCGTGGGTTGCTTCTGTTATCAGGTCACACCCCCTCCTGAATATATAGCGGGCCTTTGGCATGAGCTTCCAAACAAGGCAAAGGAGTTATACTTTTAGAGCTGTGCCTATTTCACCTATATAAATCAGATCACTGCTGGTTTAATAGTAGGTTGGGGATAAATAGGCTGCTTAACCGGTACTAATTCCTGTACTTCTATAGAGCATTTGTCATTTTGTTACCTAAGGCCCCAGCTCTTTCCAACCAAGTGTTCATTAGTAGAAATAGAATGATGTTTGAGCAAATAAACTTGAAGGGTGACATGCTTGTCACTAAATTGACTTGGGGTCAAAGGTGTGTCTGGTAAATCACTCTTTGGTGTGTTCCCATCTGAAATACTGAATAACTGGGAGAGCTACTCGTTGTGAGAGCCAGTCAAAAGGAGTGTCTCATTATTATTATTATTATTATTATATTATTATTATTATTGGCACAAACGTAGTGCTTTCACTAAGGGCAAAGAAGCACTTGTTCATTGTGCGATGCGCATGATCTAGACGCCTTCTAATGTTCACCTGGGTCCTCAGGTGATTCTTTATATAAAAGGAAATTGGGAATGGTCGGATTAAATTCAAAAGTGCAGGAGGGCCGGTCTAATACCTGCCCATGTAGGCACTTCTTAATGTTCAATAGAACGGGTGAAATTGAAGACACCGCAAAGAGTACCGCAGAGTACCAGACTGCAGACGCCTGGACTCTCCTTTTGCCTCACCTTGGATCTTCAATTGGATTACTTTGGAATTTAATTCTGTTTTTCAGTGAAATACGAATTTCGCCCATCTGTGCCCAACTTCCTATAACAACAACTGGCTGCGTGCGCACCACGAAGAGTACTTTAGAGTACCAGACTGCCTTCTGTAGAGACAACTGGACTCTTCTGTTTGCCTCACCTTGGATCTTCAATTGGATTATTTTGGACTTTAATTCTGTTTTTCAGGTTGGAAGTAATTTAAATGTTTCATATATCTGCTTTCACCATTATATATTAAGCCAGTATACTTAAAACTGTTTTTTTTTATTTTTTTCATAGTAAAATACGAATTGTGCCCATCCGTGCCCAACTTCCTATAAAAACAACTGACTGCACGCACCAGTGCGCACACACCATGAAGAGTACCGTAGAGTACCAGTTGTCCTGCAGTCTGGGCTCTACCCTATTTCCTGCTTAGTTATAACACCTTATAACATTTTCAACAACTCACTCATACACGGTAAGGAAGTGATTTATTATTAAGAATCTCTGATCCTTACTTTCTTTTTTCTCCTATTATTCCCTCTACTGAGCATGTATATATGTCTATCTACAAACTAACTATGGATATGCCTCACTCTGTAAATCCTCCGAAATCTGTATTATCGGGATTAGGCTTACCGGAGGATGAATGTTATCTGGTATCATGCTCACAGCCGGACACGTTGACCTGTAAAGACCGTCAGCGAGCTGTGGTTCATTTCGATGCCTTGAAAGGGGGCTCAGCTGTGCGAGTGGACTCCACAATTGAAATGGAGCACTCGGCAATTGGTGTGGGTGCAGCTGAGCCGTTTACTGGATAAATTGCAAAACAAATGTTGTCTCACGCTCTTTCAAATGACACGATGCAAAAATGTGACATGCTGAAGGGGATAAACGAAGCTGTGGATACATACTTTACTCCTCCCCATTCGTTAATGAATGAGGGAGAGATTAAAACCACTGGTCAAATTCATCAACCTGATATGAATACCATTGCCCCATTATATTCGCAAATCACTGCACAAAGTTCCCTTCCTCCAGCCCCTGTAACGGAGGCACTGCCTCAAATGCCTTTTGAAACTGAGAATCAGTCTAAGTTGAATCCCAATAGAAGTGTGGAGTCCTTATCAAGACTATCGGGTTCACCAGTACTTTTCTCTACAGAACACGAAAACATCCAAGATTTAGCCCTCGACTCTTCATTTGTAGCTTCCTTTAATAAACCCACTCTATGCCCTTCCTTTGGTTTTCCATCAGTGAATGTAACTAACTTGGATGCAGCCTTAGTAGCGATTAACACAAGTATTTTTATCTTGACCAAACTGTATGAAGGTGTGGAAAAGAAGCTGGCTACACAAATAACACTATAACCCTAATGAATAAAGATGATTGGTTGGTGTTGAATCTTCCAATAATGTTAACAGCTGTCTGTACTAATACAAATACTCAACTATCTGAGGCAACATCGGTTGAAAGACCAGGTGAGGAAATTCAACTGGATTCTAATCAGATATATTCTCACACCCCATCTGATTTGCCAGAGTCTGAGATGTCTAATGCTCTGGCTCAACCTTCTTCTGAAGTGATTGTAGTGGAGGACTCAATTTCAAACCCCCCTTATATGAGATCTTTCGCCCAGGGAGTAATACCTCTAAAAAATTAAAACATAGAAGACAGACCTGGCCTCCTTTGTAACAAGCAGGTTAAAAAAAAGTAAAAAGATAAAAAACAACACCAAAAATATGTCTAAAACTAAGAAATCTGATCAGTATTCTAAAAATAATAATACTGCTTCTTACAACGATAAGTCAAATTCTGTCTTAAAGGTCCCTGACGAGTCAACTAGTGTTGCCCCTGAGGATCCACCTCTTAGTGAAAAGAACATTGATCCAGTTCTACCTGCTTCACCAGACTTGATGTTGCTGAAGGATAAAACCGATCAAGTAGATACACAACCACATGACTGTGACCCTGGGAAATATGTTGGAAATGTGTCAAACGTGGAATCTGATCTAATGAATAGGTCTGTTTGTTTGACTCACTCACTACCTAATATGGATGCTATTCATCATAGTCTCGACTATGCTCAACAAGAAAAACCTGGACCAAAACAACGAGTGTTTGTTAACTTTAACAAGGATGATCTGATTTTTAAAACCATGGAGCCAAAACAACTAGAGCTTACTACTACTAATAAGATTATTGTATCCATTGGGTTCAACAATTTGCCAGATGTTGACCTAAAAATAATTAAATCTTCTCAGATTGATAATCTAAAAAATCCCTTACCACAGTTCAACACGCAATCTCAGATGCATGGAAATGAGGCAACAAGAACTGAAGAAGTAGAGAGATTAGATGTTGTGCTCCCTAGTTTGGATGATGAAACTCTAATTGCAACAATGATAGATGGAGTCTACGAACACCCACATCCAAATAGAAATACAATCTTAAGAATACTTCATTCTGTACCCTCTCTCCAGCTAATTCAATCGAGCGACATAGATCACAAAAAATACCCAGTCCCCTTGAATCAAGATATAGTTGAGATTGTAATTCCATCAAAGATGGTAAAACACGTAATATGGCTTGAAAGATTAGCCCTATATACAATAGGACTTAAACTTGAAGCCATATCTCCACCAGCTGACCAAGAACATAAAATGTAAATCAACCGGCTTTGACCAGTGGGTCAAATGAAAATGGCTCTCAATGCTGTTGCAAATATAACAATACCTCTATTCAAATAAACCAATAGCCTAAATTAATTCATCCAAAATCGAGATGGTCATGGGTTTCCAAGGTGTGTGATTTTCCTGACCAGGGAGAAAAATAGCATCTATCCCCAGAACCAACCCATACCTGTTCACTGATTTGCTGGAATACAAGAGGATTTAGCCATCTGCTTAATAAATTATCGACTGCAGTACATAGTGCTGATATAGCTCTATTCCAAGAACTATGGCTAACCTCGAATCCTATATGGATAGATCATTAAGTTTCATCTTTCTTGGCAATTAAACCAACTAAAGGTCACCCGATGGCTGGCCTTTTAGTAGCCATTAGGGCTGACGCTCTACTTAATCTTATTCCATGGTTAAACCCAGATCCAGGGATTCAAGTTGGGATAATTACGTCTAATAACTGTCATCACCCACTATATCCAGAAGCTGCGATTATCAATATATATTGGAATCCTCTGGCTTCAAATGAAGGTATTTTTTTGTCCAAAGTAGAAACAATACTTACTTGTATAGCCTTGGATACTTCTATTAAAACAATGATAATTGCTGGTGACCTCAACATGAATTGCTTAACGTATACAACAAAAAGTATTAAGTGTAGAGCGTTAAAGTGGCAATCGCTAATGGAAACCCAAGGAATGAGGATGCTTAATGGTTCTTCAATCTATGTTTCACCCCCTGCTCCTACATGGTCGAGAGGCATTTCAAAGTCAGTTATTGACTGTGTCTATATATCGGAAGAAGCTAATAAAAGAATAGCTAGCTTTGAAGTCCTTCCATCAACTGTTAGCAATCCTAACCAACTAGAAGCTAGATGGACACCTCATCAATTAAAAAAATCCCTCTATTATACACAAGATAGACAATCAAATAACAATATGAATAGACTTAAGTGGTTCCCTTCAAAGATAAAACATCTGGAAAATATGATCTCAAAAAAACCTCACTTGACCACCTCAGTTGAGGGAGGAGATTACTCCGATTACATTCCGTTAATAGGACAAGCAAAAAGGAACATCTCATCTGTTAAAACATCTTTCAAACCTAAATTTAACAGTGAAATTGCAGAACTTAAAAAGCAGTACCGAAAAAAGATGCGAAAAGTCAGTAAATTGACTAACAATGCTGAAAAATTGAATATCAAAACAAGGTACAGAAACTCTATAAGGGCCGTAAAAAGTAAGGAAAACCAAGAGAATGCTGAAACTATGTTAAAAGTGGTTATGACAAAATCT
This sequence comes from Ambystoma mexicanum, assembly GCF_040938575.1. NCBI lineage: Eukaryota > Metazoa > Chordata > Amphibia > Caudata > Ambystomatidae > Ambystoma > Ambystoma mexicanum. Next base: position 1,432,843,199 of record NC_090932.1, read on the forward strand.
ACCAGAGAAATTTGGAAACTGATCAATGAGTCTTCGAGTGAAGTCTTTAAGTCTTCTGACCTAAACACAATTGATGGAGCAAAATTGACTATGCACTTCTCTGAATTACTAAAAAAGTACTTCAACTCAACGACAAACTATTTTGAGTGAACTACCAGACCTGCAGCCCTTTATTTTTGATAAGTTAGATATTTTGATGATTATTAAAAAACCCGGGCCCTGACAATCTATCGAACGCAACTATTAAAGGTTATCCATAGCAATGGGTGCAATTCTTCTTAATATTATTTAAGCAAATTGTTGACTCAAAAAAGATATCTCTCTCGTGGCAGAAGGCTACAGTGATCCCAATCTATAAAAAAGGAGATAGACAGGATCCTAACAACTACAGGCCTCATTAGATGTTCCGGGAAAAATCATAGCAAAACTCATATTACGAGATTTTATAAAATGGACAGTGGAAAAATCAATTGGCGACAAATATCAATCAGGTTTTTTACCAGAGATTGGTACAGTTTTAAATCTAATGATTTTAGCAGCAATACAAAATCAAGTGATTTTAAAGAAACAACCAGTTTTTATTGTGCTAATTGATTTTAAACAAGCTTTTGAGTCTGTCTCGAGAGATGTCCTATGGTTAAAACTTTTATCCTCTCCAAGTCCTGCATATGTGATATACTTGATTCAACATTTTTACTCTAATAATTTGATTAGTGTTGAACTAACTACAGGTGGCCTTTTAACAGACCCTATACTAGTAGACATAAAATAATAATAATAATAATTAGGCTTTTATATAGCGCTACAAACCCTCAGGTATCCGAGCGCTGCTTATTATTACCCACGGTGTGTGGTGCTCATTTATCGACCTCGGAAGGATGAAAGGCTGAGTTTGGCCCCGCCGGGATTCGAACCTGCGTTAACAGGCTCTGCACGGGTGTCAAAGCGAGCGCTCTACTACAAACATGAGTTTGAAACAAGGTTGTCCTTTTGCATCATTTCTTTTTAACTTTTATATAAGTGATATTTTTAAAGATTTAATTAATACTCGCTCCTTTCCACCAAAATTGCAAAATACTCCAATACTGTATTTAATCTATGCAGATGATCTTGTACTACTAGATAGGACTCCAATAGGCCTTCAAAGAAAATTGACAGCTTTAGGCACCTATGCAACTGCCAATAATCTAAGAATCAATACTAGTAAATCGAATATCTTAATTTCTCATCACAGTTAACCAAAGAGTGGATATCGATTCAACTGGTCTATTCTTTCTTTACCATCTCCCAGACCTCTCATTACACCTACCTGAGCGTAAATATTAATAATAGCCGATTTGACTACTCCTATAAGGTGGAGATAGTTAACAAGATGAAACTATTAGCCACCCAAGGCAAATGCCTGTAAAATAAATATGGGAGATTTTCTCTCAAACCAGTTATTCTTTTTTATAATCAAAAGGAGATACCGAAAATAGTATATGGCGGCGAAGCCAAAGTGCTTACTGAATATCCAAAATGGGAATTCCTAGAGGGCATCTTTTGGAAGTCAATTTTACCACTACCACAATCTATGCCAATACAGATGATAATATTTGAATTAGGACGTCCATGGCTTAGAGCTGTAGCAGCGTGGCGCCTGCTATCCACATTTAGGAAATCTAGACTTGCACCACTTGAAGGGAATAATCTATTTCCTGTCTTAAATATGCTATTACTGTCTTCCAATTCTTGCCCTTTGGAGTTCTGGAAAGAAACTTGTTTAGCGATATTGAATCAAACTGATATTTCAATCGAATTGTTACTCAATAACCCTGTACAAGCGAAGGTAAAATTGTATGCTTGTGACTGGATAACTACGAGAGAAGACTGTATGAAATGCTCTGTCTATAAATCCTGTGCTTTTTTGATAAAATCAATTTATGAGCTCCCAGAATATTTTACAAAATTTCCTAGCCGAGACTATGCTGATAAGATTTTGAGAATGTGATTCAATTTATGCCTTACGAAAATGAAAATGGCTGCTTATTCATCTAGTCCTAACAAAGATATCACCTGTCGTTTCCGTCAAGCTGGATGTAATGAAACCTTGAAACATTATCACTGAATGTTCAGGACTACTATCGGAAAGAATACTTTATTTTAAAAGGTTTTTCACAAATAATATTCCTCTAACATATGACGTTATGTGGATGGAGATATTTAATGCCTCTCGAGTTTCATTGAACATATCTACCATTCAATTTTTTATGTAACTGAATTTATTCGATATGGTTAAGAAATGAAGTGATAAGTTGAGCTCTGTTGACTCTAGAATTTTATGTGTATGATGATCAATTGATAACTGAGAATAACAACTGAAGAATATGGCTGAAACAATGGAATGAAGCTCATATTGAATTTTAACGAAACTAATAACTATATGAAATGAAGAAATTATGTAAAATTGCTTTTTAAATACATGCTGATATATATATCATGTGTTTTTATAGAATTTCAAGCTGTCGAAATGTTATTTATATTGATAGAGTTGGAAAATCAACTAAAACAATAAACAAGCGTTAAAACAAAAATTGAAGACATGTGAAGGCATTTCTCAGGACATCTTGCGTCTTGGCAATTTCACTGGGCAAATCGCCACTCGGCTGTGTATTAGGAGGAAGGAGTGGATCCACTCAAGGGCTGTACGGGTGATCCCTGCATGGTCTTTAAGTCTTTACAGCAGTATTCCATAGCGCACCGTGCCATGGGTTTCAGAAAGGTGAAGGAGAATAAGAGCAGCTTGATGGCATTCTTCCAAAGTCATGACCAGCTCCCCACTGTTATTTGACAATGTCAATTTCAAAAACGAAACTTGAATTGATTGCTGTGCAGGATATTATTTTGCTCTACAAGAAAGAGAAGATTCATTTATTGCATGGCAGACTGCAGAATCTGTATGAATGCTCGTACATAATGTTCTTATTAAAGGCTAGTTGTGACATCGCTACTCGACTTCACTACTGTAGATGTAATAACTTCTTACAGATGGGTTGTGACGCCACAATGGTTGCTACTCAAGCCAGCACAGAGCAGAATTCCAGCTGTCACTGCAGCACGCAACTAAAGAGTGACATGTTTTCAAATTCCTTCCTTCTAAATGATATATCTTTGAAGGTTTACAGCCATTAATTGATCATGAACTCTGTTGGCAGTGGTGAAGTTTAACAGAGCAGACTAAAATCTATCCACAAAATGGTTTCAGAAGCATTTTATTAAACTGCTGAAACAGTTTTTCTGCAACAAATATCAGCTGTGGCGGCGTGTTTTTTTTTTTATCCTAACAGGTTCTACATTGATTATTGGTATGAACAACTGGAAGATTTCTTACATCAGGTTCAGCAAGAGGGCAGGTATTAGGGGAGGTGACATTGTATGGTCTCGAATCATAAGGAATTAAATTCCCCTTACAATGAGTAACAAGGACTCCGCAGGTCACCTCAGCGTTCTGTGAAGATTTAAAAGTACTCAGCCTATAGGATAGCAAACGCAACATTCCAATACAGCTGCCAAATGGCCAGGAGTAGCCACTTTAATCAGCCGTGAATTCCCACCTAGCAGCATTTCACACTCGGGCCTTGCAGTTTCATTTTTTTCCTACATTAGAATCGTCTGTCTTTATTCCCTGGTGTGCCAAGTGTGCTTGCCAAAATTACCCTTTCATATCGAAAGTGTCAGCCATGACATGGTGCCTCTCAGCAGCAGGAGCCGCTCAACCATAATCGGGAACGGGACCCGCATCTCACCTTTTTACCCAATTTCTCAGAGAATGTGTGCTGTGGACTGTGCCATTTTAAACGATTATTTTAAAAATTGTACGTGGGTGGGGAGAAGCCCTGGAACAGCCCTTGGTTGGTTCTTGTTCGCTCACTAAATTGGGTCACTCCCACATATTTGGGGGAAAGAGTTATGCCCCTCCAATAAAAACAATTCTCCATCTGCCGCTGCTTGGCTGCTTTGTGTAAAATGTGCTGCAAAGCCTTGAAACAATTGTGTATAGGCGCGTTATAAATGCCATATCATATTAAAAAAAATACTCATATCGAGGGTGAGCAACCACCCCGGTTTGCGAGGACTGTCCCTGAATTGGCCTCTGGGTCGCCCTATCCTGAGAGTTTTTATCAATTTAAAAACCCCTGTCCCGTTTTGGCAAAGGAGATGGTGACAACTTAATCGGCAACAAATCACATCATCATACTTTATAGATGTTGCCATCTAAGGATGGGCTCGAACCTCAAACCTTTCAGGCACCAGGCACATGCGTTAGCCGATTATGCCACAGAGACCAACTGAGAAATGACTGAATAGCAAGGCCTGTGATATAATTCAAGGCAAAAGCTACGTTGTTATTAACATACTTACATGCACAGTCAAAACCGCACAATGTATATGCAGGAGAGGTGCTGTAAATATTGTGGGATCCCAGGGCGAGTGGGGGAGGAGTATTTGGGGGAGGGGGGATGCAGTCCATATTTTCTGTTGTTGGATGTCCCTGTTTATTTTTGGCTACAGTCTGTCTCTTAGTCGGGTGAATGTTTCTATACTTGCGATTATGGGAAGGAATGTGAGCCCTTGCTGTGCATAGGCTTGGAGTGTGTACTCTACTTTCAGTGGATTGCCATTTCCTTTACAAGCGTTCCATGCCAAGAAGTCCATTTCCGCTGGTGCCGGTGGGGTGACTGGCGTTTTCTCATCATCCGCTGTAGTGAGACATCAGTAGGCTTTGCAATGGACCTGCATGAAAGCAGGGATGCTATCGTGGAGTGTAGAAATTGGTGGTGTCTCGGAAGAGTATTCAACCATCCTCGTGGCAGGAAGTCAAATCAACTTTGCCCCTTTCACAATCTTTCACACAACGATGTGTGTAGGTCGTTCGGTAATGAACGTACAATGCACGTGGGCTTGTGAATGGGCATAGCCGGTGTCATCCTGTAAGTGGAAATTCATCACTTACGAAAGGCTTAAAAAAGCAATTACAGCCGCACACTCAGGATCAAGTGCCGAAGCGCAGAAGATATCGGTTGCTAAGCAACATCCATCCTCTAGAAACGTTCTCCTTCAGGCTTCCCCATGTAAGCGTGCCAAAACGCTGCTCCTAGCGCATAACCGGTGCCAAGATTGTATGAATAAGGTTTTATATAATATGTTATGGACTATGCAGGGATTTTCTGTGGCTAATATCCTTTGCACTGGACTATTGTTTATCAGTAGACAACCAAAACAAATCATACGGGCATCAAAAACGTATATTGAAGGTAAATATCTCCCGCGGTACCAAACACGTGTATCCTTCTTTTCATGACATTGAATGTGGCCAAAAAAAGGCTTTAGGCATTCCTTTCCCACATCTGGCAGTTCTTGTGTGTGCAGGGCCTGCCAGCAGCGTGTCTGCATGCCCACATATTTACTACGGGCATGTGGACACTGGCCGATTGATCGGGCAATCATGATTCGTCAATACACTAGACCTGGGTCAGACCCAAACCGTGGCAATCATCTCAGAGGTCTAGTTTGACTTTCCAATCGAGCTGGTGTGTGGGGGGATGGGGTGCAGCGTTTCCCCTTGCTGCACAGCTGAGGAGTGGTGGCAGCAGGCATGCAGAATCCCGTGCCATGGGGTCCCTCTGATCTTTATTACTTAAACCCTATGCCCCCCCCACCCCACACACACACACACACTGGGAAAGGGCCGGTTTTAATTCCTGCGAGCCAATACCAGCCTGGGTGTGAGGGGCCAGGGTTGGTGCTGAATGGACCAGAACACACTCTTGCTACCTTCATTGTGGCCTCATAAAGGGGCAGTGCTCTCCCTCTACACATTATCCCAAATCTACAATTGTAATGATAGCCTGATCCCATTTATCGTGTGCATAGCCAATCATGCACGCACCCCGAACCTGCACTGCCTCACAATAGACCTCATTTGCCTCCGTGAGTACCTGCTGCCTGCCTTTCCGGCCACACCAAGAATGTCCCTCCCCGGCCTTCGTAACAAGGTCCTCTCTTACTTTGAAGCTTGTGGCATATTTCCACATCCATCCTGTCATTGCACACAGGTCTGCACGCACAGTACTTTTTCAATTAAATGTCTGTTTAAAGGGATGTCAATTGGGGGTCGCCATGGGTCTGCCTTGCTACCCCTGTGGTCTCCTTTGAAACAGATATTGTTCTTTTCACATTTTGTTTTTTTTAATTGAAGCTCCGGAGCTTCAACAACTCCGGAGCCAATAACATGTGGCTCTTTGTTTCTGGAGTGGCTGGCTTTCTTGTGCAGGCCTCTTAAAAAATAACATGGGGGTTCCACAAGTGTAACACTTTGAGCAGTGACCCTAAATAGGAAAGAATAGGAATAACAAATAATTTGTCTTTCTGGAAAACTATACAATAATTGCTAGACTCATTAAAGGTTTATTTCAGGCACACTTCAGGGGGTGAGCCACTGATTTAGTCTGTTCTTAAACACCTAAAATTCACAAAGCAGACACAAACTTCCAAAAAGCATTTAGAGCAGAATAAGTATCCATTTTGGACTATGTATTTTGCTTCTCACAAGTTGCAGTTATAGCATGTTCTTTTCTGCCGGTGTCTCTGTTATGATCATCACAATACTCTCTGACAAGTCCTTGGTCACTTGACAAAATCCTTGTGACTAAAAGCTTGTGTACAGTGTAGAAATGTTTGAACATAGCACATGAAATGGCCCTTAATTTAATTGTGCCACAATGAATGCTTTGCCTTAATTTGTCTCCTATCTCCATGGCATGCTCTTCAGGATGTTTCTTTGCATATTTGAGGTAACGAGTGTGCATAGTACGGATGCTGTGTGAGTGCGCTGCTTTCCCTGTGCTACTCTAAATTCTTTAATACACAGTTATGAACCCTTGCAATGGTATGCATTTTGCCAACCTCTGAAGCAGAGGCGTTGCTAGGGGGAGCTAAGGGGCTATGGCCCCAGGTCTTTTGGGTGTAGCCTCTGATAGAAGCTCAGGGGTTACAACCAAAAAGCTAGCTAGCCCTGAGTCCTGACAGACCCGACATTAGAGTAGCCCCGGATCTTTTCCAGACCTAGCAACACCCCTGCTCTGAAGCCTGAAAAGTAGATCCAGGCAAGCTTGACATGTGGCCAACTTTGCACCAGACCTGCAGATGAACTGGACTGCTGTTAAATCTCAGTTACCAGTGTAATGTAATTTAGTGTAATTTGCTTTCTGACTTTGAGAACATTCAGACATGTAATTGCTCATTTTACTACAGCCAGTGAAATAGCAGTAGGTGGTAAAATAGCTCAGTGAGTTGAGTGCTTGCTGCTGCAATTGTCAAACTATATTCACATAATACCGTCTGATTATGAACATTGGTCTAAGCGCATTTGCATTCGTACTGAAAACCACGCTTAAACAGACCTGAATAGAATTGAATTTGCCGCCATCTTAGAACCATCCGCCATTTTGATTCTAACTCCTGCTTTCTGTCCTAAAATGTTAAACTGTGTTTTTGGCTGCAGCAGAGCAAAATGAACTTTGAACTATGTCAACATTGAGGCTGCTGAGAGCAGAATGTTTGTCTTGTGCTAAGAAACCTTGGAGCCAAATTGAACCTCAATTCAAGTGTTGTCTGCACCAATAGCTTCCTCCTTATACAAACACTGGAACTGAATGTTGGACAACTAAAACTATGTGCCTTTGCAGAAACTCATTGAATTTGTTTCTTGAAACTGGACTTACTTTAAGCTGGAGAACCAACATGACCAGACAGAACAAAGTTGTAACCATTGTATTTTGTAGACTGGAAAACATCTGAAGTATTTAAAGACAATATTGTTGTATTTGTCATGTGAACTGGGCATGAACCCTTCTAAGATATTAACTTGTAGAAGGGCTGGATGATGTGGTCGGGACTGTTTGTTTGTTTATTCACTTATATTGTGCGCCGGACCCGAGGGTAGGAGGGTGCAGGAGCAGACAAGAATATTCTCAGCTTAGTTACAGTGCTGTACAGTATTTACAGCGAGTACATAGGTTAAGGCAGTTACAATAGAGGCAGTGATAAACAGTTTATGAATATACATATTTACATGCTATACAGTAGCATGATAGGTTAGGCAGTCAATTAGCAGTCATTGTGTTTTAACCACTGATGTAGTTATGTCTGAAGTGGGTATAGGATTGAGAAATCCTTAAGGAGGGTGGTAGGGAGTTCCAATGTTGGGCTCCTTTCCCCTGAGAACTGTTGCCGCCCATTTTGATTCGTTTGAACCTAGGAACTGTGAGCAGATTTGCATTTGAGGTTCTGGTGGGTCTGTTAGGTGTGTATCTATGTATTCTGTCAATTAGGTAGCGGGGGCAGCATTGTTGAGGCATTTATGGGTCAAGGAGGCTACTTTTATCAAGATTTTGTATGTCGTGGTGAGCCAGTTATGAGTTCTCCTGATATTGGAAATGTGTTCTCTCTTAGAGATGCTGAGCAATCCTCTGAGAGCATTGTTTTGCAACGTCTGGATTTTGTTGGTGACCTGTTTGTTGGCTCCTATGTAGAGGGCGTTACAGTAGTCCAATTTTTATAGTACAAGGGCTCTGGATAGAGTGATGCAGCTCTGTGAGGATAGGAATGGTTTGGCTGCTCTTATTAACATACAGGTGTAAGCCGTGGAGGATGCCATAGAGCTGACCTGTTTGTGGAAGGAGAGGGAGGAATCAATGTATATTCCTATAGTTTTCACTTCTTTGGCTAGCGTGATTGGATTCCCGTCAATGATGAAGCTAGTGTATTTGTGGTCCAGTTTGGTGATGTTGGGAGTGGAACCAAGGATGATGACTTCAGTCTTGTCATCATTCATGCATAGACTATGAGAGGCCATCCATGCCTGGATGATGAGGTACACCTTGTTCACCAAGGCCATACCATGGTTGTAATCTCCCGTCAACAGGATGAGTATCTTGGTATCATCAATTGTACAGTTAGTGTAGGTGATACCCAGGTCATCGAGATCATCAAACAGGGGCTTTGTGAACACGTTGTACAGTGTGGGGGAGACGCAAGATCCCTGAGGGACTCCACAAGTGATTGGGATAGGGTCTGCGGTGGCAGAGGTGGAGAAGACAGGCATAGATCTATTGCTTAGGAAAGACTCTATCCAGCCGATGGCTTCGTGGGAGAAGTGGTTACATAGAGTTTTATGATCTACAAGATCAAATGCTGCCCAGAGGTCTACGAGGAGCAGTAAGGCAGTTTTCCCATTATCTTTCAGAGTGTCAATTTGAGCCTTCAGATCGATAAGGGCCATTTCTTTCCCATGTTGAGGTCTAAAGCCTGATTGCCAGATGCCCAGGAGATGGTTTTGTTCAAGGTATTTTTGTGTTTGTAGGTATGCTGTCTTGTCTAGAATTCTGAGCAAGAAAGGCACAGTTGTAATAGGCCTGTAGTTGGTGGGTATAGAGGGGTCAAGAGAGGGTTTTTTGAGAAGGGGGGGACCCAGGACTCTTTAAGGTTGCTAGGGATGGTACCCAAGGAGAAGGAAGCATTAATGAGTTTGGTAATGAATGGAGAGAGGTTCCTAGCCGCATCTTTGAGGATTTGTGAAGGGCAGGGTTCACCCTTGCAATTTGATGGTTTAAGGCTGAGAATAATTTTTTCCACTTCTAAGGTGGAGACTTTGGAGAAGTTGAAGCGGATAAGAAGGTTGTTGAGCCTGGAGTGTTGGGATGTGGGCCTAGGGGCAGTGTTAGAGGAGTTTGTCAATTTGGTTAGGGAATCTTTCTTTTTGTTAATTTTAATTTGGAGGCCTGCTACTTTATTAGACAGGGCATTTTGGACGCTGGTGCACCATTGTTTGTCTTTAACGCATTCTTTAATGATAGTGAGTAATTCTTTGGTGCTGGAATTAGCTTGTGTTATTCTCTGGTTGTAGGATTCTTGTTTGGCGGCTATGATTTCTTTTTTGTAGGTGGATGTTATTTTATTGAGAATCAACTTGTTGTTGTCTGTGGGAGATTGTCTCCAGACTTGTTCCTTTTTGCGTTTCTCTAATCTAAGGGCTTTAAGGTGAGGGGAGAACCAGGAGTTCAGGTGTTTTTTTGGCTTACATTTTCTAATCTTTAACGGTGCAATGGAGTCAAGGGCTGAGCTCATGATTTTGTTGTAGCCTTCTACAAGGTCATGAGGAGTGGAGGTGGCTGGGAGTTGGTTCAGAGTCGGTAAGATGAGTGGGATTAGTTTTTCCACAGTAATATTTTTCTTACTTCTTGTGGGGATAGCTGAGGCTAGCACATTATTGATTATGGGACTTTGGGCTTCAAGGGCAAAGGAGAGGAGATGGTGGTCAGACCATGGTTGTGGGGAGTTAGCTGAGATGGAGGCTACACAGTTATAGTCAGCTACCCAGTCAAGGGTTCTCCCTTTGTTGTGGGTAGGGGTGAGCACTCTTTGAGTGAAGCCTAGTTCTGATATAGCATTATTGATGAGGGTGGCCTGAAGGTCTTTAGGGTCATTTAGGCCTAAGTTGAAGTCCCCTAGGAGAAGGCACTGGGAGGAATTTTGTAGGTAAGGATAGTCGTGAGGTCTTCCTCGAAAGAACCTATGGGTCCAGGAGGTCTGTAGAATAAGGGGATGGATATAGTTTGGGAGTTGGCAGTAGGCAGCTTAGGCTTGAGTGATTCACAGGATGGGAGGTGGTTGGAGGAGTCAAGTCTGATGTTGAGGTGTGTTTTGGCAATTATGGCCAGGCCACCGCCTCTGGATTGAGTTCTATCCACTCGGAAGATGGTGTAGTCGTTGGGGATGGCTAGCGAGAGGGCTGGACCTGCGGCTGCATGGAGCCAGGACTCAGTAAAGGCTATGAAGTCTAGGTCTTCTGCTAGAATAAGATCGGCTAAGTCTGTGGCATGGGCTACTATAGAGCGTGCATTGATTAGGGCACCTCTTATGGGCGAGACAGTACTTTTGGTGTGAGTGGGATTAGGGTCTGTGTTGTGCACCTTATGCTTGGACCTGGTATTAGTTGGGTTGTGCTTAGGTTTTTCCAAAGGGGGGTTGGTGAGAGTGGTCGTATGCATAGTTGGGGAGCTGGTAGTGGGTATAGACTGGGTGGTGTCTCTGGCTCGAGGCTCATATAATTTGGGTAGCCTGGCGCATAGTCTGGTATTTCTGGCCGGGAGGCTGCATGGTTTGGAAGAGTAGGGCAAAGTAGTTGTGAGGTGAGGCATACTGTAAGGTGTAGAAGTAGTGCCTATGGGGGCCGGACAAAGGGTGAAACTTAGATCAGTGAAGGAGTTAATAAGGGAGAAAATGACTCTCAGCAGTACTGAGTAGGGGCCTGGTATGTACATTGTGTTAATTGTAAGTGGTGTGTGGAGGTCAGGTGGTAGAGCTGAACTAGGATGAGTTTGCAGCAGTCAGAGGCATATGTGTATAAATAATGCATGCTTCGTGATGTCCAGCACTCTCTTCCCTCACAGTGTCTGCTGGTACACACTGCAAGGCGCTTGAGAGCCAGATAGCTATCTGTACTTTGATTCAAAAGTATACTTATAACTCTGAACTCGTGATTGGCGTATTTCATTTTGGTGGTACTAAGGCTCAATATTTTCTTTGGTCTTTCACAATGTGTGTGTGATCTGCAGGTTGCAGGTTCAAATTCCCGGCAAGGGCAACTCGGCGTTTCATCCTTCTGAGGTAGATGAATGAGTACCAACACAGATTGAGTGATATTGTATGTATATTTGTTCTAGAAAAAGCTCTTAAGCATAATTGCTATATAATGACACATAATTTGGCCTTGGATGATTGCTTGCATTCACAGTAATTTGGTAATATGGGCCTATACACTCCCATATTAACAATGCATATGGTGATCCATTCTTGTATCATATGTATATCACATTACAGTAATATTGTAACCCTATTTTTCGAAGTGTACTTAAGAGCAATGCTATGTGATGCCACTTCCTATTTTTTCAAGGGGTAAAAGGTCATGTCCCATTACTTCCCGTGATGTCACTTCAGGGTGGGGTCATCAGAGGTCAAGGGTCGTGTGATACCACTTCCACTACCCTTGGCATGTCGGTAAAATGACTTCCCTGCCTGTTTACTCTTTTACTGTTTTTTTTTTAATTTCATTTTACCCTGTGTCATATTGCTACATCCATCGTTTTGCCCTTTTCTGTCCTTCCCTTAATTTCTGTTCATTGCACACACGTCTGTACCCACAGTACTTTTTTAATGAGATGCCTGTATACTCTTTTACTGTTTTTTGTTATTTATTTTTAAAGTATTGCATTTCAAGCAAGCTGCATCTATGCATAGACTGCTTCATGTTTATTTATTTTTAAACTGTAAATTACAAATAGGACTTCTTAATCATTCAGATTTTTATGTATAGCATATATTTAATGTATGCATTTATTTATTTACATGGATACTGGTAAACAAAAACACTTTTGATCACAAAAGAGTATTTGATCCTATATGATTGCATTCACAAATGTCCAAGATGTCTGTTGACATACATATGCAAGAAGTGAAACCTAAAATGTCTCAGTCTACACTCCTTTTGTCCCAAAATAGTCTGCTAGTCTTCTGCTTGTTTCCTGGTGCCACTACCTCCGCATCCTCAACCTCGACTGGGGTAAATGTCTAAAAATGTGGGACGGTATTACAGAAATGTTGCAGTAACTGCCCCAGCGCAAAAAGTATAACCTTTCAAAACATGTTTTCCCAGGGCAATGTTTGCCACACTCCTAGCACTTTTGGTACATTTGCCCTGGTGAGAAATGCAATTCATGTATTTGGGCCAGATTTTCAAAGCATTTATTGCTGCATGAATTGACAAGAACATCTCATCATTTGCACCAATAAAAGATGGGCCTATGCACAAAGGGCATTAGAATGTGTGCATCCTGTGATGTGCATATTCAAATGCACTCGTTTCCCTCTTTGCTCACCCGCGCTAGAAAGGGGGCAGTCCAACACATTTTTAAGTGCATGTCATATCCACAACCGGGATACGCCTTTAAATGTGCACAAAACAAAGGCATACCCTTGGGCTTGATTGGAACATGTGCATGGGGACGCACAGCCCATGACAGGGCCACCCCTGACCCTGTCATGCTTCGTTGTTAATTGTCCAACTTGCATCACTTCCATCCCCCAAGCAGGGATAGAAAAGTTCCTTTTTAGTTTATGTTTCACAGCGTCGCTGTGAAATGCGCTCCCAACACACTTGTGGGTGATTCCCAGGGCTCACAAAGGACGAGGAAATGTTAACAGCTCTTGCATCTCAAACTCTGGGAACACAATATCCTAAACAAAATGTAAAATGAGACTGAGAAACCAAATACAATAAAAGAAATATTTCAACAACAACGCCCAAAAAATAGCATAATTGTTTGCACTTGATCGAAATCAAATGCTGGCATTCTATCCTCAGTACTGATGTGACATGCACTGCACTGCTCCAAATACGCTTGTCAGTTTCCCTCACTCTAATTGCCTGAATGCTGACATGTGGCTGGGAGAACTCCCACGGCGAGTCACTGCTGCCGGCTCCAGCCGATCAATGGGTCACCTCTCCCCCACCCGGAATGCAGTCCTCAGTCAGGTGGGAGCAGTGGTCGAAGTGTATGAAAAGAAGTAGTAGAACTATGGTCCCTGCTGGCCTGCCCCCACTCAGCACAAACCCCATGGTCATGCACAATCCAAACCCCCAAACAAATGCACCTGCTGTTTAAGGGAACGTTCAGTGTACTGCACTGAAGTGCACGTTTCAACTTCTTCGTACAATTTTGTCTTAAAACTAAGCCATTCCGGAATCGTTTCTTTTTCAGATATAAGTATGGGAATAGTAAAACGTAATTAAAAAGTAGAGAAGCAGCGCTCTCAACCGCTCTCGCCCACTTCGACCACTTGGTGGGGGTGGAATAATCAGGCAACCCTTGCCCCTGCAGGTATCAGGAGGTTTGAAGGACACCCCAAATGAGACAGGATCCTGAAGAAAGGAGAAACACAGGCATCAGGAGGTACTTCAAGCAAACTGAGAACAAAGCAAGGGGTCCTGACACATCCAGCCTGGACCTCTGTAAAACCTTTTAAGTGTACAGGTTGGGGAGAATTGAAGACAGAGGGCCTCATTAGGACCCTGGCGGTAAGGGGTCTACGCCAGCGTTAGCTGCGCCGACCCCTTACCGCCAACTACGAGTTCCCAAAGCGCCATGGTCATTTTTCCGCCCGCTTTTTGCGGGCGGAGAAATCCATGGCGCTATGGGACCTTGGTGTTAATTACGCCACCGTAATGTACGGTGGCGTAATTAACGCCTTCCCCACTCCCATTGAGCCCTATGGGGCCGAAATGGGAATGGGGAAGGGTAAATGGGTCAATGGGGACTTACCGCCCCGCCAACCTCGGAATGGGGCTGTAAATCCGCCATCCGCCATGGCGTAAACGGACTTTACGCCATGGCGGAAAAGTCCGCCGATGGCGGAAAAAATCCGCCAGGGTCCTAATGAGGGCCAGAGTCTGACATTTGCCTCTGTTAGGATACTCTTCTTCGTCTTGTTGGGATAACTCCCCAAGGGCAGGAGCTGGTGATTTCCATCTAGAGAGATGATGTTTGCTGTTAGTCACTCTTGTCAGTCATGCAACTCTGCTAAAGCTCCTCCCACTTTCCAGTGTCCCTAACATATTGAAGGAGGAACCTGCACTGCTTACCCTCAGACCCCGTTTTGAGGTGAAGCAAGTCAACAATACTCTTCACTGCCACCCCAATGCTATTCATCCTTGCTATTACCAATGCCCCTGCAATCTGAACTTTTCACATCCTATCCTGTAGTGATCCACGGTTTCTGGGCTTCTGCAGACCTCACAATTTGCAGAAGTGACTCTAGATCTTAAACATCCATGCTTTCAAACCTGCATGTCCCACTCTTAGCCGATTCAAAATAGTTTCCTCTCTGTGTACCAACTCTGCATTCCCCCCACATTATTTACACTGAGCCTTGCTTTGTACCACATACCAGTGCCTCCCCTTCTTGCTTGTATTCCACCTGCTTTGCCATTCTCCCTTAACTCTGCCTTTCAACACCACCTGGACCTCAGAGACATTTAAGGGGATCTCTAAATCCACTACCTCCCTAGTCGTGGCCTCATACGCAGCTCTGTCCACCAACTCATTTCCCAAAATCCTACAATGACTGGGGATCCATGCCAACTCAATTCCCATGCCACCCACTGTGCATTTCTCCAGATGCTGTCTAACACCCAACACAATGTCTATTCTATTGCCGTTCCATTCCTTTATAAATACTCAGGCCCTCATTACAAGTCAGGCGTTAAGGGTTTAACGGCGCCGTCGGCGCCGTTAACCCTTAACGCCTGGTTCACACTTTAACGCCTGCTTTTTGCAGGCGTTAAAGTCCAAGGCACTAAGCGACCTTGGTGCTTATTACGGCACCGTAATTTACGGTGCCGTAATTAGCGCCTTCCCCATCCCCATTATGCCCTATGGGGCAAAAATGGAAATGGGGAAGGGCAAATGGTGAATGGGGAATTACCGCCCCACTCACCTTGGAATTGGGCGGTAATTCCGCCATCCACCATGGTGGAATCCGGCATGGACCATGGTGCTAATAGCACCATGGTCCACCGCCGGACTTGTAATGAGGGCCTCAGTCATGAGTTTGGGCTATGTGCAGTCCCAACCACTTCTTAGGTATGCGCAAGCTACGTACTTAACATGTTTTCATACATGATTATTAAAGTCTAATTTATTGACTTTTACTAACAGGAACATATGCAAAATAAATGGATCTATTACTATTACTATTGGTATTGGTCGCTCATGGCCACCCACCTGCTTAACTGCCTTCCTTTTCTTGCATATTGGCCCTCCTCCTGCTCCCTTCTCTTCTATGCCAGTGGTCTCCAGTGGGTTGCGTTTCTTTTGCGCCCTTTTTTGTGTAGTGGCACAGGAAACGTGGTCCACAGTCACTGTGCAAAATAACTATTGTTTACCTTTATCCATCTTTGCAGGCATCCCTCTTTGCATTTTCTTCTTGCATCTCGAAGCAACTGCACTTCATGCTACATGTGAGCAGCTTAGCTAACCGGAGTGGTTTTCCCAGTACTCGAGAGAAGAATGATTTCATTTTATTTTTGTCTTTAGTGTAGAGCTTAAATAATGCCCACCAGATCACCATTAGACCTCTTCAGAGGGGCAGTGGGTGGCATGGAAGATAGGAAGATAGAAGATGTGAGAAAGGAATGGGAGAGCACAGATGCAGTGTGTGAAGACGTCTCCTCTGACAGTTTTAGGAATGTACTTACAGTGCAGGTCTGGTTGCATGTCTTTATAACAAAATATTGAATAACGAATGCATATATAACGACAAAACATAACCAAACCCCCGTTTCCCAACACTAAACCCCCCCCCCAACTGTTTCACCACAAGATTTAACCTATTACCGCACCCCATATACATTTTCGTTACATAATTTTCATGCATTCCTACAACTGCACAGCCAACCTTTATTTACTAGCTTTTATGCATGAAGACAGGACTATAATGTTTTTTTAACATGCTCTACTCTGCCAAGAATGAGTATTCTCAGAAAGTGAAATGTTTCATGTGTACAGAAAAGAGAGAATCAGGCAGTCCTATGTTGCTCCCATTAATGGTGCTGTAAGCAGTGGCATGTCTGACCTAGTTTATGATGACATAATCGCAGTCTGCCCTTAAATTATTCATCTTCATGGTGGAGCTCGAAAGGAGCTGATGAACCAACCCTGACTCGGTTGTGCTTGGTTTTGTAAACCTCATGTTGGCAAGTTCTGCTTTTGCAATTCCCCATTATTTGGAACAGGAGGTGTGTGCTAGTACCAGAGTTATGCTGGCTAATTTACCTATCCAGCGGGTGGAGAAGCTAGCCACCAGCTGAGCCTGGACACACAGAGGACTCCGGAAAAACATTCCGATTCTAAGGAGAGCACCTGCTGAATTTCATCGACATGTCCTCCCCTGCAAATGTGATATAGCTGGGATGGAGTGATGTGTGCGTAGAGGAGATAACGAAGGAGGAGACCATTGCCTGGTGTGATACTCGACCTCAGTAACTTTAGCACTTGAGGCTGAGGTGTGCTTTAAACCTGCAGGCCATAGATTCAAATCCCACCAGGACCAATTGACTCGTTTATCCTTCTGCATAAATTGCACAACATTAAATCAGGTAACAGCAACCCCTGTCAACTGCAGAACAAAAACACCCGCTACACTAGCGAGCATTCTATGAAAAGTTATTATCATCACTATAACAAGAGTCAAACACTAGGACAGGGGTCTGCAACTTTTGACTCTCCAGATGTTTTGGACTACAACTCCCATCAGCTCTACCCAGAACATTCAACGGTGAGATATTATGGGAGTGGTAGTGCAAAACAAGGACAGCAAGATAACACATTCAGCGGAATTGAATGCCTTCATTTAAGTCAGAATGAATTCCTGTATTGAAAAAATGACCACATTGTCTATAATTAAAACAAGTCATACAAACTCTGGAGGTGGAGGAGAAATGAGGAAAACTATGGATATGAACGATTAGTCTAAGTATCACATCACCGATACTTGTATAACAATAATCTGGGATGGATTTATTGTGCAACTCTTTGTACTATATATAGTTATTTTTAGGAAACAAAAGAACTATGACCCCAATTCAAACGAGATCACGATGCAGCTCCCCGGCTTCCAGTCAAAGAACTCAAACTTCAAAATCCTCTCCATCACACATCGCTGCCTTTCCAACAAAGCACCGCCAGACCTCTCACAAAGACTCAATAAGTGCACCTCCTCCAGATATACAAGGTCTCTCTAGAGCCATAGGCTCATGACTCCACACTTCAAAAGCATAAGAGCTGGGGGATCTAGCTTCCCAGTCATGGCCTCCCGCCTTTGGAACAGCCTCCCACCCCATATACGTTCTGAACCCTCCTACTGGCCCTTCAGGACGCAACTATAGACCACCCTGTTTCAATGACTGTAATGCTTCCTCACCATGTTACTATGTCACCCTCACTTCCCCACTTCCTTACTTCCCCTCCCTCTCCCTCCCCATCTTGCAACCAGCACCTCGATGTCTGTGGGTTTTTGCGTTCTTAACGAATGCATAAATAAATAAATAAATAAATAAATAAATAAATAAAATACTTGAGTTTGCTAGATTAAACATCTGTGTGTTAGCGTTCTCTTACACTTACCTATTTCTTTACAGAAACGAAGTATAACTCTTGAGTGTGTCTAAGAAATAAGTATGGTTTAAGGTGCTTATTATATTATGTGTTTTGATAAGCACCGCTCGTGCACCCTTCCCCTATTCTACCTGTCTACACATATATGCTCTACACACGTGCAACCCACCCTAGTTCAGATTCTGAAAAATCATACACATGCATACACATCGATAAACTGCAATCTCGTACACTGGACTAAGGTGTTTTGGGGGAAAATAGCCTTCAGTACCCAACTGAATGCAGTACCAAGGAACTCTTACTATGCGCACTACTTTTGCGCTCTGAAAACACCTGTGTACCGGCGCGATACAAATAAAATATCATATCTTTGAAAGGCTGAAATACAGATAGGATGTTGTTACCATTCTTTCCGCAATCATGTTTGAATGGCCTGGATTGGAAGAGTAGAACGAGTATCTGTTAGGTTCGTAAATGGAACCCCCAAGGGTTGTTCAGGCCCCTCCCGGGAGAATAGCTCAGCAGCAACGTGCTTGCCTTGGAAACAAGGCGACATGAAGCAACACAGATTCGATCCCCGGGTCTGCGCTTAGAAACCTCCTGGTATTAAGCGCGTTGTTAATAGGCAACTAAGAGACATATTCCTGTAACAGCGCCTCGATGCCCCCGGGATGTGCGAGCGCTTTAAAAATGCAAATACATAAATAAAAATAATTAATGGAGACAATGCAGTCAGGCCAATCGCATATTTGGAAGTCACTGACCCCCTGAAATACCTGATGTGCATGTACCTTCAAACGTCTATTTCACACTCCCAAAAAACGAGAGTGACTGGAAATACCAAACATCTGTATTATTTTTAGATTGCTATTAATTTGGAACTTTTCACGACAACTACAGGCCCACACAGAAACGTACCATGAATTGACACAAGGTTCCGATACACATAACTGATTCAGAGAAGTGTGCTCTTGAAAACTAACACCAACTGCCTGTTTCCATTTCCATAAGCAGGACTTAACTTTATGTCTAGGACAACAAGGTATGCTTTAAAAAGACGTTTAATTTGGTTGAAATGCTAGCACGTTCCTCATTTTACCAGATGTTTGAATCATTGTAATGCATTTGTAATATGATTATTCCAATAGATGTGGCCAAATTCCTTCACGTGTCACAAGAAGGTGGCATAGTAATGTGGTTCACCGGATATATCTGGCCAAAAGTGCATAAACGATATATGTTTTTAATGTTTGTCATTTAGGTTTTCAGAAACATAGGCCCACACATGAAGTCTTTTTGGTTCATTCCTATGGAGAGGCACTGTTGGTATGGTCGCTATTCCGTGGGCTAGAGGCAAGAGAGCAAGGTCTCGTTATCCATTCCCTGCACCATGTAGAAGAGGAGTGCTGAAAACCTGCACCTGCCCACAACCACCTTTTATTTCCCTCCACCATTGCAACAGGGCAGAAGAATACGGGTGGAAGACACAGCAGGGTTGCTGGGCATCTCAACCAACATGCCCTCAATGTCTTCGCTCAGAGGAAGAGTTTCCACAGCCCTATGCAATGGTATGGGCAGTGGAGGGAAGAACGGCGGCCAGGGCTTGCTCGGGAGAGAGGAAGGATGCTACATTTGACTCCAGTCAACCTATAACTGTGAGTACCTGGTGTAAGGAAGGCATGGTATCAACAGTGAAGACATACACAAGTGATCAAAGTTCAAGGGTGTTTATTGAACTTTGAATGGGTTGGTTGAATACCTATCTAAACCTAAAGCAAAGGATTGGAGCAAGCTATGACCATCAAATAATAAAAACACAGTCCTAGTGGAGTCTGTCCAAATAAAATTGCCTATACTAATAAACCTATTGCCAATCCTTATTTCTAAATACAGAATGGTGTGGGATAACAATGTATGCAAAAGAAAGGTGTTCAAGAAATGATATGTCAGGATAGTTGAGCAGTTGGCTTCCCTTCCCCACGTTTTCAGCACAGGGCAAGACGGCAAGTGTGGGCTTTGGCCATGAGGTAACAGTTCAACACATAGGCATCAGGGCATTCTGCCAAAGTCTCTCTCGCAATGACAGTCTCTTAGTGCAGAGGGCCTGATGTAGCAAACAAAACACAAAGGTTCCTTTACTTTGTCAGGATTCTCACATTCATAAGTTCAAGACTGGTCTCCCTCCCTCTGGTTCGGACCACGGGTCCCCCTCGTTCAGGCTCAGACCCCTTTTCTACAATGTTCACAATTCACAATTTGGTCTCCCTCATCCAGACTTGGACCATGGAGCCCCCTCCTCCAGGATCAGATCCCTTTTCTACAATGTTCATAATGTGGTCTCCCTCAGCCGGGCTCAGACCACGGATCCCCCCTCGGCCGGGCACAGATCCTCTTGCTATTCGAATCAAAGACTTTCAAATGTGCAATGGGTTTTGCTTAAACTGTTGCAGCACCACTTTGAATCGCTTTTCACAATTATACTTCACATCAATCTTCTAATTTCGTTTCTCTTGTCAGGATACCATAACAAGACCTTTGATTGAGCACATTCGCAGTGCCAGACCACTCTGTCAACAGTATTGTATCCTTCCTTCTTAAGTTCAATCATTCACCAGCAATTTTAGCTTTACTTGCAACTTTCATCACACGCGTTTAACAATGTTCCTTCATTTTACAATGGATCGGTCTGGCGTCTGTCTCCCCAACTCACTGGTTGTATTGTTCTCAGTCATTTCTTTGTTCTTGAAGCCAAGGATGATACAAAGGCATCTGCAGCTCCTCCCCACCTCAGTCAGTTACGCAGGAGGGCCCTCGATATCTCTGACACACAATGCGGTATTATTCAGCTTGGTTTCCTGGTCTTACACTTTCTGTCGTGAAGGTTTTTTGAAAGTAACGGCTTCCCCTGGCCGAAAAGGTCAAGGGGGTTGCCTTTCTCTTGAACCTCTCGTGCCTTGCCATCTTTCTCCTCACATTCAGCTGCCAACTAGAAACTGCTGTTCCATTGTGAGGTTTGCCTCGTTCAGAATGTGCTCTTGTGCACACTGTTTATCGATGTGGGGGAAGTGTAATGGAGGTCAGGTGTGAGTGATCGTTGATAATTGCCTGACCTCACCTGACCATAGTATTGGGAGATGTCAGGTACACAGTTCGGTTATGAGTCTGTTTTCTACCAGAGCGGGCTGTCTGTGTAAAAGTGTTTGTACAGGAAAAGGGGTACAGGAAAAGGGGTTTGGGGTTGAGCTTCTAAATATCACATCGAGTAGGCTGGAGGAAACGTGTTACAGAGGGATACTGCATCTCACTGCATCTCACCATACACAATGTAGCCTTCTTGTCTGGGGTTTAGCCTTCTCCACGTGTCTTTCATGGCTTTTTGGAGGTAGTAACCTCCTGCAGGGAACTCCTGGGGTCCTTGATCCATTGCTATCGTCCCTTAGTCCGTCGCTCTGCTCCAGTAGGTTTGCCTTAGACCCGTAAGTTCTGCTCTTACTTGTGATCCACCTTGCTCATAGTGTGTCTCCATGTTCCTCCTTCTGTCCGTGTGAGGAGAGCCAATTGGTATCAGATGTACGCAATTAAAGTCAAGTGCCTGATTTTGCCTGACCCGATGACTGGAACATGACCAATGAGATGTGTACAAATTAGCCCATTTAGTCCCAGTCACCCTTTTCCTTGACCCAGTGTTTGTTTAGAAAGGGCGGTGGAGGGGTTGGGACATCCGAGAATCCTAAAAAAATAGGATCGGTTAGATGTACGGGAAAGGGGGAGAATACCACGTCTAACCATCAGTCGCGTCACCCCCACTCCCCGAAGACCCCTCAGCCAGGTGACCCTCCCACACTGGTTCACCACCAGGCTCTAGATCCAAAGGTGATGGCCGTGCCCTGGCCACCTGAGAGAGAGATCCACGGGGACTAGCGGGTGAGACACCTTCTGGTTTCTCACACTGGCCATGATTGCAAGATCTGTCAAATTAAGTAACTAGGCATTTGAGACCAATAACCATCAAGATAATTTGAGGAAGAGACATAATTAGCTGTAAAATGGAGGAATGATGCCTCTGCTAGACAAAGGGTTGCAATACATGAGAAATTATGGAAACTGAGCCAACAAAGGAAAGATATCTGCTGCAATAGCTCAGCAAGATAATCTGCCATCCCAGATATCTGCACTCTGACTGGGGCATAGGTTAAAAACAGTGCCACGGCCAACTCATTCCTGATATCTTCCAAAGTTGATTAAATGAATACCATTAAATAGTCTAATAGAAACAGCTTTTATTAAAATTCTTAGAAGACGGAAGTGTAGCCCCTTCTCTATATCGAGGGACTATGCTTTCCCTTCCCCAGGCCAGGGACAGTTCCTGTGGGAACCACACCCTTAACCCCCAAGTGAAATAGATAGGGAGCGACGCTGCACTTGTAAAATAAAATTGATGCTAAAAGGGGATGGGCTACACCATGTCACATTATATTGAGACCACCCTTACCTTGGGGAGTTCCTGCCCACCCCCCAATCAAGGAGCCCTGCAATACTTGCTGGTAGTGCTGGCCTTACTGAAGACTCATATAGTATCACACAAATCTCCCCCTTATGCCCACAGTGAGGCAAGAACCAGCCTGGGGAATAGGAAATATATTTGTAATTATTTGAATAATTGAAGATGGATATCACCCTAAAATGACACATGGAACCTTCTTTGTGGCTAACAATTAAACTTCTTACAGAAATAAATCACAGAACTTGGTTGGGAAAAACACAAATCTCAATTCTTTACTTTTTACATTGGTACAAATGCATATGGCAATTTACTATTTCAACCACACTTTTGCTTTCAATTAAACACAGGGGCCCTCATTACGACCCTGGCGGAAAGGGGTTTACGCCGGCGTAAACCATGGCGCCCCTTTCCGCCTGAGTACGAGTTCCCTTAGCGCCATGGTGATTTTAACGCCTGCTTTTAGCAGGCGTTAAAATCCATGGCGCTAAGGGACCTTGTTGTTAATTACGCCACCGTAATTTACGGTGGCGTAATTAACGCCTTCCCCACTCCCATTATACCCTATGGGGCAAAAATGGGAATGGGGAAGGGTAAATGGGGATTGGGGACTTACTGCCCCGCCAAGGTCGGAATGGGGCGGTAAGTCCGCCAACCACCATGGCGGAGTTGGCAGCTTAGCGCCATGGACCATGGTGCAAATAGCACCATGGATCTCGGCCAAGGTCGTAATGAGGGCCAAGGTGATTAAGCAGTTTGTTTTCAGACCCCCTCCACTTAAAGGCCTGTGTTGGGGAAGTTGGACAGAAAACAAATGGGACGAATATAGATTTTTGGATTTCAGACCCCCATCTACGTGAAGGCCTGTGCTGGAGAAGCTGGACAGTACAATTATTGGATGATTAAAGAATTTGAGATGTTCAGACCCCCTCCACTTCAAGTCCTGTGTTAGGGGAAATTGGACCCATAGGATTACCCAATTAAATGACCGTCTATAGTTTTCAGCGCACACTGGGAATAAGCTTTGTTAATTTCGAATTTTAACAAAATGTACACCATGGTGTTTTGCCAAGGGGAATTAATTAAATTAATATTTGGAGTTAAATAGGCCAAAGATCTACACAGTCCCTCTCCCACCCACTATAAAGGGAAATGATTTAAGGCAAGCAGAATCCCCAACATTTGGTTTCAATTGACCCAATTCTACTTACATTGAGAGCCTCTGTTTAGAGTTCAGGAAAGCCAGCTGCATTTCAGGACCCTCGGGGAGGCAGGGCAAGGGTCTGGTTACTCCACTCTGAAGTATGGCCCCAGCTCTTCAGCATAGGACCCAGTCAGCTTTTAGGCCTTCCCAGCAATAGACCACTCCACCAGATACAATTTCAGTAAAATCTCCTTTTCCGGTTTCCTTGCAGATGTCAGATGGTGAATTTCAGCAGCTCTGTCCTTTCTTCATAGTGCATCCTCTTTATATACCAGTGATGACACCATCAAGATTTTAATACTGTATATATTTGCCATTATAGTATCGAGTACAAAGTGTGTTATTGTGATGGTGTATATAACTTGAACCTTATTTCTCTCCGCTGCTCGACGGCGCGCAAGGCGCCATTATGCTGTCCCACACAAGGTAAGGCCACTTGCCTTAATATCTGCATGTCCCACTCATCATGGGGGAAGGCCCTCCCTACTACTATGCGCACAGTGCCGTGCAGCTTCAGAAACGCACGACTCCGGTCGCGCACCCGCCCCACCATCACCTACACCCCGAATATAGTAGACCGTAACCTAAAGGTAGGTCTCAGATGTTTGCCACCGTCACGCAGGCACAACTCTAACTCGACTTACCCGGATGACACTCTTGTGCCCCACAGGCCTGCCTGCGCCACGGCACAATTGTACACTGAAGCCACTGCACCTCTTCCCCGCCCAATCTCATCAGACGCCCAAATCAAAATGCCCATTACTAACACTGTCGCGGAACTACCATCTACGCCCAGGCCAAGTGATGCCTACAAGCCCAATGTTGCTACTATTGTCTCTGCTGCACTTACACCTCATGTGGATTATGTACCGCCAGTTATGCCTAGTGATGCCCCCATGCCAAATGTTGATATTGTTGACACTGTTGATACTACTGCCCTTATTATGCCCAATGTTGTCTCTGCATTACCTGTTATGGCTAGTGCCGACACCACGACCAATCCCAAAAACATACTACCCCCTATCCCTGACCCACCCACTACCCCCCCCAGACCACCCACTTCTATCACACCTCCTCCGGTCCACACCCTCAGTTGCGCCCTGCTCAACGCTCGCTCCGTACCTGCCCACGCCCTCGACATCAACGACCTGATCATTAAGGACAATCTTGACCTCCTATTCCTCACAGAAACTTGGCTCAATGAAAGTTCAGGCCCGGCACTATCTCTGGCTATTCCGTCGGGGTACTCCATATTCAGGAAGGACCGCACCTTTCAAAGAGGTGGTGGTGTGGCCCTCATCGCCAGGGAAACCTTTGCTATTAGGGAAATGGCAGGGCAACTTGACCACAATAGTGACTACCTCCCACTCAAAATTAATGTTTCTCCTAACTGCACCATAACTGTGCACATTGTCTACAGACCTCCGGGTCCTTGCACTGACTTCCATGACACCCTCATCTTCGCACTGTCTAACAACATCAAAAAGACTTCACAGGTCATACTCCTGGGCGACTTCAACCTGGGGCTCAATGACCCTAAGGACCCCCATGCCAAAACCCTCAAGAACGCCCTATCCACCCTGGGCTTTGCGCAATCTGTCTCTGACTCCACCCACATCAAGGGGCGCACCCTCGACCGGATCAGTCAACATAGCTGCTCACTACTTGTCACGGAAAACACGCCCATCCCATGGTCTGACCACCACTACATCCAATTCAACCTTCGCACCAAAAAAGAGACCAACTCACCTCCCGCGCCCTGCCCAGCTACTCTCGCCAGGAGCTCCCGCCAGCTCACAGCCGAGAATTTAGCACCCTACCTCCGCAACCCCGCCTTGCAGGCCCCATTCTCCAACAACCCAGAAACCCTAGCCAACACTTTCAAAGAAGTCATTACCCAAGCAGTTGACGCCGTTGCGCCACTGACGCTCAAAAAAGCTAGGAAAACCAAACACGCTAATTCATGGTTCTCCAAAGAACTCCTTGAACAACGGGCGCAAAAGAGGACTGCCCTCTCCATTTGGAAAGCTAACCCTTCAGAAACCACCAAAAATGCGTTCAAAGCCATCTCTAAATCCTACAAAACTAACATCACCCTAGCTAAAGCTGCCTCCTTCAACGCTAGGATCTACGACGCCAAATCTGGGTCAAAGGAAATTTTCACCATATTCAGGGAACTGGAAAAACCATCCTCTCCTCCTCCTGCTCTCATCAAAGATGACAACTGGTGCAATAGCATTCAATCCGCAATGCTAGACAAGCTTAACACTCTTCAAACTAAAATTCGTGGCCACCAAAAAGCCCTTTCCCGCCTCATAGCTAACCTACATAGTCAACCCACCACACCGTCCACCACTAATCCTTCTCCATCTTTTGACTTCAAAGATATTACTGAGCACGAGGTCATCACCCTGCTCAAGTCCATCAAACCCTCCAACTGTAAGGGAGATGCCTGTCCAGCTAGTCTCATTAAAGACTCAGCACAGATCCTAGCTCCTTTCCTTACAGCATTCATTAATTCATCCTTCCAGTCTGGCCACGTTCCAACCGGACTTAAGGAGGCCTGGGTACGCCCACTCCTCAAAAAACCCTCGCTGGACCCAACGATCCCGGGGAATTATCGACCTATCACCACTGTACCCTTCCTGCTGAAAATCTTGGACAAAGCAGCTTACCTGCAAGTCCAAAAGTTCCTTGAAGAAAACCGTCTCCTTGGCCTGCGGCAATCTGGCTTCCGCCCATGACACGGCACCGAAACGGCTCTCTTGGACCTAAAGAACCAAATGGACGATCTAAGAGACGCAGGGAAACCTGCTCTCCTTCTGCTCCTGGATCTATCCGCCGCCTTTGACCTGGTGGACCACAACACCTTGTGTCACCATCTAGCTACCCAAGCTAACTTTTCCCCCAAAGCTTGTGAATGGATTTCCTCCTTCCTCCAAGAAAGGGCCATGAAAGTCTTCTCCGACTTTCATGGCCCACGCTCTACAACCTCTTCACGAGGCCACTGTTCAGCATCCTTGACTCCCTGGGCATCTCGTATACCAACTATGCGGATGACACCCAGGTCCTCATCCCACTCACAGGCGACTACCTGGCGGATACTAAAACTCTTACCACCATCTACTCCACTATCCAATCATGGATGGCAGACAACTGGCTATGCCTCAATAGTGAAAAAACCGAACTCCTCCTCATAGGAGCACCTTCCACGCTGGGGAACCTCGGTGTACAGTACTCTTCCTTCACTATTGACAACATTCCCATCAAGGTCTCCAATCATGTGAAGACACTCGGAGTCTACCTAGACTCCGACTTGTCAATGGATAGACAGGTCAATGCCATTGCCTCCTCCTCAGCCTATTACTCGAAAGTCCTCAACGCTGCCAGACCTTTCTTGTCACGCCAGAATTGCCTCACCATTGCCAGGGCAATAATTGGATCTAGGCTGGACTACTGTAATGCCCTACTCGTTGGGACCTCCAATAAGAACCTGGCCAAACTTCAGCTAGTTCAAAATAATGCACTTAGGGCTGCCACAGGCACCGCGAGAAAAGACCACATCTCAGAAGTCAGAAGACAGGCACACTGGCTTCCGGTGAAAGAGAGGATTGTTTTCAAAACACTCGCCCTCACCCACAAATGCCTCCATGAACTTGCTCCACCCTACCTGACCCAAAGAATCACCAAGCACTCTGCCACCAGACCATTAAGAACGTGCTATTCCAACACGATTGTCACGCCCAAATCACGCAAGGTGCGCGCCGGTGGTGCCAGCTTTCCCACGCGGGCCGCCACCCACTGGAACGCACTGCCACCTCACATCAGAATGATTGAATCCCACCAAGCCTTCCGCAAAGCTGTTAAAACCAAGCTCTTTGTATGAAACGTACCTGACTGCATTCTGTCACTGTATTATGATTATCATTCTTCACTTGTAACTATGCCTGTAATTGTGTATCCATAAGACCTCTCGTCTCATGCATATCTGCTGAATTAAGAATCCAACACCTACTTGTAACAGCGCCTCGATGTCCATGGGCTGCAAGTGCGCTATACAAATGTGAATAAAAAAAATAAATAAATATAAAGACTGTATTATCACTAACATAGTGTGTGGACGTTCCTTTGTGGGTGGTTGGGGACTACACTGTACTTAAGAACCAGCCTGCATCTCCTCCTGAGAGCTAAGCCTTGATTGCTCGCCCATGGCTACCAACAATAAAGAATTCTGGCTGGCGTGGTCTGTGCCTCGAATCTGCCATATAGGGAGCAGGAGTACAGATACCCACCTCCAGTCTTTACAGTAACACACCCAAAATGCTCAACTTGATTAGCACCAGTGCTCATGCAAAAAGTCATAATCACAGAAGCTGTGCCGCACATGTGCATGCAAAGCAATTGTGTGCAGCCCTCAAATTGAAGAACATGTGTAGTACAGGTTTTGCATTGAAGCCCACCTACTCACATTGCTGAGTGGCTGCACAACTTTCTCAATTTAAAGCATTGGTTTGTATCCTGTATTACTGGGACCAAACATTCTGTGTTATTCAGGACTGTCAAAATTCTATGGCCTGTGTTCTACGTACTGCACAATTTCAGTCCAGAAAGGGAAAAGTCCTGGCTTTGCAAGTATGCCACAGGTTTAGCTTTTCAGGCTGTAGAGCTGTGTTTTTTTATCATTGCATTTCAGGCAGAGGGAGGGACAAGATGGACTCTGTCTAATAACTTCTAACAATATTTCTTTCAAAAGATCATTCAAATGGGAGAGGTTAATAGTAGATGGCCACAGGCGCAAAATGTGATGACCCCCGTGGTGGGTGACTATTGTTCCCTTAAGAGGTGTGTGTATGGTAGGGGTTTATAAATGTGTGAACAGCATAACGGTACATGATGTGTAAAATAATGCCTACAGACTGGTGACCTGATCATACATTAAATGTACTTGTAATCGTCCATTCAGTATGGATAAAGCATAGTGTCTCAGGCTTGAGGGCAGATACGTGCCCACAAAGCCGACGGGAGAAAGGAGTGTAAGGAATCCTGCATACAAGAAAGGATAGGAAATAACTACAGAAAGACAACGACTTTGAACAGAAAGGGACATGGAGTACAAGTAAGAAACATGTTTGGTTCCCAATTGTGGTGTACACAGAACGGGGAAAGAGTTTCCCACTGGGCCAGAGGAAACTCTATCCTTCTGAGCTGGCTACTATTACAGGGCCGCACTTGATTGCTCATGGAAAGGAGTAACAGGAGTGGGTGTCTGTGTCTGGACCCTAAAGCACGAACAAAGCAGCAATACTCACAAAACAAAAACCTGTTTGGATCCAGCAGGAATTGAACAGTGACTGCCTCCTGAAACAGGAACCAGCACACTGTTAACAATATGGCACAAGGTACAATACTGAAATGCGACAAAGGAAACGGGCAGAGATTGCCTGCTGGAAAACCCAGCAGCCAAACTCTGAACAAAAGAATTACACAACATAAGTGAGGACAAGAACAGTAACAGAAATATAAAGGGAAAGAATAGGAAGTCAAAGTGAGCAAGGTTCAGGGGAGAGAACAGGAAGAAAAGGAACTGCAAGAAGAAAAGAATCTAAGTGCAAGGGTACTGTGAGGGGTCAGAAATGAGAGGCGGACACAAAGTTGTAATTTTCTCAACATTTTTCATGATTATTAAAAATAAAAGGGGGATGGGATTAAAGGCCTATTTGTCCCTATCCTTAAGTTCCTGCCTATCAAACTAAAGCTAAACAAATTGACCTTGTGCCCAAATATATCTGACCCTCACACTAACACATACAGCCAAAATGTGCAAGGTAAATGTGTCTGTTTTCAGTCCAAAAAAATAAACAAAGTTCACAAATTAGAGGAGCAGACGTGCACGTAACTGACAGACCCCACCCCCTCACCTCTGACCTATTGGATGAATAACAAGAAGACACTGTGCATGATACATGGCATGATTCCAATATTGCATCGAGTGTATGAGAGACGTTATGCATTCAGACAACTGCATAGAATATACCCTCAAACTGAAGTGGTAGCAGGAGCTTTGGTGACACCACTGAATATCGAGGAGCTGTAAAGAGAACCTGACAGGTGCAATGTGATGTCATAAGGAGAAGATACAATGACGCACTGAAACAATATAAAAATACTTAAAGAACAAAGGGCTAATTGAAGAAACAAGAGTAAGCATATATAGAAGTGAGAAGAAACCATATATACAAAGAAGATAAGTAACCAGATGAGTAGTGAATGTATGTGCGCAGAAACGCAAGGTCGATGAGCCATATAGAAGCTTGCAGCAGTAGATAATATAACAGGGATAAAGCGGCCATGCTGCAAAGATGGACGCCAGCTCTCAATGATAGTACACAAAGAGCTTGAAGGAAAGGGATCAGAGCTGCAAAGCTGACAAAGGCAGGAAATATACATTTGTGCATGAACAAAGAATAGCTGTTGACCAGAGATCAAGGATGGCACAGCGAGAAGCTACTCGATAACTACAAGGGTATTTATGAGGATAAGCAAAGTACACAGGACATATTTCTCTTAGATTAAGTAAATGAGCGTACATTTTCAAAAGCCAATTATTGACACTTGAAGATGCAGAAAAGCATATGTGAGATAGAGTCTAAAGAGGCCAAAGAGGGTAATGACATTTGACATAATTGAATCAAATAAGCACTAAATAAAAAGTGAAATTGACGAAATCGTGGTCTGCTCACACGTGCTGAAAGACCAGAAAACAAAGGCTACTCATGAGCTTCAGGCGAAGATAACGATGTACCTTAACTCCCTTAAAGTTCCAGAGAAAAGAACATGCAGCAAGGTCAAGTACAAAGAAGAAGTCTTGGTTGAAGGCTTGGCTAATGAAAGATCGTAGACTAATTGAGCAAGTGGGCAGCAGTCTGATTTTGTTCCCTGCACCTGGGTTTCGATTAGCTTATGTGCTGCTAACGAGCCAAGTGCCCAAGGTTGGGAGAAAATGCCAACCAATTAAAGGGCCCATGTGATGGTGGACCATACACTGTTGCAGAAACAAATCTGCTGCTGTTATGCTGCTATAATCTGTATTATACATAGTTAGATGGAAGCTTAAGCCATGTCTCACAGACCAGGGACAGGCAATAATGATACTAACACTTACAGAACTGATAAGTAGATATGTTCCCCTAACCAATCCCTCCATCCAGTAGGTTTTATTATTTGCCACGTAGGATGCCATCATAGCTGACGCACATCAAGGTATAAAGCCTTTGTGTACCTGAAATGTAACTGAGAGTGTGTGGACTACAACTTGTGTTTCGCCAGGTTTCCCTACTTTATTGAAGTGATAATAAAGTAGTATTTTGCCATATTCTTTGAGTCTGTCCAGTTATTTGGGTCCAAGATTATTTGTTATGGTAATTATATTCTGCGCAGAGACACGCCAGAAAAAGTTCTACTGCACATTTTATAGCGGTGCAGATGGTTCAGTTCCAGATTCTTGACCTCTTCTACCATTAGCTGGAAGACCGCAGGGATCGGTGTTGTAACACATGTGACCAGAGACAGTTAGCAGGTGCCCCTTTGAAGAAATTCCTGTCCGGTACCTGCACGCATCCTGTGGACTGAAGGCAAACTGGTCGATTGGGGAAGAGTCGATACTGAAGACAGAAAAAAAAGAGGAAGCGAGAATAGACTAGAAGAAAAGTGAAGAAATAGAAGCCCAAAGATTGAAAGAAAATAGAGGAAGAGAACAGGGAAACTATAAGAAGGGAAGAAGAAGAAGAGGAAGAGTAAGATGATGAAATATACCATATTATTAATGGAAACATGATACCCATTGAAGCATAAGAGCGATGGGAAGAAGAGAGAGAATCGCAACAGCCCCGCTGGGAGCTGCTAAGGATACAAGAGTATAGAGATGGGCTGATGAGCATGAGGCAGAAGGCACAGGGAAAAGGATTGCGGATCTATATAGACAAATGAGTGAGAAGTGTGTTTATGAGGCTATGGGGAGCATCACAGCATCTCCACCAAAGGAAACAGGAGATAGAGTGGATAACACACTGATGGACAAGCATAGAGCGCATTCCCTAAGTAGACTAGATCTTGATGACAAGAACAGAGATCATAGTAATACCTGTTGGGGTATAATAATGTCAGATGAAGAGAGGGGGGAAAATGAGAAAGCGCAAAGAGAAGGTGCATGCATCTTTGTAGATCCGAACATAGAGAGAGGGGTTAACTGGTCAGATTTAGAAGACCCAAAAGACAAAAACACCAGAACCAACACCATATTCTGAGCAACCACCAGCAGGGACGCGTAGTGCAGGGGATATGTCTCTACCTTATGGAAACAGGTTAAGGTCACTGCCAGGAAGAAGACAAATGGGTGAGACTAGCCCCACCTGGAAGACGCAAAGTGTAGACGGATAAGATTTTGTTTCAGGATTTACTCAGTTCCCGTTATTAGAGAAAGCGGGAGGATGACCACAATATATTCCATGGCTGCAAATGGACAAAGAGAACTTGAAATGTAAATTACCTAGTTTGACTGCAGGCACAGGAAATGGATTTATGAGCTAGAGAGAATGAAAGTGGGAGTGACCTTAGCAGTGGGTGACATTAAAGGCCTTTTGGCTGCTATTTTAGGGGAGAGTGCTGTCGACATTTGGAGACAGTCAGTGTATGCAAGTATAACTGCACAGAACATGACATATGATGGAGCATCATTTAATAATAGCAGAGCTGACATTTGGATGGCGCTTAGAGTACAGTATCCTGACACATGAGACATGGGTGAGATTATGACTAGGAAAATGGGGGAGGACGAAGATCCTGTTGCTTTTATTCAAGAGATTCAAGAAGGTTGGTGTCTCGAGACGAGAGAACCGTTGGATCAAACAGTGGCATTATTTTATCATCTTTTATGTCATGGACTGCCTGAGCCAGTGCAGTGGCAGATGAAGAAACAGGGAGGGGTGGAAGCAAAGCCATGGCCAGAAATAGAGTTGACATTGTACATCATTGTTGATTATTACAAGAGAAGAAGGAGAAAAAAGTTGAGAAAGGATAGCAGGAGGAAGTAAAGTTAATTGTCAACAATTCTATATAAGGAGCAGTATTGACGAGTGGTGAAGGTGTGGCTACAAAGCGTTACAGTCAGTACAGCAAACCAATATAGTACACCCTATGGATCAGAGTGGGTACACCTTTTGGCCAAGAGGTAGAGAGACTGCACCTAGAGGATGAGGAGTAATTCAAAACCCTCAAGGGGGAGGACGATTTAATGGAGGACACCCACAGCAATGCTGGAATTGTGGGAGAGCAGGACATATAGCCCGAACATGTAGAAGTAGAGGAGGAGGCATACAACAAAATAATCAAGTTTCAAGAGGGAGGATCGTCTATTCTCTGCAGTATAATACAGAATCACATGAATATTATGTTCATGATTACACGCAGAATCAGACAAGTGTGCCACAAATACAGCAAGCACTTCAAATCCTGTAGTAAATGCAGGTGCCACAAGGGCAACCACAGTGAGCACCCAAGCATCCTTTTGCCCCAGTGGGACATGGTGACCGATCACGGGAGGAGCGCAGGACCAGCCTCATTTTGGTATATATATAAGCTGAGCCCCCTTTATTGTACAGCGGATTGCTGCTGAAACACCAATGGAAATGTAGTTCATTACATTTCCAATCCAGTAACAAGTCAACCCTGTTTGCTTGCATGAAACTAAGCAATGAATCTCTAGAATATTTTGTGATTCTTTAACCAAGGCTATTGGGGATACAGCATGAAATTGGCAGTCATTTGGACTTATCCAGACTGTTTCAATTAATAATAACCGGTTGGGTTACGGAGCTCGTAGATGGATTGCCATCCCTTGATTCAACACGAAGCCCTGATGAGGACCGGGTACAGGTCTAAACACATGTTGGCATTATTGGTCTGTTTTGAAGACTATAAAACGATTTTATGATCTTTTGATTGGACTACCCTTGTTGTGTACTTCTTTTCAATTAGGGAATCGAAATACTTATGGTATACCAACCAACTAATTCATTATAGGAGTGTTTTTTTAATTGTATTTGGGAGTAGGGAGTGCATGGGGTTGAGTCTCACAGGTTCAACAAGCACAAGCAGAGTTGCCACAGTACACAAGGAGCAACAAGCAACAGTGACACAATGGAGACCAAACACATGAGCTCCACAAGCTTCCACACCCAGGAAAGGGAGTGTAACAGTAGTGGGAGGGAATCCCTTTAAGGGTGCAGGGATGAATTTGTATCCACAATAGGAAGACCCACAGAATGAGTTGATGTGTTCAGTACTATCTGTGACACCAGACCCAAAAGAGGAAACAAGGGTCAGGGTAGCGATAGGAGGCAAGTCATTTTCCTTTCTTATGGGTACAGGAGCAACTCATTCCTGTGTTCGTGAGGGAACATACTCAATCACTATGATTGCACAGGGATTCTCTGGGGCAACATTTTTGGTTCCTTTTACTGATGAATTACCACTTTCTATAGGTCAACACGACACGTAAATGCCACTAGTATACTCTGAGCAGACACCAGTTAATATATTAGGACGTAACTTGATGGCAAAAGTTAACATGGAGATATCCTTTACTGAAAAAGGGATAGTGTGTTTGACTCCAGGGGACATCACATGAACATTAACGTGAGAGAATTTAAAATTAGCCTTTACCTAGCAGAAAGCATTATGAGGGGTCCCTTTAGAACCAGACATATTTTTGTATGGAGTACATATGTTGTTGCTGTGGCTTCCTGCACTGACAGGGAAAATATTGAGAATACCTGATGAATTTTTATTTAGACCATAAATATCTATGTATGATGAGGAGGGACAGGTTATTCCCCTAGAGCTAGAGGCAGCAACAATAAATCAAGAAAAGGTGGTTGTTCATGGAACAGATGAGGGAAAAGCATGGAGAACAGCGATAGCCCTTTAGGAAGGATACAGACTGACAGATTTGACAGATGAAGACTTGTTTAGAGACGAATATTCAGACAATGAATTAGTATTTTTCATATGTCTCACTTATTGGATGAACATTGAGAATAGAGAAATACCACAGAGGATGGAATTGTTAATAAAAAAACACTGTTCTTCCAGGAAGACTTAGAGAAGGCGCCAAGCATCTTATGGACAAAGATATGATGTGGGTCTATTGAGTGGATCAGGAGCAGTGAAGATTAAGCTTAAGCCAGGAGCTATTTTGCCACATGCAAAACAGTATCCTATGTCCATAAAAGAAGATGAAGGCATATTTGAGACCAGTTTTCCTTTAATAAAGCAGGGAATATTAGTGCCATCAGAATCCCCATGTAACATGACTCTTTACCCAGTGAAGAAACCACATGGGGGGTCATTGAGATGTATTCAGGATCTCTGCCCTTTAAACAATATTTTTGAAGCAGAGTTTCCTTTGGTTCTGAATCCCGCTACAATATTATGTTACATCCTAGCTAAAGTCAAATATTGTACAGTTATAGATTTAAAGAATGCCTTATTTTCAATTCCCCTTCATGAAGACTCACAGGATTTGACTTCCCTTTTGTTTAGAAATCAGTGACCAAAACACACGAGACTAACTCAAGGCTACTTTGAGTCCCCAGCAATCTCTAATAGGGTCATTCAGGTGGACATAGGTAATGTACAACTTGAGAGCATGATAATTCAGTATGTGGGTGACATTTTAGTGTGCAGTAAGATTGAGGAAAGATGCAGGGAAGATTCTGAGAAAGTACACAAAGTAGACAAAGACAAGCTACAATATTGTCAGGAAGAGGTCCTGTATATAGGACAGCTCAAGCGGGGAGAAAAGTGACACCTGAAAGAACAGAAGCAATCATGAAAACTCCATAACCTGAGATAGTAAGGGGAATGCAGATGTTTCTGGGACTATGGGCCTCATTCCGACTCAGGCGTTAAGGGGTTTACGGCGCCGTAAACGGCGCCGACCCTTAACGCCTGATTACAAGGTTCCCTTTGCGGGATGGCTGTTTAACGCCTGCTTTTTGCAGGCGTTAAAAGCCATGCCGCAAAGGGACCTTGGCGATAATTACGGCACCGTAATTTACGGTGCCGTAATTATCGCCTTTCCCCATTCCCATTATGCCCTATGGGGCAAAAATGGGAAGGGGCCATTGGTGAATGGGGAATTACCGCCCCACTCACCTTGGAATGGGGCGGTAATTCCGCCATCCACCATGGCGGAATTGCAACCTTAGCGGCATGGACCATGGTGCTAATAGCACCATGGTCCTCCGCCAAGGTTGTAATGAGGCCCTATGTAATTATTGTTGCCATGGGTTTTTGACTACAGTATATATATGACCACTTTTAAAAGAACGCACGGAAGCACATATATTCAAAAGTAATATGACATGACTGAAGGATTTGAAGAATTAAAAAGGGTGATTTGCACAGCCCCAGTGTTAAGAATACCAGACAATAATGAAGAGTTTTACTTATTCTCACATTCAAATGGAGAAGTGATGATAGCAGTGCTTACACAGAAGAAGACATTAGAACATGGACACAAACCATTAGCCTATTATTGTGGGATTTTAGACCCAGTGATGAAAGGACATTATACAAGCGCTAGCAGCTGCTGCTTCCGTGATTGAGAAAGCTTCCAGTATTACAATGGGAGGCTCAATAACATTCTTTGTCGAGCACTCCCTATTTGCCATTTTGGAGAAACCCAAAAGTACATTGACTACACAAAGAGCGTCTGAATACAAAGTGATTATTTCGAATCCAGCAATCAAAACTGCTAGATGTAGAATAGTGAATCCAGCAAAATGTATAGTAGAACCAGTAGGAAAGGAAGACTATGTACATGACTGCACAACGTATTCTGGGTTTAATGATGATATTCCCCATGTTAAAGAAAATTCTCTTGGAGGAGGAGGAATTCTCTTAATTGACGGTTCTTCAAAATGTGGCCACGTGACTGGTGAAAGGCATACTGGAATGGCAGTAGTGGAATAAAAAAGAAATTGTGAATTTTAGGTTGTGACAAGTGGGAGATTGCCTTCACATTGTTCAGTGCAGGCTGCAGAATTAGTGGCGCTTATCTCTGAACTTCAAAGATTCAAAGATGAGGAAGTGACAGTATATTCTGATTCCGCCTACGTGACGACAACCATACATGCAGGGTTGTCACGTTGGAAGTGGAGGGATTTCCTACATGCAGACAGCACTCCAGTGCAACATGTCCCTCTATTGGGCAAGCTAATTAAAGTACTAAAGCTCCAATTGGCTATCGCAGTGGTGAAATGCACTGCCTATACTAAAGGGGCAGATCTAATTTCTCACAGAAACAAAGCCGCAGACCTAGAGGCAAAACGAGCAGCATATTTTCAAAATATTTCAGATTTTGAATAAGAAGATGTTAGGCAAGGAACAGAGTGATGTTTGCTGATGCAGAAAGGATTTAATATGTTATCCATTGTACAGTTAAATGAGCTGCAAGGTCAAGCTCCACAAGAAGAGCAGGATTTGTGGAAAAAACAGGGGCGTTCGTTATCCTCCACTGAGGTTTTATGGAGACAGGACAGCACTGGAAAGCCAGTTATGCCTCTAGCATTATTGAAGGTGCTGCTGGAGCAGCTTCACTACCCTGCGCACATCACGAGAGAGTGCCTTGCTGCAACAATCAGAGAAGACAGCTTCACACCAAATCTATTAGAACATGTGGCACAGTCTATATTAAATTGCATTGTGTGCCAGAAATGTACACCAGGGCACACCTTGCAAACAGTGAGAGGAGCAATCCCTAGGCCCAATGGTCTGTTTCAACATTTACATATAAATTATGTGTATATGCTTCAAGTATGTGATGGATATAGGTACATGCTCGTAGTGATATGTCCCTTTTCCAGATGGATCGAGGCAGGTCCATGCCTACACCCCAATGCCACATGTGCTGCTAAGTTTCCTGTGCGTGAGGCGTTTCCTAGATGGGGTGTGTGCAAATCCCTGTAGTCTGCTGATGGCCCACATTTTGTAAATGAATTATTTGAATAGATTGTTCTTTTATTTGGTAAAAAACATAGGTTTTTCTCTGCCCGAGAATAGCTCAAATACAAATTACTCTAAAGAAGGGATTGCTACATTGGCTACCCCTTGCTATATTTGCCCTGGGAAACCAGCCTGCCTCAGATCACTACCCAACTCCTCATGAGTTGGTGACTGGATGCAGCATGAGAGTACCTCGTGCTTCTCTCACAGGTGTAGCAAAAACATTAGGTGAGATGATGCATGATTATTTAACAAATATGACTGCTAGTGTTTAAGAAGATTGAGGAAGACAACCAACCAACTGATTTTATAGACTCACTTAAGAAGTCTAGTTTGTACCCAGGGGACCAAGTACTCACTGTTTCTTTTGTACTTGGAAGAAGCCCCGTTTTGAAGAACCATACCTAGAAGAGGATGTCACCCCTACTGCTGTGGAATTACAAGGAAGTAGAGCCTAGCTGCACTTTAATGACGTGAAGCTCTACAAAAGAGAGACCTCGACCTCTCTGACACCCGGTTGAACATTGAAAAATACGACATAAAAATTGCATGATACATTCTATGTTGCCTGATAGGTTGCACGCATTTTTGCATGATGTTTTTGTTTACATAGTCCGGACATAATGTGAATGTTGTATTTTTGGGAAATTCTAAAAACAGTCCTATTATTCGCAGAGTTTTTATAGCTATAATAATCCAGGTCCTGTTATAAAAAGTACACATTTGAAAAGTGACTACGGGTGAACACAGAAAATTCAAAATGTTTTTTTTCCAGTATATAAAACACACCATAACAAGGAAACCAGCTACTCCAAAAGAGATAATGTGGCATTAAAATACTATGCCAATACTTCTTACAGTGACATTTTGCCTTATGTGTTGTCTTTATTTTCTTATGCTCTTCACATTTCGCGAGATATTGTTTTATAATTCAAGGGAAATACCTGAGAATGAGACATCGCTTTGTATCCCTGAAAAATGCACGAGCAATATTTTTTCTGATATTTCCTAACAAATTGCTTGATCTAAATGAGATGTTGGGGAGGATGATGAAGGTAAAAATTCATATCTTGACAAGTTGTCTCATTTAAAGAATAACATGTGGTATCAACACATGAGAGAGGTGAGGAGGAGAATGTCAGAGCTGCTACGTATGTTCTCTCATCCCTTATTCCATGAACGCATTCAGAACATTAATTGCAAGGGAAATACCCACACATGATGTGAAGTGTCTCAGTCATCTAGCAGCATGCAAAACAAGGGGGCAATTCGAAGAAAGATTGGCAACCTTATGATGGCGAGAGAAGAAATTGTTTCCACATGAAGATGGTTACATAAAAATGCAGACGATGGAAAAAGACATATTTTGGTTGAGCAGAATGCTCATATATTCATCCCTGACTGGAGAGCAAGTAAGGATTGCTGAAGAAAAGAGGTTCAAATGTGCAGTTATATGGGATATACCAGGATTGCCTTGATGCTGGCTGAGACCTCAGCTATTGGTAATTGGACGAGTTGTTACCAGTACAGGGTGGAAAAAACAAATGCTAGCATGCAGTGCACACATATTGATAACAGCACCAGTATAAATAGTGCACATAGTGAATGATGAATGCCTAAATTCATGTACTAAGTATTCAAAATTATTGACATGGGTCAAAAATGAAGCAGGACCAGTATTCATACTACCAATGAAAAATGTGAAACTGTTTCAGAAATAAAGGCGTGATCCCAGTTGGGGAAAATAAGGGAAGCAATCAAATAATTGATGTACCAGGAATGGATGGAGGAACTGCCATGCTGATGGATCATTATTGGGCTTATGGATCCAAGGCCTACATGTAATTGCATAAAAAATGTGAAGGAACGAGTTTCTTGGTGATCATAGATGTTCCTGCATTGATGATTTCTCATAGTGATTTCCATATTGACAGCTTCCCAAAAATGGATGCACATCTGAGAAAGAAATCACCACTCGGCCTTGTTCGACGAAAGGGGGAGAACTATTTTTCAGCAAAGTTTATAGAAGCTTATCACAACGTTCCAGATGAGCATACATTGTTCAGTAGAATGGCAATGATATTTACAGCCATATTCGTGCCAGGAATTCAGGCTTCAGAAAATGCCAAGTGGTTACAGATCACTAGCTGGGAGCTACTACAAATGATCAACATCAGAATAAAAGGTTTCAATGTGATCAGAGAAGTACTGAGGGCCATCAGGCTCATGACCCTCCAGAACAGGTGTGTCAGCAATGGAAGGAGGCATGTGCGCCAACATTGAGCCTTCTTGCTGTACATTCAAACCTGCCCATGATGGAGAAAATGGAAAACTGACAGAAAAAATAACTATGCTGTCAACCCTGCATGCAAAGATGGTGGAAGAAGTAGACAAGACCGAGGATGAAGATTGGTTTTCGTCCCTGTATTCATGGGTTCCAACTTGGTTGTGGAAGTCCTTCAAACTACTTGAAGCAATACTAGTGTTAGTGTTGCTGGGATTCTGCTTTATAAGAATATTGATAGAACAAGAAGATAGCAAAGAAAGCAATTGGGATGAAGATAATGATTGATGTGAATGCTATGACTGATGAGCACACACAGCCCGAAAACATCACCCGTGAGCACCTGAAAGAAAGTAATTAGGCACCCACAGGAACAAAGTTCAGTTACCCTAAGGATCAATAGAACTATTTAGGGTGTTGGGTGTTCTGTCAACCAACTGGGGAGTGCTGTCATGTGACCTGGAGTGTCGATATACACATAAAGAATGCAGGTGACCTGAGGTGAGTGACTAAGATATGGATTTGAAAAGAAATCATTCTGTGGACGAAGAATGAAAGGAATTGAGGAAAAGGGGGTGGTTGAGGACTCAACCAGAGGGGGGAATATAGAGCAGCAGACATGCATGTCACTGATCGACCCCACGCCCCCACCTCCCACCTATTGGATGAATAACCAGAAGACACTCTACATGACACCTGGTATAATTCCAATACCACATCCAGTGTATGAGAAATGTTATGCAATCAGACACCCTATTGAATGTACCCTCGAACTGAAGTTGTAGCAGGAAATTTGCAGACACCACTCAATATCGAGGAGCTGTAAAGAGAATCTGACAGGTGCAAAGTGATGTCATAAGGAGAAAATACAATGACACACTGAAACGATGTAAGAATACTTAAAGAACAAAGGGCTAATTGAAGAAACAAGAGTAAGCATACATACAAGTGAGAAGAAAACATATATACAAAAAAGGTAAGTAACCAGGTGAGTAGTGAATGTAGTGAATGTGGAATAGAAGCTTTGTGTAGTAGAAAATATACCACAGGTAAAGTGGCCATGTTGCAAAGATGAACACCAGCTCTCAATGATAGTAAGCCAAGAGTTTGAAGGAAAGAGATCAGGGCTGCAAAGCTGACAGAGACTGGAAATATAAATTCATGCATGAACAAAGAATATCTGTTGGCCACAGATCAAGGATGCCACAGTGAGTAGCTACTGAAGGGTACAAGAGGAGTTAACGAGAATAAGCAATGTATGCAGGACATATTTCTCTAAGATTACGTAAATGAGTAAATGAGCGAACATTTGTGAATGCCAAGTACTGACACTTGAAGATGCAGAAAAGCATATGTGAGATGGAACAACCAAGTCTCTAGAGGCCAAAGAGGATAATGACACTTGACATAATTGAATCAAATAAGCACTAAATGAAAGTAGATTGTCACCTCACACGTGCTGAAAGACCACAAAACAAGGCCTATGCATGAGCTTCAG
Source organism: Ambystoma mexicanum (assembly GCF_040938575.1). Lineage (NCBI taxonomy): Eukaryota > Metazoa > Chordata > Amphibia > Caudata > Ambystomatidae > Ambystoma > Ambystoma mexicanum. The sequence goes on from NC_090932.1 coordinate 1,432,885,022, forward strand.
GTGAAGATGTACCTTAACTCCCTTAAAGTCCGAGAGAAGAGAACATCCAGCAAGGTCAAGTACAAAGGAGAAATCTTGGCTGAAGGCTTGGCTAATGAGAGATGTTAGACTAATGGGGTAAGTGGGCAGTAGTCTGATGTTGTTTTCTGTGTTTTGATTTGCTTATGTCCTGCTAAGGAGCCGAGTGTCCAAGTTTGGGAGAGAATGCCAACCAATCAAAAGGCCTATATGATGGAGGCCCATACACAGTTGCACAAGCCTATCCGCTGCTATTATGCTGCTATAATCTGTTTTATACGTAATTTGAGTGAAATGTAAGTCATAGCTACCAGACAAGGGGCAGCCAATGATGTTGCTAAGACTTACAGAACCTATAAGTAGATATGTTCCCTTAAACAATCCCTCCATCTGATATGTTTTATTATTTCCCACATAGGATGTCATAACTGACGCACATTGAGGTATTCATCCTTTCTTTGCCTGAAATGTAACTTAGAGTGTGTGGACTACAACCTGTTGTTCACCAGGTTTTCCTACTTTATTCAATTGATAACAAAGTAGTATTTTGCCATATTCTTTTGAGTCTGTCCGGTTATTTGGGTCCAAGATTATTTGTTTTGGTAATTACATTCTGCATATAGATATGCCCAAAAAGTGCTACTGCACACAAGTATGACTCCAACCAAGCAATCCCTGCATCCAGGGTTTGACTCCCTTCCCATGGATTAATTCAGGAAGACAGTTGAAAGAGTTCTGTTCCAACAATATTCTATTCAGTTCAACGAAAAATGTCTCTTTCATCCAGCACTTCCCTCAGATTCCCAAAGTAAATGTCTCTTCCATAGATACTTGTTCAAAACCAAAGCAACTGTTTCTCTTATGAAATATTCTACTCAAGATGTCAAAATGATTACTCAGGAGGATGCAACCATAGTCTTTTCCATAGAATACGTTTCGCAAAAGGTTAATACAATGGTTTCTTTCATCTTTCGTTTTTCTTAGGTGGTCAAAATAAGTGTTTTCCTCATAGAATACGTTTGTCAGTAAATGTTTTCTTTCAACAAGATTGTTTATTTCCTGGTTTACTTGCATGCCAGGAATAGTTTACACTATGCACAACTGCTACTTTCCTGGTTCACTCGCCTCCCAAGAATAGTTTCTACTTCACACCACTGTTACTGTTTCTGCCTCTCTCGTTCCCTGCTTGTGGCAATTTTTGTTCCAGGTTTCTCTACATTGATATCCCATAGGAGAAGAATTGCACAATATTTGCCCAGTTCTTCACTTGTAGCAATGGGGGTTCCAGGTTTCCCCAAAGTGATATCTCAAATGAGGAGAAATGCATCCTTTTTGCCTTTCTTTCTCTTCGTCAAAGACTTTTGGCTTGTGGCAATGCGGGTTACAGGTTTCCCCAAACTGGCATCCCATGTAAGGAGAATTATAACCTTTATTGCCCTTCTAGCTCTTCTTCAAAAGGCTCTTGGCTGATGGCAATGTGGGTTACAGGTTTCCCCAAACTGACACCCCACGTGAGGAATATTTTACCCTTTTTGCCTTTCTTTCTCTTCTTCAAAGTCTCTTGACTGGAGGCAATGCAGGTTTCAGGTTTCCCCAAACTGACATCTCATGTGAAAGGAATTGTACACTTATTGACCTTCTGTTCTATGGAGTCAGTGTTTAAATTGCCAGCTCAAGTGTCCTTTAACTTTATAAATGTCCCAGGGCCCCCAACTCCTTTTGGCTGACTCACCGGTTTAATGTGTATTAAAAACGAAGAACATTTGTCAGATTGGTTTCTTGGCTCACCCACAGTCTGACTTGGTTCCTGCGTTGGTCTCTCACGCCTCTGTCAATGGAACCCTTGCTGTTCCGCAAGACCGCATTTCACCAGCTCTTGCAGCCACGACTTTCTCCGGAGTTCTCCTTCTCAGGTACGCGATGCCTCCAGGTGGGTGCCTGTGAACGTCCTCCTTCAGCATGGCTCACTGCTGAGACTTTGCATTGGAGCTTGTGTCATGCTTTGCATCCTCCGTGGCTTCCTGCTCCTTCTCCTTTGTCTGTACCGCGACCACCTCCTCTCCTGCTACATCACCACAATGCATAGCCAGACACGCCATTTTTAAATCTCCTGCATGGCTGATTTATTTAAGAACTAGTCTACATCTTTGACTTAAGGTTGATCCTATTGCCCATTGACTCTTCACTCCTCCTCTTTGTCTCAGTACCATAGGTATTATGAAAATTGAAGTCCATATTATTTGTATGCTTTCCAAAGCTATTTTGTTTCAAATGTTTGTTGGAATTGAGCATGTCAGAAACAGGAGTAGTGTGAACCATATGTATAGAGGTATTGTGTTCAGCACTTTTACGCAGGACAGAACCATTATAATCAAGGGATGTTAAATGTGACCCATGTGTTTCTGAAGTATAAAGCTTATTCCGTTTATGGGGTCTTTCATAGGATGTTCTTTGGGTTTTAACATGGGAGGGACTTGCACAGCGACAACACGCTATCAAGTATTTCGAGATTACAGGAACTTCATCTTCACAGAAAGGAGAATACCCCGTCCCTGCCGAGGGAGTCACCACTTCTCGCCGGGAGGCATCTCCTCCCATGTGAGCACCCCTCAGAATAACATGCTTTAAGGTCAGGATCAGGTAGCGAATGCCTTCCCCATGCCACATGGGAGGAGACTTTAGGATGGGGATCAGGGATAACCCAGCAGGATTCAACATAGTACAGATGACTGGAACTGCAGATTAGAAACTAAGGACCGGACTGAAATATAGACCAGAAACAACAAAAAACAGGACCAAATCTCTGGACTAGGATACCAAGGACTGAACTGAAGACTGGTTACAAGGACTTCAAGGAACTGTAACCCTGGATGGGAATAACAAGGGCATGACTGCAGACAAATAAGGGCACTCAGGACTGGAATCTACAAAGCTAAACCCAGATAACACAGACTATGGGCACAGCACATGGAACTGCAGGCAGGGAACAAAGTAATTGGTGGTAGGGAGCAAGGGGCTGCAGCCAGGGAACTGAGGACTGCAAATAGGGGGGCAGTGCTGCAAGGCAGGGAGCACAGGGCACTGGAAAAGGAGCAGTTTCTGGAAACAACAGGACACACCAGAAATCCAAGTATCAAAGCACAAGGGACTGGGAGGGAACTCAATCCAAGAGCCCTGTGCTCCTGCAGGCAGCTGCTTAAATACTGACCTGCCCTGTGCTGAACCAGGCTCATTAGCAGCACATGGAGCGCCACACCTGAAGGTAATCTGCCTCCTCCCTCTCTGGTCCTATGAAAATGAAAGCAGCACTGTTCTCTAAGACTTCTGGTGATTGTAGTTTTAAGACTGCTGCATAGGAATAAACAGGGAATGAGAACTGCCAAAAACCCTAGATGTCGACTGCCATATCTGAAAGTAAACCCACCCAAGACTGAATTCTTCCTCATCCGTCTGCCCACTAAAAAACTACTTAGCTGAATGATATGATCTGCAACTCTCAGACTCAGCAAAATCCTTAGGCTACACCATTGACAGCTAACTGTTCTTCCAGAAACACACAGCAAAGAAGGCCCAAATAGCCTGGCTCAGAATCACTACCCTTTGAAAATTCAAACCCTTTGGGCCTCATCACGAGTTGGGCGGTAACGGTTATTGCCCTTTCCCCATTGGGCCCATTCAGGAATTCCTTATTCCCCATTGGGCCCAATGGGGAAAATTTGCGCTATTACCGCTATCCCTCCACAGTTCTTCAATTTCGCAAATCTCTCAAAACATGGCTGTTACAACCACTCCTGGCCAAGGACGAATTCCTATGGACGCACATACCGACGCACAGACCTCACAGTAATGCACTACTGTTAAAAGATGCCAGCCCGAAGGCCTGCAACCCACACTTAGCTAAGTCTGTGCTTTAAACAATAAAAATAAAATATAGAAATATACAACATTATGAATAGGTATTGTCCAGGGAGGATTATGGTAATGAAGCAGAACCAAATAGTCTGCAATGGGTGCCAATTGGTGTTCCAGTGGCACAGTTGTGACACAAAGCTACAATCATGATATTTTGCTTGACATATTTCTATACTGATTTATAAGCTTAGTATTTAACTAGCAAAAAGTACCCGTACTTCGCACAGGTTCTGTAGACCGATGTGATAACACTCATTAATTATTGATAATCCATGATCCTGTAGGTGCCTGTTGTAAGTCGCTGAAGACACTCTAACTCTTATCTATCGGCCTTCCAGGTTATTGACTTACAGCCCATGACTGACTGAATTCCCTATATTGTAAAATGACATACCTCAATAAACTCCATATATCGACCTCCAAATGATGAAAAGCAAACACAGCTATGCCTGACATGTGACTGACTGTGCTGATCGGACATAAAACCTTGCAATTGCCTAACTTCAACTTTACTAATGTTATCATATTGAAAAAGATGAAAGGCTCAGTTTGCTCCATTTTCTACCTAGCTTTCTGTAAAAGCCACTTAAATACACTTCTCCTTGATGCCAGAACACATTTAGTCTGAAGGTAAGTATCAATGCAAATGTATTTGTGTTTCCACAGGTTTAAATCTAATCCCACCTGGGTTTTAAACAGGTTTTTGAAAGATCTCCTGGCTAATGAACTGCCCAAATCCCCATTTATCCTGCTGCTGACAAAGGACTTAGTTGTGAATGTGACAGGTTTTAATGCAAACACACCTTTTGCTATTAAAAGGGTTCCAAGAGCACATGTTTCCATGATTAACATTACTGTTACCTCTGAGTGTATTTTTGCAGAACATGTATTTATGTTTCAAGCCGTTGGGCCTCATTACAAGTTTGCCGGTCCGGTAACAAGGGTGCTGGTAAGCTATCAACACCGTTGTTACCGGACCAGCAAAGTATGAGTTCTGCTCACAGGTGCCTTTCCGTCCACCAGGTCTGACCGGTCAGGCAGACCAGCACCTGCGAGCAGACCTCGACGGATGCACCGGAACTATTCATGAATGGGGCCGGTGCATCCGGCCTCCCCATTCCCATTGAGCCCAATGGGACTCAAATGGGAATGGGGAGTTATAATTACTGGCACCCGGCAATGGGTATTTACCGGGTCCATCGGGGTGGTAATGCCCGGGTAAGTCCCTATTGCCGGGTGCCGGTAAAGTCATGACTCCGACGGCAGCCGTGCAGTATTTACCAGCACGGCTACAGCCAAGGTCATAATGACCATTCTGGGCCTGTAGACAAACTGGGCATTTTTGACTTCAAAACTTTCAGTGCTGTAGGAAGTACAGGTTGTCCAGTTAACTGGGCTTTTTTCCCAAAGCAATCTGGGTTTATCCCTACTACCACCTGTAACTTAACTAGGCAACTGCAGCTGAGGGAAGGTGCTGGAAAGGAGTCGTTTAAATGCAAATAATACCAGAGGTGTCCAGCAACTGCTTAAGAGGGACCCAATCATCAAAGGTTTGCAGGTATTTAGTTATTTTGTATGTATTTTTTGTATTTGTTTAACAGTCCTCTGGGTATCACAGAGTTTGTACAGAGTTAGAGAGATAAAGCAGATTCAGGATAATAATGTCGGGAGTAGGGACAGAGTAGTCATATTTCATGAACTACCAGGTTTTCAACAGTTTTCTGAATGACTGATAGGAGCGCTCATTCCTAATGTTCGGTGGTAGAGAGTTCCAGAGTGTGGGTGCAGAGACACATAAGCTTGCACCGCCTACCCTTTTTCTTTTGAATCTTAGGGTGAACAAAGCAAGGCAGGAGGTGGATCGTAGAGGTTGCATGAATGATTTAAAGGAGGTACTATTGATGAGATAAAGGAGGGCCTCTTTGTAAACACAGCGGTGTGCGATAAGGGTTTTAAATTCTATGCAGGCTTGGATGGTGAGCCAGTGTATGTCACGTTTGATTACTGAGATGTGCTCTGAGTGTCTAAGGCCCAGAGCTGTTCAAATGGCTTTATTTTGTAGAGGTTAGAATGTGGCGATGTTTTTGGTGGGTGTGCCTAGGAGCAGAACATTGCAGTAGTCAAGTTTGCTGATAATGATGGCTCTAGTGATAGTAAGGCAGTTGGAGGGAGGAAGTGTCTGCTCAGGGAGGTACGTTTGGAGGTGTAGGCTGTCGATGACGACAGGCCATTGATGTGTTTAGTCATGGGGAGATCAGCATCAAGGTGAACACCAAGGGTTTTAACCTGTTTCAAGACAGGAATGTTGGAGCAGTCGATTGTAAATGAGGCAAATTACAGGTTCAGGCATTTTAGTCGAAATGGGGACCCCACAATGAGCAGCTCAGTTTTGTCATTGTTGAGACAGACTTTATGAGTGGCACCCCAGTTCTGGACAATGCTGCATGTCTTGTCATGGACTGAGACTCTAGTGAGTCGTTTGCTGTGATTGGGAGGAGCATCTGAGTATGGTCCACAACGTTTGTGCAGAGGGTGTCTTGATGGTCAAAGAGGTGCTTAGTGTATGTGTTGTAGACGGTAGGTGAGATGCAGGAGCCTTAAGGGACTGCAAGAGCGGCAGCGGTGGGATCGACAGCAGTGTCTCGATGAATAGTCCAGAGGAACGATCGCTGAGAAAGGATTTGATCCAGGATACGGCATCAGCAGAGAACTCAAAGTGAATGGACAGATGTTGGCAAAGCATATCATTGTCAGCCAGGTTGAAAGCAGCAGATAGGTCAAGAAGGAGGAGGATGGGGAGATCGTCAGAGTCACAAATACTGTCTAGGTGTATTTTGTGGTCTAGCAGTACCATTCTGGTGCTGTGATTGGGTCGGAAGCAAGATTGTCTGGGACCTAGCAGTTGGTGTTGTTCTTGGAAGAGTTGCATTTGGGAGTAGGCCAGCCGATCCAACATTTTGAGGAGCAAAGGCACATTCGTGATGGGGCGGTAGTTAGTGGAAAGGTAAGGGTAGAGGAAGGGTTTTTTAAAGCAGTGGGATGAACTAGGCTGCTTTTAGGCAGGAGGGGATGGAATTGGTGGCAAATGAAGCATTTCTGAAGTCAGTAATGGTGGGAGTCAGGGTAGTGGCACAAAGCTTGACAAGGTGGACTGGGCAGGTGTCTCCCTTACAATTGGATGGTTTTAGCATACAGACAGTATTAAGTACGTCTGACTGGGAGACTTAGGAGAAGCTGAAAGGGGGAGCTGAAGGAGATGTGGGATAAGGTGAGGAAGTCAACTCATGCAACCCTGGCAGCTTAGCTGTGAGTTGAGATTTTTTGACAGAGATTTTGTCCTTCAGTGAATCCATTTTGTTAGCAAGGGCAGTTTGGATGGTCATGCACCACTCTTTGTCTGAGGAGAGGTGGGAATGGTAGGGATAGGGTTTTTCAGCTCTTTGATTATGGAGAAATGTGTTTGGGAATTGGAACTAGCATTGCTGATTCTTGTATTACAGGAATTGTCTTTGGACATAATGAGAGGGGTTTTGTAAGTGTGGCACAATGAGTGCTCAGGGAGCAACATCAGGGCTGTATCCTCAGCAGGGGACCTGCACACTGAAGGCCTGCCTGTCTTAAGTGTCTTCAGGATCACCCACTTATCCCTAGCACATGACTAGTAAAACATGGACATTTCTGTCCAAGGGACCCAATGTGCTGATATTTTGGCCCAGTGGCGGTTACATCGTCGGCTTTCAACCTGAACGATTCCTTCCTCACTCCTCTTTGCTGTGAGTTGGACTGTGGCATGAATTGCTGTATAGAACACAAACATTGTTTACTTTATATCTAGGGCCAAACATAACACATTACATTTCATATTTCTGTCCATCAGAATCCCTTGCGTTTTGTTACCAACAACATTCAAACCTCACATGTTGTAGCCCTGGAGTAGGCCACCTTCCAAGACAGCATGGCAGCTCAAGCATTATTATTTGGGTATTAACCTGTGGTACCATTAATAGATACAACAGGTATTTTTAAACAATATTTGATTGAATGTGATTCTCTCTAGTAAATGATACATGGTTAGAATGATACTTTATACTTAAATGTCATGTAATTAACTGAAACCAAAGGCTTTGTAGATTCACTGGGCAGGCAGGCACACTTAACATAGCATCTAATCTAAAGCACATACATTTAGGGCATAAAAGACAGAAATATGCCTGGTACCAACTCTCTTGAAGTTACAACCAAATATATTTGTATTTTCTGCATTATGAAAGGGTGGAAAAGTCAACTGACATGGAGCCGGCATTTCGCTGCCTCCACAGCGTAATCATGGGTCAAGTAATTAATGAGCAACAGACAGAAAAAAGCAAGAAAGAAATTCACATTGATGCTTTCCCAAGAAAAATGTGCTATGCGTGTAGGCTTTAATAAAAGAAAAATGTGAAATAAATGTGCTTCTGCATGTGTGATGATGTGTTTATAAGTAAAATGACAATGGAAACACGACTTCCAAATTTAGAAATTGTTTTGTAGATTGCACCATATCTTTTGATAGGTTAACATTTTGTCAACAGTGTGAATTGCACATTTTTCATGAGACATACTATATCTATCATGTTGCAATTTAAACAATGATTTTAAAATGACCCAAAATTTGCATGCCAGGGAGAAAGAACCAATAAGGTAAGCTCTTTTGTAAAGTCAGAATAACCAGGCCCCATTATATATAACACATATATCGATAGAACAATGTTAGCAGCACATCTGTGTGCACTTAAGACAAATGCCCTGTTTCTAAATTTAAAAAACAAATGTACCTGCCAATTTCTAGTAAAGTATCTGTGACTATTGTCTAGAATATTCATTCATGTTTGTTTTGAATGTTTGGATGTTAGTGTGATTATGAAAAGTTAGTTGGATATTCTATTTTGAATGGAAACATTAGTGAGATAATAGCAGGCAGGTTGTGCTTTCATTTCTGTATTCATTTGAATGATTGTGGGTGACTTCCCTAGCATTGTAAGCTATTGAACCACCTTTAAATCCTTGATGTACTACTTAAGAAAAAATATGACATGTTTAAATTAAAACATCCTGTTTTCGGTCCCAGACTAGTCCTCAAAGTGAACCACTAACGAGACCATATATATATTCCATTACATACATATTTTAAGCCTACATTTCTACCGGACTTACCAGAGCATTCTCCCAGACCACTCACACACCCAACACTACTCTAGTACGATGTTATAATACTCCGGAACTAGCATGGAAAAACCGTGCATATATTATCTCAACACAAACTCTTTTCTCTAAAGGAGAGTTAATATGTAATGGATGAAAACACCCCCATAGTAATACAAGCATTTCACCCTGCTTAGCCCTGCCTAGCTCCCCTGCATCTGGAAAATCATTTCCTGGCTTTCTTGCTTTTGCTTTTTTTTTTTTTCTTCTCTCTTCTTCTCATATGTCTAAGATCTGGTTACCCCAGCAGGGGACACAATATGAGTCTGACAAGGATTCAGAGATTTAAAACTACTACATCTGTGATTCTGAAAAAAAGCATAGTAACATAACATACACAATTAGGACCTGTGGGTTACACAAAAATCTCTACAGCTGGTGCATTACCCCACTGAGATACCTTCCTGAATTTTTTAATGTGCTAAACTATCTGGATTCTCAAAATCTAGGAGGAATCCCGGTTTTGCACTTATTGAGCTAATAACTAAGTGATGTCTCCATCTATTTCCGGGGAGTAGATTCAAACATATAACAAATTAGATAGAGAGCAAGTCTTGACAATTCAAGGTACTAAGAGATTATAAGCTAATCAATCAGCATTATTAAAATCAATGTATAATATTACGAAAAAACAAGTGTGATAACTGTAAAACATACATCTAATAAAATAATAACAAAGGACTGGTGATAATACGAAGTATTGCAAGAGTCTGCAAAGGTGAAATCAATGTTATAGAGACACAAAGTTGTCAGTTTTATCAACACGTAGTAGATTTCTGGTTCATAAAACTAGGAGCTCAGAGTTCAAATTGATGTTGTGTACTCAATTTGTCTTCTGCCTGTGTATTAGTCCACAGGTTATCGTCTCGACATGTTTCTGTTCTTTTCTAACAAATTGCGAGCATTCTTCAGGAGGTTTCACCCAATTCACTTTCTATTGCTGTGCTTGCAAGGAACACTTGGCTTTTATGAGTGTTATAAATTCTCTTGATCTGCTAATATAAAAACAATTGAAATAGTGTAAGCTATTAGTGCTTATATTATATTTCAGTTCATGAGTAGAACAATGAACCTGAGTAAACTGATCTTATTTATGCTGATTGATTAACGTATAATCTCTTATTACCTTGAACTGTCAAGACTTGGTCTCTATCTCATTTGATATATGTCTAAACTATCTGGATAATGTGCACAGATGCCCATGATTCCATTTCCCCTTGCAAACCCTGCAATCCAGACTCACCAACACCCCTCCCTTTTCCCTTACATTTCTCTCTCTTCGTGCAGCCTTTAAAGTTATTTTGCATATGTTTCTTTTTACCAAGGATCACCCCAAAGCTTGTCAAACTTCTTCCAAATGTTTGTGAAGATGTATGGCTCGCAAGGAGTATTCAGGTAGATTAACGTTGCAAGAACAATGCACAGGATCTCTCAAACATACCCAAATCACACTAGGAAAATAAATGGGCCCCACGAATATTTGAGAATGTTAACCAAAGCCTACTCTTGAAAACCAAACCTTAACAAATATTTGGGAAACAGAAAGCTGGGTAGATATGTGTTTTAAGTGTCTAAATTGCAGACTGAGCTCAAACCCTAGTTTCACCACTTACCGAAAGTGTGTGATCCTGGGCAAATCATTTAATCTTCATGGTCTGCCAAGATTGATAGTCCCTAGAAGGGATTCACTTATCAGCTTCCATTTTTAATTAAAACCTTACTTGCGTTTTCTACACTGTTGTTCCATTTATAACAGTGACCATTCATATATTGTATAACACAAAGTTATCTGTCTCTTGGCTTATTCATGACGCCTACTTGAAATGTAAATTTCCATGACACCCTCGAGTATCAAACCCTGTTCACACCGCTTGCAATGGCTTTTTCTGTGAAACTATGTCTGATTATGTCAATAGATATGTAAATTAAGTGGCCACGAATAAGCTGTATGGAACTGTGTGTACCTGAGCCTGCTCTTATTGCACCAGTGCATGCAAACTGCCCTGCAAAACCAGCTTGTAAAGATGGCCACCCAATGTATAAGATAAATGTGGTTCTGAAAGAGCTTCCCTCACTAGAGCTGCAGACGGTATCGAAGGAGTCCCTTCTCCAGCCGTAGAAAAGCTTTTAGGATTCCCATGTTGCTTCTGAACACATTCTGAACTCCTCCCGCAGGGATATTGGCACAACATGTGTCAGTCGCAATCTGTTTCATCGTATTCTTGGATTAACAACCCTAAATCTGTTCCAAGGATCAAAAATATGTTCTTCGGGGATTATCTGCCAAGATGTAAATATTTTTCAGCGTGGTACTAACCAACAGAAATATGTATCCCTTCTTATTCCGAAACGACAATCAACATTGAGGTGTGGGTGGAACTGAGGGGCGTCTGCCAAATGCTCCCTTTTAGGCATTGCCTTATCATAGTGGCATATTGAAAACGCTCTCCATAATTAATATTGCATGTGCTAGGCACTCATGATAGCTGCACTTTATAGTACCATCGGCACTTGCCTCGGTGCCTCATGTAAAATATCAGCTGCAAGGAAAGCAGTTCCTGATTGTGCCTTATTGGCTCAGGTTGATACCGACCATGATCGAACCAGAAGGCAAATGGAGTCAATCGATCAATAAAATAAAGCTTTTACATGAAGTGCACAGGTTTCTGTAAAACAATAAATCATAATAACTATAATAACATCAAGTGATAAGAAAATGATAACAATGATAATATCAGGCGTTGTGCGCACTACTGCATGCCGGATTCCTCCAGCTTTTGAGCACTGTACCAATAACTTATGATAAACTAGTGTTGTGGTATTCAGTTTGTGGACCTCAAAATTAAATGTATTCACCATAGTATTATAACTCAAGAACAGGGTATGCATCCAAAGGCACATTGTGAAAATAAAGTACATTATGCAAGCGGAAATTCCGAAAGAGCTAGATTGAGAACGTAAACAGCCTAAACACACCTCCACATGAAATCTTCAGGTTGAAATGAAGGTAGCCCTAAATCTGGCGGATCATCCATGGACGGACGAGAACTTTCCCCGTGTATCCCAGAAAAGGTTCTTCTTCGCATTGCCTTTGAAGCATCTTCTTGGCCATCATCACCCGTCTAAGGATCCACACTCTGTTGCCTGCTGACAGATGTGGCAAACCGGACTCATCAGAGCGAACCTCAGAGGAATCTCTGCATCCAGCACCTCCTCCACAGTCCTCACCACATTCTTCCCCAACGGCTGCTTGTGTGCATGTATGTGGCTGGCTTTATACATCACACGCCCACATGTGAAGCCGCAGGGATTGTAGGTTCTTTCTACTTCACCTCGCTCGCCTTACTGTAACTACACGGGCTACAATTGTAAATTATGCACCATGTTGTAACCTATGTACCTGCTGAATATTGTGCATGTACTTGTTTTTACCATGTACATGTTTAACAATGTTGTATCTATCCTCTATGTAACGTATGCACTCCTTAAGAAATGCACCCAGATGCCCCAGGGCCAGGTGCACAATACAAATAAAAATGTCACTGTGCAGCCAGGGGGTACAAAAATAAGGTACTATGATATGGATACAATTAGAATGACAGACTATTAAGGGTACTACTGGAAGGGCCTGAGCTGATGGGAGGGCACACAGACGGCTAGAGGTATGGGATGCAGGTTATGATGGAGAAGTGCACCCATTCTTAATTAATTGGATCTTCACACAATCCCAGAAGATATGATCCACAACTCCATCTCATGGATACACCCCCAATTTAGTGTCTTAATCTGGCATGTTCTAAGCAATGTAAACCTGACACCTCCACAGACCATAGCACATGTCTATCCATCCAAGTCGTGACCCGGGGTCACAGAACAGCACATGAGCAAACATGGCTCCTGCCGGCATTGTCCGCTGAAGACTCCATATGCAAAGGACACTAGATGCGGCAGTTTGTAGCATTGTCTCAGGGACACCAGCTAATGACTTCTGTCTACCTCCATCATCGCCCCACTGAAGCATCCATCTAGTATGCCTCTGAGTATCGTATATTCAGTATACGTTCAGCCTTTAAGATCCTGCAGAGACTGGACTCAGGAATGTCATCCATATTCTGCTGTCCATCATATGCCCAATGAATCACATTCTAGTCAGTTTCCATTTATTCTCCTCTGTAATTGAAGGGTAGAACTAAACTGAGGCCTTTCTGAACAAGTAATAATTAACTTGGAAGTCATTTTCTTTGGGCAATAGCAGAGAATTTCTGTTGGGATGGATTACGTCTTATATGAACCTATACTCATCCACATCAGTTCCAGGCAATCCAATGGACCAGCTTCTGATGCCTCTGATTTTGCTCATTCATCACTTTCTGCAGTGATTCAGCTGATTGTATAACGTACAGAAAACATGAGATGATATTGCCCAGCCGCTCCCCCACTGCCCGCTTCTCTGTATTATGGTCTCCTTCTGTGTCCATAGTTTTTCCTTTCCAGGGGACTTGATTGCGTTATAACATATTACTTTAGAAGTTGATTTGGGCTAATGGTTGCTCCCTGTTGGACTCTGGAGCATGCGCATGAAGTAGGACTGAAAAGTGCTGTCTTGCAGGAATTGATGCCAAGGTCTTTTAGACCTATGTGACTGCATCTGCATGAACTGGTTATGCATGGCACTGCCAAAGGATTGCTAAGAGAGCATGGACGATGACACAGTGGGAGGGGTGCATATGCCCCTGGGTGGGAAGCATGTGGGGAGGTCTTGTCATTTGATGCATTAACTGTAAGCTGATATTAAAGAAGGACTAAATATTAATGAAGGGATATTTTGTTTTTGAGGCAGGTGGGATATTTCTGGCAGAAGACCTAGTGAGGGTTTCCAGAATGTTCTCCGGTTTCGAATCCGCCAGGTGACCACTGACCTATGAAGATAAGGGGTCTCAGGGCAGGTTAGGTTAGAACAGTCAGTTCCAGATAGATATAGGATGCTGTGATCTTGTCTTAAAAGCCAACAATAAAGCTGTCTCTGTCATGACATTGATGTGTGATCCAGAAGAAAGGTTCAGACCAGGCCACTTCTGATCAGTCCTCAGACTTGACAATATTTCACCCATGTTCACTTACGTAATTCTGTCTGCGTCGTTTCAATCCAAATTCTGAGATATTCCACTTTACCCGGTCACCATTTACATCCCCAGTCTTTCAGCAAGTGGCACAGACAGGACAGAGCCCCTGGCAACATTAGATATGTTTCTCTCACATTCCACACGACAACAGGAGTTGTCAGCGCAATGCCACAGTTCCTGCTTACCATGTCCATAACAAACCCTTCTTAATTCAGATGTGCCCGTAGTCTCTATACAGAAGCTGGCTCTGCACTAATCCCTCCTTCTCGAGCGGTTTCCTATGGTCTCTGCAGAGAGATGCAGGCTCTACACCAACCTCTCCTCCTGGTCTACCACAGAGTTTAGATGCACTTTCAGAGACCAGCTCGGCACCACTCCCATCGCATTCTCCATCCCAGACTCTTCTAGTCTCCCTTCATTCATATGTAGGCTTTGCCATGCACATCCTCTGTCTTAATCGGAGTTTCTATGGTGTCTGTACACAGGTGCCTGGTCTGCAACACTCCCTCTTTCTTGTCTACTGCCGAGTTCCTGTGCATCATTGGTAGAGATATTAACAGAAGATGCAGGTTTTGATTCCTTTTTTTAACTACTTGAAAAAACGATGCTAGAATGGAAGCATATGGGATTAGCTTCCGAAGCCCTGCTGACCGTCAGATGGTGCAGTGTGAAATTATTCGTAAATAGAAAGCCGCAGCACAGTCTGTTCTCATAATGAAAAAAAATCTAAACTTCATTGCTTCAAGAAACAGTATGCCTGGAATGTGGGTCTAGAAACTGTGGTCTTAACTAAAAGACCATAAAACTACTGGAAGCAAGGAACATATAACGGTTTGGAAATAGTACACATTTCCATATGAAAGATTTATTTAACCGAAAAAGGAAAAACACATTATTTTCAGGTGTTAGATCTTTCCATGTGCAATTCATGAAATAACTAAAACTGTGTTGTGCAGCATACACATGGCCACTATTATTATATATGTATGAATTCTATGGTCTAGCAAAACATGAGATAGGATTTATTTTAAATAGCAAAAGCTTAAAACTGCATCACTTCTAGAGACCCCCAAATATGGTGTACAAGACACAGTATGTTTTGCCGCCTCCTCTTCCTTTCTCATTCCTGACTTTCTGTCTGCTATTCAGGCATGGCACACTGCTACAGATCTCTGCCTTAATGCCAGTAAGACTGAGATCCTTCTCAATGAGCCCCAGCTCCCTCATTCCCTCCTACACTCTGGCTGCCCTCCATGGGCCCCCTCCCCTACCCTCCTGTGAGGTAAGAATCTTTGGTGTTATCTTCATCTCCTCTCTCTCCTCACATCATAGACCTTTCCAAGAACGCCCACTTTAAGCTGCTCCTCCTCAGAGGCATTCTTTCTCCCTTTACTCACCTTCCCCCAGAAACTCAATGTCTACCGAGCTCTGGTCCTCTCCATGCTGGACTACTGCAACAACCTCTTCCTCAACCTTCCCAACTCCTCCCTTTGCCCTCTTCAACTAATCCAGAAAAGGACTGCAAGACTTATTCTTGGCCACAAGCCCAATTACTGCATCTGTCAAGCCTTAAAATCTCTACACTAGCTCCCGGTCGCTGTGAGGATCAAGATCAAAGCCCTCTGCATCATCCACAAATCTTTCTGCGGCCTTGGACCCCTGCTACATCCAACTCTCTCTCCCTAAATACCTCCCTGCTAGAGCCCTTTAGTCTTCTATCTCCAACTCTCTGCAGATCAGACGCTTCTCCAGGCAGAGAGTGGGGGTAGATGTCTCTCCTCCAAAGCCTCCTTCTGGAATGGCCGATCTCCTTAAGTTTTGGAAACTTCTCAAGACCCTCCTTTTCTATACCTCATTTCGTCTCACCCTCCCCTGATAATGTGCCCCCTCTGCCTCTTGACTGGTCGCCTGGCTCCTTCAGATTTTTACAGGGCACCAGGACCTCCCCGACAAGTCTACCCCTGCAGTTGGTCTCCTCTGAACCCCCAACCTGCACTTGCCCTTCTGGGCTCCCTCCCCCACCTGGATGGGCTTGCACCCCCTGAGCCCTTCCAGCCCTGTTCCTCGCACTTAGCACATGGACCTTCTACCCATGCACTCTTGTCTCCACAGGCACTGTCCACCTGGCCTTCCCCGGCACTCTTTTGGATTCCCGGTGGCACCCCCCCCACTCCACTCCCCTCCCCTGCACTTCTTTTACTGCACTTGCACGATCCAGATGTCACAAGGTCTAGTAGGCCCATTTTTGTTTTGTCATTACTGCCCCCCCCTGTCTTGTTGTGCCTTGAAACACATGTGTATAGGCGCAATATAAAAAAAACAATAAATAAATAAGTAAATTAAAAATAAGTACATGATTTGGCCAGAATCATGCACTTTAAGTGGTGATATTGGGATTTGGGCCCAGTCTGCCATTTAAGCACTTTACCACATATTTTCTCAGCTATTATAAATGTAAACATTTGCTAAGATTTGGCTTTCAAGAGCTTAAATAATCATTTATTTTAAAGCAATGACCTGAAAAGTGCACCAACTACATAAGCAACCATCTGGACAATACAATGTTACAGAAACACGTCAAGCTAAATACAAATGATTATAGATTTATGTTCCCAATCCAGAATGGAAAATGATATGTAGCATCCTGACACATTATGTGAACCAAAAGAATGTTTTAAAATTGGATCCACATACAACATAATATGAGGTATTTGCTTCAGTCATTATGTCACAGGGCATGCAGCCTTATGCTCCCCTGCCATTTATTCACAACACATTTGCACCTCGTAAAGGACAGTAGCCCTTTCCAGGACATTGCCATGCCTTGGCCATCAGCCTCTAATCCCTCTTATTGTGCTGCTCTGACACCCGAGCAGACCTCCACGGTGCGGCTGGCCATCCCACAACTATCACACAAAAATGTATGAACTCCAAGCTAAGAAGGCTTTGCATAGTGGCAAATGGGCAGAGACACAAAGTTGGGACTCTTTTGCTGTCCTGGACAGACTGTGCGTGGGACGCGCAGTGCCTTAAATGGCACTACAAAATGAGCCAGGGCTCATTAAAGGGGAATGGCCTAATGGTGGGGGGGGGGTCACCTGCTGGCTCATTAGGCTATGTCCCTTTATGGCCCCGCCTCAATGGACTACAGGCTCCCCGCCAAGCAGCCTTTTATACAGATCAGCACCCTCTCCCCATTAGGGCAGAGGGTGCTGATCTCTGCATTTATTTTCTATAAGCTTGCTTGGCAGGGGACAACGCCTCGCCTTTTCAGCCTTAATGGTGGAGCTGCCCCTCGCCAGCTGGTGAGGGGCGGTGTCACCATTAAGGCTGAAAGGGTGAGGCTGCTGGAAGAGGAGGCCTTTTTCCTAACGAGTGAAACTCCCGCGAATGCGCAGGAGCTTCAGGATTTAGAAAACAAGGCATCTGCTTCCAGCAGCCGCACGTTTCTCTCCATAATGGTGGCACCGGCCCACAGGCATCTCTTGCTTGAAGGGATGCCTCGCAGGTGCGGCGCCACCACACGAGCGATATCTTAAAAAAAATCCTTGTCATATATTGGGCGGGGCTGGGGAGATTCGTGAGCTCCAGTAGGGCCCCTCCTCAAAAAGAGATTTCAGAGCCTGCCGGGGCTCGACCCCGGCTGGCTCCGGACCACTTAAAGCCCTGGGGACGCGTGCACAGCCCTTTGAATCGGGACAGACAGCAGAATCTGCGGGGCTGTTGGCCTCTCTAATAGGCTGCTGCAAGTGTCTGCATCTCCCAAAATCTATACAAAGGGCTCAAGTCGAGGGTACACGTCGGTGGACGGATGCCCCCTACTTTTTTCAGGAGTCCCCCCACTTTTTTCTGAGGGCATTTTGATATGCTAATTTCTGGTGACGCCAAATTCAATTGGCCTGTTATCGAATCCCCCCAATTTTTTTTTTTAGGACTTCAATCCGGTCTCTAAATATTCTAACTACTGGCACTGCAAACAAAGCCTCACGTACTTTAAACCAAAACCCCGTCGCCAAGCATCAAAAAACATACATTCCTTTGTGAAGCGGAATGTGCTATTGCAGTGGGCGTGTATGTTCTTTTTGGAAGCAGAAAGTCTGCATTATTTTCTAATGTACCTCGACTTTAGGACGCATGTTCTGCCCGCAGTGCTGCTACTTTCCGTGAAGCGCCCATAGCAGCGTGTGCAGTGAACCCGCATGCAAATGGGAACATCGCTTCCATTCTTCTTGTCCAATAAATGCAGAAACCTGATCAATGCAATCTAGCGGCAAATGGGCCACTGAAAGTGATTGATTCTAGTCGTTTGTCTTCCCTCGAGAAGGCGGGCTCCGGTGGCGGCGAGCCAGAGGAAATGGTTGTGAACCATTTGTTTAGCCTCTCATCCAGCAAGAGCCATGCAGGAAGGCTTTCCCAAGGCACCCGGGTGCAAAACTGCAAGCCTAGAAGCCCCAGTGGATGAAGTGAGTCTTTCCCCATCATGGCCAGCCTCTCTTCTCGACGTGTACATTGGTTCATTGCCTTTTTCACCTGGACTTCAGGGGGCTTGACGCAGCTTCTGGTTATGTTCAGAGGCGTAGCGAGGATTGTCTAACAAGTGGGGCCTGAAACTAATGTAGTTGGGCCCACCGCAGTGACATTAACATCTGCAAATGTTCACACAGGCGTGCTGAGTGGGCATTTACAGATCTTGGGTGGGCCATGGCCACTCAGGCCCTACCCTGTCTACGCTTCTGGTTAGGTTCGGATCGTCCCGAGGGTGAATCTGGAGAACAGCATTTAGAAGTTCACAGCTGGAAACCATTCAAGGCCACGTCACGGCACCGCCAATGAATTCAGCTAGAACCGCTCGGCAGCTCCCCCGTCTACATGCTTTGGTCCATCCGGTTCTAACTTCTTCCATCCCCAGATGTATTTTCGCTGAGTTTCTTGCCAAATAATTTCAGCCGAAAAAACTATCGAATTATTTTGTTTTAATATTTGGGGGGTCCCCCCAAGCCACCACTTACCTATTATCTAGTTCCTATTCCCCACAGCCCTAACCCTTATATCACCTTACCCACCCCTCCCCATATTTCTCGATGAGTTTTTTCAGCTGAAAGTTTTCAGCAAAAAACTCAGCGAAAAACATGCTGGCGGTGCAATGACGCTTTAGCGATCCTACCACCGGCACCAACCCCCCACTTCATGCCCCTCCTTCCCAGCAACACCACAGATATTATGGCTCCCCTGCACCCTGCCCACTCCAGGAATGGCTCCATCAGTGCATCTTGCCCACTGTCGATGAGACTTCCCTGTCACGCCCCCCTCCTGTTTCAAAAAGCAATCTTGGAATGGGAGGCCAGGGTAAAAGCTGTAAACCCTCCTAGCCACTAACCCAGCTAACTTATTCAGTACCCACAGGGCCCTCCCTGACACAGGGGCAGTCTTGCAATGGTGGGTGTAGGATGGCAGGCAGCAGTGATGAGGCAATAGTCAATTTATCCTAAAAAACAACAATGCAACCATCACATGTCCGAGATCACACTGTGTAAACATCATGGTACCTTCACAAAACTGACGTTTGGAAACACACACATCATTTCAACTTGTTATACATGTGTGTATTCTTTGGTCCCAAGTGGATACGGATTTGTGTTGATTTAAAAAAAAATAAAAACTTAAATGTCGTTTCTCTTGTCACCGGAGGCCAATGAGGTATTTAAAGCACCAGTGCATGTGAAAAACAAGAAGACAATATAACAGGACAAAATAAAACGGTTCACTTTAAAGACTGTACAAAAGGAGAACAGGATATCCATGCAAAATGAACTCGTTGTGCATTATCCAGCCCTAGTGGGAAGAGGAGATTTAATTGCAGGAGATCTAGTCGAACCCAAATGCAACACATTTTTTCGACCGAATTTGGCCGCAAAATAACGTTAGGGCTGGGTAAGTGTAACACATAAGGGGGTGGGGGGGTCTCTCCCTGCTCATATATATTTGTGGCTAAATGGCTTAAAAGAAAAAAATGATATATTTGGATTCGAACATATCTCCTCGATGAAATCACGGAGAAGAGCCCTAGTTAGTATGGTGCCCCTTGGTGATGTTCTTTGTCCTAGTCTGTGAGCACACAATGCTGAACCTCCATCTCACCTTAAACAATCACTGATCTGTAAGGTCATCAGGAGATTTTTCCACTGCCTTATTATTATTCTTATATCATTGTGTCATATGATATGATATGATTGTTTATTTATATTTATTTAGCGCATATACACAATGTGTTTCAAAGCGCTTCAAGGCAAGGGAGGGAACAAGGGAAAATACAACCACATTCTTACAGGCCATGAACAGTAAGGATGTGAAATTAACTATTGTACTCGGCCTGACGACATTTCAGATAGTGCAAGAGCTAAGACATAGATAAGGAAGGGTGGGGGAGACTATGCAACATGCCCAAAGGAATATAATACATACATTTCAGGTAGTTGGTTTCAATCCTTCACTCTAATGGGAGTGTGACTGACAAGTCAGATCCTACATCCGCTAATCACCACTTCCCAAATCATTTCCATCTGCACAACAAAATGGCCCCCATGTTAGTCAGTGTGGGTCATAAGGAAGGTATTTGGTAAGGTGCCTGGAGATCGGTGTGCCGTGCTGCTCTTTTAGTTGTGAAAGGGACCATCAAGTAGATGTGGAACTGAACTGGTAGCCAGAACAGGTTTCTTAGTGCTATAGAAGCATTGAGGCCGAAAAGCATTTGTGTAGTCTCTCTTGCATGTCCTGTAGACATGCACTTTCCTATTTGTGAACACTCCGAAGCAGGCTGTGACAATTGACCTTTGCCATGACCACTTCCTGGATTAGTGGCACTGGGAAGCTCGTGTCCAGGTCCTGGAGGAGCTGGTGCAGCAGGTTGGGCGTGCAGTGACATTTGCCAAACTGAAAGTTGATGGCCGGAGGGTTTTGAATGAAGCATTAGCTCTGGCATTGCTCTTCACAAACCGCTAGACTATGGTTTATTGACCTACTAAGCCATTACAGATGGGGAAAGACTATGGGCAGATCCTTCTTGGTGCCACCTCAAAAATAACAGTCCTACTCTAAATACTAGATCACATCCCTTGCACACAGGACCACAAGCAAATGTAGCCACGTTATTGCAGTCACTGGGCATCACCATAGCGGTGCATCAGCCTGCCTTGCCATTAAAGAAGAGCAAAGACCATATTAAAACCAGGATTGATATCACCCCAAAAGGGGCAGTCCAGCACAAACTGCAAGGCAAATCGCTTCGGCTTGAGCCCACAAGCAGCTCCTATCTTCAGTGAGGTGTTGCTTGGGTCTTTAAGCACAGCACCCTCTGTTTTCCAGTTGAGTATGTAGTGACAGCTGGTAATTGTTAGGACATTTGGTTAGAGAAGGAGGCACATTGGTTGAAAACTATTTTTTATTGATAACAGTAGTGGGCTCTTCCCGATTAAGTGACCAAGATTATCCCAATATATCCATGAACCAGACAGATATCAACTCCTTTAGATGGTTGCAAATCCTAACATGGGTGATGCCCACAATAGTAGCTAGAGAGATTGGGCTCTTTAGGTAGACCCACATTGAGGACACCCCTCTCTCCCTCCATTGTTACTGCACATGCTCTGATGGGCCCTGGAGTGACAGAGGCATCTGGCCAAAAGATCATTAGTTCACCCATCAGATTACACCCTTTCTATGGTGGCCTGTTCCCCAGGGAGTGGCTAATCGGGAGATGCCGACCCTATAGGCCTATTATCCGGGACATGAAGACATCTGAGGAGAGACAAGCTCTTCAGAGATGTGTGTGTGTGTGTGTGTGTGTGTGTGTGTGTGTACAGCATAGGGAATCCTCAGTGTTTCGGCATGTTAAAAGTATTTAAGTAAGATGGACTGTCACAACTAGTAGGACATTCTAACTTAAAGAATTTTCATTCTCAATTTGGGGGAATTTCATCTCGGTGCAAGGCGCGTGATGTTAATTGATTGCATGTGGTGGGATTTGATTACTGAACATGGATATGGTTTTGTAGTTATCTGTGGCCTCATTTCAGAGAATAACAAATGTGTGATTGTCTTGCTGAGGCCCCAGCTTCTCAATTTGGTTGCCTTAAAATATAGATCTGGAGTCAAACCTCAGTATTTAAAGGGGTAGCACACATATGTATATTTATGATAGCACAGATGATACTAGAAATCATATGGAATTGCTCACTCAAAATGGGCGATGGAGAGGTAGCATCCCGTTCTGGACGGGTCACCACTGCTTTCATGCAGAGTGCTCAGTCAGTCTGATGGGACTGCTTGACATGCTAGTGCCATCTTCTGCTGACAAGCACAGGGCCCAGCAGTCTCCATGCATCACACAATGTGCAAGGTGAAGGGTGGCTTTATCAGCATTTGAACTGGTGCCCAGCAAGCATCGAATAGCTTATGCAGGGGGTTCTGAATCGGGGCCTGTAATGGACTGCAGAAACACAGGCTCCAGGGAAGAAAGCGTGCGTCAATCACCCTCTGCACAGAGGGGGTGTGGGGAGAGAGAGGGAGAGAGAGAGAGAGAGAGAGAGAGGGAGAGAGAGAGGGAGAGAGAGAGAGAGAGAGAGAGAGAGAGAGAGAGAGAGAGAGAGAGAGAGAGAGATATATTTAAGTGTGACGGCCAATAACTAACTGGAGATGTGAACCACATGGAGAAGAGCAGAGGCAATGAGAGGGCATGGGTCAGAACTGAGGCAGCAGCAGGCAGAGCAGCAACACTGAGGCAATGAGAGGGACAAGGGGCCTTCAAGTATTGGAAGATCTCATCTGTTCCATTTCAGAATTGCTTGTAAATGCTATGGCTTTTTTAGTCTGCCTTTAAATATTGGGCTGTAAATTGCACCATTTGGACAGATTTCAAAAAATAAATTGCTGTGATGAGAACTCCACCCTCTCTCCCCTCACCTCCACAGTAGGCGTGGACTTGCTTACTGTGCTTTTCCAAAGCATGGCAGACAACATTTATTCTCTATTAGCACACGGAGATCATTATTGGCCTTTTCTCAGCCAATCAGAATGCTTGAAATGCAACAAATATGTATTAGTATTTAGTGCTTTCCAAAAATTCGGAAGCAGAGAGGGAAACAGCAGAATGTAATTAAGCAGCTGCTACCACATTTCACCCTCATTTTCTATGTTAATCCCCCAGGAGAACATAAAGATGGCAGATACTCCCAGATTTCCCAGCCATGTCTACATCAGTTCCACTAGACACCCGAAAGGCAGCAGCCCATTAAGCAGATCAGCATGAGCTTCTGTTATTTCAGCATTACTTTACTCACTATTAAACTAATATTTGTACTTCACCTCTACAACTCCAAAGCCTGTATTTCTATTAGCACTGTGCGTTAATAGCGGGGGCCTCGGGAGGGCTATCCCTTGGGAACAGAACCTTCCCAACTCATGGCTCTGGTCTTTGCGAGGCCATGTCATTTCAAACATTCGCTATCCGCCTCTGATCATTGCATCGTCTGCATCTGTGTAGGTTGCGCGTTTGTACGGTAACGTTCCATCAATGTGTACTTAAAAGAATGAACAGCTTATAGCGCGTGTGCTCGGCCTTCGGCGACTGTCGGGAGGTTCCACGCAGCATGCATATTCTCCCACATCGCGAGGTGTGCAAGGGTGATTTAGGGAGTCTATGTTGCAACCTCGGAATTCTTGCAGTTTTGTCATCTTTATATAACTGAGAGAACGTACAGCATTTTATAAATATAACATTTCAAAGATAAACATAACAAGCAGTTCTTCGGCTATTTGTTTCTCCAGTATGGCTAATACTGCAATTGTGGCTATCACGTGCGCATTTAGCCACGTTGCTGCCATTGGGCTGGTCTTTTGTGTGACACTGTGCGTCGGGCATTATGTGTGCACGGTGAAAGCCAAACAATAAACATCCATAATGCAATCTAACTGTGCTTTTCTGTTCCTGATTTTCAGTCCACGTCAATGCAAATAGAGCCTGACTGGCAGAGTTACTACTAAATTTGTAAGGCTCTACAAGCAGTGCATGACTGCAAGGACTTACTAAAGCTTGCAAAACATTACAAGCAGAGCCTGACTGCCAGGAATGACTAAAGCGTCCAAGACAGTACAAGCAGAGCCTGACTACCAGGAGTTACTAAAGCTTGCAAGACACTACAAGCAGACCCTAACTGCCAGGAGTTACCAAAGCTTGCAAGACACTACAAGCAGAGTCTGACTGCCAGGAGTTACTAAAGCTTGCATGGCACTACAAGCAGAGCCGGACTGCAAGGAGTTACTAAAGCGCCCAAGACAGTACAAGCAGAGCCTGACTGCCAGGAATTACTAAAGCTTGCAAGGCACTACAAGCAGACTGTAACTGCCAGGAGTTACTAAAGCTTGCAAAGCATTAGAAGCAGAGCCTGACTGCCAGGAGTTACTAAAGCTTGAAAGGCACTACAAGCAGAGCCGGACTGCAAGGAGTTACTAAAGCGTCCAAGACACTACAAGCAGAGCCTGACTGCCAAGAGTTACTAAAGCTTGCAAGGCGCTACAAGCAGACCTTAAGCTTGTAACGCACTACAAGCAGAGCTTGACTGCCAGAAGTTACTAAAGCTTTCAAGACACTACAAGCAGACCCTAACTGCCAGGAGTTACTAAAGCTTGCAAGGCACTACAAGCAGAGCCTGACTGCCAAGAGTTACTAAAGCTTGCAAGGCACTACAAGCAGAGCCTGACTGCCAGGAGTTAAAAACGCTTGCAAGGCACTACAAGCAGAGCCTGACTGCCAGGAGTTACTAAAGCTTACAAGACACTACAGGCAGACCCTGACTGCCAAGAGTTACTAAAGCTTGCAAAGCACTGCAAGCAGAGGCTGACTGCAAGGAGTTACTAAAGCTAGCAAAACACTACAAGCAGAGCCTGACGACCAGGACTTACTAAAGCTTGCAAGGCACTACAAGCAGAGCCTGACTGCCAGGAATTACTAAAGCTTGCAAGACAGTACACGCAGAGCCTGACTGCCATGAGTTACTAAAGCTTGCAAAACACTACAAGCAGACCCTAACTGCCAGGAGTTACTAAAGCTTGCAAGACACTACATGCAGACCCTAACTGCCAAGATTTACTAAAGCGTGCAAGGCACTACAAGCAGAGCCTGACTGCCAGGAGTTACTAAAGCTTGCAAGGCACTACAAGCAGACCCTGACTGCCAGGAGTTACTAAAGCTTGCAAAACACTACAAGCAGAGCCTGACTGCCAGGAGTTACTAAAGCTTGCAAGGCACTACAAGCAGAGCCTGACTGCAACGAGTTACTAAAGCTTGCAAAACACTACAAGCAGAGCATGACTGCCAGGAGTTAATAAAGCTTGCAAGACACTACATGCAGAGCTTGCAAGACACTACATGCAGACTCTGACTGCCAGGAGCTTTTAAAGCTTGCAAGACAAAACAAGCAGACCCTAACTGCCAGGATTTACTAAAGCGTGCAAGGCACTACAAGCAGAGCCTGACTGCCAAGAGTTACTAAAGCTTGCAAGGCACTTCAAGCAGAGCCTGACTGCCAGGAGTTACTAAAGCTTGCAAGGCACTACAAGCAGACCGTGACTGCCAGGAGTTACTAAAGCTTGCAAAACACTACAAGCAGAGCCTGACTGCCAGGAGTTACTAAAGCTTGCAAGGCACTACAAGCAGAGCCTGACTGCAACGAGTTACTAAAGCTTGCAAAACACTACAAGCAGAGCCTGACTGCCAGGAGTTAATAAATCTTGCAAAACACTACAAGCAGACCCTAACTGCCAGGAGTTACTAAAGCTTGCAAGACACTACACGCAGACCCTGACTGCCAGGAGCTTAAAAAGCTTGCAAAGCACTACAAGCAGAGCCGGACTGCCAGGAGTTACTAAAGCATGCAGGACACTACACGCAGAGCCTGGCTGGCAGGAGTTACTAAACTCTGCAAGACACTACAAGTAGAGCCAGACTGCCAGGAATTACTACAGCTTGCAAGACACTACAAACAAACCCTGACTGCCAGGAGTTACTAAAACTTGCAAGACACTACAAGCAGAGCCCGACTGCCAGGAATGACTAAAGCTTGCAAGATCCTACAAGCAGAGCCTGACTGCCAGGAATGACTAAAGCGTCCAAGACAGTACAAGCAGAGCCTGACTACCAGGAGTTACTAACGCTTGCAAGACACTACAAGCAGACCATAACTGCCAGGAGTTACTAAAGCTTGCAAGACACTACAAGCAGAGTCTGACTGCCAGGAGTTACTAAAGCTTGCATGGCACTACAAGCAGAGCCGGACTGCAAGGAGTTACTAAAGCGCCCAAGACAGTACAAGCAGAGCCTGACTGCAAGGAGTTACTAAAGCTTACAAGGCACTACAAGCAGACCGTAACTGCCAGGAGTTACTAAAGCTTGTAAAGCACTAGAAGCAGAGCCTGACTGCCAGGAGTTACTAAAGCTTGCAAGGCACTACAAGCAGAGTCTGACTGCCAGGAGTTACTAAAGCTTGCATGGCACTACAAGCAGAGCCGGACTGCAAGGAGTTACTAAAGCGTCCAAGACACTACAAGCAGAGCCTGACTGCCAAGAGTTACTAAAGCTTGCAAGGCGCTACAAGCAGACCTTAAGCTTGCAACGCACTACAAGCAGAGCTTGACTGCCAGAAGTTACTAAAGCTTTCAAGACACTACAAGCGGACCCTAACTGCCAGGAGTTACTAAAGCTTGCAAGGCACTACAAGCAGAGCCTGACTGCCAAGAGTTACTAAAGCTTGCAAGGCACTACAAGCAGAGCCTGACTGCCAGGAGTTACTAAAGCTTGCAAGACACTACAGGCAGACCCTGACTGCCAGGAGTTACTAAAGCTTGCAAAACACTACAAGCAGAGCCTGACTGCCAGGAGTTACTAAAGCTTGCAAAGCACTACAAGCAGAGGCTGACTGCAAGGAGTTACTAAAGCTAGCAAAACACTACAAGCAGAGCCTGACGACCAGGAGTTACTAAAACTTGCAAGGCACTACAAGCAGAGCCTGACTGCCAGGAATTACTAAAGCTTGCAAGACAGTACACGCAGAGCCTGACTGCCATGAGTTACTAAAGCTTGCAAAACACTACAAGCAGACCCTAACTGTAAGGAGTTACTAAAGCTTGCAAGACACTACATGCAGACCCTAACTGCCAGGATTTACTAAAGCGTGCAAGGCACTACAAGCAGAGCCTGACTGCCATGAGTTACTAAAGCTTGCAAGGCACTACAAGCAGAGCCTGACTGCCGGGAGTTAAAAACGCCTGCAAGGCACTACAAGCAGAGCCTGACTGCCAGGAGTTACTAAAGCTTGCAAGACACTACAGGCAGACCCTGACTGCCAGGAGTTACTAAAGCTTGCAAAACACTACAAGCAGAGGCTGACTGCAAGGAGTTACTAAAGCTTGCAAAGCACTACAAGCAGAGGCTGACTGCCAGGAGTTACTAAAGCTTGCAAAGCACTACAAGCAGAGGCTGACTGCAAGGAGTTACTAAAGCTAGCAAAACACTACAAGCAGAGCCTGACGACCAGGAGTTACTAAAGCTTGCAAGGCACTACAAGCAGAGCCTGACTGCCAGGAATTACTAAAGTTTGCAAGACAGTACATGCAGAGCCTGACTGCCATGAGTTACTAAAGCTTGCAAAACACTACAAGCAGACCCTAACTGCCAGGAGCTTTTAAAGCTTGCAAGACACTACAAGGAGACCCTAACTGCCAGGATTTACTAAAGCGTGCAAGGCACTACAAGTAGAGTCTGACTGCCAGGAGTTACTAAAGCTTGCAAGGCACTACAAGCAGAGCCTGACTGCCAGGAGTTACTAAAGCTTGCAAGGCACTACAAGCAGACCCTGACTGCCAGGAGTTACTAAAGCTTGCAAAACACTACAAGCAGAGCCTGACTGCCAGGAGTTACTAAAGCTTGCAAGGCACTACAAGCAGAGCCTGACTGCAACGAGTTACTAAAGCTTGCAAAACACTACAAGCAGAGCCTGACGGCCAGGAGTTAATTAAGCTAGCAAGACGCTGAAAGCAGAGTCTGCCTGCCAGGAGGCTGTAAGACACTGCAAGCAGGCCTGACTGAAAGGAGTTAATAATGCTTGTAAGACACTGCACACATAGTATGACTGCCAGGAGGTAATTACTCTTGCAAGACACTGCAAGCTGAGCCCGACTGCCAGAAGTTCATATTGCTTGCAAGACACTGCACACAGAGTATGGCTGCCAGGAGGTAATGAAACTTGAAAAAAATTGCAAGCAGAGCTTGGCTGCCTGGAGTTAATGAAGGGTGTAAGACACTGTACGCAGAGCCTGACTGCAAGGAGTTAACGAAGCTTGGAAGGCACTGCAAGCAAAGTGACTGCCAGGAGTTAATGAAAGTTGAAAGATGCTGCAAGCAGAGCCTGACTGCCAACAGTTAATTAAGCTAGCAAAACACTGAAAGCAGAGTCTGACTGCCAGGAGGCTGCAAGACAGTGCAAGCAGGCCTGACTGAAAGGAGTTAATCATGCTTGCAAGACACTGGAAGCAGAGTATGACTGTCAGGAGGTAATGAAACTTGCAAAACACTGCAAGCAGTGCTTGACTGTCAGGAATTTACGAAGCTAGCAAGACACTGAAAGGAGAGTCTGCCTGGCATGAGTTAATAATTCTTGCAAGCAGAGTATGACTGCCAGGAATTAATGAAGCTTGGAAGGCACTGCAAGCAAAGCCTCACTGCCAGGAGTTAATGAAACTTGCAAGACACTGCAAGCAGAGCCTGACTGCCAGGAATTAATTAAGCTAGCAAGACGCTGAAAGCAGAGTCTGACTGCCAGGAGGCTGCAAGACACTGCAAGCAGGCCTGACGGAAAGGAGGTAATAATGCTTGCAAGACACTGCACGCATAGTATGACTGCCAGGAGGTAATTAAACTTGCAAGACACTGCAAGCAGAGCCCGATTGCCAGGGTTCGATGGAGCTTGAAATACACTGCAGGCATACCCTGACTGGCCGGAGTTAATGACGCATGCAGAACACTGGAAGCAATTCCTGGCTTCCAGGAGTAAATTAAGCCTTGAAGACACTGCAGCCAGAGCCTGACAGACAGCAGTTAACAAAGCTTGCCGAAACTGCAAGCAGACCCTAACTCAGTGGTCTTCAAACTTTTTATGCCAAGGCCCCCCTGAGCAAACAATAAATTGTTCGGGACCCTCTGCCCCACCCCTCTGCGTTGGTGTTATTTTTTTTATAGAGATATTTGTGAAATGTGTGATGTCCATACATGAGCACACCACTGGATTTTGTTTCTATATTAGACTCTGACGAGCATGCCAATCAAAGAAGTTGCCTCACATCGTAAATCCATTAGGCCAGTGGTCTTCAAACGTTTTAGGCCTGACCCCGCCAGAGCAAAGTTTGGGCAGGCTGGGCCTCTAAATAAATGCCAAATGGACAGTATGTATTGCGCACCGTCACTGCACCCTACTCCCAGTATAGTCCCTGGATTCCCCCACCCGCTCCAGTCACAGTGGCTGGGCTCTCTCATCCCACTCCTACCTAGTCCCTGGGCTCTCCCCATACCATCACACACCCTGGGCTCTCCCCACCCTGCTCCCACCACTATCCCATGGTCCCCGCCCATCCTGCTCCCACCACAGTCCCTGGGCTCCCCCATCCCGTTCCCAAAACAGTCCGAGAGCCAGTGGCGGCTGGTGAATTTTATTTCTCCCAAAAATGCCATAGCGACTGAGCGCAGTGAGGGAGGCCGAACCAATCAACAGGGGTTCGGGGGGGGTTCGCCTCGTGAATTTTCTTATAAAATAATGGGTTAAAATGTTGCATTGTAGAGCATTCTTTAAAAGAAATATGGGCAAATATCCAAACAGTTTGCAATTGCAGCTGCGGGGCCCAGGGGCCAGGCATGACATGTTTTACTGGCCATCTATGATAGATGTCCAGCAAAAATATACCATCCCTGTACCCTGGACTCCACTAGACCTAACACAATCAGCATGGTTATGTGTGTATGCAAGGCGCTGGGGTGCCAAGGGGGAAAGCATGGTATTTTTGACTGGACATCTATGATAGAAATCCAGTAAAAAAATACCATCCTTGTCCCCTGGGCTCCACAGCACCTCAGGAGAGCTGATTTTGGCAGGTGGGTAGGGGGATTGTGCAACAAAGGCATTTAGGCATTTTTAAAATGCCTTTGTTGTACAATCCTCCTTCCCCCATCTATCCACCACTTGCCAAAATTAGCTCAACAGACCAAATCAAACACACACACACACGCATACAGCAATCACTCTATCATTCACAGCAGCATCCATCACCATACACTCACACGCAACACAAGCATTCACGCATCCATACACATGTTTCAATAAAGAAATGAACATAAACATACTTTTTGCATTGGCCTGCATGTGGGTGCTGAAATGACCTGTTCCAGGCTGCTCTGTCCGTATGTGCGAGGAGGCGCAGGAGCTCCCCCTCGCACATACAGACATGCAGTGACCCGGCCAGCATTTCCAATGAGCTATGCAATGCTGGCAAAGCAAAACGCCCCAGCCTTGCATGGCTCAGTGAGCATGTGTGGCTGGGGAACTGAACTGTCAAAGGGAAATAGGGTTTCCCTTTGACAGTTCAGCCAGCCCAGGAGCACTCCCTCAGCTGCAAAAAGCAGCCGAGGGAGTGCTCGTTGTTTCACTGGGCTGGCTCCTTAGCTCCTCCATAATGGGTGAGGGGGCCACTGGGTGGGCGCCCCCTCGCCATTATGGTTACGCCGCCAGGTTCGGACTGGCCTATGGGGCAATGCCTGTACCAAAACTACAAAATGCTAGTGTGGGCCAGTCAAAATTTGCCACCTTTTTGGCTAATGTGGGCCTGTTTGATGAGTTACTTCACTATGCAGTTAGTAATTTTGACCATTGTTGCTGAATAAATGTTCTATAAATATCCCAATGTACTTACATTTTAACACAAAGCACCCCTTTGGGTACTGTTCAAAGTCTGTGAATGAATATCCATTTACAACTGTGGGGCACTTTTTCATTGGTGTCTGAGACAGTGTCATGCTTCAGCCCGACCATGTGAGCCGCCACAGCCCATTTCTACCAATCTAAAAAAATGTCTTTTACATTTCATGCTGGGCTCTCATGGCCCCCAGGGATGCCGCTGCGGCCCCTCGTGGGGCCACAACCCACAGTTTGAATACCGCTGGCCTAACTGCTAGGAGTTAATGAAGCTAGCAAGACACTGAAAGGAGAGTGACTGGCATGAGTTAATAATTCTTGCAAGACACTGCAAGCAGAGCTTGACTGCTAGGAGTTACTGAAGCTTACCCCCAACATTGTCTCTGGAATGCTTGCTGAATCTTGTAGAACAGGGATTTGGGGGCGTGTGGGTTAGAGGTGGGAGGGGAGGTAGGAAAGTGGCTCGCAGTTTTTCACAAATGCACTCAGGATTAATTCAACTGTTTTATTCACAGCGAAAGTTAGAGACATTTTAAATATTTCTTTCGTCTATGTTCATACCATAACGCATCAATGTTTAAAAGACATTTTTATTTTTTGAAAGTAGTGAATTCTGTCAGTAGGTGGCAAGGAGGGTGGGGGGAATTGCGGGGCTGCAGGAGGAGTGTTTCCATAGTTCTTCATAGCCCCCTGGGCTCCTAGTCTAAAAGTAGCATCTCCTGTCTCCCTCTTTCTTCACACGCTCGCTGGGTAAAGGAGGGAAGACGGGCAAAAGCCAGGACAGAAGATGCACGAGGAAGCCACTGGAAACTAGAGCTTCCACACTCTGGTGGCCGCTTGTTAAGGAATTGGACACCTTGGCCGTCAATTGCACCGATGGGACCACTCTCGCTTTAACTGTTTGTTTGTATCAAGCAGTGGATGCTCTGTACCGAAAACCGGGCTGCCCGGGATTCTGTGCTGTTTTACATTCATTAGCAAAAACATGTATAAATGCCACCGGCAATATCTGTGCATTTTATTTTTTTATTTATTCGACATTTGTATGGCGCCTATACACGTGTTTCCAGGCGCCGCAAGACAAGATGGGCAGGGGGGGAAGGGGGTGACATGTGACTCAAAAAAGTAGAACAACGGTTATATTGGCCTTGTGACAATCCTGCATGACAAGGTAACGTGGTAAGTGCAGGGGGAGGTGGTAGATGAGGAAATGCAAGAATGGGGAGCCCCCTAGGATGGGGGCAGGCAAGTGCTGGGCAGACCAAGGAGGCAAGTGCCAGGGGAAGGGGGGTGAGTGTGGTGGACAGGGAGGACCAACTTAGGCTAGTCTGGGGAAGGGAGCCTGAGGGAAAGTGCTGGGGGAACTGGTAGGGTGTGGTCTGGCCCCTGTATGACTCTGAAGAGACCAGGCCCCAGTCGTAGAGGAAGATGGAGAGTTAGCAAGGGAAGAGGAGAGGGAAGGAGGAGAAGAAAAGGAGAGTCTTGAGAAGTTTCTGGATCTTAAGAAGATCCGGCTCAAGTCCGAGGGGTGAGGGAGGCCATTCCAGAGGGAGGAGCCAGCCGAGGAAAGGGATCTACCTGCCACTCTCTGCTTGGAGAAGCGTTTGACCTGCAGGGAGTTGGAGCCAGAAGACTGAATGACTCTGGACGGGAGGTATTTAGGGAGGGAAAGTTGGATGTAAAGAGGTCCCAGGCCCTAGACAGCCTTGTGGATAAGGGTCTTGAATTTTATCCTTGCGGTCACCAAGAGCAAGTGGAGAGATTTTAGGGCTGGAAAGATGCAGCCCCTGGGCTGGAGGGCAAGGATAAGTCTTGTAGTAATATTCTGGATTAGTTGAAGGGGGCGAAGAGAGGAAACAGGCAGGTTGAAGAAGAGGCTGTTGCAGTAGTTAAGCCTAGAGAGAACCAGGTCTCTGGAGACGTTGAGCTTCTGGGGGAAGGTGAGGAAAGGTAGAACGCCTTTCAGGAGGTGCAGCTAAAATTGGTAACTTCTTGGCAAGGTCCATGATGTCTGGAGAGAAAGAGAGAGAGGAGTCAAAGATGATGCCAAAGTTTTTTGCCCCACAAGTGGGTGAGGGGAGGGGACCAATGGAGTCTAGCCAGAGAGTCGGAGGGAAACAAGGAGTAGGCATTCCAATCAGAAGGATCTTTGTCTTGCTGGCATTAAGGCAGAGATCATTGGCAGAGCATCATGTCAGGTATGAGGGAGGAGGAGGAGGAAGAGGAAGGCAGCTTGAAAGAGAGCTGTGTGTCATCTGCGTAACACTGGAAATGAGGGGAGTAAGTGGAGATCAGGTGGGCCAGGTAGATGTTGAAGAGCCAAGGCGATAGGATAGAGCTATGAGGGACACCACAGGTACAGAGGGAGGTGGAGGAGAGAAAAGGGCCCATTTGCACTTGGGAAGGTCCGTTTGAAAGGAAGGAGGTCAGCCACGCCAGTGCCCAGTCCATGATGCCTACGGTATCATGGAGACGGTTTATGAGGATGGAATGGTTGACTGTGTCAAAAGCAGAAGAGAGATCGAGGATTATCAGAAAAGAGGGAGTGTTAGAGTCCAGGTTCGAGAGTAGGTATTCATGGGTGTTCAGAAGAACAGTTTCCATGCCTCTGGCAACCCTAAAACCGGACTGGTGGTCATGGTTGCAGCCGGCTATTTCGGTGTGGAGGGTCAGTTGGTGGATGACCAGCTTCTCCATGAGTTTTCCCATGAAAGGGGTGATAGAGATAGGGTGATAGCTGGGCAAGAAGGGTCAGCAAATGGCTTTTTCAGGAGAGGGTGCACAAGACAGTGCTTGAGGGGTTGAGAGAAGGAGCCACTGGCAAATAAGTGGTTGCAAAGGTCAGCCCAGGCTGGAGCGAGAGAGGCAATGTTGTGCTTGATGGTTCTGGAGGAGCAGGGGAGCACCTGTTTAGAGGAGACTCTCAAAGCGGACAACTCTAGAGATCTCACCTGGTGTAATGGGAAATAGAGGGGAGTATGGTAGGGGCGGAAAGGAAGGTGAGAGAAGGTGGGGGGCAGATGACAGAGAGGACAGGATGTCCCAGGATTTGGAGGGAAAGTGGGCAGCCAGCAGAGCAGAGGGCCTGGGAGGGGGGAGGAGAGGATGAGACTGCGGTAGGATTGACAAGTTCCTTGCAGATTTTAAAGAGTTCAGCTGTGTTGTTGTGGGTCCAGAGATACGGGTTTGGACATCAGCCCTCTTCCTGGAGAAGATGGAGAGACGGTATTGCATTTAGAGTAGGCGGCAGGCCAGTTTGTCAAAGGATGAGCTAGATGCTTGCCACTTCCTCTCTGCAGCTTTGCACTTACGTATCAAAACGCCCAAGTCGGGTCATACCAAGAGTTGCAGGGGGGCGTGGCCAGCGCCGATGGTGTAAAGACGTGTCTGTGAGGAGCTCCCGTCTCGATCCTGGCCTAGATCCTTAATTCGATCGATATTTTTGACCTGAACAAGATCCAAACCCATACTCCGGTGGGGGAAGCGATTCTGGCCCTGCTTGGCGCAGGAACGAAGAGAAACGGAGCCGGCGTCCCTGAAAACGCAGCATCCGAACTGATACCCCCGGGAGAAGCAAGATGGCGGACGGCGCCGAGGCCTGACGGAAGAGCAGTTTAAGCCGGCAGCGAGGCAGCGGGGAGAAGGTCCAACGGGCGCTGCCTCCTTCGTCGCGTCGAAGGAGTCCCTGTGAGTAGAGCGGAAAGACCCCAGCGCAGGACCGGCCGCCCTTGGATCTCCCTCCCCCCCAGAAGCCCCCGAGCGCACAGGAGAGCCTCCGCATTACCCAGGGGAGCGAACGGAACTACATCCGAGGCCCTGGGACCGCTGCAGAGGAGACACAGGAGGTGAGCGGACCGCTGCTATTTCGAGGGAGACCCGTCGGTGAACTGCCAGCCGCGAGTGCGGTGGTGCTCCGTGAGCCGGAGAGGCAGCAGAGTTAGCGGACCCTTGCCGCTGTCGTTACAGCGTACTGCACGGGGCCCTCCTCCCTCCCTGAACAGGCAACCGCGCGGTTGAAGAGGGAACGGTCCACGCTCAGACGAACCGGAAGACTTGTAGACCCTAACCCAACACCGGGGAGCAGGAACTCGCCCGTGCCGCAGACAGCAGGGCCTAGCAGGGTTACAGGACAGTGGCCGAGCGTGCTGAGAGATCGCAGAGCACTCCATTGCCCAACCGGGAGAATACCCTGCGCAGGAGCGTATACTTAATTGCACCCCCCTGTGTTCTCCGGTGCCATCACTGACTATCACTGTGCATCACTGCATAGCGCTCGCCTTGTTACTCACTGTCTAGGGGCTCATATCTGCCTCCACAACACTAGGAGGGACTAATGTCTACTTTACGAAACAAAAACAGGGGTGCAACAATCATGGACTCGTTCTCAGGGGCTAAACCTAAACAGCCCAGCCTATATGAGATCCCCACACAGACGGAACCCCCTGCAACAGTTGATGGCCCCAGCAACGCCCAAGTGCTGCAGGCCATTGCTACACTCCAAACGTGCATGGAGACCAGGATAGATGAACTCAAGGTGGACATGCAGCTCATCCGCCAAGATGCCCGCAACCTAGCGGAAAGAATAAACACGGTGGAAATAAAACTGCAGGACACCACAGACACTGCCAAGGACTTAAAGCACAAAGTTATCGCACTTGAGAAACAAGTGGCTCATCTCGAGGCGAGGTCTGAGGAAGCAGAGGGAAGGGCCCGCCGCAGTAACATCCGAGTCCTTGGCGTTCCGGAAGGGATGGAAGGTACTGACCCCACGGAATTTATTGAGTCCCTATTAATGCAAGAGGTTGGAGCTGGCAAGCTTACACAGGGATTCTCCGTCGAGAGAGCCCACCGCTCCCTACAGAAACGACCCCCACCGGGATCACACCCACGCCCGATGATAGCCAAGATCTTAAACTTTCGCGATAGAGAGACGATCCTCAAATTCTCGAGGGACGGAGGCGAGATCAGACGCAATGGCTCCAAGATCGTTATCTACCCAGATTATACCCCGCAAGTGCAGCGCGCCAGGAACTCATTTATACCTATCAAAGCCCAACTGTGGAAGCTGGATCTTAAATACATGCTCCTGTACCCCTCGCGCCTTAAGATACTATACAAAGGCAAAGCTGTCTTCATGGAGACTCCGGCAGCAGCCACTATGTGGATGGAGCACAATAATTTGGCTGAGGGAGAAGATCACGCCCTGACGCCCAACGGCTGATCACAAACAGATCTCTTTGCTGTAATGATCAATTAGTTCTTTCAAGGACGGGAGCTATATGGACTACCCACGGACATTGTCACAACCCACCTCACCCCAAGCATGGCTGGCCTATGGCCAACACCACATCCGCACCTCACGACCCGGATCGGCCAATGGGTAGCGGAAGCCCCCGAGCGTTGTCCTCCCAGAACGGCTGCTGGGGGCAACACACAGTTATCTTTCATATTCGATCCACCTGTTCGAGTGGAAGTTAAATTTGTTCATAAGTCTCCGTTTAATATATCAACACAACAATCATGGGCAACAGGAAGATTACAATGCGCATTGCTGACGGCCGACCCAGGGGGCATTTGCTCAGCACACGAAGCCGGCTTGAAGACGGACGAGACTGCCATGAGTTCAGCGCTCCAACTCCTCTGCCACCATCATGTCTACACGCCTTAAGATCGCCACTTGGAATGTGAGGGGTTTGGGTACCTACTTACGCCGCAACAGAGTTAAATCCTATCTACACAGGAAGAAGATAGGGCTGGCCCTATTACAAGAAACCCACTTAACCAAGGAATCCACCGCGACGCTCCAATCATACTGGGGTGGACAGGGGTTTGGGTCCGCCTATTCTAAATTCGCAAGAGGGGTGTTCACTTGGATCAGCCCTCACATCCCCTTCCAGCTTAAAAAAGCCGAACAGGACCCGGAAGGAAGGTACGTGATACTCTGGGGCCACATCGAACAAACAGAGATATGCATTGTCAACTCATACCTCCCCAACAACAATATCCCTGCGCACCTCGCTATGTTGTACACAAAGATTACACTGTATAGAGACACATTCTTTATCTGGGGAGGCGATTTTAATTGCGTCAGTGACTCAGTGCTTGACAGATCTGCTCCTCCCTTGGGGGGCCCGTCGACCGCTACCACCGCTATGAATGTCATGCTGAACCGCCTAGACCTGGTAGACATCTGGCGGGAGCAACACCCATGGGATCGAGGCTATTCCTTCTACTCCTCGCCACATAATCTTCACACCAGAATTGACTACCTCTTTACCGGCAGAGAAAGCTTTCCCCAGATTGCTTCTTCCAATTATTTGGGCCGCACCATCTCTGATCACTCTCCCCTGGTAATTGAATGGAACATCACTGGCCCCAGACCTCCTATACCTACATGGAGGATGCCCACCGAGGCACTTAAAGATTCGGAGTTCAGGGAAGATCTCAGGGAATCCCTAGAGAACTACATTCGTGAGAATAAAGACAGTGTTGACCACCTAAGCACAGTCTGGGATGCTCTCAAAGTGGTTGTAAGGGGAGAGGTCAAAGCAAAGGCTGGAGGAATGAGGAAACGCCTAAGAACTGAACTTGAATTACTAGAAACTGAAATAGAACAGCTAGAATCCAACACCCTGGACCCCCAACAGCAGGAAGACAGGCTTGCCAGTACTAGGGCCACCTGCAAGGAAGCTTGGGACAGACTGGCCAAATTTGATTACATCACCAGAACCAATAAAGCACACGCCCACGCTGATAAACCTGGTAGACTGCTCGCCTGGCTGTGTAGGAAAGAACACCCTAAACATTCGACTACAGCCTTAAGAGATGCTGATGGCACACTACATCGGACCCAACATGGGATTAACGACACTTTCGGGCAGTTTTATGCCCAACTATACTCCCATAATGACGTGGTGCCCCCTGAGGAAATTTCAAACACCTTGGATGAAATTGGCCTGCCCCTACTCCCGCTGTCACATAAGGAGGCTTTGGATGCTGATATCACCATAGATGATATAACCGATGCCATCAAGTCTCTGGCCACTTGTAAGGCCCCGGGCAGTGATGGGCTACCTGCCGAATTTTACAAAACCTACGAGCCGGAATTGACTCCGCTGCTGCACGAGGTGTTCCTAGAAGCCTATGAGTCGGGTATCCTGCCTGGGAGCATGCGTGAGACTTTGGTGGTTCCGCTCCTCAAGCCAGGTAAACCTGCAGATGACTGTGACTCCTATCGCCCTCTTGCGATGCTCAATTATGATGTCAAAATTCTTACAACCATTCTGGCTAAGCGGCTGTCCAGGGTGATCGGAGGAGTGGTGCACCCCGACCGGAGCGGCTTTGTGCCGGG
This sequence comes from Ambystoma mexicanum, assembly GCF_040938575.1. Lineage (NCBI taxonomy): Eukaryota > Metazoa > Chordata > Amphibia > Caudata > Ambystomatidae > Ambystoma > Ambystoma mexicanum. The sequence continues at coordinate 1,432,923,676 of NC_090932.1, forward strand.
CCGCAACACCACTGCCAATCTTCGTAGGCTACAACATGTATTATCACATTCCACTCATGTAGGGGAATCTTATGCTTTGCTCTCTTTGGACGCCATCAAGGCGTTCGATTCTATTTTCTGGGAATGGCTAATTGCGGTGCTTCGGGAGTTTGGCTTTGGAGAACGATTCGTTAGATGGATCACAGTTCTCTACACTAAACCACGAGCACGAGTAAAATCTGGCCGGCTCATCTCCACGGCATGGGACATACAAAGGGGCACGAGGCAGGGCTGCCCGCTCTCCCCTATGTTATATATACTTGGGCTCGAACCCATCGCCATTTTTTTTAGGAAACAGTTCTTCGATGCTGGTATAAGGCTAGACGGGGTGGACCACATAATTTCCCTGTATGCAGATGATGTCCTCCTTTATGTGAGGGACCCGCAGTTGAATGTCCCGACCATGCTGGAGGTCCTCGGCAACTTTGCCAAGGTATCAGGCATACACTTCAGCAGACATAAGTCTTGCCTGTTTCCATTGGGTGCCCTCCAAAACACACACGTCGATGACCTCCCCTTGCTGGGTATAAGTTGGCGCCCCATCACGTTCCGCTATCTGGGCATTAATATCTATCACACGCCCGAACTTATGCACGTCAATAACACGGCAGCGGCGCTGCCTCCCTTGCGCAAGTCGATTAGGTTTTGGGCTCGCCTCCCCCTATCCATGATGGGCAGGGCTTCCATCATCAAGATGATTGTTCTCCCCAGATTTCTTTATGGTTTCCAAAACATTTTTTATTATATTAGGACACCCTTCTTTCGCCTTTTGGGGAAGATACTTAAAGACTTCCTGTGGGGAATTAGTAGGCACAAATTTGCATTATCCACGCTGACCCTACCCTATGAGCAGGGAGGCATTCGGCTCCCTGATCTGGAACGATACTACCTGGCTGCCCAACTAAGCTTCGTGGCTAAATGGCTAGCCGATGATGACACCCCCGAAACAATGCTTTTACAACGCTCAATTGCTCCGATCCGGCTAAACGAACTCATCTGGGCCCCTCAATGTCTTGTGAATGGGATTCCATATTTAGCTACCCTGGGTCGTCAGATATGGCAAAGGGTTAAAATTCTTCTCCACTTGAAACATAGATATACTCCGGACACACCGCTCCTTGCCGACCTGTGTCAGAACTCTGTAGACCTTGCTTCCATTAGATACTGGGAAAGGCTGGGAGTGTACACTTGGGGGGATCTATATAACGAGGGCTCCTTCCGGGATTTCTCCTCCCTGCAGTCAGTCGATGGCGTCCCGGCTGGCCAATTCCTTTGGTACTTAAAGATCCGTAAATTTGCTCGGACCAAATGGGACGCGTGGCCAGAAGAACCTGAAACTGACCCCTTCATAACACTCCTATATAGTTTGGGAGATGGATGGAGGCCTGTGTCCCGTATATACAGCCACCTAATCGATATGCCCAATCCCCGCAGTCAGGATCTCAAACTCAAATGGGAAGGAGACTTGGGGCATGAATTGTCTGAAGCAGAATGGGGCAGAGCACTAGCGTTTCCCAACGTGGTATCTAGAAACTCTAGATTTAAATTGATTCAGCTTAATATGTTATATCGCTCGTACCTGACACCACTTAGAATAGCCAAAATATATGAGCTACCCCAACATAACTGCCCTTGGTGCGGCAGAGATGAAGCAAATCTCTTACACATGTTCTGGGGATGCGTCCAGGTCCGGCAACTCTGGGCGAGGGTGGAACTCCTCTGTAGCGAGGCAGGCATGACCAGATATGAGTGGACCCCAAAGGAGTGCCTTCTCGGAACGTATCCCAGACTGGCCAAGTTCAAACACTAAGTTAAGCTCATGGACCTAGTATGCATTCTGGTCAAAAGGACCATTGCTATGGCCTGGAAGCGACCCGGAGGCCCACGATACCAGGTATGGCGTAACGAACTGGAGCGCTGGATAGGGGCAGAAACCTCTGCTTGGGAGGATGGTGTTACCACATCCCCCGAAGACACGAGCTTGGCACTTTCTGCCTGGAAAACTCTCACCTGGGCCTTACTTAACCCCCCCAATGACGATAAACCCCCTTGAGTAACTTGCCCCTATTGATACATGCTATCTGACACGGAATATTTGCGCAGTCCCTAACCTGAACTTATTTGTTGCCTGATCTCCCCACGTTGCTTACGCCACTGACCATACGGAGACTTGTTAATGTTGTTAACGTTTTGTTGTTTCTGTTTAATTGTTAATTTCTATTTGGCCTATGTTGTTTAACCCTGACTTATACCAATGTGATCGCACAATGTTACGATGCAACTGTCTCTTATATAAATGCCAATAAAGAAATTTGAAAATAAAAATAAATACCAAGAGTTGCATTTGGAGGCAGGCTTCATGTGGATGCTCATGACAGGAGCAAGCATGTCCAGGGGGTTTGAGATAGAGAGATGAAAGTTAGCTAGAAGAGAGTCAGAAGGAGAGTGTAAAGAAGGAGGTGGAGGAGGGATTAAGAATGAAGCAAATGCAGCGACTGATGCAAGCTTCATCAGTCAAATGATGGAGAAGGAGACTGGCAGTGCAGGCGGAGGCATCAGCGGACAAGGTAGGTCAAGCTGGGAAGAGAGGAGAGAGTGGTCAGACCAGGAGAGAGGGGTAGTGAGAGAGTTATAGAGTGATGTCTGTTGAGATGAGAGCATTCAAGTTCTGTCTGTGAGAGTGGGTTGGGCCAGATGGAAGAATAGAGAGGGAGTGTCAAAGAGGTTGTGGAAGAGAACAGTGGCCCCATTGAGAGAGTTAGGGTGGATACTGAAATCCCCAAGGACGATATGTTTGGGGGAGGAGGCACGAAGAGAGGAGGAAACTTCGGCCCATTCTGAGAGGAAGAGGGAGGAGGGTCATGAGGGTCTTGTGGGATGTATTAACTCACTTATGCTCTCCCCTGCGGCATCCCTTTGTGCTGAGGGTGCCAGAAGTATCAAAATGTCTGCATAACCCTTATGCGTGCCAAAACCTATGGAAATCGTGCTTTGCAACACAAACAGATGGCTGCCAAATTTACCATGCATGTTGTCAGCAGTGCTTTGCTTAAAGAAATCCAGAATCTTGCTGTTAAATCCTTTTTCTTGGTTGCTGAAACTGCAGAATGCTGGTACAAAACACCCTCAAACATCTAATATTCTTGCTGGGTACTACAATTCAGTTAATTCAAGAAATCATTATGACCATACACTGTCCTGAAAAGCTGAATTTGTCATCAAAAACATTCACAGCAAAAATGTGCCTGCCTGTGAAATCTGTCAAAATCTGGCTGCAGTACCCATGGCCGCCTGTATGACAGCTGTCAGTAGATTGCATGATAGAATTTAAACTTTTACAACTGAAATCTAATGTCTGAGAACGAAGTGACCTGTGTATTGAGAGTAACCTAGGTTGTAACTGTTAAATCCCATGGTTTAGAAGCTGGAATAAGTGTTCTAGCTGCTTGTTTTGAAATTACAAGTTTTTTTTAAACCAAGAAAAAAATGTAACAGAATGGCATTGAATTTAAGACTGCCTAAAATCAATCCAACCAGTCCAACAGCTTCCCTGACAGAGGCCATGCATCTCCTTTCTGCTTCATTCCACCAGGAAATCACACCTCTGTGATGATTAGATTAGGGGAGGAGAATGTGGGGCTGCAGGGTAAGGGGACAATGGACATCCTCTGGCTGAAAGGAAAGGCAAAGTGTGAAGAGTCATAAATGGCCTCTCCCAGAATGAACTGGGAGGGGACTGCTTCTGAGCTGCCGGAAAAGAAGGCGGAGACAAACCACCATTTGCTGCTTAACAAAGGCCAAAAGCACATTTTTAAAAAGACTGATAAGTTACTGTTTAAAATTGTGAAAATAATAGAAATAAAAGCATTGTTAATGTGATTTCTGGATGCACATTTTAAGATACGCCAGAACTCTGTGAGATGTTGTGGGAAGTAATAGCGGAAAATATGGTTTTACACCAAATGTATTTATGCTAAAAGCACGAAACTTCATACTCCTATGCCCATATTCAATGCGCACATTTGTACACATTTTCTGATAAACTGGATATTGTGTTCCGGACAAAAAGAGCAAATTTCTGTCAAGAGCAGACACAAGATCCTACAGTGATGAGGTTTGGGGGGAGTATCTGCTACACAAACTATGTAATCTATATATGTTATTGTTATAAAGATGGCACACATGTAAATATGTATTGTACTAAAAGTAGATTTTATGTTCAAAGGGACAAGGGGAGGATTCCCTGACTCATAAACCCACATTATCATGATGACACCCTGTTTTCTTCTCCAATCAAGGGAGAGAAGAGACTCTAGCCAATCGCCTGCCTAAGGGGGGGCGCTTAGGATAAACCAGCACACACCCCCTTTATCATAAGCATAAATAGAGACAGCTGAGGACTTAGAAAGACACAGATTCACCCACTAAATGATTGCTGGCGGAGCACCCTGCGAGAGAACCATCCATATTCCTTGCTCCTGACTCCAGAAACTTGGCAAGCAGAAAGGCCCATTCCATTAGTTGAACCATTTTCAAGTAGGCCTTGAATTTCCAGAACCAGATAGAATCCCACAAAACTAAAGGGGAACAAAAGAAACAGCCAGGCTGTGCTGTAACTGCTTTCCTGCTAAAAGAATTCTCATCAGAACCAAAAGATCCAATCCCCTTGCGCTGTGCAGAGACCAGAGAACCATTGCAGACCCGATCCAGTCCTGTGCCGAGCTGTGACCAGAACCGTTGCAGACCCAGTCCAATCCGGTGTGCCCAGCAGTCTGTTCCAGAACCAGAATCCCTGACCAGAATCCCTGACGGTTCCATTTAGTGAGTATCTATAGAATAGAACTGTGTCACTAGCATATGTACTGTTCATAGTAATCCCTGTATTAAACCCATCCTCTCTTGTATTCAGAACCGGTAGTGTTAGGAGTATTTTTGAATTGTCAGAGCGTTTTCTAGCGCTAAGTGTCTCTCATTTGTTTTCTAAAATCATAAATCATTCGTAGTGTGAATAAATAAATTGAATCCCAGAAAGAAAGTGAGTATCCACCACGTGAAGGGTCTGTGGCCAGGACTATGGAGATTGATGAGTGGCATTCTCTTTTTCTATAGTCATAATCTAGTATAAGAAATCCCATTTGTCTTTTAAAAGCGCATCACTGTTTTCCCATTCTTGCGCCTATCTCAGAAAAATGACCACCACTAAAACGTCCATAACTTTCTCAATGTCTATGCTAGAAACACAATTTCAACTTCTGCTTGTTGCTAACATCCACAGCTTTCGAACCAAAAACTATATAGTTCTCCCGCGATCGCGATTACCGTGCGTGGAAAGGTTTGCTGCGTATTTTCGTTTTGGCAAAATATTACACGTGGAAAACAGATTTAGATTGCACCCGACCGTTTAAGATTTCACATTGCTTATTAGTATTAAATCATTGCTAGTGTTTGCCTCTAACTATCCAAAGCGACCCCCATAAGAATTTAAACAATTTCAGCAATTTAAACCATATTTAGTGTTTTACCCAATCCATTCTCAAGATAACTTTAAAACCATTTTGACAGTTTGCCAATCAATTCTGTTTCTCTCTTCTGTTTGCTGGGGGGAAATTGGGATTGACATTTTGTTTGGATTCTGCATTCCTGAATACCGGCTCTCCCTCCTCCTATCTCTTTACATTGGGCCTCATTACAACCCAGGTGGCAAGGGGTTAACGGTGCCGTAAAAGGTGGAGGCGCCTGTTAACCCCTTACTGCCTAATTACGAGGTCCCTTTGCGGGTCCCTACCTTGCGGCTGGTTTTACCAGCCGTTAAGGGTTGGACACGCAAAGGGACCTTGGAGGTAATTATGGTACCGCAATTACCGCCTTCCCCATTCCCATTGAGCCCTATGGGGGTAAAAATGGGAATGGGGAAGGGCCAATGGTGAATGGGGAATTACTGCCCCGCCAACCTTGGAATGGGGCGGTAATTCCGCCATCCACCATGGCGCAATCGTTAAAATACTGGCTTTAACCATGGCGCTAATAGCGCCATGGTTAACGCCTGGGTCGTAATGAGGCCCATTGCCTGTTGGGGAGTTGAGGGGTGTGCAGGGGGAAATAGTAACCATACTGTTATTTGATATGAACATACACAAAAGTATTATTTCTGTGGTGAATTATTTTGCTCACTTTTACTCCTTGTGATTAAAGAGATTGCTTAGTGTTACATGTTACATCACCCCATTGGTGATCATTATATACCTATTAAACATAGTGGGATTAAAATTGTGAAAACATAAATAAATATTCTAACTTTGCAAACCAGCCTTATTCCTGGTTCAGTGTGACCGGGAGGGTTCCAAGAGAGGAGGGGCGTGATATTAGTGGTACATTGTTCAGAATAAAATAACTTTTAGACACAAAATACATAAGGATTTCAGTTGTGCATTACACGCTAGGCATTGACTTAGGTGAAGTGCCGGATTGAAATCACTTACAGTCTGTAGATGGTAGCAAGAGTACGAGAGAAGGTACGTGAGACAGACAGCCTGCAGACCAGGCTTTCAAAGGATGAGTAGGTTTGAGTGGGGATGATGGAGGCCGGAACCCACTCAGGGAAGATCAGAACCACTCCATCACCAGTCCGGGAAGGCCTGGGATTGGACAGAATCTTTTAGCCCTCAGGGAGAAGAGTGTCAAAAGCAGTAACAGAGTTGGCATTAACCCACGTCCCAGGGAGAGCAAGGAAATCAAGGTCAAGATGTTCAAGGAGATCAAGGTCAAGATGTTCAAGGAGATCAAGGTCAAGATAGAGGAGTGTTTGATAGCAGAGTGAGGATTTAGGGTAGCTAAGTGAAGCTGGTTGCCCCCTTTATAGATTTGCGAGGGAGGCACAGGGGTTGGGTGCCACCGCTGGGGGGAGGAAGCAGGAGGAATGAGGAAAGGAGGGTGGAAAGCGAGGAAGGGAAGTTGAAGAGAGAAGGTAGACGCCTGTCAAGAAGGAGGAGGTTGGTCTGAGATCCCTAAACCATGATAGTGCCATTATGATGCATTTCGAAGATGCAAAGTGAGCCAAGAGCACTTTCCGTCTTGGCCTGTCGGTAATTGGTGAGGAGGAGAAAGGAGAGAGGACAGAGACTATATGAGGTGTCCATAGGTTAGAAGAAGGAACAGAAAATAGAATGTTTGGATAGTCTGGGCAGACCACGGTTGGAGCTCAGGAGTGCCCTTTTTAGCTTCTTCCTTCCAGAAATTGTGAGAGAGGGAGGATAAGAGATGGAGAAGCAGTTAGAAAAGATAGGGGAGATGGAGCGCACCATGGGGGCAGAGACCAAAGGGGGAGGGTGGGGTGGGAGCCAGAGGATAGCTGGAGAGAGGGTCAAGCACTTTGCAACAGTAGAATTTCACCAAGAGGTCAAGCAGACAGAGATCAGTCAGCACGCTAGAAATGCCCAGATATACAGACCATTAACAAATTGGCAGGACACCTAAAATCAATGTTTAGTCAAAGCACTCAAAAGCATTACTAAATGGTGGTGGAGTCAGAGTTTGGAGCAAGCACTGAGTAGTATTAACCCAATTCCCTATTGATTCTGATTTTTTTGGGCAAAAACCATGCAGAATCCCATGAAGAATGGAGCCGCTGTGCTTGCATGAAAATTCCATTTGGGCAGAGATGCTGTCATAATTTCTGCATGGAGTGGCTGGGGGAGGTGTATGTTTTCCTCACATCCACCACTTAGCTTCATGTAGAAAATAAACCTTGCACGGCTCTTAATACAAAGGCATGGTCTCAGGGAGTACATTACCATCCCTGTGCCCATCACCCTTGTGTTATGTTTTCTTATTGTATGTGATTGGGTATTACTGCCGGGTAATGTTCTCATTTGCGATTCATTAGGACTTAAGTTCTGCCTTTGTCCCCTTTGCAAAAGGGTATTACGGATGTGTACAGTGGCTCAGGTAAAGGCTTCATCATTCATTCTTCTCAGGGGTTAAATCGAAACAAGGGAGGCTTGAGATGGGAAAGCAAGACTGGTCGAAAGAGAGGAAGCCTTTTAGTGAGTAGGTCCTAGGAAGGAAGATAGCCTATGACTCAAAGGATTTCAAATATGTTGGCTAAGATTAAGCATTAGGTGATCAGATGTTTAGGAGTTGATTTCAAATGTTGGTCAGTGTTGAGTAGTGGTCAAAGTGTACGAAAAGAAGTAGTGAAAATAAGATCCTGAAGCATGGGCCGACACAGGGTAATTGCCACGCAGGATTTATTGGTAAGACTTAACACGCGTGTGGTAGTATTACATTAACTAAATACATTTAACAGTAGTAAGGGCTTTGGGGGCATGAATGCCGCCGTCAGTACCTTAAGTGGCACTACAAATCGAGCCGGGGCTCATCGAGGGGGCGTGGCCTAACAGCGGGGTTCTTGATGGCCCGTTAGGCCACGCCCCCTTAACGAGCCCGGGCTCAATGGGCTACTGGCACCCCTGCCAGGCAGCCTTTCGTAGAGATTAGCACCCTCTCCCCTATGGGGAGAGGGTGCTGATCTCTGCATTTATTTTGTGTAGGCTTGCCTGGCAGGGGACAGCGCCTGCCTATTCAGCCTTAATGGTGGTGCTGCCCCTCGCCAGCTGGGGAGAGGCAGCACCACCATTAAGGCTGAAAACGTGAGGCCACTGGAAGCAGAGGCCTTTTTCCTAAATACTGAAACTCCCGCGAATGCGCGGCAGCTCCAGTATTTAGAAAGCAAGGCCTCCGCTTTCAGCGGCCTCACGTTTTTTCCATAATGGTGGCGCCGGCCGACGGGAATCTCTTGATTAAAGGGATGCCTCGCAGGTGCGGCGCCACCATTATGGCTGAAAGGCATTTTTTTCTGTAGCCTGAAGCTCTCGCAAACGAGCGAGCGCTTCAGGCTGTAGAAAAAAATGCCTTTTCGTGTAGTGGCCGGGGCTGCCAGGGGAGATTACTGGGCCCCGGCAGGGCCCCGCCTCAAAACGAAATTTCAGAGCCTGCCGGGGCCCAGCCCCGGCAGGCCCCGGCCCACTTAAAGCCCTGGCCGCCGTTGTCTGACTGCAAGCTCTCTGCCGTTCTCCAACCGTCACCGCTCGCTCTTCAGGTTCCATCCATCGCACTCCCTCCAGCGTTCCACTGATGACGGCGAGACTGCACCATACTACAGTTCCCTACTGGCCTACCACGGCTCCCCACAAACCCCATCACCACACCCCCTGCGATGCGCAAATCCAAACCTCCAAACAAACACACCTGCAATTTAAGGGACTGTTCATTACAGTGCACTGAAGTGCAAGTTTCAACTTCTTCCAACGCTTTCATTTTAAAACTAATTCATTCCGGAAAGGTTTCTTTGTAAAATAAAAATATAGGAACAGGAAACTTTTATCTATAAGTAGATGAGCACCACTCCCAACCGCTCCTGCCCACTTCGACCACTTGTGTTGAAGAGATTTGCAGGACACAGGCCGATCGGCTTTGCTTTGGGGTTATTAATGTATTGTTTTGTAAACTGCCAACTGCACGAGCTGTCACTTCACAGTGACCCAAGCGGGAGGATGGGGAAGTGTAGATGGTGGGGGAAGGAAAAGAGAGGTCTGAATCTTTACAACCATAGAACATTCTGGAACAGTTATGTGCAAGGATCGGAGATGCAAACAAGCCAAAAACAATACATAAGGACGAATAGTGCATCAGCAAGACAATCTTGCGAGTACAAAGACGCCAACTACGGGGAGGGTCAGCAGACCCCCAGAGGTTGAGGCAACCCATCCATCTGTATCAAGAGCAGACGGCAATAGGCCTACCAACTTTTCAACAAGAGCTTTAAAAGGAATCGTAAATTATCGCATAGTGATTTCAAAAAGGTGAGTCGAGGGGGCACCCTCAGTATTCATAGACTACATCTTCTTCTCAACTCAGGCAGGGTGCATGCCAAGTAGCCTGCTGAGCCTTAGACCCGGGGTGGGCAGTGCTTGGTGACGTTCTGTTGGCTGTATTCTGGCCAGACACCCCAGTAGACGTGATGGATAATGCACAAGAATTTGAAAAAGATCTGCTTGTTTGCTGTGAGACCAGGCTGGAATTTTAGGACCGTTCAGATGTGATCCCTTTGTTTCAAGCCCAGGAAATGCCTGCTCATACTTTTCTGGGTGACTTGTAACGGGTGAATGAAGACTTGGGAGGGGGGGGCAGGGCAAGTCAATACTATTAGAGAAATCCTTTCGGGAGAGCAATAAGGCTAATGTCACCTTCTCTTGTGTAACATATCAAGTTAAGGCAACACGTGCTTTAGCATGCAGATGTGATTGGAGTGGCAAGGGAGAGCAACTGGGATGCCCAGGTTTTTTGACGTTGGTGTCATGGGGGGTGCCCATAGTGTTTGGTCAAGACAAAGGAAGATCAGGGATGCACAGAGCTAATGAAGACGATCTCAGACATGCGTAGGGAGAGGTTGTTGTTGATCGTCCAATCAATAATGTGAGATAAGCAAGCAGATATTGAATCTGAGTTGAGGGAAGCATTATCCAGTTTGAAGGCAACCTCCATGGCATTAGGGCATGCTTGAAATGAAGCAGAGAAGATCCTAAGAGGTCTGCCGGTGCTTTGAAATAAGCATTAAAGGACAAAAGGTGAGAGGTATGAGCCTGAGACAAGCTTTAGAGAGTAGATGCACGAAGGCATAGCCCTCAACTCGACACATGCTGGTTGAGAGTGGTCCATCCAGTCAAGGATTATGTGTTTCCTTTCTGGAATATACAATGCTGCTTTCCATCATGTACATATTCTTAATCTACTGTACTTAAGAGAAAAGGTAAACACACATTATTCTTTCTGTATGATATGACATTGGGCATCCTAAAGATTGGAGAACCCAATCTTACCCTGTGACCTACTAAGTGGACATCACTATGTAATAAGAAATGACCTTTAGCGGTGGGAGGCCGGACAGTTGAAGTCTTGCTCTCGGAGTCGCCCCAGAGGAGAGCGCAGCATTACGCCTCCCATCTCAAGATTACCCATACAAATTTAGGAATGTAGACCAACGCTCCCAGATTAGTGTTTCACTCCCATTGTACATCATCCCCACCCTCTCAATAATGGAGGGTGAGAAGAGCAAACTACCACAATACCCATGACTAGGCGGAATAGGCTATTTCCATTGTCTCAAAATCATTGTGCCTCTAATCGGTCATCAGTCATCAGCCCGAGACAAAGTGTTGAGGATAGAGCTAGCCCCAAAGACTAATAATCGGAAACTAGGAGGGATGGTCTTGCATTTAAAATGGTAAAGCAAAACTACAGCTACCATAATGCACAGGATCAATTCAGAACTGAATGCGGTCCACCTGTCGGACAGGAGAATAGGTGTGGACTAGGCAAATGTTAGCACTTGTACAAAGTGGACACTGGGAAATGTTCCTGGTTTTATGCAGTACTAATATCATTCAGAAGCAATCAGTGAAATCTTGAGTTACAATATTCATTACAACAAGCCCAATCACAACAAAACCCCGTTAGAAGCATAGTCACCATGCTAATGAGGTGCCTTACAAAAGCCTTTAGACACAACCATGGCCCCAAAAAAAGTTATATGTCAGCAACTCAAATGACCAGACCCAAGGTCCAATGGGAGGCTTGCATATCCCATGTATTTGTGACTCTTGCCATGTTTTAGTAACAGCAGTCCAACTGGCCACTACCCTGTGCCATATTGTCCTGTAGTGGATGGCAGCTGTTTACTGAAAACCTCTGCTTCAGCAGAAAATGCACACAGGGCCAACGGCATATAAATATTTATTGGGCGGCCCAGCAGTACTGCGGCAATGAATTTTCCCAGCTTATTCAGCACTGACTGAAATGGGAGACCAGGTGCAGTGGGTGTGTTCAGCAGCAAATGAGCTCTTTGATAAATGTGACCCTAATTGTATCATACAGGTGCAAAGCTAGATAATGAATTGCAATTGCAGAATGAATTTGGATTCAGTCTGTAATCGTTTATTCACGCTTAATGCACTGATAAAAGATTGTGGCGCGTGTTGCTGGAAACTGATACATGTCTCTACATTGGTGCCTAGACTGCTGGGGCCAGATTGTCTAAATGTCGCCCTTGATGAAAAAACGTAACAAATCACTGTAGCACAAATTGTGCAGCTTCTATAACAGGGAATAGAGGAAACAGGTTTTGCCACAACCTGTATTATTAAAAGGAAGCAGACTTTTTTTATATATTTTTCATTGTATTGCTTAAAGTGCAGTCATAGCTCGAAAGCAGCAGTGTGCTGTACAGAGTATGGGTAGCCAGCATTTGGGCTGGAATCTTTTAACTTCAGCACCGTAGCGTGCATTGAGGTCTGTGTGTCGGTATTTGCTTCCATTTGGAATTAATCCTTGGTCAGATATTACTGAAAAAGCCATGTTTTGTGAGATTTGCGAAATTGACGAATGTTGGGGACATTCCGTGGCGACAGCAGGATCTAGTTTCAGCGGGAGGGTGCATGACAAGAGAAGGAATGTTTGTGTGTCCTCTCTGCAGACGATTTGTGATTCAAGCCGGTTGGTCAATTTGCTGCGTGAAGAGCATGTGCCCACAGATATCTAGAGCATAGCCACCAAGTACACTAGTGTGCTACTCGTGACTGCTTTGTAAATGATACAGTATCCTAGCCCGCAGAGGAAAGCAATTTAATTTGCGTAGGAAGTGGGTAATTCTGTTAAATTTCGTTCACCCTTACTAAGCCATGCTGCAGCTTGGTGCACTGCTTTTAGGGGAGCCAAGTGAGAAGCTGGGAGCCCTCCGTCAGGAGGGCATTTCCCACATCAATGTGCAAGACCACAAGGGCCTGCACTATGGACCAGAAGTTCTGCGGCGGGATAAAGGTTTTGATTTTGGAAAGGGTGGAGATTTGGAGCCAGTTTGTTTGAGCCTTCTTGGCTTTGTGTTTCTGGAAGAAAAGGCTGCTGTCAATGGTGAAGCCTAAGGATTTTGCAGGATCCAAGAGTTGTGGATCAAATCTTTCTAGGCGCATACCATTGATGGACAAGAAGCCGTGGTCCTTTTTTGTTATTTAACAGAAAATGAAATGTAGTAAACAGATATTTATGTTATGTAGAAAACATTGTACAAACATGTATAATTCATTTTTGCCACAGTGAAAACATTTTAGATAATAAGGATTGTGACAAAACCTGTTTGTTCCATTGCATATTTTTTTTAGCAGCTTCTCAGTTTTTAGCACTGGTGCAAATTAGGGGTGTATCACATAGTAGATTTAAGTATTCGACCAAATACCGAATAGTTGGACAAGTATTTGGCTGGAGCCGAATACAGAGCCAAATAGTTGCCTTTTTAATAAATAAAGTTAATGTAGACAAGAAAAAAGACTTTGTAAATTAAAAATAGACTATAAAATATGTATGTCCATTCTTTATTACATTTCTTTTCTTTCTTGTCTACAGAAGATGCTTGTATAAATCCTGAAAGGAATGTATTATCAGAAAATAAACGGTTAAATAACAGCACAGTTTGTATGTTTGTGCATTCATTTGTGTCGCAGGTTAGACTAGCCCAAAAGTAAAGTATGCATGTATGCAATCTCTGTGAGGGGTTCTGGGATGTGAACTTTACATTTTCCTTCTGGGCCTGCTTATCTTTAGCCTTCTGGCTCCCGCAAGGCACTGAGACACAAAAGGAGTGATTAGATCAATTAGCACCCTGCTGACTGCTGAGGTCCTACTGAACAGGGATGAGGCATAGATTGTATTTTTCTTTCTGTTTCAAGTGGGGTATGTTTGTAGTGTTTTGGGGCATGGTAAAGGACATCAGACAGAAATGTATAGGGAGAACTGAGTCCTCCATGGTTCTCGGCTGAGCTTGTAGGGAAGGAGTAGTGCTGATTTTCAGATCTTTAATTGGAACTTGCATGTTTATTTTACTTATTTGTTTCATGTGTACCTCCATTTGGTCCAATGTTTCTAAATAGTAAAATTGTATCTCATTGTCTTTTATTACACAAATATCGCTCTTTTTAACTCTCTAATGTTGGGAGGAATATTTCTGCTTTCATGGACTGTGACAGTTTGGTTAAAAGAAGATATAGCCACATTCTATAGTAACATCAGTCACTTTTACTCAATTCAAAGGGGCTCATTGTGTCAACATGGGAAAACTGGAGGGCAGGAATTCTAACCTATGTTTCAATATTATGAGTACATATCTGCCTCAGGCACACCTCCCACTGAGCCATCATACTTTATAACCATAGCCTGCAGGCTGAGTACAGTTCTTTGCTGCAGTCACACTATCTACTGAGCTATTTTACTCAGGAACTGGGACTTACTGGGATCTCTGTAACAGCTATACTAATCAACTTTATTATATTATTTAGATTGGGAATTAGTGGGAGTGCAACCTGTAACTTTCAGATTTCTCACTTCATTAAGCACCTAAAGAAAATACCCTTTTTGTTAGCGACTTCACAAACTACTGTTTCAGCTCAGTGGTTTTCACCTGCAAAATATTGGGGAGACTAGAGATACATTAAAAATATTGAGAGTTTTGCTTCAGCTCACACCCTAGCAAACCACCAGTGGAAAGTCTATCTGTCCAGCACATGAAGGGCAGCAAATTTGTTTGCACTTTCTCACCTCTGCTCTACCTGTACTCAATCAAAAATGTGACAGCAGCATTTGTTTAATTATCCTATTAAAGGATAGACATGACATGCCTGAATGATTCCAGGCATGCAAAAAAAGCAGTACTTAATGTATTTTGTAAGGGAAACTATTCGGCTTTGAGTGATAATTAAAGTATTCGGCCAAAGCAGAATATCTCATTTTCAGACGGAATTCGGACATATACTTACTCAAAGCCAAATTTCGCTGCACCCCTAGTACTAGATAAACTGCCATTCTTTGCATTGATTCAAAGTTAACGTTTGAATGTTTTTTTTCTCATTTATTACAAAACTGAGCAAAATCCTCCCAAAAATTATATATTTCCTTAATTCATCATCGACAAGTTTATTTCGGCCGATGTCATAAAACCAAAAACATGAGCACAGTTATATCTTTCGTATGAAAATCGTTAATTAAGACACTGTATTATGCATGTAACCACATAAAATGGCAGTGAAATCCATATTGTACACATCATATTAGCTAATATTAACCCCTCCGTATATTCAACAATGTATTCAGTTTAAGATTTGATGAAGGTGCGTTTAGTGCAATAGGTGGATTTCAGGTCATTATTTTTTGTTGTTATATCTATATCTATTTTCCTCTTTTGGCAATCTATTTAAAATGGTACTTCTAAAACATTACCTTCAGATGATGGCTGAAGAGGGGTCACAGTTTGTGGGGGCTGAGTTCAACATGATGGTTGCCCCCCTGTCACCCTTGCTTAGAGTGCAGAACAGTCTGAGGCACCATCAGGGTGCATGCATTACAATGGAGACAGAGAAATACAGCCAGGGGCTTAATAGACACCAATTTTGATGAGACGTCTAACCAGCAGGGAGCTGCAACACTACACTTCCACTGAGAAGCAATTAATCCTTTGTCAGCAAGTGTTAATGTTGAGAAACCAAAGTAAACAGGTATCGTATAGACCCCAGGCAGGCGATGCATTGAAGGGCTCAAGCAAATTTAGTTTGTAACGCGCTGGCTGCAAAGTGGCGAGTTTAAAGTCCCGAATGACATGCCCATACTGCCATGTCATAAGAAAGCTGACTGCAAACATGGAGGTATTTGCTGGGGGGCCCCCTGAGGGGAGGAGCCACTTTCACCTGAAAATGGTAAAATGCCCTGACCTTATGAATAAAGTATTGCATGTCAATCTGAGATACATTTATTTATTTATGTTTCTTTTAAAGCGCGTCAAACCCAAAGGCATCTGTGTGCTATCTCACATAGGATAAATCACATTTGTTACACAAGTTACATATTAATACACACCTATCTTTCAATGCCACTCATTTAATAGCACCACTGGTATTACTGTAAAAAAGAAATAGCTGGGAGTGGAAATGTGAAGTGGGGTAAATAGGGTTACCACTTGGGATGGATAAATGGGGTGGTGAAACATGAAGCACTAACCCACCCAAGATCATTTTGCATGTAAGTGCGTTGCGTAAACACGTGACGCATGCCCGAAGCATTGGTTTGCCATGATGAATGGGAAAATACGATCGTCAAAGCCAGAGGTGGCTCAACGACTTGGCCAAAAAGGAATCTTTTGCATTACTCAGGAGCCCCCTACATCCTCCTGCCACTTACTGCCAGGGGTGTACTGGCAACCAAAAGAGGTATTGGAAATTATTTAGAAATGTACCCCATATTGCACATTTTCAGCAAGCCCAACCCTTTTCCTATGGGAACATTTGAACATACCACATAAAAGAGGCCCAGTGTGCAGAGGCCTATCGGGAAATCTCCAGAGTTCCCAATAGGCAAGCCCACCCCTGCTTACCGCTATTTTCACAATGAACATGGTCCTAGGGCTTGGAAGAAAATTAGTTGGAAGTCGCTAATGTAACTTTTGAGTCACTGCAGCTACAACAAACCAGTGACATATTTGCCAAACGACCCCGTGCCATGTCTGTCACAAATTGCATTCTGGTACTTGTATGCACTTATTTTTTAATAGGCAACATGAAACTACAAGTACAGCATGCAATGTTCAAAACCAGGCCTGGCCAAAGGTGTCAATCATGACATGGGGCCATAATTATGATGTACACTACATAGTTGAACCGCAGGTAGTGTTCGAGCTCTCACAATATACTGCCTGAACTCTGTCTATCACCCGCATCAATTGTGGACCCGCAATGCAGTGTTTTTTAAACCGCAGTGGGGAAGAACGCATTGCGGTTACACTGTAAGACCCTTCTGCGGGCGTGTACAGCTCGAAACAGCTGGCTCCCTTTCCACCCGCTGCCATCATGCTTCGGGGACAAGAGACGGGTCCTCCTCTAAACCAATCAGATCCACTCTCTAGGAGAAGCCCTCGGCGAGAACAATCAAAGAAATTCCCGCCAACAGGGAAGCTGCCTTCTTAATAAGCCGCAGGAACCCTCTGCGTTCACAAACACTCTCTGTTTGTTTCATAAGTGTCAGCGTGCTTTCATTTGCATCCATCAATCACCCGCCAAACATGGCACGGGGTGTTCCATTTGCTATTAATAAAACATACCTCTGCACAAAAACAGAATGACTGAAAGCTGAAAGCACCTAGGCTCGGCGGCTTTTTAAGTCAGTGGTCTACATTTTCATTTTTTAAGAAACATTGAACTAAAAGCTGTAGATTGCTTAGAGGAATACATAATTTGGTTGTAAGGGGAAGACGTATTTGGGAACGGACTGCATCCACTCACGTGACTATACCCAGAGCAGGTTTGATACACTGGAGCCTGTAAAATTAGAGCAATGCAGAAACGTATCGAACGATAAAAAACGAATTTAAATTACAAATGCCATAATTATAGGGAAATGGAGGTGAACTCTCTGCCCTGGAACTCCTGAGTTGCCAGTTCTGCAAACTGTAACTTTCTCTCTTGCAAAATAGGCACTTTCTAATTCAGCTAATCAGACAAGACTCAAAAGATGCACATTTTTTTGCTACACATTTAAATTGTACCGGTTGAGTTGATACATATTTATTCCTACCTAGTACTGTACAAGACTTTAAAATGACCATTGTAACATTATTGACCAGAGAAGGAGTCCATAATTGAGAAATAAGCCCCGAGCTAAGGGGGGCATTACCCTTTCAGGTAATGCTCCGGGGCTTAGAGTTACTGCAGGGCCCGGGACATTACTTGAAACGTTAATGGCCCACCCCCAGCGAGGGGCTTATTGCTATTAGTACCCAGGCCTGTTGGACAGGGGAACTAATAGTTTATTTTTTTATTTTATTTCGCAACTAAAAAAAAAAAGAAAAAGAATAAAGATATCTGCCGTGGATAAAGTGAGAAGGGACAAGATCATACAATTACTGAGCCGTTTTTATGACGAGCACCGAAAATGCAGATTTATTTATTTTCTATCCCATATATATTTGTGGGTGGTGGGTAAGTAGTCCCTTTTCACTTTCCATGGCGGTGATTCGCACAGGGGGACATGCCAGGAACACTACTGTTCTTGGCACAGGAGAAGGAATAAGAAGTAAGTGTGGGTGGAGGGTGCAAAAGCTGTGGAAAAAGGGGGAGGAAGCGTCCGGGGTTAGGGGGAGCACTTACCTTGTTACCTGGAGGGGTTGATGGTCACCTCCCGCACTGAGGAGGCTCGGAGCAGCAGGATCACAGTATGTTATTGCCCCCACTTCAAGCCTCCTCATTGACTGGGAGGCCTAAGCCACGTTCCTGCCGGGTACTAATGCTAGTTATGGCTCTCATTCGACTTATAGGTCTTACATAAGAAAGGCAAGGGACACAATCTGACATTAATGATTGGATTCAAGGTCAATAATGCAGCTAGTACCCAATTAGTCAACGCTATCGGGTCTTCCCCCCTTTCCCACTATGCATGAAACTTTCTGCAATTCCTCCTGGGCAAATTGTCAGGGCTTTACATGAGCTATACTATGTAAGATATGTCAGAGGTGGCTTATGGTTACTGACTGCATTCTGAGCAATAGGTTTGGCTGCACTACTCTCCAGGTTCCAAAAAAAGTGTCAATTGTAATTATTGGACAAATAAATCCTTGGGGATTGGAAGTGGGGTACACACAAGCGAGACAAGGTATCCCATTTTTCCTGTTGAAGACCAACCTAACCCTCTCCCCACCTTTATGAGCTACTACAAAGCTGTTGCTCTCATTTCCCCACATGTGACATTTGACAGTACTGGCACGAGGAAGAGGTGCCTGAGAGTAGTGGGCACTATAGAATTTCATCACTCTAGACCTTGGATGAAGAAGATGCCTGCAGATTGTTGTACGAGTCAGGCATGTCCCTTTAATCAAAGTCAGGCAGTCCCACTTGAGAGAGCATATCTGTAACCTGTTCATCAGTTTGAGGTGAATGAGTGAGAGAGACAGCGAACACCAAAGGGAGGAAGAGTGAGGCCGGTGGGGTGGGGGGGACCAGCAGGGGACCCCTGTTAGAAGGAGGCAGCTATGGTGGGATGGGAGAAGGATCCACGATGCCGGCATACATCCAACAGGACCTGCAGGACCCAAAGCAAGTGGGTCATGTCATTGACGCAGGTCTGGGAGCCTCTGTAATAGAGAGCAGGCAGCAGGAACTCGGAGAAAGCCAGGAGAAGAGAGGACATTGTCCGCATCCATGAAGAATTATTCAGGTTGCCGGCCCGGTGAGGGAGACACCTGTCAGCCGAGCTGGACCCGTCACCTTGCCTGAGGTGGACTTCCCGACTCCAGAAGTGAAGAGGAAGCAGTGGCAGCCGCTAAAAGGAGACCTCTGAATCCGGTGAGTGTCGGGGACGGCACTCGAGCAGAGGGGTGCTTCCATCAGACCGAAATTAATTAATGGTCCACGAAACTAATTGAAACAAATGGATATTGAATGCTGAACTGAATGGAAACTTCAAATTAAGCAAAACAAATGCTTATTGACTACTGAACTGAATGGAAACTTTAAATTAAGAAACATGAGTATATACTGAATACTGAACATATTGAACAACACAATGAGTGAAATCTTGAAACTAAAACATATCAAACATTGAATAAAGCCTTATGGGCAAAGCAAAAAACAGAGAATCACACAATTGTCCATGTGAAAGTAAATGAAAGAAAAAGGGTGCAAGTGTGAGAGAGCACTATAAAAGGTGGGGTACGAACAAAACCCCCAAAGTGAACTTTTATGAGGGAATGCAGTGCAGCAAGGCCAATATTGGCAAAGAGGTATGTGACACATCACGGCAGAGCCACAATGCTGATAAAGGGAAGCTATGGGAGTGTAAAGCAGCACATAAAGCCAAGAGGCTGATAAAGAAGGACTAAGTGAAAGTGATTTGAGGCACAGGAGCCAGTGCTGATGAACCTGTGTGAGCTGAAGGGCCCAGGGATCCTTGTTGCACAACCTGTGATGGGTGGACCGTGTGGTCTGACAGCTGCACCTAAACTAGTGAGCACTGAAAACCAAAGACATTGTGAAACAAACCAATGAAAGCATTGTAAGTGAACTGGTGAGGCAAACCAGATGGAGGGTCAAGTGGAACCTGAGTTGTGTGAAATCTTTTTAAAATACTGAAGCAAGAATAAGTGATGAAGATAAAGTCTTGGGGAAGGGAACCCTAAGGCTTGGAAACCACATGTGTTGTCTTGAGAACGGAGCCTCAAGATCATTTGGTTTTGAAATGTTTGGAACTTTAGAAGGGGAACTCCAAGGAGTATTTGGAACTGTATTGCCTTAAACTTAAGAGAGGTAATCTTGAGAC
Source organism: Ambystoma mexicanum (assembly GCF_040938575.1). NCBI lineage: Eukaryota > Metazoa > Chordata > Amphibia > Caudata > Ambystomatidae > Ambystoma > Ambystoma mexicanum. The sequence continues at coordinate 1,432,944,112 of NC_090932.1, forward strand.
ATTTTGCAGAACTTTCTTACACTTGGAGAATGGGAAGTGAAAGAGAGCTGGAAGTTGGAAGAAGCTCAGAACTTTGAGTTGAACACCATTTATTTTATTATTGTCAATCCTACAGACTGTTTAGCTTTAGTTGTTAAGGCAAGTATAGGTTTGGACACAGAGAGACTTTTAAGTTGAACTCTTTGACTCAGACATTTCTTTGTTTTATTCAGGTAGTGACAGTCCTGAGCATAGGGCAAATTAGGCCTTCTACATCCTGACATTTGATTTAATAAAGTATTTTATTTTGAACTTTAAGTCTGTTGTCTGTGCCTTGCTTCAAGATGCCTTCACATCATAGAGAAGGACAAGCGTACACATAGCTCTTAGTTGCTACAGTTATAGAGTGCAGTGAAAATCAAGATAATTACTGTTGAATTTCATAGAAGATAGTGGGATTTCAAATGGGCATTCAGGTGACAGATATGTCAAAACCAAGTCCTTAAGTCATTGTGCTATCTGCCATACGAGGACAGTTGAATCTTTTTTTTCAAAGTGTTTTGACAACAGTGAAGGTGTATTCAGAGTGAGATGATTGGAGGCATGCCATGTGTGTTCCTAACTGTGCTATGAGATCACTAAATGCCTGCCATAATTTATTACATCTGTGTAGTGATGAAATGTTCCCATTACAAGGGACTGCAGACATGACCATTTACTCGTAATGAGAATATAATAGACACGATTTTATGATATTATAGGAACTGAATTGTTATAATAATATTAAGTTTACATTAAAGACATCATAAAATATTTCCTTGGCTTCTAACATCTGTAATCATATAGGATATTACTGATAAATGCAATGAAATAAGGTAAATGGAATAAGGGCTGAGACGGTCCTGCTACCACTGCATGTAGATCTCTGAAGGACTTAACCTTATTTGCATGAGGTTTACATGTTTGTGATGTTTAAATGTTTTTTAAAAACTATTGGCATGAGGTTTACAAGTTTTTGAGGTTGAAATATTTTTAAGCCTGATGTTAAACGGAAATGTAGCAATTGCACTAAGCTGCTCTCCTTGGTTGATGGATTGATCTATTTTAAATGGTGCATTTTGCCAGAATTTGCAAAGATAATCCTTCACTCCACCTCCTCCCATAATGAATAAGCTCCCTATGGAGTTTTGTCATTTTAAAATAATTTGGACTGAGAAATATGATATTGTGGGATATATTGACCCACTCAGCTGTGCTTTCCCACATCACTTTGCTGCATTTGTGCAAGACACATAAAAATGGCTGTGCTGGCGCCTGTGTGCACCAGTATATCAAAACAAAGTTTTTAACAACCAAAAATATGTCTGCATCATCCTACCACCCACATTTCAGGCGGGGTGGAGCAGGGGACACACTGCAGGAGCATGCCAGTGTGTTCTGAGACCTACATATGGAATCAAGTGAAGACAGCATTGCATTGCTGCAAAAGCCAGAAATTCCTCTTCAAAAGGAAAACTTTTTCACCCTTTCAAAATGCTGTGTTATACTATTTCCATCTGTGCATTCTGAAACCACTGATGGAAACGGCCCTGCCAGGCCCAGGATAAATAATTGTGCCTCAGAAAAACCAGGCATCATTCCTGAATGAAAGGCCCAGTCAAAGTAGCTTGGAAAGAAATCAACAAGGATCTTTATTTTTTAACTAACACAGTAACGCGTGTTCATTTTCTTTACAATGTAGCAAACATCAGCGGTCTTCAAAAGAACTTTAACTATCTGAACCTGGTCAGTTTCATATACCAGTGTTCAGATAAATCTGACTGAGCTGCCCAAAACCAAATTAAATAAAGAAATGTCAGCTTGCACCACGTGTGAAAATAGGCTGCTAGAAAAATAAGGAAAAACGAATGCCTGTGTTTTAAAACAGTACACTGGTAAATAAAGGTTTTACCTGTCTTTAGAAATATAAAGGGGTTTGTTACTGGGGAGAATATATCACATGTGTTATTTGATGTAACAAGCTTATTTAATTCTGGATTTAAGACCAAAAGTGAAAGATGTTAAACCCAGGGTGGCTTGAGTTACAACGTTGAAAAACAGGTTTTCTGCCAAAAGGGCTATCGCTCCCAGCCGATCCTGCCAACCCACTGATAATCATAGGGTATAACAGACTTTCGTCTCTGTTGGAACCAGGACAATGCATTTCTCAGGGAAGGAAGCTGGAGGTGTGAAATACCCTAAAACTTCAATCAGGCTGAAGGAACCCCCCATCCTGCTTGAAAGGAAATGCCAGTTGGTGTCAGCTGGAAAAAAAAATGACAGACAGTGACTCCCATTTGTTCTAAAGACTATTCCATAAGGAAACTTTAAAGACTCTTAACTCAGCAACCAACATTGGTAACAATGTAGAATGTTCACAGTGTAAAAGTAAATTTGTGGGCTTCAGTTTAAAACTTGGTAGAATGTAGTGATACCAAGGGGACAGAAATGGTTATATATGTGGAATTACAAGAAACGCATCCATGTTGCAAATGTAAAATGTTGTACACGTCTTCCTTATGACAATCCCCACTCATGTGTTAAGTTGTAGAATTTGGAGAAATGTAAATCCATGTGAAAAGTGTGAAAAACTGGTAGAGGAGAGAAACCCGGCCTCATGGATTGGGAGTTTGGATTGAAATGTGAGGAAAAAAATATGTAACCTGTGTATCTGATTTACTAAGAGGTTGCAATTGTGTAAATATGTGTTTGTGGCAAAATTTGATTTTAGTTCCAGTAACTCTGGGAGGTTTCTGGGCACTGTAAATATCACCCCATAAACATGACATCATTTTCTGAGATCCAACCTGCAAAGAGCTAGGCGGAGACTTCTACCCTGGCCCAATCCTATTATTAGAGGCATGTGTAGTGAAGCCTACCCCTGTCATATACTGTGATGATGTCACCTGGCATTATAAATAAGAGCCCCTGACAACACACAATGACACCGATTCCTGAACAATTCCCGATCTCCTGCCCGGTGTCTTGTCCTGTTCATGTATTCATCTTACATTTATTCATCTATACTCCAGATCCCAACCACAAGGCCAAACCTTGCTGATCTTGCTTTAGCTAGGCCTCAAATTCTAAAAATCCCAATAACCAAGGGAAGCTGTGGTGTGTTGAGAAGCATCCTGAATTAACCTGGCTTGCTGCTCACTAAATGCATGCCTTCTGCAAACTTGCCATCCAGCTGATCTGTAGTATCCAGTGCCAGTCCAGTGCCAGTCCAGTGCCATCCGGTAACCAGTCCATGCCCAGCTGATCCAGTCCCACTGATTTTGTCCGCCTGTCCTTTGTTAGACCAGATCTGTGTGCCGACCAGAACCACTGACTGTCCAAAATCCGAAATCCTAACTAAAGTGGACTGTGAGTATAAATAGGAACAATAGAAATTCATAGTATTACTTTCCTTGCTTTGTTCCATCCCAATCTCTAAGTCATCCTGTACTTATCCTAATAACTTGTAATATTGTCAAAAATCATTCTTGAAACCCTGTTTTTGATTCCTTGTGCTAGCGCCAGCATCTTTAATAATGTTGTCTTGTACAATCCTAAACTAGTAATCCTATTTCGAGTAATTGAACTGGTTCCGCCAGGGCGGGCGCAGAGGTGCTAATGTTGAACTCGCGAGTTAACCCCAGAGCTTACTGTGTCTCAATCTGGTAGCCTAGCATGAATGCTCTAGGGTAGAGTAAAACTGTTCTTGTCAAAATTGATTTCTATTCCTTTTCGCACCTTCATTTTCTCAAAATCCCACATCACTAGATCTTGCATAACTCACTCAATTTAACAGCTAGAGACCTAATTTCACTGCCATATTGTACCCATGATCCATAGCTACCCTAACCAAAAATATACAATATTTCACCTGTTTTTATTAAAACACGTTTTGGTAAATTCAGGAGGGGAATTCCAAACGTTTGCTAAATTTGCAACGTGTCATTTTGCTTATAAACTGTTTTCAATCTTCCATTTAATTTTGAATTGTATGCTTTTGCTCAATCCATTGCTTGTGATTCCTAGTATCTTCCAAGTGTTGCTCCAGTAAAGAATTGTTTTTGTTTTAAGAGTTTTATACACATTCATTCATTTATTCATCCATTTCCGAGTGTCATTTTTAGCATTGCCAGGGTTTAAAATCTGTTTTTCTCTCTTGCTTGGGATGGGAAAGTCGGATTTTAATTATGTTTTCCATCTGTCATTCCTGATTACCTGCTGATTCTGTTTATCCACTTAAAATGTATTATTTGTGGGTTGAGCGAACCTTGCAGGGGGAAATTCTAACTCAAGTGCTATCTTGCCTAAAATCCAAAAGTGCTGCTATTCCATTGTGTTTTGTAGATGTGTCAATAGAAGGTTAAACTAGGTGCATTGCTTACATTCCTGCTGTTCTTATCACCTCATTGGTGATTGCTGCCCCATATTAAAAATGGTATGATTTCTTTTAATTTTCAAATAAATAAATACATATTATATTTTATCAACCTGCCTGGTTCATGGTCCATTGTGACGCAGGGTATTTGAAAAGGGGGTGTGATATGAGTTGTATATCATCTCAATATTGAATCTAATCTGAAATAAGCATTTCAATCGCGCGCTGCATACTGGGCCGAGACTAAGGTGTGTGTCACCTGATTGACATCCTTAACAATATTGTGAATGCCATCTCGAGTCATCTGTAAGAAATTTGTGTTAATATATTAGTATTTTCACTAAGTGAGTATCACCAATTTAACACTCCCTGATATACAGTCCGAACCACAATTCTGGGACAAGAAACAGGCTGTGCTTTATGTTAAAACACGCATTTATTTAAATCAAATGACTTGAATCAAAGATGCTACCCTTACTTTATGTAGCAGAAGTCACGACAATGAAATATATTTGGATATGAGAACTCACAAACACAATTAGATTAGGCCTGCCTGTGACAATCTAGCTAAGTGGTGGCACTAAAACAATCACTCTTTAAATCAATTAGATATATTTCTAGATATTAATCTCAATGATAACATTGCTGCATATCAGCCAGTGCATTAAAGTATTGTCCTCATTTTCAACATTGCATTTCACTTGCTACAACATATTCTAACACTTTAACTCACATTGATATAACCACATATATATAAATGCCCCTCATTCAGTGAGAATATGGTGTTGTAGGTTTCTCACATATGTGCATGCAATGATTTAAATGTGGGCTAAAATGAATTGCATTTGAATGGTGCATGTTTGAATCTGAAAAACAGTGATATTAATTTCAAAGGCACCCACCCAAGATAAGAACATTGTTTTGAGATTTTGTAATACAAGGGATACCACTCCCACCTCGCTTTGTGAATCTGGTCTCAGTGGTGTGTAGCTCTTTCCCTACTGTACAACATCAAGAGAGAGGATAGGGTGTTTTTATATTGTGATTATTCTTCCATGAAAATGGAATTAGGATAGCTACATTCCCTTTTACTTAACACATTCTTTGTAAGTATTTATGGCTTTTACAGATCACACACTATCAAGCAATTCTTCATTAGGCTATGATGCGGGGCACCTTCAAACCACAGCCCAATATTGGCTATATCTGGGAAAACCGCAGGGATGGTTCTTTGTTTAGCTATCATTTACCACATACTGCACTGTAGGTGCTGGGAAATATTCCCTGTTTTACTCAGTGAATTATAATCTTCTCCAGCTTTACGTACAATGGAACTAGATTTAGCTTGCACTAGTAAACTACAATATCCTATCTCTTTATGTGAATAATAATTTGTCAAATTCTGTGCTCTGTGTGCAGCAAATGCTATTTATTCTATATGCAGTCAAATCTCACTGGGATTTAAATATAATGGGAAACCCTGTTGCATTTCACAAATAAATATAAAGATGTTTTATTTGGAATGAACACACTTTCCAATTCCCCCATACCCCAAGGACTTTGCAGGACAATGATTTTAGGGGTATAGTTATTTTATATGGGGAGTGGTCATAATCCCTTTAAATAATTCTTTAAGGCATAAAGCCAGCAGAGACCCTCAGCTGATTGCCCAGGCAATTCTCAGCTAGCAAGCCTCTACTGGTCTCCACCAAATTGTTCAGTCTCCCTGATGAACGAGACCTTCTCATATCCAGATATAATAACAGTTCATAGCTCATCAATATTAGGTCAAATATTTCCATTGGCTTTCTCATAGTCAGACACTCCTATTGAATACACACCCCTAATCTTCATTGGTTAGTAATCATTTCAGCACATATGATAAGAAAAATGTGGGGCCCAAACTGCTCTTAATATTTTTAAATGAAAATGTCAATGGGCCTCATTACAGGGATGGCGGTAAGGATTTACCGGTACCGGTATTTTACTGGTACCGGTAAATCCTTACGGCCTTACTACGAGGTCCCTTTGCGGGTGGGGGAATTTAATGCCTGCTTTTTGCAGGCGTTAAAAACCAACCCGCAAAGGGACGCGGGGAGCTAATTACGGTACCGCAATTTGCGGTACCGTAATTAGCGCCTTCCCCATTCCCATTATGCCCTATGGGGCAAAAATGGGAATGGGGAAGGGCAATGGTGGAAGGGGGAATTACTGCCCCGCCAACCTTGGAATGGGGCGGTAATTCCCCTTTCCGCCAAGGCGGTGCCAGTATTTTACCGGCATGAACCATGGCGCTAATAGCGCCATGTTTCACCGCCATCCGTGTAATGAGGCCCATTGTTATGCTATTTTTTCTCTTGTGAACATGCCACATTGATAACATATGGATTTCTGTAACCATCCAGCCCACAAACACATCTGGCTAGGCGGCATACATGTGTGGCACATATATTCATAAAGGTATGAATTTTAACTGTTTGATTAATTATTAAGAATTTAAAGAGGAGGTATTAAACTTTAAAATACAATTTTCAGCGTGTTTGTAACTGGTATGGTCGCAAGTATACAAGTACAACAGTTTTCTGTGTTTTCACATGCCAAGCTGCAAGTTATTATGTACTTTACATTTAATAAAAAGCTTACATGTCCAGGCTTGACCTCAGTTAAAAATTAGCCAGGATTCACTGACAAAGTGCTTCCATTTTTTGAGTATCACTTAGGCTAACCATATGGTCAGTTTATTGCCTAATGCAAGGGCAATAGTGCCATATTAAGTGCAAATCTGTTTGAAGCTCAGCACAATGAGAAAATGGTGGGTTGTTATGGGGGCTGTCCTGATTGTTATCAGTGAGCACACCATGACATTCAATTTGAACGAATTGTATGAAATGTATCTTCAAGTATTTATTTTAAACTCGGCTCTGGTGGAAGGGGCCTAGTCCAGATGACCCTATGTCAGTGGGAGTCCAGAGGATGTTCTTGATAACAGACCATACATCTTTCCACTCTAAAAGATGCATTTAAACTTTTGGTCAGTTCAACAAGAAGTCAACATAACAAGCATGGCCAAAGCCATCTCAATGCCTCTATTGATTCTATGCAAACACAACATACAAAAAGAAGTCCATGTAAGAGAAGCAAGGACCAAAAGGGGATCAACTAACAATACAAAGCAAAGAGGTCTTCTATGGCTTCAATTCTTAGTCAAAAGAGACCAATTTTCTGAAAATTAAATATTTATCACAATTCTACAGCAATGCAAGTATAAATTGTGCATTTGTTTTAGAAATAATACACAAAACATACAGACAAGAGTTTTCTTTCGATCCTAGATCATTAGCATACAACCATCTCATAATAAAAAACAGCTGGCAGTTGTACCACCACCAAACTGCAGTGTCAAATAATGAAGTGAACAAAAGGAAAATAAAACAAGTCACAATGATACTAAAACCCAAATTGGGTCATCCACCTAGGACTGCATTGACATGTCAGTCCTGTCTCACGTTAGCTTGCTTAGTATTAGGCAAAACATAAGGTCTTAGTGCCTATGCTTGTTGTAAGTTACTTATTTGTTGTATTAATATGATGTGATGTTTTTAAATGTGGTGTTGGGGTGTGTGTGGGCAAAGGTTCCAGAGCACTTGGACTATCCACTCAGAGACCAATTCATGTTAAAGGTGAAAGAGACAAAGATTAGAGAGGAAATATGGGCTAGAGTGACCTCACTTGGAAAAGGTTTTGGACATTGCGAAGACGCTTGTACACATGCTTACATGTGTTAAGGGATTGGATTGCAAAGAGAACAAAGCATCAGTGAACTTCTAAATTCACAAAATGTCAAGAAGCCATACAGAAAGAAACACGTGACCATGGGAAAACAACAGGAATGTTCAACAAAACTGGGGCTAATTCAGGCCCTAGAAAATGTTAAAGATTTGGCATTTTCTCACATTTTGCCAACAATCCTGAATGGTCTGTACATCATGCATTGTGCAGAAAGTGTGGTAGAAAGGGGCACTTCATGAGATGTTGTCAAAACGCATATTGTAAAGTTGATAAATTTGTTAAAGACATTTCTAATGTCCTGAGTATAAACATTTGGAAGGTACTGGTTCTGATGGTGAAGCATGCGGTGTGAGCAGGTCAGTGTGTGAAGTGGGACCATCTAAAGGTGTAGACAGGAAACCACACTCTATAGAGTTGGTTAAAGGCATAGCAGTTAGAATGCTTACAGACTCTGTATCTTGTTATACTATCATTAATAGAGGATCATTGCAAAACAAGTTTTCAAATGTGAATTTAAAGCCCTCTCATGTCAGGCGAGTGCATATAGTAGTGCCAATATTGAATTGGTTGGTTGTTTTGTAGAAACCATTGAGTATCAAAACAAGTTTATCAAAGCCAAGGTGTATGTATCAGATAGGGGTGGATGCTTGCTAGGATGGTACCAGCAAAGTAAAATGGGAATTATAATCAAACCAAAAATCTCAGGAAGCATGAATGCCATTACCTCAATGGAATATTTGCTTTCTGAGGAAAGTGATTCTGATTTTTTCAAGAAAAGACTTGGTTGTCTCAAGAGTTTTTGTCATAAAATGTGCTTAAAGAAGGGAGCCATTCCAGTAGTAGCTAAAATGAGATAAATACCGCTTGCCAAGAGAGGAAATAGCAACATAGATCAAACGATTGGTCTGTGAGGACATAATTGAGCTTGTGTAGGCTTCAGAATTGTGTTCCCTTGTGGTCGTAATAAGAAAACCAAATGGTAGGGCTTGCTTGTGTGTAGATCTAAGAGCACTCAACAGGTGTGTCATTGTCAATCATTTTCCGGTGCCAAACATTGGCGAGCTAGTTAGTCTCACAGATGGTGCTCGAGTATTTCCTAGCTTCGGTTTACCATCAGGTCAGGTTTCACCCCAGCTCCAACGATCTCACTAGCGTTATCACCCAGGAAGGAACTTCAGGTTTAAAAGGATGACTTTTGGGGTCATTTCAGCCGAAGTATTCTTTCGGAGGATAATGAATGAGGTGTTGGGAGACATTATTGATGTGTTTTTCTATCAGGATGACATTTTGTTCATGGGTACTTCGTTAGGGGATCAAGACACCAAACTGACTATTGTTTTGAGCAAGTTAACCAATGCTGGGTTAATGTTGCAAAAACTAAGTGTTACTTCAGGGTCTCTGAGATTACCTTTCTGGGACATATGTTGTCCAGTGAAGGGCTGGTCCCCAGAAAGAGTTTGGTCAACACAATAGTACAAATTACGACACCATAAGAAAAGCACAAGGTGTTGTCTTTCTTAAGTGTTGTAGAATATCACAGCAAATTTGTAAGACTCTTTGTTGACAAGTGGAGGAACATTAGGTCCTAATGTAAAAAGATGTGGTGCTTGAGTGATCACCTGAATTTGACCAAAAATTTGGGGAAATTAAACGTGCCATCCAAGGCTCCAGATTTGGCCTCTTTTGACACTACCAAGGACACATTGGCCATGACAGATGCCAGCGGTACAGGTCTAGTGGCTGTCCTAATACAGAGAGATAAAAACAGTGAGACAGTGATAGCTTTTGCATCTAGGACACTTAAGAGCACTGTTAGGTACTCAGTTATAGAGCAATAGGTGCTGTCAGTCATGTGGGCCATGAGGAAATGTAGGACATTTTTGTGGGGAAGAAAATTCATTGTTCTGACTGATCACACACCCTTGGTTTCATTTTTTTACTTCAAAAGGTCTGGATGGTGTTTCAAGATGCATAGTTAATTGGTTTACAGCTCTGTAAGGGCTTGACTTTGTGGTCGAATTTGTTCCATTAGGGCCAATATTATTGCAATTTGTTTCCAGGAATGTGGCCTGTTGTGATGAGGAAGATGTAGAGGAACCAGTTGAACATGTAATTTGTGTGTGTGAGGATACCATTGCGCAGGATGTGTGCGAAGAGGCTGCAAGGGAGGATCAGGAATTACTAAGAGTAAAGGAGTTAATTTACAGCAATTGGTCAGGGTAGTCAAGTGATGTGGGAATAGGAGCTTTCCACAGAGTAAGGAATGACTTAAGTGTAGAAGATGGACATATTCTATGGTCCAGAGGCATTGTTCCTCTCATCAGGGTGCAAATAAAGTTGCTAGACTTGGCTCATTGTGGTCACGTAGGAATTTCAAAAAGCAAGGGTCGATTAAGAGCTAATTACAGGTGGCCGGGTTTGGATTCTGAGGTGGAGTACTTAAAGAGTGCAATGCTTGTGTAGCTTCCAAAAAGGTCTTGAAAACGTATATTTAGCTTCACAAACCATTTCACGTTTCCAAATTACCATGGGATAATGTTGCGCTGCACATCTTTGGACCCATATGGTCAAGGGGGGTTTAAAAAGTATGTCTCAGTTCTAGTGGATCTTTACTCGAAATGGCTAGAGATCAAATGTGTGCAGTAAGCAAACTCCAAAGCAGTGGTGCAATTTCTGGATGCAGATGGGGAGCAGGTGCAAGTGGATCTAGGTCACCTGGCCTAAGCCCCGCCCACCTGGTGCCTTCCTACCTGCCGCTCTTTTCCACCACTTAGCAAGCCCCACCAACCTGGTGCCTTCCTGCTTGCCACTCTTTCACCACTTAGCCAGCGCCGCCCACCTGCTGCCTTCCTGCTTGCTGCTCTGTTTCCCTTCCTAAGGAGCCCTCCAGTCTCTTTTCCTTTGCAGATGGGGAGCAGGTGCAAGTGGATCTAGGTCACCTGGCCTAAGCCCCGCCCACCTGGTACCTTCCTGCCTGCTGCTCTTTTTCACCACTTAGCAAGCCCCGCCCACCTGGTGCTTTCACCATCACTGTCTTGTGGCCAATGCTGTATTTGACTTTTATGGACTTCATTCATTCACAGTGCGTCACTCTTTCTCAACTCTCATGCTGGACTTCCTTTGCAACTTGTACTCATAGTGGCCCTGAATCATGCTGTTCCCATCTTCATCTTGTATCCTGGCGTGCAACATTATGTGTTACTACTGACTTCTGCAACTGTATTCGCTCTCCACTCTTGCTTCTCCACTCTTTTTGACTGCTTACTCTCTTTTCTCTCCTCCTTTCCCTTCTCCCTTTTTCCTATCTTCCCCCTTTACTTTCTTCTATGCACTTACTCTATCAGAATTGTCCCTGGACCTAATATGATAGCAACCTCGTCTGTTTCCTCCACCCTCTCATTACTGTTTTTTTCCTCCCCACCGCCCCTCCAGCACTATCTGAAATGTCGTCAGGCCTAGCATGATAGTCGCTTGTTTTGTTCCTCCCCTCCCTTTCTGCACCCCTCTCCCTCACCTTTTGTTTTTCTCTGGCTCTACCAGAAATGTCGTCAGGCCTAGTATGGTAGTCACCTGTCTGTTTCCATTTCCTTCCCACTCTCCCTCTCCCTTCCTTATCTATGTCTTAGCTCTTGCACTATCTGAAATGTCATCAGGCCGAGTACGATAGTTAATTTCACATCCTTACTGTTCATGGCCTGTAAGAATGTGGTTGTATTTTCCCTTGTTCCCTCCCTTGCCTTGAAGCGCTTTGAAACACATTGTGTATAGGCGCTACATAAATAAACAATCATATCATATCATATCATGCCATTTTCCACACTGAAGGCTTTCCGAATAAGATTTTGATGGACAACAGTGTTCAATTCACTTCTAGAATTATGATACATTTTCTTCAAGTTATGGGAGTTGAGCTTCATAAAACAGCCCTCTTACATCCCTCCACTAATGGAATTGTGGAAAGGTCCAATAGAGGTTTGATGCAGACTGTACCCAAGGCTTTCAGTTCTGGTTAGTGCTGGGAGGAATGCATTGCGAGGTTAGTGTGGACCTACAGACTAGTACCTCACACTACAATGGATTTGATTCCATTTGAGGTGGCAAGGAAAAAAAAGGCTGTCACATCTGTGTGTCCACCATGGTTGGGTAGGATGTGCTTTGTAGAATGGGATGAGGCAGCCATTTGAGAAAGAATGGGGGCAAGTAACGAGGACATTAAGGTGTATGATGAAAAGCATGGAGCTAGAATCTCTAGAGTGCAGAATGGCCATCATGTTTGGGTGCATAGACCTTGTGGAGTATTGAAAGGGGAGAGTACGTTTGTCAGTCCCTTGAGGGTAAATAAGGTTTTGGATGATGCAGTGGTGTTGGAGGATAGTCGCGTGTGGAATAAATCTAGACTAGCATGAGACAGTTGATACATTACTTCCATTGTACATACGTTTACTGTTTACTCAATTTCATCTGTTCATCTGTTCACTTGTTTACCTGGTTGCTATGTTTTTGTCCAGTAATAGCATAACATGTTCTTAGTTGTCGGTAAACATGGAATCACCCAGGATTCCAAATAAAAGGATTTACATGACCAGGTGATGGTGTAGCTGGTCAGTTAACCAGATGGACAGGAGGGCCTTCTTATGTTAAATAAAAACTTGCTCCTGAAACGTACTTGTCTCTTGAGGATCTTCATGTACTTCAGTAGGTTTGAGGGAGGCAATCATCTTTAGGAGACACAGGGGAAAGAGTGGAGAGAATTCGGCCCAGAAGGGTAGTGTGTGTAGGGTGCATGGGATGCTAATGCTGTGGGAGGTTGATTCGATGGTCTCTCAGATTTTGTCTATCTTTCCAATATATAAATGCATAGTCTGGAACCCTGTTTGGATTCTATGATTCAGCAAGCCATAAAGCGGAAGCCCTACTAGGTTTACCCTTTCGAAAATAGCCTCCTGCCATGATGCTGATTTTATTTATTCATTTTTATCTTTTAGAGCGCTTGGTGCAACTGGGTGGTTACAACAATGTGCTTTAGTGCAAAGAGTTCAAGAGGGAGGCATGGAAGTATCGACCTTTGTTGGAAACGACCAGAAGTGACTGATGTTATGACAGTAAGTTTTAATTCTTCAGTGTGCCCTCCTTGTTTTGGGGAAAAGGGGACTGAAAATAGTTGAAAGAGACAGATGTTGGCCAGGCGGTTAGACAGGTGCAAGCCACATGATCAACACACACTATGAGCGTATGTTAAATAATGAGAGACATGGGCGTTCAGTGAGACTTGAGGCTGCAGGTCTGTGAGCAATCTCATTATGTTGTCTTTGTCTGAAATGGGGAGGGAAGTCTGTAGATTGGAAGCCTGGGTGTGCATGGCTCTTTTCAACAGCTGCTGTGTTAGTGCCTTGAATGGTCAGCAGGTTTCGGGAGTGAAATCTAAGATGCTGGCAGATGAGGCTGGGAGATCTTCAAGAGATGTATCTGGGGGTAGCCTCTCTGAATATGCATTTGTGTATTACGCATAGTGCCTTTATTTGTGCAGTTGTCTTTTTTGGGGGTGTTTTATAAAGCTCCACTTGAAAACCGGATACTTCAAAGTGAGCAGGTTGAAGTGGGGCAAGGAGTGGAAGTGTGAGGAGGTCTCCCCCAATACAAAAGACACACAAAACAACATGCATTCAAGACGCTGTAAATACTGTGTGCTGCAGCACATCCCAGACTTCAAAAGACACACAAAACAACATGCATTCAAGACGCTGTAAATACTGTGTGCTGCAGCACATCCCAGACTTCGTTGTAGGTTAGATTTAGCAACAGTAGGCAATCAGGATGTATGATATTTCCTTGATTGGTAGCCATTGGACAACATGGGTGCTGTTGTGGTTTCTGAGACAAAGAATAAACCTTGCTACTTGGAGCTCTTTAGCACATATCTGGAGATTTTGCTGGTCAGCCTGGTTTCACCTCTACTAGTAATCAAGCGCTAGAAGTATACATCGGTTTCCAGTTAATGCAATGAACTCCATGGAGCTGCAACGCCCCTCGCCCCTTTTCTCAGGTTTGGCTATTTGGTGATGCTGAAAGTGCTGTGCTGCCTATAACATAAAACTATTGTCATGGGAAGGGAAGTAGAGATGAGATGTGACGTGAGATGCAGATCCTGTGGGTGCTTTAAAGTTGTTTACCTACCCACTGAATGGTCGTGGCCATGCAAAATTGGCAAGTTAGAATTACAACCCCTGCCAAATGTTGTTGGGGGCCCTATGAAAGTAAGTGGTGTTTTCTTGGGCATGGCTTCAACATGCCAAAGCTCACGTGCAGTGAGTAGACTCCGGACATACCCCATGGCGCAGCAAACACCTCTTCTCCAGCTATCCATCCCTTTTGAGCTATACTCCACCTTTTCCTTCTCATGCCTGCCTCAGCACCTTATCGATTCCTCGCACTAGTGATGAGATCCACTGAAAAAAAGTACATTCTATCCTCAAAGGGCGTCTGAAACTGCGTGTCAGAGATGCACACATTCAGATGCACATTTTCATTACCAGACACATTTGTGCCAATAAGGGACTATGTGTGCGTATTTCATGGCCAATGCACGACATGGTCATTGCCGATCCTGTTGTGCATTTTCTCTTAAATGCAACAGCAGCAGTGTAAAGCACTGGTGTCCCACTTGAATTTCTATCCCTCAAACAGGGCTAGAAATGTGTTTTTTTAGCATTTCAGAATGAAAGGCTTGCTCAGGGAGTGTGACATTCGATAGTTTTGCGAGCTCTGTCCTGACACTAATGTGTTTAAGGAGGCTGGCCAGCACAGCCGCACAGCCATCCCAAAATGTGCAGGGCACCTTTGTGGATAAGGAGATGTGGTCATTGCTAAAATGAGTGCAAATGAAAAAAAAGCACACTCTTTTTTTATTTTCCTTCCTTTTCATGTTAGTGTTGTATCATTTCCTTAGCGACCAGTAGTACTGAACGCTAGGATACTGGTAAAAAAAATGCAAAATTACCAAATAGCTGTACTCTTGGTGAGCCGAATCATACAATATTCGGTTCTAAGTGAGTGGCTCAAATTCCGGATTGACATTTTCTAAGCATTTTAAGCCTCTGATCCAGATGGTCTGAATCTTTCGAGCCAAGTCTAATTAAACCCCATCTACTATTTTCGAGCCAGTTCACCCGTCCCTAGGTTAGTATAGAGAAGCTAATGAAAGAGGCCACTTCTCAGCATCAATGGAATAGGAAGTGTTTGGTAATGGCAGTGGAACGACATGAGACCAGCAAGTTGGCTCTAATGCGAGAAACGGAGAGGGCAGTAAGAGATAGGGGAGCTGTATGCATTTCATCCAGGGGGGTCTTCCTGCTCATATGGGTGGCCTCCTCGATCGCAGTGTCCGTACATCTCTCGGCAGAGTACGAGATGGGTCACATAAGGACGCGATGATGCCAGTTCCTCTTGCTCCCTCTTCCACTGCCTTACCGTACATGGGATAGCATCAGAATATTGAAAGCCCCTCAAGAGGCTCATGATTTATTCAGAGTAGGGAGGGGACTATTAGCTGCTTCATTGACTATGCTTAATTGAATTCTCATGCACCATGAAGTGGCAGTCATTTAAACGAAAGCCGTCATCCGCCATGGTTCACGGTTGTGGCCATGAATGCATAGTGAGGAGTTATTTTTATCCAAGGAATGGCTTGTCGACAAGAGACCTCCAATGTGAAGCGCTAATTTTCTGCTTTTACTGGAAACCCTCGGGAGGGTAACTGGGCATATCTTTGGAATGGTAAAACATACTGAAAGTCCTACTGACTTGCATCGCTTCATCTGATCAGTCGCCTCCATTTCCAAGGCTCCACAACACATCATAAAGTACACAGATGCATTAAAGACCCACCCTTTTACACCATCTGTAGACCCTAATTGATGGGCTTTACCTTTCGAGCCTGAAATGCTGCAATTGTGTGTTTTGTCAGCATGCCCAATGAGGCCGAAAGATGTCTGGGGTTGAGCATGTTTCAGCACAAGCAGTCTGACCCACTAGTATGAGCTGGACTGCCCCTTTTGGGGTGGGATCAAACCTGACTGCATATGGTCTTTCCCCTTCTGTAATGGGTAGACACACACAAAAAGTATGGTCTGGTGGCTTGCCCAGAGAATCCAACAGTGGTTAACATGGATTCATAACCAAGCAGCCGTCAACCTTCAGTGTAGCACTTGAAAGCAGCCAATGAGTGGAATTAGATCACGCCTCTTTGGACCTTAGCCACTCTGTCAGAGCAGACGAGAGTGGTACTCACCCTCCCAATAGGTTTCTATGCAATTGCTGACAATTGCAAAAAAGGAGCAAGGCCATTCTGCGTGGCCACGGAAGGATGAGGATGGGGAGCAGGTCAATTGCAGTAGATCAATGAGTATCCAAAGATTTGTTCAGAAAAAAAACAAAAACGAATGGGAGATTTGATCGAATTTCGGCTATACGAAAATTACATGTAGCTGAAAATTTCGATTGAGTTTCCCATTCAGAGCCATTACTGTGAACAAGTGGAGCGAGGGTTGTGTGGGTGTCCCCCCCCCTTGTTTACTGTAATGGTTTTGGAGGTGGCTGGAGGGTCACCTGCTTCCCGAAAATAAAGTAAAAAAATAATAATAATAAATAAAAGGACATTGCGGTGCCGGTTCCTGATCACAGAGGTGGAGGGAACAGACGTTGCAAGGGACAAAGCGAGTCGGCGGCACACAGCGAAGTGTGCCACCGAGGAGTAGATAAGGGGGTGGGTGGGAGTGGGTTATCTGAAATAGTCGCAAGAGTAAAAACTGAAAGTTCTTTTCGAAAAAAACCTTTTGTTTTTTCGTGCATCAGTCATTTCAAATTCGAACAATTCAATGTAATCTGACCAATGGATTACAGGAGCTAAAATGTGATGCTTTCTTGCAAATGTTCTACTACCTTGTCTGCACAATCGGGCTGAAATTGTTTAATCTACAACATTTTAAAAGTGGACTGTTTGGTTGTAGTCATTTGATCACCACTACCAAAGATATATACCCGTATAGGAGGTAGGACAGGGATCTGCAACCTTAAGCTCCCGGATGTTTTGCGCAACAACTCTCATGAGCCCTGGCCATGATAGTAAATGGTGAGGGTTCATGGGAGTCATAATCCAAAACAACTGAAGAGCCGCAGGTTACAGACACGTAGAGTTGGGCGAAGGGAGGGTTGAGAGAAGGCGGGAGGGATGGTGAATGGCAAGGGGAAAGGGAGTATGGAGGGACCCAGCATTATAAGAAAGGGGAAAATGAAGCAATGGTCACGCTCAAAAGTCACAGTTAATGTTAATTGTGTATCATCGTACTGACTGGGTTGTGTTCCATTTAAAATCCAAATTGATCACAAACCAGATCTTGAGGGAAATGGAGACATTATTGTTAATGAGTTTGGCCATCACATCTTACACCAAGTTGTCTAATAACCACCCTTTAATTCCAGTGGAAATTCTTCCCTCAAGAGGCACATGCAGTGATTTACGTTGTAAAGCTCAGTGGGATGAAACCAGAATAGTACATATGATTGTGCTCGAACCATCAGATGTCTCCATCAAGGATAATTTGTCATGGCTAGCCTCCTCATTGAGTAGAGTGATAGTCATGGTGGATTTGTACAACCTTTAGCCCATCGGGCTGTTCCCTCTTATCATTGAACACCAGGGGCTTTTATAGTTTACCTACTTGCTCTAAAGATCTGCTTGATATGTCCAATTATAAAATATTTACATTCCATGAAGTTTGATTAATGGGTACCCCGATTCTGCATGGTTATACTGTAAATTTGAACAAGTCGAGGAAAGGTGTCCCAGGTAGACCCTATGATGGTCTATTGATTGGGCTAAAAAATTCCTTTGGTCGCTCTGTGGAATTATGGGACTTTAGTCTCATTCCTTTATGGCCACAACTTTGTCCTGACCAAGAGTAGGTTCTTGAAAGTCAACTTGTCTCCTTTTAATTAATCTTTATTGGAATCCCACGTGAACAATTCTCTCCCCTCTCTTAGCATCACTGGAAAGCATTTTACTTGCCTGGCACACCGCTCAAGGGGCGAGGATATTCTAATCATGGGGGATTGTAATTGCTCAATACCTGGCACACATACTATATATTTTCCTCATACCACAGTTCAGAATAGTGGCTCTCATGATGGGAGTGGGCCAATTTGGAATGAATTCATGAAAAATTAACAGATGTATAAGGTGAATGGTAATATAGCTAGCAACATGTCAGGGTGTAACACTTGGTATAGAGGCAACAGTAGGTCTACGATTGACTACATCTTTGCATCTGAGACTTTATTATCCAAAACAAGGTCCCGCAGCATTATTAAGTGCTCATGCAAATGTGTTCTTGATGTTTACACTTCACACATCTACATTGCTAAATACCCATGGCCCTAAAGCCTTGGAAATATCAAATAAAAATAATGCCTTGCATTGGTCTTATAAGGTCATTAAGAATTTCAATGGGACTATCTTTTAGGCATTGATGACCTCTTGCAGAGCATTAGCATTGACTCCCTATACTTTTGTATACTTATTAAATCTGTATTAGAGGTTGCATCCAAGAACTTTCCCAAAGGGTTCATTGGGAAATGTGTACACACCAATATAATGCTATCATTGAAGCTAGAAAGAGAGTCCTTCATGGAATTTATTGTCACTTAACTTTATTGATTCCTAACAAAATACCTAAATCCAAGTTGCTTAAACAAATTACAGGAATTGGGAAAAGGGGCATAAGATTCAACTTGAATTACTCGACAGCCAGCATATCCTGTCCATTATAAATAAATTAAATACAGGAATTTTTGGGAAGAATACTGTAAAAACAGTTGTGAGTCACATTTGAACTGACATCTGCTCTCGATAACATCCTTTCAGACTCTGTTTGGTGTAATCATTTCAAGAGCAAATTCAGTCGACCAATATCGACCAGATTGTCCTTTGTTGCAAGTACTTCGGTTAGCTAGCATGGTTCTTTTACATGTCAGACAATTGTGGGTGAGATAAAGAGATCCAGAAATTCCTCCGCTTTGGGTCTAGATGGGATCCTAATTATTGTACTTAAGCAAAACCCAGAGTTATGAGCAGGGTTGTTGGCTGCTCTCTTTTATAACTTATCTGTGGGAGGAATCTTGGTATCTACCTGGCGCACGTCTTACATTGTATCAATTTATAAGAAGGGGGACCACCAAAATCTAGCAAACTATCAACCTATTACATTACTAGGCACTTCTTCAAAGATCTTTGCATCATTACTCCTGGACGATCTTTCAGCTTGGGCTTCTACAATAAAGCACCCGTCCAAGTTCCAAACAGGTTTTTTCGGGAATATTATGGTATATCTCTGAATGGCATGATTGTTAACTTGTTCCACAGCCAAGTACATTGTTTATTTTTGTAAACAATCCACGTTACAAATGTTGCAGGTGAAACCACATAGAACACACACAATCACAAGGTGGGCACAGAAAAAGGCAGACCCCACAATTACAACCAATAGTAGTGAGCCTTTGAGCACCCTTTTACCAACTTCCAACTCACCTCACTTTTCTCATCATCATTCAGCCAGACACCGGAAGCAATGTAAGCCCCTCACATGGCCAACAGTAGCTACTGAATTAGTTACTCACTCAGTACGAACTGACACAACATGTGGCATCCTCCATATTTTGATGTCTGCTTTAGCCTCAGTTATGCATTGTTGTAATGCACAATTGTATTGTTTACTATGCTAATCCATGGTACCGGGAGATCAGGCTGTGTGCAGCAATGCACCATACAACACACATTTCACAAAGTTATAGGGGCACACCTATGGTGGTTGACCTCTTTACAATGTCCTGGAAACACAACATAACACATCTAAAAATAGCAAATTTACAAAATTGAGTAGGTTCAATAAAAGAGACAAAAACAGTTAATTATAAGGAGTAATAAGAAGCCTGGTTTTCTAAACCATTAGACTATGCACAATTCCACAGAATCACCAGTCAGAAATTGGTGGAGATGCCACATTTAGTGGGGCCAGTGATAAGGGTGCCACCTTCCCCTTGTTGCGTGAACAGGGTGACATTCTCGTTAGGATCACGAGATTTGGCTTACATATTAGAGGGCAATGTGAAAGTATAATATTTCAAACAGATCAGATACACAAAAAATGCTTTATTGAAGGAGGGAGGGACATTGAAAGAAGTAGGGATGGTGAGAGTGGAAGAATGAGAGGCGATAAATAGAGAGGGAGCCATGGAGGGAGAGGGGAAGTAAGAAATAAGAAAGGATAAACGAAAGGAATACAGTTAGCAAGAAAAGAAAGAAAGGTGACGTTTGCAAGAAAGTTCCATTACCGGGTGAGACATGACAACTGGCAAATTAGATCTCTGTTATTGAAACATAATAACACTCAGACATTCTGGAGAAAACATAAAAAACAGTACTTACTGTTCCTTATCACTTGAGGGAAGCAAAAAAATAAATTGATAAAAGGATCAGATATGTATGCCACTAGGAGTACATGGCAATTACTTACAAAGGTAATATGCACTTGGTTACCACAGAGAACAGAAATAATGATAACAAAAATGATCATGCAAACACAAATAATCCATGCAAGCCAAAACCAATCACTATCACCCATTTCTATTGCATTTAGTTCATTACCATGCTGCATACCAGATAGGTTTCACCAATGCACAATCAATGTCTCAGCTTCATCTGGGTAGGGAAACAGCCTAGGCTAGCCTACCAATATTTAGGTTAGACTGAAAATGGGCAGTATGTGGATTCAAAGGCTGCCGTGGGGCTGCACGAGGGAACAGAATCATGAAGGGAATGGATTCAGGCCTCAATATTCACCCCATATTGATGTAGTCTTCCAAACAGTAAGAATACATCCTTTGCGTAGGTGCTAAATCAACACTGTCGCAGTTTCAGAGCAGGTAGGCTTGTATCATTAGCAAGGGTCTGCAGCCTTTAGTCTGCTGGATGAAAGGAAATGTGAAAGTGGAAGATAAGAGGATGGCAAAGAGGTAAATGGAAGCTATAGAAAATGGAGGGAGGGATGCAGCTGGGAAAGTATGTTTTGTGATAGAACTAGTCAAGGTCAGTCCTGTTAGGTGAACCATAGTTCTGAAGCTGACAGGTCATGAAAGTGCCATAATTGGGTTGTGGTTGCAGGGCGGATTTGGAAAATTGTAAATTAGTAGTTTAGTTTAGTTTAGTTTAGTTTATTATTTGTAAGGCGTGCCTTGCCCTGGAGCATCAGGGCGCACAAGACAAGAATATGCTCAACTTCGTTGCAGGTACATCTGCATGGTCATAGTACTGAAGTGGGAGAATGGAAGACCAGGCTCCCGTCCTTCACCTCTCGCGCTTGGCCTAAAGGGTCACGACCCAGACACCCGCCACGAGAAGAGTTTGTCCATTTACCAGACGACCAGATACCCTGGTACAGGAACATACGGATGTGTCCATCTGCCTGCCCAGCAGCCCGCACTGGCCATGCCGACACCTGCGGCACAGACCAACTAGACTAAAATCTACACGTCGTTAGAGATGCCATGACGACCTAGACAACGGGAAGCACATCTGTACAAATATATACACTGGACATTCCCGCACCAATCTACACGAAGAATATACTCAGTGCTATGACGTAGGCGACAGGCATACTCACGGACGTGCATCTTTATTATTTTTACATAGGCTTTCAGAATGCAGAAACGCAAGACGCGTCATGAACTCATCTACAAAGCTTGCTCACGCTTCTCTTGAAATCAGTTACCACCATGAGAAGTATAATGAAGACACGATACTGGTCATGGAACTATATGCTACTATAACCTAAAGCACCTGTGCACCAAACGGACCACTTATGCACCAGGCCCAAGTAGGCCTCAAACAAGAGCTCCCGTGGACATTAACAAAGCAAGAGTCAGGTTGCTGATCCTGCAGAATGAGCCCGGCGAAACAACCAGCCAAGGTCGCAATGTTGCAAACCCACATTCCAAGAACAAATCATCAAGGGCACGATGTTGCAACCTCGCACTCCGCGCACCAACGTTAAGGTCACACCTGCAAATTAAACCAGACACACAGTGGAAAAGCAATATTAATTGTGCAGAATTCTGCCTCAAACACGGTCCCTCCCCACGTGACCAAGCCGAACCTGACGAGATGCCAAACCCAGGAGAGAAGAGGCGTCTGGATCCCTCGCTACGAGACACAGGCAGATACACTTGAAAGGCTCAATGGACATCTGCGACAGTGGGAGCGGTCAGCCTTCCAGCTATGAATAAATCCTCACATTGTCTGCACGTACCCATAGTGAAACATTGTTGCAAATTGCAGGTACACCGAGAGCTGGGAACAGCGGTGGTCCCAGGCTGGGAAGCTCACGGGCGCACCAATCAGAACATGGGGCTCTTATCACTGACGCCAGTAATATTAACCAATCCTCAGGAGTCTTCATGTAACAATTCTCATGTATCTAATTGTAGGGACAACCCAGATATATCACCTGACTACCCTTTGTCCACTAACATTGTTCTCTATATGTGTGCTATACTAACCCTACCACTCGAGCAACCAATTAAGAGTGGCGATAGGTTTTTTGTTAACTTTCTGAAGTGACGCAAGTAGCGCGTCATAATACAGTAAAAAGGGCCTGCGAGCCCCACGATTGTGTGTGTGTCAGGACGGACGCGTACGCTCCTTGACCCATCCCTGCCGTTTTGTCTAATAAACAGCAGAGTCACCTTGCTTCTTGTGTGTGTCTCATACTCTATCTCATCTGGGATATACGGGAAGAGTTGGGGCCTCCCTGCCTGGAGGTCTGCGGACGGGCCGGCCGACCCCGGCAGAATTTCCCCCCCGACAAGTTGGAGGCACTGCTGAGATCTGTTTAAGATCGACTTTTTATTTTTTACTTTTTCCAGGCACTCCCGTTGCGAGGAGGCCTGGCGGCGCGGCCCCCTCTGCCGTTGCCCCCTTCTGAGGACTACAGGACCATCGCGGAGCTGCGAGAAGACCGGACAGCGCAATCCGGATATTGGCCCTCGGGAGCCGGTTGAGAAGTATCCCGCCCGCGGTTGGCGAGTGTCCAGACGTGGTCCAGACGAGGGGAGGTGGCGAGCCGCTTGGAGGGGTGCACGCAGTCGAGCGGCCCTGCATCGAGAGGACTTGGTGAGCATGACACGCACAACAAGCAATGCGAAATTGTGAGGAAGGGGGGAGGAAGAAAATAAGGGAGGAGGGAGGAGTAGTACAGGTGAGCGGCGAAGGTTTAACAACTTAGTGTTGCCAATGGAATGAATGGTAGCGAAACGAGTGCGAGAGCAGTCGGCTACGTCACGCGAAAGAGGGGGGCGGAGCACGAAAACATCACGTGCGGCCGCTCGTAGACACTGATTGGCCTAAGTAGCGACTACGTGTAAGGGTGGGTGTGTGTGGTTTCCTACGATTTGGCATTTATTGATCAATGAGTAGACGAGGATCCCTATTGTTCGAGCAAGAAACTCGATAGGTAGATGACGTTTCCCTGTAGGCGGTAGCTAGTTGCCTAGTTGCCCAATACGGAAGATAATTGGCTGGTTAAGCCCTCCTGTTGAGGGGCGTATCACACGCGAGGCGACGCAGTGTGCGCAGTCCGATTATATTATTGATTTGATTACCTTGTTCCAGGAGTGACAGGAAGACAGCTGTAGGGTTAGCGGGGGTAGATTGCAAGTGTATTTTGAACTTAAAGAACATATGAAGAACGTACCAGTAGCTCGAAGAGATCAGTGACGTCACCAGTAGGGCTTTAATAGGATATCGCGAGCACAAGGAACTTTGGTTTTGAGAGTGGTGGGGAAGAGAAATACGATAAGGGAGCGGACACGGAGATAAACGGTAAACGAGTGGATTGGGGGCAAGGAGAAGGGGAGAGGGGCGTGGCTGCGCACGGAGAACGCCGGCCACGGCAAGTGTAAAAAGGGGGAGGAGAACGGGGAAACAGGACGACTGTATAAGAGCGTCGTAAGGGGTACGCAGCCGCAGGGGGCTGCGTGCGCTTCGGCCGCAGGGGGCCGTAAGGGTGTCGTATAAAGAAAGAAAGACAGAAGGGAATATACAAATGTAAAACCCCATATATATATATATATATATTTTTTTTTTTAATAATTTTTTTTTTTTATTGCATAATTTGTCAAAGGATTGTCGTAAGTCCCCAAACTTACGGGGCCAGGTAAACAATATAAGGTTGTATATTGTAAACGGCTAGTGAGATACACTGCTACCAGATAGGGGAAGGGTAGCAAGGGGGGCGCTAGTATGTCATACGGGACAGGGTCGGGAGGGTGGGGGAACACCCTCACTACCCCACTACAACACATATGCACCACACTGCCACCCCATAGGGAGAAACTAATTAAGTACAGCATAGAATGGACCCAGGGGACGGATAACAAAATGCTAACACCATGGCCGCCTAATGGTAGTTTCGATCCATATGCCCAACATTCACTGCTAAACCATCTGCACAATACATACAAGGGGAAGAAGTTGGCAAACCATGTGGAGTTGTTTAACTTATGGAGGATGTTCCAGGGGTCCCGACCAGGACCAAATGGAATGTTCACTATTTGGGAAACACCGGAAGAAAAGGAGATTAAGAAAGAAGGAGAGGATGGGAAAAAGGGGAGTGAAAGCACAAAGAATACGGGGAACGGAGGAGAGGGAGGAGAAAAGATTGATACATCAGACGACATAAAAAAGGAACCAAGCAACGAGATACCCATAACACCGGGAGTGAAAACAGAGGGAGGAGGGTTGTACCCTTTAAGAGAATTAGGAGAAATAGAAGGACAGTTAAGGGCGGCTGAAGGATACTCGAACCCGGCATACAGCCCTCCACCATATGTGGCTCATAGGAAGATGCCAGTGGGGGAGGGGAGGATTGGAGAAGAGCAGACTGTAGAGATAGGAAATGATGAGTGGGTAGCTGCACAGATATTATTAAAATTACGAGGTTCACTAACTGGAGAAGAGAGGGAGGTAGTAAAGAGAACAGATGAGGATAGTGCAAGAGAGAGTGAAATGAGGGGGGAGGAGCTATTACGGCAAAAGGAAGAGATTTTGGAGGAAAGATTAGCAAAGCTAAGGGATGAGCAGAATGAATTGATCAAACAGCTCGAGAGGGAGGAAAGAGAGAGAGTGAGGAAAAGGAAAGAAGGTAAGAACGAATTGGAAAAATTAAGGGAACGAAATGAGGAGCAAAGGAGAGAAGCTGAAAGGGTAAAAGCAGCAGCAGACAGGGTATCAAGAGTAGTGCTGAGAGAGAAGAAGAAGGAAGAAGAAGAAAAAGAAAAGGAAATGGCAATATGGAAGAGGAGGTTACTATCAGAGACAGCTAAGAAATATGAAGAGGGGAAAGTAATAGAGAGTATAGTAGAAAGAGAAAGGGTGAAATGGGAAAGGAAGAAAGAGGATGAAAGAATATTGGAACAGATGAGCAACGAAGTGATGGAGGAATTGAAAAGGAAAAGGGAGGAAAATAGTAGGGAGATGGAGGAGAGAAGTGAAGGGGGAAGAGAAGGGAGGAGTAGGGAGAGTGAAAAATGCGGGATGTATATAGAAGTAGAGAAGTAGCAACAACATCAGCACTAGGGGGAGCAGTTGGTAACAAAGGAAAAGGAGAAATAGACCTAATAGACTTACAAACAGTAACAATAAAAGGGAAAAAGACAGAGTGGGGGATGCCATTTATGAATGATTTTTGCAGTGAGGAGGAAGAAGGAGTGGAGAGGGAAGGAAGAAAAAGTGAAAGGGAAAGCTTAGATAAGCTATACCTCACTCGATCGAACATGGACTCGCCATGGATCAGTAGGAGAAAGGAGGAGCTGGAGAGAAGTGAGGAGGGAGTGCAAGGACTAGTGGAAAGACAAACCCATGAAACCACACCATCCCCATCTCCATCACGCCCTCCCCATCGCACCCTACATGCTCAACCACCTCACGCTCGCTGCGCAGAATAAAGCTTGGTTGCAGAGGATGGTTCCCAGCCCATACAGGCAAGGAAATAATTGCAGCACGAATTAGAGAAGATTGGTTCTGCCCTGAGTTAAATTCTCATGTGTCGAATTTTATCAGCAATTGTCTCACATGTCAACAGTTTACGGCCGGTCATACCCTAAAAGTGATAAGAGGTACCATACCCCGGCCAGAGGGACCTTTTCGGCACCTTCACATTGACTATGTTGATATGATCAACATATGTCAAGGTAACAGGTATATGATTGTAGTAGTATGCCCATTCTCTAGGTGGATTGAAGCAGGGCCCTGTTCACACCCAGATGCATTTAGAGCAGCCAAATTCATAGTAAGGGAGGTCTTCCCCAGGTGGGGAGTGTGCGAGGTGTTAAGGTCAGACAATGGCCCGCATTTCGCAAACGAAATGTTCCAGCATATCACATCCTTGCTGAGCATAAAACACAAATTCGCATGTGCATACCACCCACAGGCTAACGGTGTATGTGAACGCCTGAATGGCCTATTGAAGGAGGCAATTGCAAAAATACAACAAACAACAAAGAAAAGCTGGTTGTATTGCCTTCCATTAGCCCTATTTGAATTGAGGAATAGGCCAGGGTCCGACCACCACCTCACCCCTCACGAGGTGGTTACTGGACGTCAAATGCGCCTTCCCCCAACGCCAACGTCAAGGGCATTCACTGACCACGAAAGTTCAGCGTGTGTGTTAGGTGATGAAATGTATCAATATGTGTCTTCTTTGATTACTAGTGTTGTGTTTGTGTCTCAACAGCTCGAGCGCACACGGGGCGGGTCTACCAGCAATCAAGAAGAAGGCGCCAATACAGAATTGGAAAAGGAGAACTTGTGCAAACTTGCCAAAGGTGACCACGTGCTACTTCGCAATTTCAATAGGAAGTGGAACGATAAGCGGTTTACTGGCCCCCATCTGGTAGAGGACGTATCAACAAGAGCAGTAAAACTAAAGGACAAGCGTGCCTGGAACCACCTACATGATGTAAAGATCTACAAACTGCAGACCCGCCCCAGCGCCAACGACAGGTCCATTGGAAGAACAGCAACAACATCCCCAACAGTGGAAGGAAGTTCTACCACAGACAACGACCCAATTGTTCCCTTACCGTGTCACTACCCAGCTTCCCCGGAGACAATAACTGACGAAGAAAGGGGTGATCCCCATACTCCCCACCCCATGGTCACACGCTCAAAGAGTAAAAATACTCCCGCCAACTGAGCCCAAACCCCCCGCCCATTGACCCCCAAGTATAGTTATAACTGAACTGAAGGACATTGCCTGCACAAATACACATGTAAACACGTGAATGTTCTCTTTTTCTCTTCTCTCGCACATACAGGAACTGCGTATTATTGTATTGTTAAGAAAATAGCTAACTAACAAGTTCACTGCCCAGGCGTAGATGGTACTCCCAGACGATAACTACCCAGAAGAATTGTCACACCAATTTGTATACGAAATAAAAAGGCCAACGTACCTAAAAAGGAGAAGGGTACGTGTCTACTACACAGCATTCCTCTTGGCCATAGAATATTCCATGCCCCACCTCCGCCCATACTTGCCGGTCCTAAGAGATAGATCACTTAGAGTAGCGTGGGAACAGCTCTTCGCCTGGGCACTGAATGACTATTTGATAGGGAGAGCTTAAAGGAAACCAACAACTAACATTTAATAACAAGCATTTTGAGAATTTTTAGGCGGGCAACTTTAACGTCGCAAGAATACGCTGCCAGGACTGCAGCAAGGTAAGAGCAAAATGCCGGTGAGATTAGAATATGTAATAAAAATAATAGGGATTTTGATGATCACCGGGTTCTTGGCTGCCTCTGTATGGCAGTACAGCTATGCTATTAATTTTATTGCTGCACCCAAACCTAATATACCCCCGTCCCCTGCTGCAACAGGTGTTACGTCAGGTGATAGTAGTAACATTGCACCCAAGCAAAATAGAGTTAAACGCAGCACATACTCAGACAATAAAGGTATTGATAATTATATACAAGATTCAGCACACGTCACAAACAACATATGGTACCAACACATGACCCGCATTGGTAAGCAGACAACTGAGGACAGCTGCTACGTTTGCTCATTAATACCATACGCCATGTGTGCTTCACAAACATTTGTTGACACAGAAATAGATGAAAAGACAGCACAGTGCATAATATACTTGGCACTGTTCCAAACGAAAGGAAGATTTCAAGGGACAGTAGTGCATATGACATGGAAAACACGAGACTCATACCCATATGAAAACAACTTCCTCAAGACCTATTTGAGTTACCACAAGAGCAGTTTACATGCTGAAGCATTCAGATACATAACAAGTGGTCCTGCAAAAGGAGAAACAAAGAAAGTAAAACTGCAGTATCTACCATGTGATTGGTACGCCACTGAAGTTCCGGGTAAACAAGGATGTTGGGAGAGGCCGCTGGTGACGATAACAGGGAAGGTGTATCTGGACAACAGCTGGGAGATAGGAGTGATTGGCAGCAACATGGTAACAAAAGAAACTATCTCAACTATTGAGGCACACAATCACCGATGTTGGACGACGTGGATCAAGTATGTACCAATGCTCACGTGGGTAGAAACGGATGAAGACCCAATAACAATACTACCGCTGACTGAGCCCAAGGTATGCTACCAGCATAAAGGAGAGGTGGACGTAGGATATAACACCAATTGTGCAAGTGTGATGGAGTTACCTGAGGGGGGAGCAGGAACAGCAGTAATAATGGACCATTATTGGGCCTGTGGAGAAAAGGCATACCATACACTGCCTCCCCTGTGGAATGGTGTGTGCACAATGGTGCACGTCAATGTACCATCACTAGTGGTACCCAAGAAACATGTCAATGTGGCGAACTTTCCCAAAATGGATGAAGGGGACAAGAGAAAAAAGAGATCTGCACCACTTCAGGAGGAGCAAGGGAACAGGACCAACAGCAATGATACTGTCCTAAATAGAAGGAAAAGACAAGGAGAACCACTGACAGGAAATTACCTGTGGGGAAGGTCGGAAACGGCACTAACTTCAATACCGCCAGAACACAGACTATTCAGCAGAGCAGCAATGTTCTTCTCCTCAATAATACACCCGGGACTGCAGGCTTACGCAAACGCAAAATGGCTCCAAATAACTAGATGGGAACTAATGATGACCATCAATTCTACAGTAAATGGGTTTAACGCAATAAAAGAGGAGCTGCGAGCTATAAGGATGGTAGCACTCCAGAACAGATATGTATTGGACCTTTTCACAGCAATGGAAGGAGGAGTTTGTGCAAAGATAGGACAATCATGCTGCACGTTCATACCTGCCAACGATGCTGACAATGGTACACTGACAGAAGCAGTTTCACAATTGGCCCAGATGCACTCCAAAATGATGGATGAAAGTAACGGTGTAAACAAGGATAAGAGCTGGTTTTCACTATTATGGTCATGGATGCCATCCTGGCTGTCAGATGGACTGAAAATAATAGTGGGTTGTACTATTTTGGCTGGAGCTACGCTGATCATAATTAGATTTTGGAAGGCCCGGAAGGCACGTACCACTGACGAGTTGCTCGAAATGGTGGGAATGCACCCCTTGATGCCAGCAGATGACGGCCAACATACAGGTGTGATAATACAGGAGAGGGAGAAGTTGCGCACCCAAATCATCACCAACCATCTAGACCCACCATCAGTGAAGATCGAGAACCCAAGAAACCCCAGGAGCTACATAGGGAAATGGGTATACTGTACTCCTGGAGGAACCTGTGAATATATGTATTGGTCATTCGAAGATCATGTAAACCATTATGGACATCTAGGAGGAATAACTAAGATATGGCGAGTAAGAGGAGATAACGAGAAGGATATGTTTGTGGTCGACAAGTCGACCAGAGGGGGGACTGAAGTGGGAGAATGGAAGACCAGGCTCCCGTCCTTCACCTCTCGCGCTTGGCCTAAAGGGTCACGACCCAGACACCCGCCACGAGAAGAGTTTGTCCATTTACCAGACGACCAGATACCCTGGTACAGGAACATACGGATGTGTCCATCTGCCTGCCCAGCAGCCCGCACTGGCCATGCCGACACCTGCGGCACGGACCAACTAGACTAAAATCTACACGTCGTTAGAGATGCCATGACGACCTAGACAACGGGAAGCACATCTGTACAAATATATACACTGGACATTCCCGCACCAATCTACACGAAGAATATACTCAGTGCTATGACGTAGGTGACAGGCATACTCACGGACGTGCATCTTTATTATTTTTACATAGGCTTTCAGAATGCAGAAACGCAAGACGCGTCATGAACTCATCTACAAAGCTTGCTCACGCTTCTCTTGAAACCAGTTACCATCATGAGAAGTATAATGAAGACACGATACTGGTCATGGAACTATATGCTACTATAACCTAAAGCACCTGTGCACCAAACGGACGACTTATGCACCAGGCCCAAGTAGGCCTCAAACAAGAGCTCCCGTGGACATTAACAAAGCAAGAGTCAGGTTGCTGATCCTGCAGAATGAGCCCGGCGAAAAAACCAGCCAAGGTCGCAATGTTGCAAACCCACATTCCAAGAACAAATCATCAAGGGCACGATGTTGCAACCTCGCACTCCGTGCACCAACGTTAAGGTCACACCTGCAAATTAAACCAGACACACAGTGGAAAAGCAATATTAATTGTGCAGAATTCTGCCTCAAACACGGTCCCTCCCCACGTGACCAAGCCGAACCTGACGAGATGCCAAACCCAGGAGAGAAGAGGCGTCTGGATCCCTCGCTACGAGACACAGGCAGATACACTTGAAAGGCTCAATGGACATCTGCGACAGTGGGAGCGGTCAGCCTTCCAGCTATGAATAAATCCTCACATTGTCTGCACGTACCCATAGTGAAACATTGTTGCAAATTGCAGGTACACCGAGAGCTGGGAACAGCGGTGGTCCCAGGCTGGGAAGCTCACGGGCGCACCAATCAGAACATGGGGCTCTTATCACTGACGCCAGTAATATTAACCAATCCTCAGGAGTCTTCATGTAACAATTCTCATGTATCTAATTGTAGGGACAACCCAGATATATCACCCGACTACCCTTTGTCCACTAACATTGTTCTCTATATGTGTGCTATACTAACCCTACCACTCGAGCAACCAATTAAGAGTGGCGATAGGTTTTTTGTTAACTTTCTGAAGTGACGCAAGTAGCGCGATATAATACAGTAAAAAGGGCCTGCGAGCCCCACGATTGTGTGTGTCAGGACGGACGCGTACGCTCCTTGACCCATCCCTGCCGTTTTGTCTAATAAACAGCAGAGTCACCTTGCTTCTTGTGTGTGTCTCATACTCTATCTCATCTGGGATATACGGGAGGAGTTGGGGCCTCCCTGCCTGGAGGTCTGCGGACGGCCCGGCCGACCCCGGCAGAATTTCCCCCCCGACAGTACAGTATGCAATAGAAAAAAGAATATGTACAGGTACATATGCATTGTCATAATACAGTATACAATAAGCAAAATATGTACAAGGCAGGAACTAGGTCCAGCAAGCAGGTGATACAGGTGAGGGTATACTTAAGAATATAAAGGAAATATACAGTGGAATAAATACAGTAATATACATTGGTGTAAATATCGACCGAGGTAATGGTACTGGGGGCATGCAGGTGGATCGCCAGTGGGGACAGTCGGGTCCAGTAGGTCAGAGTGATTAGCTGTCATTGGCTCTCAGCCACTTGGTCAAATTCTGCCTAAATTTCTGGAAGGGCTGGGGTTCTCTTATGTCATGTGGTAATGAGTTCCACAGCTGAGCTGCTTTGACTGCGAAGCTATGTCCTCCAATAGTGGTACGTTTAAAGCGAGGGACATGAAGGCAGTTCGCATTGGCCATTCTTGTAGGTCTAGATGAAGTTCTCAAGTGTAGCCTGTCCATGAGGTAGGGTGGTGCCATGTTATTAAGACACTTGTGAGTAAAGGAGGCAATTTTGAGTTGGATTTTGTCCTGAGTGGATAGCCATTTATATTCTCTTCTTATAGAGGAGATATGCTCTTTTCTGTTTATTTTGAGAGCAGCTCTCAGGGCATTATTCTGGAGGACCTGGATATTGTGGATGGTCTGTTTGTTAGCCCCAATGTAGAGACCATTACAATAGTCCAGTTTGGACTGTATGAGGGCTCTGGCAAGTGTGATGCAGCTGTCGGTGGAGAGGAATTGTTTGCTGGCTCTAATGACTTTGCAAGTGTATGCCGTCGTTGAGGCTAGGGAATTGACTTGCTTGACAAAGTTTAAAGTGGCGTCAAGGTAGAAACCTATGGTCTTGACTTCCTTTGCCACCTTGATATTATTACCGTCTATGATGAAGCTTGCATAGTCGGGGTTAAGTTTAGTTATGTGTGTCAGGGTGCCTAGGATTATGAGCTCGGTTTTGTCGTCGTTCAGGCATAGGCCATGAGTGGCCATCCATGCCTGAACGATGCTGTAGATTTTATTCACTAAGGCCAGGTCCACGACGTAATCGCCTGAGAGCGGGAGGAGGATCTGGGTATCGTCTGCGTAGTTGGTGTAGGCGATACCCAAATGATCCATTTCGTCGAAGAGTGGCTTTGTGAATATGTTATAGAGGGTTGGTGAAACACAGGATCCCTGGGGCACGCCGCACGTTATGGGGATCGGGTCAGCTGAGGCTGATGGAGAGAAGACTCATGGTGCGGTTACTCAAGAAGGATTTGATCCATATTATGGCCTCTTTGGAGAAGTGAGCAGCCGAGCCTAGGTGGCTACATAAGACTGTATGGTCGACTAAATCAAAAGCTGCTGAAAGGTCTAGCAGGAGGAGTAAGGCTGCTTGGCCATTGTCCCTACATTGATCTATTTGAGCCTTGAGATCGATAAGGGCAGTCTCTGTACCATGCTGTGGGCGGAATCCAGTTTGGCGGGTTCCGAGCAGGTGGTTGGATTCAAGGAAGTTTTGTATTTGCATGTATGCCACTTTGTCTAAACTTTTTAGGAGAAAGGGCACGGTCGTGATAGGCCTAAAATTGGTGGGAATGGCCGGGTCGAGGGTTTGCTTCTTTAGGAGTGGCAGGACCCACGACTCTTTCAGGTTATTTGGTACAGTGCCGGTGGTGAAGGATGAGTTGAGGAGTTTGGTTATGAATGGCGATAATTCTCTCGCAGCATCTTTAATTAGTTGGGCAGGGCATTGATCGCCTTTACAGTTGGACGGTTTGAGTCCCAGGATAACTTTTTCGACTTCAATGGTAGATACCTTGGAGAAGCAGAAGCGTCTTATTTGTTTAGGTTTAGGTAAAGGTGCTGAGGTGAGAGCGTCATGTGGTGTGAGAGATGTTTTTTTAAGGGCGATTTTAGTTTGAAGGTTGACTACTTTGTTGGTAAGGGCAAACTGTATGTCTGAGCACCATTTTTTGTCCTTGGTGCAGTTTTCTTGGGGAATGATAGGGGTTTCCAGCTCTTTCAAGATACTGAACAGTTCTCTGACACTTGATTTGGATTGGGATATTCTGGTATTGTATGTTTCCTGTTTGGCTAGTAGGATATCTTTTTTGTATTGGGAGGATACCTTTGCAAGGTTCAGTTTGTTTTCTGCTGTCGGAGTGAGTCTCCATATGGATTCTTGTTTTCTTATAGTTAACCTGAGATTTTTTAGATGAGGGGTGAACCATGAGTTGAGATGTTTTTTTGGTTTGCTAGTACGTAATTTGAGTGGTGCTATGTGGTCAAGGGCTGTGTTCATAGTTTCATTGAAGTGATCAACTAACACATTAGGATCAGTGTTGGCTGGTAGCGCATTTAGTTGTGGAAGTATGATGGGCAACAGTTTTTCCGTGGTCATCAGCTTTTTGTTCCTCGTGGGTATAAGGGGGGCAGGTGTGGACTTGGCTGTGACTGAGTTTGTAGCAACTGTAAATAGTAGAAGATAGTGGTCTGTCCAGATCTGGGGGATAGAGTCTGTGATGGTTACTCCACAATTGTGTTCAGCTATCCAGTCAAGGATGCGACCTTTGTTATGAGTGGGAAGGTTCACTTTTTGGGCGAAACCTAATTCTTTTAGGATCAGAGCAGTAGCTATAGACTGGGTGTCCTTAGTGTCGGTAGCCTAGGTTAAAATCACCTAGCACTATTATTTGGGAGGTGCTTTTCAAATTGTTGGACAGGGTGGTGGAGAGGTCCTCAGCAAAGGTTCCAATAGGACCTGGAGGTCTGTAGACCAGGACGATGTTTAGTGTTTGGGAGCTAGTGGTGGCGAATTTGACCAAGAGGCATTCACAAGATTTCGTGATAGGGTGTGTAGAAATTCTCATGTCAAGACTGATCTTGGCTATAATGGCTAGACCTCCACCTCGGGAGGTGTGTCTATCTGCTCGTATGATGGTGTAATTGTCGGTAACTGCTAATGAGAGGGCGGGACCCGCTGCATCGTGCAGCCATGATTCTAATATGGCCAGGAAGTCTAGTTGGTCTGCAAGAATAATATCTGAAATTTCTGTTGCATGGGCGACTAGGGACCTAGCATTTATGAGCGCGCCGTTGAGATGATGATTGGTGAGCGTGCTACTTGCTATAATGGTAGGTTTGGAGCATTTTTGTGCAGGACTTTTAGGGATATGAACTTTCCTAGAGTATTCTGCAGTTAATATCGGCTGTGTGTTCTTTTTAAGGAGGTTTAGTTGTTCAGTTTGCTTTGCTGGTAGTTCGTACAATTTCGCTAGGCGTGCACGAAGTTTGAGGTTTCTGTCTGCGGTACTACAAGGCCTATATGTAGTAGTATCTTCTTAATACTGGTTTGCTATAGGTCCTATGGTTTGTTGAGAGATGGACATGATGAGGTAGGGGATTGATAGTGCCGCTAGTATGATGAGGGAGGTGGCGTAGAGAGGTAGCTTAGCTGTCCTATCTAATGCAGCGATATTTAGTTTGTTTAGTTTTAGAGAGTACATGCTAGCAGACTTAGTCCAAGCAGGCTGGCTACACCTAGCAGACCAGTTTAGATACAAGGTGCGCTAGTAATTGGTGCGGCAGGCTAGGAGCGTCAGACGTGACTAGTTGTAATTTTATCTCATCTCAGTTCACATAACACCAGCTTTATGCCGGTTCAAGTGTCAATAGCGCACTACAGTTAGGATATGGCAATGGGGCCTATGTAACTAAATTCCACTTTAACAGTTAATCTGAAGAGGCAGTTGCAAAATGTGAATCAAAGCCCAACTAAATGTAGCTTTAAAAGTATGCAGTTGCAGAATGCGACTAAAAGCACATCTACGTTCCACTTTAAGGTTGGCATTACTAACGCAGAATTTTAATGTACAATTCAGGCATACTTAGCATTGGTCGGAGGAGGTATTTCCATGGTATAGGGAGAATGTGTGTCTGTGTTCAAGATCTGGTGCTCTCCTGTGTGGGCCAGGGGGGCTGGCAGAGGCAGAATCGGCAGCAAACAGGCACAAACAGGTGTTGGCCTTACTTCCCGTGGGCCTTAGAGTGAGTGGGCAGGCTTTGCCTGCCGGCAGCCAGTGGGGGAAGAGAAGGGGCCGGTGGCCAATCAGATGACTGCAAAAGGCTGCAGAAGGCTCAGTTGGGTAGAAGGGCTTCGGGAATCGATCGGGCGGCCATCTTGAAATTACCAGGTACCTCGTGTACCTTAATGGTGGCTTGGGCTGCCTGGAGCTTTCTGGTGCTCCTCATGGAAAGGTTGGGCAATTCCGTGCAGTGTTGCAATTAATTCAGTGCACAGGCTGCCATGGCGCTTTTTACAAGGAGCGAAGCGCGGAGACAGCGGCGCTTACCATATGCCTCTGATGGTCATGGTAAATGAGGTGGCTGGCTCCGAGTGTCCACTGCTCCTGCAGGGACTCGATCTGGAGCTCCTGCTCCTCCAGAGGGTGGTGGGGACTGCTGGGGACACACTGTTGGATGCATGACTGGATTGAGAGTGCGTGCAGGCTATCGCAGCAGTTTGGCAGCGTATTTGCTCAGATGTCTCTACATTTTGTACTCCAAGTCACACCCCAGAACGCTAATTCTGTGACTTCTAAGCAAGAGCAACAAATGGCTTAGTCAAGAATAGACTGTATATAAACGTCATTGTTGTGTTGGTAAAAGACAGTAAGGGAATGGAGTGGTCAAACTAGTACGGTACCATTGAAGAAGACTGACACTTTGATGTAAAAAAAAAGGTTACTAAGAGTTTGTTCAAGTCATGCCATGCTATTTAAT
This sequence comes from Ambystoma mexicanum, assembly GCF_040938575.1. Classification (NCBI taxonomy): domain Eukaryota; kingdom Metazoa; phylum Chordata; class Amphibia; order Caudata; family Ambystomatidae; genus Ambystoma; species Ambystoma mexicanum. The sequence goes on from NC_090932.1 coordinate 1,432,980,624, forward strand.
TAGCTCATGGTTAGGCATGGTGGTGCCTTACTTTGGAGTAGACTATCACAGCACGGCAGTACATAGCCATCTAGTGAGAAAATAGACGCTGAGCTTTCCATGCCCAACTGGCGCATCCACTGTATTTGCGTTTATTACCAGTGTGCCTAATTTGCTAGTGCCTAATCTTCCCATTCAGCAACTGTCTATTCCTGCCAGTAGGTCAAACCATCCCATACACTGTAATTGCTATACCTGCTACTGTGCCCTAACCTTCTCATCCTGATGCAACCCAACCCGCTTATATCTGACAAGTGTCTAGCCTCCCTACTCACTATTGTACGATGTTAGTGAGGGAAATCTCACATAAAACTATAAACCTAAACTCATTAGCAACAACCGACCCTACATCACCAGACCAGGACATGGCCCCAGACTGCCCCACCATGTCACTTTTACCGCCCTGCTCACATCGGATTCCACCTACATCTTACCTCCCTGCACTCATTATAGGTGCACCTAACTCAACCACCCACGAAGGCCACCTTGGCACCAACCCCAGCCACCTCCTCACCTAAGCCAACACCAGGAGCACAGGCTCATATGCTACCATTACCCCTACAGCTCAGGAACCAAAGACTAGGAACCCGCTCTGTCCACCTATCTTCCACTCTCAACAAGCGCCCAGTAATACAACCTCTTCTTGTGCCCTCTCCCGCAACTACCTTTAGGCCTAGAACCCTAGACCCAACTACCAAACGTCCCATTCTCACAACCAAACCGAAAACAAGTAACAACACTACCACTCAAATCCAATTTGCACTCATTAATGCAAGGTCCATGCATGCCCACACCACAGAAATCCATGACCTCATCACTGACCAGGATCTTGACGCACTACCTATCACAGAAACCTGGCTACACGAAGCCTTTGGACCTGCCATTTGACAGTCCTTACCACTAGGCTACACAATCCTCCGCCAGGATAGAATTGCTTACAAGGGAGTTGGGGTCGCCCTCATTGTCAAAGAAACTCTCAAGGCCAGACAAATTAAGTCCCCTACTGCTGATAACTTTGAGGCTCTTTCTGTAAAAATATCCTTCCCTCCTAACGACACCATCACACTATATTTGGTCTACCGTCCTCCAGGCCCCCTTCTTGATTTCCAAGCTAAGCTCTTACACCTCCTAGACAGTAATCCTAAAACCAACACCAGAGCCATTCTCCTAGGAGATTTCAATCTGGAATTCAAACACGCAAAAGATAAAAAAGGCAAAGCCTTTGCTAAGGCTCTCCTTGACCTGGGCTTTATCCAAAAAGTGGACAACCTGACCCACATCAAAGGACGCATATTGGACTGGTTAGTTGATCACAATTGTGATGTGGACATTAGCTTCAACACCCCATGACCGTGGAAAGACCAGAATCTTTTACACTTCCACATACCATCCAGAATTGTAGTTAAACAAAGTCCTCCTGTGTCTGCCGCCATGGCTAGATCAAATAAACTGCTTACCAAAGACTGAATTCTCCCTCTCCTAGAAGTATCAGCACTAGCACTACCACTTTCTAACAACCCCACAGAATTGGTCGAGCTATACAATGCCATTCTTAAAGCCTCAGTAGATGCTACCGCCCCATTAGAGAAAAAAGAGCTAAACGTATTAAACATACCAGCTCTTGGTTCAGCCAGGATCTACTCGAATTAAGAGCACTTAAAAGGCAAGTTTTGAACAAATGGCAAACTTGCCTCTCTGTCTCCATTCGAGACACATACCTCACAGTTGCCAAGCAATATAAAAAGGCCTTCGCCGCAGGGAAAGCCGTTGCTTACAACCTCAGGATCGACAAAGCAAAATCCCAGTCCAAGGAATTGTTTGCCATCTTTAATGAATTGGTGGTCCCACCTACTTCTACACAACAGACCGTGAAGGATGAGAAATGGTGTAATGACATCCAACATGCTATGTTAGATAAAATTAACTTACTCCAGGAGAAAATTAAGGCCAATCTCCACAACCGGTCTAAGGTCGCATGCCCAATATGCACTGGTTCTGAGCCTGGTCCATTTGACCCTCCTAACTCAAAGACCCCAATACCCTTTGCCTTCAAGGAATTAACCATACTTGAGGTCTTACTAATTATGAAGCATATCAAACCGTTGCTGTGTAAGGGTGACATCTGCCCAGCAAGCTTAATCAAGGACTGTGCAGTAGCACTAGCTCCATTCGTCACAGCCTTTTTTAATGTGTCGTTCGCCTCTGGCACTGTAGCCTCCTCCCTCAAGGAAGCCTGGGTTCGGCCTTTGCTAAAAAAGCCCACACTTGACCCAGACTCCCCAAACAACTACAGGCCTAGTACCACTGTGCCATTCTTGCTGAAAATTCTAGATAAGGCTACTAGAAAACATGGACAAGGGCAAGTCTGCACTTCTTCTGCTCCTCGACCTGTCGGCCGCCTTTGACTTGGCTGACCACAAGATCATAGGTAAACACCTCACAGACTCTGCTCACTTCTCCCGTGAAGCCACCACTTGGATAACATCCTTTCTGGAGGGCCGAGCCATGAGGGTCTTCTCAGACCAGGCATCAGCCACTCCATCCCCCATCTGCTTTCTAGTGCCACAAGGCTCATACACATCCCCTACCCTTTATAATCTTTTCACCCTACCCTTATTCAATGACCTAGAAGAATTTGGCATAACCTTCACCAACTATACCGATGATACCCAAGTTCTTCTCCCGCTATCTGGTGATTATGAGCAGGACCTCAAAACCCTACAGAAGACATATGCACCCATCCAGGCATGGATGGTGGCCAATGGCATTTGTCTCAACGGGGACAAAACGGAAATCCTATTGGTAGGTCCCAAGGAGACCCTGAACAAACTCGACAGTAAATACAGCAATTTCAGCATAGAGAACACTGTAATCACAGTTTCTGCTGCCGTAAAAACCCTGGGAGTATAGCTGGACTCCACTCTGTCTATGGATAGACAAGTCAGTTACATCTCATCATCGGCAGCACTCGCAACTAAAATCATGAATGCTGTAAAACCCTACCACTCATCCGTCTAAATATTGCTAGAGCCACCATAGGGGCAAAATTGGATTACTGCAATATCTTCCTCTTAGGTACCTCTTCCAAAAACCTCAACAAATTACAAATCACACAAAATAATGCTCTCAGAGCTGCTCTTAGTATCCCTAGGAGAGAGCATATCTCTCAGGCCAGACAAGATGACGCCCATTGGCTCCCGATCAAAGAATGAACACTTTTCAAGGCCCTCACCATCACACACAGATGTATATCTCAGTTGGCACCCTCCTACCTAGCAGAAAGAATATATCAAGAACAATCTAACAGACCTAAACTTGACCAATACTCACACCAACTCACAATCCCTGCCTTTAACAGGCCAAAGTGGGGGGTTCCAGCTTTGAAGTGCTAGCACCAAAATCCTGGAACTCATTACCACTCAAACTCAGAAAAGAAACCTCTCTCATAGCTTTCTTAAAAGCACTGAAAACCAAATGATTCAAGTAGACTGTACTTTCAGTGCCGTTCCCCTGTAACCATGGAACACTAATACTGTTTTTATTGTTTATAACATCTGTATCACTCCCTGAGAGTTGTATTTATGTAATCTGTACCTAAGTGAATATTCTGTAACAGTGCCACGATGCCTGAGGGCAGTGCGCGCTTTATAAATGGAAATAAATATATAAATAAACAAATAAATAAATACGCATGCTGAGTTCATTAGACTTAGACGTCTGAAAGTCAGAGGTGGATGTGCAGCAATCAGGGTAGACAACGAGGGAGGGGTCAGATAGCGGTCCTTTTGTATGCAGTGACAGTCTGGGATCCTTCTGTTAGGTTATGGTGTGTTTTTAGGCTTTGACTGATGCCATAAAGCCTTGGCCAGCATTGCTGTTTGTACAGTGCTCGAGCCCAGCAAGGTCACCTCACAGGACTGAGGAGCAGGGAGGCAATCTTTCAGGCAGGAAGCCAACAACATGAACACCAGTTTACCTCCCCCCCCCCAGTGTCAGCCAGCTACCTGGATTATATGGAGATATTTGGGGTGAAACAGAAGTGAATGTGCTCCAAAACTGACTGACAGGCAAAACAAACGCTGATGTTGGCAGCTTGTACATCTGGAAACCCCTTTCCAAACAAGAGTCAGTAGAGGTTTGTAGTCAGAAATGTGCATTTGTCATGTTCATGACTATGCTATGTTGCAAACGTTTGATGTTGTGCCAAATCAATTCCATGGCAGTCTTAGAGCACATAGGCATGTCCCGTTGTGCAAAAAGTTTAATGGTCAGGCATTTAGCCTTCAAAAAACCCTTGAGAAGGTTCAAAGGTTGATCATCAGGTTTGATGCCTTTCACGAGGAGTGGTGTATCACTGCCTCAGGCAGGCTCAACAGCATTCTGCATTGTGGTGGCTGTAGTGATAAGAAGAGTGCAATAGGGCTGCACATCTTGCAGTAAACCAGCAGAGTGTATTGTGTGAGATTATGTGCTCTGTTTTGAGCATGCCATATCACACAGCTTGTTGATGAGTTCGTATTGACAGACATTACTATGATGTTCCAGTCCTAGCTCACCAAACTATTCCACCTTCCCCAAGCTATATACACAGATACCATCACACTCATGCCTTCTTTTCCCATAATTCACTCTGCCTCGCTCACAAGACAAAGTCCCCATTATTACTTCTCCTCTAATGCACTTGTCCCAAAAGGAAGGGTGGTGTGCTGCGCATAATGAGTGTGCTCTGCAGTCCTTGCAGTGCTACTCATTAATGCACTAATCCCCTCTAATCACCACTTTAATTGGTTGAGGACTGTGTGAGGGGCTTAAGGGATGGGATGGCTGTTGAATAGCTGACTCATTTATAGTAGGTAGGAGGAGGTGGCCAGTCGCTCAAAAGAGCAATCATTGGCTACCTCATTCCACATTTCCACCTTGTCACAGGGATTATTTTATGAAAGGAGACCCTGAACAACCAATCAACATTGGTATACTTGCTTCTGGTATCACCCGTATTTTGGCTTGCCATTCACTTTCTGTCCAGCTGTATTCCTTTTTTATCTAACACAATACTTATGAATGACCTAAAAAGTGAGTATATGATACCTTAGGAGTAGCAAAGCACTGAGGTTTCTTGCACCACATCTTTCATCTATCATCCCAGGCTGAAAGGAGATCCCATCCCCTCTTGACCCTGGCAAGGCATCTTTTAGGGCATCAAATGGGGGTGGAAATATGGATCTATTAGGCTTTCTGCACCACTTCTTGGACAACATGCACCTTTGCTTGTTGACTTTTTGAACAGAAAAACCAGGTGCATGCATCAATTTCAAGTGATGACAAACAGAGGCATCATTATTTGTTGACTAGCAAGTCAGGGAAGACAGCATTTTACAGCCAACGGTACTAAGTGCCCTAATCTGATCCACCCTCCAGAACCCTTACCTTTATTAGTCCCTGAGCACCTGACAGAACCGAAAACTAGGAACATTCTCGAACCACCGCTAGAACTTCCGGCACACTCATCCTGCCTCTCACCAAGTAAAAACTCTTTCATTCCTTTATAATCCCTCTGTAGTGTCAATTTCTAGTTGCCACTTCATAAACCCTCTTATTTAATGACAGCTGTATGATCCTGGCAGGAGCCCTAATACTCTCATGACTAGACTACTGTAATGCACTCTACAGCGGTGCCAATAAATCCATCACCCAAAGGCTCCAAATCCTTTAAAATAATGCCTTTAGAGCTGCACTTGGGATAAATAAAAGAGAACATACCTCCTCCCTCAGACGCCAGTACAAATGGCTCTCGACTGCTAATAAAATCCACCTAAAAATGATCACTTTGACCCACAAAGCTCTAAATAATGCAGCACCCAGTTACCTGATGGAAAAAATAAAGAGAAACATTTTAACTGTCAATTCAAACTGTCTGTTAATACCCAGATTTAAACTTGCCAAAATTGGCGGCATTAGCTTCCCAGTGACAGCGGGCAAACTATGGAATGCATTGGCACACAACTTGAGAGCCGACCAACTGTTTCTACACTTCAGAAGAAATTTCATGAAACATATCAATTCTAATGACCTGTAGACACAACATTAGCCCACTGGGAGTGTGTATATATGTATATATGTATTTTTAGAAGTCTTTCAACTAATGCCGAACTTGAATACAGCATGCTAACCTTGCATCTTGTATATTAATTACCTGCAATCACCTGCCTATACTCGCACTTGCAAGTATATATACTGTACATCCCTCTGCCATTGTAAATGTATGCACTACTGTCAATTTGATGTATCCTTGTAAAGTCTGTAACATTGTAATTTCGAGATTCCTGTAACTTTGTAAGCCTTGCATATTGGTCTTTGCTGCGCCCGGTTACCTCTGGGTCTGGCGCGCATTATAAGTCAATAAACAAACAAACATATGACAACTTCTAGTCTCGGAATTCCCACCAAGTTGTGTAGGACATCAAACGCCATGACTGGATCTGCTCACGTATGAGCAGTCCCATCATTCATTTTTGTTCAGCCCGTTTTAGAGCATCATGCAAGTTCTGATGACTCTGGCACAAAATCTCGCAGAATAACATGTTTCAGTTCATCACAAACCACATGCTCATAAAGGACCATTGGGGAGCAAGTGGTGGCAAAGTTACTAGAATCAGGGAATAGCAAAGTCTGCTAGAAAAAGAAACCTATGGGCTTAGGGAAGCGATGTAATGGTGAGTGGCCAACTGTATATTTATTGGATATATTCTGCATCTGTAAATCATTAAACTTTATTATATACTCATTTGTTTATTTATTTGTTGCTGTTTTCCCCCCCACACAGTCCACTCCCATTGTTCTCGATGTATTAACTACTTTCGGCCACTGCGGGGCTCTTGATTGGATATTCCTGGTGATACATTCCTTCACTAACAATATGGGGTCACCGTCTGAGAGAGCACCTTTCCATATGCAGAATAGGCAATCTCTCCACAGGACCCTCAGGCGTTGTGAGGGGAGGGCGAGTGCAGCAACAATACGTTCCCAGTGTACCGGTGGTCTTTTGAACAGCTGACATATTTGCATGACAATAGCAAGCATCTCTGGGAAGTCAAAAGTCTTTTCAAATATACACTTCCTCCTTCAAGCTCCCTTCTGACCATGTATATATTTAAGGTTTTTTGCAGTTCACTACTCACCAACTTACAGACAGCTGTGCTAAGGAGATGGGAGGATAGGATACAGTATAGGGAGGTCAAATAAACATCTATGTTTAAGAACAACCTGTGACTGAGCCATTCTGCTGTGAAGTCAAAACTAGTTGTGTTCATGAACAGAACAGCCAGGTATCAGGAAGATGCCACCGGGTCTAGCCAACCTCCTGATGCTTGCCACAGTGTCAATAAATATTGATATCCCAAACGTTGCCACCATTAGGCAGATGTTTGGGCTGGTCCTAGATGTCTGATCTGCAAGAAGATATATTGTCAGTCAGTAGGGTCAATGTGAAGCCAACAGGCAATCGTTTAGCGATAAGGCTCTCTGGCCATCTGTCAAGCTGATGAGGAATTTCCTGAAGCCACTGTTGTACTTGACTAAAGCTCCTTCTAATGTCAGGTGAGCGTCCGGGGCATTCCTGGGGCTGTGCCCCTACATTTTAGGATCTACACCCACTAATCGGTGTTAACGTTGTCTGCCAGAGAGCATGTACCTTAGTCAATTAAGTGGTTGTTAAAATTGAAAGACCTTGTAAAGGTCTGCCACGGTGCTGTCATGCTGGTGATTGTGGAAGAGGCCAATGGCTTTGAAGTGGGACCTTTCTTTCATTGGAAACTATCATAGGGATTAAGTCACTAGTTTTATGTGATAATTGCATCGCCTGCGTATGACCCCTGCTGACCAGTCTCCCACAAACCTCACTATGAACACTAATGTGTTAGCCAATCATCTCTGGGCCGCATGGGCACCTCCTACACACCACCACCACTGCTGCAAACATCTGCATCAACAATCGGAAATTATTTCTTTACAGTTCTCTGTTATTGGGCAATATTGCCTCGCAATTGTATTTCGATTGATACAGAAATTCTGATATTTCTGGTAATATATAACGCTGTTCAATATACAATTCCCAGGTTGCACCGCGTGCAAACTCACTGATAATGCTGCATTACTCTTGGTACTAGCACACCATCAAACGTTTGTGGTATACTATGGATATGCCTATGATATGAGGAGAACACTAAGGCACGCATAGGAGGTATGAGAGGATGCTTGTTGAGTGATCGAGGACCATATATGGCTGGTTCTTCCCAGATAGTCTGCTCTATAAAAGAGGAGTTGTTCGGAGGGTGGGGTGGAGATGTGGCAAAAGGTATGCACTACCACAGGGAAAGGCCACAATGATTCATCCTTCCAGTTTAACTTTGAAGGCATGGGTTTTTGAGTTTCACATTTCATTGCAGTTCTGTAAAAGCACCTTATAACGTCTAATGGTATGCAGTGATAAAATCGCGGAAAAAGTGTCGCCTGGACACAAAATAGCGGCTAAAATTCAGTGGTTTGACTCGGTAAAGGTGTACCCCATGATACCATTTAAGGGGAGCGGGGGCTGTGGGGGTGTCCCAAGCTCCCCTTAAATGGTATCATGGGGTACCCCTTTACCGAGTCAAACCACTGCATTTTTGCTGCAATTTTTTGTCCAGGCGACATTTTTGCCGCGATTTTATCACTGCATACCATTAGACGTTATAAGGTGCTTTTACAGAACTGCAATAAAATGTGAAACTCAAAATGGGTCCAGGGGTTGCGGGGGTGTCCCCCGCATCCTTTACATGGATTGCAGCGGCAAAAGCACAGCCTTTTTGCCGCAATACTTTGTGTCAACAGCCATTTTGCCGTGATTTTAACACATAGAACCATGTTAAAATTCCAAAACTAAATTGAATTTAAAATAATTCAAAATAAGAACAACGCTGTGTTAAAAAGACCACACACAGATTTTATTTGTGCCGGGCCACTGTACAATAATCCCGAAATGGACAGTTGGATGGGGAACTATTATGCGAACAAGCACAGTAGAAGACAGCACGACACTGATCATGCAACGTGAAGAATGGGGAGCATAAAAATGAATTATGAAGGCAATCCCAGACCTCTGATGATACTAAGCAGACCTCACATGATTTATGATGCCAGAAGAACACTTGGATAACTGTACCGTCTACTTTTTAGTACTGCTGAACTTGTCAACCCTTCGGAGAAGTAAAGTCCAGCTTGGTTTGCTATATGTCCATACATAAATATAAAGCAGAACAAAGTCAATAAAGAATATTTTGTTTTGTCTCTGCAGTTTAAACGTGACACTGCCTTACTGTTACGGGTAGGTGCATCTGTATTACGCCTCGTCCTCAACCAAATATTTCACAATGCTAGTGTTGGACTATTTTGAGACTCACGTCTCTCCCACAGGAATGGGCATGTGGATTTCTACAGAGTCTGACCTGAATTCCCCATCGTCTCTAGCCATTATATTAAATGAAGATGGATCACTACATTCAATACAACAAAAAAACCCACTCATGGGCTCAACAATAGACTGGAATTCTCACCATTCACACTCCATAACAAGAGAGCTCAATAATCCTGAACCCTCACATATCCCAACCAACTGACTCACCTCCAAATATCCTAACTCATTATAATACACACAAAGACCACCCAGCACATGTCAACTTCATGTTTACCTAAAGCCCTCGCAGGACAAGGCCACAGTGTTGTGTGATGCAGGTGCGCAGGAGACGCTGCCCACCGATATGTAATACGTTGCACCTACGTCCACGCATCCAAACCTTTAAGAACTGAGGATCAGACCCTCTGCCGCAAAGCCCTTGCAGGATAAGGCTGCAGTGTTGTGCGACGCAGGTGTTTGGTGGCGAAGGGGTAGCGGCGCAGTGTGAGAGCACACAGCGCAGCCATCGACCAGCAGCAAGTGGAAGGTAAGAAAGGTGCTGGAAGAGGAAGAAACCCCTTCTGCTCTCTACTAAACTTCCCAGCCTTTGGGTGTACTTCCACCTAACTGTTCTGACTTAACACACTCTGGGCCTCATTCCGAGATTGGAGGTAGCCATGGTGCTATTAGCACCATGGCTACCTCCAATACCGGTACCGACTCCGACCTGGTTCAATGGGGACTTACCGGAGTAGTTTGACCATTGCGGGACCGGTAAGTCCCCATTGAAAAAGGCAATCCCCATTCCCATTTGAACCCCCATAGGGCTCAATGGGAATGGGGAGGGAGCTAATAACGGTACCGCTATTTGCGGGACCGTTATTTGCTCCCTGGTCCCTTTGCGGCTCCAGCTAAGGGCGCCTGGTAAAACCAGGCACCCATAGCAGGACCCGCTAAGGGACCTCATATTAAGGTGCAAAGGGATTACCTGCACCAATGCCCTTAATGGTACCCGGTACCCCTTTGCGCCCTACTCGGAATGAGGCCCTCTGTCTCTATACAACCTGTAGGCTCTCTTCACTAGTGGTTAACTGCATACTGTGTTTTCTGTCTTTTCTCTAGGTTCCCCCAATGTGTGGCTACTGCTGCACGTTTATTGTGTCACATTAGGTTTTCCCCCTCGCTCTAGGTCCCCATCCACTTGGTTACTTTTGTTCTGTGTAATGTGTCCCATTAGGCTTCTCCCACACTCTAGTTCCCATCCACTGTGGTTGTTGTACTTGTACTGTGTTGCATTCGTTTTTTCTCCCACACTCTAGGTCCCCATACACTTGATTACTGCTGTACTGCGTATTGGGTTCCATTAGGTCTCTCCCACGTTCTAGGTCCCTAACCTGCTTGGAGAACCGTTGTTTGCTTTGTGTCACCTGCCCAGTCCTCCTCCTGTTGTATTCCCCTGTGTAACCCTTCCCCCTCTCTGTGCTGCGAGGCACTGGGTATCTCTTCTTCTCCATCTCGCTCCCTCTTCCCCTACTTCCTCCTGGCACCCCCTACGGTGCCCTTTGTTTCTCCCATCTTCTCTAACTGCTACTCTATCTCCTATCCTGTCCCTATCACTAAGTCTGGAAGGAAGCGGTTCAAGAGGGACATCCCGGTCTCCAACTCAGGCCTCCCTATCGCTGATACCTACACCAGTGCTTCCTCCAGACAGACTTTCACCGATATCCTCTTTGTTGTTCCCTAACTGGACCTAAGGACCCCTCATATGGTCTCGGCTCTCTCTCCTATATCTTCCAATCCCATTAATGGTGGCACCCGGTGGGAGGTCCTCTTGCCCTCCTTCCACTCTTCCAAGACCATCATTAATGTCTATCTGAATGACACCGTCTTGGTCCAAGGACCGCAGGCCAATCTCCTTTTCCATAGGCGTCTCCTGCGTCTTATCAACTTTCTTCCTTCTCCTGCTACTCCTACTAGCACCTCTCTTACTCCTCTGCCACCGCCTCCCTCTGCCGCCTCTCTGGCACCTTCCTCCTCCTCTATGGCAACTCTGCCACTTCCTGCTACCACCTCTACCGGGTGCATCTCATGCCTGAACCCCACCCCGTAAGTCTTTCAAATGTGGAAACCTGCTCCACATCGCTACTCTGAACTCTCACTCTGCTGTCAAACACTTCTCTGACATCTGCCACCTTCTCAAAGTACTTGACTTGGATGTCCTCGCTCTCACTGAGAAATGGTTCACAGCCAGCTCTGTCACAAGTTTTGACATTCTCCTCCCCGATAGCTACAAGATCCTCTCCTTGCCCAGAACCAACCAACCATTAGGTGGAGTAGCTCTGATCGGTCCGGAGTGGGTCCCTGCTTCTGTCATTCCTATGCAGGCCTAATCCTTCTTTGAATGTCTGATCTGCAGGCTCTCTCTCTCTCTCCTGGCCTCTCTCTAACTTTGGCCACCATCTACAGGCCACCTGGCTAGGTTGCCCTCTTCCTCTCAGAGTGGGATGACCTCTCCTCCTCTCTTCCTGCCTCTACCTCTCAACTTCTCCTCAGAGACCTCAACATCCACCTGGATGCTTCTAATCCCTCCTCTGGGCTCTTACGCAAACTCTGTGACACTCTCGCTCTCTCTATTCTACCCTCTGGTCAGAAACTCTCTGCTGGACACACCTTGGATGGTCCCATCTCCTTAGAAATCCTTCTCTAACCCTTTAACTACTCCTCTCTCTTGGACTGAACACGATATGCTTTCCTCTCACCTGAAACTTTCTGGCCCTCAGGGCAAAGCCCACCCCAGCACTGCCACCTACCTTCTCGGTCATTCGGCCCATAAAGCGTGTGTCAGTGGAGTGCTTCTTTCTCTGCCCCTCCCACTCCTACAGCTGACTCACACTCTGACACAGTCCTCTCTAACCTGCATCTTGCTATCTACAACACTCTGGACATCCTTGCCCCTGTCATGAGAATCTGCATGAAGCCTACTTCCAAGTGCAACTCTTGGTATGACTCTGACCTCGCCACCCTGAAACGCAAGTGCAGGGTGGCTGAGAGGAAGTGGAGGGCTTCAAGCACATCCTCTGACAAACTGGCCTGCCACTTGCTCCAAATGCAATACAGACTTCTCTGTCCTGTCCAAGAAGAGAGTCCAAATCCAAGCTGTGTCTCTGTGGCCTATTACAACACAGCCAGACTCTTTAAAATCTCCAAGGAGCTGGCCAATCCTGCTGCAGTCTCCACCTCTCCTGTTCCCTTCCAGGCCCTCTGTATGGCACTTGCTTCTCACTTCACCACTAAAACCCAAGACATTCTGTCCTTGGTCTTCTACTCCTCTCCTAGCTCTCTCTGCCCCCTTCTGGCTGTCTCTCCTTCTGCTTCTGCTTTCTCCTCTTTCTCCCTGATTACACCGAACAATGTTTCTAGACAAGTCTGATCTCTAAAAGTGTCATCCAAGCAGGTGCTCCCAGACTCCTCCAGAACCATCAAGGACCACATTGACACCCTCACTCCAGCCTTGGCCAATTTCTGCAATCACTCTTATGCCACTGGATCTTTCCCCTCTCTCCTCAAACACTCTTTGTGCACGCTCTCCTATAAAAGCCTTCTGCTGATCCTACCTGATAAACTATCAACCGATCTCTATCACTCCTTTCCAGGGCAAACTCCTGGAAAGCGGGCCATCTTCCAGCTTACTCTCCACACTGAATCTGTTGGTTGTCTGCATGACCATCAGTCTGTTTTCAGAGCAGCCAGAGGCATGGAAACTGCTCTCCTGAACACCCATGAAGATCTGATCTCTAATCTTGAGTCCAGTCTTCCTTCTGTCCTCATCCGCCTTGACCTTTCCTCTGCCTTTGACATGGTCAATCACGCCATCCTGATCAATCGACTCTGTGAGAACCTGGGTATCATGGATCAGGCCTTGGAGTGGTTGACCTCCTTCCTCTTGAACCAGCCCTCCCAGGTCCAACTTGGGTCATTCCTATCCACATGTGGTGTTCTCCAGCGCTGTAACCTCTCACCCTGGCTCTATAATGTGTACTGATCTCTACTTTCTCTTCTAACTTTCAGTGTTATGCAGATGACACCAAGCTCTCTTTTAGGCTCCCCTCAGCCTCCTCTTCTCTTCCTCTCATTCCTGTCTGTCTATCCATGATTCAGGATTGGTGTACCTCCAATGCTCTCTGTCTTAATGCCAGTAAGACAGAGATCCTTCTCATTGGGACCCCTGCTACCGCTTTCCGTCTCTCACTCTGGTTGCCCTCCTTAATCCCTCTTCCTTCACCTTCCTGGGAGGCAAAAAACCTTATTGTCATCTTCAACTCCACTCTCTCCTTTCCTCACATCACAGACATTGCCAAGAAGGCCCACTACCAGCTATACGTCCTCAGAGGCATTCTTCCTTTTCTCACTTTCCCCCAGAAGCTCACTATCTCCAGAGCCCTGGTTCTCTCTAGGCTGGACTACTGCAACATCCTCTTTCTCAATCTGCCTTCTTCTACTCTCCACCCTCTACAACTAATCCAGAACAGTACTGTAAGTAATGTCCTTCGCCTAAAGCCCAGGAACCACATCCATCAAGTCCTGACATCTCTCCACTGGCTCCTGGAAGCTGCAAGGATGAAGTTCAAGACCCTCTGCATTGCCCATAAGGCTTTCTGGGGCCAGGCCTTGCACTACATCCAACTCTTCCAAAACACCTTCCTTCTCAAGCCCTTCACTCAGCTACCTCCAACTCTGAGGGTCAGACACTTCTCTAGGCAGAGAGTGAGAGGTAGATCTCTCTCTTCTGCAGGTGCCTCCCTTTAGTATGGCCTCCCTGCCCCTCTCAAACCTGTTCCTGACCACCTGAAGTACCAGAAGGAGCTGAAGACCTTCCTCTTCTCCTCTGCTTTCTCTCTCTTCCTTCCCCTGCTGACCTACCTGTCTGCTTCACTGACAGGCTGCCTGGCTACCCTCAGAGCCCTATGGGTACCAGGCTCCTCCGTGATCAGTCTCCCCTGCAGTGCCCCTGGGCTACCGCCCACTAGCAGCTGTAACTGTAACCACTACATTCCCCTGCCTCCTTGCACTTACCCCGAGCTTTGTTTCCCTCGATGCACTTACTCAGAGCATTGTTGCCCTGATTGCACTTCCCCTCCCTGTCCTTCTCACTGGCACTTCCCCCTGCACTTTGCGCTGTCATACTTGCACAATCTGAATGTCACTAGGCCTAGTAAGATCGTTTGTATTGTCCTCCCTCTGACTTCCCTCCCTTGTCTTGCTGCACCTAGAAACACTTGTGTACAGGTGAGTTATAAATGACATATCATATCATATCACATCATACCAACACCACATTAACTTTGGGGAGCTGCAGCATAGCTCACATTTCTAGATTAATCACTCTCCCTCCCCCAACAAGCCAGTGGCTAGCCCATTTGCTTAACACTTTATGAAATCTTTGACTCACCCCTCCATACAGAACACATACCCAAGGGTCAACGCCACTTCAAATGTACCAGCACCAGAGACTTAGGTACCTATAGCCTTCACTCATCAACACCACAGGTTCCACATCTGTCACCTCTCGAGAGTACGAATGCTACGTCGTTGTGGATACCAAGGCACCATGAATCTGACCCTAGTATACAGGGGTGGATGCCCTGTCAATGTGGGCAAGGTCTCTTAGTTCTCTGAGAATTTCTTAGCCTTTTTTTCTTCTTTTAGCCTTCCAGATGCAACTTTTTCCATGTTAGGTTTTTCTGACCATGATGGTACAAGTGTGGGCCATATCTCCCTCTATAACTGCCTCACAGGCATCTACAAATGAATGACAACGAGCAACCTCAAAGTGAGCCCAGCAAAAATAGAAATAATAAAAGAAAACAGACAAGTAAAGCAGCCAGAACAGGACTTTGAGACTTGTTTTTGGCCTCAAGCCCTGGGATCATATCTCTCCGGCCCTGAAATCTCTTCATTGGCTCCCAGTGGCTGCAAGGATTAAATTCAAGACCCTTTGCATTATCCACAAGGCTTTCTGGGGCCTGGGTCCAAAATACCTTCATCTCTCCCTTTGGAAATACCTTCCCACTCGAGCTCTTTGCTTCTCTACCTCCAACTCCCTCAGGGTCAGTCGCATCTCCAAGCAATGAGTTGGTGGTAGATCTCAGTCTTCTGATGGGGCCACTCTCTGGAACTGCCTCCCTGCCACTCTGAAATTGAGGAGAACCATCTTTGGTTCCGCAAGCACCTCAAGACCTTCCTCTTTGCTTCTGCCTTCTCTCTTCCTCTCCCCTGCTGATATGCTCTGCTTCGGTACCGTGCACCTGATTACCCTCTGATTTCGGGCCCAGGTACTTTCCCACCCTGCCAAGCACCCGCACTGCCTCCTGGCAACCCTTGCAATTGGGTATGTATCTGTAACCCTACAGTCCCCCTCTTCTTCACTTATCAGACACCCCCTGTCTGTGCCTTAAACCTAGCACTTGCCACTTGATGACTGCACTACCACTTGTTATTTATCCTTTGCTCAACACTTTCCACTTCTCCCTTCCCCCCTTCACTTTCCCCTTCCCTATCCCCTGCACTTGCACGTTCTCAATGTCACTGGGCCTAGAAAGATCATTGTTTTGTTCTACCTTGTTCCCCTCCCTTGCCTCATCGTGCCCTGAAACACTTCTGTGTGACCGTGATACAAATAAAATATCATATCATTAAAACCCAATCATCACCCTAACTTGTCCACCCACACAACTAAGGTTGCCCGGTCAAGCACCAACTCCTCTATCTATTATAAATCCAGCTGAGCACCCATTCAGCAGCCGCCCACACAACAGGTCCATGCCCATCTGGCACGACTAACCAGGATGAGAAACCAGGAACACACTAGGTACAACCAACCATCAACCACCAATCCCGCAGGGTAAGTCGAGATTGGACAACTAACCAAAACCAAGAATGTTGGTAGATACCATTGAGTGGCAACCAAAGACCCACGCCAGAGGCCTCACCAAACCGACTGACTTAATAACCCATTTCCCCCTTCCTGCTCCTCCAACATAACCAACGCCACTACACATGACTAGGGGCTAGCCACACTACACATAAACAGACAGAGAATGAATCTAATGTTTAAAACCTACCAAATCTCTGAGATTCTGGAACTAACAATAGAGGGAACACCCCTGAAAATAGTCCATAAATCCATCAATAATACACAATTGCACACCAACACAATATACTCATAACAGACATCAGAGACTCTGGACCCCTTATTGATACAACTCACCAGTACGCATGACCCCAACCCCACCTTAACATCACATGACACACACACCAACAAACAATAGCATACATCTGAGGCACTAAGTGCTAGCCATATGGTTACAACATACAGGGCTTCCCCAACCACCTCCCACACGCAAAACAATGCTCACAGATGCAAGTTCCTCCTGATGCTGAACCTATGATATCATCCTATCCCCACTAACACACCCAGCCCTCCTCTCTTGCAGAGTCATGCGAGTGCCTGGAGACTGCTCTTGGGTGGTAGCGGTGCGCAGTATAAATAAACATAGCATACCAAATGCATGCCGAGTGGAAACATGGCAAAGATTGCAGATTTCCACTTGACATTTATTATTCAGATGGGGAGATGCCAAAGCTCAATGGACATTTGTACTCATGACATTAAAAAGGCATTTGCCCAAATGTACTTGCTGTCGCTAATGAAGGGAAGTTGTGTCTACAAGGTTAGAAAAAATAAAATAAAAGTAGATGTGTGTAGTATAAGAAGTAAAGCTCTGCTTCGTAAGCAGGAGGATTGGCATGAGAAGGCAGCTGTACTAGTAATGACCACTCACACTGTGGGCGAAGTGCGGGCTGCTCAATTCTAGGTTGGTGATAGCACTAGCGTAGTCCATTTCATTGGCTTTGCTTGAGCAACACCACTGATGCCATTTGGAGCCTTTGATGTCTTTGTCTCAACCCCTCTCCATGTGGAAGCTAGAAGAGTGTACCTAGAAGGGGGATTGTTTAGGGTGCTAGATCTTCTCCGTCCATTGAGAGAGGCGATGAACGTAGTACAGTAAAGCTTGTACACCTGTGGCATCTTTGTGGTGAATGAATTATGTACATTGCCGCACCTTTCATGATCTGCTCTGAGCAAGCCTCTTTCTCTGGATTTCCTCGGGTTCTTTATTGATTTGTCTCTTGGTGCTTTGGGTGATCGCCTTCAGTTCAATAGTGTGCTCAGTTTAGTGGCACCTTGTTTCTTCTTGATCACATATGTAATGTAATAGTCACACTGCACCTCTAACCAGAGTTGTAGTGTCATGACGCTGGGGCATGACCAAATAGGTGATATATTAATTATGCGGTGGGGGCGCACAGTGTGCATCCCTCTTTGTGCTGTTAATGTCTTGTAGCATATCATCCTAAACGCATTGCATTTCCTTGCATCTGCCCCCCCAATACACCTTCCATTTCTCTGGGCTTGAAGCGGACTGTGGTTGGCTTGCAGGGACCATCACTGTGAATGGTGTATTGTGGGACTTCTTTAGAAAGAGTTTGTTCAAAGCAAACATCTCTCATGGATGCCTTGGTTTTCCAGATGTGTAGTTGAAGTGGTGCATACTAGATAAACAAGGGCTGATGGCAATGAACTGGTGGCCCACACGCATGTAATGTCTACTGGAGAAAGTGGGAGTGGGCTTCTTCTGACCACACTCGATGCAATGCAGCGAAATCAGAGCATTTTCGCTCGCCCATACCAGGATAATTTGGAGGCTAACAGTCCTCTAATAGTTGGAAGTTAAGGAGGATCCCATTATTACTTGGAAGTTAAGGAGGATAATATTAATAATTTGAAGTTAAGTATGATCACATATTAGTTGGAAGTTAAGGAGGATCCCATTATTAGTTGAAAGGTAAGGAGGATCATGTTAATAGCTGGAAGTTAAGGAGGATCCTATTAATAGTTGAAGGTTGAAAAGGATCCCATTATTAGTTGACATTTGAGGAGGATCCTATTTAGAGTTGAATGCTATGGAGGATCCCATTAATAGTTCAAAGTTAAGGAGGATCTCAGTAAAGGTAGAGACTTTGTAACAAATGAAGCGGAGCAATTTTCCAAGATCGTTTGTTTGTCTGATTGAGTCAGGGGGGCATGCTGCAATACAGCACCAGTGTGGCTAACTGAAGTTGTCAGCCTTATGGCTGCCCGCTCACACTGGATCGGTGGCAGCTGTCACCCGTTTCTATGTATCCTCACAGGAGGCCAACCTTTCAGACTGCAGATCAGCGGTCTTGAAATTCTTCAAGATGCTGTTGCATTATTATGTACAAAACCCTGGTGACATCCTCTAAGATGGCCGAAGTCGTATGCAGTATATGAGAAGTCCGTCACTGAGGCAAGGTGCATTGCAACTCTTGTTGCGTTCACACTTATGTGCCTGCTCTCCCTTCCACACTCCTTGTCCTTGCTTCCTGGATCTTTCTGTGCCTCTTTAGCCTTCGCTTCTTTTTCTTTTCGCAGCGTGCCACGCCTGAAGACCTCATTCACCATCCTGCATCCATCAGCTGCTGTCTTCCAGACCAACGGATACTGGGTTTTTTCTCTATTTCAGTTTTTTTACCTGCTTGGGGTCAGATCCTCCTTGGAGCCTGTGGCTGGCAGTTACACTGCCTAAGCGGTCACGGCTTCACTGGAGGATCGGCCCTCCTTTGCTTCATCCAAAAGACACATTCCTATCCAAGTAAGGCATTGCCGAGAGTAGTATGTTATACAGGAGAATTAAGGATTAAGATTTTTTTTTGTCCTACCCTTTCCTCCTTTCTACAATCACACCAAATTCACACTCCCCATTTATTCTCGTTCCAATGCTCATCTTTTCATGCCTTTTCCTCTCACACCCCAATATTACCCTCCCCATTTCAACTATGTGTTTACAGTATTTTCTCTTTCTTCCTTTCCCATGATGTGCTCTACCCTTTCCCAGTCCTTTCTCTCCCTATTTTATGTCTCTTGCATTCTTGAGCTACCCTGATGCCCCCCTGTGCTCCCATCTTCTCGCCAGCCCCTCCTCTTTGGATCTTGCCTTTCATTTTACTATGAACTCACACTGAGGTAGGACACCCTCTGCATTCTGCACCATATCATTTTATTACTCCCTCTTTTTATGGGTCTGTGCAGTACCTGGACATATGCAAATGGCTTGACTGTGGACTGCAGATAGAGCCTCTATATGGTGCACAGAGAACTTCATATGGACAAAGCACCCATTTTGTCCTAGATATATGGTAAAACAGAATGCACATTATTAATGATGATGATGTGTTATTTACATAGCGCCTTGATCCAAAGCGCTTTACAGAGCACATATGTACATACAATATCACCCAACTGAAATTGGTACCCATTTATCGACGTCAGAAGGATGAAAGCCTGAGTTGGCCTGCCAGGATTCAAACCTGCGACCTAAAGATCACGCTCAGATCGCAGCAGCAAGCGCTCAGCCCGCTGAGCTATCTTACCGGCATTGAAACATTGGGCTAATGCACATCAGGGATAGTGATTCCTGTTATCACCAAAGAGATCATTACAATGCTGATGTATGAATCCCATTTCTTTTTGACGGCACCATGTTAAAATGTACGTAGTGTGTTAAGATATCATCGCTCTTCCATATACATATATTTTTTGGTGCTGATATAGATTATACCTCACAGAAAGTAATGTTCTAAAAAGATGCATTAAACTGTCGATCTGTTTTTGGCTTGGAAAATGTGTCAACGAATATTTTCTTCAGATAAATACGGTAGGATCTCAGTGTGAAAATCAAAGGCATGCATTATTTCAGACAAGGCACATCATAGACACTGCACACAGCTGTGTGCTTCGAGGACAAGAGGACACTTACTTGTTCCTGAGCGACATTTGCCGGTCGTTTGGGCACATCCAGCGATCAGCACTGTTGCCGAATACTGTGTCCGTCATTTTGGAATCTTGACTTTACAGCACCTGCAAATAAAGCAACAGTTCGTCTGAATGAGTTGCAAGACCCAAGAATAATACAAAATATGCTTTATTGTCTCAAATAAATGCTGATGGCCTTTCTCACAAAGCATATAGTCCTTGATGTTCGATAACTGGACTCTCAAATCAAAGGTCGACACCAAACTAAATGTTGGCAGACATCAGGGAATGGGGTTTAAATGCAGATAGGACAGTTGGGTCGCAGAGCGCATGCCAGTTTCCAAAGGAAGTGGTGCTGATTTTCTAATAAGTGGTACATTTTTGGAGGGAACCACTTCCATGCGCACCGATTTGTTGTAGGGGCCCCAGCAAGCAGTTCACCCGCAAGTACAAGGCAAAGTGAAAAACAAGGGTGATAAAGTAGACAAAATCACCTTACCCCCTCTATTTAAAACGTTGCCTTGCACTAAATGTATACACTGCCTGCCAAACTTGCTTGCCAGCTAGCATTTGCAATAGACTCCCAAGGAAACTGCCTACTTATAACAGGTGCGAAAAACAGGCAGATTCCACAGAAATTCATTGGTTTTAAACGCATGGAGGCATAAAACCTCGTGATTTTTGGGGATGTAGGTGGAATGTACAGTTGAAATGTTATTTCTGTTACGTGCCCCTTCTCCACCTCAAAAAGAAATTCTCCTTGGTTTTACACCTGTCTTTTGCACACCACAGCATGCATCCACATCGCCGCAAAATCAGAGCCCAGTAATTATGTGTGCACTTTGTCTCACTTAATACATAAGCAACATTGTCAAAGCCTTTATGTCACAGGTATGATATCATTCATGCCAAGTAGAGATGTTCAACCGACAAGAAGCTAATAAGAACACATTGATGAATACTTTGGGCCCAATTCATATAAAAGTGTGCATTTCTCCCACAACTGCCGCACACTGATAACGACACTGCGCGAGCCTGCACAGAATAAAAAATGTGTGCACCACGTATTCATGGAATTTACTTCGCAAAGTAACTGTATTCCAAGTCGTACCCGGAACGCCCCGTTACACCCCCAAGCAAAGAATAAACAGGCAGAACACATGATCCCCTGGGTGGGAATACGTGACCCTTCAAACAGTGCGTGGTGTCCCCCGCAAACAGGCTTGCATGTCGGGGGCCATGCGCAGGCTCCCCCGTAACTGTTGCCTGCACCCCGACAACATGCATATGATACTTCATAACTCTGATTAAACTTGGAAAAACTGCGTGCGAAACCCAGTAAACCATTCATGCACCCCGCTACACTGTGTACGCACACCCCTAAATTAATCGGAATCCCGTTTGCATACACGCATCCATAGATTTTACATGCAAACCCACCACTGTGCTGCGATTCCAATACACAAGTACCTTTACGACTCCCATCGGTTGGCAGCTAGATCGAGGGATTTGTTTGGCCATTTCTCTGCCGAGAGGCTGCAGGGGTGGCTCCATTAATATGTGTCATTTGGTGCAATTGTAGGCATGCGAGGGACTGCCTCCAGGCCGTTCCTCATAACGCCCACTTTTTTGCATGTTCCTCCCCATTTTCTTTGCTCTGTCCCCTTCCCAGCCCTCTGCGCAAGCCACACCCACGCGCTACATGGTGTCCCACGCAAGGCGCTCGATGGCTCGCAGAGATGTGCTGGGCTTGCACAAACTCCACGCAAGTCCCGGAAAAGTACCCCGCATTTGCTTCCATGAATCAATGAACGGGATTTTGCACGCAGTTTGGCATGGAAGTTCCTTATTTCCCGCGCAAGTTATTCCATGAATCGGGTCCTTTGTGTATGATGGCACTTTAAGGCCACTTCGGGATTCTGTGGTGACATCCACAAACCACTCGGCATTTGGCAGAGTATTTTATCATCATGCCACAAGAACTCTTGGATGACCGCAATGGATCATGATAGTCTCCCATTATTTACCCTCTACCTTAAAAAGACATAGCGATACATTTAATCAGTTCACGTGTTTTAGAAGGAATAGTCACCCCCTACTAAACATTTTTCTGCATAATCTGATTAGAAGTCAAGGCAGATTTACAAGTGCATTCAAGTGAGAATTACATCTTGGCTCGGAAGAATTTGTTGTGACCTGCGAGAGTGCTTCCTGCATTAAGTTCTGCGCTCAAGAGATCCCACCTTCTCAACGATAGACATGGAATCTTTTGCCAGACCAAGAAGTACCCAGCCACCCTTTTGCAAATTAATCAACTTTCACAAGACAAAGCCGGAGTCCTGCAGAGACTTTTTTTCAAAAAAGCAGCTGTCCTGACTCTGAAAATCACTGTGACCCACTATATATCAGAGAGATATAGATAGTGAATGCTGGAGGAAGAGGTTGGCCTGAATGCTCACATGGCCATGTTCTGGACAATGGTAACCTCATAAACTGACGCCCTGGCAGATCTACATATATAGGTCATTAAAGCAGTGAAATTGCATTGAAGAAAGGTCAACCATCACATGCCTCAAGCAGAGCGAAGTTGGTGTTAAGGCCTGGATGTATTTGGTAAAGGTCTAATATAACCATGCCGGGATTCCGGGATTCTGCCCCCACATTAGGGCTGCAACGTGAACCCCAAGGTCGTGCAACTTTCCCACAGGGGGACAGGAGATTACATGTTATAGTGTGTGCCACATAACCCTACCACCGTTCTTATTTGAGAGTTTTAGCCTTCAGGCATCAACTATGTGGTGCCCGTATTGTGCTTCAGCCAGTCCTCCACCAGTAAAGCGATGACCACAATCGGGCATCGTATCGGGATATGGCAGCGAAAGGTATCTCCGGGCTGCGCTGGAATTAAATAAATAATGATCGGTGTGCCACCAGAATGCTGGTGGCAACACCCTGGCTTCAGAGGACATCTTCCACACGCCTCTCACACACACACACACACACACACACTGAACATGGGCCCTTCCGAGATATATAGCTATGATGACAACTTGTAGCGTGCACATCGGTAAAAACATATCACGCAAGGTCCTATCAAGTAAAGATGCCTTTTTATGAAATGTTGAATACGGTGCAGTCCTTTCTGAATGTTGATTGCGTTCCTTTGTAAGTCATACGCCATTTTGTCTTCTGATAGATGTTGCATCAGTGATCCACCAAAAATATGTTTCTACAGCCACTCCAGATCACACACTGTCAAAATTCATATCTTCATTGCTTTTCAAGTGATCAGAACAAGATTTTCGGGAAATTAAGAGGTTTGTCGAGGATTAGGCCTGGTGTCAACCGTAGCTTGCTGTGTATCTTGTACCATATTGTCATTCTCTTGTATATCGTCACTGTTCCAATTGTAGACGATGCTTTAGAAGAACAATCGGCTACATTATTACGAAACGTATTCCACGCTTCGGGAAATGTATTCCACGCTTCGGGAAATGTACATCCTCTTTTCCATCACTATAGCGTCAGTGTCAAGACATTGGCTAATACGAATTATTTATACAGTGCCTAGAAGTGGCATACATCTGTTACAATGCACTGCATAAAAACATTATTTTATCATGGTTATAATAAAAAATCAGCAACATTGGCAGAAAATGAAATTTCTCGGGCAAAGTGGCAGGACGAGTATGCTCGTCTTTTTTGCATAGACTTGCATAATAGCCTGGCACTTAAGGGGTTACATGTGAACTCTCCATCACCATCCAGCCCAAGGCATGGTGGACTTCAGTTTACAGTTCCCTCCATCCGACGACTTTCACAAGGACCAGACCCACACCCCAATGCTACACGGACACCCAAGAGCCAGCTCACAGTACGTACTACACAAACACCATCGACTACCTTGATTAGCACTGTTTCTGTGTGAAAAGGAAACTCACACAATTGGACTTGGAATTGGCTGTCCTCCCCCATTTGATATGGCTTTGGAGCACCACCCCATAAGCCTACAGGCAGAGCAGTGATTCGCCCTATCCCTGCACGGGACTGCACCTCTTGCAATATTCCTGCTGACTGACGGACCCCTCCATTAGCTGCCCTCCTTGCATTTAGAGAGTAACTCGCCCCTTTACGGTAGCAGCAATGATTTATGGATTTCAACCCATTAACAGAACAATTTCCCGCAGTAGATGTTACTGGGGCTGTCATTATATCCCCAGTGCAGGCTGCAGAGGCCAATTGTCTGAGCGCGCGCCTGCTGATACTGTGCGCGTTCTCGTAGGATTATTAACCTGTCTTAAACTACGATCACCCAACCTAGCAATCGATGCCCCTATGAACATGCATCATTAACTTTCGCACACAGAATCAAGCCGAACGACTGTTTCTTGACACAATATCAGCTTGAGGCTGCTACTCACTTGCTCTAACTAGGCAAGACAAATGCGATAACAGCCCCACTCAAGAAAAACAAGCATTGGCAAAGGCAACAGTTTGGGATTTTCTCTAGGCACACTGGATGCCCACCATTTGGATAATGTTAACAATACACCCATTTTACATTACAATGTTCAATCAATCATTGTAATGCAATGAATAGCATGCTACTACTAGACTACACAGGTTCTTTACAAAACAGTAACATTTTACTACTACTCTTTGCCTTTATATGCGAGGGAAAACTGATAAAAGTACTTTAATTCAAGGCGGTGTGCTGGTGACTGAATTGCATGGAAATCAAGTGGGTGAAGGTTTAAGGATAAGACCTTTTGGTTACACCAGAGGATAAATAACAGCTGCTATTACCACAAGCAGTGGCTGTTGTGCGGTATATTTTCGAGGGCATTTGTAATTTTGCATGACACACTATGGGACATGTGCCGCAGTACTAGACCTTGCATTTCAGTGAGGTACCTCCTGCACGTGTATTTATTTTTTTCGATAGTCGTCAAAATGCCTAAAAGCAAACTAACTGCACATCTCCACTCTCTCTGATGTGGTGCTAGACGTATCACTGCTTATGTGTGAGGTTTAGCCATGTCCAACATGCTGCATCATTCACCTGCAGTGGAGTCACTGAATGACATCCCCAGTGTGTAATGACATAACGCAATGTGTGTATGCTTCTTTATGCGCATGCGCGGATGCGCTTCATAACCAGGTGATTGGTAGTGTAACGGATCAGACTATGGAAAAAAGGTGCAGCTTTGTGAGCTGGGTTTAAACATCTCCACCAGTGCTGTACTCAAATTTAGATTTATTTTGTCCATGAGGCGGGCAATTTATACATTTACCACTGTAAATATGCTTCAAAAACCACATTTGTATACATAGGTCAGAGATTGTATACTTGTGGTTGAATCGTTACGTCTGCATTCAACGTTTTCTTTCCTTCAGAAGGCGGGCCCGATGTCGTGGAATGATTAGATACACTAAGGAGCAGGTGGCACAAATTAAGTTTCACAGATTCACTCATCTATATCGATAAGGTGATGCAGTACCCTCCTGTACCTTATTGTCCTGAAAAAATAGACCAAGTACAGAGAACATATACACAATTCTAGAAATGTTAATTAATGTTACAAAAGATAAAACAATTCATAAAAATGCTCTGAATGAACATGACCCAAAATAAAACACACACGGTAGATATAAAATGAACCTGTTCACTAACGTAACAAACACTAAACCACATTTAACAATTGAATATACACATATGCCTTTGACACCCAGTACACTGTCCAGGTGTTATAGTTCCAAACATTTATATCCCGACATGTTTCAGTTCTTCTTGGCTACCACTGCACACATTTTCTTCAGCGGAAACATGATTATCTTTGTTACCACCATGCAATCCAGGGCCACATTTAGAATTCCAGATTCAACCAGGGAGTTATCTAAAGAAAGGAGAGGATTGGGGGGAGGCGATAAACATACACCACCATGAGCTATCTCATATAGTCAAAGCAAAGCTCCAAAGATAGCTCTACAATCCTGTCCATATAACCACACATGTGATGTACAGGATTAGGTCCAGAGGTCAACATGAACCCTGCCTACATTTTCTCAAGAAAAACTACATACCTCCAAATCTGATATTCGTAGTGCTAGTGTCCAAGTCCACCAAAAATAGCTGCAAACTTCATAAATCAAGTCTGGTTTTTCATTATTTCAACTGCTGTTGAATAGCAACAGGTCCAAAGTAACTGAAACACACATAAGACAACAGCACAAGGTTGTCTATTGTCAGGGTACCAGCATCCACAACGGATTATAACCCACCACTGTAATTGCACCCTCTGAAGTGGGCTAAATAACATGGGGAAAACATCCCATCACCATCAAAAACCACCATTGTCACTCGTGGCATACCTAGTAGAAAGCGTCTGATGCACAAGGGACTCAAGAAGTAATCCAAACTGCAGATTTGCGGTTCCACACCGCTGGTAAATTGTCACACTCAATGTAGCTGGAAGATAAACATGCACATGTAGCACTGCATTACAGCACCCACGCTTTTCTCAGTATTCCACGCCCATCAACCTTGTAAATTCACTATTCTATACTAGAACCTCTTACAAAGTTTGTGGACTACTATTTAAGACCTTTTGTCCTCAAGATGAGTAGCTATTTGAGAGACACCACAGATGCCATTAATAAAATTGAGAATTTACTGTTTTCAAAATACTTCAAAAAATTGAGCTTGACGCGTTTTGGGTTTATAATATCTTCATCGGGAGCGGTAAATTCATCAATTTCATATATTTCATAAATGTAAGCTTCACTTCTAGTCTACAACATAAATGTGACTGCTGTATATGTATCCCTTCACAAATCTTCTATTCCAATGGTTTTTATCAAGCCGGTGGCTCACAACCTCTCTCTGAGCTGTTGGCAAGAAGGCACGTCTCATTGGGAGTTGTAATTTTAATTGGTTATTTAGAACGCGCTTAATACCCAGAGGTTTCCAAGCACAGACCCCGGGATCGAACCTATGTTGCTCTGCATCTGTCTTGCTTCCAAGACGAGCGTGTTGCCCCCGAGCTATCCTCCCTTTTGTCCTCAAGATGAGTAGCTATTTGAGAGACACCACAGAAGGCATTAATAAAATTGAGAATTTACTGTTTTCAAAATACTTCAAAAAATTGAGCTTGATGCATTTCGGGATTATAATATCTTCATCGGGACCGGTAAATTCATCAATTTCATGTGCTTCATTTCCTGTCTACAACATAAGTGCAACTGCTGTATATGTATCCCTTCACAAACCTTCTATTCCAATGGTTTTTATCAAGCCGGTGGCTCACAACCTCTCTCCAAGCTGTTGGCAAGAAGGCGTGTCTCATTGGGAGTTGTCATTTTAATTGGTTATTTAGAACGTGCTTAATACCCAGAGGTTTCTGAGCACAGACCCGGGGATCAAACCTATGTTGCTCTGCATCTGTCTTGCTTCCAAGACGAGCGCGTTGCCCTTGAGCTATCCTCCGGAGCTATCAGTGGCCACACCCCTAAGCCCGATACACCTATGTCTTGTACTTGGGTTCTCCTCTTGAGAGAGTGACATGGGTGGAAGAACCCGGAATGCTAGTACTCGTAAGTGATAGCTCCATCTCTAACTGATGCGCTTGCTGTATGTGGTGCCTCCACCAAGTCTGGCGTGTATAAGGAATGCCTCTGCTTGAACCGGTTGCCCATGCCCTCATGGTCAGCATCCGTCGGCAACTGTGTTCCAAAGTCAGAGGTGCGGTAGGACTGGCCCATCATTGCTAATGGGGGTCGAATGAGGAGCAGTGACCGTAGTGCTTTCTCCTGCCATTACCACAATGCAGTAACAGCAAGAAGAGGCATTGCATAGATCCTTAGCGTTCAGCACCCAGGTGTAATTCCACCGTACCAGTATCACTCAAGATCTAACCGCCACGAATGTAGGTAACATTCTAAAGAGAACACATTGCCCAGCACAAGCCCAATAAAGATAACATTAGAAAGGGAATACATAGACCTGTCCGAGGCATGCTGGCTACAACAAAGGGAGTAATGTAATGGCAGTTTCAACCACACCAGGATCCTTGACAGTTTGGCGTGGGAATGAGAATCCATGGAATAGTTGCAGACAGCAGCTCAAGGATAAGAGACCATGGCACAGTGCATATTCTAGGAGGTGATCGTCATAACGAAGTGATGCAACCAAAGGGCAGGCAGATGGGTACTGGGCGGAGGGTGAGCAACAACAGACATCCCCCTCACCTCTTAGGGTAAACAACCCAGAGTGTTCAGTAGGAAAACTGTGAAACGTGGAGCTCTGTGTGAAACATCTTACCGAAAACTTCATTGATACATATACATGGGCGAGGCTAGTCAACTGAGAGGCAAGAATCCTAGTGGGTGTGAAAAAGAGACCCGTGCCCACCACTGGTGACCAAACATTGAAAAATGAATGCCCACCATAGTTGTTTATTTCCTAAAATGTTTAACAATCATGTTAATTGTTAACCATCGATTACTGGCTGCGTTATTATTGAATAATTATTAGGGTATTTATAGAGCACAGGCCTAGCTTTGAGAAGCAATGGAGTGCTTTACAGTCATCGAGGGAAGAACATGGTAAGGGGAGCTGAGAAGCAAGAGACTGGTGAGTTAACAATAAGGGAGGGGTTACGGTGGGAAATTTGTCAGCAAGTGATCTACAAGCAACCAGGGGAGGAACGAGTGATAAACTGATCATCCAGTCTCAGGTAGGGTGGGGAGTGCAGGGTATCTGGCCCTAGGTGATAGGGAGGAGCCATTCCTCGAAGAGGAGGGTCTTGAGTTCCTTCCTGAATTGTAGAACCAAGAGGGAGAGTCTGATGTTGATGGGGAGGAGGTTCCAGATTCTTGGGGCATAGACAGAGAAGGACCATCTTCGGGTTCTTTCCTTCCTACACTGACTGAGTTCCAGTCTGCACATGTCCTTGTTTCTGGTGGATTGTAGGCCTGTATTGTTGTGAAAGCAGAAGGCAAAAGAGGGAATCGTGGTTTCAGACCCATGTGCTCAACTGTGCGGTTGGGTAGTTCATATCCTTGGAATTCAGAGAAGTGTTGCTTCAAGGGGAGCAGAGCTGTGGTACCATCCTGCCCCAGATTGGGTCCCCTTGATCTGCCTAACTTCTCTCCCTGCCTATAACCCTCCGTACCAAATACTTCTAGCTATGCCTTTCATATTCTGCCTGTGGAAATGTATTTCTAATATTGTATCCCTTTTGCCGCATCCCCTTGTTGTGCAGTGCTCCCATGCTGCCCAGCGAGGTTTGCACTATATAAAGCCCAGTGCATGCATACTCACATTGAGGGCCATGCTTGGGCAGTACTTGCGATTTAAAAATGCTGTTACAAAAGCATGTTTCCCTCCATTGACCACTCCGGTCTTTCGCTTGCGCTCATTACCCATCTCAGCCATGCAATGAACACCATAATTAATGAGACACAGCCAGGCAGATTTATCATGCCGAGACGGCGCTGTCAGACTGGGCTAATAACATTACATAACTGCTTGCATTACCTAGCAATGACTTATTCCCCAGGTCACAGGAGTCCTTTTAGTGAAGCAGCGCTACATGAACTAAATACACACAGCTGTATTTCAATGTACATAGCAGAAGGTGTCCTGAATTCAATAGATGTATTCCTATGGGTCGAGCATCTGAATTTCAAGGCAAATACAGAATATATAACATTTCAAGAGCATGACTTTTCCATCACAATGCACCACTACAGTTGTCGGTAATCAGGATTTAGCTAAATAGAGGTGACCCTAACATTTAAGCAATAAGACCCAAGCCGGCAGGCGGCAATGATGGACCCCGGCAATGTTACCACTCAAAGAGGCCCACGGGCGAGGGTCTCATTGCTATTAGCACTCTGAGTTTTCAATGCAGAATTCTGCGGTGCTGACAGCAATGCCATTTTGTTTGAATCAACGGGACACGCTCGCAATGTTCCATTCACTCAAACAAAATACTTATCTAAGATGGCCACCAGGGAGATGGAAGGCGGGACTCCCTGCAGAGCCTCTCTTTCATTTCCATGGCAGCTGGCAGGGATGTCGAGCAGCAGCGGCAGTTCCCCCGCCGCTGAAGTAATCAGGTAAGTGGGGTAGGGATGTGGGGAGGGAAGAGAACGGTGACTGAAAGGAAGGGGAGAATGAGGGAAGATGGCAGTGAGGGGGAGCAGCCTACACATTGCTCAGAACAGGGGCTTGGATCGTGGGATTCAGCCCACAACGTGAGCAGCCAGATTGGCTAGCTCCTACCAAGTTTGCTAATGTCAAATGCGCTATGCATTTTTTGATGATGCAATAGAAGGACATTATTAATCAAATGATAAGTATGTATCAGCATCAACTAAGGGTGTTCTTACGTGAAGGGGTGTCAATTAGATCGCACACTGCAATCCTGAAAGTTGATTGGTTTCTGCAGTCATTCGACATCACCAGTGGCATTCCAGTGTGCTCACTTTCGGTTTGCTCTCTTTACATTCTGATGTAGGCTATGTTCATTTTTTCCCTTAGCAATGAACACAGTAACCCATTTGTGCAGAAAGAATTGTTAAGGTGCTAAAATGCAAACCTAGGGGCAAGGGGCCAGCAACGTTTGACTCTGCAGATGTTTTGGACTCCAGCACCCATCACCCGTATCCAGCACAGTCATCTGTGTGATCATGGGAATGGTCGTCCAAGACAGGTGGAGAACCACAAGTTGCAGACCCCTGCTCTGGGAGTAAAAAGGGAAGACATACGTTTTGAAAAGCTTTCGGTTTATTGCCATTTCTCCGTTGGTTGACGCATCATTTCTACAGAAGCAGTAGAATGGAAGGGAAAGGAGCTGCTGGACACTCTTCTGCGAATTATGCTTTGGTGCAGAGGGGCCTTATAGATGCTGAGCGAAGTAGGATTCCAGGGGTGCATTGTTGCAGTTTGTCAGACAGCTGGGGTAAAGCTTCTGGTAGGCCTTGTGGACTGGGTAGGCACTTTTCAAATAGATCTCTATGCCTAGCCACTGCAAGAGGGTAAAGGTTTTTAAGGACCCATGAAATGTGGGAACTTCAAGACATTTCAGCAGGAGGTAAGCAGAATTGATACACTGTGCTAGATCCAGAAAGACGGCATTGCAAACATCTAGATGAAAGGCGGTGTAGGTTGGGGCAAATGGAGTTTGGTGACTGTAGGACAAAGTCAAGTGAAGCCTTTTCAAAGGTTTTAAAAATAAAGCACAGATGGGGCACCTTTCAGACCTGTGGAGTAAAACTATATGCAATTAACAAAGGGGGGCTGAGCCAGATAGCAGCTCATTTTCTATAGTGGCGTAATGTGAATGGAAGACGTAAAAGCCTTGAGTAAGGCTTCAACCCTTTCCATTCACGCCGCACCACATTTTCAATCTTTTATATGAAGTAAAGAGGGGCGAAAGGCAACTTGCGGTTCTGCCACCTCCTTCCTCTACGCCATACAAATGCTGCAACATTTGCGCCAGCATGGATTTTCACGCCAGCGCAAATGCTGGAGATCCCTGTGGGGTCCGCATAAAGCAGACAGATCCCATAGGGATACCGTTGTAACCGCTGCCAGCCAGCAGGCATCGTTTACAATTCAAATTAAACACAGCCTGACACGCTTATTTTTGTAAATGCGAAAACTGCTTACCTTGCATGCATGGTAAGCAGGGTTTACAGTTGAAATGTAACCCTGCCCGGCATGCAAGCATGTCAGAATGAATTTAATTGTTATTGTGAGCGACGCATTACACAAAACAACTTTCCAAACCAATAACAACAACGCTCATGCAACAATCGCACCTAACGTACCTTATGTATGTTCAAAAAAGTTTGTAAGGCAAATTTGAACGTTTGTGACTGCATGTAAAAGTTACACTTTTGAGGTTGTGTACCTTTTTTCAAATGAAGTCATGCATGTTGCTAAGAAGGGTGATATTGCACATATGAACAAATCATTTTATTCACAAGAATTAACAACAGGACCCATCCTCTTCCCCAACCTTCTCACTTTTCCGCTCAGAATTGAGGAGCAGCACTGGCCCTGTGTCATGTCCCACCGCTCCTTGGCAACTAAGGCAAGATAGACACATTCACTGGTTACACTCACGAATCGCACGCATGCTGCCGAGAATGCCCTCTTTTGCTGGTCTAGCAGTATCCCATGGCTCAGTAAAGGTTCCAACTCTGCATGATCTCGCACCACATTCTGCACTTCTTCATTCGACTATCGTCAATTTGGCTGTGAAGCCAGTTTTGCTGCGGCCAAAACGGCCCTAATTAAAAAACCCACCCACCACCACACAGCCCACCGCTTATCCCCTACTACCTTTTTGTCGTCCGTGCATGTTTTTACCCTGCAGCATCAGATCCGTCCATCCTGCGCTCGGGAGGATAGCCCAGGGGCAATGTGCTCGCCTTGGAAGAGAGATGACACGGAGCAACACAGGTTTGATCCCCGGGTCCACGCTTAGAAACCTCTGGATATTAAGTCTGTTATAAATAACCTATCATATCATACGCGAGTCGGATCTGATGCCGCAGGGTCCGCTATCCCCAAAGACAATCACTACTGATCATGTTTGGTAGTGATTACCCAAATTGGTTGTGTCGTAAGGACTAAATGGTACTGGCCGAATTCGGCCAGATGTACCATACGGTCAATTTGAAACAACCAATTTGGGTAATACCGCTCTTCACACTTTATTGAACTGAGCTCATTTGACTCACTCAATTGCCACTTTTGCATTAAAAGTTACTCTCAAGTTTACCCCTTCCTCTTATTTAAGGTCATGCTTTTAAGTGGTTTAAGAGATCAATTACCCTTTTATTATAGTGCTTCGGTAGTGACAGTATAGTTAAGGCTAAATGCGCATTACATAAGAAAATTTGAAATCGTTCTTTTCAGTAACGTTTACCCTACTTGATGAAAGTTCAATTTGGCAAGCAAAAAACACAACACAAACGGATACCCGGATCAACCCCTCCCTCCATGGGGATTGAAACACTTCCCAACACATGCACCTTTAAAGAGGGTGTACTATTTATAACCTGTTCCTTTCCTCAAATGATATCAAATTACACCTGCACACACTTTACGTCATCCCAAATGTATTGGTTTTATTCATGTGAAAATCAATTTTTATTAATAAGAAACTTAAAAAACGCATAAAACAAAAATACTCACGCACCACTTTACACAAAAACCTTCATTAGTGCTGGGGGTTAGTAGGGCAAGTGAATTAACAGAGGTCAAAAATCAATTTGTGAACCGTCACTTTATATTGTTGTTCTGGTTTAGTTTACAGCTGCTTTACAAAACCATTTGCAATGTCCTCATTCTTGATCTTATTAACATGATTCATCCTAGACAATGCTAGTAAGCAGACAACAAAGGAGCTGCTTAATTATTTCAGAACAATTCCTGCAACCATCTTAAACTCCCTGGTTAACCAATAGCCCAGTACAATCAACTACAAAATGTATGTTGACACATCTGTGTTTCGACCCTTCTCACAGGGGTTTACCTATACTGGGTGGAGCCCCTCTGGTTTCTCTGAATGTGGGCCTTCATCAGGATAGAAACAACATGTTAAACACCCCTTTATTTTTTCGAAATTTCATACCATCTTACGCCTTCTTTCGGCGACCGCATTCAATTCTGGTTTTGTTCCTTGGGACCTCTCAATGGTGCCCCTAGGTGAGAGACCTTCTAGTCACTCTGCCTTCATCAAATTTTGGATCATCCTACTTTTCTTTGATCGAGTGAGGAGGCGATACAAGCATGAAATGTTCGAAAGTTAAAAATAAAGAATAGACCAACACAGAAAAATGATGCAGTAGTGGCTAAGCGTGCCAACAGGAGAAGAGTATTTCATAGATGTGTCAGCTAAACACCTTCTCTACTTTCATCTCCAAAACTGGAATAGCAGCTCGCCTCAAACACCTAAATATTAGGAAAATCTGGCAACTCCTTCCTTTTGTGTATACAATACGAATGCTTCTCAATTTTTTGTTTTTGGGGGACCAGTTCCAAGGCAGGAAGACAAAATAAGCACAGAATAGAATAGGGAACTGGTTACCCCTCCCTTTACCAATCACACAACTTGTAATTGCACCACTTTTTTCTTCAATTACTTTCAGCATTTAGTCAAGTGAGGATTCTTATTCAAAATATAATTGTATTTATTTTTAGTTATTTTTCTTTTTGGTTATTTATAACATACATGGTTCAACCCCATTGTACAAAACAAACATATGTGATACAATATTCTATCACAGACACTCTAAAAGGTTGTGCCTAGGGGGTTAGCACGATGTGACTTAATCAATCATAACACACCATTCTACAATACAATTTTCACGTATTGTATAAAGGTCAAAACAGGGAATAATTCTAACTTTTTCAAGTTCTCTATTAGGGTGTTTTCTTTAGACATAAGGTTGTTATGGTACTAGGACAAACATATTCATGTGTCTGTGTGGAAAAACAAGATATGACTGGTCACTACATAATATCTAGTCTTTATCTTGTCACCACGTGTTTCGGCCCTCTACATTGTTAGAGTTTTCCAAACGTTCTTGAACAGTTGTTTATTGAGCCTTCATCAGGACGGTACTTTGTTTGATGTTCAAGTCAATCAGATATAACCCCAATTTTTAAGAACAGATGCTCTTATTCATAGTGTGTGAGAAGCCGGGCAGGCTTCTGATTAGATTTTCTTCTATTCAAATTGTGGTCAACGATTTTATTCCATTTTCTTTACAATGGGAGACGCTCTTCCTGTGAAATTTAATTCCCTTGATATTGTTTGTCTGAATATATATATGTTTTGTACAATGGTTCCGAACCCTGTATGTTATTATAAATAAAAAAAAATGTAAACAAAAAATGAACACAATTATATTTTGAATAAAAAGAATCCTCTGTTGACTAAATGCTGTAAGTAATTGAAGCATAAAGTGGTGCAATTACAAGTTGTGTGATTTGTAAAGGGTGGGGTAACCAGTTTCCTATTATATTCCATACCCCCTTCAAACACAGTCAAGCATCTCTTAACCACTCTTGTCTTCTCTAAAATGGACTACTGTGCCACTATCCTTTTGGTCTCCTCAACTATGCTTTCTGTCCTCTCAACAGGATCATTATCTTCACGGCCAAGACTCTCCTTGAACGCCTTCACTTCACACTTACTTCCTTGTACCGTCACCAGGATGGATGACTGATGATGTAAAATGGGGCCAGATTTAAATTTCTTCTCCTGGTTCACAGTTCTATCCATGGTAAGGGACCACTGTATCTATCCTCATCTATCCAACTCTAAAAGCCCTCTCGTAATCTCTACTCTGCCTTCTCAACTACTATTGTGGCTCCTTGCACTCCCTGTGTTTCCTCTAGCTTTTGCTCTTTCTTTCTTCTTGCACCAGTTGCATGGAATTCTCTTCCGCAGACATTTGAGAAACAGTCCACATGGATTTGTTCAAAACCAAACTAAAAGCCTACCTCCTCGCCTCTGAGTTACCCTCTTAACCTACATCTCATCTGCCTGCTAGTTAACATTTTCCCCTTGCCTCTAACCTGCTTTTGTCCCTCACTGCCTCTGCTTTTGCTCAAGCCCTTCTCCCGTCATGGTCACTTGATGTACCGCCGACCTGCACTTAAAAATGTCCAATGTTCATTGTCCTTAATCCATGTATGTCTACTTATGTATTGTCCCAAGTGAGCATTCCATTTACTCCCCTCCACAGCCAGGTCAGAATTTCCCTCAATCTAACCCCATTGTAAGAAGCTCATGCTTTCCGTCAAATCAGATTCCTTATCTATTGTACGTTCTTTTGTGATCAAAAAGAATTGTTCCTCCTGTATATGAATAAATAAAATAAAGTAAAATGTCACTTGGGCTATAGTGCAAGAAATGTGCAACAACAATTAAGGTGTGCAACTTGTTCCCACAGCACATCTTGAAGATCACAATTGCCACTAGCTAATATTTCACTTTAAAAAACGAAAAACATTATTTGCGTTTTTTGGTTTGAAACAAACATTTCCGTCTCTAATATACACTAATTACATTTTCATAATAACACACAGAACAACAAGATTTAAAAGTTAAAAGAAAGGCTTAGTTTCCAGATTCCACCTTGCACATATTGGACTAGCTAAGTGAACAATGCAGTGTAATCACTACCATCACTCCATCACTGTTGCAAGGAGTATGAGTCCTTTTATAAAGCTGGTGAACATCCGAGAGAGTCTAGTACCCTAAGTGGCCAATTAAATGTCTTTGACACTTGGTTCTGATTGGCCCACCAAATTTGTTCCGGCCCACCTAACTCACACATCATTTCTAAAAATAATATAAGTGCATCGATAAATCTCACAAGTTGTCCAAGTCCTGCATATGAAGTCCAGACTAAATCCGGATTTCACAGAGGATCAAGATAGTGAAACAATACTTAACAACTTAGAGTAACCAGATTGGTTAACCCCAAAATCTAGATGGGCACCAACGAAAATAAAACAATGATATTGGCAGTGCATCCAGCTTATAAGAGAGACAATAAGTGAGACTAGAATGGCAAGTACTGGGGGAGGAAAAGAGAAGGAAAGGGAGATCATAGGTTCAAGAAACATAAAAGCTGTACTGTCTCTTATTTTAAGCTCCTCTGGTCAAGCTTGCTAGCATACATCTCCTATTATCTCTGGACTGACAGCTACAGGCATCCAGCTCTATACTCCAATGCAGCACTGGTCACAAAATGGGGGGAGGGGGGCGATCCCCTATGCCGTGGATATGCCACTGCACTGGCAGCCTGCTTTCCACTTTTAAAAATATGGAAATGCTAAAGTTCTGGAGCAGTCACATCAGGCCAGGGTCATCAATCCCACTTATGACAGTCGACAGCCCTGTTTATCTCTGAGTTAATTGCAAGTATTACAACTTCTAATGGGATCCTCCATGGTAGGGAGACTTGTCAATCAGGTGGTACATAAAATCACAGAGACAGAGCAGCAACAGAGAGAAATGAGGGC
This sequence comes from Ambystoma mexicanum, assembly GCF_040938575.1. Taxonomy (NCBI): domain Eukaryota; kingdom Metazoa; phylum Chordata; class Amphibia; order Caudata; family Ambystomatidae; genus Ambystoma; species Ambystoma mexicanum. Next base: position 1,433,018,046 of record NC_090932.1, read on the forward strand.
AGCGAGTCTGCTCCCAGTGCATGAAATCCTGACTAATTGCTCTGGCAAACAGCTTATCGAGGCATCAGAATAGTCGTGAGTTGTCAACAAGAGAGATAGTCACTGGTACGGACAGCATGAGCAGCATTTTACTCATGCTGTTGATTGTCTTTCTAAAACTCAACACATACATTTTGGTCAGCTTAAAGTGCTGGGGCACCAGGACAGATGTCCAAAAACTGGAAATGAACCAGCAACACAGCGATGTTTGGTCACATTACCCCACTGATTACATTTACCAATTTCCCCACACCTCTTTCATGGATATCCCCAGCTATGGTAAACATTTGTCTGTGCAGTTATTCCTGCCAGCTCACCAGTTTCAACAATAGGTGTACTCCCCACCGCCAACACCTTCCAATGCTAGATTCCCACCTTACAAATACCCATATAACTATATTTAATTTAAAACATGAGCGACCTGGATCGCTTAGCCTGAGAACATTGTAGTTTATTCAGGTTTGCGTGTACAAGAGAGGAAAGTTCCGTTACCCATGTCAGATGGGCAGATTTTCATAATTTGCTCCTGAACATGTTTTGGAGGAACTTCTACCCAATGTTGTTGGGTTTTAGCCAGAAGATGAGATGGTTTGTTGTGCCTACTAACTCTTCGAACAAGTCTCATGAACCACAATGTTTTTTGCCTGTTATCAAACCCCCACTTTCGATCGAATCATGTATACAATGCTTACTCCTGACTAACTATTCCATCCTCAATCCAGACCCCAGGGGCCAGCAGCCCAAAGAGTGCACATTTTTCCCTAATGAACTTAGGAATTGTGGAATCATCAAATTAGGTCCCCTTTTGGGGTGGGGTGAATTCACAGGAGAAAGGAATGAGAACAAAAATATGTATACACGCATGGAGACATGTGTAATATTACTGAGGTTTTATATGGGGTTTCAAGCAGGTTTCTCCTACTTTTAAGCACTGTAATAATAGTTGTTATCCAATCAAATCATACTAAATGTTTAAACATTATAAGGGCGAAGAGCTAAGTATTCCCTTTAGCTCAAATGTGGTTGTAGACCCTCCTGAGTGGAAGAAATTCCATTGAATAGCTTATTTGAACCGTGTTCATTGTCAGTAGAGGGACTTCCACACTCTTATTAAATTTGTAAAACTTGGAGTTTCAGCCAAAGCAACCTGGGTTAAACTAAACATGGAGCCCTTGCTCACTGCATCGCAGAGAGGCACAGCTTCACCTCACTGATGTGCCCCAACAAGGCATAAATGTGTCTGGGTTTGCTGTTGCTAAGCTTGTTCAGAGGTGAATTACCTAGCATTTTTCGGTGCTGGACTGCCTATGTGGGTGGGGCCAGACTGATATGGAAATGGATATTTCCTCTCTGTGAAAGCTACAGTGAGCTAATCCGTGGTTGCAGATCTTCCTGGGTGGGGGCCTACCCATATACCAGGTTATTTGGCCCTGTTCATCTTCAGTTGAGGTGCTCACCCATCTTGGTTATTATAATATTTTTCACATGTTTCCGCAATGAACAGTTAAAAGGCAAGTTTGAATAACGATAAGATCAAACCAATGTTATGCAGAACATGGAATTGCAAGAAGCATCAATGTGAAATGTAGCAGGGAAACAAGCTATTCAAATCAACACTGGTCAACTCTCCCCCTAACATACGTAGTGGCATTAGCTTGTACAAAATGGCCAACACTATAACAGATCTTTCAGGATGATGCTCTCTTTCTGCATCATGGATTAGCATCAGGGCCCCTTCTTCATACTGCTGCAAGAGCCTGAACAGAGACCTAAAATGTTCTTTGTCAAAACCTAAAAAAGGAAAAAGGAGGTGGGGTCCCAAACCCAACAATACATTTGGAAGAGTGGCAGAATAAGTAGAGGGCTGGGGGAATTGAATACAATACTATACTCAATAGCTAAACTAACCCCCAAATCATTGTATATACATTTTGCAAAGTGTGTCAGAGAAATTGTTATATAAAAAATTGCCCAAAACATTTGGCACTGGTGATAGGTTGTAATAACAAACAATCATACAGAATCCTTCAAAACATCTATCAGGGATTAAGGACCACAGAGGACTGGAATAAACAGCAGTAGTTTTGAAAAGATGTATATTTATAGAGCCTGTGACAGATTTTCATTTGAGAAGGAAACCTCACTTTTTTAAATTTGAGGAGATCCAGTAAATGGATTCAGCAAGAAAGTCGGGTCTGCTAATAAGCCTCAGTTTCATTAAGTGTGTTACAGCTTAAAAAGTGATATTAGTGATTTCTACACAGATGGGCCTGACAGCTGTGAGGGGTCAGAAATGTGAAGCGGACAACTTTTGAATGATTTATGAAATGTTGTCATTTTATTAAACGATACATATCATCAAACTCCTCACTATCTCTACTCTGATGAGTATTTCCCTACCTATCCAAAACTAAAGGTACACTCTCCAACGTAGAATATCTGACCCTCACACTTAAACATAAAATACACAAAGAAATATATGGCAATTCACAATAAACCGCAACAATGGTATTTTCAATATATTCTGTTTTTCTTGGTGACGTGGATGAACTCCCCTTCCCCAGGTTTCAAGTCAAATTCAGTTCCAATGTTCAATAAAAAGAAACAAGGAAATCCAGGTTTGCAATGGTCTCAATTCAGTTTGTGGCTCCTTCAATGTGTCAAAAGAAAGTTCTGTCAATAAAAGGTTTAAACAGAAAACTTCTTCTCCTTTGAACAATGAATTCCCACTTCATCAAAGAGCATCAATGTAATTTCAGGCCGAGATGTTTTTGCCACAGCTGATAAACATCAATGAAGAAACACAGTTCTTTGTTAAACTCAAATAGACAAAACATCTGTTTAACACTTATGCAGTCAATCCGATTAGTATTTTGAATCACAGTTTATATCTTTGTCAGGATGACTTCACAGCACTTCTACTTCCACCTGAACCATTCTCATATCAGGTTAACTTCTACAAGATGTCACAATGCGGGTCCACTCGCCTCACCCACAGTGTTCCTCATTCAACTGTGCTTCTGAAGTTTCACATCTAATGACAACCAAAAGCCCCACCACAGCTTCAGTACTTTGTATCTTTGTGACTTTGAACAATTTTGTATACCAGACAAGATTCACTTTAGTATACTAAAACACCTTCAAGTAAGCAAGACTCTCGTCTTCTGAACTTTCACTTTCCAGAAGGACAGCGTCTTTGCCACTCTTGTCCGTCTCAACAACAACCCCAAAATGCTTTAGGATGTAATTCTCCCTTTCTCCTATTGGCTTTGACAATGTAAGTTGTTTCCGCTTTGAGAGAATAATCACAGACAACCAGCTTTCCTTTCCCCAACCTTGGCTTTGCCTCTTTGCATTCTGCCAACCAAGATAGTTTACTCATAAATGGTGTTGTTAATCTCTTCAGGCTGTAGGCAATGCTGGCCCACTCTTGGCTTGGGCAATACTGGTAGCCAATTAGTTTAATGGGAATGTCTGCACCACGCTTTGGCTTTGGTAAAGGCTTATTTCGCTCCGGACTGGAGTAACACTTGTTTCCCTCTTGGCTTAGGTAATGGTTGCTCTATTTAAATTGCAATGTCAATGTTCAGTCACTTAACTTTACAGTTATATTATTGTCAACTGATTTATACTTGATTCAAAGATTCTGCTTCACCTCAGAATAAGGATTAAGCATACGCGAGCACCCCATGTGCTTTCAGCAAGTTGAATAGTTAATTAGGATGTTTCACAGTGTTTCTCTCTCAGGCAAGTAAAATAAATAATATTTGCTTATGTGTGGGTGCTACTTTTCAAGTTCTTCATTGTTTGACAATCAGCGATCAGTTTCACACTGCTTTTACTCATATGTGAGAGATCTATGTGGATACTGTTGCCTGTGATGACTCGCATTAGGCATCAGAATGCTTGGTAACACTCACTGGCTTCTGTATGCCTGCCTTCGCGTGTTGCAGTGATTCTATGGCTTCTGGCTTCATTTTGGACCCACCCCCTTCCTCACTGAATGTGTCCTCAGTCTGGCCACGCAATCAAGGAGCTCCACTCGCTTACTAGATACTCAGTTTCACAACACCTTCCAGCCACGGTCTACAACACACTTCTTGCTGTTCAATCTCTGCAATTAGGTTCACATGGGGAAAAGCAATCTTCCTTCATGCCTTCTGCTACTCAACCTCTGCACTTCAGAGTTTGTGGAAACAGGACACTCCCAGGATATGCAATTCAACTCTGCTTGAACAAAGTTCTGGCGTCCATTTAGTTCTCCCAATTCTGCCTGCATTGCCAACACTGTGCTCTCTGCTTTCTGCTGCTACTACTGCTGCTGCTGCAACCACTCTAGCTACAGCTCTCTCCTTCTCCATCTGCATCTAATGACCTGCACCTGAGGTGGGTGTTTAAGCCTCTGTTCCTCCCTCGGGTGTGGGCGATTACCCATACCAAAGTCGAATACTACATTTGAGGCATCTAGGTGTCTAGGTGTTTTAGCTTAAGAATACGGTTACAGTAAGTGCTGGCAGGAACACATTACAATGGTTACAACACCAGGTATAGAAAGTAACTGGATAGTGCAGAATATAAATTCTTGGAAAGCTCGCCTCTTGTTGGGGGGAGCTGCAGCAAAAATACAAATATGGGACATTGACTAGTGTGGTGTATACATACTTGGCTAGACTCACCTCTAATTGCAGGGAGCTACATCAGGAGTACATGTAAAAGGCATGATAGGTGTAGATTATGCAAACTAGGAAACACTCACCTCTAGAATGCAGCAAGGTCAAACAGGTGGACACATCAGCGGAGCCTACACCATGTTGCAGGGTGGCTGTGACACAAAATGCAGCAAAGTCAAACCGGTGGACCCATTAGGGGAGCCTACCCCATGGTGCAGGACAGCTGCGGCACATAATGCAGCAAATTCAATCAGGTGGTCACAATATCACAGCCTACCCCATGTTGCAGGGCAGCTGAGACATAGAATGCAGCAAGGCATAAGACAACAGGGAGGGCAGTTAGAGTCAGAATATAGGCACAACAGGCTCATGTAGAGCAGGAGGGCAGCTAGAAACAAAGAGTAGACACACTTACAAAATGTCGCGCCACAATGTGTTCAGTTAGCGGACACAGAACAGACAGGGGCCTTACAAACGGGCCTTGTAGGCGGGCCGGAATTCGCCTGCCGGTTTGCCTGATTGGTTTAGTTGAAGAGGTTGAGAACCAATCACAGGCATGCTGGCAGGGTGCAGTGAAGCCAGCACATACAGCAGAGAAGGGATCGGCCATGCTGGAAGGCCTAATCATGTAGGCAGAGAATGGAGAAAAATGCTAAAAAGCTGGCCAAGCAGGCAGAGCACCGTAGAGCAGGTCATTGCAGCACAGCTTCAAACATTATGGCAGATCAATTCCATAAAACAAGCAATTTAAAGCACATCTTCAAACGTTATAGCGGATGAATTCCGTGGAACAGGAAATTTAAAGCATACACTCGCAGAGCAAGTGAAAATGCAAACAAAGCCCAAAGGGCTTACCTTCGATGTGTGAGGCCAGGAGAAGGATCCCAAGGCCTCCAGGCCAGCGGGATGCAAGGAGACCCTCCAGGGTCAGAGAAAGGCAGAAAGTGAGTGTTTAACTTGTCTTTTAACACTAAACTTAATTTAGTGTTGAAGTTAAAAGTATTTGAAGACTATAGAAAGTCTTTTTTAGTATTCCATAGTATTCTTAAGAAGATTACTATATGAAGGCTATTCCCTGTGCTGAATACTAGTCGATTACTAAGTGTACTAAACACATACTTATTTCTAGCTTTTTAGTCTTCATTTAGTATTGAATATTACATTACCACTATTGACCACTACTGAGAAGACTTAAACAAGATTAAAAGAAGATCTTCCATTTTAGTGAGGGTAGGCTTATCAGGCTGCCTACTACGGCAGCATTGCTCTTCAGCCCTCTTTCAGCCCTCTTTCTCGTCCCAGTAGTTCTGGGATGATGGGACTTTTAGTCCAAAACAACAAAACAAGGTTTTTCTTTTCTACTTCCAAGGTTTAAAGGTAGTCTTATTTAAAGGCATTTAAGGATGAATCAAAGAATTCACTTGTAAAGAGGAAGGTGTGTTGTTTAAGCCAACATTTACATATTCCCTTGCAATTTACCTTAGGGAGTAAGGGGGATCTTTAGAGATCTTAAATGGTTTTTCCTTCCTTGGGATTTTTAAAGATTTTACACCAGCTTTGACCACATCCACAGGCATAATAGTTGGTTCACATAGATCATAGCGGCAATAAGCCATTACATGTTTTGCCACTCTTCCCTTTCAGGGGCAAATACCATGTCTCATCCCACGGGTTCTCCTCACCAGCAGGGCCTTGTCTCGCCCAGGTGATCCTCCCGCAGTACACCACCCGCAAGGTCAGGATCAGGAAGTATCTGCCTTTCCCTGGCCACCTGGGAGTAGACTTTAGGCAGGGTTTTAAAGGCATCTGTAGGATTCATCACACAGCACATAGAGCGTGTAACTGAATCACTTCAATCCACATATAAGACTCCAATGTATAGACTTGGCTCTGCATATCAGCTGTATTACTACATAGCTACTTACCATAAAAGTGTAAGCTGTAGATGAAATGTGCACATGAAGGCTTAAGCATCCTTCAAGTAACTAACTATACTTTGCAATTCCTACTGGGTTTAGAATAAAAGACAAATATTATGGGCCTCATTACAATTTTGGTGGTAGCCTTGCTGGTAAAACCGGCAGGCTGCCGCCAGACTTGTCAATTTTTCCGGCACCCGCGAATGGGCAATTACCGGGTCATTAAGGTCCTGCCGGACCTGGTAATTGCTCATTCGCGGGCGCCAGAAAGAAATGCTCCCACTTCCCATTTGATCCCCATAGGGCTCAATAGGAATGGGGAGGTTGGATGCACCGGCACCATTCAGAATGGTGCCGGTGCATCTGACATGCTCTGCTCGCGGGTGCCGGTACACCCGCCAGGTCAGACCTGGCGGGCGGGAAGGCACCCACCAGCAGAACTCGTAGTTTGCCGGTCCGGTAACAACGGTACCGGCAAGTTTACCGGTACCGTTGTTACCAGACCGGCAAACTTATACTGAGGCCCATAGTGTCCATTGGTTCTCTGCATACTTGTAGCACTAAGATACTATAAATGAAAAGTACATTATGAACTGCAAGTGACTACAAACCCCAAGATGTGCTTCAGCGGAATGGGGTTTGCTGTAACTGTGCATACCCAGTTATTTCTGTTAGCTTACCATCTTTGCTTGAAAGGTCCCAGCAGTCTACATTTCTGACAACCTAAGGGGGCTTCACATGTAATTTTATTTTGGAGATACACGGGTGAAAAACTGACTGCAGTTTTTTCAAGTTATAACATTCTTCTTGTGCCTGGCAGCCAATCGTCAGGCAGCGTGTTATGACTTGGACGCTGAGATATGAAAATAATCTGCCAAAACATGGGTATAAAAGTTTCAACCAATACGAACATGTTGGTTAACATGTGTCGGCCTAGTTTGGCTCGTCACTGCCTGGCTGGGCAGATGAAAGGGACACTTGCTGGGAGCTTCTTCCCACTCAGCTGAACTGTAAACACGTAGTGTAGCCTGCCCCAGGAAATGCTGCTAGTCTTTTGTGAGATCCTTCACACACTTTACATGGGTAGGGATGCTTTGCTTGGGCAGGGCAAGCATGCCCATTTCCAAGGTTGCTAGCAACATGGTGGGCAAGCTTAGATGAGGAGACTCTTTGATCTGTAGGAGATAGGGACATTTGGGAAGTACGGAGTAGTGTAAGGATAGGGACTCAGAAGAGAAGAAAGCAGACATCTTGGAAGATAATCTTACATCCCTTCCTTATGTCCCTACATGACGTCCAATAGACTTGGAAATCTTGGGAGCAAAGGACGGATTACCTGTTCAAGTAACTGTAGCCAGGCACTGAATTGAGACTTGTAAACGAACTGATCCTCTGTCAGGATTCAGGTATTTAAGGAGCTAGCACCCCTCAATACTTAAAAAAGAATCGTCCACTTGAGCCTTAAGGAGAAGCACCAAAAAGCCGGCTTGATGCCTTTAAGCCTTGTTAAGAGACTAAGGCAGTAACCCCATGGACTAGATGACCAACCCTAGGGCATTCTAGGTACCTTGCCCTACTGACCTTTACCTTTCGCACTAGAGAATGGTCTGGTCAGGTCAGCATTTCATACTGTAGCCAAAGACATTTTACAATGAACAGAACATGTATTTTTTGTCTGAACAGGTGCCTGAATATGCTTCCCTCTTGTGATTTAATACCCAGATTGTACAGTTTAGCACCAGCTGATGGGCCTTCTCTCTCTACTTGCCTTACAGCCATAGGTTTGTATTGTTTTAATAAAAATGCACATTTGTTATTTATTTGCATTTTTTAAAGCGCTCACACAGCCCCGGGGCATCGAGACACTGTTACAGATTTTTTTTGTTGCTGTTGTCTTAGTTGCATATTTATAACGTGCTTAAATACCCAGAGGTTTCTAAGTGTGGACCTGGGGATCGAACGTGTGTTGCTTCGTGTCGTCTTGCTTCCAGGGTGATCACGTTGCCACTGAGCTATCCTCCTGGGACTTTTGTATGAAACCTTCCTTGGGTTCACATCTTTTAAAAAGTACAGCCTGGCCTCAGCCCAAGTTGCCAAAGCAGAGGTAAAGGGATTATACTTAACGGTCTGTCTGTTATAGCTTGAAGGTTGAGACAATGCTTGGTGTGGTTGTAGCACAGAGTAGGGCCTCGTGCCTGAAACTGCCTTGTACATTCTCTGCTCAGTATCTGTCTCGTCACAATGTCCATAAGGGCAATATATAAAGCAATAAATAATGTAGGAGTGTCTCGGTACTGTACGTTCTGCATCCATCCATGTGCCATAAACATTTAGCTGAGTTGATGATTGTAAATAATTGAACACCTCAGCCCAGCAATAGAGCCACGTGCTCTCGCGCCTTACGGTTGGGGAACGAGCATCAGGATGCGTGCGCTACCGTACAAACAGGCCTGTCTTCTCATCGTGACATGAAGGGACTGCCACGAATTCAGTGCTGCCTCATCCTCCATTTCTACACTTTGGCCCTCCTAAACTACTTGGACCACAACATAGTTGTGTTTTCAATGCTCTTTCAATGGTAACTACCTCTTAGCTGCAGTTTGGTGCATCTCTATTGTATGCAAGTGAAAACAGCTATTGAGGAAAGGACCCATGGTGTGAGTGTGTACTGCAATGCAGCAAGGTTGCCACTTCTTAGAACTCCCACAGAAAAAGATGCAGCAGGACCAGAGTAGCACGTTCTGTGTTATTTGGTGAAACACAACCCTAAAGAGTGTTATTTTCCTCAGGTATGCAGTTTGAAATAAGTCTTCTACCTTGAGGGCTGACCAAACTATTATGAGACAGACCCGATGTTGTGTCCATTCCAACTGTGGCAGAACCGTCTGCAACCCACAGAACCGCCACACTCCTTTTTAACTTGTTTTTTTTTACCTCAGGGTTGTGAGGAGCCTGTTTTATGAAGTCGGAATCATCTGTGTCCTTTGTTAAGATCCATTTATAATTTGATTGCAACCTTGTTTGTCCCCGCTCTGGAGTATGCTCCGTGAATCCCTTCATATTTCATCTCTTAATAGATACGCTGTTCAAAAGCACCATCCTTCCTGTGTCCCAGATGTTGAGCGGTGCCCATAACATCATTGGTCTTAAAATCAAGCCTCCACACCCCTGTGATTGAGAGGGAATTGCCTTGAGTCGGTCACTTTTTTGGGTCATGTCACTTGATATATGCACACACGCATTCTAAACTCCTGTGACACATTTTCCCATACCTGGACTTCAATCCCCTGAGGGCGTTCAACCTACAGTGCGTTAGGACCCTACCAATGGTGAACGGCACGCTATACAAATGTAAATGTTAAAAGGTATTTGTACCACGCACCATCACCAATGGAATTGGTCCCCAGGCGCTCAGGCGGATCTGCAATCAAGAAGGGGGGAGTTTACCAGGTGAAGAGGGAGTAGGAAAGTGAGAAAGGTGAATTCCTGTTGGCAGCTTCAGTTCGTTTTTCCCCATCACCCATGGGGGTGAATATCGGATCGATGTGCGTGCTCGTGCGCTGTTAGTGTGAGTTATGTGTTGTTTGTTGTTGCAAATGACAATTACAATACATTACAATACAATATATTGTTTATTTATGTATTGGGTATTCATAGTAATGCGCCTATGCACAATGTGTTTCAAGGTGCAACAAGACAAGGTGGGGGGCAATGATTCCAAAACAGAAACGGTCGTACTAGGCCTTGTGAAGAAGTGCAGGGGGACATCCCAGAGGGTTTAGGGAGTACCGGGGGACGCCAGGTGTATATAGCCCAGGGAGAAGAGAGTGCAGGGGCAAAAAGTTTCACATGCTAAGTGCGAAAAATGGGCTGCAAGGGCTAAGGGGGTGCAGGACCAACCAGGCTAGTGCAGGGGAAGGAGGCCAGAAGGGCAAGTGCAGGTTAGGGGAGGAACTTAAGGAGACTAAGTGCAGGGGTAGACTGGAAGGGGAGGGCCTGGTGCCCTGTAAAAGTCTGAGGGAACCGGCAGCCTGTCAAGAGGCAGAGGGGGGTAAACAATTGCATGTGAGGGGAAGAGAGAAGGAGGAAGAAAAAGGGAGGGTCTTGAGAAGCTTCTGGAACTTAAGGAGATGCAGCTCAAATAAGAGAGGGGCAGGGAGGCCATTCCAGAGGGAAGCACCTGTGGAGGAGAGAGATCTACCGCCCACACTCTGCATGGAGAAGCGTCTGATCTGCAGAGAGTTGGAACCAGAAGACTGAAGGTCTCTAGCAGGGAGGTATTTAGGGAGAGAGAGTTTGATGTAACAAGGTTGCAGGCCCCAGAAAACATTGTGGATAATGCAGAGGGTTTTGAACTTGATCCTCGCTACACCTGGAAGCCAGTAGAGAGATTTTTGAGCTGGACAGATGCAGTCCCTGGGCTTGAGGCCAAGGATACTTCTTGCAGTCCTATTCTGGAGTAGTTGAAGGGGGCAAAGGGAGGAGTTAATTAGGTTGAGGAAGAGGCTGTTACAGTAGTCCAGCCTGGAGAAGACCAGTGCTCTGGAGACATTAAGCTTCTGGGGGAAGGTGAGGAAAAGATGAATTTCTCTGAGGAGGTGAAGCTGAAAGTGAGCCTTCTTGGCAAGGTCCGTGATGTGAGGAGAGAAGGAGAGAGAAAGGAGTTTTTTGCCTCACGGGAGGGTGAGGGGGAGGAGACTCATGGAGGGCAGCCAGAGTGTAGGGGGAACGGAGGGAGCAGGAGTCCCAATCAGAAGCATCTCAGTTTTACTGGCATTAAGGCAGAGATCGTTAATGGTTCACCATGCCTGAATAGCAGACATACAGTCAGGTATGAGTGAGAAAGAGGAGGAGCAGAGGAGGGAAGCTTGACGGAGATTAAGGAAGCTGAAGGAGGTTTATGCTCAGACAGTGAATGGGGTAAAAGAAAGCCTCTAATATTTATTTAAAGGCTCTATGTGAAAACTGCTGTAAAATCATCGCGAATCTGGAACATTTCTGATTTTCTTTGTCCAGAATTTTTGCACTTTTTCTTGCACAAAAAGAAGCAGGGGGGCACCCAGCAGCCCTCCACAATGCCCATGCCTAATTAATACCCCTGCTCCACTTACCATCTATTTTTGTGAGAAAAAGTACCAAAATTAAATGAAAAAAAAGTACTTTTTCTGGTTTGCAGTGATTGCATTAGATATTTTGGAGCGATACCTTATTAAAGTAGATACTTTATTAAAGTAGATACACATTGTCTCTGTGCTTTTAAAACAAGCACAGAAAGTAGAGCAGGCAGCAGGTGCTATTTAGACGCCACAAACTATCATTATGATTGCTTTTCCACCTAGTTCATGGTTCTACGACCTTCGGGTCTACAACCTTCGGCTCTTCAGATGTCTTCAATTACAACTCTCATCAGCCCTAGCCAGTGTAGTCAAGGGTGTGGATGTGAGGAATGGGCTTTTTTTGTTGTTTAAAAGAATGAATAATGGGGCCATTTCCATGCACATTTTCCACACTCACTGCATAGCAAAAATATAGTCATGTACTCACAGCTTACTCCCCCTCACTTGTCCTGTGTAGCAGCCATGGGTACATCAAACAACTTCGGCCATGGGCAGCCTGATTAGAATTTCAAGGCCCCGTGGATTGGCGTCTCCACTGTCAAACCTTGCTGGTGGCGTGAATACTGAAGAATGTTCAGTAGCAGGCCTCAGGGAAGACCTGGGTGCAGGAAGTGACAATGGAGACCAGACACCAACACCTCTTTGTGATGCAATGTGTGAACTTGGTACCAACACCCCTCCTTGATATGAAAGGGCAGTGAATGTCCTGTCTGCAACCACTCCTTTTAGAGCAGAGAAGTATGTAAATTGTAAGAGATGAAAGTTTGCCTGCAACCCCCTACTTCAAAGGGGATCCATGTTGTGATCAACCACGGCATTGGGCTCAGTTAATTAGGGAGACACTTTGATGTACAGCAGACAGGAATATGGATGGGACTTGGAAGTATATGTTGTCATCGTTCCCCCGTGTGTTGCCAAGCACCTTGGTTCTGACCTGAAGCATCACTGAAGATGGTTGGTGGGGACCCAGCATTGCCTCACTTAGGTTAGACTTGGCCTACACCAATCCCTGGGCCCTGTTTGGCTTTAAAATAGGGATGACCCCTCACTGGGCAGATCATCTGAAGACTTCAGAAGGAGTAAGAAGAAGGACTCATTTGGACTTGAGCTGAAGGTACAGTCTACCTTTCATCTTCCACCAGTGAAGGACGGCCAAGAGTTCCAAGAGGGAAGCAAGATCCCTCTCCTAAACATCTCCCAGGAAACAGACAGAGATGCTAGATTCAGAGTGCCCATCCAGCAGCTCCAGAACCGATACCCAGCCAGCACACAGCGTGCCCTGCTAAGTTCTGACACCAAGCTTCCTAGGTGGGAAGTGCCAGAGAGTCTCTGGACAAAGGACAAGGCTGTTGCCTGCTAACACCCTCCAGAGCTTTGGACCGTCCGCCTTGAAAGGACACGAGCTCTGCAAAGAAGCTAAGAGGAGTGCCATAAAAGCATCATCCAGCATCCATCTTTTTAAGGACAATTATGAGACAGTTGAATCCTTGAACTTCATCTGACTGCACCACTGACTGTTGTCACGCTGCAGTCACCAGAGCCATCTGAGACGCCTCGACCAGCATTACAGATCCAACCAGTACAGAGACAATGATTCTTGCCCCCGAGCCACCGCACCGGACAGCGTGCATACGTCGGTCCAGCCTCACATGCCAAACTGCATGCTGCCTGGTACCCGCAGCTGACTTCCACCACTAACTCTATTTCAAGGGATGTGAAGCACCCTGGAATCTCGCCGCTGTTGTGCAACATGAACTTCTTCAGCATCAGGTACGTTGTGGTTCTGCTCCTGTGGTCCTTCTCCGAAGGCCCCTAGAGACAGTTACAACCCTTTGCTCTTTTGGTGCTGGAACCAAATAATCTTGAACTATAAGACTGATTAATTTACCAACTACCCACCTGTCAGTCAGAGACGTTTTTATGGGATGGCAAAAGGGACACTTGCCCAAGGCCCCCACCTTGGAGGGGGCCCCACAGGGCTGCCTGATCTGAAGAAGTAAGATTCCATTGTTCACCAGTCTTAAATAGCACACGTCAGGATATTTTATGGGGTGCTGCTGAGGCTCTAAACCCATTGCCTTTCTCTTTTGACAAGTACATTCTGCCTTGATCATTTCATCATGTATTGCTTTCTGTGTTCACTGTGGTATACATAGTGTGTGTGTTCCTTACGGCACAACTCTGTAGCATTCTTTAATTCATGTGGGAATTATGTTGATCATGTGCAATAGCCAACAGTGAAATGCATATTGATAAATTGAGTGCCACAATGGTTCAGAAATTAGCTCAGTGTGTGAAGCACCCATTGCAGAGATATGTGTTCATATGCAACATTAGAATATCACATTCCAGCAATGCTGGCTGAGCCTTTTCCTCTTTCTTAAGTTTATAAACCTGCCTGCAAATGTATTTGGTTTTGCAGAACAACATCTGCTGTTATCAGCAATGTACCTGCACCAGATATAAGTTGCTATAGAAACTAACATATCATCCATATAGTGAAGTTCTAGAAATTGTTTTGTTCAGTTGGGGTGTTGTAAAGCCTAGGCAATCACCTCCAACAATGCCATAAACTGTTATCCAAATTCAAGACTATGGAACAAAAGCGTTCATGCTTGTATCCTGGATTTGCCAGCAGATCATACAGTGATCCTGGTCAAATCATTGAATATATCTTACTGTGCTGTCTTCTGTGAGGTTTGCCTTCTTGCATGCTGCTGGTATCGTTAGCCCATTACTTGATCTTTCTTCTTATGTAGGCCATTTGGGTGGAAGGACTGGTAGACAGAAGAGAGCGGACCAGATGTTGCAGGCCTCAGGCAAGCATTTTGTAAGGTCTGCTTGTTTGACACAAGAAACAGTTTGCTTTTTGGTAAAAGTCAAAGGTGTTGATGCAGGTTTATAAATGAAAATGTCACAAGTTATTGTTTTGGAAGTATCTAAAGCTTTAAAATACAAAAGACAAACCCAGATTAAATGTGTTAAATCACATTGATTGGGGTGCTTGTACTTATATACTTCCCTTGCTGATGGAGAGAATGAAGCTAGACTCATTCCCATTTTGCATAACGCCCTTCTATAATATTTTGTTTAAAAATGCTCATGTTTGATAATGTATTGGTCTTCAAATGCTACTTGTTTATCATTATAAATAGATCAATAATGAAGAGGGTACGGGGACTTAAAGGGAGTAATTGTGCTTATTATGCTGCAAGACAGCATATCAACCTATAGGTTGTGAGCGCAATGGGTGGGGAGCAGGGGGTGCGACTAGTATTGTTGATCACTTAATTCCTTTGGTTTGGGGGAGTCGGGGTCCCAAAGATGTCCATGCCCAGGGCCCCAAAAGTGCTTAAGATGGCCCTGCTGTCAGTAATGCACAGTGCATCCCTTTCCTTTGTGAAAATGTCTGTCCTCTGTGTTCCTTTACAGTGGGGGTTGTAATTGCTAGAACGGTCTGTTGTAGTAATAATAAAGTAGATATTTATATACAACCTTGACTGGACAGTCCCTTTTATCATTGGGTAATAATTGTATTTTCGCTGTGTTGCAACTAACCAATGGTCCACGAACTTGCGGCTGCCGTTCCTCCCATGTTACCAACATTGGACAAGGAGGTCTTCTACTTCTGTTCAGATCTCTTCTGGTGTACTAGAAATGTGGGATTGATTGATGGTTTAGCAACTGATATTCATCCCTTGGCCACTGGTGCCCCCCGAACTTGATTCGTCACAGAGGGATCATGGTCCTTGTAGTCCAAAACATCTGGAGTGTTGTTGGTTGCAGATCCTTGTTGTTAGCAAAGTTAAACTACCAAAATTACAGTACAGTTAAAAATGGGTACACAACATCCAAATTACTTTTGAATGTATTTACATTAGAGCAGCAGTAAATGAGCACTGACTGTGTGGGTATGGGAGTTGCTTCTCGCTGGGAGGACATACTACCCAAATTGTGGGGGCCAGATCTAATGGGGGTGGGGTGGACAGACTCTTGCATTGAGGGTGTCAATAGACTTCATTCTACACCTATTGATGTTTTATCACAGTCTGTATTGTATATTTTTGCCATGTTGTAACTGTCTCTAAGTCTCCGGCGCCCAGTTACCCCAGGGTTCGGCGCGTGGTACAAATAAATAAACTAAACTAAACTAAACTAAAGAACATGAAGGGAAAAAGCAGCAACATGTTCTCCCAAAAACCTGTACCATTAGGTTCCCTTGCTACAAAGTGGGACATGTGACCAAGAAGGAGTCAAAGGCAAAACTCATGATACATGCATCAAATCTTCCGTTTTTCCCAGCAGGGGTTTGTTCTATTTTCTATGCTCTCTCGCTGCATAGTTTAGTTATGTGTAATCCCATCAATTAGGTTAGGGACTTGCCTCTATAATGTAGAACCTCCTTTTCCAGATAAAAAGTTCTCATACATTTTCAGTTTTTTTCCCGAGTTCTGATGTGGAGATTTCTAAACAGGGAAGCCTGTCCCCTGGCTGATCATTGGCGGACATTCCCCCATGTTTGAGTCAAAAAACTGCCTAGTCTGCTGAAAGGCTGAAAGCCACAGTCCTGATAACCTGAGGAGCAGTTCCTGTTATATCTAGTGCCAGCCGCCTCAGAAATTCACCAGTCATGAGACATGTACCAGCTTAACATAAGATGTCGAAGAGGTGACAAGCATAAGAGTGTATAGAAGCCCACCAAGAATGAGTCATTCTCTCAAGACACTTCTGTCTCAAAATCAAAAATGACTCATGCGGCCACCAACAGCCTTGATGCTAGAGGTACTGTGCAGGACATCTGACATTTGTCGCTTTTTTTATTTGCCAGCACTGTCCATGAGGACCATGTCATCTCATGCAGAGGCTTCTCACGGGACAACACTGAACCATCCCTGGAAGAGCCAAATAGAGAATTTCTTTTGAGAAGGGTTTTCCAAAAGGTGCTTAGCAATTGCTCCCATCAAACCAAATCACAATCGCCATGCCTGCTTCAAACCTATATGATACTAGTAACCATATAGTAGAGCTTTGCGCTTAAAAAAAAACTGACAAGGAGAACTGAAGAACACAGACTTCTGATTTGATGAATCGATTGTGCATCCTACTTTTCTCACGGTCAGTTCGTTCTTTTTGACAGAAGGTTTTTCTTCCTGAACTACCAAGCCGTTCCAAGGGGGAGGGACATGCTTCTGACTTAGCATGCAACCTCGCCTTGCTCTAGTAAATGAGGCAGAGGCTTCCTCCAGTTACACCACCCAACACTACAGGCCAACAACCAAAGTTGATAAGTTGGTGTCATTGGTATAAATCTCTTTGCCTGGAGATACATTCTTAACTGATATCTGGCGTACTGTACACTGACCTCGTATAACCTGAATGTAGAAGACGAATGGCAAACAGCATGTGGAGTGCATGATATCAGAACTCCAACGGTGTACGTACTGTAGGTAAGTGTGCCTCCCCTGTTCTGCACAGACAGTCTTGGGCACTGCGGCTTATGAGCTTGAGGAAGGACAAAGGGCTGAACATTCCTTCCAACATTCGTGGAAGTGCTTCCTAAAGTGCTGTTTGGCTGACCAGGCTGCCCAAGCTCTAAAACGCTGTAAAGAAAATCATCTAGCTATGGACTAAGGCCTGTGATCATAACAGCTTGCCTGACCCTTGCTCTGTGCTACCATCAGCACCTTTTATAATCTCATGCTTCATTGTTTTCCTTTTTGCGTTCAGGTTGAATATTTCCAATCTTGTGGAATTCACTACTGAGCCATTCCTAATCCCCGCCCACTTTACCCAGAAGCCATTTATTCAGAGCGTGCGCTCATTCGTGGAAGTGCCTTCTGAAGTGCTGTTTGGCTGTTTAGCTGTGCAGCGGTATGCGAGGTTCTGATCCCCCTTAGCAGTGTTCATTGCGAATCCAAACGCTTTGCTCGCTTCCTCATCCCAATGCAAGCTGATCAATAGAAACTGCACTTGAAGCAGCACACCTGTATCCTTACCCCATGGCAACAGGCTTATACAGGCTTAAAATAACAGTGTAGGAAGAAGTTGAAACTTGCACTTTCAGTGCACTACACTGAACGTTCCCTTAAACAGCATGTGCATGTGTTTGGGGGTTTGGTTTGTGTGTGGGTGGCAGTGTGGTGATGGGGTTTGTGGAGAGTGGGTGCAGGCCAGCAGGGAACACAGTTCCACTACTTCTTTTCGTACACTTCGACCACTGCTCTGACTACGTTAGTTGATAAATTACTTATCACAAAACGATCCGTGGTCGATCTATCAACTCCGCCTGACTCTCTGATGGTGACTGCCTACGCAGAAATGCTCTTCGAAATGGCCCCACCTTAAACTGCCGACTTCGTCAGCAGAATACTGCCTCCAACTGTGCCATTAGTGAAACTGACAAGGTGAATGAACAACCTGAACTTGTCATTTCCGCTCTAATCCACTGCGAACGTCTAGCAAGCAATGCCATCTTGAATACTGCCAATGCGAAGAACAATGAGCCTAACAGCTCTTCCCAAATAAGTTCTGGGCCGTGTTGTAACCTAACAAACATGTCAAATACCCTGTCTGCTCCGCTTATAGTTCCCGACTCCCTGGCTAAACCATTGTCCAAAATAACAACCACTACAACGCCCAACACCTCTCCCTCTCCACATTGCACTACAAATCATAAAACCATCTTGCAAACTCAACAATCGACCTCCACCTGGACTTCTATAGCCTCGTTTGTGAACTTCACATTGACGGACAGTGACGGCTATGAATACTGCTCTCCTATCATTAACGAA
Source organism: Ambystoma mexicanum (assembly GCF_040938575.1). Taxonomy (NCBI): domain Eukaryota; kingdom Metazoa; phylum Chordata; class Amphibia; order Caudata; family Ambystomatidae; genus Ambystoma; species Ambystoma mexicanum. The sequence goes on from NC_090932.1 coordinate 1,433,036,582, forward strand.
GTTGTTTGAGAGTTTGGATTGTAAAATAAACTTGCAAACATCACTGATTATGCAACGTTTGCAACGTGATTTTAATAAACATCGTGATTTTGTACCCCTCCTAGACCCCAAACACGATCATTCGAGGCGAATACTCCATCTGCCTTATGCTCCAATGAAATCACTGCACTGCATCCAATAGTGGGGATACACTCCAAAGTAGTTCCAGTGCATCTAGAGACTTTAGTAAATGAACATCTGCTCCAACAAAAGAAATCAGATAAGTCAGTTTACATTATTTCTGGGCCTGCTCATCGCAAACTTTCTCTAGCTGGAGACAATTTATACGATCTTCATCTCAGCCTAAGAAGCAAATAGAAATTGCAAAGTCTGCCATCACCACAAAATATGCGACTATAGCATAAAATAAAAATGTCAAGCAAACAAAGAGTGGCCTGATTGACTCAACATATGAACCGATTGAGAAACTTCTTTTAGAGCTAGAGCATCAAAAGAAGAAACGCCTATGATTGAACCACAAGTTCAAACAGCCCCTTCTCTCTCCAGAGACATACCCCGTGTTTAGCCTGCCTTGAGTTGTGGCGAGGGATTTTTAACATTAGAAGAGAGAAGTGCTGAAATTGCCAAATCTGTTGCCCTATACATCAACTCATCTCAAAAGTTATTTGGTACCCGAAATGATATATCTACGCTACAACAATTACCAATTCAGGAACCCTGCTCTAACGCAGCTCCAAAAAACCAAATTAGGAACCACTTAAATGTCAAAAAATCTATACCTCCCCCTAAGCAAAGTCAGAATCTCGGGCTGTCAACACACTTTCATCATCTAACAATTCAAGGTAAAGCTAGTCCTTACCCGGCCTAAGACCTAAACAGAACATGTATTTTAAATATATTCAGGGATATTCTGAGTCTTGAAGACCTGTCATCATCTGACATACATCGAGTCGAATTCTTGAGGGATACTGACTTATCGATAGCAAGACTCTGGAATCAATCGGGTATGGTCCTGAATTCCATATGTCAAGCAAGATGGTCTCCGTTTGAGCTAGGCTTTTTCCTCAACCAGGAGCTCCCCATTGATAGAAAGATCCAGTCCAAACTATTGCCCCAAGAAAACAATATCTTCACTTTCATCTTTGAAAGTCACATGCTGGCAGGGCCCTTCACATTCCCTGGGACAAGTAGAACCGATCATAAATGAATGCGCTTGTCCCCATTCATGACTCATGAACCAGAGATAACAACTCGAAACCGAACCCTCGCAGTGCTATCATCTGGCCTGTTGGAATACCCAGGGTTATAAACATCTCATGAAAATATCATCAAATGATTTGAACAAGTATGATATTTTTGCTTTCTACGAAACATGGCTTCTGAAGCACCACTTTGGGACGGCTACAATATTCTATTGCTGCCTGCCGAAACCCTACTAAAGGTCGGCCTATGACGGTGTTATTAATTGCAACTAAATTAGCGTCCGGAATCCAATTAGAAAAATGGACCGAACCTAATTTGTATATCCAGCCGGTCAAGATAAAATGTCCTTCTAAAACCATAGCGCTGATAAAAGTTTACTAGAACCATGTCAGCGTACAAATTGATACATTCCTCGAAGACATGGGAGCGACTTTAGATCTCATTACTATGGACTCATCCATAGCACATACGATTTTGGCGGGTGACTGGAACATTCACTGCATCTTAAAAGCATTTGCATTTTTAGCCCCACTTGTACGACAATGGTCTTCTCGAATGGCTGATAGACAGCTGGTCATGTTAAATGGAACCCTTCCAGGTGACATAACTCTGAGTAGTACTTGGACAAGACTGCCCTAAGAAGCCATCATTGACTATATGGACATTGATAGAGCCCAATTTGTAACTGCTGAACGTTTTGAGATAAAACCTCAAAAACAGTGATCATGCACTTCTTGCATTCACGTGGAGTTGGCCCTCGTCTTGATCTCCCGCCAATCCAAGCAGCTATGAAGGCGATCTTGTTGTGGTTGGACGCAGAAATCGTTTCCGATGCTCTCCACAACGTCTAGAAAACCGATACAACTGTATTTTAGCTAAAGCAAATACTCTATGCTTACAGACAACACATGCTGATGGCCATTATGTCGCAGCTTTACACATTTTCATACAACAATCTTCCAGTACAGCTAAACCATACATAGACATGAACAAACCTATGATGCTGAACTGCAAGAGATAAAAGCTGCCTTTCGCAGGTCCAAAAGAATGGCCTGCTTTTTCCAGCTGAGGCTAAATTGCGCACTCTAACCCAGTTGAATACTCAATAAAAATTGGATAGTATCCCGTAAAGCTTTACTAATCCAGAGAGATGGGGAGCAGATACTACAGGCACTAGCAATGAAAAATTCTGCTCACATCTAGAGCCTATTGAATTAAGCAAATCACATCAGCCAGATTCCGATGAAGATAAATGTAGTATCAGAGCAAACTTAGATTCAATACTGCTGCTCCTTATACGCAACGGCTATCAGTGATAGGTCTCCAGCAAGCACACCACCTTCTGATAATATCACTCCAATCTTCGATCATGAAGACATTCTATATTATATTTTGAAATTAAGCTCATCCAGGGCCCCTAGTCCAGATGGTCTCAGCAATGCCATGCTCAAATCCCACCATGAACATTGGGCAGAGGTCTTCTATTCTGTATTCCAGCAGATAAATCGCAAACCATCCCGCCTTCTTAGTGCAAGTCGATAATTATCCCGATATTTTAAAAAGGAGATAGACAACTACCGGGCAATTACCGACCCTTAGCCCTACTCGATGCCCCTGGAAGATTATGTGCCCGTCTCATTTTAAAAGACTTTAATCAATGGGTAATTTCTCCGAACCTACAGACCCCTTTCAAACTGGTTTTATTGCTGTACTAGGAACAGCAATCAACCTAACAACTATCAGTGCCATTAAGATGCACAGCCTTCATTTGAAGCAACCAATCTACATGTCCTTCATTGATTTCAAGACCGCGTTTGATTCGATATCCAGAGAACTGTTGATGACCAAACTAAACCAGGCCTCCTGTCCGTACTTGATTCAAGCTCTCATTTCTCAACTACACACTGACACGACAGTTCAAATTTGCTTATCATTAGCTGGTAAACTGTCTTGCCCTATCTCCACTTTCTGAGGCCTGAAACAAGGATGCATCCTCGCAGCCGCATTGTTCAACTTTTTCATTTCAGATATGAGACAAAACCTCAGTTCTGTCATCTCGGATTCCCCCAAACTAGGCGCCCAACCCACCCATAGCATGGGTATTTTATGCAACTTATTTGGTTCTCTTATCAAAGACCCCCAAAGGTCGACAAAACCTATTGACTGCCTTAGGGACCTATGCTAATGACATTTTGTCATCAATTAACATAGAGAAAACAAATGTCTTGTACTGTTTGAAGGGACGAGATGGAATGTGCTCCTTTAAATGGTCTCTGAATGGAAAACGACTGCAGGTAGTCAATGAATACGGTATTTGGGCTTAAATATTAACAACCATACCACAGATCATCCCTATTTAAGGGAACTGAAAAGAAAGATGTTAAGAGCCACCTCGCAAGCGTGTATTATTTGCGCTAAATACAGGAAGTTTTTGTGCTCCGTACTATTAACCTTCTACAATCAAAAGATAGTCCCGACAGTCTTGTATGGTGCAGAGACCAAAACCTACAGATCGCAATAATATTGGCTCTGACTTGAGGGAATGTTCTGGAAGCAGCTTCTCTACTTGCCCCAATGTGTATAATTAGATACGAACTTGGTCAACGCTCTTTGTCCATCATGTATGCCTGGAAACTATGCTCCCTGTATAGAAAATGTCTGTCGAACACTGAACTGGCATCTCTGTTGCATATTTTATCTGCCCAAGTGAAATTCTCTGAGCATCGCTTTATAGCAGAATGGAGAAAACAAACTATAGCATTATGGCAGCAGCAGACATCTTCCTGGAATTGTTATCATCGAACCGGACACAGGCCAATCAAAAACTAGGGCAATATGACCGGATACATACTTGTAAACTATGCTTGGCATACAAGACGTTTAAAGACAATCCATATGCCACACAAAAGCTATGTGTACCTGAGTCATATCTAATTAAGTTTCCTTCACCAGTCTACAGAAATGCATTCTTACGCTTTCGACTTAATCTGTGGTGAACAAAAGATCTTTTGGCTAAACGAAAAACTATACTGGAATGTGAGAATATATGCAGATTCTGTCACAAGCCTGACCAACCAGAAACTCTAAAGCATTTGCTGACAATGTGTCCTATGTTAATGGACAAGCGAATCCAACATCTGAAAGCATACTTTAAAGATTTTAGAATTATGACAGCTGAGATCTTATGGAATGCAACATTTCAAAATAAGCGTCCACTAGTTAAAATTGCAGTTGTCAAATTTCTTTTGTCCCTGGATTTAATGTAAACCACGCAGCTCAATCTATCTCCGATAGGTCTTGGAATTTTAAAGATTCTGTCTGAAATAATTGATATTTCTGTAAACAGTACAGTGAGAATATTTTTATTAAGTGTGCCGGACCTGTTGTGCATTTCTTTTAATGTATAATGACTTTATATCATGTTTTTCTTTTTTTAAATGCATTATGTGTTATGTTGAATCTTCATTTTATTTGTAATAATAAAAATTGAAACTTTGATACTGTTTCTTATTTCAACCATGTCAATAGAAGAATTAAAAAAGGGCTGAACATTTGGGAGCAAACACTCATGGAATTGGTGCCACAGATAAATCAGTGTTACATAAACAACACATCAAACAGGCACGCAACCTCTGGTGCCAACATGCAAGAGGGCCGATCAACATAAAGTGCAGCAGTATGCAGGTTGGATTTAAACATCACCTCTCACTGCCAGTTTCCAAAGTTTGGCTTGTTGACCTGCTTCTGATGTTGATGCTCCCTACTCCTAGAGAGCCAGGGACTGATGACAAATTGAGTTTTCCTATGACAGGCGGTGATTAAGTCAGCGGTATCATTGACCAGACAAAGAATTCCAAGTGTTGACATCCTACACACTAGCAACCAAGAGATCCAACTGGCGTTGTTGAACTTAATAGCTACCCCTGTGATCAGTCTCAAATTCTCCACCCAGGACCTTCAATAGAACCTTAATTCAGTACAGTTAAAAATATATGCATGCGCAGAGGCGTTGCTAGTGGGGGGCCAAGGGGGCTGTAGCCCCTGATCTTTTGGTTGTAGCCCCGGATAGAATCTCAGGAGCTACAGCCAAAAGACTAGCTAGCCCCATGTCCCAACAGTTCCAACATCAGCTTAGCCCCGGGTCTTTTCCAGACCTAGCAACTCCCCTGCGGCCAGCAGCAAGTGTTTGGCAACAATAGCAAAGGTACTGTTACCTAGGGAACATACGTTTTCAATGATCTTCGGGCATAATACTATTGAACCTGCATTGATATCCTGTAGTGTGCCCAAATTAAATGCAGGCATTGAGGCACCCCCTGAATTCTGCCATAACACATGTGGTGTTTAATATGAGCTCCAATGCCTCACTTTCCCTGCTCCCTTGTATGAGCTCTTGGGATCTGCTTCCCTCGCTGTGTGCCTCCCCCTATGACTGTTAAGCTCCCTGTTGCTCCCTGAAGCTAGGTCCGCACTTAATAATTACCACAATGATGATAATAATAAAATGAATAATAATAATTTGTAATTATAAGATGGTTGACGGAGCCAGCCAATATGGCTTCTCAGATGTTACCGAGATGAAAACATCCAAAATGCTAAATTGTCTCTGTCCCTGGCCAGACAGGAAGTGGAAAGAGCCTGGGCAAACAATCAAAAATGAACATGCTGATGCATGGGCCTACACCCAGTGGCTCACAGACAACACATCCCTTCACAGCCTCAGGCAGAAATACCACCCGGTACTTGGATAGAGTTTAAAAGAGGGCAAAAGAGGGATCATTGTTCCCCCAAACAAAATCTTTCCAGCCACCGGATAAGTAGTTCAACACAGTCCAAATAACTCTTCTGCACAGCATCACCACTGCGCTGGAAAGAAAAGGTCACCAGCCGGCCAGTTCTTATTATACCCTTACCTTTTGAGAACTTTTATTAGTAATAGTAGCATTGATAGTAGTAGCAGCATCCATTGGTATGCAGTGATTCATGCTGGATTCCCCAGTCGTTCTAACTATAGTTGTTACTAAAAACCCCATCTCATATTACTCAACCGATCAATTGTGGACGAAGGAAGGGCTGCGTCTCCCAGGCAGGACTCTAACTTTTGAAATTCAGGCGAATTTGGAGGTCAGTACGTATCCCATAAGTTATCCTCCCGGACAGACTCATTACAAAACGCAATCACAAGAAAAATACTCAATGGCAATTTCGGATGAGCAAGTTGAAGTGTCACAGTCTGCTGGGAGTACACATCTCTAAAGGTACCAACTCTAAAGGTACAATGAATACCAAACATACTGGACGTCAATTGAATACTTTTCAGTTACGAACAGGCTGGCACGATTCGATCGAGCGCAATAAAGAAAATGATCATACATTCTCCACCTCAGAGGAGGGAACAGCCAGGGGGTAAGGTAAGATAGCCGCTTTCCTCATAGCACGGCTCAAATCCCAGCACAATGTCGGAAGATTGTAGAGCCAACATTATGCTATATGATGTTACGTACCAATGCGCAGCTGCCACTTGCGTTATCCCCAGGCACTCACGCAACATGTTCCTGGAAACATAGTGGAAGGAGTTTCGGAAGAACAGGAAGACAAATGCACCAATTGCAGAAAAGCAACGGGATTACATGATCATGTATTGATGTTGTAAGGTGCAACGCTGTAATTGATCTCACTAGACACTGACTAATGGAAATCATACGAAATTAAATGTGCTTCCCTTTGTTTGCCTTGTGGGTTTATCGTTTCAGTATTGACCGGTTTTAGAATGATAATAATCCTAACGGTTCATTAACCGCATTTTTATTTTATTGCATTAACTTTTCATTGTGTATGTGTATTAATTGGAATAAGTTGCATACCTTCTAGCTAAAAAGGGCTACATGCTCATGGTGTCAGAAAGAGCAACAGCAATGGCAGTCTTCTGCGATTGCATGAACGGGGAGCAGTGTGATACCTACCACACCACACGTAAGCCGCTGTAAAAGCATCAGCGGTAGTGATAAGGGACGCAGAGTGAACAAGGTACGCCTTTAGCAACACTCATCTGCTGCGCTCTACACTGCACAGGTAGAAAAGTTCCATGATTCTACTACAGTGCAGCACCGATGAGTAATCCCTTTACCCTTGCATCCTCACGCAGCAAAACTATAACTCACACTCAATGCAGACACGTGACACCACAAGCGCGGTGATATACAAATCCAGCAGCACCTCCGGAAGATGCATAACTCCCTTTGAAAAGAACATTTGCCTTTCGCCTAGATACCTGGCCTAGCAACCAACATAGATGACCAACAGGAGGTAAAGAAGGAGAAACAGGAGTTACAGAGCACTGAAGCCACAGGGGGGTGCATAATCTCCAGTGAGCCCCCCTTGCCAGCAGCATAACCGCAAGCACAGGCACAGCAATGAAGGGACATTCATCCAAGGCACAGCAACCCTTAGCCTTACTTTTAACACATTTTTACAATTAATAAACATGGTATATACATAATAGTGAAAGACAAATAAAATCACGATTTAACATGATACATAGCTAAAAATCATTGTAGTGCTAAATGAGCTATAATACAATTCAAAGCTTAAAATTTCAACACAACCTAAAAAACAATTATCTACAGTTATCATAAAAATCCTATCGTCATACCACTGCAGATACAAAGCCTATTTTTCTTCAAATTCTCCTCTTTCATTTAAAACAATATTGGACAATTCACAAGATTGCAATCATCTATATGTGCAATTCAGGTAATACTTGGATTATGGTCCATATTGGATGAACCACAAAATGTAAAGTTGTTGACCGCTTTGAATATATAAAAGCCCATACATGTTCATAGGTAAAGTTATGGATGTTAAACCTCAATCCACCACACACTTTTTTGTGAATTTCCACTCATTTTGGGCACAAACGCCTGGGGGTTTCAACTGCTAAATTACATATTCTAAAATATCTAAGAGCATACAGTGTCCCTGTCCAGGCAACTATACGAGAAAGCATAGGGAGCAATTCCAGTCTTAAATTCATTACAAACCTTTGCACCCTAATATCGAATAGTTTGGTAATATAAAGACGGGGAACATCTACCAGTAATCACTGCTTCACATATAATTCATTTTTTTTAAGTTCATAAGTGTGAGACGTTGGCATTTCTATCCCATGTTGCAGTTAACTTTTTCACTTTTTTCCATGACCCCAAATGGGTCTTTTGGAGAAACCTGAAAATCAATCTCCTCAAAGAATTGGTATACATCCCCCACCCACTCCCCTAAGCGGTCATTGACCAGATCTTTTGATAACAGGTTTTTGAAGTTGGCAAACAAAGAGTCCTTATCATCCTTCTTGTCTAACGTTTGAACGAAGAAAATGTCCATTCTTATTTTCACTTCGGTTTCAAGAGAGATTAATCCTAATTCACTGTTAATCACCTCTGTCGGAGTATTTCCTGGCAACCCCAATGCTCTTTTACAAAGTTTTCCCTCCAATTTCTCAACCCACGTTCTTTCTTTATTCGTAAAAATCTCAAGGCCATAGACCAAACAGGGTATGATGCAGGTTTTAAGCAATTTAACAAGGGTGTCAATTGAATATCCGGTCTTATGTCTAATCAAATTAAGGATTGCTACAAATCTCTCCTCCAACTTTTGTCGAACAAAGTGTGAGGGCTTTTATACTGATGGAGTTAGATATGTAGACCCCCAAATATATTTAGGAATCCACAACTTCACTGACTTTGTTGTGAATAGTCCATCTAAATTTCCTTCTTCCCTTTATATTTCGAGCAATAGCCATAATTTTAGTTTTATTATAGCCAATCCCCTTTCTAAACCTTTTTGGAAATTAGGAAATAGAATTTTTGAATCCACCTTTTCATTTCCACTAGTAGAATCTGGGAAAATATCTTCGAACATGCATCTCTCGCTTGAAGGTGATCATTTCTAGGATTACCTCTAGACTCTAAATACCAGTATCAGAATGGATGCTTACCAGCTAATGGGTGTAAAGCCTATGTTTATGACATCCATGAAGAGATGGGATAGGATGGTGCCCCAATATTCAGGTTTATATTTATATATTAAATTGGGCATTCCATCAGAGCCAGAGGTCCTGGAGGACTTCAACTTCCTGATAATCACTTCGATTGTCTCTGCCTCACTGATGCCACGTCAGACACCAGAGAACTTTTCTCCATCTTCAGAGAACTCGAAATCCCTGCAACCCCCGCTATTGTTCACCAAATATGAAGCCTGGTGCACCAACATCCAAACCGCTATGCTCAACAAAATCAACACTCTAAACAACAAAATCAGCTCCTTGCAAAGTGGCACAAACACACATCTGTCCACCACATCCAACCCCTCGAGAAATACTCACAAGAGGTCCCACTCTTTCACTTCAAAGAGATCTCAGAACCCGGAAGTTATAGCAACCATAACAAAACTAAAACCATCCAAGTGCAAAGGGGACATATGCCCAGCCTCAGTCGCCAAAGAATGCACAGAAGCTCTCACACCTATCGTTGCCAGCTTCCTAAATGCCTCCTTCAATGCAGGAGTGGTCGCTGCAAGCCTCAAGGAAGCATGAGTGTGCCCGCTCTTCAGAAAACCTTCCCTGAACCCCCTCATTCCCAGCAACTACAGACCCATAACTATAGTCCCATTTCTCCTTAGATAAAGCACCATATCTTCAGGTTCAACAATTCCTCAAAACCCACCATATACTAGATCTCTGCCAATCAGGTTTCGGCCCAGGCCATGACACTAAATCAATGCTGCTTGACCTTAAAAACCAAATGGACAAAAAACAGGGAGAGTGGTAAACCAGCCCTCCTCCTCCTATTGGATCTGTCAGCAGCATTTGACCTAGTAGACCACAAAATCCTTTGCCACCACCTCACTACAACAGCTCATTTCTCTCCTGCATCGACCAGTTGGATCGTCTCCTTCCTCAAAGGGAGAAGGATGAGAGTGTTCTCAGAGCAAGCAAGTGTAGCCCCACCCCCATCCCATGCGGAGTCCCTCAAAGCTCATGCATCTACCCCACCCTATATAACATTCCCCAGACCGCTCTTTCGACATCCTGGAGGCCATCGGCAATACCTACAGCAACTACACTTATGACACCCAAGTCCTCCTCCCCTCACAGGCAACTATGATCAAGACTCCAAAACCCTCAACATGATTTACTCCATCATCCACGCCTAGATGGCAGACAACCGGCTTCGTCTTAACGTGGACAAAACCAAAATCTTGCTTGTCGGCCCCCCTACAGTACAAAATAAACTTCAGTGACCAATATGCATATACCTGTGTCCACCTCAGTTAAGACCCTACGAGTCTGCCTTGATTCCATGCTCTCTATGTCTAGGCAGATTAACTGCATAGCTTCCTTGGCAGCATATGCCACTAAACTAATTAATGCAGCCACACCATTTCTCACCACCGACAGTTGCCTCCCCATCGCTAGGGCAGTTAAAGGCTCAAAACTTGATTATTGCAAAGCCTTCTACTCCGGTACCTCGGCCAAAAAGTAACAGAAACTGCAAGTAGTTCAAAACAACGCACTTCGAGCTGCCCTCAACATACCCAGAAGGGAACATATTTCTGGAGCCACAAGAGCAGCCCACTGGCTACCCATCAAAGAGCGTATCCTATTCAAAACCCTGACCATCACCCACAAATGCCTCTCCAACACTGCACCCCTCTACCTGTCACAGAAGTACACAAAGGCATGCAACTCGAGGCCCACTATAACCCAGTACGCCCCCGGCCTGAAACACCACAAAATAAGGAACGCCAAAGCAGGATAGGTTAACTTCCCATTCCTTGCCGCAAAACAATGGCCTGCCTCCCAGCTTCAGAGCAAAACCTTCCCACTCTGCGTTCCGAAAAGCCCTAAAAATCCTCCTATTCAACTAAAACGTGCACCACGACAAACTCAGCTGCGCATCTGTACATAAATGTACTGAAACACTGCATACTACTGTGACCATGTACAAAGCTACGCAAATACTACTGTATACGTTAACCATGTACAAATGCATACACAAGCCTCTGTAACAGCGCCGCAATGCCTCCGGGCTGCTTATGCGCTTTATAAATAAATACATTCATTCAATAATTAGATAATCAATCCATGACCTGTAATTCCTAGCACACCAGGTATAAGGTTGACTCTTCAAGTAGCAAGCAAAATGGAAAATAAAAATATCCCATAAACAAGCCCCACTATTAAAAACGTATGCATGTGAAGCCTGGCTGCAAAGATTCATGTCCTGCGAGTCTTTTTTCACTCTGTGCAGATGATATATTGCCTGACTTAGTCCATAATCATACACATGTTCCTTAATTAGATGTGCTCTGTTCAGATTGATTCGTGCTAATGTTGTAATTAATATTGTTAAGTGATTGGTTGTATCAGAGGGCAAGATAATAAAGCAGAGGCCTTTCTCATTTTAACGGTTCTGCGTAAGGAAGGTAAAGTAGAACTTAGAGCCTAACACAAAATGTTTTTGTTTATTTGTTTTTTATGCTGGCGTTCTGTCAGTGCTAAAGCATCACAAAATAAATATTGTATAGGATACCCATAAGGCACTGCTCGCGTGCCTTTGGACTGGAGGTAAACTTCCAGCATCTGGATGGCACTGTGTGCTTGCTTAAATTGGTTTATCGTGTTGCTTAAGAAGGCTGACAGGGTCAGTGGTCGAACTGTGCGAAAAGAAGTAGTGGAACTATTTTCCCTGCTGGCCTGTCCCCACTCTCCACAAACCCCATCGCCACATCCCCTCCTACGCAAAATACAAAACCCTAAACAAATGCGCTGCTGTTTAAGGGAACTAAGTGCAAATTAACTGCTTTCAACACTTAATTTGCAAACGAAACCAAGGGTTTATTTTTAAAATAAAAGCATAGGAACAGCTAAACTTAACTTAAAAAAAGTAGAGGAGGCCGGCTCCCAACGACTCACTCACGCTTTGACCACTGGTGTGGTGGGGTCCGGGGGGGGGGGTGACTTTTTGGCAGATGCCATTCTTTGGTATCAGCATACCGGTGTGACCAGCTGAAAGCCACCTGCTGGTATTCTCGTTGGGTGTTGGGGCCTGAAGCTGAGACCACGATCTCTCTATATCGAAAATTGACCCAAGGGGCCTGATTCATGGAACGTTTTCCTATTATATTATAAAATATTAGAACACAAGTGAAAATGTCGGGAAAACAACAAAATAAGAGCCACCTCCCTTATTTCTGATTCAATTCTCAGCACAATGATGTGTAAAGAGACACACCAAAATCAACAGAAACTTGTTTTTATATAGTTTTCAGTATCTGCTTTCTTTTACAGTTTAAGATACATTTCTGAACATCAATGATTATAACAAAACAAAGCAACCACAGTATGCATAAGTAGAATACAAAACAAAAGCAAGTTAGTACTCTTGCACATATTTCTATATGAGGAACAACATACAATTACTAGGGGGGCGACAGGGGTAAAAAAACAATAGACAGGTGTGCATCAAGTATACAATACATCTCTTGGTAATACAGTATAAATTAGTGACACTGTGTTTGAAAGTAAAATGCATCTACACCAGGTGTTTCGGCCCTATACTGGGGCTGAATGAGCCGATTTCTTCTTAGGGCCTTCGTCAGGACAAAGAAGGACTATGCAGTCAGGATGTTCAGGAAGTGCTGTGGGGACAAAACTGTAGAGATTGGACCCATGGCCAAGTTGCCAGTGGGTAGAAATCCCAGTGGACACCTCATCTAAATTAAGGCAGCCGTAAACATGATTCAAGCGAAAATGTTGGCGTGTTGATCATGGCTGTGCTGTAATTGCAGAGCTAATTAAAGTAAGCTGCATGGTAAAAGGATTTCTGATGGCACCGTCGTGTCTGCATCAGTGACGTCCGCAAGCCCTCGGTGCTTGCTGTGCGGAGTGTTAGATCCTCTGAGCGGTCACACAAGCTGCAGCGTCTTGCAGGAGTAGCAGCGCAGGGATGAAGAAGCGCTGCTATGGAGACTGTTTCCGCGAAGTGGCCAGCGGTAGAGCCATTATAAAACAGCATGCGTAGAGTTGGAAAGGTACTGTGTGATGATGAGCAATAATTGCCATTTATTTGGCAATCACCAGAAACTCAATGGTCTTTTGGGATTTAAATCCGTACAGCAGTATTTTCGTGAAATCACTGTTCGCCTGTAAAAGGAGAGTCCGTTATTACACTTACACAAGTGGTGTTATTAGAACTGAGTGCTGGAGTCACATCGCCTGCTGCTTGAGCCAACACAGCAGAATTCCAGCTGCCACCGAGGCAGTATTATCCAGGTGGGCCGACCCTGCTGGTCATCGCCAGCCGCCCAGAGGGCACGCGCTTAATGAGGATGATTAACGCGGTGTTGTTGCTAACGGGGTAAGACTACCCACCCATGAAATAATGACAAAAGAACACGCTATGTTAAGAATTGTGTTCTAAAAACATAGGAAAAAAGAAAGAAACCCTTCCTGCGGGATCTGCGTTTCCACCTACTCTTAATTGCTTCCAGTATTGATTATTGTAAACTAAACGAACAATAGATCACTGATGAGAGGACGAGGCAATGCTGATCTCGGAGGAAATAAGTTGTATTTTCCTTCTTTTCGACATCTCCAAATCGTGGCTGCTAATAGGTGGATTGCAGTAGAGATAGGGGGGAGATGGAATGTGAAGGGAGGCACACAGCCCAGAGTCCTCAGCAGGGATTTGCCCAGACATTGGCTTTCCATGGCCATGTTAATTCCAATGGCCATTCCCACACAATACCTGCCCCTTCCCACCATCTCGTTGACTAGCCCCGTCATGCAGCAACATCAAAATAAAAGTGTGTGCTTTGTAGGACCTAGCAGTGTTATTTCTAAGAAATCCTCTGGGAGTAAATGACTTAACTGCAGCTGTAAAGAAGCTTCTGGTGTAAAAAAAAGTGCATTAACCAAGTGTACCTTTAGCCACTTGATTTATAAGCACTCTGTATGTCTTCACATCTGTTCCTTGAACTAAAGTCCTGTTACAAACAAGATGTGGTAAAGCCAAATGTTTTGGCTTGTGCATTGGTACTAGATAGGCATTAGTCATATGTCCAGCTACTCACACCAAGTGGTTTCCATCTTATGGGCAGGTAATAACATTATACAATTATGGCATTGTTTAGAAATTGCCTATCCCATGCCTACAAAAAAGCACAAACAAGTTTAGTTTAGTTTTGTCTTTCATTTCTTTTCCATTTATCATAAGTTTACAGTAGGGCTGGCCACAGGTGCTTTTTCAGTATCAGTGGAACTGCTGAAAAACAATAGGACTCTTTCCTTAAACTTCCATGAAGCCGTTGTGTGGGCTTTCCAAAGTTAATTGACATAATGAAGCCAATCAGGATTGTGAAGATAGGGCCAAATGAGAATGTATACTTATATTACACCAATATTTTTGCTTGAGCTGAATGTATTTCTGATTAAAATAATGTTCGATACCCTGTGACTTTGCTCCTTCAACATGTCATACACGCAGCGAAAAGCAACATTTGTCTGCATACAATGGAGAAACAGTTGTCTGATTTTGTTTCGGGGAAAATGGGAAAACACATGTTGCAAATGTATTCGAAAACATTGGAAAAATACCACATACTTTTTTTTAAATGAAAATTGGAAACCTCAATTAAAAAGGAACATAACACCTCCTGCCTTACATCAAAGGTCTGTTGCAATTCACCTTCGAGTTCTTGAAAGGGCCTCTGCCTCATGCCATGTTCCTTTATTTGGTGGTTGGTCTCATTGGTGACTGGCAAAAGTCTTATAAGGTATAATGTGCTTAATTTCTCAGAGCGCCTGGAGACTGCCCTTGGGTGGTAGCGGTGCGTGGTATAAATCAACATAACATGTATAGTGAGCAACGCAATGGTGTTAAAATGATACATTTTCACAGTATACTTGGGTGAGCCAGACCTGCAGGGCTTTGAATACAGGGGCAGCTATGCACAGGCCTTACTATGATTCAAACCTGTGGCCTACAAATGTAAGGCAGAGTGGTCTTGTAGCGAACACATCTGCCATGTTGGCTCTACAAGAAAGGAAGAGGGGTTGGGGCGCTTGCGGACTAAAAACTGATAATTGCAGGCCACAGGTGCTACAGTCCTGTTAACTGGATGGTGATAGTTGGTTTGTGGTGCTGACACCTGGGGGTGTGTTTCATCCTGGTGGACAGCCTAAGATCTATTAAAAGGCACACATTGCTAATCGCTACACTCAACCATACCTCTCCTCCTTTCAGGCTCCCTTGCTCCCACCAACCCATCCAAGCCAGCTCTGCTACTTCCTCACCCTACGTGCAATCCGCATGCATGGATCCTCTATGTGCTGCGCTGCTTCCCAGATGTGTTTGCACTTTATAAAAACATACAGACAGATCTCCAAGAGACTGCATGAGCCACTGTCTTCCGGAGCAACTATATAACTAAAGATGTTCGCTTGCGATTGCTTGTGTCATCTTTTTGATTTCTTCGGGTATCCTAGAAGGAACAGAGTGTAGGGTCCATTCCCCAAAATGATATATTCCACTGAAGCTGGGCCTTCCTCATTTCACGAACACAGACCAATTGTTTTTTTTGAATAAATGTCTTTTTAATTGAAAAGCCAAAACATGTTTGTTACCTTTAATAAAACCATTCACATTAAATATAAGAATATCGCTCTTGTGCATGTGTGTCCATCCATACGATATACGTGTATTGGAACTACTGCACTACTTTCTTGTGCGTTGTATCTTTAAGTGTATGGGAGGAATTGCCATCTGCGGAGGGTGTGAAACCCCTTCTTTTTTGATGTTCATCAAATAATGAAACACTGTGGTAATTTCAACCTAGACTACTACTGGTCTACTTAACAGACCCTCCTTTCAGAAAGCTCCATGCCCAAAGGATAGTGTACATATGTGCCCTACTGCACCAGTCTCCTGATTTGCATCTCTTGTTCTCCTGTGGCACAGAACAGGCTCAGAGGTCACAAGTGTTCTGTTTGACAACTACAGATGACAGCAAAGTCTAAGCAGACAGAAGTTGAATTTAAATCTGCACCTCTGATCCACAAATATAATAAACTATCACAGTGTGACACAGACATTTTGGAAAATAAGCCAAACCCGGGACTGGCGCCTTGTAGTTCACATACTTATTAAAGTGTGGGATGTATTTATCCAGGCATCCGAGCCCTACCTCAAAACTGTGCAGTACTGACATGGAAAACATCATGATGGCCAGAGTTTCCCAGAAAATGCACAGGGAAATGCATGAAGAATAGGCTGCCACTCATTTTTGCCGATGTTATGGGCATAGAAGGGCACTGCCTAAAACCACCATTGGACTACCCGCACAGTAGTCTGAAACCATTGGGAATGGCAATGCTGATTGCCAAAAGCAACCTAGAATTGTGGGGAATTCATTTCTTAAATCCCAAAAATGGGTGCAGTACCAGTACTCACCACTATCAGAAAGCCGGCATTTTAAAACCACCAGACTTTGTGTAAAACTGAATAAATGAACCCAGAGCATGCCAAAGAAAGACTTACTGAGAGGTGGATCCAATGTAAAGTTATATTCTGAAGTGACTTGAAGGTTTATAACAAGACTGGCTGAGTTGTGGATTTCAGCAGTTTAAGTAAGTTTGGACTGAAAGACACTAAAAATCTAAATGTTTAAAAGAAATGAGTGACCTACTTTTGAGTGTCACATAGGTTGCAATTGTTTACATGTCATAGTTTTAAACTTAGAATCAGCATTTTAGCTGCATATGTAAAAAGGGGTTAGTTTATTTGAATGCAGAAAACTGGGTAACTAAAAGTGACATTTTATCTGAAACCTGGCTTAAGGAACTGAATTCTGCCCACCAGCTACCCCCGACAGGAGATGATACTTGCACAACAGCTGTGTTCCCAGGCCTATCTGCCTTTTGCTACTCCCACCAAAAGGGATATGACACTTCCCTGATTGAATTACCTGGGCTCTGCAGGAAATTGAACAAAGCCCTGTCCTGACTCAGGCAAATGTTTTATTACGGGGGCTGTAAAAGTAGCTTCCTCCTGAAGGAAAGGGGAGGAGCACTGCCTGTGAGAGCAAGCTGGCCTGGCAGAACTGGAAAAACCAGAAATTCAACCTTGTGCTGGGGGGAAACCACACCCCTTTGGGGCCAGAACATAACTCTAAAAAGATGAATAACTCATAGTACGGACTTGTGAAAATTATTTAAATGATACCATAATTCTTGTGATTTTTCTGCCCAAATTTTAAGAGGTTTTTAGAACCGGTGGTATGATCTGGGGGCAAGCTAGCAGTTAAGAGGGTATTACTTAAAATGTATGCATGTTAAAAATCTGACCTTTCATCAAGTAATGTCCATACCCCTTGCGCACATGTGTGTAAATTTGGGGTAATGTCCGATATTGCGAAACCAGTTAAAAAGTGCAAATGTCGCCATTTCTGAATGCAAGCTCCCAGGAAGAGCAGATTTGGACAGGGTATACCTCCTGTGATATGTGAGGGGTGCATGTAATTTTAAACAAATGTGTACCTGTGCAAATATGTCTTTTTGAGCAAATATAGATTGAGTGTAAAGTTGACAGGGGTGGGTTCTCTGTATCATGAACAGACCTCATCATGATGACACTTCATTTCATTCCCCCAATCAAGCGGAAGAGGATGAAGTGGCCAATGATAAGTGGAGAGGGGTAGAGCCTAGTGATGCTGCACACACACCCATTTTCAAAACACATAAAAGCAGACAGTGAGGACAGATAGAGACCTTCAAATCCATTTGCTGCGGGACGCTCTGCCGGGAAAATCCATACTTTACCTCCATCAACCTTCAGAGAGCCAACATAGAGACTTCAATCTATCCACCTTCAAAGACCCAGACCAGACCAGCAGAGTAGAGCTGACCCAGACCGCTGTTAGCAGAACCAGAGAGCTGAACCGGAGTCCAGTCCAAAACCTGACCAGATCCGTGGCGAGGCCCATTCTATTTCTAAATATATTGTGAGTACATAGCAAAACTGTGTAGAACCAATCTCTTAGTTAAAATAATATAATTCAATCTATTTTAATCTAAGTAGGACTGCCTCCTAACTGTCACCTGTCATTTTCTAGTTGCTAGCTGTCACTTGTCTTTTTGAACTTTAAAATTTCAAATCTGAAAAACGACCTTTACCATATCGCTCATATCTCCGTGACCGTTCGTCCTAGAGACTTGCAGTAACTTTCATCTGGAAGCTGAGATCCTAGGCTGTCCTGGGACCCCAAAACGATAGTGATAGTCCTTGTAGTTCCTCTGTAATCGCGAAAAAGGCACGCGCGAAATTTACCGCGATTTGAAAATTCCTCCACGTGTGAAAACAGCAGCTTCTTGCTAGAACTGTTAGAAAGTCGTTTGCAACCTGCCAATCATTCCTAGAATATTGCTAAAGTAAGCCTGAACTAATTTAAACCAACTAATCCTCACCCTGAACCTCTAGGGGGAATTAAAAGCATTTTAGCATATTTTTCACTTCATTGCCAGCACATGTAAAAGCATTTTGGGCCTGTGTTTAAAACTCCGATCTGTAATCTAAGCTTGCTGGGGTGAACTGAATTACATTTGATTGCATTTCTGAGAACTGTGTGCTTTCCTTCTATTTCCTTGCATTGCATAAAGGGGGGGAGTGGATTGCCAGAGAAAAGTGATTACATTGTTTTGTTGAAATCATATTGAGTATTTTCTGTATTGCATTTTTCATTCAACATTACATCCATCTGAACTTATATAAAGTATTCTCTACCACCTTATTCTTCTGTTCCTATTCACAAGTGTGCTAGTGCCAGACTATCCATTATTGATTACTGCTCAGATTCAGTGTGATATTCAATTATTAATTTATTATAAAGAGTGATATATATATATATATTGTTTAAATTATTAAATAAACCTTTAAACTTGCAAAACAGAACTACTTCTTGGCTCAGTGGGGTCAGGAGGATTCCAAGAGAGGGGTGTTATATAGGGGTAGTCATCCAGAACGCTTGAACTGGACATAAAGATATATCAATAAGGGTTTCCATTCAGTATCCCAGACTAGGCATTGACTTAGCTGTAGTGTTGAATTGAATCCTCTTACAAATTGGGGGCTCGTGCCGGACGTTTGGGTTAGATCTACCATTTGTGCAGATTAATACAGCATGCCAGCTGACCAGATACACATATCCGGTCGGATCACCACGCTGTGTTACGCTGTAAAGCACTCCTCAAAGGAACGCTCTAAGGAAAAGGTCTGTTTTGCAAAAATAAAATACAAACTTCTGTAAGTCAGGACAGAGACCAATCTCTAGAATGACGACCTTAGTAGACATGAAAATAGCCAGAGAGCACTTCTTACATAAGTTATTTGTGAGAGGTGAGTGGACTCACCAGGACCAAACAGTCTGGTTGTAGGCCATCACACCCCAGATCACGGAAACAGGGTCAGATATATGGAGAGACCAGGGTCCCTTACATGTGGCCCTGAGTGAACTATATATGTCCTCTAAGGCCAAGGATGAGCACAACAAGATTGCCAGGGTAGCGGCATATTTATATTTACATATGGGAGCCATGCAGGACAAATGTGCTGAAGGCCAAGATCTGGCGAGTAGGCAACTGCTGGCATTACAGAAGGCCCAATCTGATCTGGACTCTTCTGAGCAGAGGCTGCAGAGGAGCCAGGAGTCAGAAAATGATAGAAGGCAGTATATCATTAAAATAAAGGAGGACATGGATATACTGCAACAGGAAAAGGCTGACCAGGATACCAGAATTCTGGCTTTGCAGAAGTAACGCCAAGACAGTTTGGACTCCCTACTGCAGAGCCAGAAAAAGCTGGAGCAACAGATCAATTTCAACAGGGCATGCACAGAGCAGGTAGCCACCCTGCAAATCCAACTAGACAGAGAGAAAGAGGAGAGCAATAAACTGATCCTGAAAGACCTGGATACCCAGGCAGAGTTTGATCAGGAGCGCCAGAAAGCTGGTGCCTTCCAAAGGCAAAGGGACGACCTGGCGTCACAAATTCAAGCTCTTGGTCAGGAAAGGGACACCTTAGGCCAGGAAGTCTGCCACTTCAGAAGAAAAATGGAAGAAAATCACCTGGCCCACCAGGGACTAGGTGACCTCCAAAAAGAACACCAGGACTTGCTAGAGCACACCAGGAGGGTGGAGGAGGCTCTGGAAAGACAGGAGCAGGCCAGTAGGGATGGGACTCAGGAGGTAACCCTCCTGCAGCAAAGACTGGCCCAGTGCTCCAGGACCAATCAGGAAACGCAGAGAGAGAATGAGGCCCTCTCCCAGCACAATGATAGGCTCCAGCAACAGGTAGCGACGCAGGAGAGACTGATAGAGTTGAGTAAGGCCTTAACTGAGGAACTGAAAGCGCAGGCTCTTGCATTGCAACAGGGAGCAGGGGCGGATAGAGACCAGGTTCGCTGGGAGAGGGAGACTCATGAGCATAACCTCAGGAGCCCTAGTACCAGAGGCCTTTATATCTCTCAGTCCCTGGACTCTGCCACCCCCATGTCCCCTGGCGCACATGAGCACCGGGCCACAGGGATGGCAGATTACTATCCAGCCAGAAGCATGGGGCTCATAGGCCAGTACCACCCAGGAATGGATGGGCGGGCATCCGGGTATGGGCACCCAAGCACAGTGCAATTTGATGGGGAACCCCAGGAGAGTAGGCCCATTAAGGGCATCCTGAAAACCTCTGCCCAGTTAGGTCAGTGGGGGGGTACCCATCAAATCCTGGCAGCAAGGAGGGATCTGAAGACTCCTCTGAGCGGTACAGGACACAGGAGACCAGGTCCCCACATTCTGCCAGCCATTCCCAGGCTCGCAGAATCTGGGAAAACCTGGAAGAACAGACGGGAACCTCTGGGAGCAGTGCCTCTGAGTCAGAAGATGAATGGACCAGGGTTACCCGGACCAAAAGGGCCAATAAGACAAAAAGGGCCTTGCTTAAGGACCCCTTAAAGCAGATTAAGGCAATCAGGAGCGTCATCACGCCTTATCATAAGAACACCAAGTATTCTGTTTGGGAGCACTTAGAGTTGTATGAGCAAATGATGGAGACTTTCCATTTGAAGGACAGCCAAAGCTGTATTCAATATGTAAAGTGGACCTTCTCCCCGGAATACTCCAGTTTCTTTGCGGGGCTGGAGGACCAAAATCATTTAAGATTGTCCGCCTATATGGCGGCCATCTTGAAACATTTTTCTACTCATAGAAATCCTCAAGAGGCTCGCAAGGCAGCCTACAATTTACAATGTGGGGAGGATCAGGCCCCACAAGAATTTGTGCAGGAGTTAAAGCGTGCTTTTGCACAGACCACAAGAAGGGTGCGCACAGATAGCAGAGAATTTATTAATACGTTTTTCCATGCCTTGCCCAAATACATAATGACCCAGCTCGTGAGGGATTTTCACGAGAAAAGATCTTTAGACTGGGTCATTGAACAGGCGACCCGGATCTATGAGGTGCAGAAGCCAATAGAAAATAAAAATAATGCGCCCAAAAACCCCAAAGCCAACAACACCCCTGCTGCTGCCAAGGTGGCAGAGGTAAAGGTCACCCCCGTTTTAGATTTGGAGATGGGGGGGCCTAAAAACCTACCTGCACCTAATAATGCTAGGCCCAGAAGGTCCTCGGGCCAGTCACAGACAGGGGGCCAGGGAGGCAGCCCCACAAATGGGGTCCCTCGCTCTCCTGATTATGTAAGCCCCCGGTACAAGGGAAACAGACCCATCCTGGGTTATGTGTGGACTCCTCCAGCCCAAGGGGGGGGATCCAGCCAAGCACCTAACCCAGAGAACTTCCCTCCCAACTTCTCACAGGAGGGCAGAAACTCACCAAACCCTGGGCAGAACTTCTTCCCCAGGTATCCACCCAACTTCCAACCCCAAAATCATCCATCCTTCTTTCCCCAATTCCCTGAGCCCAGACAACCTAATCTGGGAGAGGGGAGGCCAAGGGTGGAGGGGTACCAAAATCTTCCCAACCAGGGGTACTACCAAAGAAGGGATAGCTACCCTTCCCGGGATCAGCCCAGGGGAGAAAACAGGGCCCCGTATCAGCCTGAGCGGGTTTCCCAGTTAGAGCGCCAGGTTCAAAACATGGCGCGGGATCTGGGTCACATACTGAGGGCTCAGCAGAACCCTCAGATCGGCATGCCGGCGCAGAACGCACCCAACTCTGGACCTGGTGCTCCAGAACAATGACGGGGGCAGCACCCCGATAACTCACCGGTTCCCAGGGAGGAGGCACAAGGGGAAGAGGGGTGTAAAGCCTTGGAGGAAGCTTCCTTCCTCACTTGTAAACAGCCCCTGGAAACCCAGGAACCGGAAACAAAATCTCTTGCCCCTGAAAGTCTGCCTCCTAAGGAGCAGAGGGGGGGTAGGAGAAACAAAAGACCCAAACAGACTCAGTTTGAGGAGGAGGTACAGACCTTCCAATTTGAGGGAGAGGGATCCTCAGAGGATCCTGGGAAAAGGATCTTCTCCTTCAGAGAGGGGGGAACTCCTCCCAAAGAAAAATGGGTCCCTAGGGATGCAAATCCAGACTGGGGAGATATGGAGACTGAGCTACCGCCGCCCATCAGCTCATCCCAGAACCCACAATACCAAAATTCCCTGGTTCAAACCCATCCTGAGGACTGCCTCCAAAAAGGTGGGGGGGCCCAGAACCGGAGCCAGGGGAACCCACAATGGCTCTGATCTCCAGTTGCCAACTTTTTCTTTCAGATTCCCAAGGCTCTCCACAGAATTCTGCCCAAATCTCTTCGCTAGCGATGTCCAAAACCAGAAAGTTAGCCCACCAGTTGTCCAAAAATGTGCATTATCTGTGCCCCCTTGAGGAGAAGGAGGGAAGATACTATGCCCCGGTACAAGTACAGGGGCAGGGTACAATCTTGGCACTGGTGGACACTGGATCTCAAGCTACCCTTCTGTCCAGAAGGGCCTTTGACGAACTGAATGCAGGAAGGGGAGAGAATTACCAAATTCCTCTCACCTCTCTTCCTGGACAACTGCAGAACTTTGACGGGAAGGAAATTCCCGTTGAGGGGACTGCAGACTTGGACATTAAGATCGGGCGACACAAGTTGAAACACCCAGTCATAGTTGTGACCCCAGAGGGCACCCCTTGTTTACTAGGGAATGACCTCCTGAGAAGGTTGTCACCCCTAATAGATTGCGTAAACAAGGTCCTCTGGACCCAGACTAGCCGACCAATAAAATTAAAACAGAGTGTCAACCATGTTAGTTTAAACGGCACCTGCCACATGGTTGAACAAAAATCTGACCAAGTAGAATTTCACTTCCAGAATAGCCAAATTCCAGACGTGACAGTAATAGCAGTAGGACAACAGACTGGTGATGGAGGGTCCTCTCTATTTCTGAAAATCAACCTTCCTTCCAGTCTAAAGTGGTACTCCACGCTGGAAGGAAACACCCTGAAATTCTATACTAATCCACGATCAGAAACTCCCACTTCTATAGTCCAGAAAGATGTGAAATCAGCTCAGAGCCTGGCTGATATTCAGAAAATTGGAGAGCAGTTGGTCATCCCTGTTCAGTTAAATGATGGGAAGGACTCTGTTCTCGCTCGAGTGTGTGTGAACAACGGTAAGAGCTTCATCAGCAAAGCCATGTTCCGCCAACTCCCAAAAGATCCAGCCATTCCCACATTCAAACTGATAGACAAATGGGAAATGGACCTGGAAGCACCCAATTCCAAACATCTCCTGCCAAGCAGGTGTATGCTCAAAATCTCCATTGGCAACAAGAGCATAGTCCATAATTGTTGGGTCGTGCGAGACGTCACTGCCGCCTTTTACTTAGGCAGTGACATTCTCAATCGCTTTGCCATTAGTTTGGACCTATAAACTTCAAAGCTTGGTCCCGATTAGCGGATAATCCCATGGGCTTTGATGATCCAGAAAAAGCATTTAGGTCAGCTCAATTGCTACCTTATGCAGTTGAAATTCAGATTAAAGAGGAAGTCACCATCCCAGAAAGGACCCGACAATTCTCCCTGGAAGTGAAAGTTAAAAGAGGACAACATTTGAAAAACCCTGATGCTTACATACATCTAAATGCTTCTCTCCAACTGCAAGGGTTAGGGGTAAACCCAACGCCATTAGTCAACATAGAACATGACACCATTCCAATAGAGGTGGATAACAGCGACTTAAAGAGTATTACTCTAGCCGCAGGCCCATTATTGGAATGGCGGTTGATGACCGACATTTTTCCATAGATTTAGGTAATGAACTGTTAGGGCCAATCCCCAAGGACTGCTTTGACAGTGACAGTGATGACAATACAACACCAGACAGGATTTTTACACGGCATGGGGGGAACTTCCTGGTGTACACTTCTTGCCCTTATGGTAAGGAAGATGTGACTTGTGACTTCAGGAGGGATGAGGTGATTTTCCAAGTCCATGAGGGCTGCCTTTCCCACCTGAAGCCTCCAGTCCAAATCAGCACTCTGACCAGGGACTTCTCCACCCAGCTGGAGGAGGCCGCTGAAATAGCCAAACCAGAAGTCTTTCCAGGCTTCAGGCAGATGGTAGAAGAGAGAGTCAACCTAGCTGATGCCTGTGTGACTCTGGAACAAAAGCAAAAGTTGAAACAAGTTTTCTTGGATTTCCAAGATCTCTTTGCGGTAGACTCATATGACTGTGGCCGCACCGACATCCACACAACAACAATCCCCACGGACCCTGGCATGACTCCAGTGTTTGTGAAGCAATATCGTTTGCCTCTCGCATCCATGGAGTCGCTTACTGAAATAATTAAGAACCTTGAGTCCCGGGGAATAATCCGTCCCATCCACAGCACCTTCAATAATCCGGTGCTGGGAATATTGAAGCCAAACGGCCAGTGGAGACTCTGCGCTGACCTTAGGGAGCTCAACAAACGGGTCCATACTTCCCGATGGCCTCTGCCCTACATTGACTAAGGGCTGGCCCAGATCCAGGGGTCACAGGTATTCACTGCAATAGACCTGACCAATGGATACTGGACCGTGCCGGTCAGTAGGGAGGACCAATACAAGCTGGCTTTTACCTTTGGGGGCCAGCAGTATACATGGACCCGGACTCCCTTCGGATACCTTAACTCCGGTAATGAGTTCAATATTTTCCTACATAAGGCCATGCCCGACCTGGGTGCGAGGGGTAACCTGGCTTATGTAGATGATGTCCTCATCAAAAGTTCATCTGTGGAGGAACACATAGCGGAGATCCGTTATGTTCTGACCCAGTTGAGGGCCGCCGGAGCAAAACTTTCCTTTCAGAAAGCACAGTGGTGTCGAACCCGTGTTAATTTCTTGGGGCATGAGATTACTCCTCAGGGTCTCTGTCCCCAGGAAAAGAAAGTGGAAGCCCTCCAAAAATTGAAAGACCCCACAACTCTGCGGGAACTAAGGAGCCTCCTCGGACTGACTAATTACAGCAGAAAGTTCATTGAGGGCTACGCAGAGATCACCAGACCCCTGATTCATCTCCTGAAGGGGGGGGTCAAGTGGGAATGGGGTCCAGAACAAGCCGAGGCGGTAAAAAACTCAAGAGAAGCCTCTCACAAGCGCCTTGCCTAGCTTACCCTGTCAGAAACAAGGAGTTCTTCCTGGAGACGGGGTTCTCTAATACGTGCTTGACAGCAGTATTATACCAAAAGCATGACAAGGTCAATAAAGTAATCTCCTATGCGAGCAAAACTTTATCCTCTGTGGAGGAAAAATTCAACGATTGTGAGAAGGCACTCCTGGCAACGGTGTGGGCATTGAAGAATTACCGCCCGTTTATCCAGGGGGAACACATCATAGTGGAGACTCCACACCAGCCTCTGCAATATCTCCAAAGTGACAGAATCCGGGCTGGGAATGTGAGTAATTCCCGAATTACTTCCTGGATTCTGTCAATGCAAGGCTTTCCTGTGGAGGTCAGATATGGCCAAAACAAGAAGAGTCCCCTTGCGCAAGGTCTGGCTGACTTGCATGATTGTGCCAGAGAAAACTGTCTCGAGGACGAAAGTCTAAAAATAAAGGACAACATGGAGGCATACCTTAATTCCCCCCACAAAGTCTTTGAAGAAGACAAGTGTGAGGGAATGCCCACTGTATATGTGGATGGATGCTCTTACCATGTTGACAACGACGGGGAGAAAGAACTGGTGGCTGGCGTAGGGAATGCATGTGTGAATGAGTCCCCAGAACCCTCCGCTGGATACAAAATTGGTCCCCGAAGTAGTCAGGTGGCAGAATTGATGGCTGTGCATCAGGCCATCCTCACTGCTGTCCAGCATCAACTCCACGAACTGGTCATAATCACAGATTCGGATTATGTACGGAACGGGTTCGTGGAGCACCGGGTTAATTGGAAAACCAGAGGCATGTTATGTGCTAACAACAAACCCTTGAAACATGGGAAGTTGATCCAAAACATTGATGATCTGGTCACCTCGAATGAGATGACCATCTATTGGAAAAAGATCAAGGGTCATTCCAAAGTAGAGGGACCAGACAAAACTGGAAATGACTTAGCTGATCAGCTGGCCAAAACCGGGGCCATCCAAGGGGATCTAATTGAGATTGAGTCCCTGTTGGGGGAAATCCAGGTCACTGCTATCACTAGGTCCCAGACAAATGCTCACAACGACCTTTCAATTGCACAATGGAGTAAGGAGACCCCTGATGCTGATTTGATTACAGCTCAGAAGGGGGATCCAATTATTGGTAAGTTTTACCAACACCTTGAGGACCCTGAGAACTTTCCCCTGACGGATACCGATTACACTGGGAAAGAGGACCTAAGAGTGTTGATGAAATGTCCAAAAATGTTCCGAATCCAAGACGGTCTGCTGGTAAGGAAATCCAAAGCTGGCCACGATCAGTGGGTGGTTCCTACCTCATTCCGAAGCCTGATGTTAAGTCACGCCCATGATGCGGCCACCGCCGGTCATAGGGGGTTTCACACAACATTGGAAATCTTAAGAGAGGTTGCACACTGGCCACACATGGGGCAGGACCTCGACCAATACTTGAAGGGGTGTCTTGTGTGTGCACAATTTCAGCCATCATCCCTCACGCACCGTGCGCCTCTCCAAAAGAGGGGGATGACACTGCCATGGTCAGATTTACAAATCGACTTTGTAGGCCCCGTGATTCGCTCTGCTAGGGGGAATAAGTACATGTTGACTGTGACATGCTTGTTTACCAAGTGGGTGGAATGTCTCCCAGCCCCAAATTGCAAGGCAGAAACTGCGGATGCCCTGATGATTAACCACATCTTTTCCCGTTTCGGTCTACCTCAAAGGATTGAGTCAGACAGGGGTAGCCACTTCACCAGTGAAGTAATGACAAAGATGTGGGAGATACTGGGGGTCAAAAGGAAGTTGCATATTGCTTACCGGCCAGCTTCTTCTGGGGCAGTAGAGAGATATAACCGAACCATTGTGAGCATATTAAAGAAGTTTGTGGCAGATTCTGGGCCAAGTTGGGATATCCGATTACCTCTGGTCCTAATGGCCATCAGATCTACCCCTTCATCTGCAACCAAAATGTCACCATTCGAGTTGATGACTGGCGCAAGATGGTGCTTCCGCAGCATTTGCTCTACAGGACCCAAGAGCAGACCCTAATAAATGCCTCCACAACTCACGAGTATGTGGAGAATTTAAGGAAACACCTTCAACATGCTTTTGCTTATGCTCAGCGGAATCTAGAAAGATCAGCTGATAGCATGAAGACCCACTATGACCTGAAGACTTCCAGGAAGGAATATCAGGTGGGGGACCGGGTCTATCTATACAATTTCCAAAGGAACCACGCCAAACAGCGAAAATGTTTGCCTACATGGAAGGGACCCTTTGAGATTATAGACAAAATCTCCCCTGTGGCCTACAAAATCCACATCCCCAAAGGTCCTTTGGCAGCGGGGGAAGACAAGTGGGTCCACATAAACCAGTTGAAATGTTGCCATCCCAGGCACACTCTGCAACAACTGGAGGAATCCTCTGGAATCCTAGCGGGTACTGTCTCAGACTAATTCAGTTCCAACCATAAAACAGACCACATCTAGTCTCTAAAATATTGTGATTTGCATGAAACTGTCTCTTAGTTATACTGTTTTTTTTTCAAAATAAGAATGTAATGTTTCGTTATGATGAAATGCATATGCTGCCCCACTATCTCAACAGTGGTGGAAATGTCCATGAATAGGTATTGCCGCTCTTCCTTTGTCGTCCTAGGAGAAAGAAAACCTGGAGACGGGCCAAGGAGGATGATCCGGAGACTGGGAGGATGACGCAAGGGGGCCCAGTGTACCGCCCAATATTCCCATCAGGACCGGCGAGGAGAACCGATCGATCAGTACCGGATGGAGGAAAAGATGCTGAACTGTGCCATCTATTGGAAGAAGATGAGGAAACATCCCAGGTCTTGCGAGTCCCATCAGTGAAACAGAATGGCCATCGCAAGAGGGGGGCATGTGGGATGTATTTATCCATGCATCCGAGCCCTACCTCAAAACTGTGCAGTACTGACATGGAAAACATCATGATGGCCAGAGTTTCCCAGAAAATGCACAGGGAAATGCATGAAGAATAGGCTGCCACTCATTTTTGCCGATGTTATGGGCATAGAAGGGCACTGCCTAAAACCACCATTGGACTACCCGCACAGTAGTCTGAAACCATTGGGAATGGCAATGCTGATTGCCAAAAGCAACCTAGAATTGTGGGGAATTCATTTCTTAAATCCCAAAAATGGGTGCAGTACCAGTACTCACCACTATCAGAAAGCCGGCATTTTAAAACCACCAGACTTTGTGTAAAACTGAATAAATGAACCCAGAGCATGCCAAAGAAAGACTTACTGAGAGGTGGATCCAATGTAAAGTTATATTCTGAAGTGACTTGAAGGTTTATAACAAGACTGGCTGAGTTGTGGATTTCAGCAGTTTAAGTAAATTTGGACTGAAAGACACTAAAAATCTAAATGTTTAAAAGAAATGAGTGACCTACTTTTGAGTGTCACATAGGTTGCAATTGTTTAAATGTCATAGTTTTAAACTTAGAATCAGCATTTTAGCTGCATATGTAAAAAGGGGTTAGTTTATTTGAATGCAGAAAACTGGGTAACTAAAAGTGACATTTTATCTGAAACCTGGCTTAAGGAACTGAATTCTGCCCACCAGCTACCCCCGACAGGAGATGAGACTTGCACAACAGCTGTGTTCCCAGGCCTATCTGCCTTTTGCTACTCCCACCAAAAGGGATATGACACTTCCCTGATTGAATTACCTGGGCTCTGCAGGAAATTGAACAAAGCCCTGTCCTGACTCAGGCAAATGTTTTATTACGGGGGCTGTAAAAGTAGCTTCCTCCTGAAGGAAAGGGGAGGAGCACTGCCTGTGAGAGCAAGCTGGCCTGGCAGAACTGGAAAAACCAGAAATTCAACCTTGTGCTGGGGGGAAACCACACCCCTTTGGGGCCAGAAAATAACTCTAAAAAGATGAATAACTCATAGTACGGACTTGTGAAAATTATTTAAATGATACCATAATTCTTGTGATTTTTCTGCCCACATTTTAAGAGGTTTTTAGAACCGGTGGTATGATCTGGGGGCAAGCTAGCAGTTAAGAGGGTATTACTTAAAATGTATGCATGTTAAAAATCTGACCTTTCATCAAGTAATGTCCATACCCCTTGCGCACATGTGTGTAAATTTGGGGTAATGTCCGATATTGCGAAACCAGTTAAAAAGTGCAAATGTCGCCATTTCTGAATGCAAGCTCCCAGGAAGAGAAGATTTGGACAGGGTATACCTCCTGTGATATGTGAGGGGTGCATGTAATTTTAAACAAATGTGTACCTGTGCAAATATGTCTTTTTGAGCAAATATAGATTGAGTGTAAAGTTGACAGGGGTGGGTTCTCTGTATCATAAACAGACCTCATCATGATGACACTTCATTTCATTCCCCCAATCAAGCGGAAGAGGATGAAGTGGCCAATGATAAGTGGAGAGGGGTAGAGCCTAGTGATGCTGCACACACACCCATTTTCAAAACACATAAAAGCAGACAGTGAGGACAGATAGAGACCTTCAAATCCATTTGCTGCGGGACGCTCTGCCGGGAAAATCCATACTTTACCTCCATCAACCTTCAGAGAGCCAACATAGAGACTTCAATCTATCCACCTTCAGAGACCCAGACCAGACCAGCAGAGTAGAGCTGACCCAGACCGCTGTTAGCAGAACCAGAGAGCTGAACCGAAGTCCAGTCCAAAACCTGACCAGATCCGTGGCGAGGCCCATTCTATTTCTAAATATATTGTGAGTACATAGCAAAACTGTGTAGAACCAATCTCTTAGTTAAAATAATATAATTCAATCTATTTTAATCTAAGTAGGACTGCCTTCTAACTGTCACCTGTCATTTTCTAGTTGCTAGCTGTCACTTGTCTTTTTGAACTTTAAAATTTCAAATCTGAAAAACGACCTTTACCATATCGCTCATATCTCCGTGACCGTTCGTCCTAGAGACTTGCAGTAACTTTCATCTGGAAGCTGAGATCCTAGGCTGTCCTAGGACCCCAAAACGATAGTGCTAGTCCTTGTAGTTCCTCTGTAATCGCGAAAAAGGCACACGCGAATTTTACCGCGATTTGAAAATTCCTCCACGTGTGAAAACAGCAGCTTCTTGCTAGAACTGTTAGAAAGTCGTTTGCAACCTGCCAATCATTCCTAGAATATTGCTAAAGTAAGCCTGAACTAATTTAAACCAACTAATCCTCACCCTGAACCTCTAGGGGGAATTAAAAGCATTTTAGCATATTTTTCACTTCATTGCCAGCACATGTAAAAGCATTTTGGGCCTGTGTTTAAAACTCCGATCTGTAATCTAAGCTTGCTGGGGTGAACTGAATTACATTTGATTGCATTTCTGAGAACTGTGTGCTTTCCTTCCATTTCCTTGCATTGCATAAAGGGGGGGAGTGGATTGCCAGAGAAAAGTGATTACATTGTTTTGTTGAAATCATATTGAGTATTTTCTGTATTGCATTTTTCATTCAACATTACATCCATCTGAACTTATATAAAGTATTCTCTACCACCTTATTCTTCTGTTCCTATTCACAAGTGTGCTAGTGCCAGACTATCCATTATTGATTACTGCTCAGATTCAGTGTGATATTCAATTATTAATTTATTATAAAGCGTGATATATATATATATTGTTTAAATTATTAAATAAACCTTTAAACTTGCAAAACAGAACTACTTCTTGGCTCAGTGGGGTCAGGAGGATTCCAAGAGAGGGGTGTTATATAGGGGTAGTCATCCAGAACGCTTGAACTGGACATAAAGATATATCAATAAGGGTTTCCATTCAGTATCCCAGACTAGGCATTGACTTAGCTGTAGTGTTGAATTGAATCCTCTTACAAAAGCTACATCTGATTGGTAGCATACACAGGTCAACACTGTGAGCCGGGCCAGCCATGGAATGTCTGTATGTATTCTAGTCAGACTGCCTGTCCCTTCTAAGCTCAGCTAAATAGACTGTACCTCTCTTTCGTCTTTTGATCCTTTGATCTTCAGCTGGGACACTGCCAGCAAGAGCCTCATGGGAAACACGCCTCAAGGCCGCACACCCTCAATAAAAGGGCCAGCCTTGCACCAAGGTATTGCATTCCAAGGGGGCTGTGAAGTGAAGGCTTGGGACGGGGGTAGGACTATCAAAGGCAGAACAGAAGGGAGGAATGATTCCTCCTTCTTAGTTTTCTCTGGGCTACTCTTCCCTTCCTGCACAGCAAAGCCCTTTGGGTATGATGTAAGAAAGCACATGTCACTTGTGAACTTAACACGGATTGAACCCCTTAAAGAAAGCTTGCTGTTACCCAATCCTGGGTGGCCTATTGTCTTTATAAGGAAGGAAGTTCAGATTCTCACGCCTTCCTTTCTTTCATTTGGGACCTTCACGGACTAAAAATAACTCATTGTACTTCTAATGGAAGAGCAGTCCTTTTCAAAGTCATCTACCAGTGAGGTGAAGATCTGCTCCCTTCCCATCCCAAGTGCACATTGAGGGTCAACTATGGTATCAGCAGAACTGCATCTCTGCCAGCTGC
This sequence comes from Ambystoma mexicanum, assembly GCF_040938575.1. Classification (NCBI taxonomy): domain Eukaryota; kingdom Metazoa; phylum Chordata; class Amphibia; order Caudata; family Ambystomatidae; genus Ambystoma; species Ambystoma mexicanum. The sequence continues at coordinate 1,433,069,004 of NC_090932.1, forward strand.
ACTGGGAGCTAGGCCCTTCACTGGAGGTAAAGTACTCATGCAGGTGCTAGTCTCACCCGGGTTGGGTGTGAAGAGAACAAGGACCTATCTTGTCCCTGAGGCCCTGGATTGGGACTCGGAGCGCTAGAAGAAGGAAAACAGCTGGATTTCTGCATCCTACACCATAGAACCATCATCAAACTAGAGTCACCCACTTTCAAACACCCTAAACCCTTTAGGGCCAACAGTGCTGCTTTTGGCACTTATTTGAACCTCTTCAAACTGCTGTTGCTGCATTCATCGAACTGGCTCACCACTGCATCATACCAAGCACAGCACGTCACCTGTTCAGCCCAAACGACAAGCTCACTACGCACCTCAGCTCTGGCAATTCTTTCACACCCTCCACTGTATCAGTCACAAAAGAGGCCCAGAAACTGGACATTGACAGCTGCTGGTGCTTCACCATAAAATAACGCATTGATTGCATCAGATTTGAAGGAAACCACTTGGGATTCCAAGATCAACTCAAAACATTATTTGCCGATTTCGCTGTCACTCCTTACCCACAGGTCAGGACAACCACTAATCCTACAGGTTCTAGTTACTTCTCACACTACAACCCCCTCCCCGACTGCTTGGCATGGAACACGAGCTGGAGTTTAACTGTTAGAACAATGTCGTACTGGACTCAACTTATTTGCACCCTCTTAGTTCTATGACTGAGTCATTCTATCTTGCACTTAACTAATGATGTTGTAGGTACCTCTGTGTTGCTGCACATACCCGTTACCTACCCCTCACTCTGAACTGATCTGGAATTTACCAGGGCAATGATTGATCAGGCACCTATTTCCCCCTGCAGCCCCATTGCCCCCCCTCACTGGTGGGTGCCTTGAAGAGAAGGTTTATTTGTAGTAGGTGCCTCATCAATGAACCACCAATAAAATGCATGAGATGGCTTGAACGAGGCATTGTAGACTGCACTCCCCATACAATGGTGGCACACAGAGAGGTGAGGCTGTACATTGCATTGGTGGCTGTATCATGCAGAGGCCATTGGCTGTCATTTGTAGGAACTTCCTAGAAGTGTAAGACAACACCTTGCACATGGTGTCAGCACATGTACATATGAGGCTACACCCTGCATATGGTGACTACACCTTGTATGCTATGTCGACGGAATCGGAAGCCGAACCTGCACATGTCAGACTGCACCTTACAGTATGATGTCAGTCTATACATATAGGATTCTACACTTGCAATATTATGCCAACGCCTGGGGGTGGATTGATCACATATAGACTGCAGCTAGCATGCAGGGCTATACTGCCCAAGTAGGAAGCAATTGTTCACGTGAGGCAGTACGGACATAGGCAGGCCGATTATATTTTTCCTGGGTGCACCTCAGTCATATAATGAGCCCCAATGTCAGCATATACGAGTTAATATATGGTTGGCAAGTAAGTTAGGCTTTTGAGTTATAATGTCATTTTATTTGTCTTAAACTTGTCGCTTTCTTTTTTAGAAATGTGATATCACTAGCTGTGAGGTAATCAGGACCAAGGCAACAAGATGCCACCTCCATCGATGTCATCACTTGCAATCATATGACATCACTTCCTTTTGTGTCACTGTGAATGTGACTTACTTCTGCTACCCTTAGCATTTGGTGGATTGATATTCCTGGAAAGATGTGGCACACCTTGCTCTGGACTTGGATGCTCGCCACCAGATTACTCATTGTTCTGTATACAGTCCTTTGATCTTCAAAGACTGGTCTAGGGGGCTGGGAGTGGTTCCAACTTGAGGCTTTTGGCACTAAGGGGGATCCTGCCCCCCATCATGGGAATCATTTTAGTAGGGACAAGGGTGTTTGTCCCCCCAAATCCTGTGTCACACCTTTTTGTCCCACTCATTTTCAGGAAAGTTACTCCACTGCCCCCCATAACACTCTTGAGACTCCTAGTTGCAATAAAGTGGTGTTGTGGTGTCTTCAGGGAAAGGTGGCCAACAATAGCAGATCAAGAAAGACAAAGAGACTTAAGTGCACCGGGAACGTGATTCTGTTCTACTCAGACAAAGGATACTATCAGCTTCTGTGGTGACAGAGGTCCCCTATCCTAGATTCCCACAGGATTGTCGGGATGGTGAAGCAACACTAACTAGAATAGGAGAGAATGCTCTTGGAGAGAGTTATCCCTTCACTCAAGGAAATCTCTGGGCAGGACTAAGGAAGACAAGTGACTTTCTCTCTGCCCAGTGCAGAGCTAGGGTAGTCAACCGCCCCCAAAGGCCCACTTCATGTCTCATATGCACCCCGCTGCCATATGCCAAATAATACAATAGTATTGGGGAGCCCATTGGTTCCAGTGGCACGGACATCACTTTCCTCCATTGACTCCTCTAATTGAAGGCTATCCACAGAATTGGATGATCTATCAGGGTATGTGTCAAGTGCCTGCTGCTTGGGTTGGAGGATGGGATCCTTATTTATTTATGGGAAAACAAAGGCCTTCCTCTTCTATCCAGGAGGTTGCCTCTAACGTAGGACTTTAAACACAGGGAGCTGCATATACATGGTTATAATTGTTCTTTTTTTAAAATAATTATAAATGTTATTTTATAATGTGCTTAATAGAGGACCAATCTCTAAGGCGAGCTGGGGATACGAACCAGTGTTGCTATTCCTGTCTTGTTTCCAAAGCAAATACGGTGCCCCCTGAGCTATCCTCCCGGTTCAAACAGACGTGCTCTCATCCCCAGATGGACACCAGTATCTGGGCTGAAAATACCAACTGTCTCTGGGAAGCCAAGCAGGACTCCCTGCAGCACATTTGCAAGAAACTGCAACATAAGTTGGTCTCAGTCACTGGATGTTGGTTGGCTATATGCAGAATGGCATTTGGCTACAATGTATGTACAGGTACACTGTACAATATGTGAAGTTACTTTCCAGAAAAGAGCCGGAAGGTTCTAGGAGCCTATCACCCCCCTTGTATAGAAGCTCCTGACCTAAAGGCCCGTGCTATCGACCAATGGACCCACACTCCACAGTACCAAGGACAAAGGGCCAGAGTAACCTCTTCATATGATACGGTGGACCCAACACACTAACACGCATGCACAAATGCACTGTTCTGTTGACAGTCCTAGCTCATAGACACTGACAGAGTCCAAGATGCACACAAAGAGTTGTCGACATGCAAAGCAGGCAAATATTCTATGACGCCTAAATCAACATGCATCTCCTAACGGATGCCCATGTTAGTTTGAAGACATGTGCTTGTTCCTATTGCAACTGTTTGATCCGTGTGGTAGAAGAAGGCATGTCGCTTTATGTGACCTTGCGGTAAGTCGCATTCCCGGCCCTGCAGAAAGACACACATGTCAATGTAGCCTCCCCGAGCAGAACTGTAGGCTAGGCTTAGGCTTTTTTTTATATAGCGCTACAAACCCTCAGGTATCTGAGCGCTGCTTATTATTACCCACGGTGTGTGGTGCTCATTTATCGACCTCGGAAGGATGAAAGGCTGAGTTTGGCCCTGCCGGGATTCGAACCTGCGTTAACAGGCTCTGCACGGGTGTCAAAGCGGGCGCTCTACTCTAACTGTAATGAGGCAATCAAAGGGGGAGAAGCCAGCTGAGGAATATCACACATCTTCTGGGCAACGCTGCTGGGCAGCCCCAAGCGGGCCGGGTAACTGCTGCCTCATGGCAGCAGGCCCAGGAGACGGGCAGCAGCCCTCCCCCAAGGCCCAGCTCCCCTCTCCTCCAAAAACAAGGAGACACGCAGTCTGTGCGCTTCAAAGCGCAGGAAGGGTGAGGTGTGAAAGAATGTTACATGGCATCTGGGAATCACCTATTGCATTAGTGCGGCCTCGAAGCGCCCTCCTGGCAATCTAGCAGCACATTCCATAACACAGGTAATGTTAACAGCATAGGCGACTATGCAGACTTAAAGTTTGTATTGCGAGTAATGGAGCCCGTGCCTCTGTGGGGTGAGCATTGCCTATGCTCTGGTAACTTTCTTAGAACGTGCCTAAAACCAGCTGCACGTTCTGCTGCTAAGCTTAGAACAACGCGGAAAAGAATGCTTAAAAGAATGCCTTTTCAATGTCTGCATTCAGTTCGGCATATGCTCCAGACGCAGTCAGTCGCTGGCCCAACTGGGGGGCTCCTCCACTTGCTCTGCAGTGCTGCTACATTCTCATTATTCATTGGAATGTCTGCGTCCAGGCGATGCTTTTCAATTTCCTACCATTTCTGCTGGTAGAGCATAAATCAAACATTTCTCCCACTGCTTAAATAATGCATTCTATGAACATGGTCCCAATGTGCAGGCGGGCGCTGCGCCTTTCACCGCTTTATGTTTTATGCACATTAATATCGTTTGGATTTGGATTTCTCTAGGTCCCAAGTCCCGGGCAGCCAATTCATAGATGTTTTTTTAAATTGATTCTATAATAATCAGAACTAATGGATTCTATAACGGATTGCACCCACCCCCTTCCTATGAGGACCACACATTATTTTCTGAACAACCCTAACCACATATCCTGAAACAGAAAAGAGGGTGCGGGGGGGCTATTAGAAGCATTAAAAGCAAGTCTTTCCCAAAGACTTGCTTTCTTGCAAGTCTTTGGGAACGAGAAGAACCGCAAAAAAGGACAATCAAATTGTAAATATGGGATCAAATAAAAAAACTGACCAGGTGCTATAAAAATGACAGCTCTGAACAAATATAGACAGAGCGCCAGTCTGTTCCAAACAAATAAAGGGCACTTAAACTATTCAAACTTCAGGAACGAGAATTTCACTTTAATGTTCATGTCCACAGATTTACTTTATTTTAATTGTGTAAGGTATTTCACAATATTTCCATTTCTGTTAAGAGATGGAGATAATTGATCATGTTTTGTACATGTTGAATGTTCTCTTCACAGGACCACATTCCTGGCGATGAATTCTGTTGGCGTGGCACAGTAACACGTCCTTTACCCATTATAAACTCAAACTGAAGTTTCTTATTCAACCGGCCCACCTTACCGAAAGTAAACAGCATCACTGATTGTTTGGAAAGAAAGAAAGACAGAAATGAAATGAGTGAGGGCTGGCTGAAACATGTTGGCAACAGAAACAAGCATTGGCTAAGCCAACAGCTCGGTTTTTCTTTTATGTATGATATGTATGATTTGGTGTTTGTTTATGGAGGCACAGATAGTTGGCTTGTGCGCATGGACAGTTTGATACAAATGATTTTATAGACGGATAATGGATTTCATTGTGTTATAATGTGATTAGGGGGATTTGTGGGTCAATTGCCATGCACATGACAGCACCAACGGGCTTTGCTGGCAGTTGGACATGCAACACCTGGTTGTGGGGTGAGGGATGGGACTTTTCTGTGTGGGAACAGGACAAGCCTAAGAGGGTTAGTGTCATGGGAATTTGGGGGGGGGGGTGGACCAAGCGTCACATGGTTGGTTGGAACGTTTAGAACATACCTTTGCCCTCAGGGGTGCCTATTGTGCTGTTTTCTGAGGGCTGGGCAGAAAGTCCCCAAGGTGCAGATGTCTGCCCATCCCTATAAACGGTGTCCGTTTCGATTATTTCCAGAGAGACTGCTCTCTCACACCTGCCTATGTTTAGAATGACCCATCTTAAAGTTGCACATTTTTGCAGGAAATCATTAACTGGGCATGCCACCACATGTAACAGAATAGAACGACTGTGGACTTGGATTGTCCAGTTCTTTAGTGGTTCTCACTGTCTTCTTCCTTTGGGCAAACCAGATCAATGGATTAAGACAGAACACAGCGGGGTTCAGCGCCACACTCTATTGCATGGCCCCTCCTTTTTCAAGTCCACAGCTCGTATCCCCAGATAGGTTCTGCTGCATGGTCTGCCACTGTTCGTTTTGCTGCTTTCTGGTGGGGAAAGGGTGTGCCTGCAAACACTTCCTCCTACAGCCTTCCTTGATCTGTCCAGTGTTCCTTCCTGTCCAGCACCAGCCCATGCTTAGATCCCTGAATAGGAACATGATGCCAGGAAATGACCACCCAAACTTTCAGGGCCAGACATGATAAACTTGGAACTTACATCGGCTGCTCCCTCACGAGCACGGGCACTGCCAGCACTTACCCCTCACTCCCTCTCCCCCTCCCCTCCCCTCTCTCTGCACTTGCATGTTCTGAATGCTCACATGGCCTAGTAGGTCTGTCTTTATCCTTCTGTGTTTTAATTGTTTACCATTATTTCATTTAATTGTTCGTTTTTTAACTGTTTTTTTAATCCCATGCTCCCTCCCTGTTGCCCTGTGGGCGCTTTGAAACACAATTTACTTGATGTTTAGGTGCATTATTACAAATGCACAATAAACAATAAATAAATACACACCGTGAACCTGGGCGCATGGCAATTCATTGCAAATGTGCCAGCGAAAACTACATAAACTGGGACAACTACTCCACATGGGATGGTGCTACAAATGTGCTCCATGGTTTATTGCATCAGAATAATCAAATCCCTAATTCGCATAGAAATGGTCATATTGAGGTGTATGTAATAAAGGGAAGTGTGTGTGTGCGCGTGTGTGTGTGTGTATACACGTACTGCAGGGAATAAAGCAAACCAATTCTGGTGCTCCTAGCGCCTCAATATCGGCACTGCTGTATAAATGGAACATATGAAACGTGAATACAGTCACGCCCCCCAGGGCCACGTTGTGCCCTTTGGGGCATTTCTAGACTTCCTGTTAGGCTGCAGAGCATATTATCAGTGTGCCAAGCACAGGCACAGGATACTACAGGATCTGCCTTCGCTAGGTCACTTTGCACGTGAGTTGGACCAAAATGACTGTTTGTCTCGGCACCACATAACTTTCATTAAAACATGAACGGAGATCACTGTCAAGGGGCACGCACCATATTGTACCGTCTCGCCCGGTCTAGTTGTTAAGAGGGTCGGTCGACAGGGGAGGGGGTGTGAACGGGAAGGGACGCGTACAGGGCACGGGGTAAAGCAGTCAGGATTAAATTTTGGTTGCAACAGGATGTGCCGGCTCTAATGTCCCCATTAAGGAGAGTGGCCCACTCTGCCATATTGCCATTCCCAGTGAACATAACATATATATCCAAGCTATTGTTACCCGTTAGCCTTTCCTATGTCAGAGAAAACAAGCATTGGCAGTGCCAACAGTTTGGACGTTTGACACTTGACAGGCACTGCCATCGTGGTATAAACTGACCATTGATGGTAGCAGCTGCAACATGGTGTGAGTACCTGGGCATCTAATAACAATGCCAGATACGTATACACAAGCCAAAACGGTTGGATTTGTCAATGCCTGTTTTCAACATTTCTTCAGTCAAGTACATGCATAGTGCTCATTAATTGAGTGGCTGGAGGCAGACCTGTTTAACACATTATTACACAGCTTTTAGTGTAATACATCACTGTTATACTTCAAACTAAGTGACAAGACTACACATTTATTGCTTGACAAACTCAAGTAAATTCCATTAGCTACATTATCAGTGCTCCAGCGCCTCAGTGAACTTATTCCTTATAACAAGTATGTTTAGGGTACGATTTCTTTATCGTGTCCTATAAATACTGCAGAATGGGTTTGCAGAATTGATACATATACCCTACTTCTCCAGAATTATACTATTAGCATATATTCTGTTCCCCAATGTGTCAGTATTTTATTGAACATTGGCCAGTCCACCACAATTATCAAGAAGGATTTTTTAGCAGAAATGAAACGCTACAGGAGAGGAAATTGAACCAACACTATTAATAGTGTGTACTTCGAAGAAATGTGGCACTCAAATACTGAAACAGCACAAAGAGGACAAGAAAGGACAAGAGAAGGTAAGAAGCAAAGAAGAAAGCAGAGTAACAGGAATGCTATCCCGTTCCAGACTCAGGACAAAATACACCCAGACCCCCTTTGATTAAACTACATGTAAAAAACAATGTTCTAACCAACATCCGCTGCATATTGTTATGTTTGTTTTTGTGATTTCTGGGTACATTTATGCTTTTTTGTTCCATCTGATATTGTTTATGGCATCATAATATTCCAATTTGTTCTTAGATCCGTTTACCACCAGTTATGGCTAAGCCCTGAAGAAGCTCATGAAGTGAAACACAAGCAGGCCTTTTACAAACATATTGTGAATATCTCAGATCTAACATTGGACAATTAGTCCAAATAGGAATAACACAATATGTTTGTCACCTCCAGAAATTCAATACGATACCAGTGCATTGGGGAACAGAATGTATGCTAATAAAATAAACAACACCTATAAAATGTGTGTCCCTCCTCCTATGCCAGTTGTCCCTATATGTAATCTAATGCAATAGCTTTAACTTATTGGTGGTGCAAGCGCCAGCTAATAACCCAAGATAAAAATACATCTAACAGCAGTAGAGTGAAACTACATAGTCTACAATTAGTTTCTAAAACACAGAAAGGAAAATGCAGTTTAATGGTCAGTATTTGGAAAACTAAAAAGATGCCTTTTGGGGAAAAAAAGGGAAGTCTAGAGACAGGACCGACCAACAAACCAGTTCTGGGAAATGATGACATGGCACTGTGAGCATTGGGTGTTAAACCCTCGCCTAACCAGTGGAAAGGTTGGCATAGGTCTTCTTGGCTGTGGCTTCTACCCTTAAGCTCTCTGATGTAATCTCATATATGAAAACACAAAGGCACACATTGAACTGCAGTGCCTGTACTGCAGCAGAAACATTTGGGTTTGTGGTTTTATTTAGTGTGTTAGTCTTTTTTAAAACGATGAAGAGTGGATAGGCTTGGATCCTACATAAATACACTCCAAGCACAAAGCTTGTTTTTTACACCATAGTTATGTTCATGAATCAGGAAAATGAAAGTAGGGTATGTGAAATTCCTTTCTTGCAAATGTTTTTGAAAGGGGATTAATGCTAGGCCATAAAGACCGCATATGGAAACTAAGGCACAATAACCATATACTTCAGTGACACGACAGATACGAGGTTCGATTTCCAAACAAGTCTGGTTTATTTCAAAGTATCTCAGTCGGCTGACTGGGTCTCAACGTCTCCCAACGTGTGTTCCCAGACCTTGTGAGACTCAAGAGAGCAAGCAACGCTCAAGCGGTAATATATATATATTACATATAATCTTTACAAAGGCAATTCGATCCACCCATAAACGTGTCATTCAGGCTAGGGTTCGGTGATCGACAGTCATGACAATTATGACACGTTATGACAAGTCTTCATTCAGTCTAAACATAGATATTCTAGCAATAGCAGCAGAGACATCTTTCTGTTATGGGGAACATAGAGCTCTTAGCTCGGCTAAGATATCATGTTCGTAGCAGAGAAACATTCCTTAACACATTATCTGTGTGTCTTGGTTCATAAGCTAAGGTTCAGACAGTTTGGAAGCAGTAAATACCACTCTCCTTGTAGGAGCACCACTAAAAGAATATAATTCATGGTTTAACTGCCTTTTACTACAGCGTTTGCAAGACAGGCTGGCACCTGTACTACTAATTAGATGCAGCTTCTTCTCGGCCTCAAGGACTTAGCGAGAGAGAAAAACAATGTATTTCTGCATAGTTTGACATTCCTGTCTGTGTTAGTATTTCAGCATTCAAGCCATGGCCTTGCACCGTGTGTGAGTTCGAGGTATAGAATACATTTTGCAAAGCGTTTTGACAGAAAGGTAAAAAGCAAATGGCCGACATTTCACAAAATGGACACCGTCTGGTTACAATGATGATTGTAGGATTGCGATGTTTGTCACATGATGCGATTGGTTTCTGGCCAACATACTATACATACTACAGGGCCATTTTTGGTCTAACAAACCCTCCTTCTGGCCGTAAGCCAAGAGCATCATCCATACATCGCGTCTTCATCGGACTCATACTGCTGTAATCATCATCAGAAATATTAATTACCATGAATTCTTTAATAATTTCATGTTTGTGTTGTGCACCTTCACTTAGCATGCGAGGAGGTTTCATTTTGATCGCATGTACACATTCATTTGTAATTTGGGAGCAGAGGACTGGCAGGCATTGTATGCAACAACAGCAGAACATGAGAATTCCAAATATCATGACCAAAATTGCAATTAGTTTTCATCCCCATGATCGCAGCAGTTCCCAAAACCATGAACTTATATTCAAATTCCAACCACCTTTAGGGACATGAACTTCAGAACTTAGGACATGTAATTTCTTGATTGCTTCAAATATCGTGGGGGAGGAGTCACTTATGAATATACAGCATGCTGACCCCACCAATTTGCATACCCCTGCATGATCAGCCAAAATTATATCAAGCACCATTCTATTCTGAATTGCAACTAATCTGATTGCTTTCTGTTCTAGTGTCATATTAGAGTATATCTGTAGTTCCATTTATCATTTTTCTAACACCCTGGACAGTTTCCTTATATTCCATGAATGTATTGCTTGTCCCCAAAATGGTATGAATGACTTCGCAATATCCCTTACAATCTGTCCTACCGTATCATCTTGTTGTGGGCGAGATCTAGATAGTTTTGAAATTTCAGAAGTTTTGGAACGAAATACACCAGGTAAAAGTATACCTAAATAACAGGTCCCTTCCCAAGTTCTAGGTAACCATGGATAGGCCCGATTTCCACATACAAAATAGACAGAACCTCCTATATCAGGGGTGCACAACTGATTTTGACAGAGGGCCGAAAGTACCTTACATGAGGGCTATAGTGGGCCGAAAAGTAAATGTGGGCAGGGTGGTAGGCGGGGCGTGGCAGTAGGCTTTTTAAACCCCCAATTTGTACGAAACACATGGAAAAAGAATGTTTTTGAGGGGTAATGATTTTTATTTGCATTTCAAACTTACATTTTGTACTACACATTTTCCATTGTTATAATTTATTTCTAGTTATTGTATCTCGCCTGTTTAATTAACTTATATATATTTTATTGACCCTAGATTGGACATGCCGTTATTTTGGACTGCTACAGTTTGCCGTTTGGGTTGCCCAAGAGGAGTATGGCCTTCATTGAGTCAGGTTTCCTCAAAAAGCCAAAGATGAACATCTCCTAACTGTGCCGGTTTTAGCTTTATTATTGGGTTCACTCTTGGAGTGCAACACTATGCCCCATGGCCCCCTCACCCCCAACCAAACACTATGCCCCATGGCACCCTCACCCCCAACCGAACACTATGCACCATGGCCCCCTCACACCCAACCAAACACTATGCCCCATGTCCCTCACCCCCAACCAAACACTATGCCCCATGGCCCCCTCACACCCAACCAAACATTATGCCCCATGGCCCCCTCACCCCCAACCAAACACTATGCCCGATGGCCCCCTCACCCTCAACCAAACACTATGTCCCATGTCCCTCACCCCCAACCAAACACTATGCCCCAGGGCCCCCTCACCCCCAACCAAACACTATGCCCCATGGCCCCCTCGCCCCCAACAAACACTATGACAGTTGGAAAAAACACCTTTTTGGAGGTGTACCGTTTTATTTGTATTTAAAACTTACATTTTGTACTATACATTTCCCCAAATCATCCAGGATGAAACAGTGAACCAAACATAGTTGATCAGTGAGAAACATTGCAGCGTTTCTCAGCTGTCAGTTTCTGGATCTCAGGCTCCAGTGAGGTTGTTCCTACTCTCAGGATAGCATGGAGATGTTGGTCAGTTAGTCTTGTCCTTAGGCTGGATTTATGTAGTTTCATGTGTGAAAAAACTTGCTCACAAATGTAAGTACTGCCAAACATAGATTTCATCTTTAATGCTGCCCGTGACAGATTGGGGAATTGAGCAGTGTCCAGAGACTGATAGAAGACTAATAAAGGCATCTCTCTGTGCTTATTTTTGAGGGCACTACAGCACTGAAGTTCAATCAGTTCCAGTTGCAGTTCAGTTTGCACACTGTCAACGTCAGCTGAGAAAGGGTCTGCAAAAAGTTTAAAAGAGGCTCGCTGGGATTTTAATTGTGAGAAACGATTCTCAAAAACATTTTGCAGTTCCTTCAGGACCTTCACATGCCGATACCACCCTACATACTTGTCATGGGGGAAAACCTCTGCACATGCGGGGTAGTGTGCCAGCATCCCTTTCTCCAGTTGGGCTGTCAGAAGCCTTAACTTTATTTCAAAGGCACAAACTGCCTGAAACAGATCCGATATGAGATTTTGGCTTCCTTGCAACTTTAAATTTAAATCATTGAAATGGCCTGTCAGGTCAGTCAGAAAAGCAAAGTCAGCTACCCAGTCAATATCTTGCATGACAGAAGTGTCCATTCCCTTTTCATCAAGGAATGCTTTTATTTCGTGCCGTAAAGCAAAGAATCACTTCAGCACATTGCCACGACTAAGCCATCGAACATCGGTGTGATATAGGACATCACCATAATCCACCTTTACCTCTTCTAAAAATGCCTGAAACAAACGGTGATTTAAAGAGTGTGCACGGACAAAATTAACCGTTTTCACAACAAAGTCCATCACTTGAGTGAATTTCAAATGTTTTGCACATAATGCCTCCTGGCATCCTGGTGGATGATGCAGTGATAATTTTTTAAATGGACAGCCTTCTCGCCCAAGTGCCTTTTCAAGCAGCCAATAAACCCATTTTGCTCCCCAACCATGGCTGGCGCCCCATCAGTCGTCACACCTACCAACGCATCCCATGGCAAATTTAATTCATCGATGACTTTTTGAACGGCATTAAAAATGTCAGCACCAGTAGTCCTGCCATGCAAAGATACCAGGGTAGCCAGTTCCTGAAATACTTTGCATTGATTATCGACGCCCCGAATGTAAATTAAGAGTTGGGCTGTGTCACTTGCATCTGTGCTATCATCAAGGGCAGCTGAAAAGAACTTGACATCCTTACACCGCATTTTCAGTTGGCTGTAACAATTGTCAGCCATATCTACAATACGCCGCTGGATACGCATACGTGAAAGGGGAACATTTGTAAAAGCATCGTCTTTACACACTGCCTCGCAAATCTCCATCAGGCAGTCTTTAACGAAATCGCCATCTGTGAAAGGACATGCTGACCTTGCAATAAGCTGTGCAACCTTACAACTCGCAAAGGTGTCACATTCAGATTCTTTTTTTTTCTGGGCAAAAACACTGTGTTGCTCATCCTTAAATTGACGGTGCTCCTGGTCAATCTTTCTTTTTTTTACTGCACTGAACATTGGCAAGGACATCTTTGGATAAAGATACAAACTCCACTGTTAAGCTCCCACTAAGACGGTCCAAGTCTAGAGTATATACAAATTATATACTTTTTTGAGAATCCTAGAAGCGACAAAAGAACAAGATCAGATAAAGAACATAGCCTTGCCAGCATACCTTTTCATGCACTTATTGATGGATACTTTCAGGAATAGCGAGCTGCATAGCATATCAACCTGCTATGTTTGAGATTAAGGGGGAAATTGACGACATACTTTAAAAAAAAATAACATTTCAAAGCACAAGCTGTTGCCAAATTATGAGTTTTTGAAAGGAATTATCACAGGATGACCAATTACTTTAGTGAACATACAAAGCAACTGATCTCAGTTTCTTCCTGGGCAGGGCAAAACTGACAGGAGCTCTACCATATTGCGCCAGAGAAATAGTTTCTGCTCGTGCTTCTATCCCCCTGAACAATGCTTGATGTGGTTGTAGAAAGGTAACAATTACCCACACTCAATGGGTCTCAAATGCTTGATCGAGGTTTAGTTGCAAAATTACAGGAGCAGACATCATCCAGGACCATACTAGAAAAGGCTGCAGCCGATTTAGAAAGCTTTAGGAATGTAGAAATAAACCACACCCACTGCTGACCCTTGACACTCTGGCCCAACATCTCTAATGATATGCTATGATAGTTTATTTATATAGCGCCTATACACAATGTGTTTCAAAGCGCTTCTCGACAAGGGAGGGAACAAGGGAAATACAAAACATTCTTCCAGGCCATGAACAACAAGAATGCAAAATTAACTATCGTACTCAGCCTAGCGACACAGATAGGAAGGAAATGGGAACAGACAGGCGACTACCGTCCTAGGCCTGACAACATTTCTGGTAGAGCCGGAGAATTACACAAGGTGAGGGAGAGGGGAGGAGAAAGGAGGGAGAGGAACAAAACAAGCTTTTATCGTACTAGGCCTGATGACATTTCAGATAGTGCTGGAGGGGAGAGGGAGAGGGGATAGTAAGTGGGGGTGGGGGGCAAACATTTGTTACTATCATACTATGTTCAGGGACAATTCTGGACCTAGGAGTATGATCTTTAGGGGACTGCAGCTAATGCCAAAGAGCATCACTAAATGGGAACAGATCTACGTGGTGATGCCGATTTGAGTTTGGCCCGGGATTTATAAACTGGGTGCAGTTGCTATACATCAGTCCAGTGGCTAGGGTTCGCACTGGCAAACACATTTCACCTGCCTGGGTAATCCTACGGGGCACCAGGCAAGGCTGCCCGCTGTCTCTGATGTTATTCATCCTGGCACCCCCCCAACTCAGCACACACTCTCTCAAACAAGCACCCATACAGACCCAAACCCCCCACCCCCCAAATCAGCACACACACACAGACCTGAACCCCCCACCCCCCAACTCAGCACACAAACATGCACCCATACAGACCCGAACCCCCCACCCCCCCAAATCAGCACACTCTCAAACAAGCACCCATACAGACCCGAACCCCCACCCCCAACTCAGCACACACACAAACATGCACCCATACAGACCCGAACCCCCCACCCCTCCACCCAACTCCAAACCCCCCACCCCCCAAATCAGCACATACACAAACCAGCACCCATACAGACCCAAACCCCCCACCCCCCAAATCAGCACATACACAAACCAGCACCCATACAGACCCAAACCCCCACCCCCCAACTCAGCACACACACAAACATGCACCCATACTGACCCGAACCCCCCACCCCCCAACTCCAAACCCCCCACCCCCAACTCAGCACACACACAAACCAGCACCCATACAGACCTGAACCCCCACCCCCCAACTCAGCACACACACAAACATGCACCCATACAGACCCAAACCCATAACTCCAAACCCCCCACCCCCCAAATCAGCACATACACAAACCAGCACCCATACAGACCCGAACCCCCACCCCCCAACTCAGCACACACATAAACATGCACCCATACAGACCCGAACCCCCCACCCCCCAACTCAGCACACACACAAACATGCACCCATACTGACCCGAACCCCCCACCCCCCAACTCCAAACCCCTCACCCCCCAACTCAGCACACACACAAACCAGCACCCATACAGACCCGAACCCCCACCCCCCAACTCAGCACACACACACACAAACATGCACCCATACAGACCCGAACCCCCCATCCCCCCACCCAACTCCAAACCCCCCACCCCCCAAATCAGCACATACACAAACCAGCACCCATACAGACCCAAACCCCCACCCCCCAACTCAGCACACACACAAACATGCACCCATACTGACCCGAACCCCCCACCCCCCAACTCCAAACCCCCCACCCCCCAACTCAGCACACACACAAACCAGCACCCATACAGACCCGAACCCCCACCCCCCAACTCAGCACACACACAAACATGCACCCATACAGACCCGAACCCATAACTCCAAACCCCCCCACCCCCCAAATCAGCACATACACAAACCAGCACCCATACAGACCCGAACCCCCACCCCCAACTCAGCACACACACAAACATGCACCCATACAGACCCGAACCCCCCACCGCCCCAACTCCAAACCCCCACCCCCTAACTCAGCACACACACAAACATGCACCCATACTGACCCGAACCCCCCACCCCCCCAACTCCAAACCCCCAACTCAGCACACACACAAACCAGCACCCATACAGACCCGAACCCACACCCCCCAACTCGGCACACACACAAACATGCACCCATACAGACCCGAACCCCCCACCCCCCAACTCAGCACACACAAACATGCACCCATACAGACCCGAACCCCCCACCCTCCAACTCACCACACTCTCAAACATGCAAACATACAGGCCCAAACCCCCCAACTCAGCACACACACTCTCAAGCATGCACCCATACAGACCCGAACCCCCACCCCCCAACTCAGCACACACACCGACCCGAACCCCCCACCCCGCAACTCAGCACACAAAAAACATTCAAATCAAAACATTCATACACATCCGACACTCCCCCCACCCCGCATCTCAACATACACACAAAAAACATTCAAATCCAAACATTCATACACATCCAACACACATCCGACACTCCCCCACCCCAGCATCTCAACATACACACAAAAAACATTCAACTCCAAATATTCATACACATCCGACACCCCCCCCATCGCAACATACACACTCAAACATAAAGCAAAACAGACCCGACACACAAACACAAACAGACCACTTACCGGAGACATGCTGGAAGGCAGGTAAGCGGCAGGTAAGCTGGAATGCTGGAATCGTACTACGGCTGGCGTGGTCAAAGGCTGAAATGCCTTCCGGCATCAAGCCTTATGGACCACGCCAGCCGTAGTGCTGGCCCTCCATTGGTGCAGCACACACGCATTACGTGGCTCGTAGGAGCGGCGTGTTGCGTGTGTGTGCTGAGCCAATGAGGGTCAGCGTTTTGGCCGCAGGCTGCCCTCCATTAGGAAAGTCTTTGTGCCTCGCGGGCCGGACAAAAGAACATGGCGGGCCGCAACTGGCCCGCGGGCCATATGTTGTGCACCCATGTCCTATATATAAAGGTTTCTTTTCCTGCTCAAGTAAGGCATTATTCATGCATCTGGTAAACGTTTCCACTGGATAGGAACCCTTTTTCCGTAGGCAAAATGGGACAGAATGTGGATTGTGATTGATAGTATAGGAGGGAGGAACAGCATCTTTGTTTCCTACTGGAGCAATTTTGAAGGTGATTAGGGACTTGTAAGGCCTAGAGAGCTTATCTACTGGACTTGTTGTTACTGTGTTTATTCTGCTTCTGCTTGTAAATACGGAACAACCCAACGGTTCCAAACTACTCTTTCGAATTCATTTATGTTTGTTCCATCAAACTGACCAGTAACACTATCGTTCCACTTCCCATAAAATAACGCTCTTAATGATGCATAACAGGCGGTATTAAGTAGCAAAGGATGTTCATACCAACCCATTCCTCTTTCCCCATGCTGGGGTAAATTGGAACAGACCCAACAATTGGACCTATTCAAGATAGCATGTGTCATATTCATAATCAATAGCAATGTATTATTGTCATAACCTTTTCTAGGTTCCCTTCTTGTGAGGGGAGAGTATAAGAGAGCACATGGGGAGTACAAGAGAGCACGCACCCGAGCGAGTCCCGGTGAGTCCCGCTTTGCCGCTACACGCTGCTGCAGTTTGTCCTGCTCTTTGGATTTTGTGGACTACAACGCCCAGCAGGCTTTGTGCTGGTCCCTGTTGGAGGCGGGCCTACATAAGCCTCTAGCCGCGCGCACCCGAGCGAGTCCCGGTGAGTCCCGCTTTGCCGCTACACGCTGCTGCAGTTTGTCCTGCTCTTTGGATTTTGTGGACTACAACGCCCAGCAGGTGAAATCGACCTCCAAGAAAGCCCATTTCTGTGTGTTTTCTTTTATACTTTACACAAGGCGGACTATATATTACTCATACCTTGTTTATATTTACCTAGGCTTTGTGCTGGTCCCTGTTGGAGGCGGGCCTACATAAGCCTCTAGCCGCGCGCACCGCACGCGCGCACCCGAGCGAGTCCCGGTGAGTCCCGCTTTGCCGCTTCGCCGCGGCGCTGCTCGGGCTCGGGCTCACAGTAGAACTCAGCGTTTTGTTTACTACTGTTGCTGTGTTTACTCACTCACTCAGCTATTTTGTAACTACTGAGTTGCTAGTTATTACTTTGGTTGAAAAATGACTCAGCCACTTTACTCACTACGGACTGGAATGCCAGTAAAATCAGCAACAGATGAATTTAACCCCTTGAAATCGAAGGAACGGACTAAATCTTTAAAAAGCTTTTTTTCTCGAAATTGCTCCACTCCAAAACAGTTAGCCTCGGGTCCGCCTCCAGCGAACCCATCAAAGAACTTAACTACGGCGGACACTTGTAACTGTTTCTTGGGCCAGTCAACAAGAGGGATGAACCTGTTATGCCCTGCTAATCAGGTGGGAAAATGTCATGCTGTTGAAGGAGTTGTTTGCCCAAATGCAGTAGAGTTAACTGATTTGTCTTTACAATCGCCTGAGTGTGAAATGTTGTATTTGGCCGCTTCAAATAACAGAACCTCAAATGATATAATCACAATACCAATAAGTGGTCAGACTCATGACCATAAAAACTTCAATAAAGACAAAACAGACATAGTGGTAATTGATTTAGACTCCATGCATACTAGTTACTCAGCGCAAACCATTTCAGAAAAATTATCATTCTCCCCAAAAATGTTTTCTAATGTTAGTATTGAAGAGTCCAACTCTTCCTCATCATTTCTTGACCCCACCCCAAGGCACACATTAAACAAAGAATCTCAAATCATGAAAATTACTCCTAGAGACTCGCAGTCCCCTCAGACGAGTAATAGAATTGTGGGTCTAGCACTAGAGGCTATGAACACAACTATGAACACACTAGTGAAATTGTTTGAATCACTTAATGAAAAGCTAAATACACAAAGTGCACAGATTACATCTATTATGGCATGGCAAGCTGCTGTTCAATTGCCTAATCCAAAAGACATTCATTTGGTTGAATCTAAATCCACTTCTCCCATTAGAATCAAGCACTATGACAAGGCATCATCTCCTTTTAATGCTGGTCACAATCGAGAAGAGTCTCGCCCCAACGTGGAGACTCATGATGTTTCTTATGTAGTACCCTTTTTCCAAAAAATCATTTTTGACCCAATGGCTTCTGTGACTGGAGAATTGAATTCTCCACCACCTTGTGTAGAGCTAAGCAATAAGCCAATTTACACAATCTTTGCCAAACCTGCTAAGAGCGAAACGCTCGCTACAAAACCTATAAATCAAGACCTAGGTAAACTAACCCAAAAAACAATTGTAGCTCCGGAAAAAAAGAAATCCAAAAACATAAAAACAAGAAAAGGGGACGTTTCAAATTCTGCAAAACAGTTTATTAATGCACTTACCACCCCAAGTCAACAAAAAAACAAAAAAAATAACAAATTGTCTACTGCCATTACAAAAAAATATGAACTTTTGAACCAAAAGCGGAGAGTGAGAGGAGGAAATGTAAATTCTCTGCCTAACCCTTTACCTCACTCACCTCTAGATGGTTTAGTGGAAGCCATAGAGAGTCATCACTCTTCGATACCCATTGAACCCGTGATTCCCCCTACGCTCGATACTGTCCCTTCCATGGAGTTTATTAACTCAACTGCCCCTAAGGAACAAGCCTCTAGGCAAGCAGAAATTAAAAGGGCGGTTGAAGCCTACATGGCCAATTTTGTGCAAGTTCCCATACTGGGAGCCAAACAAATAATCCCTGAACCACATGCGACCTCTGAAATCATTCCTAACGACCGCGTCACACCCCCACTGAATGATTGCTACAAGGCTTGCTCTAATGTTCCCAAAGCAATTCACTCTGGTCAGGAAGTTAGAAGAGGCTGCAATCCAATTCAAAAAAACAAACTTGAGGATGCTTCATCGGAGAGTTATGGGCTAGAAATAGCCGAAATGGTGCGGGCACTATTACCAAAAACTCAACCGAAGACTACAGCACAACCAATAGTCAAAATCCAACAAGTATCTGTCCCAGAGAAAAATCAATCTAAACCCCCGGCAAGGGATAATAACTTGAATTCACTGATTATTGGATGTCGCCCAGCTCCCCATCCACAATTCCTCTTAAACCGAAAAAGTATTCTTGAGATCTTTTCTGATATAGATGAGCTTGAGGATGTGAGTTCAGCCGACATTGAACAAGTAGAATTTATTGAAAAAAACATCCTAACAATCAGTCGCATTAAATTGCGATCTCGTTTAGTTCGCAATATTATATGGTCTGCTAAAAACCAACTTTTTGATATGGGTTTTTTGATTACCCCTGGCTTGTCATTGACGAACTAACTCCACAGGAGCCCTTTACAGGAGGCTGCTGCAGTGGTTAACTTGGGAAATGGAGAGTGTGTATCTCAATGCAATTGTAAATGCAACTGTGTATCAAATAGTTAACTAAGCCAACAATCACCTGCCAAGTTAATACTCCTTGCCTCTTGGAACTCTTGTGGTCACTCTCACTTGTTTAACAACTATAGTACAGACCTTAATCAGTTTGACATAATTATGTTGCAAGAAACCATGCTTATCAATCCTCCAATTTGGCAAGGACATACTATACACTTTACCCCTGCCGTACGCGGCGAAAAAGGTCGGCCGATGTCTGGTCTCTTAACTGCCATCAAAATTAGTTCTACCATTGAACTTATGTCAACCTATTCTTCAAATGCGTTCATGCAACTAACCATTATTTCTGTTTGCTCAATGTCATATGCTTTAATTAATATTTATTGGAACCATGTTAATATTTCTGATGAATTCTTTTTTAAAGAAATAATCTGTATGTTGGACTTTATTGTGATGTCTCCAGAAATAGTACATACCATAATTGCTGGAGACCTTACTGTGCATCTTCTTTCCGCACGAGTTCCATCAGAAAATTCTAGACTAATCCAATGGGAAGACTTGATGTCCTCACGGGGTTTTTGTATGCTAAATGGAGCTTGTGAAGGAGATGTTCCACCAAGCCACACGTGGCAAAGGGGTGTGCGAAGAGCTATTATCGATTACATATATGTTGACTCAAAGTTGTTCATGAGTGGAGTAACCTTTAAGGTCTTGCCTCGCAGTGACAGTGATCATTTGCTTTTAACTAGTCGCTGGACAACTCCCTTGGCAACACCATTAAAGCATGCAGCTACTTACTCTGAAGTGCTTAGCACAAACTCTCAGCTAAATCGAATTAAATGGCATGATACAATACAACGTTACACCAGTTCATTAGTAGCAGCATTTACCCACTCATGACTAAGCAGCTCTCATCCAAACGTTTGCTATTATGACCTCATGCAGGACTTCGTCCCAAGGAGTCAAGACCCCAAACGACAAACAGCCTTGAGAAACCATGTATTTGATATATTGGTAAAAAAGAAAAAAACTGAGTTTCGCACACAAAAGCGAAAAGCTAACCTTCTTCCTACTAAATATAGAATTCCAGTTTTGACTCGTATCAAAACAAAATATCGAAACTGGATGCGCTATTACCGAGCAAACCTCTATCAAAAAGATGGAGAGAATATGTTTTCTATGACTCGGAATCAAAATACAGCTCAAATGTGGTCCACACTAAATTTAGCTTCATCTAACCCCCAAACACTAACACAGTCACATAATGTATCTGAAAAAAGTTGGATTGCACATTTTACCAAAATATATGCGCGCCCTATAACATCACCTGCGGGGCCGCACCTTGATAAGATTATGCCATTTCAACTCAATTTCACCAAAGGTGATATATTGCATATTATCTCAACATTGAGTGAATCCAAGGCTCCAGGATTAGATGGACTTTCGAATAAAACATTCAAGAGTAATCCGAATTTATGGGCAGAGGCCTTATTTCAGATCTTTCAAAATATTATTGTTACACAAACTATTCCTGCTACATGGAGACACTCTATAATTATACCACTGTTTAAGAAAGGCGATTGTCAGCAACCTCAAAGCTACCGTCCAATTGCTATACTAGATGCTCCAGGCAAATTGTTTTGTCGGATTATTTTGCGAGAATTCAATGATTGGACGCAGCAGAAATTCAAAAGAGACCCTTTCCAGTCTGGGTTCACTAAAGGAATTGGCACTGCTCCAAACATGCTCGCACTTAATCTGATCAAGCAAAAATATGTTAATGAAAATCGCAATCTTTATGTTGCCTTTGTTGACTTTAGTAGTGCATTCGATTCAATTGATCGACATCTACTATTTCAAAAACTCCATCAACACGGATGTCCCTCCTCAATTCTCACATTAATAAAACTCTTGCATTCCCACACTTCTTTGCAGGTGAGATTATCTTTAGAGGGGCTCCTTACAGCTATTATTCCAACTGAGCGAGGCTTAAAGCAAGGGTGTATCCTTGCGGCTACATTATTTAATTTTTTCCTGTTAGACATCGGTATGAAATTTGAGAATACAATCTCCGATTCACCTAAGCTAGGCATTCAGAAAGTGACATGGCTGCTTTATGCCGATGACCTAGTATTATTGTCATGTTCACCCTATGGTCTTCAAAACCTGTTAAACAAACTGCAAGAGTATGTGCTTGAGAACAATTTAACTATTAACCTTCGAAAAACTCAAATTATTGTGTGTCATAAATCAGCAATCAAAAAAACTTGTAGATTTACGTGGTCTTTGCACAATCAAGAGTTACTTGTAGTGCCTTATTACAAATATCTAGGTCTTCCATTTTCAGAAGTACTGAACGATGATATATATCGTGTCACACTTGATGCAAAAAATCGCTCGCTAATATCACAAGCCAAAATTTTAATGTTTAAATACGGCAAATTCACACTAACTCACGTAATTGCCTTTTTCCAGCAAAAAGTAACTCCCATTCTAATTTATGGAGCAGAGACTGTAGCTCCAAAGTCAAGAACTTTTTGGGACCGCCTTGAATCTCAATTCTGGAAAGGCCTGTTGAGATTGCCGCAATCGACCCCTAACGCAATGATTCGTTATGAACTGGGACTAATTTCCATATTTTGTCAAGTTTTATGGAAATTTTGCTCATTTTATCGGAAATGTTTAATTGGTGCATCGTCTCATAATATCCTGAGTGTGTTGGCTAACCATTTGATAACCTCCAAATTGAAATTCCCAGAGAAATGGTCTGAATGTGTATTAGACATACTAGTTAAGGCTGACATCTCAATAGAATTATTGTTGACGAATCCAACTAAGGCAATATTAAAACTGCACCATCATGACTGGATAAACACGCGCCAACAATGCTTAGAATATGTGGATTGTGACTTGGTAAAGTATTCGCACAAAAAAATGCGTAGTCCAGAGTCATATCTAATTAAATGTCCCTCAAGCTATATGAGAACCCAGTTGATGCGTATTCGGCTAAATTTGTGTTTAACAAGACAGATCTTGGGAAGGAGACATCTGGTGCCCCTAGATCAAACCTTTTGTAGATACTGCCTTAACTACCAAACAATTGAGACTTTATGTCACTTAGTGGTTGAGTGCCCAGCTCTGAAAAATGTGAGGTACAAATTTTTTCATACAAAATGTAACTTCTACACAGAATATTCTACTGAAAAAATTTGGAATTACTTACTGACTAACACGAATTCCTCTGTTCAAATTGCGTTAGTTCAATTTGTTAATCATGTGATCCCTGATCAACTGAGCTAAGAATGCAAGACTTGTAACACTATGTATTTGAACATTTTAATTTTACCTTTTATATCAAATTATTTTTACTCAGATTTATAATGTATGAAATTATTGATGTAAACAACTCTGTTTGAAAGGTTGAATTATTCAGCCAAATCAATAAAAAAAAAAAAAAAAAGAGAGCACATGTACTGGGCTGCTCATAGTTGGAGCATTGGTAGTAGTTAAAAGAGAGTTCAAAGGATGCACAGTTTCTAGATACCAAAATATTGGGACCAGTGTAATCAAAATGCAAAGTGGTATCATAATCATTAGCATATTATTCTTTCCAAACCAAGTCTTTCTAGGAGCAGGCTTAGTCTCTATTTCCATAATATCAACAGCATTGGTGCAGGAGGAAGCAGGAATGAATATAGGCATTGTCTTGCAATGTTTATCTCAGGAAATGTTTGCAGTGTCCGTTGGGGAAAGTTCTCCACAGCAACACATGTTAGCAGCAAAGTGTTCAGGCCAGGTCAGTCTAGCCTGCTTAACAAATGACAGCAAGCCGATGCAAATTTGTACAGAGCGCCACAAAAGGAAGGAGCGAGCATCAATTCAATAGTGTCGGTACCAGTTGCCCCCGCTTGTTCGAGCTCGGTTGCAATGGTCCTTCACTTGTCAATGATAGCACTGGGAAACCGCGAGTCAGAGCTATCAATTTGATGCAGCTTGATACAGCTCATACTCTCCTTTTCCCTAGGCCTCCGTTCCCACTTCATCCATGTTGGGAACAAGGGCAAAACAAAACGCTGATCACTTCCAATTTTGTGAACGTAGATTGTACCTTATAGTTCCAGGTACAGTATGATCGATGAACAATGCACTCTCATTTCCAGATGCACGATCAGTGCCAGTTTGCGATGCAGTGCAGCATGATGATGTATGATGATGAGGCAGAGGTCAGACAAGGTTGAGGCACCTTTGGCCTTTCGATCTTCATTGCAATCTCCACAGGCCCTTTCTCTGGCTTAGGAAGCACTTCTGGCAGAGAACTGGCGATGATATCTTTGTGATCAAGTGCAGCTGTATTTCGTTCAACGTCAGGATCAAGCTCTTTCTCATGTGGCAAAGAAAACAGAACTCTTTTCGTGTGTGTGTTGTGTGGATCCAGTGTCTGTGCCCCTCCATTCAGACTGCAGTAATACCTGCTAGTGCCCCTTCCATCGCGGTGGGAGAGAAGACTTTCTTTCAAAAATGTTTAATCAAGGTCTAGTCCCCAGGCTGCAGACAATGTCCTAGGCCGGTATATCTGACAGGAAGAGCATCCTGCACCTGCTGATGAATTAAACGCAAGTTTTGAGTTAACTGTTTACAATAATTAATAAGCAACGGGCATTCTATAAAAATGGATGACTTCAAATGGCATAGAGGGGGGGGCAAAACTTCCTACTGGTGTTGCTGTTCCCTTTCCAATGTTATGTTGTAAACAAGTCATACAATTTTGTACCAATCTGTCAGCAGTTTTTCTAATGTGTGGATTCTGCCATACAGAATCCAGATATTGCATCATTTTCCTAGCACATATGTGTGTTGGACTGTGGGCCATTGTGACCATTGCCATTACATAGGCATTTGACAACATCCATTTCTTGTTTTGTTTGTCCAACCAACAGCCTTCAGAATCTAATTCTGCTGGACCCTCAGACCAGTTCTTTATTTCATCTACAGTAGCTTCTGCATTTCCTTAACTGTGGCAATCCCATTCTCTATCATGCAGGGTACTGCTTTTATTTTTTCAACATACATTTTCGTGCGTAAATCAGTGGCAGTTTGTTTCGCAATTCTGTCTGCAAATGCGTTTCCCTTTCCAACGTTACATATTACTTTTTTATGTGCTTCACATTTCATTATTGCTAATCATTTGGGAAGCGCAAGTGCTGACAACAGTCTCACTATCAAAGTGCCATGTTGGATTTTGGTTCCGTGTGATGTCAGGAAACCCCTTTCAGCCCATAATCGACCAAAATTGTGTACCACTCCAAAGGCTTATTGACTGTCGGTGTATATGTTTACATTGAGGTTTGCAGAAATTTCACATGTTCTTGTTAACGCTATTATCTCTGCAGCTTGTGCTGAGTTGTATGCGATTCTTTTGATTTCTATAATACTTTTCAGTGTAGTGATGGCATATACAGCAGTTGATGTACCATCGGGTATAAAACAAGAACCGTCACAAAACAGTTCTCCATCTGGCTCATTCTGTGGGGTATCAGTTAGATCAATTCTTCCTTTTGTCTCTTGCTCAGTAACATTAAGAAATCATGAGGGAATTGTTTTTCACCCTCTTTGTCATTGGTAGGGGGCGTTAACTTGGACGGATTTAAAGCACAACAACTCATAATTTGGATATGTGGTGCAAATAGGACAATTTTGTATCTTGTTAATCTGGCTGATGTAAGATGTTGCATCTGCGTTCTATTTAAAAGAAAGTCCACTGAATGGGGTCCCATAACGGTTAAAGAGTGACCGTAAACCATTCCCTCGGTTTGTTTTACTGACGCGGCGGCTGCAGCAACAGCTCTCAAGCAGTGCGGCAAAGCACATGCAACAGGATCCAACGTGGGAGAGAAGTAGCCGCATGGTCTATTTCTCCCTCCTTGTTCTTGAGTCAAAACTGCCAAAGCACATCCATTATTTTCATGCACAAATAACTTAAAATTCTTTTCATAATTTAGTGTGCCCAAAACTGGAGCTGAACACAATGCAGCTTTGAGCAGGTCAAATGCTTCCATGGCAAAGGTAAGGTAACATCCTTCTTTGTCGATGCCACTATTGGTTTCACAATCATAGAAAAATGTGCGATCCACTGCCATCAATATGAAGCCATGCCAATTAAATCCCCGACTTCTTTCTGCGTATTTGGAAGAAGCATATCAGAGATGCTTTCTATTATTTCTGGTGTCAATCTTCTTCCCTCCTTCAAAAGGAGGTAGCCCAAGTAGGCCACTTCCTTTCGACAATACTGGAATTTCTTTTGCAAAGCTTTGTGTCCATGTGCTGCTAAATGTGTCAATAGTGCAACTGTACTTTCTTTGAAAATGGCTTCTGTGTCTGCTGCTATCAACAAATCGTGTATATACTGTAATAAAACGCAACCAGCCAGTAGTTCTAACATATCTAGCTGTTCTTTTAATGCTCTACTGTAAATACTCAGACTCTCAGTGTAGCCCTGCGGGATTCATGTGAATGTGAATGAACGTCCTCCTAGAGTAAAAGCAAATAAATATCTGCTATTTGGATGCACTGGAATACTACAAAACACATTCTTCAAATCTACAACACTAAAATACGATGCAGATGCTGGAATCATAGTCAAAATTGTAGTCACATCCGGGACTAATGGAAATTGGGGATCAACAACTTTATTCACTCCGCGCAAATCAATTATAAAATGGTACGGTATGTCATTACATCCTTTCTTGTAAACTGGAAGAATCGGACTATTGCAAGTACTACCAGAAATTTCTTCAATTATGTTTCTCTTAATTAAATCTGATACAATGCATTTCAATGCTTTCCCTCCCTCGGTCGAAATGTTATATTGGGGAATGCGCGGCAATGTAATTCCTTCTTTCAAAACAATTTTCACTGGCTCAACTTTCAAACAACCAACATCATTGTCATTCACTGCCCATATACAAGCTGGTACTTTACTCAATTTGGTCGGTAATGGCTTAGATAAAAATTGCAATACAGGAGTCTTTTGTGGCAAAATTATCAAATATACTCCATCAGGAGAACAATAAATAATAGCATTCAATTTCTTCAACAAATTGAATCCCAACAAATTTTCCCCACAATTTTTCGTCAAAAGAAATGGGCAAGATTCAGTGAATGGACCTAGTGTTATAGGTACTGGTTGTGACACTGGACTAATTATTGGTGTACCTGAGAACCCTAATGAGACATTCTTATGCCCGGACAGTGGTATATCTGGAACCCGCTGATGGTCAATTGAACATTTTTGTGCACCTGTGTCCACTAAAGAAATGTGCTCCCTATTCCCAACCTTCATTTCTATGTAGGGCCCTTTCTGGTCTACGGGAATAGCTACTGCTTCCAACCTCTGTCTTGGGCTGTCCTAGTAGAACAGTACATTGTCAGATATAAAGTCACCAGAATAATATGCATTGGAATGATTGTCAAAAATATTCCCATCACTTGTGCTGTTTCGCTGTTGATTCTGATTCTGATTACCCTGGTTATTCTGAAAGTGTGCAGCTCATTGGTTTCTATTCTGTCCTTGAATTCCCAGGCGACCTCTATTCTGTCTTCTCGGTAAAGTCTGTATATGCAGGCACTGTGCTCGCCCTGGCCTTCTTGTCTACAATATGCACACCGATTAATCCATATTGGACCACCTTGCATGTTGGAAGCTAATGAAAATTGGACTCTGGATGGTGCATTCCCACCACCTCTATTATTGTTTGCTACTTGTTGCAAAAATACTCTTGTTTTGAGATTCCCTTTATCCCTTAGTTCCTTGTCCTTCTCTGAATTTACTCATTCTCATAGTACTGGGCCATATGTAATACTTCCCTTTGTGTTTTTGCTTGCCATGCACTTTCAGATGTCATTATTAAACTTTGAATTTTCGGTAGCAACCCTCGCACAAATTTATCAACAAACAATCTCTTCCCGGGTTCAGTACTTAAAACTTGACCACCAAAATCTGCAAACACGTCTTCAAATTGATTAAAATAATCTGTTGCTCCTTCCTCTTTGCCCTGCAAACAAGCAATCAATGTATCCATTCAGGTACCAAAGTTTTCAATTTTTCTACTATTGGTAAAGCCAACATAACTTGTGACGGCTTCTCTCCAGCCTTTCTCTCACTGTCAATTCTAGTCAAATTCTCCAATGTATCACCTAATATCGGCGCGTCATTTATATTTCTAACCTGTTTCCATATGTCTACAGGAAGAATCACAGGAAACAACAAATCAATGTCACTCTAAGTAAAAACACACCAATTCAAAACAGATTCAATTTCTTTATAAAATCCTGATGGGTTCTTCCTAATATCAGGGATCGTCTGCTTCATAGTATTTACCTCCTGCCTCGAAAATGGGACATGTACAAACTGTGCAATAAATGAGCTATCGTTCGCGCTGGAGCTCCTCCAGAGGCAGCAGCTTCTACCTTCGGGACAAACGTGGGAGGCACTTCCCTCATGGGTAATTGCAAACCAGGCAACTATACATTTGTTCGTCTATTAAGCAACAAAGCTAAATCAAGAGAAAAAGCAGTTGTTCCAGTTTCAGGCGAAAATGTTCTTTTATAAATTGTCATCAAATCAGCGGGACAACATATCTTATTCTTCATACATTCATCCTGTAAGTACTCTACCATGACCGGTAATACCTTTCTCTGCATTTCTGGTGTATACTGACTAAACGTATCACGCACTTCCATTGGGGAAATGGCGGCATCTGTAATCCATCTAAGCGCATCTCGCGTACAATTCCTCATCTCTTCACTAACAGGTTTCAACGGCGGCAAAATTCATTGTTGGACATATGACATATGCGGTTCATCTCTTTTCAATAATTCATTATGCAACTGATCAAGTTCATGCTTAAACACAAATATTCGGCCTACATGTTCTCGTACTTTCTTCGCATCATCTCGCAAATTCGAAAAGGACAACCAAATCACACAACTCTTGCAGTACTACTCTATCGGTTAAATCACTCCACATTTTCACAAGATAATTCCTCATGCATTCAAACAATACCTGCTGTTCACCAAGGCCTCTATGGTCAGATATGGAACTTTGCACAGCTGCTTCATCATCACCATCAATCTATGTTCCTGCCCAAACTTTAAGTTTTTCTTTCTTTACTTTGCTAATCGTACTACGCGTCTGTCTACTGCTTCCTTGCACAGTCCCCATCTCTGTAGAACTGCCTACTAAAGCGGCTAACCCATGCTCTGGTGGTGGTGGAGGAAATGATGTCACAAGCACAGGGGGAAGAGAACTGCTTACTGCTAGTGCAGATTGGCTAGCGGGAATGGGAGGTACATACAGAGGAGGTGCAACTGGGTCAGTACTTTGATGTTCATTTCTTCGCTCATTCAATATTTTGTTTATTAGTTAATCTGATGTATGCAAATCTTGCTGAGGATATACTTTCTGTACATCTAATTGGAAAGCCCTGTCCATGTTCCTAATGGCTTCTATCTGCTGATGCTGATCATGCTCTAGCGCTTCCTCTACATTCGTTTTATGTCTGCGCGTGTGTTTCTCTCTACTTCTCAAATGGAGATTAGCTTCCTTCCTCCAGTCTCTTACAACGTCGAACGCTGCTGGTCGGGCCTTTTTGCGTAGCAATACTGATTCTAGATACATGCAAATTCAAAGCTCCCATTATTAGGCCACTGAAGGTCTGATACACGTCTGGTCTGCCTATGCCAAATCGCATTAAACACTGTCCCTATACTGTATTTTATGTACATTTCATGTGCTGGTGCCCCGCGGGAGGCGCGACCTGGCCAATTTCCAAAGATTGTCTACCGCAGTGAAACAATCTCACTAGACAGGAAGACAAATTTCCAAGGCATGGTTAATTCTTTATCCGTTTCTTACATTGGGTGTTTGATCTTGCAAGAGCAACTCTCAACCAATATCAGGACGTTTAACAATCGGAGCATGACTCACCTGATCAACCAATTTGTCACTCAGGATGCAATTCGTTCGTATACAGAAGCAACCAAGAATTGTTGTGATTGCGTGTCTGGCTCAATCTGCCTCGTTCCAGGACCCTTCGACTCAATGCTCTCTGGCCCTGCTCATCGATCAGGGATCGGCTGTGTACAGATCTGCGGAGGAGTCTCTCATCACACAGGGGTGCCCGAGCACCTTCCGATCCCAGCTCGACAGCTTTGTCCTCGACTCGTTTTTGCCTTCTTCAAACTCAAAGTATATGGATAAGTGGGAGGGTCCTTGTTCGGGCACCATATTTGCTAGGCCATAAAAACAGCATATGGAAACTAGGGTGCAATGACCATTTACTTCAGTGACACGACAGACACGAGGTTCAATTTCCAAACAAGTCTGGTTTATTTCAAAGTATCTCAGTCGGCAGACTGGGTCTCAACGTCTCTCAAAATGTGCTCCCAGACCTCATGAGACGCAAGAGAGCAAGCAGCACTCAAGCAGTAATATATACACATTACATATAATCTTTACGAAGGCAATTCGATCCGCCCATAAATGTGTCATTCAGGCTAGGGTTCGGTGATCGACAGTCATGACAATTATGACACGTTATGACAAGTCTTCACTCAGTCTAAACATAGTTATTCTAGCAATAGCACCAGAGACATCTTTCGGTTATGGCAAACATAGAGCTCTTAGCTCAGCAAAGATATCATGTTTGTAGCAGAGAAACATTCCTTAACACATTATCTGTGTGTCTTGGTTCGTGGGCTAAGGGTCAGATAGTTCTGGAGCAGAAAATATCACTCTCCTCGAAGGAGCACCGCTAGAAGAATATAATTCATGGTTTAACTGCCTTTTACTACAGCGTTTGCAAGACAGGCTGGCACCTGGACTACTGATTAGATGTGGCTTCTGCTCGGCCTCAAGGACTTAGCGAGAGAGAAAAACAATGTATTTCTGCATAGTTTAACATTCCACTCTGTGTTAGTATTTCAGCATTCAGGCCTCGCACCGTGTGTGAGTTCGAGGCATAGAATACATTTTGCAAAGCATTTTGACAGAAAGGAAAAAAGCAAATGGCCAACATTTCACAAAATGGACGCCCTCTGGTTACAATGACGATTCTAGATTGCAATGTTTGTCACATGATGCGATTGGTTTGTGGCCAACATACTATACATACTATAGGGTTATTTCTGGTCTAACATTAACAGAAATTATGACAAACATCTGGCACAACTATAGGAACAGTCTCAGTCTGTTTGGGAGAAGTAGCTGTCCCCCGACCATGATCAAGGACTAATCCCGAAAGATGTACAGACCAAAGCGCAGACCATAACTCACAGACATCCGCCACTGTTAAGATGCCAGCCCATAAACTGGCTACTCACACGCAGTACAGCACTCTACTGCGCTCAGACTTGTGTCATGCTTTATACAATAACATTTAAAAAATAAATAAATAATAGTTCCACCTTTGTGAAACAGGAGTTTGGAAGTGATGCATCTCAAGGTTTCTGATGCTGGATTCATATGGCAAGTACTTAGTTGACAAAAAAGCAAATCTGCAAGGTCAGGGAGGAAGTTGACAAAAAGATAAGGTGGTGCCAGAGTCAGGGATAGAGAAATGGTCCGGATGAGTCAGCAAGCGCCCAGAGGTGAACCATTTTGAAATACAGACGTTCTGCAGCCTTTGGTCAAAGACATTGATTCATCAAAATGCCATGGGTGTGGACGTGACATGACGTACCCAATGACATCTTAGAAAGTGTCATTACAAGGCCATCACTCTCAATAAGCGCATAGGAAGTGATGTCACATGAACTATGAGGCATCACAGGAAGTCACATCACTGATGAAATAAATAGCACTACATTGATTTTAAAAAAAAAAACTATTAAGCAGGGTTCTGCCCTGAGTGCACTCATGTATGTCAGAGAAAAACAAGTACTGAAGGAATGAATACATGAATGAATGGACTCATTCACTCGGAAGCATAGTGGTGCTAAAATGAAAGAGGAACAAGCAATGATATGACGATGCCTGCTCTAAAAACTAATAAGACAATAGAAATCAAAATAGAACATGCCGATACGCCTGTAGAAAAGTTGGAGACTCTGAACATAAATGCACCCACAAAAGTGAGCAAAGTGGTGACAAGAGGTACTAGCAGCAGAACATGACAAAGAAGAGGTTTCGAGGGAGCACTAAAGGTTCACCACTTTGAGTAATACTGAGGATGTTATTGAGGAAAACACTCCTGGCAGAAGACAGCTCTGAAAGACGAGATTCCTATGATAACATGCAGAGAGAAATCCAATGGAGTGGCTGCCTCCAGCAGAAAGAGGGTGTGTCTGGAAGATATGCAAGGCCACTGGCAGGCAAAGGTGTCTGGGCAGTAGCCAGAAGGGTTTAGCTTAGGTGAAGTATTCACGCTACACACAGTACACAAACAATAACAGCGCCACCCACACTGGCTCCTTACCACTCTATCCTCAGACGACTATTACAGCAGGCATGCAGTGGCATGTCCAGACTCTTGTCTGCGGTGGCCCAAGTGGCGCACTGCCTTATGCAGGGGTGGCATGGAGTACGAGTGAGCGAGCGCGACACACACAAACACACACACAATGAAAATATTTTAGGATAATGGGGTGGCACCTGGGGTTGCCAATCAGATTCCAGGGGAAGCAGGTGCCACCCCAAGCCACTCCCTGGACACGCCACTGCAAGCATTCTCTTTGGTGATGAGCACCTAGATTTTGCATTAAGATTCCCCCCTCAGTAGCGATCAGCAGTCCCACGTCACCTAGTAGCCACTGTGCTGAATCATGTGCCCAGTGGCCAGCATCTAACACCAAACGACAATATCTCCTCCTCTTACTGTCCTCTTATTTCACATTAATTTCCACAGGCCATATCATATGTAAGGAACAGCATCACTTATCCAGGTACTGCCTTCATATGCCGCCTCAATGGTCCCGTACTGCCATTTTATGCAGGTGAGAGCTTGGTGTATCCTCAGATATCCAGGATTTACAAAAATGGGTCCATTGCTTCCTCACTTATCCATCTTAAGCCATTAAATGCCTCAAATGCTGATATAACCACTGATTGTAAGCTACAGCGTTACGTGTCTGGGTGTCGCCATAACACGCTAGATGCAGCCTTAGTTATCCAATACTATTAGTTATTCCAGTAAATAACTCATAGCATTGCTGGATAGATTAATCATATGTAAGGTGCAGTCTCAAATGTCAGGGTGTTGCCATGATATTCGAATGTCTGCTTAATTGACCCAATACTATTGGTTATGCCAGTTAATGCCTCCTACATTGGAGTGGTTGAGTAAGTGCATGTAAAATGGAGCAGCACAACCACTTTTTACATTAGCTCTAATACCTTTAGTGCTCTTGACCCTTACAATGCAGATGCATTGGAAATACAATGCAGTATGATAGTAGACCTTGTTGCACTGTTCCCCGCTGGGCAGTGTTGCACCTACTCTGCTACTACATACACAACACCTCTTGCCATCTCCCGCTTGGGTATGAGCGGTAAAAGTAAAAGTAAAGCAGGAGAAATGGCAATACAGGGATTGTTGACCCAACTGGTAATGCCCTCATTATTATGGTATTTATTGAGCGCGGACCTAGATTTGAGAAGCAACGGAACACTTTACAGAGGTATGCAACAGTACAAATGCATAACAAAGCACTTTTCAGAGGGAATAACAGAACAGACATATGGCAGGGGGTAGGATACAGAGAGGCACAGAGGAGGGGTGCAGCTGTACAGGGTGGCAGGGAGGAGAAGGGCAGGCGGGGTCTAGTGAGTCAGGTGGCGTGAGTGGCTACGTGATGGCCTAGCTGTTGAGGAGTAAAGAATCCTTGAAGAGGTGTCTCTTGAGTACTTTTCTTAATTTGTAAGAGCATGGCGGCGAGCCTCAGGCTGACAGGGAGGAGGTTCTATAGTCTTAGAGCGTAGGCAGAGAAGGCTCATTTTCTGGTCCTTTCCTTTTTGCAACAGCGGATTTCAAGTCTGCATGTGTGGTGGTGGTGACAAGCACAGGTCCTCCTCTCTTCAGCTTCAGGTGTGGCATCTCATCTGACCAGTTCCCAGTCTTTTCCTCCATTTCCCACCATGTGCCCCAACTCATAATATGTTGCAATTGCTTACATCCACTCGTCCCTTCAAGTCACAAAGTTAGTGCAAGATGGCCGTGTTGCGACGCAACAACGTCATGTGACCAGGTTTGTGAAACTACAGAATCACTGGGAAATGTAGTCAATTGGCCGCTGTACGAAGAAACGGCTTAATAAACATAATGCTGCTGATCTGTTCTAGTAAATCGCATGCCAGATAAACAACTGTAATATAATGTTTTCAACTGTGTGCTAGACCACATCTCCAGTATGCAGTCATAATGTGGCCCAGATTATGATCCTAATCTTGGAAGTGGTTCATACATCAGTTTGAAGCGGGTGACAAATCTAATAAATTGTTGCAGAGGGAATAGCATTGGATTCATGTATTGGACATGGTTCACCCAAGGGGCTTAGTGAAGAATTTAATCTACATTGTTTTATCGAGTCAAAACTGGGCCTTCTATATTGTGGATCGACAACACAGACTATTTCTTGTGACCTTAATATGATGTTTACACTAATTTTCATCATTATGATTATTTCTGTACTTTACTTATCTTTTATTGTTAGTAACGAACATACACGGATAGGACGAGGGGATATGGTCGGATTCCTGTGAGTTTGGTTTGTACTGTAGTATCCTCATTTAAACTGGTATTATTCGTTTGTGCTCTTTAACTCACAGCAGACACCTGGATCATGTCATATTAGTACTTAGCTTGGTGATATAAATAGTTCAGGTAACTGTGTTTATTTTGGGCTTTGAATTGTTCTCATCTTATAAATGGTGGAGATGTTGGAGTCCACTTTCTACATTAACTTTCAGCTTGACTCTTGGAGTTGTTGGTTGCAGTATTTGATAGTTTACTGTGGATGGAACTCATTACATTGAGGGTTCAGGAGTGTGGCTGTATAGATAGACGTACATGAATCCATATCTTCTGGGATGCACCATTTTTTTGTACATGTTGTCTTCTCCAATGGCTGTCTTTTCAATCATGAGATTAAATGCAAGATATCACAGCTCCTTTACATTTTAGGAATAACTTGGTTAGAATTCACAATTTCTAAACTGGATTTTCCAGTGTGAAACATGTATTTAATTTTCAAAATGTTTTTTTGATGTACTTTATCCTGACATATTATCATGTTATAATACTTGTTCAATGCGTGCCCATCTTGCGTGACATGGTGTCCTACTGGTGTTTCTGCTTTATGGTGCAAGATGGTATGTCTGTGCAGGTTGATTTGTTCATGCAGTTCCTGGCAGCTTCACCAACATACTTTCCGCGCAGGCATTTCTTGCATTGGATGAGATACGCATTGTTGGATCATTTGCAGTTGTGATTTTTATGAACCTGTATTGTTCAGTTCTGTGGGATTATAGTAGATTCTGTGCAGCTGTGTTGGCCGATTTTGCATCTTCTGCATTGCATGGGTATAGTTCAGCTTTCATTTGTTTTTTTACCCAATGGAGATGCACTTCTGGTTAAACACTGTGCTAGAGTTTGTAGTTACCTATACGTAGTCAAGGAGTTGTGATTAAGATGGGAAACCCAAACAAATTAAATCCTGCATCTAAGAGTCATTGGAAACTATGAACAGCTTTAACCTTTCCTTCATGATTTCTGGGAGAAGGCATAGAACATTCATGAATTTTGCGAACTCAATCCAATCATCCATTCATGATTCAACAGAGACTCAGAACAACTTGAATCTTCCCTTTACACTTTTAGGGGAACTCAACATAAGTCCAATATTCGCTTCATGATAGGCTGGATCAATTACCATCTTCCCCGTGTATATATAGTACATAGTAATGGGTTTGACAGAATGAATGCAGTGAAATCATATAATCCTGAAGGGAAAATGTATTCACAATTTACAGGAATTGGTTGAGTGTGTAAACTGCAGTTTCAATAAGAAAACATGTAAAAAGTCCTGACCAGTCAAGTGTTGTTTCTAGACTTGTACGAAACAGTAGGAGAAGGACTGAGAGGATTTGATTTCTAAAATGTAAGGTAAATAGTAAGTAAAGAACATGCTGTCTCCTTAGACCAATAGAGACCCCAGACATGGTTGACTTGCCTGCCCATCTGGCAGTTTAAATGTGAGGCACGCCACCTTGGAAAGGGGCTAGGAATGGAGGTGGATAGTGCCAATGCAGTTTGTTTTAATCTGGGGATGATACAATGAAGCTTATGGGCGTACTTTCCCCTTCTCCCTTCCCCTTCTCAATGCCACCTGGCCTAGTAAGATCGTTGTCTCAGTCTTCGCTCTGTTCCCCCTGCCTTGCCTCGTCGCGCCTTGAAACACTTGTGTAAAGGCTCATCATTTCACAAACATATATACAAAAAAGACGACTTCTAATAACAGCAAAATCTGGCACCAAATCAATACGCGAATAAAAAAATCATGTGATTTAAGAAAGGCCGAACTATTTACAAATTTCAAATAACAAATTTGTTTTATGTCATCCAGCTCAGAACAATAAGTCAGTAAGCGCTTTACTGTCTCATATTTGATCCTCATACCATCTACATTTGCAAAAACAAAGAGGTGATGGCTTGAAGGTTTAGAATGAATCTTAACCACTGGCATTGATCTGGGCAGCCCTCCAGGCCATCGTTCTTCACCTGCCAAGCCATTACAGAAGGGGAAAGACCATATGCAAATCAGGCTTGGCCCCACCCCTAAAAGGGGCAGTCCAGCCCGAACTGCTAGGTCACATCCCTTCCGCACGAGACCACCAGCATCCCCAAACATGTTTCGGCCTTGTTAGGCCTCATCAGTGAGGAATAGCTTGGGTCCCTAGGCCCAGCAGGCACGGGATCCACGCCTGGGCACACCCGTCCCACTCGAGGTGACAAAGCAAAAACAAAGAGGTGATGGCTGGAAGCTTAAGAATGAATCTTAACCACTGACATTTCTCTGGGCAACCCTCCAGACCATCGTTCTTCGCCTGCCAAGCCATTACAGAAGGGAAAAAACCGTATCCAAATCAAGCTTGGTCCCACCCCTAAAAGGGGCAGACCAGCCCAAACTGCTAGGTCATCTACATTTGCACATATGTCTCTCAATATTCATTCTAAGGCCCATGACTTCTATAGTCAGCAATCAATTCACTTGCAACAGCACAAACTATCAATGTTTCGGCACATAGGAATTGTGCTCGGTATGGTTGTAGTATCATTGGAGACTGAAAGCAATCGAAGTTGTGACAATTGTTTAGTCATCAAAAAGCATGATTTCTTTACACCACTTAAAAAAAATCTTTGTTTTTTTAGCCCTGTCCTCAAAGCAGGGAAGGGTAAAGTCCACTCTGGTTGAAAACCATATTTAGGAACATTATTCAATATGTACAATCAAGTGTCTGGATGCGATCATTTCAATTTAAAGTATAAACTCACACTTCTTACTCTAAGGAGCGTAGAAAGAGATCTCAAACACAGCTCAGTAAGTGTTAATTGAATTGATGTATTTTGGGCTAATACCAGTACTGGTCGCCATAGCTTGCCTGAACCCTCTTATGCCCACTAATATCCCAGAAGCAGATTTTCTATTGCGTTTGCAGTATTTGTATTTTGTTTATTTGTATTGCGCACCCTGCCCACGGGCATCAGGGCACATGTTTGGAAAAGGTGGTTACAGATAAGTGTTACATAGATAGGTACAACTTACATTGTATAGACATATTTACATCAAGAATAAGAACTAGAATATGAAGTATTACACGGAATGGCAGAAAAGTCAAATATACAGTATATAGAGTGAGTGGCCTTTTTGCGGGTAACCGCTGCATGAGTTACAAAGCGGAGGCCAGTGCATCCGGTTAATGAAGCCACCGTTTAGTTCTATTTTTGAAGGATTGGATGGCTGGCACATTCCTAAGATCATTGGGTAGGAAGTTCCAAAGTTTAGCAGCCAGGACTGGGAATCTCGAGCCTCTAGCTGTCTGAAGCCTGAAACTGGGAATGGTTAGTGTGTGCGCCTGTGCAGATCTCCGGGGTCTGGAAGCTGTATGTTGTGTGAAGCGTGTGGACAAGTAAGCAGGTGCAGCATTATTTTGGGCCTTGTAGGTTAGAACAAGTGCTTTGAGGGAGATGCGTTGTGTAATAGGTAGCCAGTGTAGGTTGCACCTGGTAGAGGAGATGTGGGTGCGCCTGGGGATGTTGAGAGCGGCCCAAATGGCATTGTTCTGGGTGATCTGAAGTTTATCAAGGTTTTTTTGACTAGTCCCTAAGTAAAGGGCATTGCAATAGTCAATTTTGGACATGATGAGGGTTCTGGCGAGGATCAGGCAGCTGTCCATTGTCAGGAAGGGGCGACAAGCTGTGATGAGTTTACACGTGTACGATGATGCTGAGACTACTGAGTTGGTTTGTCTATTGAGAGAGAGAGAGTGGAGTCTAGGTAAATTCCAAGTGTTTTTGTGACGTTTGTGACTTTAATGACATTTCTATCAATAATGAAGGAGTTGTATGTATTCGGGGTCAAGTTTCGTGAGTTTGGGCTGAGAGCCTAGGATGAGTAACTGTTTTCTCATCATTAAGGCAGAGCACATGGTGTGCCATCCAGGTCTGGATGACCGAGTAGACTGATTTGAGTGCGTTGACATCAGTTAGTCGCCAGAGATAGGGATGAGTATCTGAGTGTCGTCCGCATAATTCGTGTAGGAGATACCCTGGTAGTCAAGAATATCAAAGAGCGGTTTAGTAAACACGTTGTACAACGTGGGCGATACACAGGAGCCTTGTGGGACTCCACAAGGGACATGTGCTGGGTCAGCAGCGGCTAAGGGAAAGAAGACCCTCATGGATCGGTTTGCCAGGAAGGAGCTGATCCAGGAAGTAGCTGCGTCAGAGAAGTGAGCGACTATCTTAAGGTGATGGCAGAGGATTTGGTGATCAACCAGATCGAATGCAGCAGAGAGGTTGAGGAGGAACAGTAAACTCAGAATACCAATGAGGCATTTCTGGAGAGCTTCTTCTATTTCAAATCTTATCTTGCAAATCGCCACCAGTTGATACAAATGGATTCTATCAGATCGTCAACTCTACCCATTACCTGTGAAGTCCAGCAAGGATCGATCCTCTCCCTGATAATTGTCAATCTTTACATAGAACTGTTTGGAACCCTCCTGGCTCCACACAACGACCAATGCACATATAATACGCAGCCCTACCTCAAGATGAACATGTTACTTTCTTACCTGGTAACGTTCTTTCGATGGGATGGTCCGACAACGTATTCCATATCTATGACATGTAATCACCACAGCTGTGCTGCTTCGGAAACTTTTTTCGGCGTCTGCGTCCTGCGTCGATGACGCCGAAGCGCTGTCGTGGAGGACCTCCTCCGACGTTCGACGTCATCCGATGTGATAAGTAGGACACACGACGCCCGCAGCCTCAGTTGTAGTTTTTTCCCCCAGAACGTGTGACATTAGTCAACTGCCAGTCAGACACAAAGCCTTGCGGAACGTAAGCTGCAATCGCAAAAGAAATTCTGCAGCGGGGAAGGCAGGGAGGGAGCGATATGGAATACGTCGTCGGACCATCCCATTGAAAGAACGTTACCAGGTAAGAAAGTAACTTGTTCTTCGAGGGGATTGGGTCCTCTGATGTATTCCATATCTATGACAGACTCCCAAAGCAGTACCAGAGCAAGGAGGAGGGAAAGAATTTAGAATCAAAATTTAGAATTGCCAATCAAATAGCAGAGCAAAGGACCGCCTTGCCAAAGGCCAGATCCTGTCCTCGGATGGAATCGAGGGAATAGCGACGTACAAATGTATGTACTGAAGCCCAGGTGGCTGCATCACAGATGTTGCGAATAGGAACACCCCTCTGCAGGGCAGTAGATGCAGCCATACCCCTGGTAGAATGGGCCCGCAAGCCAGCCGGTGGGTCCTTACACGCCAAGCGGTAACACTCCAAGATGGCCAAAATAATCCAGCGAGACAAAGTCTGTTTCGTCACAGCTTGTCCCAAACGCTTTCCAGCGTAACCAATAAAGAGTTGATTGTCCACTCTGACCTGGGACATGCGTGAAACAAAAAAGCTTAAAGCTCTCCTAGGATAAAGCCTATGGAGCCTCTCCTCTTCCTTACCAGGATGCGGAGGAGGATAGAATGCCGGAAGAACAACCTTCTGGGCCAAATGAAATTCCGACACTACCTTCGGAAGAAAAGAAGGACGCACTCTAAGGACAACCCTGTCCTTGTGAAATACAGTGAAGGGTGGCTTAACTGAAAGTGCCTGTAACTCACTCACTCTGCGAGCGGAAGTAACCGCAACTAAAAACACAGTTTTCAGAGTTAACAGCCTCAAAGGGCAAGAATGTAAAGGCTCAAATGGAGCACCCATAAGAAACTTAAGAACAAGGTTTAAATCCCAACCGGGCACCAGGAAAGGTGACGGAGGGAACACATTAGTGAGTCCTTTCAGAAACTGTGAAATTAAAGGGATTTTAAAGTAGGAACACTCTTCAGACGAGCGCTTAAAGATGGACAGCGCCGCCAGGTAACCTTTAATGGTATCCACTTGCAAGCCCCTGTGGGCCAAAGAAAGCAAAAAGGACAGAACCATGGGGATGTCACATGCAAAAGGATCCACATTCTGAACTCTGCACCAGTCGCAGAACTTACGCCAACGGCAACGGTACAGAGACTTTGTTGCTGGCCTTCGGGCCGAGAGCAACACCTCCATCACGTCTTCAGGGAGGTCCCAATCCTTATACCTCAACCTTTCAGAAGCCAAGCGTGAAGGTTGAGGGATCTGACCTCTGGATGGAGAACCTGACCCCCCCTCCCGTGAGAGCAGATCGTCTCGGTAGGGAAGACGACGTGGAGGGCATATGGACAAGTCGAGAAGGTCCGGGTACCACGTCCTCCGAGCCCACGCCGGAGCAATGAGGATCATCCGGGAACCGAACTTCCGTAACCTCCGCAGCACTTGCGGGATAACGGGGACTGGAGGAAAGGAAACGCGTACAGCAGCGGGAATGACCACTCCACCACGAACGCGTCTCCTAAGGCTCCTTTTGGAGAAAATTCCCACGAGCAGAACCTCTCGCACTTCCGGTTGACACTGGAGGCGAAAAGATCCACTTGAGGGGTCCCCCAAAGGGCGAAGATCTCCAGGAGAATCTCCTGAGCTAACTCCCACTCGTGAGAGATCGTGCTCTGCCTGCTCAGAGCGTCCGCCGTCACGTTTTCGTCTCCGGCCAGATGAACTGCCGAGATCGAAACTTCCTGCTGGATGGCCCAGAACTCGAGCTGCATCGCCTCCCTGCACAGAGGAAGTGACCCTGCCCCCCCCTTTTTGTTGAGGTAGTGCATGCCACTGTGTTGTCCATCAGGATCAGGACATACTTTCCTTGCACAGTCGGCAGAAAAGCCTTCAGGGCTAATCTGACGGCCCTCAGCTCCAACAGGTTGATATGGAGTCTGGACTCCGACGGAGACCAACGACCGCCGACTGTCAGCCCGTTGGCATGAGCTCCCCATCCCGTGAGGGATGCATCCGTCACGATCGTCTCCTCCGGCCAGGGAAGCCAAAATGGAACCCCCTTCATCAAGTTGCCTTCGACGGCCCAACACAGAAGGTCCCGGGCGACCGAGGGCGGCACCTGAACCGGGTCCGACATCCTGCCGGAGGACTGCGACCATTGCATCTTGAGTGCCCACTGCAAAGATCTCATCCGCAGGTGAGCCTCTGGCACCAGAAGAATGCAAGATGCCATGAGGCCGAGCAACCTCAAGAACTCGAACGCTGGGAAAGTCTGGGCATGCTGAAACTTGTGCACCATCTGCTGAATGTGAAGAGCCCTCACCTGGGGAGGAAAACACTGCCCCAGGGAAGTGTCGAGCACTGCTCCGATGTACTGGAGCCGCTGTGTTGGCGTCAAATGGGACTTCTTTAAATTGAGGGAGAAGCCCAGCCTGTGAAGGGAGTGGCAGGTGACGGACAGATGATCCAGGACTTGCTCGGGAGAGCTCCCCCTGATCAGCCAATCGTCCAGATAGGGGTAGACGTGAATCCCCCCTTGCCTGAGATGCGCTGCCACCACCACCATGAGCTTGGTGAAAACCCTCGGGCGGAGGTCAATCCGAACGGCAGGACCCGAAACTGAAAGTGCGTGTCGCCAACCGCGAACCTCAGGTACTTCTTGTGCTTGGGATGGAGCGGCACATGGAAGTAAGCATCCTTGAGGTCGAGAGACACCAACCAGTCCTGAAGCTGAAGGGCCTGGAGGATATGAGAGAGAGTAACCATCTTGAACTTGTCCTTCCTTATGAGTTTGTTCAAACCGCGCAAGTCCATGATGGGTCTCAATCCCCAGTCTTTCTTCGAAATCAAAAAATAAGGGGAATACCATCCCTTGTTCCTCTCCGCTACAGGCACCAGTTCTATGGCGCCTTTCTCCAGCAGGCTTGAATTTCCTGCGTAAGGAGCGGATCCGGACTCTGCAAAGAGAGGTTCCCCGGTGGATTGTCGCGAGGCCTGTGCCGAAAGGGAAGACAGTAGCCGTGGGTTATGATCTCCAGAACCCACACATCTGAAGTAATGGCACGCCACTCTACAAGATGCTGCGCCAGCCTTCCCCCAACCGGCGAACCATGGGACATGGCCTCATGACTGAGTGGTAGCGGCTGCGGCGTTACCTGAGGGCAAAGAGGCAACTGCCCGAGCGGCCTTGGCACCACGGGTACCCTGTCGTCCACCTCTGGTACCCCTGCGTTGGCCTCTTTGACTGCCAGCTCCTCTCGCTTTACTGAAGGATGAGTAATAGCGAAAGGAACCACCCCTCCATTGCTGTCCCCTAGGACGAAAAGGCGGAGGTTGGCGAACTGCAGCGCCCAACGACTTCGCTGCAGCTTTTGAAGTCTGCAACCTCTCAAGGCTCTCGTCAGCCTTGCTGCCAAAGGGCATGTTGAGGAGCCGGGACTGCACATCAGGAGCAAACCCCGACTTCCGCAACCACGCAAACCTGCGTATCACGGTGCTCGCCGCCATGGACCTGCTGACACATTCAGCCAAGTCCAAACCCGACTGAACGGAATCACACATGGCATCCTTACCATCCTGGACCATAGCAAGGAAACCATCCCGTTCGTCCCCTTCCGGAATATGTTCAGCGGCTAACGCAACACAGTTCCACAGAGTGTGTGTGTAACGAGACAAGGCACAAATGGAGTTGGCCGCCTGAAGCGCCATACCACCAGAAGAAAACACTTTCTTCGCCCAGCCATCAAAATGTTTGTCGTCCCTATCAGGAGGGATGGTAGGGTACGACGCCTGCTTTGCTGGAGCCATGGCCGCCTGCACCACCAAACTCTCCGGAGTGGGGTGCCTGGTGAAGTAGCAGGGGCGCTACTGGCTGGACGGTATTTTCGCGACAATGACCTGCCCACCGCCGGGAGACTCTCCGGAGCAGTCCAAGCCGCCGCCTCCCTTCTCTGTAAAGCCATATGGAACGCCAGTACCGGGTCAGTTGGGGGATCAACATCAAGGATGTCCGTGAGATCATCCTGCACAAACTCCCCTGGGGGAGCAGACCATCCCAAGTACTCGGAAACCCTAGCCATAAGGCGTCGGCACGAGGAATGGGCATGAGAGCCAGGCTCAGGCCTACAAAACTCCACCTCCGGAGAGGTGTCCAGTCCACTGGCATCATGCAGTGACTGCCTCAAATCGTCAAACTGACTATGGCCCGAGACAATTTCATCTGGAACCTGACTAGGAACCAGGCCATCAGAATCCTCATCCACCTCCGAAATATATTCCAGGTGGCGAAAAGCAGGCACCCGAGAGTGCTTGCTCTTAACCAGAGCCTTCCTAGGGGGTTCCACCGTGCCACGGGGTACCTCCGACACCCCGGCCTCGGAAGGCGTCGAGGGCATCGAGTGAATCGGCGCCGGCATCAAGAGAACAGGCATCAGCGCCGAGAGGATCGGCGTCGAGTAAATCGGCATCGACGTCAGATGCAGCGCCGCCAGCATCGACGGCGTCGACACAGTCCTCGAAGCCGGAGCTCCGAGCGTGGCCTTCGACGACCTGAGCGTCGACGGCTTTGACGGAGTCGGAGCCTCGAGAAAGCCTGTCGACGCCCTCGACGCCTCAGACGTCGATGTCTTCTTTGAAGACATCACAGGTGCACACGGTCTCGAACGCGTCAAGGACCGGGACCTGGAACGGGTACGTCGAGAACGAGTCCCCTTGTCCGAACGGGACCTCTCCCGTGACTCGTGCCGACTACTCTTGCAAGTGGTGTCTCTCGACCTCTCACGACTGACCCCACTTGAGGGCGCGGACGGCTTAGTACC
Organism: Ambystoma mexicanum; assembly: GCF_040938575.1. Classification (NCBI taxonomy): domain Eukaryota; kingdom Metazoa; phylum Chordata; class Amphibia; order Caudata; family Ambystomatidae; genus Ambystoma; species Ambystoma mexicanum. Next base: position 1,433,113,665 of record NC_090932.1, read on the forward strand.
CTGCGACTCGAGAATCGCCAGCATTTTCTTCCCGAAGGAAGCCCATTCCTCCGGCGTCGCACGGCTGGTGGGGTAAGCGACGTGCCGGGCAGAGTCCTCCGAAGAGGACCTGGAAGACGACCACTGTCGGCGCTTCCAAGAATGCCTCGAAGAGGCCGAGGAGTTGCGAGACCGACTCCTAGAAGGAGACCCACGAGACTTCCGACGATGACGCGGAGAGTCTCCTCTCGAATCATCCGTCGAAAGCCCCGCAGACTTCGACTTCCGGGGCTTGGACACCCGACCTACCGACAACTTCTTCTTACGTTCACGTAAGGCTTTGGACGTGAGCGACAGGCAGTCGATACAGTCATCCGTGTCGTGGGCCTCCCCAAGGCACCAGAGGCGGCCTCGTGCAAGTCCGTCACCGACATCTTGGACCCACACTCCACGCACTTCTTGAAGCCCGGACGCGGGGTCGAAGACGAAGTAGAAGACATCTTCACACGAAGGATTCTCTCACAAAAACAAACAGGTTCGAAGAACCGAGAAGAACAGAACTCCAAAGAGTTGAGGCGTTAACTGAGATTCACGAAGCAACACGTTCGCGGAAAAAACAGAACTGGGGCTACGGGCGTCGTGCGTCCTACTTATCACATCGGATGACGTCGGACGAGGTCCTCGACGACGGCGCATCGACGTCATCGACGCAGGACGCAGACGCCGAAAAAGGTTTCCGAAGCAGCACAGCTGTGGTGATTACATGTCATAGATATGGAATACGTCGGAGGACCCAATCCCCTCGAAATCCTCTTTTGAAGACATCCACAGGCTCAAGACATACCACACATAGATCCAGTCCTGAACGTCCATTTCTTACCTGAAGCTCATGCCCTCCAAGACTAAATTCCTACTGCTGATCAACACCAAACATGCTGACATCCAGAAAATGCTCTCGCCTATGAACGTCAAAGGTTTCACATCGCAGATGGCCACCTATTGCAAGTCTGTTCTGTTCGACATCAACAGACACCTCCCGTTCAAACAGCACACAGGAAGGAAGACACAAATGGCTTGGTACCAATTTTCTCTCCTGTGGAAAATCAAGCCCCTCATTCCAGAAAACAACTTCAAATCTGCTGTCCAAGCCTTGGTCCTCTCACACCTCGATGGTAGCATTAAAGGCTTTCAGCGACTACTCGGGTACCCCTGAGACGTGTCATCCATGCTGCAACGCGACTCATCAAAATATTCCTCAAATTCGACCACATCACCCGCCCCTCTATGAATTGCACTGGCTCCTGCTGCAAACATGTATCATCTTCAAATTTAACTGCATCTTCTACAAGTCCCCAAGCCCTCACTGAGAAACTCAGAATCTCCAGAAGCCTACAATCCACCAGAAGTAAGGACAGGTGCTTCCTTTAACTGTGTCAGATCAGGAAGCAAAGAAGCAGAAGACATGGCTATGCCCCAACTCTTTGGACCCCAAAACTTGGGAACCTCATCCCTGTCAACACAAGACGCTCCCCCTCTCTTCTAAATTTCAAGAAAGAGCTCATGACCCTCCTCTTAAAGAAATGTCTCCTGCCAAATGACCGCGTCCTCTCTTTCCCCACTGCCCAACCTATCCCCAATGTTTTCTCCCATTGGATGTAGATCCCTTGCTACTATGTTGCTGCCCGAATCCAGGTCCTTGCTCAATAAAATAATTATAATGATGAATAACAATCATTATAAATACATCTCGTGTACAGATACTGGTGAGTTGATTATTTCTGTTTAAAGCCATTTGTTTTTATTTTTTAGCTGAAGACGGAGGTCCAGGCATGGCCCTCATGACCCCACACAACTCTTAGCTCGAAGACAGAGACATGACAGATGCACCTCACTCTTAGGCCTTTCACCGCCATCATCGATGTATCACAGATGTGAGAAACTGTATTCTCTCAGACAGCCATTCAGGCTATACCCAATCAATGATCTGGAGGAGATGGAGATGCTATCAATCGAACAAGTCCACTGACTGCAAATTAAGAAATCAATGACGTCATCAGTGACATCACGATGTAGCCAAACTTAGACATGATGTACATAGCCTTCCATTCACAAAGTAACACGAACGTGCCTTAGTTTGTTGCATAGATACACAAAAGGCATGCTTATGACTCACGCAGCTAGATGACAGACACACACACATACCTCTATATATACCCACATTCTTCACCAAAGCTGAGCCGCAAGACCCCAAAGTAGACATATACCAAGCTTGCACATGCTCGACTTCCACCAACATGAAAAAGCCATAAGGACAAATATGGAATCTATAAACCCACTGAATTGAATGAGGAAGGGGAGACAGGCTTCAAGTACATGGAAGGGCTGGCATGATCTCAGCAGCAAGCAGAATGATGCACCCAGCCAAGGACGAATGGAGACAGGAACATTCCTGGTTACCAAGATGATAAGCCACCTGCAAGAAATTCAGGCTAGAATCCTCATAATTACAGGCAAGAGAGCTCCATTTTGTGGTCTCAAAACATGTGACCAGCAGAGCAAGACAATGCCCATTCAATCACGGTAGACAGGGAGAAGCTGTTCCCACCAAATCAGAGGAGGAGAGATACAAGTGTTGCTCACAAACTGGCAACTGAATGCACTCTCCCAGGCTTAGGTGATCAAGGATGTCAACAGTTGGGAACACACCACACCTCCAGGTTCATTCTCATTGCCTTGAAAAGGTACACTCAGCCTGGTAACCGTCCAGGGTGCCAGGGCTGGGAGGACCTACTCTACCCAATCAAGAGGCACCGTTCACGTGAAGATATAATATGTTGCAGGAGCCAATGGTCTCTTTGTGCACCTGCAACATTATAGATTGGTGAATGTAGAGGTGGTCCCAAGAGGAGACACCAGATATGGCTACCCAATAGTAGAATTAACCCTTATAGGTTACATATACAGTTTCCTAAACTGACCAATGTGAATGCCCGATTGATTTCGGGAACAGAACTTGGTTTTGTGACGTCACACCTGGATGAAACCGGGTGACACACGCTCTGAAGAAGAGAACCCTGGAGAATTTGCGTTTTTCTAGTGTGATCCCTGTTGCTTTGTTTGTAATGAAGACAGTAAACTTTGTCCCATGGGTGAATCTTCCATTCTTGCAGTGGGCAATTTTCAATGGGCCCAGTGTCTCTCTGCTGGTAATTGGGGTAACTGCTACAGGGCCCCTGCCGATCCTTGACATAGCAGTGAAATCTACTACACCAAAATAAAATGAAATAATGGAAAGGTAAACAAAACAAGTCATGAGCATGGAACTGAAGGAGGAAAACGCCTCAACCCCTGAAAAACAAAAGAAAAATCAGCACTTTTAAATTGATACTTTCTGTTGATAAAATAACTGCTGGCAGACTTAGTACCACAGGATTGCTGCAGACACTCATGCAGTGATGATCTGCAAGAGCAAATAGATTCCTTTTCTCCATTGCTGCAGCAACAACAGAGAGACACTAAAAGAGTGTAGGTTTAGTAAAGAAAAACAATCTTCTATGAAAACAAAACTATTTTAGTAGTTTCTCTGAGAACAAGCTCCTGAAGACGTGGAAGTTTTGACAAAATTTAGTTGTAACTGAGTAAAGTTCAAATAAAAAAAATTAAAAAAAAGAAAACAAAACTATTACCAAATCAGTGAACATATTACTCTTTTGCACATATAGGTGTGCCAAGGTTTCCAGCTGTCAAATCTGAAGCACTCACAATGTCACCGTAGTCACCTTTGAGCATCCTTCCATCTATCGGAAGCTTTTAATCTGATCCCACGTCTTCTGTTGGAGTTTCTTACAATATCTCATTAAACATGGGAAGGCGTTGGAAAAATGTGTGCAGAAGAATCAAAATTGGCAAATTTCACCATAAACATCGATTCCCTTATTCTGAGACACAAGAGGGTTCCACCCACCAAAAATGTGGTTCACAAAAACCAATAATTTGCATTTCACTAATACGTTATTAGCAATTTTACAATTTTGTAGTAATTTTGTCAATGCTGGAAATGGCCATAATTGACGGGGGGGAACTCCCCCTGCACTCTTGCACTCTTTGGGGGTGGGGGATGGCCTGTGGGGATTGACATTTGAGTGGGTGGGACTTGGGGCGGAGCTACGTTTCACATGATGCATGAGCTGAAGATACAATCCTGCCTGATTTGCAAAGCACGAGACATATGCACAGTTTTGGATGGTTGCATGGTTTGAACTTGAGCTGTTGAGCAAAGGACGACTTTCAGATGCAGAGTATGAAGTCGTTGCATCCTCAACTTGGGGGCGTTTCGGCCTCGTGTCTACGTGAAACAGTTAACCGTCAAGACAGTTTTCGCCAGACCGCTGCTCCCTCTTGTTCTGGCCCAATTCCTCCCCTGCACTCCAGCCAAATAATCACACACAAAGCAGGATTTATGGGCAAGGCGAAATTTGCTAAGTGAGCGAATTTCCCATATAAAGCCATCGGAGGCACAATTCGCTAATCATTCCTTTCGTTCTTACAGGCAAAAACCAAGTCAAAGCCTCTTTCAGGGTAACCTCTTCACAATTACCCAGCCTAGAAGGGGAGCTCAGTTGATGATGCAATCAGTAATGTGAAAAAAGTGACATTTCACAACCATCACAATATAAAGAAAGTTGGCATTTTGCACAGGATCTCTCCCTGTGCTCAAGGACCACACAGCTGCAAATATTCATCATCATTATCAGAAAATCACTATTTGTCAGCTGTGACAAATCATGTACTCTTCTATTGATTATTGAAATGCATCTTTTTTTTATTTTTTCAGTTTTAAAAGAAGAAAATCAAAGTCGCCCTATTTACTCTTAACAGTTGGGGGCAGAGGGAGGAGGGCGTGGCTGACCTTTCTTAACCCTCCTTTTCTTCCCAGCTCTTACTTGCCTAACTTGCCCACCACGTTTGCAATGTTTGATTGTCCCACACTACTTTATTTTCAGCTCTGTTCCCATTTAATTTCTTCCTACTCCCTCCTTTAAATCAGTGCATCGTCAATATTGTGAATACTAAACTTCATAGTGAAAGCTTTACAAAACGAAATGAACTATACAAATATATAGCATCATATATTTCAAACCAAACAAATCATACTCTACAAGACAAACTATGTTCAAGACAATACACCACAACGTTAATCACTAGACTTAAAAAACACTGAATGTACACAGTTGTGTAATCCAGAACATTTAGTTCCCCTAAATATTGTATATAACATCAAATGGCGTTAGAGCAATACACCAATTTTAATTGACGAGCTTATAAACATTTCCTCAAACATCACATCACAATTTAATTTGCAGCCTTGTTAGTCTACAGTTTGTGTAGCTAAACCGTCTTCAGGACAAGAGAAGTAGACAGATGATATGTTCTACTTCAATGGTCAATCTAGGAGCAAATAGACAAATATTTATTTGGAACAAATGTTACTTCTCCTATATAAACTATTAAGTTACTACTATTGAACGCTAACATTGTATTCACAGACTGTCAGGGAAAGGAGTAGTCATTTTGAGATTGAATACCACTACCAGAATCCATAATGCAAAAGTTCCAAACAGGCCCTCAGAACAATTAGCTAAAACAAACATTGTTTTTTGCTGTGTTTTAGTAGATATTTGTCATCATACAAGCCTAATGTGTCCACATTTAAATTAGAATCCAACTATCGTACAGCTTCCTGATGGTATATATACATTCATCAGCTGTTGTATCAGATTTGGTGGTCACTTGTATGGATTTATTAGCCTGGAACAACACGACTTGTTCTACCCACGTCATCTAATTATACAAACAAATACAAAACTCTTTGCAGGAAAGGGGGTAGGTGAAATTTGCCTGTGCAACTGGGCATCTTCCGGCATAGTTACAGACTTTTATAATAGAAAATGCTCAGCAGATTTTCTTATTGTGTGCCAGGCATTCTTATGTAGATTCAACTTACCTGGTTTGTGTTTCCATTAAACAAGGCTTGTCCATTACTTAAGATATTTAGATTCTAGCCAGGTGCCATATTGAGTGGAACCATAGCAGTTAGAACCATTACACACAATGCAGCTTAGTCACAGGCTACCCCCCCCTGATAGGAGTAGAATTATTTTCTGTACTTAATTATATTTATTATTTTAGGAATGTAATACATTATTGGGTAAATTATTCTACCACCAACATCACGGAAGCGTAAAAGCATTAAACAGGGCAGGTATCGTGGAATTTACCCACAATGGATTTGAGTTTGCATCAGTTGTTTAATTCATTTGGACCATTAATATGTGTCGATAATCAATATAACACTCACTACTCAAATTTTGTAATTGATTAATCATAGACAAATTAGTAATGCTTGTTTAAAAAAATCTAGACTAGCCCATTCAGCATTATTCTGTACCTGTTGTTCAATACAATGCCACATCAAAGGCGTTTCAAAAAGTTTGTGAATTTTGGACCTTTATTCAATTATCTTTCTTGAAGCTGTGCAGGTACTCGCACATATATACGTTTTCTGTGGGTGTTCATACTTATATGCACAAAGAGGTTTTGTAAATGTTGCATCTCTTAATAGCATGCCCGATCTTCTGTGTCAGTGATGTCACTGATGATGTTATAAGAGATCATATATGCAATGTCATCAATGTGCTCAGGTGCGGCACAATGTGGGCCTCATAGTTAAGGTGGAATAGCTTCCAACACGTGCCAAATGTCATGGGGTTTTGTTGCATTAAATCATCACCTTAAGGTCACTTCAATTAAAGGTTTTTCACTGAATTTCAAGGGTTCTGTTATGCCATATCTCCCACCACCTGTTATTCTGCCTTTTCTCTTCTGATAACATAACTGATGCCATAACCTTTGCTATCAATATGTGTTCTTCAGCTAAACAACACAGGGTCTATCAATGATTTCATCTTTTATAGTGTGCACTGGATAAGAATGGACTATTCATAGTGTATTGGGATGAAGAAGAGGGATGTGGGGGTAATTGCATGGATTACTTTTGGGTTCCTGAGATGAGGAAGAGGGATGTGGGGGTAGAAACATGGATTACTATCGGGGTACTGAGATTGGAAAAAGGAATGTTGGGGTCATGACATGGATCACTATTGGGTACTGGGATGAGTAAGAGGGATGTGGGGGTAATGGCATAGATAATTATTGGGGTTCTGGGAGGAGGAGGAAGGGGGTGCTGTAATGAAAAGATCTTCACTGCTGACGTCAGTAGACAATTGAGAACTTCATTGTTAAGTCATGTTAAGAACTTGGCTTTAGCAAAAAATCAATACCTCAACTAGGAGCTTTCAACTACTGCTTGGCTAAAGTGAAATTGAGCTTTGAGATTTTCACATGCAAAATAGACTGCTCACCCTTACCTAAACCTTGTATGTGCTCAGTTGAAGTACACAAAAAGGTGTTCCCGTGTATGAAATTAGTTAACTTTGTAAGTACAACGTATGCTATTTAGATGTTGCCTTAAGTGGTGATTTAATTACATATTTTTACAGATCTATGGTATCTGTATATATATTGTAACATAAGCCCTGTGAGTATTCAGGGTCTCAATGATGCCAAAATCAAAAAAAGAAAAGAAAAAGTAAATAGAGTGTAGAACAAATTGTTTTTTTATTTTTTTAGTGCAAAAGAAAATTGTCTGAGAGTCATGAAATAGAGATTCCAGCTTAATATAGCACTGATAAATCCAAAAGTAATACAAAAGCTAAATGAAATAGAGCAACTTGCTATTATTTGAACAATTAAACAGTGATTATAAAAAAACCTAAATGTACATTTGAACATAAGCATATGGGAATAGCTAGCAACAGAGAAAATATTGTTGTGAGAAACCACAAACAGTAAGTACGAAAACAGTTTCAACATGAAATGGAAAAGCAAATCCAATGTAATTTGAAACAATATTAGTACCAAGAGGGATCTATGTGTTTGCAAAACAGAAAATACAGCTGAATTGGCTGACTATCCCTGGCTAATCAGTGAAGTTAAGCCATCATCAGGTGCATATTGGCGCAAGAAAAACCAATTGCAACTTATTGTGGACATCAATACATCCTTATGAACATGAATAAATCATTCAAAGACCAGCTATAGATAACAAGAATAAACAAGATAAATAAAGGAAATCACTTACATTTTCAACAAACCCTCAACTTTACAAATTGAGGGTTTGCTGAACATTGATTTAGTGAAAGTGATCAAATCTGGGTGCTCAACTAGTTTGGCCATTTTGGTGGGACTAATGGTGATGTTCCACTTGCCTTGAATGAATGGTTGGTGAACTCTCATTTTCATTTTGGTCAATAAAAACAAAGGCTATTGAAAACATGCATTGACACCACTTGATCCTGTTTCACACCTTTAGTTAATGCAGTCAGCCAAATCAAAGATTTTAAAGCAAATTCAACAGCCCCCAAACAATAATAACCTCCGAGATCACCATTGTACACATTTTAGATTGATTTAGGAAACATTCACTGGAGTATATTTTTATAATAAAAATAGGGTTACTTCCTAAATTAACTTAAAATGCACTCCTTCCCCTAACTAGCAATTACTGCCATTCACACATCTCGATATATATTATATTTGTAAAGTATTTACCCTTTCTTTTGCCGCTTGAAATTAATCGAGATTTAGATCGTGTGTTTTGCAAAATGCTTGAAATAAACAAAAACAACCATACACTGTCCCCAGGCACCAAACCTTCACAAATTCCCCTCTCTTACCCTGCCCGCATGCTCCCAAGCCTCACAAGTTCCCTTCTCCCTATCATTTTAGGGCACTCTCCAAAAAACAAATCTAGATGTGAATCTCAATCTGCATAATGGTAGGTTTTCAGACATTAAAAGCCTTGGGTCCAGCAACTTGTTGGGCGCAGAGGCACCCTGCTCTCCACCAAATAAAAAAAACTTCTTGGCGGATTTACAGCAAACCAACAATTTCCTTCAAGCACTTTGTGCCAAACATATTTATTATTTGGTATAAATCCATTCAGCAGTTTGGGCTGTGCACATAAGCAAGATTTTGACATTTGCCCTGTAGCAAAACCAATGTAAAAAGTGAATAAAAACACACTACATTTACCTTTTATATCTTTCGCATCATAAAACGGGGGGGGCCATGCCAGATGTCTTGTTTGAACAATTTGCTAATCTGTCCTGTAGCCCAAAAGTTATTAAACATAAGGCCTCATTACGAGTCTTGGCCAGAATTGGCGGTAATTCTGCTGCAGTGGATTTACCATTACCGCTGTGTTGTGCAGCAGAATTGCCACTGTATTCCAACTTGGTGGGCGCACGCACATAACGATAACGGTAATCCACTCAGTGGAATTTCCAACGAAAACCAAGGGTGCAGCAGTAATAAGGCCAGTAATCCGTGGAATTACTGTTACCGCTGTGTTGACCAGTGGAATTTCGGCTGACGGAAATTCTGAAGGCAGATATTCAGCCGGCAGAAATGTGTTATTGTGTTAAAAGGAAGCACTCCAGTGTCCATTTTTTGAAAGCACAATCCATCACAAATCAGGCAGCAGGAGCACCATTCCGAACCCCCAGAAAAGGGGAATCATGTCAGGAGGAAAGGGAAAATCCAGGGTGGCTGATATGAGGAAGCCCAGATTCACAGAGCAGATGCTCACCGTACTGGCTGAGCATGTGGCGGCCCACTCTCAGAGAGGATATGGGCCCCAGCACCGTAAAGCAAGCCAGCAGAGCAAGCTTGGGATCTGGTCACTGATCAGGGACAAGGTGGTGGCCATAGGACATGTCCAACTCGACACGGAGGACATGAAGAAAAGGTGGAATGCGGTGAAGCCCAGGGTATGGAGCCGGATTTCTATCCACCGCAGAGATGGCTGCCACTGGTGGTGGTAGTGTAGAAACCACTCCAACTCACCCCCTGGGAGGTTATGCTGAGTGGAATCGGCAGAGATTGGAGCCAGCAGTCAGGGGGAATCTGACGAGTACCTGAGTGAATGATGGTCCCATTGATGAACAACCATGAAGGCATGCACATATACACAGACTGCCATGCTTGCATGCAACATCATCCCCAAAAATGCAAGAACTAGCCATGTGAAGCTGCAGGCCACAACGACATGAGTCAGTGAAGCCATGATACCCCTTACATGACAACCAGTCAGTTTGGGGAGGGGATAATGTAGCCAGGTATCACCATTGCACTCAAAAGGTAGAGGGAACAATGCATATCCACAGTGCACATCACAACCACCTCTTACCTGCACACTGGACACCCAGGCACAGTCAACACAGCAATCAATGAATGAATCATAGAGCCCATGTCCATCAATGAACATCATAAAATGTGTGTGTCATACCTATGACCCCAGCAACTGCAACGTACACTAACGTACACATTGACAAAATGATGTCTCACATAATATCAACATGACTCTCACACAACTTAATGTATACCAATCAGCCGCAGCACTACATGCAAACTAAGCATCAACCATCCAAACATACATGTGTGCAGGTGACCATGTAGGAATATTCAGGCACCGGACTGGATGTCCAACGCAAGCAAGGCTCCCCACACTGACCACATGGTTTCCCTGAATCAATGCATGTGCCCCTAAAACTGCTAGTCACATGAGGCATGTCCCCCTGGAGGCCCAACACACTGTGATGCTATAGTACAAATGACAATGAATATTGATTCGCCATGCACATCATCACCAATGTACTAAAGCACATTTAAATGTCTTCCAACAGGCACTCAAGACACCCTGGAAACATCTGATGTGGCTGAACTCTCCACAATAGCAGCACCAACAGGTGTCACTAAGCCAACATGCCAAGACAGGCTTGGAGCGGGCCACCAAAAGAAAGGCCTAATGAAAGCGTGCCTTCTATTGCCACATCCACTGGTGTGAAGGACACAACCACAAGGCATCCACAGGACAGAATTGTGGAAGCAGCTCCACCAGCATCAGGGGCAACCACCACCACTGCTGGGGTAACTGCGGACACACATGAGCCAGAGTGGGGATGACACCCGCCATGTCAGCAGCCCACAGCAACCATTGCAGATGTTCAGTCTGAGTCATCTCCCCCCACATCAAGCCAACCACAATTACCCATTCAGCATTTATCCCCTGAATCCCCCCCCCCCGTGAAGCCTCTCGCCATTGCATTCACCTCCTGTCATCCTTCCGTGAACTTCAATTCTCACAGAAATCTTCCTCTGATGAGCAGGCCAAGCCAGCTCGACGTTCATCACGCAATGTGGGCCATGATGCAGTCAATCCCCACAGCCAGTCCCGGGCCCCACGCTGAAGGCCATCTGGTATCGGCTTGACGGAATGGAGCGGAGAAAGACCAAAATGCACCCAATTACGCAGGAATAATTGGGCCATTCGCAGGCCATGCAGGATGCCATACAGGGGGCAGCAAGACGGGTGTGCTGATCTATTGATCAACTGTGCAGGAGCTCGGTCCACAACAATGCCATAAACATCCTTGTGAACGAGGGCGTGATGGAGCTGACAGAACAGTTATTGGCCTCACATGAGACCATAGCCAGGGGCATACATCTCACTATGGAACACCTCCGGGACAGCGTTCAGGGTAGTTCAGTGTCCATTAACCATAATGCTGGGTCATTGGCAAGCACCCCACCCAAGTGCTCACAGCGCTAGACGTCACATGCTTCCAAGCCTGCAGGCAAAAGGGACAAGAGGAAGCGCTAGTGGGTGATTGTGTTGGGGCTGAGGATATGGGGGAGGGTGATTGCGTTGAGGCTGAGGGTGCCGGGTGGGTGTTTGCATTAGCGGGTCATGGTTGGTTGTTAGGAAAATAAATCACAGTTAAGTCATGATTATTTGTACAGTGTTTATTCCATGTTGTTGATACATGTGCATTCAGTGCATGTTCATTGACGTATGGGGTACATTTGTGACTATTCTGCAGATATTGGCCATGAATCCCTGGGGGACCATTCTTCCTTCCCTCACTTCCCCACGTATGCCCTGTTCTGCCCTGTAGTCACCTGGAACATCTTCCTCATCTGAGCCTGGGGGAAATGGGCATCACCTGGAGGCATTTCTATGTTCCTTCGTATGCAGAGGTTGTGCAACATAGCGCATTGACTACTATTTTGCCTACTTTCTCGGGGCTGTAAAGGAGGGCACCACCGGTGTGGTGGTGGCACATGAATCTGGCTATCAGCAATCTGAATGTGTGCTCAATGCATTATTGACTGTCTCCTGTGGTGTACCAGGGTTCCTCACAGGTGTCATCAGACATGTTAACTGCAGATAGCCTGAGTCACCTGCAATACATGTATGGAATGTGTGAGACATGGCATTGAATGGGTCATGGTAAATCTATATGGTCCAGATATGCTGGCCAACATGCGCACCTCCTTAGCCTGAGACTCTTCTGATCACTCAACCACGAAGGAGCAGGAGCTCCATCTGGGCACTGCAGGAGCAGTGTTCAGCCTATGAGAAGAGAGCCCCATCTGCAGAGTAAACGCGGTAAGCAGGCTGCTAAATCTGTGCCTGATCACCGACCGTCGCTCACAATTCGTCGGAGCACATGTACAGAAGTGTGTGTAACTAGCACCACCACTTGCATTTCGTTTGGGAATCTGCTTTAAAATTCGAATTTCGTTGCCTGAATCCCTAATTCGCCATTGAGCACCACGAGGAGTGCACCTTTTCAAGATGGCCGACCAGGGTTTGATGGCCTAGCACCCTTCACCCAACCAAGCTTAAGTTCTCCTGCTAGGCTTGGATTGGCTATTGTGGCCTTTATCTCTACCTATCAGGCACCGGCAGGTGTAAGCCGCCCCACCTCACCAAGGCCCAGGAAACAAGGGTGCTTCCTGTCCTTAGCCTGTCCCTAGCTGTTACGCCGTTCGCCAGGAATGCTGCCCAACCAGTTGCCGACCTCTTCTTCAAGGTAACACTACTACCTAATAGTATCTTAAAATCTGTACTAGCCGAGAGCTTCGTTGTCTCACAATAATCCTGAAGCTTGCTGCCTCTCCCAAGCTCTACCACACACGCCGCGCATTTGCAACGCGCCTTGCCGCAGCTAACCACTAACTTTTATTTTTGCTGACTACCTACAGCGACCGTTACTATTGTGTTATACGGATATCCAGATTTAGCGCCACCACCTTTGTTGTGCACTACGCCTTGTAACCTTTTCAAGTAACTCGCTCTTGACATCAGTATGGATCACTGCTACTGCCTTCTCGCGTCTCGACAAACCTGTTGTCACTTCCCCTGATAAGAGCATACTGTGAAGCTATGCACACAGAGACACAAGTCCAATCTTCTATTTAGCATGTTGATTCACCTGTGTGATTCTACCCAGCAAGAGCATATACAGTGCACTGGGTCATGTACTCGCAATTCAGCCGCTCCAAGTACCACTTTGTTAAAAACCTTTACTGCAACCTTAAGTTTGTTGTGCACCTTTATATGTATTCCGATTGCATGATCTATGCACATGTTGCCAACTGCATTTTATGCCCATATAAGCCTACTACCATATGTAACCACACTGCAACGTAGCGTCTACAGTGCTCACCTATGTCCATTTAGGCCGAATATTATATGCCAATGTCTTTTCTACTAATCTGATGGTAGATAATATCCTAGTCAAGTTTGAGCCTAGCTATCATTGAATATTGTTCTTCATGTATTCTGCACCCAAATCCTCTCTATACTGTGTTTTATATACTGGCAATTATGTGCTGAATACCTGCCCTTTTTGAGCAACATATGGCTCATGACCATGAGTTGCATTTTGAACTCCCACACCCATACTAGTCATATCTATAACATTTGTGACCTGTATTACGTGCCTGCTCTTTAGCTACCTACCTGACTGTACTTGATAGTTTACCCAAAATACTCCTGAGTCTGAGATACCTACCTAGGTTCCTGGTAAACCCCTCTCCACTCTCAGCTATACTCTGACTCTCTGACAAACATGTTAGGGAAAAGTATTACCTACCTTACTTTCGTTGCCCTACTACTCCTTGCCACCAGTATCCCAGACCACCTAAATGGGACCACTCCAGAGAAGGCCAAACCAGTCCTGCACAGCCTGATAAATATGACTGCTAACACCCTTAGCCCTGGCCTTTCTAAACACCCCCTGGGCATGTGTTCAGGAGACTATATTGTACTAAGATCAATAGAAATCTTAAACTGTGTGCAAGACTTCCCAAAGTACATAAACCTCTGACCGGATCCCTAACACCCATAAATAAGAAAACAAACTGTCACCTTATCTTGCTCACTAATACTGCCAACCGGCCTACCTCCCTATCTGATCTCTGTGCTACTGCGAATCAAACCATGACATCCCACACTAAACCTATGGCTCCCAATACCTATACTCTATGCCTAATTCCAGCTAAAATAGATGATCACCCCTTCAAAGGAGCTCTTCTCAATGTGAGATCCCTTGTGGCACATGCCATTGACATAGCTGACTTAATTACAGAAGGCAGCCTGGACTTCCTAGCCATAACAGAGTCCTGGCTACACAACGCTGCAGGACCCGCACTTATGCTAGCTATCCCAGATGGTTAAACTATCTCCAGACAAGATAAAGATGGAACCTGAGGCAGTGGAATAGCCATCATATCTAGAGAGAGTCTATTACTGAGATTAGTCCCTCACCAAACCATGCAATCATGTGAAATCCTCTCTGCCAAACTCCTGTTAAACAACTCCAAATCACTTACTATGCACATAATATACAGATCTCCTGGTCCCCTCAGAAATTTTGAGGAGGTCTTACATGATATTCTTGCCAATAACTTCAAACCTACCTCCCAACTATTGCTGTTAGGGGACTTTAATCTAGGCTTTAATGATCCAGCAGATAAACATGCCCTAGAAATTGCCAACTCCCTTAATGCACTTGGACCGTCACAAAAAGTAAACAAACCTATCCATATTACGGGTAGAAGCTTGGATTGGGTAGCCGATTACAATTGTTCAGCCACGATTACTGCTATCACCCCACAATCTTGAACTGACCATTCTCTCGTTTCCATTACATTATCTACTACCAGACCTCGACATATGGTCCTTCAAAAAGCGCCACCTTGTCTAACCAAAAAAAAAAAAGAATATTACAGTGGACAATGTGATTCCTGATATTCTTCCTATCCTAAACTCTCTGTCGGATAATCTTGACCCGAGCACCCTGGTGCATGAATATAACAAAATCCTGCTCTCCACACTGGATAAAATTACCCCTCTCAAACTAAGATCAAGTAAACCCAAAGCACACCTTAACAAGTGGTTCACTCCACAATTAAAGGACTTACGTCTACTGAAAAGAAAGTGTGAAACTGCCTGGAGATTATACCCTTCTAGCGAGAACAAAAGAAGTTAACCACTACCTCAACGCACTATAAAAAAGAAATCTGCCTGGCAAAACAAAACAATGAACGCATTGCCAAATCCAACTCAAGTATGAAAGAATTATTTACCATACTAAAAGAGCTGGAGTCCCCGATCCCTACACCAGACGTATGCAACAAAAATAAGATCTGGTGCTCAGATATTCAACAAGCGCTAACCAACAAAACAAATACTCTCCAAAACAAAATAAAAATAAAGAAAGACGCTCTGAACTTACCACAGCCTGCCAACTCTCTCCAACTAGTGACGCAACTACTGACCAGATCAACATATTCCGCTTCTCCAAAACATCTGTTTAAGAGGTAGAAAAAATCATTTTATCCCTCAAACCTCAAACTGCAACGGAGATATCTGCCCAGCACACATTATAAAAGATGCTGGCAGAGACCTCGCTCCATTTATCTCTAAACTGATCAAAGCTTCATTCTCCTGTGGCACCATCCCAGCCAACCTTAAACAATCTTAGATCCACTTATTGCCACAAACTACCGTCCTATCACGACCGTACCATTTCTACTTAAAATTCTGGACAAAGCTGCTTATACGCAGCTCCAAAAACACCTTGAGCTTCACAAGCTCTTTGGCGTCAGACAATCAGGTTTCCGCCTGTTACATGGGACAGAAACTGCCTTGATAGATCTGAAAACCCAAATTGATGAGTTGAGACATAAAGGGAAGACAGCTCTGCTCTTATTACGTGATCTATCAGCTGCATTCGTCCTGGTGGATCACAAGGTCCTCTGCAAGCACCTTGACTCAGCAGCCCACTTCTCTTTAGATGCTGTCAAATGGATTGAATCATTCCTGAGTGATAGAACTATGAGAGTGTTCTCCCCATCGGCAGCGGCGGATCCCACCCAGATCGTGTGTGGCGTACCGCAAGGCTCATGCGTGTCCCCAACTCTATACAATATATTCACCAAACCTTTGTTCGATGATCTGGACCTTCTGGGCATCACCTACACTAACTATGCAGATGATACACAGATTCTCCTCCTGCTTTCTGGTGATCATGGCAAGGACCTGGCACTGGTGAATAGGATATATCTCATCATTCAGGCATGGATGGCCACCCACGGTCTCTGCCTGAACGATGACAAGACAGAACGATGACAAGACAGACGTCAGCGCCCAGCTACCTCTGGGTTAGGTGCACGATACAAATAATAAACAAATACAAATAAAAACATTGATAATTCTAGGTACCCCCTCTAACATCACTAAACTAGGACATGAATACGCATCATTCATGATTGATGGAAATAACACCATAGTTTCCAAGGAGGTAAAAACTCTGGGTTTCTACCTGGACTCAACTATGTCCTTCAATAAACAAGTGAAATCCCTGGCCTGTACTACAGCCTACACGTGCAAGCTTATCAGAGCTGGAAAGCCTTTCCTTTCTAATGACAGCTGCATTATCTTCGTCAAAGCATTAATTCTCTCCAGATTAGATTACTGCAATGCTCTCTATAGTGGTGCCAACAAAGCTAGCATCCAGAGATTACAAGTCTTACAAAACAATGCTAGGCATTAACAAAAGAGTACACATGACCTCAACCGGACGTCAATACAGATGGCTCTCCACCCATAACAAGATACTGTTAAAAATCGCCTCCCTGACACATAAAGCATTAAATAATGCTGCTCTAGTTACCTAACTGACAAACTGATGAGAAGAACTTCCAACAGGCCTACCAGAGCTATTACCTCGAATTGCCTTGTGGTACCGAGATTCAAACTTACCACGATTGGTGGTAAAAGTTTTCCTGTGAAGACTGCCAAACTTCGGAACTCCTTGCTCCATGAGCTGAGAGTTGACCAACCCTATCCTCACTTTAGAAAGAGATATATCACCCATCTCAATCTGACTGAAGGCTAGTTTCAGACAATTGCCCACACTATGATGCCCATCGCTGTAAATTATTGTACATTATTGTTGCTCTGATCTGTATTGGAATTTTATTTTATCTTAACGTTTATATCTTCCCTCTGTCTTACATTTAACCCTATCTGTACTTTTATTATGTTATATTGTTATCTATTTGAAACTTTGTAAGCTTTTCACCTTATTGCTGCACCCGGTTACCCCTGGGTTTGGTGCGCATTAGAAATAAATAAACAAACAAACATTGCATGTGGACAGTGTACCTTGATTACGTTGCAGTGGATGGAAATTTTCTGACATGGTATACTTGCAGTCATTTACAGTGTAAGCAACATCATCATGTATTTGTGTAAGCAATGTCATCACCTATGCAGTTGGTGCTTTTGATGTGGCTGTAGACCATATACGGACCATGTTGATGCTTTGTCAGGGTATGGGTGTGCTGATTTCATTCTTTGGCATTGCATGCTAGGAGGTCCTGTGTAGTCATATGTGTTCAGTCTGTGTACTGGGGTAGGTCAGTCATGGGCCATCACATTTTTTGCGCTTTATTCTTGATGCATCATGGGACTTGTAGTTGTGGCACATTACTGATTATTCCGTTCCCCATGTCAGTCACAGTGATATGTCTTATTTGGATTGCCTACTGCTTACCCACAAACCATCCAGGTAAACTGTCCTCTGTGTGTGTCCATGTACGCTGGTAGGGTGCTGTTCATCAATATCATGGCATCATGTGTGGCACCAGGGTATTGGACTGAGCAGTGGTTGATTGTGAGGTCTGTGTCACATTTCATTTGGACAGTAATAGAATGGTGCGGTGTTAAGCAGCTTCACTTCAACACTACAGCTAAGTCAATGCCTAGTCTGGGATGCTGAGGAAAACCCTTATTGATATATTTGTAGGTCCAGTTCATGTACTCTGGATGACACCCCTTATATAACACCCCTCTCTTAGAATCCCCCTGACCCCACTGAGCCAAGAAGTAGGTCTGTTTTGCAAATTTGAAAGGTTTATTTGAGAAATATAACAAACACTTTTATAATAAATTAATATTGGATATCACACTTAAAATATGACAGTGATCAACAAGGGATAATGTTCTACTGGTAAACTGATTTGGTTACTTCGACGTAGTATAGAGGATGAGGTAGCTGAAATGCTTTCTGGTTTCAAGGAAATGCAAGGTGGAATAAATGCAGTACAGAAAATAAACTGATATGGTCTCACAAGAGATAATGGCCCTCATTCCAACCCAGGCATTAAGGGTTAACGGCGCCGTCGGCGCCGTTAACCCTTAACGCCTGATTTCCACCTTAACGCCTGCTTTTAGCAGGCGTTAAGTACCAAGGCGCTAAGCGTCCTTTGCGCTAATTACGGTAATTTACGGTGCCGTAATTAGCGCCTTCCCCACTCCCATTATGCCCTATGGGGCAAAAATGGGAATGGGAAAGGGTAAATGGAGATTGGGGATTTACCGCCCCACTCACCTTGGAATGGGGCGGTAAATCCGCCATCCACCATGGTGTAAACAGAGTTTACACCATGGTGGTAAAGTAGGGAACTTACCACCTGGGTTGGAATGAGGGCCAATATGTTCACTTTTCCCCTGGTGGCAATTCACCACCCCATATGCAATGCAAGGAGATGGAAGTAACACACACAGTCTTCAGGAATACAATCAAATACAATACGGAATTCAGTTCCCCCCCAGCAAGCTTAGACAACAGGTATGCTTTTTAAAACACGGGCAAGAGTGCTTTTTAATGTGGTGGCAAGGAAGTGAAAAATGCTAAAATTGCTTTTAATGCCCTATAGGAGGTTCAGGGTGAGTGGTAGACAATTTACATCAGTTCAGGTCAGCCCTAACAATGGTTCAGGGATGGTTATTAGGTTGCAAACGAATTTTAGCAGTTCAGGCAAAAGCAGCTATCTTTGAACAGATGACGAAATCAGGCCAAATCGCAAATCGCGGTAAATTTTGTTGGAAAGCTTAGATTCTAGGCTTTCAGAGGAAAGTTAAATCTCGTTCCTAGGACAAACGGTTCCAGAGATACGGACGATTTTGTGAAGGTAGTTTTTGGGATTTAAAGTTTTAAAGCTCAGAATGACAGATGACAGTTCTCAGTTTTAAAGATGACAGAAGAACAAGTTACTTTCTTACCTGGTAACGTTCTTTCGATGGGATGGTCTGACGACATATTCCATATCTATGATATATCTATGACAGGTAATCACCACAGCTGTGCTGCTTCGGAAACTTTTTTCGGCGTCTGCGTCCTGCATCGATGACGTCGATGCGCCGTCGTCGAGGACCTCCTCCGATGTCCGACGTCATCCGATGTGATAAGTAGGACGCACGACGCCCGTAGCCTCAGTTGTAGTTTTTTCCCCCAGAACGTATGACATTAGTCAACTGCCAGTCAGACACAAAGCCTTGCGGAACGTAAGCTGCAATCGCAAAAGAAATTCTGCAGCGAGGAAGGCAGGGAGGGAGCGATATGGAATACGTCGTCGGACCATCCCATCGAAAGAACGTTACCAGGTAAGAAAGTAACTTGTTCTTCGAGGGGATTGGGTCCTCCGACGTATTCCATATCTATGACAGACTCCCAAAGCAGTACCAGAGCAAGGAGGAGGGAAAGAATTTAGAATCAAAATGTAGAATTGCCAATCAAATAGCAGAGCAAAGGACCGCCTTGCCAAAGCCCAGATCCTGTCCTCGGATGGAATCGAGGGAATAGCGACGTACAAATGTATGTACAGAAGCCCAGGTGGCTGCATCACAGATGTTGCGAATAGGAACACCCCTCTGCAGGGCAGTAGATGCAGCCATACCCCTGGTAGAATGGGCCCGCAAGCCAGCGGGTCCTTACCTGCCAAGCGGTAACACTCTGAGATGGCCAAAATAATCCAGCGAGACAAAGTCTGTTTCGTCACAGCCTGTCCCAAACGCTTTCCAGCGTAACCAATAAAGAGTTGATTGTCCACTCTGACCCAGGACATGCGTGAAACATAAAAGCTTAAAGCTCTCCTAGGATCAAGCCTATGGAGCCTCTCCTCTTCCTTACCAGGATGCGGAGGAGGATAGAATGCCGGAAGAACAACCTTCTGGGCCAAATGAAATTCCGAAACCACCTTCGGAAGAAAAGAAGGACGAACTCTAAGGACAACCCTGTCCTTGTGAAATACAGTGAAGGGTGGCTTAACTGAAAGTGCCTGTAACTCACTCACTCTGCGAGCGGAAGTAACTGCAACCAAAAACACAGTTTTCAGAGTTAACAGCCTCAAAGGACAAGAATGCAAAGGCTCAAAAGGAGCACCCATAAGAAACTTAAGAACAAGGTTTAAATCCCAACGGGGCACCAGGAAAGGTGACGGAGGGAACACATTAGTGAGTCCTTTCAGAAACTGTGAAATTAAAGGGATTTTAAAGTAGGAACACTCTTTAGACGAGCGCTTAAAGATGGACAGCGCCGCCAGGTAACCTTTAATGGTACCCACTTGCAAGCCCCTGTGGGCCAAAGAAAGTAAAAAGGACAGAACCATGGGGATGTCACATGCAAAAGGATCCACATTCTGAACTCTGCACCAGTCGCAGAACTTGCGCCAACGGCAACGGTACAGAGACTTTGTTGCTGGCCGTCGGGCCGAGAGCAACACCTCCATCACGTATTCAGGGAGGTCCCAATCCTTATACCTCAACCTTTCAGAAGCCAAGCGTGAAGGTTGAGGGATCTGACCTCTGGATGGAGAACCTGACCCCCCTCCCGTGAGAGCAGATCGTCTCGGTAGGGAAGACGACGTGGAGGGCAGATGGACAAGTCCAGCAGGTCCGGGTACCACGTCCTCCGAGCCCACGCCGGAGCAATGAGGATCATCCGGGAACCGAATGTCCGTAACCTCCGCAGCACTTGCGGGATGACGGGGACTGGAGGAAACGCGTACAGCAGCGGGAATGACCACTCCACCACGAATGCGTCTCCTAAGGCTCCTTTTGGAGGAAATTCCCGCGAGCAGAACCTCTCGCACTTCCGGTTGACACTTGAGATGTCCCCCAATAGGGCGAAGATCTCCAGGAGAATCTCCTGAGCCAGCTCCCACTCGTGAGACATCGTGCTCTGCCTGCTCAGAGCGTCCGCCATCGTCTCCGGCCAGATGAACCGCAGAGATCGAAACTTCCTGCTGGATGGCCCAGAACTCGAGCTGCATCGCCTCCCTGCACAGAGGAAGTGACCCTGCCCCCCCCCTTTTTGTTGAGGTAGTGCATGGCCACTGTGTTGTCCGTCAGGATCAGGACAATCTTTCCTCGCACAGTCGGCAGAAAAGCCTTCAGGGCTAGCCTGACGGCCTCAGCTCCAACAGATTGATATGGAGTCTGGACTCCGACGGAGACCAACGACCGCTGACTGTCAGCCCGTTGGCATGAGCTCCCCATCCCGTGAGGGATGCATCCGTCACGATCGTCACCTCCAGCCAGGGAAGCCAAAATGGAGCCCCCTTCATCAAGTTGCCTTCGACGGCCCACCACAGAAGGTCCCGGGCGACTGAGGGCGGCACCTGAACCGGGTCCGACATCCTGCCGGAGGACTGCGACCATTGCATCTTGAGTGCCCACTGCAAAGATCTCATCCGTAGGCGAGCCTCTGGCACCAGAAGAATGCAGGATGCCATGAGGCCGAGCAACCTCAAGAACTCGAACGCTGGGAGTGTCTGGGCATGCTGAAACTTGTGCACCACCTGCTGAATGTGAAGAGCCCTCACCTGGGGAGGAAAACACTGCCCCAGGGAAGTGTCGAGCACTGCTCCGATGTACTGGAGCCGCTGTGTTGGCGTCAAATGGGACTTCTTTAAATTGAGGGAGAAGCCCAGCCTGTGAAGGGAGTGGCAGGTGACGGACAGATGATCCAGGACTTGCTCGGGAGAGCTCCCCCTGATCAACCAATCGTCCAGGTAGGGGTGGACGTGAATCCCCCCTTGCCTGAGATGCGCTGCCACCACCACCATGAGCTTGGTGAAAACCCTTGGGGCGGAGGTCAACCCGAACGGCAGGACCCGAAACTGAAAGTGCGAGTCGCCAACCGCGAACCTCAGGTACTTCTTGTGCTTGGGATGGATCGGCACATGGAAGTAAGCATCCTTGAGGTCGAGAGACACCAACCAGTCCTGAAGCTGAAGGGCCTGGAGGACTTGAGAGAGAGTAACCATCTTGAACTTGCCCTTCTGAGGAGTTTGTTCAAACCGCGCAAGTCCATGATGGGTCTCAATCCCCTGTCTTTCTTCGAAATCAAAAAATAAGGGGAATACCATCCCTTGTTCCTCTCCGCTACAGGTACCAGTTTTATGGCGCCTTTCTCCAGAGGGCTTGAATTTCCTGCGCAAGGAGCGGATCCGGATTCTGCAAAGAGAGGTTCCCCGGTGGATTGTCGTGAGACCTCTGCCGAAAGGGAAGACAGTAGCCATGGGTTATGATCTCCAGAACCCACACATCTGAAGTAATGGCACGCCACTCGACAAGATGCTGCACCAGCCTTCCCCCAACCAGCGAACCATGGGACATGGCCTCATGACTGAGAGGTAGCGGCTGTGGCGTTACCTGAGGGCAAAGAGGCAACTCCCGAGCGGCCTTGGCACCACGGTTACCCTGTCGTCCACCTCTGGTACCCCTGCATTTGCCTCTTTGACTGCCAGCTCCTCTCGCTTTACTGAAGGACGAGTAATAGCGAAAGGAACCACCCCTCCATTGCTGTCCCCTAGGACGAAAAGGCGGAGGTTGCCGAACTGCAGCGCCCAACGACTTTGCTGCAGCTTTGGAGGTCTGCAACCTCTCAAGGCTCTCGTCAGCCTTGCTGCCAAAAAGGTGTTCACCGTCAAAGGGCATGTTGAGGAGCCGGGACTGCACATCAGGAGCAAACCCCGACTTCCGCAACCGCGCATACCTGCGTATCACGGTGCTCGCCGCCATGGACCTGCTGACGCATTCAGCCATGTCCAAACCCGGCTGAACGGACTCACACATGGCATCCTTACCATCCTGGACCATAGCAAGGAAACCATCCAGTTCGTCCCCTTCGGGAATATGTTCAGCTGCTAACGCAACACAGTTCCACAGAGTGTGTGTGAAACGAGACAAGGCACAAATGGAGTTGGCCGCCTGAAGCGCCATACCACCAGAAGAAAAAACACTTTCTTCGCCCAGCCATCAAAACGTTTGTCGTCCCTATCAGGAGGGATGGTAGGGTACGACGCCTGCTTTGCCAGGGCTGTGGCCGCCTGCACCACCAAACTCTCCGGAGTGGGGTGCCTAGTCAAGTAGCAGGGGTTGCTACTGGCTGGACGGTATTTTTGCGACAAGGACCTGCCCACCACCGAGAGACTCTCCAGAGCAGTCCAAGCCGCCACCACCCTTCTCTGTAGAGCCATATGAAACGGCAGTACCGGGTCAGTTTGGGGACCAACATCAAGGATGTCCGTGAGATCATCCTGCACAAACTCCCCTGGGGGAGCAGACCATCCCAAGTACTCGGAAACCCTAGCCATAAGGCGCCGGTACAAGGAATCGGCATGATAGCCAGGCTCAGGCCTACAAAACTCCACCTCCGGAGAGGTGTCCAGTCCACTGGCATCATGCAGTGACTGCCTCAAATCGTCAAACTGACTATGGCCCGAGACCATTTCATCTGGAACCTGACTAGGAACCAGGCCATCAGAATCCTCATCCACCTCCGAAATATATTCCAGGTGGCGAAAAGAAGGCACCCGAGAGTGCTTGCTCTTAACCACAGCCTTCCTAGGGGGGTTCCCCCGTGCCACGGGGTACCTCCGATACCCCGGCCTCGAAAGGCATTGAGGGCGTTGAGTGAATCGGCGCCGGCGTCGAGAGAACAGGCATCGGCGCCGAGAAGATCGGCGTCGAGTAAATCGGCGTCGACGTCAGATGCAGCGCCGCCAGCATCGACAGTGTCGACACAGTCCTCGAAGCCGGAGCTCCGAGCGTGTCCTTAGACGGCTTCGACGACTTCCTCGGAGCCGGAGCCTCGAGAAAGCCTGTCGACGCCCTTGACGCCTCAGACGTCGATGTCTTCCTCGAAGACATCACAGGTGCACACGGTCTCGAACGCGTCGAGGACCGGGACCTGGAACGGGTACGTCGATAACGAGTCCCCTTGTTCCGAACGGGACCTCTCCCGTGACTCGTGCCGACCACTCTTGCGAGCGCTGTCTCTCGACCTCTCACGGCCGACCCCACTCGGGGGCGCGGACGGCTTAGTACCCTGCGACTCGAGAATCGTCAGCATTTTCTTCCCGAAGGAAGCCCATTCCTCTGGCGTCGCACGGCTGGTGGGGTAAGCGACGTGCCGGGCAGAGTCCTCAGAAGAGGACCTGGAAGACGACCGCTGTCGGCGCTTCCGAGAATGCTTCGAAGAGGCCGAGGAGTGGCGAGACCGACTCCTAGAAGGAGACCCACAAGACTTCCGACGATGACGCGGAGAGTCACCTCTCGAATCATCCGTCGAAAGCCTCGCAGACTTCGACTTCCGGGGCTTGGACACCCGACCTACCGACAACTTCTTCTTACGTTCACGTAAGGCTTTGGATGTGAGCGACTGGCAGTCGATACAGTCACCCGTGTCGTGGGCCTTCCCGAGGCACCAGAGGCAGGCGTTGTGCGAGTCTGTCACCGACATCTTGGACCCACACTCCCCGCACTTCTTGAAGCCCAGACGCGGGGTCGAAGACGAAGTAGAAGACATCTTCACACAAAGGATTTTCTCACAAAAACGAACAGGTTCAAAGAACCGAGAAGAACAGAACTCCAAAGAGTCGAGGCGTTAACCGAGATTCACGAAGCAACACGTTCGTGGAAAAAACGAAACTGAGGCTACGGGCGTTGTGCGTCCTACTTATCACATCGGACGTCGGAGGAGGTCCTCGACGACGGCGCATTGACTTCATCGACGCAGGACGCAGACGCCGAAAAGTTTCCGAAGCAGCACAGCTGTGGTGATTACCTGTCATAGATATGTCAGATATGGAATACGTCGGAGGACCCAATCCCCTCGAATGAAACGATTCTAGGAGGCAGTTCTAATAGGTTAAAATAGTTTGAATTTGATTATTTTAACTTTAACTAAGAGATTGGTTCTGCACAGTTCTGCTAGGAACTCACAATATAAATATGAAATAGGTTCTCTCTGCTCGGCGGGTCAATCAGGCATCGGTTCTGCTCACTGCATCTGGGTCAGCTCTGCTCTGCTGGTCTAGCCTCTCTGGATACAGCGGCCTCTGGTTCTGGATACTGCTCTGCTTTCCGGTCCGGATCAAGTGGATTCTGGATGTAACACTGCTTTCTGGGTACTGGCAAAAGTTCTTGGCAAAGAATTCAGACAGCTCGCCCGGCTGTTGAATAGTTTGGTTAGGTTTGCTGGATTCTGAAGGCCTGCTGAGAATACTTTTGCTTGCAGTGGGCCTTCTAGGTTCAAAGTTCTGTAGTCTATGGGTCTCTGGTTCTGGTCTCTGTTTGGATGGGATGTCGGCCGTCAAAATGCTCTGCAGAAATGGAAAATGAATCTCTCTACCTGTCCCAGCAGTCTCTTTTTATGTGTTTTGGAAGTGGGTGTGTGCATGGCATAACTGAGCCTGCCCCTCTCTACTTGTCATTGGCCCAATTCTCCCCTCTCCCATGATTGGTGGAATTGGGTTGCGAGTCAGAGTGATGGTCAGTTTATGGTCAGAGGAACCTCCCCTTGTCAAATTGCACACAAATCTATTTCTGACCCAAATACATATTTATCTTTGTACCATTTTTCTAATATTATAGGTCCAGTTAACATATTTTCCGTAGCACCAAACCATCCGATCCCTGTCTTTGTACGATGTTGTGTCCACTGATGGCAGAATTCTCCCCTTTTCATCCAGATAATGACCTCTAAACCTTTCCAGATTTTACACAAATGTGCACCAGGGATATGGGTTACAGATGATAAAGTGTCAGATTTTTAACATGCATACATTTGAAGTAACAACCTTTTCTCTGCTACTATCCCCACGAACATCCCACAGGGTCCTAACACCTCTTAAAATGTGCATGGAAAAATCCCAAGAATAATGATATTATTTATATAATTTTGACCAGTCCACACTAGGAGTTATCTATCTTTTTAAAATTATGCCCTGGTCAAAAAGGGGTGTGGCTTCCCATATCACATGGTGGAATAACTGGTTTATCCACTTCCCCCAAGCTCAGCTTGTTAGCAGAGGCACTGCCCCTCCCAGTTTCTCCCAAGAGGAAGCCACTTTATGACCCCCCCCCAATATAACATTTGCCTGAGCCCAAGACTGGGCTTTGTTCAACTTCCTGCCGGTGCCCCTCCCCTAATCTAATCAGAGAGGTGTCATCTCCTTTTGGTGGGGAAGCAGGAGGCAGACAGGCCTGGGAATGCAGTTTGATCAAGTTTCAACTCCTGTCGGGGGCAGTTGTCAGGCAGAGTTCAGCTAAATGTCACTTTAGTTCCCAGTTTAAATCAAACTTACAATTTTTACATATACATTAAATAATTACTTCCTTCAAGTCATTTCAGAATATAGTTTTACATTGTATCCACCTCTTAGCAAGTCTTTCCTTGGCCTGGTTTCGGTTCATTTGTTCAGTTTTACACAAAAGTCTGGTGGTTTTAAAACGCCAGCTTTCTGATAGTGGTGAGCACCGGTACTGCATCCATTTTTGACATTAAGAAAATGAATTCCCCACAGTTCTGGGTTGCTTTTGGCAATCAGCATTGCCATTCCCAATGGTTTCAGGGTACTGTGTGTGTAGCCCAATTGTGGTTTTAGGCAGTGCCCTCCTGTGCTCACAACATAGGCAAAAATGGGTGGCAGCCTATTCTTCATGTTTTCCCTGTGCACTCTCTGGGGAGTTCTGGCCATCATGATGTTTTCCATGCCAGTATTGCACAGTTTTATGGTAGGGCTTGGATGCATGGGTAAAAACATCCCACAGCAGTTTACTGTTCCGGTATGCATGCTCCATTGCCTGCGGGGGCACCAATGCCACAATGTTACAATCCAATGCTGCCATGGGGTTAGGTGGGTGCTGGGGGAATGGGCAATGGTGTAGGTACATGCCTTTGATGCATGCAACTGTGCATGGGAGATGGGCATGGAAATGTGCTGATGGGAATACCTCATGAGCATGTCCAGGACTTGGTCCGGCACCTTTAAGTGGGCTGGGGCATCCCATGCAGTGTTCCAAAGGTGTGCTTGCATGCACCCATGACACATAAGTGTAGGACAGACAGAAACTCCAGCAGGGCGGGGGGTGGCAGTTCTGATTGCCCCGGCACTCTAGAGATTGGACTGGGACAAGGTGAGCTGGTCTGTGATGGTGGGACGGTCCAAATGATGGAGGTTCACTAATTAGCTGTCCATCAGTGTCCATGGTGGACGCCTGGTATGGGTGCCCTCCATAGCACACATCTCCTGCGCATTTGTGGTGCCTGTCTCCTTGTGTCCTGGGTTCTAGCATGCTGCTGTAGCTGGCTGTATGGTAGTTGGTTGTGGATCCCATATTCGACGTCTGCTTGAGGCAGCATGTTGTTTGAATGTGTGTCAAGGTAAGTGTGGCCCTTTTACTCTCCTCCTGAGTGAATCTGGTTCACCTGTGCCTTCATTTGAGTGAACTGTCTGCATTTGCCTCCACCTTTTTGATGGAAGTAAGTGTGCTGTGTTTTTAGCTGAATTTCCTCCAATTTCTGGAGGTAATTCTGCTGATTTTGCTCTTGTAATTGGGTGGAAATAGGTTTTTTATTTTCGGAGGTAATTCCACCAGAGGAATTACCTCCAGTGCTAATTCCGCAGATTATTGGTGGAATTACCACTGGAGGTAATTCTGCCAGAAGTAATTCCGCCAGTGGATTTAATGCCAAATTTCAATAAGTCAGAATTTGGCGCAGAAGTAAAGTTGGATTTACCGCCAATGTTACCACTTACCAAAATGCTTGCAAAGAGGACAATAGAATTTTCGCATTTCCTAAGGATGATAGGTTTCACCTTACCTATGGGTCATATACTGTATTGTATTGTAATTGTCATTAATTTGTACAGTGCCTTTTACCATTATTATAGTCTCAAAGCGCTGGTCGTTGGAACGTCCTCGGTGGACCGAAGTCCATAGTGTTGGAGATCACAGAGTAGGATTCAAATGCGTGTGCACATTTGGCCATGGTAAGTCTTAGCAGGGCTGCCCTGGCTCGGGTAGAAACAACCAACGAAGATCAGATATGTGGATGGGTGCTGAGAGCGGTCTGGAGATGGCCTGAGTGCTAGACACTTGCTATGTGTCCAGCTGGTCCGAATTTCCCATAGGTCTTAGCTGCATACTGATGTCAGGGGTGTTGGATCATAGTCTTGTGCAAGTAGGCTTAAATACATTAAGTGTCCAGTTAGCCAAATTTTGTCATAGGTCTGAGCTGCATTCTACTGTGAGTGATAACCGTGCCTGTGGCAGATGTCCATCGAAGTGGTGCATTTATATGTACCAAGAACACCGAAGGAGCTTATATTTGATGTTGCTCTGTCATCAGAAAGGCTGTGCAAGTCTACCCTTGTAGACTCTTCTAGACACCATGGGGCGGGGGGGCAATCCTCAAGTCTTCTTAGCGCAATAGACTGGCTGACCTAGGATATCTACTAGGCGGATACCATATAATTGTGGTTAGTAGGATTATCTAGGTGCCATGGACATGCTACCTTTATAGTCTTACTAAATATCTTCCTGTTTCTTTGTATGCTCCTAACATACGTCTACTAACTGTGATATCAGGATACCAAAGCTGAGTTAGGATCTCTAAATGTAATTGAGGTATTACCAGCATAGATCTGGGGTGTACAGGAAGGCTAACATTATAGGTGCAGCACAAACGACCATTCCAAGATCAATTTAATGTGTACATTGGCCATACAGGTACCAGACTAAGTTCTTGAAGAGAAATGTGACCACTAAAACAACCCTGTTTCTTGAATGCAAGCATGTGCTAAACTTCGCAATTCGTCAAGAGTAACACATTTACTCTAACAATGCATCCAACTGAAACACATTGCTTGTCTCTCACAGACAAGTATAACACATGTCCTACCTCAGCAATCTAAGTGTAACACAATTCCATTCTCTCACAAACATTCTAATTATGACACATTCAACTGAGTTTAACACATTCCCGCCCCAGCAATGCATCTAAGTGTAACACACTCCCGCCCCGGCAATACATCCAAGTATAACACACTCCTGCCCCAGCAATGCATCTATGTGTAACACATTTCCTATCCCCAGAATCCATCTGAGGGTGTCACATTTCTTACACCCCAACAATCCATCTAATCGGACATTCGGAACACTTTTAGAATACACAGCAGTCGGAAAATGCACATAGATTCAAATCTCACAGTAGTGGAAAAATGCGCCTAGATTTTCAATATACAGCAGTGGGAAAATGCACCTGGATTTAAAATATACAGCAGTGGCAAATGTACCTGTATTTAATACTCACTCAGATTCAACAGTGTAATGAAAAATCACTTAGATGCAAACTTTGGAAGTGTAATGAAATAACATTACACAGGGAGGCTAGATGCTATTAGGAATAGGATAATTAGGTAATGATAGTGGTGGGGTTTATTGGAGTGCAATAATTGCTGTACTGCTCGCCCACACCACATTTACCTTATCAGTCGCTGTAGGTTGTCTGCTACAAGCATCCCAGGCCAACAAAGGCAAGCATGGAGTGGAGCTGCTCAGGGGGTGCTGCCATTGCCTTTTGACCTTGGCTGATGTTTGCCCGAGAAAGGCTGCCCATGGTTCCTCTTTTAAAAGGGTGGCAGCCAACGCGACCAGGCCAATCACAGAGAGGGGAGGGGTGGATGGTGGAAGAAACACAGGGGAGGGAAAAGACAAAGCAGAAGCAGGCCGAATTAATCAGGGGATGGACGGCTGAAAAAATGAGAAACACAGAGTGGAAAGAAGAAAAAAAGAAAACTATGCTGAAAAGGAGGGGACCAGGAGGGGATCACTTACCTGAAGCTGGGCCAGGAACAGTGCCAGCAGGACCCACTTGCATGGGCCTGCTGCATATTGGAAAGACTGTCCCAGACCCTACAAGCAGGTAGGGCAGACAGCCAATGAGGACAGGCCAATCACAGAGAGGAGGGCAGAGAGCGGGAGAAACTCGGGGGAGGGAGAAGACAAAGCAGCAGCAGGTCGAGTGAAGCAGGGGATGGATGGCTGCAAAAAGTGAAACAAATAAAAATAAAAAGGAAAACAGGGTTAAAGGAGAAAAATGAGAATACTATGCGGAAAAAGAGGGGCGCAGGAGGGGAGCACTTAGCTGAAGCTGTGCCAAGAACGTGGCAGCAGGATTCACTTGCACGATCTGCTGCAGATTGAAAAGATTGTCCTGGATCCTGCAAATAGGTAAGTTGGCAATTGTGTGTGGGGGGCTGAGGGGGGACAGAGACAGGAACAAGGGCAAAGATCATACAGGGCTGTCCCGGTCATTCAAGCAAGCAGCAGAGTTTCAGGCTGCAGAGAGCCCGGGTGGATGGGGGGTGATCTCTGTGTGCAGAGGTCAGTCGAGAAAGGGGCACAATAGGAGCTGCACTCACGCTCCTTTTGTACCCAAAATGCACCCTGCCATGTCGCTGCTGGAGTGTGAGTGTGTCGGTGCTGGAGTGTGATACGATGGAGGGGGGTCCTACATGATGGCACCAGAAAAGCCACATGTAACATATCATGCATGCTAAATCACACATAAATTAAGAGGTAGGTGTTAATGAAAGCACTCTGCCGACAAATTGGTTTCAATAGGGTTCCCTCTGAGGCCCCTGCAAGTGCGAGGCCTGAGGTGGTTTGCCCTCTGCTTGGTCCCTGTAATAGACACAACCCGAGGCTTGGTCAATACAGCTAGGGACGTCAATTAACCAATTGCCTGGGGTAGCGGAAATGACATCACATAGCTGATGACATCACAGGAAATGACATCCTTCACCTTTGACAGTAGGACACAGGAAGTGAAGTCACATGAACTTTGACCTTGAGGAGAACACTGAACATAATGTTCAATTCGTTTTCTGTGGGGTCCGTTCTGCTATTTAAATCCATGCGACTAATGTCAAGTACTTGTGCATTCTTAATTTCTGGGTATGTGTTTCCTGCAAGTAGCTTGTTGCATTTTATCTTTTCCGTATACGTGGCAAGATGCCCCATGTTCTTTGAAGATGCCCACCCAGTCATGTTTTTCTTAGCATATTAGCTTATAGTTTTGACTTTCCCGTAATAAAGCAAGTTCTACATATCACAGAATGCAAAGAAAACCAGGACTGTGAGAACACCCCACGAATGACATGGGACATGGTGACATGTGTAGTTCAGTTGCCATAAATTCCAACCCTACCACTCTGCCGTGCCTCCAAGGCGTTTTGTCTTCACTCTGGTGATGTGTTTAATGCACTGTAATGTAAGGACGTGATTTAGGGGTTGCACCTCCGATCCCTGTGGTCTCCCTTGCTACCCCTTATTTTTTGGCATGTGGCTCTTTGTTTCTGGAATGGCTGGCTTTCTTGTGCAGGCCTCTTTAAAAAAAACAGGAGGTTCTACAAGTGTAACAATTTGAGCCGTGACCCTAAATAAGAAAGAATAGGAACAACAAATAATTTGTCTTTCTGGAATTCTATACAATAATTGCTAGACTCATTAAAGGTTTATTACAGGCAGACTTCAGGGGTGAGTCACTGATTTAGTCTGTTCTTAAACACCTCAAATTCACAATGCAGTTCTGAAAAGCATTTACAGTATAATAAGCTTCGATTATGGACTATGTATTTTAATGTTTGCAAGTTGCAGTTATAGCATTTTTTTTCTGCTGTTGTCTCTGTTATAATCATCACAAGACATTCCATCTCTGTGTCCTCAGTTACTTGACAAAATCATTGTGCCTAAAAGATTGTTTACAGTGTAGAAATGTTTGACCATAGCACATGAAGTGTCCCTTGATTTAATTGTGCCATAATTAATGCCTTGTTGTAATGTGTCTATCTTTCCTATCTCCATGGCATGCTGTTCAGGATGTTTTTGCTTGTACGAGGTAACAAGTGCCCAGAGTACGGGCTGCTGTGTGAAGCCAACCTCTGAAGCCTGAAAAGTAGATCCATGCAGACTTGACATGTGGCCAACTTTGCACCAGACAGGAAGTGGCCTGCTGTTAAATCTGTTACCAGCGTAATGGTATTGACTACAGAATGTAATTTGCTTTCTGATTTACCGAACATTCAGACATGCAATTGTTCATTTTACTATAACCAGTAAGATAGCTATAGCTGGTAAGATAGCTCAGTGAGTTGAGAGCTCGCTGCAGTGATGTGTGTGTGATTGGCAAGTTGTAGGGTTGAATCCCGACAAGGTCAACTTAGCCTTTCATCCTACTAAGGTTGGTAAATGAGTATCAACACAGGTTGGGCGAGTTTGTATGTATATTGGTTCTTTATAATGCGTGTAAGTGCTATATAACACCTCATTATCATTTGGCCTTGGAAGTCTGCTTACATTCACAGTAATATGGGCCTATACACACCGATATTCACGCTGTATATGGTGACCCATTGTTGTATGAAATGTATATAATATTACAGTGATATCCTAACCATATTTTTCGTAGTGTGCCTAGGAACAAGGCTAGGTGATGTCACTTCCCGTTTTGTCAAGGAGTGAAAGGTTGTGTTCCATCGCTTCCCGTAATCTCACTTCAGGGTGGGGTCAAATTACATCACGTCCTGTGATGTCATCAGAGGTCAAGGGTCGTGTGATATCACTTCCGCCACCCCTGGCATTTCGGTGAAATGATGTCCCTGCTGTAATGGCATTTTAAGCTTTGAAAGTCCCTGAACATTTATGCAGATATAACCTGCTTTTGTAAAGCATGTCTTGCCATTGCTAGGTAACATTTTTATATACATAGTTGACATTTTTTCAGACAACTGCATGTAGCAAGTATAAGCCTTTAGGTTTTCTTCCAAATTAATAGAGTGCGCTCGAGACAGAGGAAATAATGTTAACTTTAGGCAGGACTGTCACAATGCCCTGTACTCTGCAAAAAAACATGCACATCCCTTACCGTGTTTAATTTATAATGTTGACATTGTCCGTGCAAACTCTGAGCCAGGGGTCGCAAGGGCAGTGGCGGGGGTGCCGAAGGAGCAATCAGGTCCCTCTGGTGGTGACCCCCTCCCCGGTGTTGGGGGCTGCTCCGGTCCACCGGGCAGCCCCATAATCGGGTCGGGTGGCACCCGACAGGGCACCCGTAGGTGCGGCGGTCACGCCGACTAGATTGGGGGTGGGGGTTCATTCCACCCGCTCCGGGACACCGGAGCTCCACACATGGCTGGCAACCGGCTCACCGCGGCCCCGGCTCTGGGGGCACTCAGGCGGGGGTCGCCACCCTGGCCCGACTCACAGGGCCAGGGAAACACACAGGGACGGTGTTGCCCGGCAGGGGCACCGTCCGGACGGCGTTGCCCGGCAGGGGCACCATCCTGGAGCTGGGCCCCGTCCTTGGGCCCAGCACACGTGGTGGGCCGCCACCATGGCGCTAACACAAGAACACACACACACCACAGAGTCTTGTTGGTCTCGACTGACGAGCCCGGAAACGGCTCGTTCTTTTTATTAGCTTGGTCACGTGGTTCCCCACGTGATCAAGACAAACACACTGGACGATCCCATGTCCCCTTACAGAGGTGACATGCAACACCCGGCCCCCCAAATCATGTCCTTAAATTAAGCTGTGTATTGTTTAATATAACCCGCACGCCGTATGCACCATTCTGTCTGCAGGCGGAAGGGGGTATCCTTCTGCCCAACCCAGTTGATCACGATTGGTTGGTCGCTCTGACCATTCTCTGAGAGAATGAACTAAATGCTTCTGAGAACATAATGCGGTCTCAATGGTGTGATAACAATTACAGATACACAACATTGCTCTGGCCTGAAGGAAGCGACCTCTGCCGACTGCTCAATTAAGCAACATTTTTAACATCGTGTGGGAAAATTAATTAAACTGTGTTTTGTAAGCATCCAATGTGTAATGCAATTAGTGGAATTTTAAAAGCATTGCCACCTGCATGTGCAATAACAGTTTGGAAACAGAAGGCGCAAGATAAAAAAAAAATGTACTGCACTCTACATGCACACGTGGTTCGTTTTCGTGTTTCCAGGGACATGAAGGGGGGCGTGAACACAGATTTGTCAGATTTGCGTAAGTCGCAGTACCAATGACTATCCACAGGAACTGACTATAA
The DNA here is from genome assembly GCF_040938575.1 of Ambystoma mexicanum. NCBI lineage: Eukaryota > Metazoa > Chordata > Amphibia > Caudata > Ambystomatidae > Ambystoma > Ambystoma mexicanum. Next base: position 1,433,148,366 of record NC_090932.1, read on the forward strand.
GTAATTGAAAGGCAGAGAGTAGTAGCCAACCTACAAACTTTCTTTCCGCGACATTGTTAAAATAAATATGTTTTAAAATACTACGCTGCGTCAAGATGGGCTAAAATGTGCTACATTTGCAGAAATGTGCAGCGCCTTCCTCCCGCGCCTGCCGTACAGCCCAGGGCGGTGCGTGCGTCCACGTTGCCGAGCCCTGCAATGCAGCGTTCTGAAATATTGAATGGCTGCTCAGCTCTGCTCTCTCATCAGCAGCCTGCCAGGGCCAGTCATGGGATGCATAACGATTCGCTGGGTTTATTTTGCTCATTTAAATGATACGGTGAGACATTTACAGAGCGAGGAACACCTACCAAGTCAAATCTGCATACTCCTGCGGCAGCGGCTCCGGCGCAGCTCCTGCAGACCCAATGCGGAGGCAAGTCGGGTCAAATTACCCTCAAAAGAACCAGCCGCTTTGCTTTTTACAGCTCACCCCAGGATCCAACCCGTCAAAGGTTCCATGTTACCACTCCAGGATTCAGTGGAATAGCCGCAAGAAAATACTACTCTTATCTTTCCAGGTGTAATCCAGGAGTACGTCAGAGTTACTCGTTTTACTCCAACAGCCCCTCTTCAGAGTATTTGAGTGTTGCTACCAGCAGCCTCTTAGCGAGTCAGCCTTTGTGTTGTATATTAAAATACGTAAAAGTAACAAACTTGTGTAAATACAGCTTTGTATGTTTTCCTTTAAAATAGGTGCTTGTTGCATGGCACCCCTCCTGGGAGCATGGTAGCTGCCAGGATGTTGTAATGGGTCACGTGGCCGTAGCCACGTGACCAACCTAATAAAAGGGACGGGCCGTTTCCAGCTCGTCAGTCAAGACTAAACTGACTCTGGTGTCGTTCCTGTGCAGCGCCCTCCTGGCGCCATACCGCGTGCTGTAGGCCGGGGCCCAGCACGAGAACGGTGCCCCTGCCGGGCAACGCCGTCCCAAGGAGTGTGGAGGCCATGTGAACATGGCTGTTGTGGCGACCCCGGCCTGGGTGTCCCCAGAGCCGGGGCCGTCGTGTGCTGGGTGCCCCCAGCCACGTGTGTGCCTCCAGTGATCTGGAGCGCCGTGGGGTGACCCCATCATCAGCGGCGTGAGCGCCGCCCAAAGGAGCCCATCGGGTGATCCCGACATGAGCATGGGGCCCACCCGGTGCTGCGGGCAGACCCTCCCAACAGTGCTCAAAACATTACATTTTTCACAGATCGAAATTTTAAGAAGGTTTTAGACTGCAAAGCGGATGATTAGGGCCGGCCTTAGGGCAGGGCCGACATTAACCCACTCCCCCCCGCCAGGCAAGCTATGGGAAGTCTTTGAAGGTCTCCCCTGAGCTGGTGTGGTGGGAGAAGGCGCCCTATTAACATTAAATGCACACCGCTCTCGGGAGCAGAGCACATTTAATAACAATATGCAATGATTTGCCCCCTCCCTTGCAAGCATGACCAAGGGCGCATGGGGGGAGGGGTGGTGCCACATTTTTGTTTTTCTGCCCGGGCGCTGCCGCCGCTAAGGCCGACCCTGATGTCAATGCTCAAGTCTTTAGCTTGATCATTCCACCCACACCACCAAAGCCATGGCCCTGGCCCTACCATAGTGTCACAGCCACAAAACATAGTATCATGCCGGCACTTAGAACTGGGGTACTTTCTGAATGCATGCATCCACACTTCAGGTTTAACATCTGCCTTCCCCCCTACCCAACTCAAACAATATCCCAAGAACCGGGGGCAGCACAGCCACAAAAACGTCAGCGGTGTGCTCTGCAAGAACACTTTACGTCGCATTAAAGACTCTGAACGTTTGGTTGCACTATCAAAGGATGCACTTTTGGTTATAACCTGCCTCCATCTTGTTATGGGAGAAGGCTCCAGGGCAGCAGCACTTTTTTTTTCATGCCCCAATCTCAGTTCCCCTTATTATTTACTCTTGAGTTGATCCCTGCTGTCAAATCCTGCCAGTGTTGCAGCACAGCACAGATCACCATGGGCCCCTAACGAGCCCCAACATTCCCCCATCCTCTTTGCATCATTCGACCTCTGCTCATGTCTTGGACCACTGCTTGCTGTTCTTCACCTTTCGCAAAGGTTGTGCGAGTCTTCTCATGAGCTTTATCACGTGCTCCCTTCCACAGTGTGAATGTGTGCTCACATCTGTCCACGCAACATGGCTGCAGCAGTTCCCCCTTCCAGATCCCACTGCAGCATTCCCAGCAAATCACTTGAACCCCCACACTCGCCTCATCAACCCCTCATCTTTCAAAACTTGCCTTCTTGCACAGCGCCTAGTGATTTGTCGATATTGTCCAGCTTTGTTGTCTGATGTACTATGGTATTGTACTATATTTTACTTTATTTTCATGCATCGTGTTGTATTTAATGAAAGCATCTAGTTCACAAGCGAGGTCACAAGCTGTTTTCTGAAACTTAACAGCTTCGGTTCAGTGTGGAGGGACGCAGGAAGGGAATTCCGCCATTTACCTGCAAGTGCTGGTGCCCGCCAATCTTTTCGGTAGGTCAGTCAGACTGTGATATTAGGAAATGACAGGGATGCTAAACTTGTAGATATACTCTGTTCTCTTTACCTTAAGCAGGATCTATGCTGCAGCATTCGGTACTATTTGCCATGCCCCAGGATGCGGAGGCATCTTTCTTCATGCCGCCACAGAAAGAGAGAAGGGACTAAGCGGCCATTTTTTTCATAATTTTACGATTCATTGATATTAAAGAACAGGAAGCCAACATGGCAACCTGCTGCTCCATATCAATGAAGCAGAATGTGCAGTCTAGTCTTTCCCGACTAGCATGTATTGCAACCGCCACAGACAAAACCGCAAAGGCAAATAGCAAAGATGAAACAGCGTACTATTAGGATCCTGGGGATTTTAACCCCGGAATACTAATGGCAATACGCCCCTCGCCAGGGAGGGCATTACTGCAGCAGATAATGCCCCCGGGGCTTTCGTTAAATTCCTCGCTACGCTCAAGCCTGTAACTATGGGCCCGAGGGCATTAGCTGACACAGTAATGCCCCGCCCCGGCTCAGGGCTATTTGCCTAATTATTACAGTGCAGCATTGCAGAGACCAAGTCATTCATAGTCGTGACTTGTTGAGGGAAGGAGAACAGCAGAAACATGTGCCCTGATTCGCATTAGCTGGTAAAAACATGATTTGGATACCAAGACCACCTACATTTAAAGAATATGTTCAGGGTCCAACCTGCAGATTTTTAATTGCCATTTTAGGATTAGGAGAGGGCCACGCTGCTCTGAAGCTGTATTGTGTACAAGAACCTCGGTCTTGTCTGGGATCAGTTTTGATCCACAGGGACGTCATTTCCGCTTATCTTTGAATAATGAAGGAGCAGATGTACATGTCAGACCTGCCACTAACTTCTTGTTTTTTTTTGGTGGCTTAAGTTGGCCCTTAACTGATTGATTGATAACTTTTGGACTGTAGCCGATTATAGTACTATAAATATATAGGGCCCGATTCATGGAATATTTGCCCAGTTCAAAGTGAATTTGCACAGTCTGCACAAAGCCATCACGCCGCTGATGATGGGGTCACCCCACTGCGCTGGCTTTGCCCGGACATTGCACTGCAAAAATACACTTTGCACGGTTCCATCAATCAAGGTTTGTGTCAGCAGTGGAAAGTCACTTTTCCATGAATTGTGCCCACAATGTCCACTATATCACAGTGCTAATTGTATTTAATGAATCTTTTATAAAACGCTCAATATCGCGACCAGTCTCTAACTCCAGCAGCAGGATTCAAATCTGGGTTTCCCTGTGTTGACTTGCTTCCAAGACAAACGCGTTGCCCCTGAGCCATTCTATTTAAACTTGTATTGAGCCACAACTATGGAAATAACAATAAGGTCGTTCAGTTTCTGATACACATAGAATCATAGTCTTCCTATTTTGATAGGGGGACTGTGATGAGATCACTGGGGAGGGGAAGTTGATTGGCCACAAAATCAGAATTTGGCACAAAGGAAGAAGCATGGAGGCAAAGGGCTCACTTAATAACTTTGCCATCTAACCTAGCAGTGAAAGGAATGACTAACGGGAGAATCATTCTCCCAGACACCTATCACATGTGGCAAGGGTTACATTCTAGTGCTGTTATTGCAGCAGGTTGGGTGATGTGTACAATGCCTCAATTAGTGGGAGGGGGAGTGTGAAAGTGAGTGTGCAAGCAAATGAGCGAGTGTGCGTGATCCTGGGGAAGTACATGAGTGAACAAGTGGGTTAGAGAGCACAACAGCGATTAAGGGGAGTGCACGATAGAGCGCATGCGTGAGTGCTTGAGCCAGTGTGTGAGTGCATAAGTGAGTTTGTGTATGCATAAGTACTTGAGTATATGAGGGAATAAATGAGTGTGTGCACAATTCTGAGTGTGTCAATGAGTGGGTAAGTGCAAGAGCATAGACACACAGACACACACACCTTGCAAACATTCTGGCTCTTTTCCTGCTGCCTGAAATGGCTACCAGGCCATATGCCGTGATGTACAAATAGTCCTTTTTTAAAATAAACGCAATACAATCTCAGGAAGACCTTTATTCAAATCTTTGAGGTTTGCTTCCTTGCAGACCCTTGCATAGTTTTGGTGAAATCGTGAATTTAAAAAACGTGTTCACCAAGTCGGTTTAAGTCTCCAGGGCTGAAGAAACAGTTTGGAAATGTGAACCCAGCTGAAATAGGTTTATGTACATTCGTCCACATTCTCAATGGCTTCATTCTGTGCAAACATAACTTAACTACTGAATATAGTCAAGTCGCCCCCTCCCCTTCATTGGTTGAATTAATATATGATATTGCATTTTGGGTACTTATATAAAGGTGTTTGTTTTTAACTGACGTATTTATACACATGGCATTGCACTGCAAAGGGTGACACACCAAACTGGCCCGGTCGAGATTATAATCAGTGACCTGCAAGTGGAACTCACATCTCAGCACCATTTGCGGTACACAGAGTCCCCTCCCTTCGCTTCCGCTCTGGACACTCTAAAGCAGTGGTCTTCAAACTTTTTGGCCTGGGCCCAGCAAAATTTGGGCAGGTCGCCCCCCCCCCCAAAAAATGCCAAATGGACAGTACGTATTGTGTGCCGTCACCGCACCCTACTCCCAGTATAGTGCCCGGGCTCCCCCACCTGCTCCCATCACAGTCGCTGGGCTCCATTATCCCACTGCAACCCAATCCCTGGGCTCTCCCCACCCCATCAAACACCCTGGGCTCTCCCCACCCTGCTCCCACCACTATCCCATGGTTCCCGGCCATCCTGCTCCCACCACAGTCCCTTGGCTCCCCCATCCCGTTCCCAACACAGTCCAAGGGCCAGTGGCGGCTGGTGAATTTTTAAAGTGGAGGGGTATAACTATTTCCCCCAAAATGCCATAGGGACCAAGTGCATTGAGGAAGCCCGAACCAATCAAGGGGGGGCTCAGGGGCTTTCCCCCCCCTTGAATTTATTTTTAAAAATAATGGGTTAAAATGTTGCATTGTAAAGCATACTTTAAAAAAAAAAGGGTAAATAGCCAAACAATTTGCAATTGGCAGGCATGAAATTTTTTACTGCAGATCTATTATAGATCTTCAGTAAAAAGATACCATCACTGTCTCCTGTGCCCCACTCGGCCTAACACAATCAACATGATTATGTGTGTATGCACGGCACTGGGGTGCCAAGGGGGAAAGCATGTTATTTTGACTGGATATCTATGATAGAAATCCAGTAAAGAAAATACGATCCCTGTCCCCTGGGCTCCACAGCACCTCAGAAGGAGAGCTGATTTTGGCAGGTGGGTAGGGGGATTGTGCAAAAAAGGCATTTTTAAAATGCCTTTCTTGTACATCCCTCCTTCCCTCTCTATCCGTCACTTGCCAAAATCAGCTCAACAGACCAAAACAAACAAACACACACACACACATTCATACAGCAATCACTCTATCATTCACACGAGCATCCATCACCATACACTCACTCATAGCAAAAGCATACACGCATTCATACACATGTTTAATAAAAAAAAAAAAAATTAACATAAACGTACCATCTGCATTGGCCTGCGTGTGGGTGCTGAAACTCCCAGCTCCAGGCTGCTCTGTCCATATGTGAGAGGCGGCGCAAGATCTCCCCCTCGCACAGACAGACATGCAGTGCCCCAGCCAGCATTTCCAATGAGCTATGCAATGCTGACAAAGCAAAACGCCCCAGCCTTGCATTGCTCAGTGAGCATGTGCGGCTGGGGAACAGAACTGAACTGTCAAAAGGGAAATAGTGCTTCCCTTTGACAGTTCAGCCAGCCCAGGAGCACTCCCTCGGCTAGAAAAAGCAGCTGAGGGAGTGCTCATTGTTTCACTAGGCTGGCTCCTTAGCTCCTCCGTAATGGGTGAGGGGGCCACTGGGTGGGCACCCCCTCGCCATTATGGATGAGCCGCCAGGCTCGGACTGGCCTATAGGGCAATAGGGCAATGCCTGTACCAAAAATGCAAAATGCAAGTGTGGGTCAGTCAAAATTCACCTTGGTGGCCAATGTAAACTAAACTAAACTAATGTGGGCCAGTTTGATGAGTTAATTCACTATGCAGTTAGTAATTTTGACCATTGTTGTTGAATAATATTCTATAAATATCACAATTTACTTACATTTTAACACAAAGCACCCGCTTCAGTACTATTCAAACAGTCTGTGACTAAAGGAATGAATATCCATTTACAACTGCGGGCCACTTTTTCATTGGTGCCCAAGACAGTTTCCTGCTTTAGCCCGACCATGTGAGCCGCCCCTGCGCATTTCTTCCTCAATTTAAAAAAAAGAAGAATAAAGAAGATATATATATATATATATATATATTTTACTTTACATACTGAGCTCTCACAGCCCCCCAGGGATCCGGACGCAGCCCCCTTCTGGGGTGCGCACCACAGTTTGAATACTGCTGCACTAAAGGCTGCACCAAAACACGCAATGAGCAGCATGCTGCGCTTCTAGGCACGCAGCCTGTAGAACAGAAAGGACTGGGAGAAAGGGGGGGGCACAAGACCGACCTTGGAGGTTGGTCCCAGTCTTCGTAGCTGAACCCTCTGCACAGGTGATCAACCTGCAGATAAACATTAATGTATCGTTAGTTCCAAATGGCTCAGGCAATACGAGCACCTGAACATAGCAGATAAAGGCAATTATGTAGCATTATTTCCAGCAGCTGCAGATACGAATATCATTAGCACCTGGTCGCAAGGCCAGGCAACCTGTTTTCGTCGATTTAAAGGTTCATGCACCGAATGCTAAAGAAAAAAAAAACCTTTACAGACAGCCGCCATCAAAAATCCTGCTTGTGTCAAATAATGGTGTCGCAGACATGGGTATTGCATGTGCTGCAGAATGAGTGGCAGCCAAGTTTTTCTAAAAAGTGGAGCCTTAAGATAATATAGTTGGGCCCACTGCAGTGACATTAACATCTGTAAATGCCCGCACAGCGCTGCTGAGTGGGCATTTACAGATTTTGGCTGGGCCAATTTGCGTCCTTTCACCCAATCAGAATCCTAGCAATGTTATGTTATGTTAATTTATTTCTATAGCGCTCCGGACCCAGGAGTATGCGGGCGCTTGGTACAGGTTACAGGTACAGGTTACTGGTACAGTACAATGGAAACAATAATCGTAAGGTAGCAAGTATATACAGAGTATACAGAAATGGGAGTAATAGCAAGCAGAAATAACAAAAGAGACATGTGCAGTTTGTATGCAGTTTGAACTGATTCAGACTTAAGGTTTGCTTTTTGACAGGAGCCACCCAATGGCTTGTTTCCTGAACGATTGGAAGGGTTTGCATTCCGTGATATTCAGTGGCAGGGAGTTCCAGAGTTGGGAGGCGAGGACAGTGAAGCTTGAGCCACCGGCTCTTTTCGAAGTAAATCTGGGTACTTTGAGACATAGGGTATTGGACGATCTTGTGGTTCTGATGGAGGTTCTCATGGTGAGTTTGTTAGTAAGGTAAGGGGGGGCTAAGTGGTTAAGAACTTTGTAGGTGAGGCAGAGAGATTTTAGATCGAATTTATGTTGGATAGTAAGCCATTTGCATGTGGTTCTGGTAGCTGAGATGTGCTCACGCCTCGGAATGTTTAGCGCTGCTCGTAGCGCATTATTTTGAAGGACTTGGAGTTTGCGGATTATCGCTTGGTTGGCACCTAAGTAGAGGCTGTTGCAGTAGTCTAACTTGGATTGTATAAGAGCTCTAGCTAGCGTGAGGCAGCTGTTAGGGGAAAGAAATGGTCTGCAGGCTCTGATTAGTTTGCCTGTGTAGGCAGTGGCTGAGGCGATCAAATTGACTTGTTTAGTAAGGTTTGTGTTAGCGTCAAGGTAGAAACCGAGTGTTTTCACACTTTTGGCGATCGGGATAGTATTGCCATCAATTATGATATTGGAATAGTTGGGACTGAGTTTTTGTAGGTTATTTGGTGCACCAACAATGAGCAGTTCAGTCTTCTCGTCATTCAGGCAGAGGCCATGTGTGGCCATCCATGCCTGAATGACAGAGAAGATTTCGTTGATCCTAGCTACATCGGTGATATAGTTGCCCGAGATAGTGAGGAGTATCTGGGTGTCATCCGCGTAGTTTGTGTAGGTGACACCCAGATGGTCCAGTTTGTCAAAGAGAGGCTTTGTAAAGATGTTGTATAGGGTCGGTGAAACACATGAGCCTTGTGGGACACCGCAGGTGATAGGGATGGGGTCTGCTGCTGCCACTGGAGAGAAGACTCTCATGGTTCTGTTGGCCAGGAAGGACTGGATCCACGAGACAGCCGATGAAGAGAAGTGGGCGGCAGACGAGAGGTGGTTTCAGAGTATCTTGTGGTCAACCAGGTCGAAGGCTGCTGAGAGATCTAGAAGGAGTAAGATAGCAGCCTTGCCCTTATCTTTGATTTCGTCAATCTGACTTTTAAGATCAACAAGGGCCATTTCTGTTCCATGCTGTGGCCGGAAGCCAGACTGGCGTAATCTAAGTAGTTGGTTGGCCTCTAGGTATTGCTGAATTTGCAAATAGGCCACTCTGTCAAGGATTTTTAACAAGAAGGGGACGGTTGTGATGGGCCTGTAATTTGTAGGGATGGCTGGGTCCAGGGTTTGCAAACAAGCTATCAGCATTTAATCCCTGCGTTCCATGGATCTTGATTGGCTATTAAACACCCAGCGTTCCACTGGGAAGGATAACATATATAACCACACGCACAGAGGAGTTGAGTTGTTGTTTCAGGGCGTAGTCATGGAATTCACTGTTTACACTCTTAAGAACCTGATGCAAGTCATTTGGGCGATGTCTCTGCTGTACCCCAGATGCGCTGGATGATAACTTGAGAGCGCGGACCTCCACGAGTGGATGAAAAATTGAGTGTATATCAGAAGGCTATCAGCCTGCAGCAGAGCGGGAATTTATTTATTTATTTATTTATAGTTGATTTATAAAGTGCAAGCTGTGAATGCAGTCCCTTTCCGGCGCCACAAGTAAAACGGGGTGGGGGGAAGCAACCACAGCCAAAACACTAACAAGGACCCCAGCTTGTAACATTCAGGTCAGAAGTGTTATAACCAATTTCTCAACAGTTCTATGCAGCCGAAGCCTGCCTGCCCCCATAACACAGCATACATGTTGTCCAACTTCCAGTTCATCATTTCTATAATTGCATTTGCTATTCCAAATATTTGTACAATATGATTTACAACCATTGATTACAGCCTCTAATTGATTTCTTTCCATTCTTTTTCGCAGGGGACGCTTCAGTGAACTAGAAAAGTAATGAAAAGAATGGATTCTCATCAGACAATAATGGACTTATTTATGAGCTGAAAAAACGTTTTGTGGTTGTTTCTGGCTGCAATCTTTCAGAGGGCATTTTCCACATCCTTTCCAATTGTGTCCCTGAAAGCGGCCTGTAGTTTTTATTCCCATTTGTTCCCTTGGAGGTTAGGTTTAAATTTATATATTTTTTAATTATTCATGCTGCGCAAACATGGACAAGATCGGGCAAAGGCTATCATTATGTTTGGTCACATAATTAATGGCAAGTGAGTAAAGAGACACAGCCAATCAACGGCATCACAATATCTGGACGACAGCACCGTGCAGCGCTGCGAGGGAATCCCCAAACAGGAAGTGGGCCCCCGGCTCAGGAAGTGGAGGCAGGTCATATTACTGCAAGTGACGCAGCAAGTAACATTCAACTACATCAACTAAACTGAACATGCTAGGTACAGCCCACAATAGGTTTGAATGATGCTCCTCCATTCCGAGGAAGGGGCCTTCCCATGGCTGTGAAGCTTTAAATTGGCAGCCAGTTGCCCACTGACAAACGCCAGATGTATTTGGTAAACCCAGGTGATGTGGACGAGAGGTCATCATAGGCTCTTACTCTTGAACTGCAACCCGTAACCATAGACACAAGCTGTAAGAGTGACTGATGCGTGATCATGGATCAGCAAATTGTGTTTCTTCTAAGCAGGCAACGAATGGGGAATTACAGGGCATGCGGTAGCAACCATGTAATTATGGTTACATTGCTCAACCCATAGGAAGAGCACTTTTTGGGTGGGTTATAACTTTGCCACCCCTGGATGAATCCTCACAAACGTTTGCAAAAAAAATATGGCCCAGTCAGATTGATCCTGCAAACTTTGGTGAGGTTTCGTGAAGGGGGTGGTCCCGACATTTGTGTTTTTTCCCATAGACGCAATGGAAAAATAATTTTCTCACCTTTACAGACGAAACCGCTGGACGGATTTTCACCAAATTTGCGGCAGGAGCAGCGGCTTGGTCCTGAAGGCGTGCTTTTGTAAATTTGGTGTAAATCAACCCAATATTTAATAAAAAAACAGAAAGTAAGCCCCAGACAAATGAGTGATATCTGGTTTCGGTCCACAAATTGACTTCCCTCTTCAGACGGGCACCCGATTGGCCGAGGGGCAAACGTGATGTTCGCAGACATTAGACGTAGTCGCTGATTGGATGATGAAGAGCGTGAGGCACATCAGATGTTGGATACACGGACATCGCGGTAAAAACATATTAAAAAATACAACATTGCACTTGTCCGCAAACAGCCTAGGGCAGTCCTGTGGTGTCCGCGAACATCTCGCGGACATAATTTCGATTTCAAGGTGGTGTAGGTGAGGTTCATTAGTTCACTGGGTATGATACGTACTTGTTATGCAGTTAATTGTGTTGTGGTCAGTGGCTAGATTCTATGCGGGCATGGCCACAGACCACGGCCCCCAGAATATGTGCACTGGGCACAATGACTACAGTAGTAGTATGTGTAATGTAATTATATGAAATGTAGTAGGAGTAAGGCCAGGATGATCATAGTAGCAATATGTGTAAAGTAATTGTCGATAATGTAGTGGGAGTATAAAGTGTTTGTAACATGAGGTATTATGAAATTGAGTCATTGGGAAGAAAGAAAAACGTACTGGATATAAAAAATAAACAACAAATATTATCAATAGTTGCAGGTAAACAGTTGAGACACTTCTGTAAATGCACTACACATTCAAACATGTAAGCGAATTGTTACATATTGATGTGCAATAACACATGCATTGGTCTATGGCACTCGCCTTACCCTTACATACCCCCTGTCTAGTATCAATGGCAGTTGGCAAATGTGATGGTGTGCTCGCAAGGGGGCGGGATGGATGGAGATGCTGAAGGTGTGCTACACCATGTGCACTAGAAAGGCATTTTATGCACTGTGACTATTGTGGAAATGGACACTGCAGTGCTGGTGTCTGTAGACTCTCCTTTGAAGAAATCGTTCCTGCAATGAACATCTCTAGGAGTCCACTGAATGTTGTCCCAGGCCTATTGCACTTACCCCATAAGCTAAAGAGCAGCAATGTCCCTCTGGGCCTTTTGTGTTATTACCCCCTACTCCCAAACTTGTTGGGTTGTTTGTCCAAAGACTACTGACACATTGTAGGTAGTGTTGGCAATAAAAGGCTGTGGATTTTACTGCACAATTGCATAAATCATAATACAATTGTATTCATAACATTTTCCATAGAAAAACATGAAAAAGTCCTTTTGGGTACGAGGGCCAGTGGGTGTCCCCCTGGCCAGTGCTGCTTTCATTTGTCACGACTGTGTGACAACATTTGTTGTACTGTCATTCTTTTTTGTGTCTTTCGTTTTTTTAATTCTTATTTTTCCGGGTGGGTGGGTTGAGTGAAAAAGTGGAAGTCTTTTGCGGTTGTAGAACGTTTCCTTTGTGCTCCGTTCGGAGTTATGTGCAAATTGGAGACCCTTGTTGGCAGGGCTCCTTTTATTTGCTTTTCGTGGCCTTAGCCCATTCGATTGGTGGTGTCCTTGCTGCCCTTGCCAAACGGCTAGCGCCAACATTTCTGCATATGCGTGTGTTACCCCCTGTCCTCCTATGCCGCACTTCCTTCCCTTCCTTTCTTGTTCTGCAGAGTGACACCTGGGTCCTTTTGGCACCATGGTTTGAGATCCTAACTTGACTTTTGGTTCCTCCGGTGGTCCCCTTTTTGTAGTGTGGTTAAAGGAAAGGGGGGAGGGGGAGAGGACTAGAAAACTGGAACTTAGGCGAGAAAAGGGGGATAACAACCAATGTTGGCGTTCTGTACCTATTGTGCTGTACTAATATTGTACAGCTTCAGCGCCACTGTACTCACCCTATGGGTCCCCACAGGCCCCGCTTATGTTCCCACGCCTTATAGCTACATATGGTGCCCTTATTTCGTAGCGATGGCCCTTCTGATAGTCCTCTTCCTACTTTTACTTAGAAGTTGAACGTGTGTAGAGCAATGCAAAAGAGTTGCTATGTTTACACAGCCTTGTACAAAAAACATGCACATTTATACAAATTATGCTATTGTATTTTACAGGGAGACTATAGGTAGAATGTGCATTACAAGTAGTTTTTCTTTTTACAAGTAACTTCAAAATGGTCAACTTAGAATACAGTGACATAGTTATTTTGAGTGTTGATGTCCTGGGCCTTTCAAAGACAAATCGCCCAAGAATTAATTAAATCATAGAAGGAAATTACAAGTATTTTGGAGAAAACCTCTTTACAAGCAATGTCACTAAAGGAGTTGTAATGAAAGTTTGTGATTTTTTTTTTAAATAAATTGTGCTAGAATCCAAAATTCTCAAAGTTTTCACATGAACAAATTTTATCTAGGTTTGTGAGCATGGTGTACAATATGACTCACAGATTTTCAGGGACTGGTCAACATCTTGACCTTTAAAAACCATATTATACACAGAAATCTTTAGCAGATCCTTTTACTCCTCAAAGTGGAATAGGAAGGAGGTTTGTTTCTCCCTTTCATTCCCCAAAAATAATGTCAATTTAAATAACCAATATCATTTTTCCAAATAATATTGGGCAGAAACAGAAGACTTATATCTTAATTAGACTCCTAATTCCAATTCAAGTTGACTTGGTGATTTCTTTTCTGTTTCAATGTTATAATCCCATGTATGTGTGATCCTTTAATACATCAAGATATTTTGCTATCCAAAATAAAAGCTTCTACCTTGAAGCCAATCGTATGGAATAAGTGTCACCAAGTCAACCCTACCAAATACGTGTGTATCTATTTCCAAGCTAGAAACCAATGGTGTTTAACATTTAAGAGTTTAATCAGCCTAAACACAAATAAGTTCATATTCATCTATAATGCCAACACTTGCCAATGTTTTCAGAGAAACGAAGTGAATTGTATTGTTCTAAAATATATTCTAAGAATGTTTTTTATCCAAAAACCAAAGACAACAAATCAATGTGTTTGTTTTGATTGGAGATAATTGTACTCTCATCTAGAATAGTTATTCAGATGAGCTTTTATACATATGGGCATGTGTGTGTATTCTGAATTTCAACATTAGCAAGTTTATAGCAGGCAGTTTATGTTTATTATCTGTAAACCAGCTGCTGATATTTATGTGGAATTATGTGGGTGACTTTCACAGCATAGAAACTTAGGGGATCACCTTTAATGTCTTGATTTATAATTTTAAATACAACAGAATAATCAGATTTAAAATAGCCTGTTTCTTTTGCTAGAACTTGGGATGGGATTGTCATGATGGGAGGTGTTAGATCACTTATATTTCCCTGAAAAACGAATCAAATATTAGAAATGTAGATATAGTCCATAGATTGAAGAAATCACAGTGTTAGGCCACATGCCACTCATGGACACTTTCCCTCTCTAAGTGGGGGCACTGCGTCCTCAACCCTAATATACTAGCCTCCACTGAAAGACTCATCCATCACACATTTGAAAAGAAGACACTGAAAAGTGATAGCACCTATTGTGCACTGGATATTCTATTGGCAGCAGTGAATGAGGGACAAAGTTCAGAGATGTGTTTAGAGATATCACCCAAAGATCACATTGCCTGTTTTCTAAAATTGAGTAAGACAGTATGTTCTGTTTTGCCATGCTCAGCTAGTCAAAGGCCAAGTCAATACCTCTTTAATAATAATAGCACCATTACCAAATGAGAATTGCCCCCCACTTCAAGGGTTATATATTTTCTCATTGTAGCAGGTCATGAAGGTGTGCCAATAGATCTTTTATCAAAGTTGTCACAGCAGCCATTCTTCAAGTCACAAAAAATACAAATTACAAAAGCAAATGGGTGCCATTGAAAAAATAAGGGAACTTCTCTTAGTTCCTTCTAAATTACCATGGTCACCAGCATGGACAGATGAAGGAGGCAGTGAGGGAGCAGGGAAAGTAACAATCATGGAAGGTGGTTGAGGTACGTGAAGGGGATCTGAGCAGTGGGTATTACGTGAAGTGTGGTGAGGGGCCAGTGCTAGTATGTCAGTGCCCGGGAGGGAGGATGGAGGAATACAGCACTTCATAGTGCTCAGAGAATGGGCAATACCAAGAGGTGAGGTCCTCATTCGGAGAACCACAATTTGTCTGAGAGGCCAACTTATGTCACCTCCTAGATGCTAATACCCACGCCATAGCTACTAGGTGTATCATTGTCGGCTCGGAAGAACGAAGGGCAGAGGCAGCTAGAATGTAAATCTGTGCTATGAATGCTAAACATAAATGACAGAAGCGAGAGATTGATATACAGAGCTATCATGCTAAATGTAGATAGTGTTCTGCTGCTGCCTTTAAAATGAATAGTATCAGACAACACTGTATTGTTGGCTCTAAAAGATACATTGGTTTGGTTTTCCCTGCACCAAATTTGAGATTGTCCATGTGCCTTTGCCTTTCGCACTGCCCGCCCCTTTGTATTTACTTAGTGTGTCAGTAGTTCTGTCTGATCATGTAGATACCCAGGTTCTTCAAGTACCTTGCAGAAAGGGACATTCCAGAAAGTTGACTGGCGCGTGGAGGTTTTTATTGACGTACTCTCCACCAATCAGAACCCTAACAATTTAGTCAATCATTACTGGTATTGATTGCATTCCAAACACTCTTCAGAAGCATACAAGAAAGATGAGAAAGCATTCCATTGCATCAAAAAAACAGCAATGAAATATCCCAGCAATATGTATGTAGCTGCTGGACTATCGTGCATTCCTATGCAAATAGGATGGACATACTCATCCTTAGCACTTAAAGGGTACACAACACTGCGTCTCTGCGAGGATCACATTCAATGTTCACAAAGTGAAAGTTAAAATATGGAACAATGCTTTCACCTTTACAGTCCATTACACCTACATACATGGCCATGCTAAAACAGTTCAAGATCAACCTCGTGTATGCTCCTAATGCTTAACATACCAAGTACATCTGGTAATTTAAATGTCACAAAACTAAACCTCATTTCATTTTCAAGCACTGTGTATTTACTTTAATCACTATTAATGTAACACATTTACAACATTGCCACAATACCAACACCTCTATTGATATTACCACCATGTACTACTAGCCTTATAAACATTGTGAGGGTCATCATCCATTGGGATCATGACTCTTCCCAAATGTATGGATGGAGGCAATTGGGAGGCCATTTATCCATGATACAAACCCATCCACAGTCTATTGGGCAATAGTATGGCTGTAATCCACAGCGTGAAAGTATTGTGTAAAGGCATCAAAGACTTTGGTAGCATATTGCTTTGATGCAATTTTTCATTCAAAGGGCCGCATTAAGAGTTCAGCAGTGTGGTAAAAAAGTGGTGGGAATTCCATTCCCGACTTTTTTTTGGTGGTAACAGCATTAGTGACATATTTACAGCACTGACGAATTCCGAGTTTGGAGGAAAAGTGGAATACTTAACAACAGCAAAAGCGGGAGGTAAATCTTCTGATTTCCTTCCAAAAATCTGCAGAATTACCACAGAGGAATTACTGCTCGCTGTAAGTCTGTCTAAAACCCCATGGAGTCCTATGGACTCCAAAAATGGTGACTTACACTGCCTTCCCACCACTTGTAATACCATGGTAAACCCACGGGCCAAAGTGGCAGTAACGGTAACCGATTTTGTTGGTAATTCTGCAGATTTACCACTGAATTACTGCCAAACTCGAAATGAGGCTCTAAGCCTCTACAGGGTGGATGAACACCAGTAGTCTACAAACATGTTAAGCTTGCATGCAACTCCAGGATTGGGGAGCTGGAGCATGGAAGAAGGCAAGTTCCCCAGCTCTTTATCGTTTTACTATTAGTGTTTGAAGGAGAGTGAAGATACAGGAAGAGTTCCATTCGAAAATTATTGGTTCTGAGATCAAGGCGGTAGCGTGTTAGCAGATCATTTTACCATCAGGTTCCTTCCAACTACCTACAGTTTAAGTGACGTGAAAGACATGTGCCTAAACATGAGGTTTACATCGGCAGTAGAACCTCCAATCAGATGTCTTCTCGATAAGCAGGCCAACAAAAATGTCTTCCAGACAGGGTTAGCACAAATGTTCAATGGAGTATTCCGGCATTGACCAACATAAATTCTATCCAGTTGTGTGATTGAGAGCAAGGTTGCCTTTCCTGATTTCAGATTCATGTGGAGTCTAAAAAAATATTCATCCTTCATCCTGTTTCTAAAAAGAATTCACCACACATTTACATTAACATTAATCTGAATGCACCACTGTTTTGCAACAGTTAATGAATACTGCCTAATTTCTGATCATGTCGATAGCATTTTTAATTATAGTGCATTAGTATAATAACAATATGATGTTTTTATTTGGTGCTTTTTGCCGGTATCCACTTGCCTCTAAGCACTTTTATAAGAGGTGTTTTTACCCAATTTTATGTTACTCGGTGCAGGTAATAGCATGTTCTTTTGGCATCCTAACTCCGAGCTATGTGTGCTTGTCTTGTTTATTTTTGATCTAGGGGACAGAGAAGCCCACTCCTGCTTGCTCTTGATCTGTCCCTACAGTAAGTACTTAATCATCAGTGGCTTCACAACTTCTGCAGTGATTACCTGATGCCCTTAACGTAACCCTGTCATGGCAAAATACAGCAGTAATACCAGCGTTTTACTCTACTCTGTGACTCACTCATTAACTACAATTTTAATAATCCATTATAACCGCTTCTGAAAAAGGGTGGTTTTAATTATTTTTTATAAAATTACTGCTCTGCTATTCAAGGTCAAAATAAGAATCGTGTTACAGACTGGCCTAACTTCAGCGATCAATAAACCCTGTGATGAATCTGTGGAATTCCTCTGTTCTTCCCCAAGGGAAGCCACCCCCTTTGAGGCTAGGGAGGTGCGCCCACACAGCAAAACCCTCCCTAGAAATTTTGGAAAAAATGGGACCTGACTGGGAGTGACTAACCTTTGGGGAACATGGACTCCCATTCCCATAGCGTACTCCCTAAACACAAGGTATTATCTGCTTACATGGAGTAAGAAATGCTGACAATACATGTATGTGTTTGGCTCAAGGTACATTGTGACAATACCTCTATGTGTTTGTCTCAAGGTAATGCTGAACTTTCCACATGCTTGACAGTCTGTGGTGAACAATATGCCCCTTTTGGCTAACGGAGCAAGAATTAAGGGCCAACAACTCTTGAATGGAGGAGGAGAAACCCAACGCAAGGCTAAGTTGGAGAAATGCCTAAAAGCGGTGGAGCTGTGCAGACTAGCAGAGTCGGCTGCAGTCCAGAAGGAGGCAGACGCCGAGGGTGACCCTGTCCACAGACAACCAAACGTGCGGGCCCGGAGTTGTAGAGGCTGCACAAAGTGAACTACACCTGGAGGCGCGACCAAGTACAGGACGTGGTGGATCCAGGGCCCGCAAGCTCATGCTGAAGGACTGGGTCCTCCGTTCTCAGACTGAGAGCTAACAAGAGAGAGCAAGAGAAGCGGAACGCAAAGACCGCTAGCATCCAGTGCGGAAGAGGGGTAAGCCGTGGAGAACGCTGACATTGCTTATGAAACAGCCCATCACTGGAGCAAGCACCGCAACAGAGCATGTATGTGGGTTGCCCAGGTTGGAGGGAGGAGAACAGAAAAGAGAATGAGCAGGGAAGAAGGAAGTTCTACCCTAGCCCCATCCAAGGGTCACAGGGACTTGAAAGAAGAGCGAGCATGGAACAATGAGAAGGGTTACGTGAGCCTGAGAAAACCAAGCAACATAAACCTCCAGAAGGGTCACAGGGTCCCAAGAAAACTAAGAGAGCCAGAAGAAGAGAGGAGTCACGTGTACCCTAAAGAACTAAGTGAGATACTGGGTCAGGGGGCCCCAAAGGAGTCACTGGGGCACAATTGACAAAGGGAAAAGCAGATATCATGGTAGCAAACCGAGGCACCTAAAAGTTGGTCGAAGTGGGGAGAGATCGACCAAGTTGTTAGAAAGGGATCAGGGAAATACCCCTCCGCCTAAAGAAATTTGGACTTTTTGTTTTTCCAAGAACTTGAGACTTTGTGTTAGAACTTTGGGGAACTTTGTGGAAGTATTGATAGACTGACAAGAACTGTTTTCTTTGAGTAGAACTGCTATTTATTTCTAATCATTGGATCCAGACCCCGCAGTGTGTTGTAGCTGAATATGGGTGCCTGCATCTTCTATGATAAGCAATAAGCAAGGGGGAGGTGTTGTAGCTGAATCTTGGGTGGCTGAATCTTCTATGATAAGCAATAAGCAAGGGGGAGGTGTTGTAGCTGAATCTTGGGTGGCTGAATCTTCTATGATAAGCAAGGGGGAGGTGCTGTAGCTGAATCTTGGGTGGCTGAATCTTCTATGATAAGCAAGGGGGAGGTGTTGTAGCTGAATCTTGGGTGGCTGAATCTTCTATGATAAGCAAGGGGGAGGTGCTGTAGCTGAATCTTGGGTGGCTGAATCTTCTATGATAAGCAAGGGGGAGGTGCTGTAGCTGAATCTTGGGTGGCTGAATGTTCTATGATAAGCAAGGGGGAGGTGTTGTAGCTGAATAGAATGTGGAATGTTTGGTGGGTAGAACTTCGGAAGGAATGGAATGGAGAGGAGTCAGTTATGATATGGGAATAAAGGAGCTCAGACATGCAGGCTGACTCCTGTCATCATTTGATGAAGATATAATAATTAAAGTGGTGTCCATGAGGCACACAACAGAGTGATTACTGGGTCAACCGTGGATACCTTTGTGAGAAACGAAAAGTGCAGGGCACTCAATTTATTTTCTTTTACATTTTGCTAAGTTGTAGGGCCAGTTAAGTGTATAGGTTTGGACTGAGGACAAGTTTTGTTTTTGACTGTAGATGAGCACCTGAGTTTAGTTTTGTTAGGAAGGGAACGTTCAGTGATGCGTGTTCTTATAATTTAAATACAACTATGCACAAACATGTCCTTCTGGCTTGCCACAGCCCCCAAATAAAATGTACTTCTAGCACGCACTGTAATATGGCCTCTGAGGTGGGGAATGAAGAGGTGTACATTGAGCGCAGTAATGAGAGAGGTTGACATTTAGGACTAACCCGTGACTACGTGTCACATCATTTTGCACCCTGTGCTACAAACGTTTATTTCTGACATCACGATTAGCGTTATTTTGTTACACATGTATAAGTTATGGCATTATTAGCTCTGCAAGAATTAAATCCCAACTGAGCAAACAAAATACAAGCAAGCTACTATTTTTGTTAAGACTTTGAGAAAACCATAAACATAGGGAATATTGTCACATCTGAACTTGTATCCGTTCACAAACTGTTACTGCCTTTATCATTCTCCCATATTTAAGTTGTCTCGGGAGGATAGATCAACAGCAAAGTGCTTACCTTGGAAGCAAGATGACACAGAGCAACACAGGTTCGAATCCCAGATCCACGCTTAGAGACCTCTGGGTATTAAGCGCGTTATAAATAACCTATCATATTAAATACAAGGTGGGTTTATCGGTACTATTGAACACCAAAGAGATGTTGTGATTTGGATTTTAATAATTATAGTTATGATAATAAACATTTGAAATCACGCCCCTCCCCATGAACTGAATTGGTCATTGGCACTCGAAATGGTGTACATTTGTATTCAAATTTCTTTGGAAAATACAAATTAAAGAAGGCATTGAGCTTTCAAAAGACACCTTTGATAGGATATAGGGTATGAGTAAAGAGAAGGAGCAGTGCTCCAGTGGGCTTACATTGAGAAATGACATTGAGGCTGGAGTCTAACATAGGTCGCTGGGGCGGTGAGACGGCAGAGAGTCAGAGGAGAAATGCACAGGTGAAGTCAAAGCAGCTTTCAGGAATAGTTGTGTGGAGTGTTCGATGGTGACGATAGTGAGTGAGAATTTAGATAATAAATTGTTGAACACAGAGGCTGTGATGTGTATTGGAAATGAAAAATAAAAAGTTTCAAATGTGCCGCTCATGGTGGGTGTGGAAAAAGGTATGATGTGCAAGGATCACCCGAACAGAGCATTTGATCTAAGATTTGAAGAAGTGTGCATCCAATCAGAAATGTAGTACGAGCTGCAGAAATCAGCACAACAGCAAATCAATGCTCCTATTAACCAGTCACAACCCATCTTTCTGCAGGTTCCCAAAGCACCAAGATACATCGTCCCGGGAGGATAGCTCAGCGGCAACTTGCTCGCCTTGGAAGCAAGACGACACGAAGCAACACAGGTTTGATCCCCGGGTCCGTGCTTAGAAACTGCTGGATCGCAACTAAAAAAAAAAAAAAATCCGGTAACAGTGCCTCGATGCCCACGGGCTGTGTGAGCGCTTTAAAAATGCAAATAAATAAATAAAAAGGGCAGCTATATAATATCCAACATAAGAGGATGTCATAAGCGCAGTGAAAATAACAAGGAGTAGGGACTCTGAAGAATGCATGCGTAATGAGGAAAACAAGAGGAGACCAAGAACTGAACACTGGATCAACCCAGAGGAAATACAGTCATTCCAGGACACTAACTGTGGAAGGAGAGTCAAATGGAGCAGTAACAACCATCAAATGGTTAGGACCCTAAAGTACATTGAATATTTCTTTCAGTTCTGCGTCGCAATATTGTGGGTTCGAAGTTCGAAACTTGCGGGCTTCCAGGTATCCATCTTCCCCAGGTATGATGTAGCAGGGGAGTTTCCCAAGCCTACATGTATGCTTATCCCTCTCTGCTTCTCATGGAGGACTCCTTAATCAACCTCCTTGTCAGAGTAGATTAGTCCGTTATCTAAAGGGTTATCCCGTCTCCTTTAAGAAGAGTTAGCTGCATCTTCATCCCAGTCTGGATACTTTATATCATCTGGTTCTTTTGAGCAGCCTTAGGGAGTTCTGATGGGAACAGAGTCTTTGCCTCCAATGGGGACCTCTCTCGTTGAGGTCCGACTTGCCTCTACCCCTAGTTAGGGTATTGCAGAGCAGGCCCACCTCCCTAACCTCAGGGGGGAGGAGGCTACTCTTTTGGGGAGATGGGACGAATTCCCTTGATCTGTCACCCCCATGAACACGATAATGGGGAGCAACCACTGAGTGGATCTCAGGTCATTCAGCTCAGAGCTCCACTAGAACGGGCATTTATCCAGACACATGATTACATAAGAAGCTATGTTTATCGCATTTGCTAAAATTCTGCTGGTAGCCAGGTAGCCCACTTTTAGCCCACCTCAGATTTAAGGATATATATAATTTACTTTCAGCAATTTGTTTGAAGCAATGTGGCCTGTGAGTAAAAGGGGTAATACTCAGATTTAAAGCCTCAATCCACGGGGCACTTCATCAGACATTTAGTGAGCTATGTAACAATGTCAGAAAAATGACTGACTTCAATGTCTGTATTGACCACATGTATATTGAATGGTCTAGCCTGAAATGTCCATTGGCAGTTTGAATATGCCGAGCCACCATCAAAGGAATTACTTTATTTTGCCAACAATAATGTCTAATAATACATTTTTATTATTTTAAGAATGTTTTTTGTCTTAATCTTACTTCCGTTACCTCCTTTACTGATAATATTGTTATGATAGGTCTTGCATACTCCATCACCTCCACCTGGGTTTAAGGCTTGAATGTAACCCAAGCAAACAAACTATGAGCCTTGGGCGCCTAATGGAGACCTGGAACATCTTTGCCCATAAAAAAGCCTGCCTCCAGGTGGTCTGGGAGTGCGAGTATAGCATGGTAAACATTCATCGTTTCGCTCTCCACTACCAGATTTCGGACCATTTCTCAACAAAAACACTCAATATCAAAGCAGCATGAACACATGGAAGCATTCAAGAGACCAACATTACCCATAAACCGAAGAATGCAAGCAAACTCCACAATCTGGGGTTTGATAGATTTCCAGTATTGCAAGAAATAATTAAGATGGGCTTGAAAGGGGCTCACAATTTGACAGTCTTAATAGAACTGTTTTGACACCTGTCGTCACACAGACAATGGATTAATCAGCCCATTTACCCAGGTGTCAATGAATACAAAATTAGACTACTTCATTCGATCCCCATTTATCTCATTAGAAAGCCAGGCGACACCCCCCTAACAGACTCATTTTGTCGTTAAGGAGCATACAACATTCAGGGCCATCCAAAGTATGCATTATTAAATAACATTCTCCTGATAGACCACAACCCCAGGATACTGATCAGGGAATGCTTGCTCATGATAGGCTAACAACCCTGGATACTGATCAGGGAATGCCGAATCCTGATAGGCGGGATTGTACCTTTTTACTGACAATAATGGTCTGCAAGGACCAAAAGTTCTAAAAATGCTACCACCAAAGGTTCGAACCTTTGGTGGTAGAATTGCAGGTAAGTTAAAAAGAAAAAGACTACAACGGCTGCGGGGGTGCTCTCCACTACACCCCACTCACTATACTGTGTGGTATAGTGAGTGGGGTGTTGTGGGGGACACCCCCGCAGCACACCTGCAAAAAAAAAAAAAAAATACAGGGGCTGCGGGGGTGTCCCCCACAACACCCTGCTCACTATACTTCATAGTATAGTGAGCGGGGATTGCAGGGGAAACCCCTGCACCCCCTGTAGTATGTACGTGTGTTCGCATGAGAAAGTTGCGAACATTTGGTAGTTCGCACCTTTCTCATGCAAACGTTCCGACCGCAGCAAAATCAGACGTGGTCGGATCACTTAGATCCTGATAGGCTACAACCCCTGGATACTGATCAGGGAATGCCTGCTCCCGATAGGCCACAATCCCTGGATACTGATCAGGGAATGCCTGCTCCTGATAGGCCACCACCCCTGGATACTGATCAGGGAATGCCTGCTCCCTATAGGCCACCGCCCCTGGATACTGATCTTGGGGGAGCTCCAGGTGTAGAGATCATTCTGTGAAAAGTTTGTAATCACGACAATCCACCTTCAGCACAATCGTCATGGTTGTCCATAGACCTGTGGATCACTGTTGCCAGAATCCTTTTGACAAATGTATCGGTAGGTGTGGTATAAGAATGCAGCATGCCTTTTTCCACAATGTTGTTCTGCATTCCACCGATGGGAGAATGAGGACTTGAAGGCGTTCGTGGGGCATATTGTTAAAGACTCCAATCAAGCAGTCCCACTAAGTCAGTGCCTTGTCTGGGATTGCTCAAGGGAAGCCCTTATTTATATATTTTTATGTCCAGTTCGTGTACTCTGGATGACCACCCTTATATAACACCCCTCTCTTAGAATCCCCCTGAGCCAAGAAGTAAGTTTGTTTTGCAAATTTAAAAGGTTTGAGAATTAAATATATATATATATATATATATCACACACTTTTATAATAAATTAATAATTTATATCACACTTGTGAATATGAGCAGTAATCAGCAATAGGTAATCCTACAATAGCACAGTTCTGGTGACTTATGACTAGGAACAGGGGAATAATGTAGCAGAGAATGCTTTATATGGTTCAAGGAAATTCAAGGATGAATAAGAGCAACACAGGAATAAACTTTATATGATTTCAGCAAAACATAATATAATCACTTTTCCCCTTTTGGCAATTCACCCCCCCCCCTCTATGCAATGTAAGGAGGTGGAAGTGACACACACAGTTCTTCAGGAATACAATCAAATGCATTACAAAGTTCTAGTTCCCCCCAGCGAGCTTAGAGGAAAACAGATATGATTTTAAACACAGGCAAAATCCTTTTAAAGGTGGTGGCAATGAAGTGAAAAATATACTCAAATTTCTTTTAATTCCCTATAGGAGGTTCAGGGTGAGTGATAGCTACTTTAAATTAGTTCAGGATCACTTTACCAATGCTCTATGAATGATTGTCAGGTTGCAAACGAATTTCAGCAAAGGAAAGCAAGGACAAATATTTTTACACGTGGCTGAAATGAAGCAAAATGTCAAATCGCGACAATTTAGTCGCGTGCGTCGAGTGCAATTACGGAAAAAGTATAATGAATAGAAAGTCGGTTCTGGGTTCGTTGGAAAGCCCAGAATCTTAGCTTTAAGATGAAAGTTAGCTAGGACAAACGGTTCCAGAGATACAGATGATTTCGTGAAGGTAGATTCTCAAAAGAAAAGTCAAGCTCAGAATGACAGATGACAGTTTTCAGATTTGAGATCACAGAAGGAACACAAGATTTCTAGGATGCAGTTCTCAATAGGTTAAAATAGTTTGAATTAGATTATTTTAAACTAAGAGATTGGGTTTTGCACAGTTCTGGCGGTACTCACACTATATTTTGGACAGGAATGCGACTTCGCCACGGATTGGGTCAGGATTGGACTGCGGTTCCCTCGCCATGGACGGTCACTGCCTGGTTCTGCTCACAGCGATCTGGGTCAGTTCTCAGCACTGCACAGCGATCTGGATCTCTGGTTCTGGCAAAAGTTCTTGGCACTGCACGGCGGTCTGGTCTCTGGTTCTGGGTACAGCTCTGCTTTCTGGGTGTTTCTGGCACAGGGTTTTAGGCCAGAATCAAACAGCTCAGCCCGGCTTTTTTACTCTGATGTGCCTCTTGGAAGTCTGGGGTGAATCAGTTTGCAAAAGATTTGGAGGCCTGCTGACAAATTCTGAAATCTGAATTCAAAGTTCTGGTCTCTGTCTGGATTTGAAGTCTAAGTGCTGGATCGGGTGTCTTCTGGCAAAACGCTCCGCAAGAAATCAGCTTGAAGTGGGAAGTGAATCTCCCTACCTGTCCTGCACAGTCTCCTTTTATGTGTTTAGAAAGTGGGAGGGTCGGCTCATCTTCTATGCCCAACCCTCTCAACTTATCATTGGCCAGTTCCTCCTCTCTCCCTTGATTGG
This sequence comes from Ambystoma mexicanum, assembly GCF_040938575.1. NCBI lineage: Eukaryota > Metazoa > Chordata > Amphibia > Caudata > Ambystomatidae > Ambystoma > Ambystoma mexicanum. The sequence goes on from NC_090932.1 coordinate 1,433,174,069, forward strand.
GGGAACTGGGTTGTGAGTCAGAGTGATGAGGTAGGTTTATGGTCAGAGGATCTTCCCCTTGTCGAATTGCACACAAATCTATTTCTGATCCAAATACATTTTTATCTATGTACCATTTTTCTAATATTATATGTCCAGTTGACATATTTTCTGTAGCACCAAACCATCCGATCCCTGTCTTTGTAAGATGTCTTGTCCACTTATGACAGAATTCTGCCCTTTTCATCCAGATAACGACCTCTAAACCTTTCCAGATTTTACACAAATGTGCACCAGGGATATGGGTTTCAGATGATAAAGTGTCAGAGTTTTAACATGCATACATTTGGAGTAACAACCTTTTTTCTGCTACTATCCCCAAGAACATACCACAGGGTCCTAACACCTCTTAAAATGTGCACAGAAAAATCACAAGAATGATGATGTTATTTATATAATTTTTACAAGTCCGCACTATGAATTATCCATCTTTTTAAAATTATGCTCTGGCCCATAGGGGTGTGGTTTTCCAAAGCACATGGTGGAATTTCTGGTTTATCCACTTCCCCCAAGCTCAGCTTGCTCACAGATGCAGTGCCCCTCCCCGTTTCCAAGAGGAAGCCATTTACGACCCTCCTAATTTAACATTTGCCTGGGCCAGGGACAGTGCTTTGTTTAGTTTCCTGCAATCCCCAGGTGCTCCTCCCCTAATTCAATCAGAGAGGTGTCATCTCCTTTTGGCAGGGGCAGCAGAATGCAGCCAGGCCTGGGAAGAGTGGCTGAGCAAGTTTCACTCCTGTCGGGGGTAGTTGCCGGGCAGAATTCACTCTCTTCAAGCCAGGCTTCAGCTAAATGTCACTTTAGTTCCCAGTTTTCTACATTCCAACCAAACTTGCAATTTTTACACATGCAGCTAGAACGCTGATTCTAAGTTCAAAACTATGGCATTTAACATTTTCAAACTATGTGACACTCAACGGTAGGTCACTCATTTATTTTAAACATTTAGATTTTAGTGTCTTTCAGTTCAATTTCACTTCAGCTGCTGACATCCACAGCTCAGACAGTTTTGTTATAAACATTGTTTTGGGCTCTCTCTTTCCAGATTTTGTATGCACACAAGTCTACCTTCTGCCAAATGTCTGCTGGTGTTCATTGAGATTTTTGAATAGCTTGCAATGTTTAAAATAGGCATTGTTGGCTTGCATTTCAGAGAAACAAAGGTAATTTCAAAGCGCTTTTGATCTAACAGGCACTGATATTTTTCCTTTGGCACCACCTTTCACCCCTGGCGCTTCCGGTCCATCACGCTTGCACTGGTGGGTGGCAGGTTAGGGGACCATTTTGCTGTGCGCAAAACTGCGCGGTTCTCCAGGATTCTGGCGCAAATGTGGGCTTTTCTGCCCTCTTGGATTTCCTAAGCCCACAGCACCAAGTGTTGCAGCATAATAACTTGAACGTGGGCCAAGACACCCAACAATATGTTGTGGAAGGATTTAAATATTGCAATTTGGCAATCATAACAAGGCATGTGTGGTCTGCAAGTGGAAGTGGGGGATGTAAACATGATACAGGTGGGAAAAAAAGGGTCTTGTCGGTGAGTTCAAAAGAGTATTCTGAGAGAGCCAGAACATGCTGCTGCAACAACCCCGTTTCCTGGGTATCAGGTAATATTATCCCCACCAAAAATATCGCCGTACATATGGTCGTCGGGAACGGCCATAGGCGATATTTTTGGTGGGGATAATTTATGGGGTAAATGAGTGGGGGGGTTGTGGGGGTGTCCCCCGCAGGTTCCATGGGGTAATATTGCCGCAAAAATATGGCGAAATTTTTGGATGGCGATATATTTGCAGGGATATTATCACTTGGAACCGTTTCCTGAGGACTTACGGATCAGTTCCGGTCTTTGTGGGGTGAAAACTACAATGGAAACAGTTATTTTCTATATGGAGAAGATGGTAGCGTGTGGGGTAAGGAAGGTAGGGAGCTGCCTTTTAAAGTTATAAGACAGTCAGAGGTTGTGAGCGATGGTATTAGAGGATGGAACCAGGAAGGAACTGATGGCAGATGTATGGTTGTTGCTGCATTGGAGGCGGGGGAATAGGCGTGATTGGCTTAATACCCAGGGAATTGGAACCTATTGCAGGACTCTCTTTTCTACTACGTGTTTATGATCTGGGTCTTGCCAAGTCTGAGCATTAGGCAGCAAATGGCCATTCATTTTCAGATGACAAAGAGACTGTGAAATGCATGTTGAGTGTGTGTGTGGGAGGGAAGGAACGGAAATAATTATTTTGGCGTGATCAGCAAAGTGGTCAACACAACATTATTTTACTCAAGTTAGGATCAGAGGCGGACTCGGAAAGAGTCTTGGAAACGCATGGGTTCAGAGAATATTGCACAGCAATGCCAAGGCTTGCTAGAATTGCAAAGAGTATTTTTCTGATGGATTGTGTCAAAGTCGCAAAGGATGATGATGGAACAGGGATCATTGCTATGGAAAAAGGCTGATATGTTGCAGATGCGGGTGATGGCGGTCTGTGGAGTGGGAAATGTGGGGGGGTGCCCAGATATAGAGTATTATAGCGGCAGAATTGATGGTGGTTAAAGATCATCATTCTAAGGGATTTGGAGAGGAGGATGAGGGAGATTGATATAAGTTGAAGAGGCAAGGGGCTCAGTGTATTGCTGTTGAATTGGGTCGACAATTGTGGATTTGGATCATTAGAGGCCCCACAGAGGAATCTTGTACGACAAGTGATATAGAGCAGAAGGACAGGTCTTCTTTGATTTGTGAGCAGAAGGGGTCAGATGGATGCCAGAAGAGATTGTAGGAAATAGAACTGGTGGGTGAACTAAGGAGTGAAAGAGTGTTCAGAGGGAGGAGACAGATGTCTAGATGATTTAGCTCTTTAAGAAGTTCTAAAGCTATTTTTAGTGTAGGTGGAATGCACAATGGCTGTATAACTTGGAATCAGAGTTGTGGCAAGAGCCCCACAAATATCATATGGAGTACATTCTCTACTCCCGGCTCATATAGTGATCACCAGAATCAAGCTTCGGCTAATAAGTCAAACAGCAGCAGTTCTGGTCAAGGGATTGGAAAGTGAGAACATGTCCTTGAGTCCCAAACCCTACCCCCCAATCGCAGTCTCTTTCCGGCATTAATTATAATCACTGAGTTAACTTGTTAAGGCAGGTGTGATGTCATAAAAGATACATTATTCAATGAGCTGGAATCTCAGTTATGCCGGTTAATGGCAACATCTAAAAGTATGTTATGGAAATTAGTTTTGTGTAATAAAATACTTTTGTTAGGTCTATGAATGGTATAAATATATGAATATTACGAATTTGAGCACCCTGTAATTAGACAATCATTAGCTCCCACATCTGTCCTTGCCATGTAAAATACCAGTGCTAAATCTTGCACAGAATACACTTAATGAAAGTAACAGATCTGACAATTGCCTGGTGACAGAAATATTCAGGGACCCTGGGGACCTAATTCCAGGGCGCCATTCATCGGATTTGTGACTTATATGTGTTTTTGGGGCTTAGTGTATCTAAAGCTCCGACTACAATGAAATAACAACCTAGCAACAGCAAGTGCCTCATGACAGTCGTGAAGACTCTGGGGATCGAAAGACCAGGTCAGCTCGCTCTGCTATAGCGTAACTCATACAGACTTCAGAAGCCCAATCCAAGAAAAGCTGGTACAAAGCCAGGCCAATTACATTCTGACAGTTCCCAAACCACCGGCCCCAGGGACTTCAGAATCAAAGACATACACTCTTCTTTTGAGAAATGGGGACCCCCTGCATTAATCATCCAATATGTGCTCTGTGGAGAGACTGGAATTGTACACAGGATGGTAGGCCAACTGGAAGGGGTTTAGAAGCCCTGTCTTATTTTTATTTGTATTAGTTAATAATATAATGTGGGTAATTCCATTTCAGAAAGGGTGATCTGCTAACCAGATCCTCCTTTTCATATGCTCCATGCCATTATCATAGAGGACACATGTGCCATGGTGGATCAGTGTCCTGATCTTCAGTGCCTGATCTCCAGTGCCACAGAGCAGGTTCAGGGGTCACAGGTGCCCATGGAAGAATTGTGTGTATTCTGGTCAAACGGTCTGGCGCTACCAGCTGCAGAGAATGAGACTGAATGGCTGGGCCTCTCCTTTTGATTCTTTCTGAGGTCTGGTAGCTCCTCTCTCCAGCAGGATAGTCTCCCAACAGGAGCTGTGATGGGAAATAAGATATTCAAAGGGCACATTGATCCCAAAAGGACTATACTCACACTAGGGTGCTGCATACGAAAGGGCATTTGATGCTATTGACAAGGAAGGGGGCAGAGTTAGTGTAGAGAGAGCGCGGCGTAGTTGGAGGAAGATCCCACATCCTTGATTCTCTGTATATTCTCTCTTCCTTTCTGTCCAATCCACATTCTTTAACACAAAGCACTTTGGGTATGATGTCAGAAGGCAAAGACCACTTGTCTCAGGAACAGGGATTGGACCCCTAAAGCAGGCTTGCTTTATGCCAATCACATGTGGACTTTTGCCTTTAAAAGAGGAAGTCTCCTACTTCTTCTTTGATTCACTCTTGAGCAAAACTTGCTGAAGAATTCATTGCACATCTATTGGTAGAGTTGACTTGTTAAGCCCTCCACTGGAGGTGAAAACTGAGTGTCCAAGAGAGATGCTGCTGGAGCAAGACCTGCCTCTCTGTTAGCCACACTGGTACCCAGGAATTCCCTGTTCTGCGGGAAACAGACAGGTGTATGCTAAACTCCCAAGTGTTGAGAGCCTGAGAGCAAGGACTAATCTTATCCTCAAGCCCCTGGATTGGGACTAAAGCTGGGAGAGCCAGGGGCTGTAGCCTGCCTCAGGGGCTGTGGCCAGGAAATTTGATGCACAGAACAGCGGGTGTCAGGGGGTGGGGGAGCAGAAAAGAAGCTGGGGTGCAGAAAAGGGCTTTGGGGTGGAGCAAATGGGTGTGGGGATGGGAGCTGAGAAAAGGGCTATGAGGGGCTTGAGGACTGAGAAAAGGGGTATGAGAGGAGGGGGGATGAGAAAAGGGGTCTGAGGTGGCTAGGGCCAGGACAAGAGGTGTGAGGAGGTTAGTGGCCAGGTAAGTGGTGTAAGGGGCTGGGGGCTAGGAAAAGGGATGTGGGGGTTGGGGGCTGAAAAAAAGGGGTTTGAGGGAACTAGGGGTCCAGAAAAGCGATGTGAGTAGCTATGGGCCTCGACAAAGGTTGTGAGGCTCGGAGTGGAGAAAAGAGGTGTGGGAGGCTGTGTCCCAGGAAGAGGGGTGTGGGGGCTGGAGGCTGAGATAGGAGTTGTGGGACCGAGAAAAGGGGTAGGAGGGAGCTAGGGCTTGAGAAAAGAAGTGTGAAGGGTTAGGGGGCTAGGGGCAGAGAAAAGGGTTGTGGGTGCTTGAGGCTGAGAAAAGGGGTGAAGGAGGCTTGGTGCCAAGGACAGGGGTCTGAGGAAAGGGGCGTGGGGGGGCTAGGGGATGAGAAATGGGGTGTGAGGTGGGTTAAAAAAAGCAGTGTGTGGACTTCACTTCAACAGTCTCATGTCTTTCGGTCCCGACCCAGCCAATCAATGAGTGGCTGGGGCAAGACCAGAAGTCAAGTGGCTTAGACGGAAAGGAAGTCAGGCAAGCACACTCCTGTTGTGCTGTCGCACTTCAGTAGCATTTGTTTATATATATATTTTGGGGGGCAGCTGGAGGGACTCACCATTGGCCCCTGCTTTGGGCAGGCAATGACCAGACATGAGGGTCAGGCCAGAACTCAAGTTTCGACCCGGACCAGCCTGAGCACCTCTGGGCTCTTCGAGCTCTAATTGGGACCAACAGCATTCTGAGAGCCAGGACATCCAGGATCTCTGTTTCTCATTATCTTGAACCGATCGAGCCGACTTTGAACCGGGTTCACTGCATTTGAACTACAGGACCCACTGGTTTGCCTTTGGCAGTCAACTGAACCCTTTAAAGCAGCGAACCAGGTTGACACAGAATTCTGCCTTGCAGAGCCCGTCACCTGCTCAGTTTGAATCAACTGCTTGTTGCTGTCGATTTGAACTGCTGGAGTGTTACTCGTTGACTCCAACCATCAGTTGCAGAAGGACTCAAATCAGATCACAGCTTTGAACCATCAACGGTCCTCGACTCACCACAGGATCATCACTCGGAAACCCTATTCTGCGGTTACCACACGTCTCAAAATAGCTTGACTCCAAACTGATCCTGGAGAGCACACTGACCTGCATTGCTGAAATGCAAAACAAAATAGGTGATGGCTGGAAGGTTTGGAATTAATCCTAAATTAGAATAAAATAATTCAAAAGGTGACCTATTGATGTCTTTATTAATTACATACTGCATTTCATTCCCTCCTTTTCCCGCATTTATAAATTCATTGTTTGTAGTTCATTACTGTATCATTTCAGTTCATATAAACAATATGTTCGAATAGAAACAATGAGCCCAGGCTGGAGGAAAAAGAGAAGCAATAAGCACTAGCCCATTGTACGACCAAGGCCATCAGAAATATTTAAATACTGTACTTGGGACCATGGAGACTCTTTCAACCACTGATGAAATGAAGGGCCCCTGCAAGAACAAGGTGCACATATACACTGAACTTGAAAGCTTCTGAAAGCCATGTGTCTTTTCTAAATGTGTTGTTATTTACTACGGTACAGCAGAATGAATGGACCTGATATCTCTTGGTATTTTGTACTGTTGTGCTGGGGATGCCTGCAATGAACAAGTTACTTTCTTACCTGGTAACGTTCTTTCGATGGGATGGTCCGACGACGTATTCCATATCTATGACAGGTAATGTCCACAGCTGTGCTGCTTCGGAAAATCTTTGGCGTCTGCGTCCTGCGTCGATGACGTCGATGCGCCTTCCCCGAGGACCTCCTCCGACGGCCGACGTCACCCGATATGATAAGTAGGACGCACAACGCCCATAGCCTCAGTTATGGTTTTTTCCCAGAGCGTGTTCCACCAGTTTTCTGCCAGTCAGACACACAAGGCCTTGCGGAACGCAAGCTGCAATCGCAAAAGAAATTCTGCAGCGGGGAAGGCAGGGAGGGAGCGATATGGAATACGTCGTTGGACCATCCCATCGAAAGAACGTTACCAGGTAAGAAAGTAACTTGTTCTTCGAGGGGATTGGGTCCTCCGACGTATTCCATATCTATGACAGACTCCCAAAGCAGTACCAAGCAAGGAGGTGGGAAAGAATTTAGAATATAAATTTAGCATGCCCAATCAAATTGCGGAATAGAGAGCTGCCTTGCCAAAGGCCAGATCTTGCCCTCTGATGGAATCGAGGCAATAGTGACGTACAAAAGTATGTACTAAAGCCCAGGTGGCTGCATCACAGATGTGACGAATAGGAACTCCCCTCTGCAGAGCAGTAGACGCAGCCACTCCTCTGGTAGAATGGGCCCGCAAGCCAGCCGGAGGGTCCTTACCCGCCAAGCGGAAACACCCGGAGATAGCTAAAATAATCTGTGACAAAGTCTGTTTCGTCACAGCTTGTCCCAAACGCTTTCCAGCGTAACCAATGAAAAGTTGATCGTCCACTCTGACCCGGGACATGCGCGAAATATAAAAGCTCACCGCTCTCCGAGGATCAAGCCTATGCAGCCTCTCCTCTTCCTTACCAGGATGTGGAGGAGGATAGAACGCCGGAAGAACAACCTTCTGGCTCAAATGAAATTCCGAAACCACCTTCGGAAGAAAAGAAGGATGAACTCTAAGGACAACCCTGTCCTTATGAAACACAGTGAAGGGTGGCTTAACTGAAAGTGCCTGTAACTCACTCACTCTGTTAGCGGAAGTAACCGCAACCAAAAACACAGTTTTCAGAGTCAACAGCCTCAAAGGGCAATAATGTAAAGGCTCAAACGGAGCACCCATAAGAAACTTAAGAACAAGGTTCAAATCCCAACCTGGCACCAAAAAAGGTGACAGAGGGAACACATTAGTGAGCCCTTTCAAAAACTGCGAAATTAAAGGAATCTTAAAATAGGAACACTCTTCAGACGAGCGCTTAAATATGGACAGCGCCGCCAGGTAACCTTTAATGGTCCCCACTTGCAAGCCCCTGTGGGCCAAAGAAAACAAAAAAGACAAAACCATGGGAATGTCACATTCAAAAGGATCCACATTCTGAACTCTGCACCAGTCGCAGAACTTTCTCCAACGGCAACGGTACAGAGACTTTGTTGCCGGCCGTCAGGCTGAGAGCAACACCTCCATCACGTCTTCAGGGAGGTCCCAATCCTTATACCTCAACCTTTCAGAAGCCAAGCGTGAAGATTGAGGGATCTGACCTCTGGATGGAGAACCTGACCCCCTCCCGTGAGAGCAGATCGTCTCGGTAGGGAAGACAACGTGGAGGGCAGATGGACAAGTCTAGAAGGTCCGGGTACCACGTCCTCCGGGCCCACGCCAGAGCAATGAGGATCATCCGGGAACCGAACCTCCGTAACCTCTGCAGCCCTTGCGGGATGACAGGGACTGGAGGAAACGCGTACAGCAGTGGGAACGACCACTCCACCACGAACGCGTCTCCTAAGGCTCCTTTTGGAGGAAATTCCCGCGAGCAAAACCTTTCGCACTTCCGGTTGACACTGGAGGCAAAGAGATCCACATGAGGGGTCCCCTAAAGGGCGAAGATCTCCAGGAGAATCTCCTGAGCCAGCTCCCACTCTTGAGACATCGTGTTCTGCCTGCTCAGAGCGTCCGCCATCGTCTCCGGCCAGATGAACCGCAGAGATCGAAACTTCCTGCCGGATGGCCCAGAACTCGAGCTGCATCGCCTCCCTGCACAGCGGAAGTGACCCTGCCCCCCCCCTTTTTGTTGAGGTAGTGCATGGCCACCATGTTGTCCGTTAGAATCAGGACACTCTCTCCGTGCACAGTCGGCAGAAAAGCCTTCAGGGCTAGCCTGACGGCCCTCAGCTCCAACAGATTGATATGGAGTCTGGACTCCGACGGAGACCAACGACCGCTGACTGTCAACTCGTTGGCATGAGCTCCCCATCCCGTGAGGGATGCGTCCATCACGATCGTCACCACCGGCCAGGGCAGCCAAAATGGGACCCCTTCATCAGATTTCCCTCGACGGCCCACCACAGAAGGTCTCGGGCTACCGAGGACGGCACCTGAACAGGGTCCGACAGCCTGCCTGAGGACTGAGACCACTGGAGCTTGAGTGCCCACTGCAAAGATCTCATCCGCAGACGAGCCTCTAGCATCAAAAGAATGCAGGATGCCTTGAGGCCGAGCAGACTCAAGAACTCGGACGCTGGGAGATTCTGGGCAAACTGAAACTTGTGCACCATCTGCTGAATGTGAAGAGCCCTCGCCTGAGGAGGAAAACACTGCCCCAGGGACGTGTCGAGCACTGCTCCGATGTACTGGAGCCGCTGCGTTGGTGTCAAATGGGACTTCTTTAAATTGAGGGAGAAGCCCAGCCTGTGAAGGGAGTGGCAGGTGACGGACAGATGATCCAGGACTTGCTCGGGAGAGCTCCCCCTGATCAACCAATCGTCCAGGTAGGGGTAGACATGAATCCCCCCTTTCCTGAGATGCGCTGCCACCACCACCATGAGCTTGGTGAAAACCCTCGGGGCGGAGGTCAATCCGAACGGCAGGACCCAAAACTGAAAGTGTGAGTCGCCAACCGCAAACCTCAGGTACTTATTGTGCTTGGGATGGATCGGCACATGGAAGTAAGCATCCTTGAGGTCGAGAGACACCAACCAGTCCAGTTGAAGGGCCTGGAGGACTTGAGAAAGAGTCACCATCTTGAACTTGTCCTTCCTGAGGAGTTTGTTCAAACCGCGCTAGTCCATGATGGGTCTCAATCCCCCGTCTTTCTTCGATATCAAAAAATAAGGGGAATACCATCCCTTGGTCCTCTCCGCTACAGGCACCAGTTCTATGGCGCCTTTCTCCAGCAGGGCTTGAATTTCCTGCGCAAGGAGCGGATCCGGACTCTTCAAAGAGAGGCTCCCTGGTGGATTGTCGTGAGGCCTCTGCCGAAAAGGAAGACAGTAGCCGTGGGTTATGATGTCCAGAACCCACACATCCGAAGTAATGGCTTGCCACTCTACAAGATGCTGCGCCAGCCTTCCCTCAACCGGCGAACCATGGGACCTGGCCTCATGACTGAGTGGTAGCGACTGCGGCGTTGCCCGAGGGCAAAGAGGCAACTGCCCGAGCGGCCTTGGCCCCTCGAGTATCTTTATTTCCACCTCTGGCACTCTTACGATGGCCTCTTTGACTGCTAGCTCCCCTCGCTTTACTGAAGGACGAGTAATAGCGAAAGGAACCTCCCCTCCATTGCTATCCCCTAGGACGAAAAGGCGGAGGTTGGCGAACTGCAGCGCCCAACGACTTTGCTGCAGCTTTGGAGGTCTGCAATCTCTCAAGGCTCTCGTCAGCCTTGCTGCCAAAAAAGTGTTCACCGTCAAAGGGCATGTTGAGGAGCCGGGACTGCACATCAGGAGCGAACCCAGACTTCCGCAACCACGCAAACCTGCGCATTACGGTGCTCGCCGCCATGAACCGGCTGACACAATCCGCCAAGTCCAAACTCGACTGAACGGCCTCACACATGGCATCCTTGCCATCCGGAACCATAGCAAGGAAACCATCCCGTTCGTCCCCTTCGGGAATATGTTCAGCCGCTAATGCAACACAGTTCCACAGAGTGTGAGTGAAACGAGACAAGGCACATATGGAGTTGGCCGCCTGAAGCGCCATACCCCCCGAAGAAAACACTTTCTTCGCCCAGCCGTCGAAACGTTTGTCGTCCCTATCCGGAGGGATGTAGGATACAACGCCTGCTTTCCCGGGGCCGTAGCCGCCTGCACCACCAAACTCTCTGGAGTGGGGTGCCTAGACAAGTAGCAGGGGTCGCTACTGGCTGGACGGTATTTTCGCGACAAAGACTTGCCCACTGCCGGGAGACTCTCCGGAGCAGTCCAAGCCGCCGCCACCCTTCTCTGCAGAGCCATATGAAAAGGCAAACCTGGGTCAGTGGGTGGACCGAGATCAAGGATGTCCGTGAGATCATCCTGAACGAAGTCCCCTGGGGGAGCTGACCAACCCAAGTACTCGATAACCCGAGACATAAGGTGCCGATATGAAGAATCGGCATGAGTGCCAGGCTCCGGCCTACAAAACTCCACCTCCGGAGAGGTGTCCAGTCCACTGGCATCATGCAGCGACTGCCGCAGGTCATTAAACTGGCTATGGCCTGAGATAATTTCATTGGGAACCGGAACCGGAACCAAGCCGCCATCAGAGCCTTCATCACCCTCAGAAATGTACTCCAGGTGGGGAGAGGAAGACCTCTGGGGACCAAAGCAGTGCCTGACCTTAGCCCGAGCCTTTCTAGGGGCAAACCCCATGCCATGGGGCCCCTCCGACACCACCGCCTCGAAAGGCGTCGAGGGCGCCGGACGAGTCGGCGCTGGAGTCGACAGAAAAGGCATCGACTTTGAGCGAATCAGCGTCGACGTCAGCTGCAGCGCCGCCTGCATCGGCGGCATCAACACAGGCCTCGAAGCCAGAGCTCCAAGCGTGTCTCTCGACGACCTAGGCGCCGACGGCGTCGACGACCCCCTCGGAGGCAGAGCCTCGAGAGAAATCGTCGACGACCTGGGCGCCGACAACGTCTTCTTCGAAGACGGCACAGGATCACGCGGTCTCAAGCACGTCGTGGACCAGGACCCGGAATGGGCATGGCGAGAACGGCTACCCTTGTCCGAGTGGGACCTCTCCCGCGAGCCGTGTCGACCACCCGAGCCTGAAGGCGTACGAGCGGTGTCTCTCGACCGGTGCCGACCGACCCCACTCGGAGGCGCGGACGGACCGGTGCCCTGCGATTCAAGAATTGCTAGCATCTGCTTCCCGAAGGAAGCCCATTCCTCCGGTGTCGCTTGCATGGAGGGATAAGCGACCCGCCGACGGGCGGAGTCCTCGGAAGAGGACGGGGAAGGCGACCTATGTCGGCGCTTCCGGGAATGCCTCAAAGAGGCGGAGGAGTGGCGAGACCGACTCCTGGAAGGAGACCCACTGGACTTCCGACGATGACGCGGAGAGTCGCCCCTCGAGTCATCCGTCGAAAGCCCCGCAGACCTCGACTTCCGGGGCTTAGACACCCGGCCTACCGACAGCTTCTTCTTGCGTTCCTGCAAGGCCTTTGCCGTGAGCGACTGGCAGTCGACACAGTCGTCCGTATCGTGGGCCTCCCCGAGGCACCAGAGGCAGGCGTTGTGCGAGTCCGTGACCAACATCTTGGACCCACAGTCCCCGCATTTCTTGAAGCCCGGCGGCGGGGTTGAAGACGAAGAAGACATCGCCACGAATAGGTCTTCACAACAACCGAACAGGTTCAACGAATCGAGAATTGAAAACAGCAAACTCCAACGAGTCGAGGCGTACCGAGATTCACGAAGCGAACATGTTCGGGGAAAAAACAGAACTGAGGCTATGGGCGTTGTGCGTCCTACTTATCACATCGGGTGACGTCGGCCTTTGGAGGAGGTCCTTGGGGACGGCGCATCGACGTCATCGATGCAGACGCCAAAGATTTTCCGAAGCAGCACAGCTGTGGACATTACCTGTCATAGATATGGAATACGTCGGAGGACCCAATCCCCTCAAAACAGCTGTTCTTGATTTAGAGTCTTATGATTTGTTATGTTTTGATCATGCTATAACATCATTTATGACATGTGCATGCTCTCTTGGCACTTTGGGTCGCATAAGTAAAAAGATGTAGTTATCTGTGGGTTAGCGGGAGCAGAAGAAGCTGGGCAGATGTTGTGATGCTAATTTCTCTCCACGGTCGGCCATGTTTTATTGAGTACGTGTTTTTGAGTGCAGTATGCGTTAGAATCTTTCTGGGTGTTGGGTGTTCGGCAAGCTGATGCGAGTCAGCTGCTTGCGTTTCAGTATAGCCGGGGCCTTTAAACTCTGGCTTTCCAAGAGTTTTGGACTACAACTCCTATCCAGAAATGTCAGTGGTGATGGCTCTTGGGAGTCCTAGTAGGGACCCTCTGGAGGACCACCTGTTGCGGCCCCCTGGTGTGGGTAGGCAGCGGTGGCATAGGTGGGTGTTAGTGTTTAGGGGTTTAGCAATGCTGGCTATCTGGGGACATGGAGACAAGGTTCCGCAAGTGGAAACACACCCTTAATTCCATACTGTCTTTGATGACAATACCAGAGTGTTATATAATGCATAATCTACATTATGTAGACTATATTCAACTGCTGCCTAAAATACCCCACTTCCACTACATCTAAATGTACAGACTACATATTGCAAATGACCTTTTCATCAGCTGCAAGTATAGACAATGCAGAAAAGTGTCGTCCTACTATATTCATAGCCAGGGCGTGGGCTATGAGCGAGAGTGCGAGTCATAGCACAAGGCAGAGACGCCTGCTATGAACATTAGTGCTTGCAGGCTACAGGTTGTGGCCAATTTGGTTTTTATTATTATTTTCACCATGTATTATTAAAATGTACTCATCGTGATTATAGATTCTTAGCAATTTCCTGTGCTTATATGGGAGCACTGTGTTCTGTCACTATATGAAATTGCGCCCCACTTATAAATATAACAGACAACGCTTTCACAGAGCGGCCACTTAATGGCACGTGCACAGGCTCAAGCAAAGTTCTGCATTCGCCTTTACAAACGTGGGGGCGCACAAGGAACAGGTGCAGGATTGTGTGCAGGGATTTCTATTGCAAGAACAAAGCCATTGGCCTTACTTTGAATCTCCGTCAAGTAGCCAATCGCAAACTAGAGTATGCCGATCCCTCATTATTGTCGAGTGTTTCATTTTATAGAAGGGTGTTTTACATAACACACCGCCAGTTGAAGATTGGCTGGGGCGAACCACTCCTCACACACCGACATTAGGTTTTTATGATGAGCCTTGAACCGGTCTCCATTCACCATTTTCTGTTATCACACTCGTGATGCAAAAATAGATAAAGCGGTGCCATGCTATGGCGTCACTAAATCCAACAAGCAGGCAGCTGCAGCGTTGCCCTCCATCACTGATGGCAAGGATCCCAAGATGTAGGCATTGGATCAATCGCGGGATGCCACATCTGTCCATTCATAGAAGAAACACGGTTTCAGACTTTGCTTAGTAAGGCATGGTAAGGTCAGACGTTGCTTAGTCATGGTGGATGCATGCTTGTAGCATGAGAGCAATCACACAGCCTTGTAAGGGACCTATCTGTGAGTAACGAGCTGGTTGCTGCATTTGTGAAGGGAGGGGTTGATTGGCGATTGAAGGCTAACCAATGGCGCTATTAGCACCATGGTTGCTGCCGGTATTGTAACAAGTCCACCATGGTGCAATGGGGAATTACCACCCCAATCCAAAGTTGGCGGGGCGGTAATTCCCAATGCACCATTGGCCCTTCCCCTTTCCATTTTTGCCCCATGGGGCTCAATGGGCATGGGGAAGGTGGTAATTACGGTAGTGCAAATTACGGTACCGTAATTACCCTCAAGGTCCCTTTGCGGGTCCCTACTTTAACGGCTGGTCCAGACCAGCCGTTAAGGTGGGGAGCCGCAAAGGGACCTCGTAATAAGGCGCTAAGGGGTTAACGGCACCGCTGCCTTTTACGGCGCTGTTAACCCCTTAGCGCCAGGATCGTAATGAGGCCCGAGGTGTTATTTACCAGGTTGGGTGTTTGCAGGAAGACCGGGTAAAATATTCTTGCGTGCCTTTTCCTCTTAACTCTCATTTTTCAAATCCAATAAAGAATACAGAATCGTGTATAGGAATTGTAATACAAAATTAAAAAATACACATTTTTAAAAATAACGACAACAAATCTAATTCCACCACTGACCCTATCATACCTCCGAGGAATTTTGCTAATGAGAACTACCCACTGAGTCAATCTGTGTACAATGTTAGAGTCTAGTTTCCAGGAAAACAACCATGAACGGGTTTGAGAAGAATGTGAAGTTATTGGCATGTGTACAGGGCCTACTGCCATTTGCATCCCCTTTTGGGCACTGTGGAAGATCTGAAAGACAGCATGTGGATTTGGTTAGATAGAGGGAAAAAGAGATTGTGGTGATCTGCGCTGATGATGCGGAACAGAAGTACCCTGAGCTCTGCATGTGTGATCGCTTTCTGGGTGTGATGTGTTAGGGGCATCAAGGGTTTTAAAAACCCGGGAGGAAACCTCATCCTTGCAGTGTAGGCATGTGTTGGCTAGTGCTGGATTTTCCAAATGGCATCAAAAGGTGTAGAGTTTGGTTGTTTGGAGTCTGGGTAGAGGGTCTTTTTAAAAGATGAAAAACAAAGATGTTCCCAGTCTCACTGCGCCAAGAAATTATAATTAGTTGTTTGTGCAAAGAGAAGCCTTTATTGTTTGTGCGAAGAGAAGCCTGACACGTGTTTCAAGCTGTGTACAGCTTTTCATCAGAGGCTTAGGTTGCAGCAATAAGAACTCCACATTTAGAGTAGGACAATGCCAGATACAGTTCTCGAAATGCCTCGCAGTTGCAGAAAGCTCAACGGTCAGGGGGTTCTTAGAGTGTTAGTGGACCTCAAGTTGGTTGGTAGTTTGAGATCTAGCTTTGGATAAACATTGCTCCTGGACCTCGGATGGCTTTTGGGCAAAGGAAAGGCCATTGATGTGGAATCATTTTAACTGGTAGCCCTTGCAATGCCCTAAGAGCTTGTGTTATGTTACCTCCCCCCTTGGATTTGAGTAACAGTTTAGCAGCTGTATTTTGTATCCTTTGTAGTTTTATTCTTGAAGTATTCTGAACTACCCACATAAATGCTATTGGACCAGAGATATGACCGCAAATGGCCATATTATCAATTTCAAATGGGGATTACTGCTAGTGCTAGTGTCAGCACATGAAAAGTATTGAAATCCTATTTGGAAGTTCATTTTGCTGGACAGAGTTGAATGATCATGGTCAGACCTACCTCATTAGAACATGCAAGTCATGACAGATCTCCTCTAAACCAATCAGAATCCAGTCAATAATTTAATCAATAATGCCACATTCCAAGGGCTGTTACCACCTGGTGACAATGCTGAGCGCAAATTAATATTCACTCAGACTTTTAACCAGGGCAAAGTGACATCACTACCTGGTAATGGTTGGAGAAGGAAGGTATTTCTTCTATTGGTATGGTAATGTTTATTTGTAAAGCGCCTCTATACAAGGCAAGTATTTCAAAGCACTCAAGGAGGGAGGAAACAAGGGGATAAAAACAACAGTCATTCAGAGGCCTTGAATTTCTGAACGATACAAGGCTGCACAGGCAGAGTAAGGGCATATAATACAATTAACAGTATAGATAACAGTAAATAGGTATGACAACAATTCTGCAGTTTTTCCAAGTGCATTGATGCATTGGCATGCAAACAGGGTAGAAAGGGAAGATAGACTATCTTCAAGGCATGGTACTTTCAGATTGTGCAAGTGCACAGACGGGACAGGAGAGGGGACGTGGGGGGGAATCCAAGTGCTCCCAGTGTTAGAAACTGGGTAAGTGCTGAGAGATGCCATTCTCATGGGTCATTGGCCAATTGCAGTAGCAATGAGGCAAATGCAGCCCCGGAGGTAAGTGTGAGAGGACTGGCAAGGGTGCCAGGGACCTGTGAGACTCTGAGGTACACCCGGCGGCCAGTCGGCAAGCTGTGTGGAAAAGAAGGGAGAGAGGGATAGAGCAGAGAAGGAGGTTAGCAGGGTAGAGGGAGAGAGAAGGAAGAGGAGAAGAAGAATGTTTTAGGAAGTATTAACTTAGCAAGAGGAAGGACTACCAGAAAAATTCCACATTTTCCAAACTGGGTAAATCAAACAACTAAATACAAAACGCTGAAACTACATCAAGGCAAAGTCAGTCCCTATTGCCTTTCGTTTCTAAAAGAAAAATTTGTTCTTATTACTATACAAAATTTTATTTTTATTTTGAACAAAAAAATGAAAAATAATTGTATGTTAAACAGTGTATACAGAAAAAAAAGCCAAGTCAAAAACGTTCTCACATCAATCAAATATTAAAACAAATAACACAGCAAAAACTCAGTGAATAGAATCCAGCAATCCATTAGTACACAACTCAATGTTGTTGTCAGAGCTGTCTACACCACATAGACAATAAGACCCCCTTCTTATCTATGTGGTCTAAGACATAAAATATTGACTCCTCCCTCAGGCTAGAAGGCTGGAGCACATGAATATCTTAGAGGCCCAATGAGGCTCTAGCTGTTTAGATGTTTGGTTCAAATTCACACTAGAAGTTAGTTTATTCACATTTGTTTAAAAAAATTAAAAAAAATAAAGTAGTGTGCATTTATTTGACCCTGCAGAGTCCCCCTTGTCATGTCCTGTATATTGAATATTAGAAGGAGAACAGTAGTAAGAGGGGGGGGGGGATTGCAATTCTGCAGCAAGGGGACCAGTGCATACGCAACCGTCATCAATCGCATGGCCGCAGAGGCGAGGCGCTCTGTGCACTGCGGCAGGCATTTTGACTGAATGCATCCGGGGTACAGAGGGACCGACACTGCAAGCTCTTCTCAGTTGGAAGCGGCTGGTTTACAGCTCCTGAGCTTTACTGCGTTTGGCCCAGAGCAGTTATGAAATAATCATGACATGGAATGCCTGCAAACTCAGCAGCTGAGCTCCACAACAGAAACATGCAACCAAACACTGTTAGGGCCAATGATTATTATTTCTGGAGCGTATTGGGGTGTTCTGCCGTATAGCGCATGCTAGCATCATCTTAATTGCAAGACACGATTCCACCTTCTGCAGAGGAATGCATGAAAACTCGAGCACTGCACGAGTAATTGGAATGCATTGAGCTGAATCAGTTCGATACACTGGATAATCTTTAGCAAAAATCAATTTGTCATCACGTCTGGGGGGCGGGGGTGTTAATATAAGCAGATTGCAAGAGAAAAGCAGAGAACCGAAAAAAAGAAGGAATTATTGGAAACCGCAGTGTGTAGGAATCAGGGGTGATTGTTCCGGTTGGAGTTCAAACATTCCCGTTCAATTATCATTATTGTGTTCAACACAATAATAATAACATCAGGTTTTCATACAGTGCTTCCAGTAGGATTCCTCCTGCTTCTAAGCGATGTAGTTATAGAGATTAGGCAGAGCCAGCTCAAGGGGCGATCAAGTGCTGCAGTGGCACAGGGGCGCTGCAGATAAAAGGACGGCGTCAACTCACACAATGTAAAGTGTCATGTAAAGTGCATGACACTTTACATAGTGTTAGCTGGCAGCGCCCCCTATCTGCTGCGCCCCGATGTAAGGTGTTAGTCAATGACTTTCTATTAGTGAGTGATTCACTAATAGAAGGTCATTGGGGCTCATTACGAGTCCGGCGGTAACCGTGCCAGTACTACCGGCAGGTTGCAGCTGGACCGGTAAATATTTATCGGCGCCGGACTTGCCGGAAACACTGGGGTATTACAACCCTGGCATTCCGGAGAGTCTGGCGCCGGTAAATTTTAAGTCCCCATTCCCATGGAGTTCCATTGGACTCCATGGGAATGGGGACCACGGAAGCACCGGTGCCGTTGCATCCCTGATGGTCTGCCTACCATGGCTGCCGTGTCCAGCAGGGTCTGCCCTGTCGGGTACAGCGGCTCTGGCAGGCAGACTCGTAGTATGCCGGTCCGGAAACAACCGTGCCGGTCAGCTTACCGGCACACTTGGAATGAGCCCCATTGACTGACACTTCACATGACAGTGAGTGACAGAGGCATGGCGCCAATTCAAGAATCACGCAGCACTGTTCTTTTGCATTCTGGTATTTTATTGCAGTCTATGAGTGGGGGCAGGGGGCAGAAGGGCCCAGACTGCGCTGGTAGACTTGGGGCTGGCACTGGGATTAGGTCAGTGTAAAATTATATTAACAAATAAGAGGTGCCCCTGTGGGTAGCCACAGTGGGGGTCAAATATAATCACATACATAGACTGCGCTGTAAATAGAGTAAATCATTCTTCAATATATACTTATTTTCATAAAGTGTGTGCATCAACCATGATGCCACGTCTGGTATCCATTAACCTTTGTGGACACAGTCACGTAAAATGTCGAACTGCGGTAGTAATTCTGAAAATTATTCACACATGTTCAGAGTGTTGTAAAAAAGGCTCATTTTTTATTTCGAGATAACACATTCCAAAAAACATATAGAAGAAAAGACAATCCAAAAAGGACGATTAATTATTGCAGTGAATTCATTCATAGAACAGTAACAATTAATAAATGTAAGATCAAAGAGAAAGAAAACAAATCTTCCATTACTTCATCAACTTATACGATCCAGGTGTAACTAAAGTCATCAAAAAATGCTTGTGATCCCTCTAATGGACATGGTACATAAATATTCTGGTATTTTTTTCTAGTCAATGGGTGTGGGGAGGGGCCAGAAGGGCCCAGAAAATGTGTGCATTGCGCTGGTAGACCTGGGGCTGGCACTGGGATTAGGTTTCCTCAAAGTAAGGCTACTCAGTGTATAATTAACCTTGGAAGGGTGAAGGGAGATGGGGAGCAGGTCCAAGTGGATCAGGGTCACCTGGCCTAAGACCCGCCCACCTGACGCCTTCCAGGTTGCCGCTCTTTTCCCCCACTTAGCAAGCCCAGCCCATGTGGTGCCTTCCTGGTTGCCGCTCTTTTTCCCTAATTAAGGAACCCTCCAGCCTCTTTTCCTTTGTAGATGGGGAACAGGTGCAAGTGGATCTAGGTCACCTGGCCTAAACACCATCCACCTTCTTAGCCCTGCCTCTTCCTTCTCTTAACTCTTAGATCAAGGGTGCCTCGTGCCCGGGTGTCCGAAGCGTAGGGCTGATAAAGAAAAGGGCAATTCCTCTTTGGACCAGGAGGACCCAGGGCCTGACCCTCTGCTCAGACAGCAAGTAATCATGCACCAACATGTGGTTATCCCCTCTTTCCCCACAGGCTATCCCCACCCCCTACTGCCCCCCTGTGATGTTCCCTTGTGTCCCCAATCCTTCTTGCGCAGAGGTGTTGCCTGTTTTGCTTGATTCTTCTACCTCTGCTCTCCCTCCCCTCTAACCCCCTCCAGCCTACTTCTGCCGGAGTCTGTCCTGATACATTTTTGTGGCCAATGCTGGATTTGACTTTTATGGACTTCATTGATTCACTGCGTCACCCTTTCTCAACTCTCCTGCTGGACTTCCTTTGCATCTTGTACCCATGGTGGCCTTGAACAAGCTGTTCCCATCTTCATCTTGTATCCTGGCTTGCAACATTATGTGTTACTACTGACTTCTGGAGTTTTATTCGTTCTCCCCTCTTGCTTCTCCACTATTTTTCACTGCTTACTTTCTGTTCTCTCCTCCTCTCCCTTTCACCTCCCCTCCTCCCCTTACCTTCTTCTATGCACTTACTCTATCAGAATTGTCCCTGGACCTAGTATGATAGCAACCTAGTCTGTCTCCCCCCTCCCCTTACTCCCCACCTCCAGCATTATCTGAAATGTCATCAGGCCCAGTACGATAGTCACTTGTTTTGTTCCTCCCCTCCCTTTCTGCACCCCTCTCCCTCACCTTTTGTTTTTCTTCAGCTCTACCAGAAATGTTGTCAGGCCTAGTACAGTAGTCACCTGTCTGTTTCCATTTCCTTCCCACTCTCCCCCTCCCTTCCTTATATATGTCTTAGCTCTTGCGCCATCTGAAATGTCGTCAGGCCGAGTACGATACTTAATTTCACATCCTTACTGTTTCATGGCCTGTAAGAATGTCATTGTATTTTCCCTCGTTTCCTCCAGTGCCTTGAAGAGCTTTGAAACACATTGTGTATAGGCGCTATATAAATAAACTATCATATCATACAATATCAAGGCCGGACCTGTGTCCTGCAGGCTAAACACAGCTGTCTGGGGCGAGCGCTTAACTCGCTGAGCTGTCTTGCAAGCCAAGCAATAGTATAAGCATTGTGTGTAGGAGCATTGTGTCATCTTGCTTGTGTGTGTTTTTTAGGAGGGAGGGAGTGAGATGTGTCGGTATGACTTCGACATGACATGGAAATCGGTTGAATGCATTGATGGGACCGAAACACAGATTTGTGCCCTGAAATGTACTAGTGCTACTGAGCAGACAAATATTGAAACATAAGGAAATCTTGTACTCCCTGAAGAAGCCCGACCCTTAGGCAAACTAATGTCCCAATTTACTCAAGAAAATACTGATGAATAATTGATTATATACTCTGAAGTGTTAAACGGAGAATGAATAAATAC
This sequence comes from Ambystoma mexicanum, assembly GCF_040938575.1. Taxonomy (NCBI): domain Eukaryota; kingdom Metazoa; phylum Chordata; class Amphibia; order Caudata; family Ambystomatidae; genus Ambystoma; species Ambystoma mexicanum. The sequence continues at coordinate 1,433,195,390 of NC_090932.1, forward strand.
AGAGTTATTACGCAGATCTCTTAATCCAGGGATCTGTAACCTTTGGCTCTCTGGATAAGGGGTGAGTGCAATTCCTTTTTCCACTTCCAAAGGAGTTTACTGCAGTGTAGTGCACTTTCACACAATACGTGGGGATCTGCCCCCTGGTAAACAGATTTCTATTTTTCATAAGAGTAGCATTTTGCCATGATTTTTTTCCCTTTTTCCATGTGCGTCTCCTGCTATGTGCATGTCAAACCCCGGTATTCAACGAAAATGTTGCATTTAAAATCCTGCATCACCCAAAGTCCTGCATTTTGGGACTACACAAATCTTGTATTGCAAAATACTGAATTAGGAGTATGGGGGTTGAGGGGATGTCCCCTGCTCCCTTAATTCGGTATTTTGGTCTGCGGGGATCGCGGCGGTGTCCCCCACATACACAATATGGGTTGCGGGGGACAGACCCCCCTCCCAAAATCTCAAATTACAAAAATGCAAACCTATTGCTTTCGTGATTTTGTAGTTCGAGATTTTGGTTTCCGTGATATTAACGTACATCCCAAACCCCTGCATGCGGGAGCTTCAAATGCAATGACGCCAGTGGCATTGTGCTTTTGCCTCCACCTCCCGCATGTTCTGAGATGCATTCCTAGGTGCAAATGTCTGCGAATGCCTGCACAAACAGTGGTGCAGCACAACATTCGGGCTCCCCCTGAGAGCCATACCAATTCAAGAAATATTCTGCATAGCGGCTTTGCATTCTGGCATTTGTTTGTTGTCTAGGTGTGTGGGGGGCTTAAATATCACGCATACTGCACTGGTAGACCTGGGGCTGGCACTGGGATTAGGTTTACTCAAAGTAATGCTACTCAGCGTATTAACTTGGAAGGGTGAAGCCTGGACCTGTGTCCTGCAGGCTAAAAAAGGCTGTCTGAGGACGAGCACTTAACACGCTGAGCTGTCTTGCAAGCCAAAGCAATAGTATAAGCATTGTGTCATCTTGCTTGTGTGAGGGAGGGAGTGAGATGTGTCGGTATGACTTCGACATGACATGGAAATCGGTCGAATGCAGTGATGGGACCGAAAAACAGCTTTGTGCCCTGAAATGTACTAGTGCTATTGAGCGGACAAATATTGAAACATGAGAAAATCTTGTAGTCCCTGAAGAAGCCTCGCCCTTAGCCAAACTAATGCCCCAATTTACTCAAGAATTTACAGATGAATAATTGATTAAATTCTTTGAAGTGTTAAATTGAGAATGAATAAATACAGAGTTATTACGCAGATCTCTTAATCCAGGCATTTTCAACCTTTGACTCTCTGGATAAGGGGAGAGTGGAATTCCTTTTTCCACTTCAAAGGAGGTTCCTGCAGCGTAGTGCACTTTTCCACAATCCATGTGGATTCTGCCCGCTGGTAAACATATTTCTATTTTTCATAAGAGTAGCATTTTGCCATGATTTTTGCCCTTTTTCCCTGTGCATCTCCTGCAGTGTGTTCGCCAAACCCCTGCATGCGGGAGCTTCAAATGCAATGATGCCAGTGTCATTGTTCTTTTATCTCCACCGCCTGCATGTTCTGAGATGCATTCCTAGGTGCAAATGTCTGCAAATGCCTGCACAAACAGTGGCATAGATCAACATGCGCCTCTCCCCGCCCCCGAGAGCCATGCTGAGGCGTCTCCACCCAGCCTAAGCTCAGCAAATAAATCACGGGTCACGCCACACTATGGGTCAACCTACACTACCATGCCCAGAATTACCTCCACGTCTCTCTTCCTCATTCCAATGCTTACGTATGATGCACCTTGCCGCATAGTAAGTATTGGGAGGAGGAAGAGTATGAATAGGAGTAATGACAATTACAGGTAACCAAGCCAGGCATTACCTCCAGGTCTGTCTACCTCATCCCAGTACTTGTGTATGAGGCAAAGTGCCTCATATACAAGTACTGAGAAAAGGAAGATTAGGGCTAGGAGTAAGGAAGATTACCAATAAGTAATCCAGGCATTAAACACAAGCACCCACACCATTCACCATACACTCACACACACCCAACCATCCATACATTACATGTGCACCCTTTCACCATACACACTCAGGCAGTCACCCATACATCATGCATTCAAACACATTACATGATATACATATACACACACACTTACATGCACGCACACACATTTAAATAAAATACATTTTCATACCGTTTTGAATCCATTGGTCCGGGGAACGAGGCCTTCAGCTCCCTGCAACAGCCAGGAACGGTTGTTCCCATTATTTGCATAGGATCTGGAGGCGTCCATGTCATGGGATGTGGGGGAGCCTTATGACTTCAAAAACAAACAGTTTCCTTTTGAAGTCACTCTGCCTTCATAAATAAATTATTTCTATTCCATTTCTTTATGAAGGCAGAATGACTAAATTAATGGAAATACTTTATGAAGGTAAAGTGACTTCAAAAAGAAACTTTATTTTTGAAGTCATAGGGGTCGTGCCCACTGTTACGCTGTAATGGAAATAATTTCTTTATGAAGACAGAGCAACTATTTATTCCAGGACATGTGGCAGCGGGGGCCCCCACATGGCGTGGGCTACGTAATCCATCACTATGGCAGTGTGCACAAAGTAACGATTTTGTATATTCGGATTTGTGGTGAAACAATGATTTTATGTATATAAGGAACATGGATTTGCAAAAGTCTGTGGTAAAATACTTATGCAGGGCATTTTGCGATGAGCCAGCAAAGAGGTGCACACAAAGCAGCGAAAATGTGTGGAAATTGTAGTTTCTTTGGAAACAATGGAAGTGAAATAATGATCCGAAATTCTGGATTTTCATTCTGGTTGCGGGAAATTCATGCATTCGTACACCAGATCTTTTTACTGCAACTCCCATCAGCCCTAGCCAGTGTTGGGGGAGAGGTGGTCTTTCCTGCCCCTCTCACCACTCCTGCATGCACGGATCCAACTTGCGCGAAGGGGGAGATGTCCTCCCTCCCCCCCAACTGCAATCTGTGTTAATCAACAGCTAATTACTAACAAGGAAAGCATGCAACTAAGCCTTGGTAACGTGCAAAGACCTAATTTTAGGTAATCTACCAAAAACGCCATCTTTTACTGAGCCTGAAAAAGATCTCTAAATGCATGTCCCTCCCTCTGCCCTGCGCCTCACACTGCCAGCCCAGGCCCCCACCATACTGCCTCTTGCCAGCTTTGCACAAACCCCCTTATCACGGAGATTCAGCCATACATTGTTGCAACTTTTAGTGCCGTTCCAGAACAGATGAGCTCACTGCACTGTGTGAGACCAGAACAGGCCCCCCGCCTGAGTGCCCATCCATCTCCACTAACCTGCTTGTGCCCCCTCAGACCCTCAGCCTGCTAAACTGTAATCTACCAGGCCCATGCCACTGTACTCTTTGATACAGATACACATCTGACCTTTCATAGTGGCTAAACGAAGACACCCCGAGAGCCCTGACCGCAGACACTCATATTCTTTCTAATCCTAACACTTGTCTATTTGTATCATGAGGCATTAGGTAGATCAAAACCTCCAAGGTGGGCACTGGGGTTGTGGACGGGGTGCCGGGGTGCAGAGGGTACAATGCATGCCTATAACTTGTCCATGAACTCTGGGAAGCACCCACATTCCTACCAGACTTCATGATTGTCAATTGTCTCATGCTCTCAGATCTTGTTATTGCAAGATAAGTTAGTCAGGAAAAGTGTCATTCTTGCTGGCCGGCCATCACCTCACAGAGATGAGCCCAGCTGACCCACGTGCTGCAGGAGTGACACCCAAGCCACAGCCAATCCTATGCGGTCAGCACCTACACTTCTATACAGTACTGACAACACAACCCAATTGTATTGCAGAATTGTGGATTTGTAACATGATGTCATTGGTGATGTTTCTTTCCCTTATAATGTGCTGCCCGTGTAATGTTTGGCAGAGCGCTCTCTGGGCAGCAGAGTTCTTTGCATGCACAACATCTCATATAAACTTTGTTCTACTGGCAATCTATCTCCTTGTCTCATTCCCTTCTGGGGTGTGTCCATCATTCTGGATTTTTGGATATCGTGTCGGGGAGTGGGCGCCTTCACCAGCAAGGAAATGGTGACAGATCATGGGAGTCATAGACAAACACGTGGGGAGCCTCAGACCCTTTCCCTAATACAGTGCATTCCTCCATACATCAATACGCTGGTTTAGCGATTATGCAGTGAATTACACTGCCCTAGTGGTGCTGCCTTCTGGTGGCGCATTGTGCGCCCCCTGTCCTTCCCTTCCTTAGAAGCAGTCCTGTACTGGTCAAAAAATAAAAAATAGGAAAACATGCAGAATTCTAATTAATATGTTTAGCATTACACCTTTAGCCCCCCCAATTACAATAATATATTTTCTAAGGTCCCCATAATGAGTCGGCTGGTAACCGTAAAACAGGCTGAATTTACAAATAACACCTGCATTACCACGTGTTATAAAATATCCCTAATTATCAGCTATAATACCCCACCCAAAATATACAGAGGTTTAATACGCCTTTTCTTCTTTTAATATTTACTTGCACCCAAGGATGTGGAGGTATAGATTATAACTTTTAAAAACATGTTTTCCAGTAGTGAAGGGTAGTGCGAGTGCTTCCTTCAATGCAGGAAAGGGTTATATGTGATTTTACTGAAGTCAAATTCGGAGTGGTAAGTTTTACTGAGGTAACAAATATTGAAAAAATACTGATTTTATTTTGGGGATCCCCTAACCCCCTGTTTTCCTACCCTTTTACCCCATACCCAATCATTTTAACCCCTTACCCAAATACTATATATATTTTATTTTTACTTAAAATTGACAGTATTTTTTGGGTATGTTTTACTTGGGTAAAACTTATCACTCTGAATTATTTTCAGTAAAATGACTGGATACCGCAGGATAGCAGTCCTTTATTGGCTAAACTAAAGGACTTGAAAAATGGGCCCACTTTCTCACACCCGTTCCAGTGTTACTCACAAGAAGATCAGAAATGACCCTCATGTACATTATTCTCGTTAAAGTGGCTGCAGGATCCGCAACAGTACTTTCTATCCTCAAAAGGAGGTTGGAAAAGTATTGCATTATTTTTTTTTTAATTATTAAGTTTGGTTCCGTTTAACAAACGTTTCTATATAAAATTGGCAAAATAAGTAACATAATACATACACACCTATGAACACTACGCTATACATAGGCATTATTTAAAAAATAATTTACAAAAATACAGCATGCAATATTTTTGTAATTCTGCATCCATTACTGTCAACAAATTAGATTTCTTTTGATATGAAAGAAGACCACGTGCAGCGATAGCAATAACCGGAAGACATCTGCTGAACTCACAATGGTGGCCTAAGTGTGTTTTCCAAGCTCTGCCTTGAGGAACAGGCCTGCTACCCTGCCTTCCCGGGCAGGGTTCTATTGCTGTATCCATACACGAGAGACAAACCTCATGCTAACACGTTTTGCTTTAGATTGTGTTGCGCTGACCCGATCCTCGGTTTTCTGTCAAAAGAGATGACTAAGGGTTAGCCCACTCTCAAACTTCCCCATGCGTGTGTAGGTCACCCAGTCCTAGTCACATTCTTTTAATTCCAGTGAATCCAGGTTTGCTTTTCCTATTTTAAATGCAGGATTACAAATCCCAGAAATTGAAAAAAAACACCAGGACATGCTAACCCACTCATGCCTGTCATGTGTGAACATGAGATCTCTGCATCGCTGTCCCAAGTGTGTGGGGAACTGGGACTAGCCTAATACAGCCTAATAAAATGGTCTACGGAAGAGTTCAGTCTTTAACAGTCTTCTTCACCTTTTTAGTGTGTGCCATTATAAGCCCAAACTATTGCATTCAAGTACATATTCGACTACACATAGGGAGGAATGGCATATGGCGAGGGGCCTAGAGGAATGACATATGAGGAGGGATACACAGTCTCTAGGTGTTGTTTGGTAATGACCCCACCCATTGCCTGCCCACTGCCATGCTAATCCCTATAGCCATTCCCACCCATTCCTGCCTCTCCGCGCCCAAGAGCTCGTGTTCATGAGGGGTGCTAATGTAAGGCACAGGCTTCGTGGAAATTCACTGTGCAGCAGCTGCACGGACGTCCACTCGCGTTATAGCCCAATCCAACCAAACAGTGATTTTCCTCTGACCTGGTCACACAGGCAGGCATGCTTGTTAGCCATGCACCTTATGCCTCGTGTTGGACCTGCATACAGTTTATTATAGTCCTGCCAGTGGGTAAACTTAGCTAAGGTATTTGGCAATTTGCCTGCTGAAGAGCACCAGCTACAGAAAAGATATGTCTGAGGCCCAAAAGGTGAGGTGCCAGGGAACTAATCCCTGGGGTACTTGTAGAGAATAACCGCGGTGTGTGTTGAAAGGCCACTGTGCACCCGTGTGAAAGGCTCATTTGGTTTTCGCCGATTACGTATCACGCCTGATTGGATCCTTGTATTGAGCAGCGTGTATACGGATGCAAGCCTCGAATTTGAAGATGTTATTCAACCGTAGCCAGTCTCCACGTTGCTCTGCTCAGTGTGCGGAGCGAGCTCACAGTACAGTCAATGAGTTCACACACCCCAAGGATGCTAAAGTGCTCTTTTCCATGAAGAGACGGAGCATAAAAATGCCCAGGTTCCCTGGTAAGGGGGACCACTTTAGCACGGAGTGGCTGCGTGCAAGGGGTCTGTGGCTCTCACAATGTGATTGACGTTAACTCCCATGATCTCCTGCATTTGACGTGACTGGGTCGGACTGGTGGGAGTTGTAGTTCAAAACACCTGGTGAGCCAACGGACTGCAAACTGTACGTTAAGCATCATGCCTTATATCTTTCACAATACATTTAGGGATTGGAGCAGTAAGATCGTTATGCATTTAACCAATTGCCAGTCTGTTGGTAAGGAATGTTAAGTATACGGAGGATCGCTGTTGAGCTATACACAGAGTCACAGTCGAGTACATTTTAACCACCTTGATGGGCGGAATCCACCTTTGCAGAGATGTAACCCTTTGACCTGCAGGTTGGGTACATAACTCTGCAACACGCAGTGAGATGTACAGTTACCTTCCAGACCCTCTTCCTCGTCCCAGTACTTACTTGTGAGGTTCCAACCTACTCATCAGGAACCGATTCCATCTTTTCAATAAACCATACATGCCCGCCACTCTTTACTGAGACCATACCCCTCCCAGCCACCACAACCCGTCAGTTCAATAGTCCCTAGCACAACGTGGGCTTTTTTCACTCTGCACCAGGGGTGGAGCGGCAGGTTGCAAGTACTGTGACTAGGAGTAACTACGATGATTACTGCTAACTGGCTCTTTACTTCCGTGTACTTGAGATTAAGCAAATCTGACTGATCCATGTAGATAAGGGGCCTAACACAGTCTCCTCCCTGCCCCCACCCCGAACGTCCCCCCAACCTGTGGGCAGAGGGTTCATAATTGGGGCTGGAAGCGACTTGACCTCTGTTTGTAGCCTAGAAGAGCCTGGTTAGCTTGGAACCAAAAGCTGCCAGGAACTCCTTTTAGCTCCCCAGGCAAACTGATGCCGAACAAACATACCTATCTGAATGTATCTTTGCATTTGGGACAATCTATAAACAAGCATTAGGCATTAAAAGCATAGGGGTGTCATACATAATAGGCAACATGTTTAATTTGCATCTACATTTAAGTTAAATTTGTGGAATTCTCTCCATCTCCTCGTTCCCAGTGGTAGCTCCTTCCCACTGGTTAATGCTGCATACCCAGGAGCTGCTTTTAGCTTCTGCTTATCCAATATTAATTTCGATCCCTGGGCATGTATGGTATATTCTAGGTGATCCCAATGCTTGTACCCAAGAGAAACAAAGCACAACAATGTGAGGTGATTTGCATAGAGTCGCATAGCTTGCTGTAGTCGGTAATCCCTGATTCGAGTCCATGTTTCCTGGTTTTACATTTTGCAGCTGAAACAGTAAACTACACTTCCTCTCATCCCACTTTTAATTTTGAAATAACGTAGAGTACCACCTGCAGCTTTCCTTCAGAAGCTAAACTAAGTATTCTGTGTTAAATAAGGCTACCTTGAAAGCACTCAAGCAAATTGCACTATACTGTCACTATATGCAAATCCCCCCCACAATTTTAAGTGTGGGGGATACAATGGAATTTATCCCCCCAGTTTCCCCCAGTTTGTGTAGCTCCGCAGCCTGTGCAGTGATGCGTGCAAAAATCTTCAGACAGCTTCAGTGGGTAAACAAGTTCCTTCCTTCCTTCTTCCCTCCACCCACCTCCATTCCTGCATCCCTTCCTTCCTTCCTTCCTTACTTCCTTCCTTTTCCTTCATTCCTTCTCCTTCCTTCCTTCCTTCCTTCCGTCCTTCCTTCCCTTTCCTTCGTTCCCTTTCCTTCCTTCCTTCCCTTTCCTTCCTTCCTTCCCTTTCCTTCCTTCCTTCCTTGTCCTTCCTTCATTCCTTATCTTTCCTTTATGTTCCTTTCTTCCTTCCTTCCTTCCTGCCTTCCTTCCTTCCTTACCTTTCCTTTCCCTTCCTTTTCCTTCCTTGCTTCCTTCTTTCCTTATCCTTCCTTCTTTCCTTATCCTTCCTTTTCCTTCCTTCATTCCTTCCTTTTTCTTCCTTCATTCCTCATGTCAGCTGTACATTAAAAGAATAAGGCACACGTTAAACAGCCATTGGGACTTCTTTTCGTTCACCATGCCAAAAAATCCCCAAACCCCTGTCGGCTGCTAATGATGGTGATGAGAGTGGTATTTGCATCGTTCTTACCCAAAGAGAAACTCGACAGCGCCAGAAAGGCGATGACCAACATCCCCTTCATTTTTCCCTGCTCTCCTCATGGGCATTGGGCACCCTGATGTCCCTCGTTGAGGTGTCCTCAGGCCTCCCCTCCTTTAAACAAGATGGCAGTGTTTGGCAAGTAGAACCCTGAATATCTTCTCTGGCACAACTGTGGACGGGAAGAGTCTCGAGCTCCAAACTGGGCGTTGGAACAGGCCCATGCCCCGGTGGGTTCTGCCCGGGGCCAGGGGTTGGGTGAACCCTGTCCCGCCTGTGCTTGCCTGCCCACCCCGCAGGCCCCGCAGGACAGGCCCTGGGACCCCCAGAACACTGATTGCTGAAGGGTGGCTGGACTGTCGCCCAAGCTTGGCTGTGAGACACTGCCAGGCCTTGCATTTGGGCTGGGAGAGGAGAGTTTATGGGAGGAAGACATTCACCCACCAACAATGCAATGTCCTCTGCTTAGGAGCAAACCTTGGCAAAACAATCTCCCATTGTATGAATCCTGATGTTCTGTTCTATATACTAGAAAGTCCACCCACCCCACTTTACTTAGGGCACTGCGCACAGTGTAGTCATAGTTTTTCAATCTGCTACTGGCTAGTGACGAAACAAAATGTGATTGCTTACATTCTGATGCATGCAAACGTCATGGCATGACTGATCTTGTACAAGGCCGTCATGAGGTGGGTGCCAGACGGCAAACTGCCCCAAGCCTTGCAGGGCACAAGGGCCTTGCACGCTGCTGTAGATGCCTTCCTACTGCTCTGACTGCAGTCACATATGTGTGCTCGCTTGCACATATGTGTTTTGCAGCACGCACCTTATGGGGAGGAAGTAGGGTGAATCTGACTACAAAAGGAGTGTTCCCATTGTGACCCCTCCTCTTCATTCAGGTCACTGAACTCGTGCAAGCCATAAGTCTATTAGATTGAATACACAGATGTTCCAACCTGGCAGAGGCCCCACACCTGGGAGTGTCCCCCCCACCTGACCTGGCAGAGGCCCCCTCACTTCGCTATCACATCCAAAGCTGTGATCGAACTTTTTTCTTACAAGACTTGCACAAGTCATGGAGATGTATCGTGCGCTGATAAGTCGATGGCAACTTAGTTGAAGGAAATTCATTGAGCGTTTATGCACTGCAGGCCCACTGCATTGCACCCCGTGTGTCCACTCACTACAGCGTGTAGTGCACTATTTGTACTCAAATCTGTGTAAGCGAGAAATACATTGTGAACTTTCATCGAAAAGCTTTGTGTTCAAGTTGCACAGTTAAAACCCATTAAGCAGACGTCGCGCCAGGCACCAACAAACCTGGGCTACCACAACAAACATCAACACAATGCTGTGTGTTTTGAAATATTTTCAAAATGTAACTCTGCTAAAAGGGGCCATTCTTCTGGCAGGATTAGGACTAGATGGAGCAGCACACACCACAATGAAAGCCCAGCATCAGCCAGAGTTTTACATTAAGCATTCTCCTCTCGATTTTGCTGTTTACTGTTTCCACTGGCTATTTATTTACCTGCACATACAGTAAAATCTATACAAGACCTAACATCATGCTCTGTCATTCCATCCGTGTATCAGGTTTCTAAAGTGTGCTAATAGTTCAGCTCAGTTAAGGGCCATAATCGGAAACGCTGAGTCATGCCTCAGAGTAAGGAGTTTGTGCATCGTATCCTCACCAGAAGTGGTTGCCTCTTATTGCATGATATGTTAAATAGTAATATGCGTCTCTTAGATACTGCTTTGACGCTTTCAAATCTTTGTATGTATTGTAGCCAGGAGTGTTTCCTGATTGGGAATCACCTACCATTATGAAGTCTTTGATACTCCGAGTCCTTAGCACATCCGGTCCATGTCAACTCAACAGAAGCCAAGCGCGCACAGAGTCTATATTCCAATCAGAATGTACTCAGGTTCTGGTTCTTTTATCTAATTGCAGCAATGTCAGGCGAACAGTCACTGAGAATGCTGGTAAACCAGTGCAGCTTTTTAAGTATCAACAGGTGACCTTGTTTGCTTCACTCCCATGGTTGTTGATTCCAATAAGGATTTGGAGACTTTAAATATGTATTTTAAAGATTAAACATTGGTGCCTCCAGTGGAGCTTGTAGAGAGGTCCCCACCCTAGTGTGTGAGCATGGAGTAGTAGGTGAGTGCAGAGTTATTGTGAGATGCGACTGAGACCAATAAACAAGTTGCTTTTTCTAGTATTTACAGGAAGAGGGGCACTTCAGGGAAGGAATCTTGGCCTCTTAAACTGTTTCATGAATTGAGAAACTTGAGGGGCGTACCCTCGTTTCATTTCATGAATCATGATAACAGGAAAAGACAGTGGCTGTGGCTGAGGGGAGGTGTGTGCATTACCCTTAGTTGTAAATTAGTTTAGGCCCATTGCAGGCAGATTTGTTCCCGCGACCACTAATACATGTTGAAAGCAACCTTACAGTTTTTCATTCAAGAATTCGAGTCGTTTTACTGTCGTCACCAGATGTAAGTAACTTCTTGTTCTTGGTAACGTAAGGGGATCCGTGCAAGTCACATTTGACTGAGTGGCTACTCCCGCTGTGGCAGATGTGGTAGCTGAGACAGTCACTCCAGTCCTGTGGCTGCAGAGACTGCTCAGAGGAGCGCAGCAGACAGAGCCTGACCCCCTAATTGTGCAAAATTGCTCCTTTCCCCCTAGCTTGTGCCCCTTTGAAGGGAGCCTGAGAGCAGGTGTTTTCGGGGCAAACATAAAAGATCTATCGATAATGTGGTCCACAGGTTTGATTGCGAGTGGGATAGAATTGGTGCTTTATTCCTCACGTTGCCCAAATAAATGCCATTGTGTTATGTTATAATAACCCATGATGTTTAAACACCCTGAAACTATTGTGTTTGTGTTGTTAAAAAAAATGGTGAATACGACTATAACATTTAAACAAGTAAATGTAGTGTTAAGAGGGATGACAGAATTGAAGGATTTTGTACTCTGACTGCTTTTCTTCTTCTTAATGTTCTTCTGTTTTCTTTCTTTTTTCTCTTGTTTTATACATTGATGATATATGTGATCAAATACCTACTGCTATTTTAATTTTGTGAAAAGTCGAGTTCTTTCACTAAAATACAATAAATAAAAAAATAAAGCTAGGTACCAAGGTGTCCCCTGTCCCCCCAGATGTTATGCCTCTGGGACTTCCTAGCTGTCCCTACTCTTAACCGTGGTTAGTGGTCTATGATGGTGTTAGGTTGTGACTTCCAGATGATCGGCCGGACGTACTCCCTTCACTATCATGCCCACGTACTCCCTTCCTTTTGTCTCCAATGTTCCCTTCTCTTTCTCTACTTGCCTGTTCCTAGCTCCACCCTCCTTCCCTCACTCCGTCTCCCGCTTCTGTCCCTCTGATGTCACTTCACTCCTTCGATGCTTCGCTTCCACCCTTTGTTCTTCCGATGTTCCGCCTCTCTCCATTAGGACCCCTGTCCTATGACCCCCTCTGCATTATTACTCACTCCCCCTCCTCTGCGTTATGATTTTGCCCTGCTTTCTGACTCCCCCACTCTCTGCGCTATAGGTAAAATAACTGCTTCAAAAATACAATCACATTTTTATTTTTGTAGAGATGTAACTAATATTCACTCTGTCATTCAGTAATTTGTTGATTTCGGATAATGATATGCATGAAAAGTAGCAGCAATTAAAACAAATACATTTGCATAAAAATGTATTTAAAAAATAAAACACATATTGAAATCACTAACCATAAAATATCAAAGATTCATTCGGGCAAATATCAATAAACAAGGCCTATGAACATAAGTAAAATTTCTAAAATGCATGTAGATAAAACTTGTTATTGCCTGTCATTAAGTGCCTGTGCATTCTAAAACCAATATTCCCAATCCAATCCCTTCTATGGGCCTTTTTAATTAGTTGTGACCTCAATGTCAAATAGCCCAAAATCAAGTCTGGATACCATTCAATAATAAACATGAAAATCGCAGGCTTTTAATTCAAAGTGCCTGCCAGTGTTCGTTCAAAGCAGTCTTCTAAGAGTGAATGACTTAATCAGAGCTGTAAACATGCTACAGGTGCAATAGAAATGTTGACCAGGCCTGCCTTCAGCCACTCGATTTATAAGCACTCTACGTGTCCATCACTGAAGTCCTGTACAAAACCAGCATTGGCAAAGTCACTGAAGTCCTGTTTAAAAGAAGCATTAGCAAAGCCATCATTTTTTGCTTTTGCAAGGCACTGCTATTAGATGCCCAGGTACTCTCACCATTTTGCACCTGCTACCAACAATGGGTAGTTAATACCACTACAGCTGTGCCTAGCATGTGCCTTTCCCATTCCTACACAAAAGCCCAAACTGTTGGCATCGCCAATGCTTGTTTCAATCTGATTGTTATTGGCAAGTCATTCCAAGACTGAATGTCCTTTTGACCTTGAGGTATTTGCCCCACAATATTGGGTGGTATATATCTAGATCATGCGTTATGCAAGGAGGTAACCCCTTGCCCTAGAAAGCTCTTCAAGCAATGGTGAGGCACTTAAACTACTGCCATCCGGCTGCACTGATGTGTATGAATTAGACTCTTGCAAAGACATTGGAAGCACTCTGCTCTGCCCTCCACTATGGGATTGGCCAGCATCCAGCTTTGTGCTCATGCAAAAGTTGGGGGAGGTTATTGCAGTCCACCTACCTGAGAGTTGGGATCCCAGAAGGAGGAAATATACTAAGCACTGTGGCGGAATTTGCACTGGTGATATTCCTCTAATCCCCAAACAAGTCCCAGGGGAATTCAAAATGGTCAGTAACCAAAATAATATGGTGGATTTTGTACCGTTATCAGCGGTTATGGTCAATCAGTTTGGCAGTATTAGCACTGCTAATACCACCAACTCATAAGAGCCTGTATCTTTGTAAATTGTCTGTGCCGTAGGGCTAACCAGATGCAAGACTTCCAACCTGATAGGTTCAGCCTTTAAAAGTTGCTTTGATAATACTGTGGCAATAAGCCTCGAGACTGCAGCATATTGCTGCCTAAGGTAATGCCCTGTAAGCGATATTCAATCAACACTACAGCTAAGTTAGTGCCTAGTCTGGGATGCTGAGGAAAACCCTTATTGATGTATTTTTATGTCCAGTTCAGTACTCTAGATGACAACCCTTGTATAACACCCCCTCTTAGAATCCCCTTGACCCCACTGAGCCAAGAAGTAGGTTTGTTTTGCAAATTAAAAGGTTTATTTGAAAATGTAAACAATATATATATATATATATATATATATATCACACTTCTATAAATAAATTGATAATGGATATTACACTTGTGAATATGAGCAGTAATCAGCAAGAGGTAACTTATGAATAGGAACAGAAGAATAAGGTGGGAAAGAATGCTTTATATGGTTCAAAGAAACGCAATGATGCATGAAATGCAGTACAGAAAATAACTTGAAATGGCTTCAACAAAAGACAATGTAATCACTTTTCCCCTTTGTGGCAATTCACCCCCGCCCCTATATGCAATGCAAGGAGATGGAAGTAACACACACAGTCTTCGGGAATACAATCAAATACAATACGGAATTCAGTTCCCCCCCCAGCAAGCTTAGAGGAAACAGGCAGAGGTTTGAAACACAGGCCCAAAATGCTTTTAAATGTGATGGCAATGGATGGGAAAATGTGCTAACTGATTTGAATTCCCTCTAGAGATTCAGGGTGAGTGAGAGATGCTGGTTGGTATTAGTTCAGGCTCACTTTAGCAATGCTCTATGAGTTATTACCAGGTTGCAAACAGATTTTAACAAAGGAAAGAATGGAGCTGCTATTTTGACAAGTGGAGAAATTGAGCCAAAATCGCAAATCGCGGTAGATTTCACAAGTGCGGTAAAATATAGTTTGTTGGAAAGCCTAGAATCACAGCTTTAGAATGAAAGTTAAACCACGTTCCTAGGACAAACGGTTCAGGAGATACAGACGATTTGATAAAGGTAGATTTTCGGATTTAAAGTAAAACTCAAAATGACAGGTGACAGCTTGCAGCTGCAGAATTAACAGGTGACAGCTCACAGCTTTAGAAATGACAGATGACACGATTTCTAGGAGGCTGTTCTAATTAGGTTAAAATAGCTTTAATTAGATTATTTTAACTAAGAGATTGGTTCTGCACAGTTCTGCTAGGTACTCACAATATAACTTTGAACTAGGCCTCGTCACGGATCTGGTCAACACGTCCGGCGGCGGTTCTGTCTGCTCGGCGGGTCAATCAGGCACCGGTTCTGCTCACAGCGATCTGGATCTCTGGTTCTGCTCACAGCGGTCTGGGTCAGCTCTGCTCTGCTGGTCTAGCCTCTCTGGATACAGCGGCCTCTGGTTCTGGATACTGCTCTGCTTTCCGGTCCGGATCAAGTGGGTTCTGGATGTAACACTGCTTTCTGGGTACTGGCAAAAGTTCTTGGCAAAAGAATTCAGACAGCTCGCCTGGCTGTGGAATAGTTTGCAAATGATTTTTAGGATGATGAGGCCTCCTGAGAAAAGTTCTCAGTTTGTGGGTTTTTAGTCCCTTGCTTTAAGTTCTGAAGTAAAGTTCTGATCTTTGGAGATTGATGGATGTGAAGTCTGGAGTCTCCCAGCAGAGCGTCCCGCAGAAAATGGAATTGAATGTCTCTACCTGTCCCAGCAGTCTCTTTTTATGTGTTTTGGAAGTGGGTGTGTGCGTGGCATAACTGAGCCTGCCCCTCTCTACTTGTCATTGGCCCAATTCTCCCCTCTCCCATGATTGGGGGAAGGAAATGGATTGTCATCATGATGAGGTCTGTTTATGGGTCAGAGGATCATCCCCTGGTCAATTTGCCCACAAATCTATATTTGATTCAAATATATATTTCCCAGATACACAAGTGGTTGACATTACATGTACACATTATATATTCCTTATGGTCCATGCTTGTCCGCCTCTGATCTTCCAGGTGGCTTGCATTCAGAGAAACCAAGGTGATTTCAAAGGGCTTTTTAAGCTAACGGGCACTGCTGTTTTTCCTTTGGCACACATTCCACTCATTGAACCCCTGGCCCATCACGCTCGCACTGGTGGGTGGAAGGTTAGGCGACCATTTTGGTGTGCGCACAAACTGCGCGGTTCTCCTGGATTCTGGCGCACATGTGGGCTTTTTGCCCATCTTGGATTTTCTAAGCCCACAGCACCAAATGTTGCAGCTTAATTACTCAAACGTGGGTCAATACACCTGACAGCCCCCAGGGCCTATAGTTACAGGCCCAAGCATAGCAAGGGCCTTAACAAAGGCCTTGGGGGCATTACCATAGGCGGTAATGGGCTGAAGTCGAGGGGCTTATTGCCATTAGGACCCTGGCCGTTAGACCGGGTTACTAATGTTTTTTTTTTCCCCCCCGACTACGAGAAGTCAGAAAAAAAAAGTGTTTCAAAAAGTTTTAAAAAATGGCCGCGGTGGACAGAAAACGCAGTCCATTTACTTTTCCCGTGGCAGCCATAGTAAACAAAGAAAATTGCTGCCTTGTACCTTTCCATGGTGAGACGACGACCGGCCCAAGACACGTGCATGTACGCGAGCGGTTTTACCGTGTGGTAAGGCTCACAAATGCACCAATTGGTGCATTTGTTTTCCAGAAATATAACCAGCGCTGGGTACCAATTGTACTGATTGTTCTTAAGGTTTCCAAAAGGCTGGTTTACGTCCGGCAATGCCTCTGCACTCATGAATTGCCGTCTTTAGTTGGTGGTTTGCTTTCACTTTAGCATCCCCGAGGGCAGGCATGCCTTCTCTGATTAGCGTGTTGATCACAGCATCCCTATTGTTTTTGATGTGAACGAGTTGGCCTGTCACTTTTGGAATCAAGTTATGTTGTGTGACCCGAGATGTTTGCATTCTTCAATGGCCCTTATGTAGCGAAAACCCTCAAAACCTCTGGCAGGTGCAGGGCTACTTTCATGCTGGTCAGAAATTCAGAAATGTATCAACATTGAGAATTCCATGAACAAAATATGCTCCAATTACAGATATAAAGAGAGCAAGCATGAATAACAATTAAAGTCTTTTCACATTAAAGGTTTTACATTATAACTGTTTTACTTCTCACTTCCCATATAAATGGTGGCTTCTGTATTTCACTTTGGACACCTACTGCTCCTTTTTGTGGTTTGGTTGTCTAGAAGCACAGTTCATTTTTATTGGCCCTCAGTTTAACTACTTGACTGTATTCCATTCTCCGGTCTTATTGTATGGTTTTGTTGAACAGGTTTGTGCAACTGATGGGCAGGCCTCCTATCCCCTTCAGGGCGAGCATGACACATTTTCGTTTTTAAAAAACAATATTGACAGAACTACACCTTGCTTAAAGTCAATTCTAAGCCCCTTACACATTCGCATCAAGTAAACGTAATGCTCCTCTACCAATAAGGCCTTATTTTATTGTATTGTTCAATATTGCACAGGGTGTGGGTAGCTAGCGTTTAGGCTGGCGTCTTAACACTAGTTGTGGCATGTGCATCCATTGGGATTAGTCCTCGGGAATGAGTTTTTGAAAAATCCATGTTTTGAGAGATTTGCAAATTTGGAGAATTGTGGGGACACCCGAGCCGATGCACGGATCATGTTTCATAGGGTTGGTGCATGAGAAGAGAAGGACCCCAGCCCTGCCAGCTAAGGGCAGGCCAAGCTGTTCATTGCAAAGCCTATTACATTTCCCTTTGAGAGATAACACAAGGGAAGTGGCATCCTTTGGCTTTTGAAGTGCATTTAAATTCATAGGTTAGCCATGTGGGTACTAGTCTAGACCCTGCATTGTCAAGCATGCTCCACATTGTAATTATAATAATGGCAATATACTAACTTTAGGTGCTTTTAGGGGGTGGGGGGTTGGGAGTGAAGACAGACCACAGCATATTACATACGCAGTATCACCTTTATTAATGACATTTTGTATACATTCGGTTTGTGATGAAGGGGAGATTATTTTTTTTATTAATTGGAATGTCATGAGCATGTGTAAATAACAAGGTGGGTGGGGTAGCATAATAAGTCCCATGTCACATAACACACTTGATTAGCGAATGCATAATTATTAGTGTTTAGAACTGAACCTATTGGGAACATTTGATATGTGCTTTGTAATTTGGTTCCAAGTGTATTTTATTATTCACCTTAACCAAGCGAGCCTGGTCTTAAGCAGTTTGACATGTGCATCAATATGCATATTTCTCCTTAGTGACTGCACATGCATTAAAGGCTGGTTTCTGTGGCAGTAACCGGAAAATGAATACCGCTGTAGGACTAGTGCATGATAATTGCATTGCGACTTATGGAAAATCTAGAAATATATAGCATATCATAGCCAGGGTATTGGTTTATATGAATGCATTGAAAGTGAGACCAAATGTCAGTGTGATTTTAATAATGTAGGGAGAGTGTCACTGTTTTCTGAATCAATCTTTTTGACTGCAATTCTGGAGATGTTGTCTTGGCATTGACCAACGGAGGCCTTCACTTGCACAAACAATCAATTTTGTTTATTACAGGGCCTGCGGTCACAGCCCTGTAGTTATGGTTAAGTTACTCAACCCATAGGAAGAGCAGTTTTTGGGAGGCTGATAACCTGTAGCACCAGTCAATGAATCCTCACCAAACTTTGCAAAAAAGGAATATGGCCACCTCTAAATAATTGTATGGAGTTTGGTGCAGTTTCATCAAGGGGGTGCAAAGTTATAGGGGGGTCCCAAAATGTTTAAAATCTGGAAAATCATACATTGATTTTTTTTCTCTCATGCCTACTGCCTAAACCCTGGACAGGTTTGCACCAAACTTGCGTGAGCAGCGGCGGTCTGCTTCCAAAAACGTGCATTTGCAAATCTGTTGTAAATCCATCCAGTTGATTTATTTTTTAAATGGACAAAAAGTAGGTAAAAAAAAAGTTTGTGACATCTGCGTCAGGTCTGCGGACACCTCTGGGCCAATCAGGGAACTGCGTAATGTTTGCAGACATTGTACGCGCCCACTGATTGGTCAATTAAAAACATGAGTTGTGTCAAAGCTATCGAATTGGTGAACTGTGCCCGTGGTCTGGGGACATTGCACTAAACACACATTAAAAAACAGAGCATTACACTTGTCAAATAAATTAAACAACCTTTGGGGATCTGAAGGGTGATGAGGATGGGATAGGTTATGTCCAGTAAAAGCCCCAAATCGTGCATTTATTTCTTCTCTGATGTCCATGAACATCTCAGATGTTCAGGGGAATTGCTGCCATTTTTGAGAACTTCACAAATGTTCGATGACATCAATGCATATTTCTGAATTACAGGGTCAGTGAAGAGCACTTGTTGAATGGCTTATAACCTTGGCACCATTTGGTGCAGTTTCGCCAAGAGGGGGCAAATATGAAGTAGGGCTCACATTTTTTTTTTCTTTTTTGAAAACTTTATTTTAGTTTAACGTAATAACATCGAAAAAACATTATCAGTAATACAATCACATCAGTATATGCAATCAAGAACCTCAACATATATTCATCAACTCCCCACCCCTGATTCACATTATGTTCTTATGATTCAGTACAGTGCCAGAAAAGCACCCCATATCTTCTCAAATGCAACCATCTTCTTATCCTTCCGATAAAGCACCCTTTCCATTTCTGCCAAAACATGCATTTCTGTAAACCACATTTCAATAGTAACCAGTTCAGACGACTTTGATCCTCTCAGTATTCGTTTTTTTCCCATCATTGCACTTCTAAAAAAACATTTCTTTTGACAATTAGTTAGATCTTCCAACAAGTCATCACTCCCAAGAATGAATGTCTTAAAATCAAGAGTAATCTTTCCATTGAGAACCTTTTCACAGATCCTATCAAACTCACACCAGAAACCCTTCACCCTTGCACAATCCCAAAACATATGTCCTAAGTGCCCATATCATGCACACAAGCCCAGCACTCTGACCTATCACTCAATCCTCTTTTCTCCAGTTTCTCTGGTGTCCAGTAAACCCTATTCATGATCTTAATTTGACAGGATCTTTCGGTCAAACTCAACGAACATAGTTTCACATTCACACACATACATGACCAATGATCTTCAGTAATGTCAGTCCCAATTCTACGACTCCACTCATCCCGCAGTGAATTGTTACTTTTATAGTTGGCCACAATCAGACCATATATGTGACTAACCAAGCCACACACAACCACTTTTTTCGTTTGCTTAAATAGATTAATGTTTAAGTGCATATTAACCTCACCAATTGCCTTCTTGAGTTTCTGAAAGTCTGCCATATTGAAATTCAAAATGTTGAAGGTTGATTGTAATTCCCTCACAGTCATCCATCTCCCATTAATGAACAGATCTGCAATCCACTGCACACCAGATAAGAACCACTCCGACCAAAACAAGGCTTTATCCTCCAACTTAATACTCGGGTTCAGCCAGATCGACACTCCAGGGTCTTTCAATGCATCAAATCCCAAATAGCCATTCAATCTTTTCCAAGAATTCCGTAGACTCTTAGTCAAAGGATCCTTTACATCACATGGTCTAGACACAGTCGTTAATAAAGCCCTTGGTGTCACTGGGCAATTGTGACTGGTTTCAGCACACACCCATTCATCTGGATCTGGATTTATGAAATGAACCGAAAGTTAGACATAAAAGCCAAGTGATATGCCCTAAAATTTGGCACCCCCAATCCTCCCTTAGCTAAGGGCAATTGCATTTTGCTTAGTTTCAATCTAGCCGGTTTCTGATCCCATAGGTAGTTTTGAATAAGTCTATCCAACTCTTGCCAGTACTTCTTATCAATGTCCAGAGGGATCATACTAAGCATACAATTTACTCTTGGTTACAAATCCATTTTCAACGCATTAACCTTTCCCCAAAGTCATAAATGTAGCAATTTCCACCTATCTAAGTCCATTTTGAACAAAGTACAAACCATATGCTTATTTACTCTGACAAAATAACCAAATTTGGCAAAATCGATACTCCCAAATATAGCAATTTCTCAGCACACCATCTAGAGCCAAACTGCGTGATATAGTGTTCGTCACATGTAGGCACCAATGGAAGAACCTCTGATTTTGCCCAATTAAATCCAGAGCATCGGTTAAAGACGGTCAGTATATCCCTAAGTATTGGTATCGAACAATTGAGATTTTTCAAAACTAGCAACCAGTCATCAGCATATTACCACACCTTTTGTTGAAGACCCCAACAACTTATGCCCTGTAAACCATTGGCTGCTCTCAGTACCATAGCTAGAGGATCCATCCCAATAACGAACAACAACAGGGACAATGGACAGCCTTGTCTGGTGCCCCGCTTTAAGTCAAACATTCCTGATCTTTGTCCATTGGTGTTAACGTCTGCAGTTGGGTTACAATATAGATGTTTTATCCAAGATATAAATTGACATCCAAACCCCATTCTCTCCAGAACCGTGAACATAAATTGCCATCTAAATCTAAGATCGCCAAATCTTCTGACAAATCTGTAGCCACAGATATGATACACAGTAGTTTTCTAATATTGCTGGAAGTCTTTCTTCCCCTCACAAATCCTGACTGGTCCCAGTCGATTAACTTTGGCAACATGGTTTCAAGTCATAACGCAAGTAATATTGTTGTCGACGTTAATTACACTTATCGGTCTGTAATTTGAAGCTAATGTTTCATCTTTTCCATTTCATCTTCAAAAACACTGAGATCATTGCATGTCTAGTGCTTGCTGGAAGCATTCCTCTGGGTCTAGGAGTAATAAAAATATTCAGTAACAGAGTCAGTGCTGAATTTGGAAGCCATTTGTAGAATTCCACCGGGAATCCATCCGGTCCCGGAGATCTTCCAGAATTAAAATTCCCGATTAATTTCTTCACCTCATTTAATGTTATAATTTCTTCCAACGCAATTTACTCTTCATCTGTGACCTTTGGAAGTTGTAATCCATTCAGAAATTCTCCACTGGACGTATCGTAGCTTTGCTCATCTTGATATAATTCAGTGTAGTATGACCTAAAAATGTCATTAATTTCTTTAGGCTTATAAGTAATTTGGCCATCCACCCTTCTAATCGATGTAATAATTTGTTCCGACTCTCTTTCCTTAGTCTGAAAGCTAACCATCAATCACATTTTTCTCCTGACTCAAAATATGAACATTTTGTTTGAAAGCACTTCCTGTCCACCCTTTCCGAAATCAATGTCTTTAGCTCCTTCTTAAATTTATTCAGTTCTGGAATCAGAACCACATTCGACGGTTAGAGGGGGGAATCGCAACATTTTTAGATGGCTTATAACTTCAGTACAAAAAGATTGTAGACCCAACTTTGTAGGTTTGTGCAAAGTTTGAATGGATTTTGTCAAGTGTGGGCTAAGTTATATCACTGTATTTTGTACCTTCATTTTGACACTTCACAAAAAAATAAAGCACTGTCCTGAAAGCATTCTTTTACAAATATGTCTGTCTTTTATTTTTTGAAAAGTGTAATAATATCGGTACAAAAGAATTGTGATATAACTTATGAGACTGAGGCACGGCCTGTGGCCATGGCAGTGGCCACATTGCCCTGGACAATCTGCCCACTGACCATGGCCACCTACAAACGCTCTTTATGTTTTAAACTCTTTAAAATCGGGATAGGCTTAAGGAATTTCTGGGAATGTCAAAGTGGGCATGGTCACCAGGAACCGGCTATGTGGTAAAACTTTCAGAATCGGGATAGGCTTAAATGGGAAAAGAAATTCTGGGAACGGCAATTGGGCTGTCTACTCTGATTTGTTTATTGGGGCCTGTGGCATGGCCAAAGACAATGCACCATGGATTGTGGAGAATGGCCATGGCTGCAAGCCATGAGCACTGGCCATTGGTCACATTACGAGGGTATAGTGGACACTGGACCAGGATGCAGGCTAGGTGCAGTGGATAACAGAGGTGGTTTCTTGGGGCTGAGGCCATGGTTGAGCCTCGTGCCCTCAGCAATTCAACCATTACTCGCAGCCCCATCATGTGCTGCTAAAAACAACACACATCAGTGTGCGTTGCAAAGAATGTATTTGTTAAGGAGGTGTATAGTTCTTTCATATATGTTAAAAGAGGAATCATTAATAACTCCTATATAGTGCTGTAACACCATGAAACATTTCCACTTATATAAACCATTGAAATTCAGTGAAAGAACATTGTTAAAGGAATATTATGGTTAAGTTGCACTAATAAAAACCGATGAAATTCAATGAAATAAAAGTTGTTAAACGGATGTTATGGTTACAAAGTAATATAAAAATTAAAAAAACAAGAAATACACCAGTTATGGTTTGCTGCGCAACCATAACTAGCGCCACCGCCATGCACTGCTAAGACTAACACTGTGGACATCAAACATTACATTTTGGACCAAACACCAGCAGGGTTACAGCATGTTTAAAGGTATGCTGATGAATCCCTGCATAAACTAAACATAAACAAGTCCAAATCAAGAATCATGATTTTTGGTAAAAAAGTGTAAAACCTATAAATGGCAGCCTCACCAGAATAGAAATTGTAAAAGGGTACTCTTATTTTGGGCCTAACATTTACTGCAAACGGGGTCTGGTCTACGCATATAAGAAATACAGCCGAAAAGATGGCCCGGAGACTTAAAGGCATTTTAAGATTGTACTATTTGTATGGAGCAAGAAGGTTGGATAAACGTCTGCAGGTTTACAAAGCAGATGTTAGACCTATGGTCCTTTATGATAGCGAAATCTGGGGACATAGTAAATGTCCAGAATTAGAAGTTGCACAGAATCATTTTTTGAGACAAATAGCAGGACTACCACCAGGAACTACTACTAATGCATTAATGCTGGAACTGGGGATGTCAACTATTCGCTTAGAAGCAAGCATAAGATTTCTTAACGTATTTTTTAAAGAATAATTTATGGCCTTTCATTAATCAAACTGTAAATACTGGACTACTGGAAATGACGGCACCGCATGGTTACAAAATATAGATGGTGGACCACAAAGCAATTAATCTGTGTAGGGCCTGGACTGTTAAAGTTAAATTATTTAATGAATAAAATACTGTGGGGCAGGAAATAAGGAGGAAAGCATGCAAATGGGTAAAGGAATTAGAAATACAAAAAATGAATAACCTCTCCCCGCTCGCATTGTACTCGAAATATCGACAGGGTAGGCAAGGCGATAGTCTCAGGTTAGTCTCACCTACTTGTAGAAGATGGTTGCTACTTGGGAGATTAAATCTATTACCGCTAAGGAAACAACTGAAATGGAAACATGGGGACGCTAGGTGCAGATGTTATATGTGCTCTGAGGAAGATCTGACTAACTTCCTATTTATTTGTCCACGTTTTATAGAACTTCGAAGAAGGTGGTTTCCGCGTTTTTCAGAATAAATGGAATTAGCACATGCAGTGCTGCAATAAGCTATATAATGAATGTTGACAAAGCGATTTTATATACAGTTTGGTTGAATTTCATACAGGATCAGACCTTTTTAAGTCAATGAACATATTTTTAAGGTTTTAAGAATACCGTTTGGGAATTGTTGATGTCGGTTTGCATTGTTATTGTTATTTGTTATTTATATAGCGCTCTATATATCATTGGTATGACCTCAAAGCACTTGTGGGTTGAACGCCCTCAGGGACTGTAGTCCAAGTCAGTTGAGAGAATAGGGTGTTATAGGGTGCTTGGGTTCACTCAATATGTGAGCAACTGATGCGATTGCTTGATGGTAGCTGCATCGTAACCTTGGGTGTGTTGGTATGGAGAGATCAGTTGAATGTGTGCTGTCTGGTGGTTGGTCTCCGAGACTGCATTCTGGCAGCATTAGGCCTGTGTAGGAGGTTTATGTGTGCAGCTAGGCCGATTATTTTCGTGGGGTGTAGCTGCGTTCTAGCAGGATGTTGAGGTGTTCATGGAATATTGTTCCTATGTGAGCAGCTAGGCTGAAATTGATCGGGGTGTAGCTGTGCTCTATTGTGTGTTGGTGTAGAATAGAGAGTGAGCATAGTCATAGGAGAGGTGAGTGTCTGGAATGGATGTTTCATTCTTACGAGCCCACTGTTCTGGATTACATTAATGTGCTTCGCGATAGCTGAACTCCGTGGGAGATGGGACAGGAGGTAGCTAGGCATGTGTAGTGGACTCACGAAGCAGCTAGTTAGTGGTCCTATATCTAGCGCCTGTGGGACGCTAAGGTTCTCATCAATGGTAACTGTTTTCTGATTCTGTCTCTGTGATTTGTTAGTCACTTTCAGCAGTGTCAATGCTTGGTATCTTCTCGAACATTTGTCCGCAGGTTGCATTTGCATTCTAATGTAATGATATTGAAGTCATGGTCCATGGTGTTGTAGTGTTTTAGCAGCCCTATATGGTCTTAATCATGTTTACAGAAAGAGACAGGTTTTTAAAGCTTTGAGGAAGGCCATGTAGTCATGTCATGGGGGTGTGGAATGTGTGGGGGGAGTGAGTTCCACAGTCGTGGAGCTAAGGTTGAGAAGGAACAAGTTACTTACCTGTAACTGTTGTTCTGCAGCATGGGTCTGGCATGGATTCACATGCTCATGAATATTCCCCGTCGTCAGGCTGGGAATCCTCGGTAAAGAAAAAATCAGTATCAGTTTAATTTCTGATCTGTCTTTCTTAGTAGTAACCAATCACTGATCTCTGGGTCATACTGCCCCCAGCCAATGACTGCCCTCTCCCTAAGCCCCGCCTCTGGCAGCCATCCTCAGATTTGGTAGCACGCCAAGTGGAAGTATGACCAAGTGAAGAGCCGCAGAGGGGTAGGTGGGAGGGTTCGCATGTGAATCCATGCCAGACCCATGCTGGAGAACAACAGTTACAGGTAAGTAACTTGTTCCTTCTCCATCATGGGGTCTGGCATAGATTCACATGCTCATGAATAAAGAATACATAGCAGTATACACATGCACAACCACGGGAGGTGGCAAAGGCTCAACATTAAGCATTACATACAACCTCAACATTAAGCAATTCTTACCTCCTCACCAGGCTCACCTTAGGCAAACAGGTTGCGCAGCACTGCTTGGCTGACCCTGGACTCCTCCCTGGAGTCCCGATCGATGCAGTAGAATCTTGTGAAGGTGTGCGTCGACCTCCACGTAGCAGCCCTGCAGATGTCCAGCAGGGGCACACCAGACAGGAACGCCGTGGTAACAGCGATCGCTCTGGTCGAATGGGCTCTCGGACGGCCGGGCAGCGGTCGGTTTGCCAACCGGTGACAGTACATGTTGCAGCCGGAGAGCCATCTGGAAATGGAAGTCTTCGAGAGAGCCTTCCCTTGATTCACAGACCCAAAGTTCACAAACAGTTGTGACGTCTTCCGAAAACTCTTTGTGCGATCCACGTAGAACTTCAGCGCTCTAGCTACATCCAGCTAGTGCAAAGTCCTCTCGGCCGGCGTCAAAGGTGACGGGAAGAAAACTGGTAACACCAAGGGCTCGTTGAGGTGGAAGTCCGAAGGCACCTTGGGCATGAAGGAGGGGTGCGTCCTCAGCACCACCCTTGTGTCGTGAAAAGTCAAATATGGAGGCTTGCAAGATAGGGCCTGAATCTCTCCCACTCGTCGTGCAGAGGTGATGGCCACAAGGAACTCTGTCTTCCATGACAGGAACTTCAAAGGCACCGAATGTATAGTCCTGGTATATCGGGAGATGGCAGCCAGATGTATTTTGATGGAGGCGTGAGCCAGTCCAGCTTTGGCCAGTGACAGTAGGTACGGCAGTATTTGAGGTGCCGTAATCCGCAGAGGGTTAATCTTCTGTGCACGGCACCAGACAGAGAACCTCTTCCATTTATGACCGTAACAGTTGAGAGTTGAGGACGCCCTGGCCTTTGCAAGAACCTCTCTGCAATCAGCCGGTATATCGTACCCTCCAAACTCTAGTGCTGCAGGAACCAGGCCTGCAAGTTCAGCGACTGTGGGTCGTGATGGAGAACCAGATCTGCCTAGGCCATGCCGGTGCGACGAGGATCATCCTGCACCTGGACTTCTTGAGCTGGTTGATGAGGCGGAGCAGCAACGGCAACGGAGGGAACGCGTATAGAAACAGTCCGTCCCAGGGGAACGAGAAAGCATCGCCCATGCTCCTCGGCTGTGGGAAACTGCTGGCAAACCTCTGGCACTTGAGTTCATCGCCGTCGCGAACAGGTCGATCTGGGGTTTGCCCCATCGTTGGAAGAGCCGATCCACTTGATCCTGGCGCAGTTCCCACTCGTGGCACGAGTGCAGCCCCCTGCTGAGTGAGTCGGCGATGGTGTTTTTTATTCCTGCCAAGTGGAAGGGAACCAGAAACATCCCCTGGGCGACGGCCCAGTGCCACAGATCCTGGGCCTCCTTGGATAGGGCTGGGCATCTGGTGCCCCCTTGCTTCCGTATGTAGAACATTGTGGTGGTGTTGGCGGTGAAGATCCTCACCACCTTATCCTTGAGGGCCGGAAGTAATGACTTGAGAGCCCAGAAAACAGCTCGAAGCTCTAGAATGTTGATGTGGAGAGACCTCTCCTCCGGGAGCCAAACGCCTCTTGCGTGGAGATCTCCGGTGTGGGCCCCCCAACCCTCCAGAGAGGCGTCCGTCGTCACCGTCTCCTGAAACGCCAGGGTTTGAAAGTCCGTGGCTGTAGTGAGGTGAGCACGGGTGCCCCACCATAGGATCGCCCGACAGAACTCCTCGTCGAGAGGGATCTTGTCCTTGAAGCAGCCCGTCGCCTGAAACCAGCGGGCATCGAGGAACTCCTATAGCGGACGCATCCAAAGTCTGCAAATGGGTACAAGATAGAAGCATGAGGACATCATCCTGAGAAGGGACTTTATGGACCTCACCCTGGCCACGTCTGTGGCTAACGGGCGCCGCACCTTGCCAAGGATGGTCTTGGTCCTCTCCTCTGAAGGGGAGGCCAATTGCCCCACTGTATCGAACTTCGCTCCCAGAAACAGTGCTACTTGCGATGGAACCAGGTGGGATTTGGGTTAGTTGATAGCGAACCCCAGCTCTGTGAGCAACCGGACGGTCCTCACCGTTTGTTCGACGGCAAGTTCCCTTGTCCTTGCCTGAATTAGCCAGTCATCCAGGTAGGGGTAGACGTGGATCCCCTGCAGGCGCAGCCGCGCCGCCACTGGTGCCAGGCACTTGATGAAAACCCTGGGTGCTGACTTTAATCCGAACGTTAGGGCTCTGAATTGGTAGTGGCGTCCCTGAACCACGATCCTGAGGAACTTCCTGTGCCGTTTTAGAATGGGGATGTGGAAGTAAGCATCCTCCAGGTCCAACGACGATAGGAAGTCGCCTTCCTCCAGCTGTCCCAGCACGTGCTAGAGGGTGACCATCCTGAATTTCTGCGCCTTGATGTATTTGTTTAACCGACGCAGGTCCAGGATGGGGCGCCAACCGCCTGTCTTCTTTCTGACGAGGAAGTACCTTGAGTACACTCCGGAGCCCCGGAGCCTCCTGGGGACAAGCTCGATGGCACCTTTCTTGAGCATCGCCCTCATCTCCAACAGCAGTTGAGGGACGTGATTCTCCTTCCTGGCCACGGGAGGAATGCGAGGGCACTTCTTTTGGAATTCCAGCAAGTGCCCGCTGGCCAGGGTGTCCAACACCCAACGGTTGGTGGAGATGGACTCCCACATGCTGACAAACTTCGTCAGCCGGCCTCCCACCGGGGTGCTTCGGTGGGGGCCCGACAACATGGCCGGGTCAGTCTTGCTTGGAGGTGGCCTTGCCGCCTTGGCCTCCTTGGCGACGGCGGCGGGATCCCCCTTGCTTGCCGTGACATCTGTAGGCCTCTTGGGAAGAGGAGCGGGCCGCCTGGTGGTAAATGGAGGAGCCACCGCTGGATCCTTTGGAGGAACCCTGTCTGTCTCCGGAGCTCCGAAAGGGCCGTCGCTTTTGAAGCACCCCTTGATGGCCTGTAGAGACTCGTCCACTGCCTTACCAAAAAGGTTGTTGCCGTCGAACGGCATGTCCAACACTCTGGTCTGGATGTCCTGGCGAAAGTCTGTCGCCTTGAGCCACCCTCGTCGTCAGAGGCAAACTCTGTTGCCCAGTTGGCGAAATCCGGTATCGGCAATGTCCGTTGCCACTGTTATGGCATGATCCGACGCCACCTCGCCTTCCTGCAGAATTTCTAGGGCCTCCGCCCTCTTGTCATCAGGTAGGAAGTCTAGCAGGGGAGCTATCTTGAACCAGAGCTCCCTGTCGTAGCAGGCCACGATGGCTAAGGCATTGGCCGCCTTAATCATCGTCGCCGCCGACGAGATGACTTGTCATCCCATGGAGTCCAACTTCTTGCCCTCGCTGTCCGGCGAGGAAGTGGAAGTTGAACCCGCCGCACCCGCTGCCTTCTTCTTAGCCGCTGCTGAGACAACAGAGTCCGGCGTGGGCTGGGCCCTCAGGCACAAGGGGGCGGCATTGGGGACTCAGTACTTCTTCTCGTACCTGTCCCTCTTGGCGGGTGTCATGGAAGGGTTCTTGAGGACAGCAAGCCCCTTGTCCCAGATGTCATCGAGCAAAGGCTATGCGAGGCCCATCTTCCTCTTGGCCTCTCGTCGTTGGTTACAGAACCCTTCCTTTTTTTGTTCTTCAGGTCAAAGCTGGAAGAGCTCGGATGCCCTGGTTATCATGGCGTGGAAAGAGCCAATTTCGTCGGCTGGAGAAGCCCGCGGGGGGGTGATGAGGGGATGTCCGCTGTGTCATCGCCCGTCCCCGTCGATGTATCCGTCGCTGTATCCTCTCTAGGGTCCGTCGAGGGGGATGAGGGGTCCACAGGTCTCGCAGGCACGAAGGGCGGAGCGGGGTGGACTCTCCTCCGCTTGTTCGGAGGGCTTGCCGACGGGCCTGGTTCTGGATCCTCCGTCGGGGTCCGTGGTAATCTCGTCCTTATCTCGGTACATAAGGATTGGATTGCCAACAAAATGGCCGCCGAGCTATCCTGGGGCTCGGGTAATGGCTGCGACGGACGGGATGGCCGCTCCACTGGGCCCTCTTCGTCGCTATCTTCGATCACATCAGCAGGGACCGCCCCCAGGGATCGAACTTTCTCGAACCTCTCGTTGAGGCCTATGAACCTCTCGTTGAGGCCTAAGGACCTCTCGTTGAGGCCCTTCTCGGTTTCCACCAGCTCCTCCTCAGAGGCTGATTCCGAGTCTGTAATGGCCACCACCCCCCCAACCCCTCTTTTTCCGCCGGGGACTTCACGGGGGTCTTAACGATGGGCTGGAAAGAGGATTCCCTCCGCGGTGGTAGGGATACTCTGGGCCCAGAGGTCGTTTCCACTAGCATAGTCTCAGCCGGCTTCACCGGGGTCACAGCGACCACTTCGATAGAGGCCTTTGCCGGCTGGATCAAAGCCCTCACCACCTTAGGTGCATCCTGGGCCTTCGCCTTGGGGGGAGGGTCAGCGCCTCACTCCCCCTTCGAGATCGACCGGGTCCGCTCCAGCGGCTTACCCGGGTTCTCGGACTTCCTCTTCCCCGAACCAGAGCGCTGGCTCATGGTCGAACGTGCCATGGGAAGTAGCACCCTGCCTGGCAACCGAAGAGCCTAACCTTTCGGCGCTCCCGGTGCCCGCGGACTCGCTGTGATTGGCCTTCTGTTGGGCCCCCGTCGCTGGGGCGCCCTCACAGGACTCAGAAGCCCGCTCAGACTTTTTCTTCACCTTCTCACCTGCTGTGCCCTTCTCCAGCCAGGCGGCGAGGCGGGAACGACGATCTTGTTTCGTCCGTTCCGAAAGGTTCTTGCAGAACGCACAGTCCTTCTCCACGTGCGTCTTGTCCTCATGAAGGCATTAGAGACAATGCGAATGCTCGTCCTCCTTGAAAACGTTTTGCAATCCGCATCCAGGGCTGCACCTGAACAGCTTGGATCCGGGCGTCGAGCTTCCCTTGTCCTGGGCCATGTCCGTTGAGGTAGGCCGCAGATCTTCCGGACTCTTCCAAGAAGTGTAAACTCAATGAAAACTTCACCCTTGAGGGGCGTAGAAGAATTCCAAAACGGGTCGCCGTTGTAGGAAGTAGAAACGGTGGAGCTTGAGGCTCGATTAAAACGAAAAAATAAGAAAATCTCCTGAAAAAGTGTGAAAACGCAGCAAAAAACTCGAGAGCTAAAGCATGAGGACTCCCAACACTTGAGCGTGCGGTAAAAATCTGAGGATGGCTGCCAGAGCCGGGGCTTAGGGAGAGGACAGTCATTGGTTGGGGGCAGCATGACCCAGAGATTAGTGATTGGTTACTACTAAGAAAGACAGATCAGAAACGAAACTGATACTGATTTTCTCTTTACTGGGGATTCCCAGCCTGACGACGGGGAATATTCATGAGCATGTGAATCCATGCCAGACCCCATGCTGGAGAAGGTGGATCCTCCAATCCTGGCTGAATTGGAGGTTGGACTCACTAGTAAAAGGGCAATGCTTGATCTTAGGGTGCGTGAAGGTAGGTAGGGTTTAATCTGCTCTTGAAGGCACGTTTGGCCGGTCTTGTGCACTGCTCGGTGTGTGATGCATAGGGTTTTGAAGGTGGCCCTTTGTCCTATAGGGAGCCAGTGAAGGGTGCAGCGAGCGGGCAAGATGTGGTCTCTGTGTCCCCGGGTGAGAAGGAGTTTGGCAGCAGGGTTTTGGGTTATTTGAAGTTTGTTAAATTGGTATGCCAGTGTTAATTGAGAAGTTTGAAATAAATCAAGCTCTTCATCTTCTGCCAAAAAGGCTTGGCTTCAAGAGCTCTACGGGCCAAGAAAGACAATCAGCCTCTTAAGAAAACTCTTAAAATGCCTTTTAAGTCGCTGCAATATGGCATACATCTCCTGGATCATGGGTACCCAACACAAAGACTTTGCTTCTGCACTGGGTCACATCTTAATGCCTGCCTTGCTTAGTAAGAAGAGGTTAAGTTTTTGGCTACATTCTAAACATATGATGCCAATGTGTGCAGGATTAATATGCACAGATAAACTGTGTCCAATTTCTATTGGTACACTGTGTATTTCCTTTTATTAGGTTTTCTTCAAAGACTGATAAGGGAACTTTCTTTGCTTGGAAGTTTACCGATGTTCTCTTTTAGATTGAAACACATTTTTAATAAGGCCCACAGGCATTACACATAATTTGTTTCCGTATGACCATGGTAAATGATTACGGAATCTCCAATGATAGGTTGGCATAAAAAGACTGATTTTAGGTCGCATTCGAACGTGAGGATTTCAAGAGGAAAATAATATGGTTTTAAAAAAGAAAAGATATATTTTAACATGTGCAGCAGTCTCCTATTTAATGTGTGTATTATGGAAAAACATGTTGTGTCTGGTTTCTTAATTGAATATTAACATCTGCTGCTATTGTTTTCATTTTTTATTTAAAACACTTGGTGGCAACATAACACTCATCATTACAGTCAATAAACACAGATGTTTTCTTAAATGCACGTTATTTCCTCTTGTTCAGATTCCCGCCCATCTTCCATAACCACAGAGTCACGTAGATATTGGCGGAAGTCGGCCCGTATACCTTTAGGGCTGCATCTAGCAGGTGATAGAGTCATATGCACCTGCTCCATGTCATCAGCCCATGCCGCATCATTAAGGCACTCCACCACCTTTAGGATCCTGCATTTCTTCTCATTCATCTTGCAGGTGTTCCCCAACAGACATACTTGAGGTGTCAACTAGGGCTGCAGATTAATCAACTCATGGAGGATCTGGCAGAGATTTAAATTGTATAAATCGAAATTTGAAATTATAGCAGACTTTCTTAGTTAGATTACAAATCTTCGCCCAGTGAGCCTCTGTAACTTTCGTATTCAAGTTCCTTTCCCATTTAACCTTAACGTCTGGCACCCCCCTAGCTGCATGTCACCAAGTCCTCGCCTGTACAGGTTGGAAATATTCCCACCTCCTCTGTATTATTGTATATGTATGATGCGCATAAGTGTACCAGAGGTTCTGACGGGAGGGACGGCCAGCGTGTTTTAAATGCTGACCAGCTGTAGGGGAGGATCAGCCACTAAGATTTTAAAGTCGTCCCAGCCCGCAAACTGCCCCTGCACATACATGTCTCCTAGCACACAAATACCAGCTGCCCTCCTGCTCTTCTCTTTCACAACATAATTATAATTATATAATAATTAGCTATTTATAAAGTGCTGAATACCCAGAGGTTTATAAGCGCGGACCCGGGGATCGAACCTGTGTAGCTCCACATCGTCTTGTTTCCAAGGCGAGCGTGTTACCCTTGAGCTATCCTCCCGAGACATCTAGGGAAGATGGTCATCCAGGTACTCCCCAGAGTAGAGCTTGTTTATTTGTTTATCACATGGGAAGCCCACACCCTGTAAGTGCAGGAGACAGTTCCAGCCCCCCCCCCTTGCCTTCACAGGATCCAGTGGGCCTCTGAACTCAAACTTTCCACCTAATGAAAGTCTCCAGAGGAAGCTTGCCTACAGCTAAGCTTTCCAAGCGCTCTTGTGGCGGGACCTCCGGTAAGCAGTGTAAAACCACTGGGCTGCAAGGTAATACATCTCAAAGTGTGGTGCAGAGATGCCACCATCCTCCTACGGGCACGCCATAGCAGACCACTTTAATCTAGCTGCTCTATTAGCCCTTACAAAGGCAGCACATATTGATTGAAGCTCTTTTTTTAAATAAAAAAAAAAAGACGCCCCAGCCACATTGCTTTATTGTTAACCAAGTATAGTACATTTGGTAGTATCACCATCTTGATGAGGGAAAGCCTCCCTATCATCATCATCATCATCAGTATCTCACTCCATCTACACAGTTTGGTGTTTAATTGCGTCATGTACACTGTATAGTTCTGCTCCATTGTTGTTTTGGGAAAGCGAGAAAGGACAATCCACAAATACTTCAGGGATGCTCATGTCAACTTAAGTCCACGAGTGTCAGCCAGAGGTAATGCCATATCCGTCAGCAGAAACACTTCGGTGACACAAGAGTATCTACCAAATACCTCTACCGCTCCCAGGACTTCCACCCCATTCTTTGCAGGGTCACGCACGTACAATAGAATGTCATCCGCATTAAGAGAAATCAGAACCGCTCCCCTTCCCAGCCTGAGCCCTCCATCTCTAGGTTTATCAAGTAGCAGATCTTCTAGCGGCTCCATTACCATTTCAAATAAGAGAGGTGACAATGGTCACTCTTGTCTCGTACCACCCTCCATTCGGAATAACAGTGGCATCATGCCAGTCGTGCTAACCCATGCCACTCGATTAGTGTACAAGTGTTTTATCCTTGAACCAAAACGCGGCCCAAAACCATAATTAGGCCTATCTAAAAGGGTAATCTCCTGTCGCAGTTGTCTACGAAATTCATCCAACTGTACTTTAATTTCTGACTGAAGTTTAGATGCTTGATTGTGTGTCTACTCACGCTAAAGTTCCTGGGGCCTTGCCTCAGCCCTATTCAGGTTACTTCGTACTAAAAGCAAAACCCCTAATTCATTTGCTATTACCATCCCTCTAATATGAGCCTTGAAAGCTTGCCATGGTGTTGCAATAGTGGAGACAGACCCCACATTATTCATGAGTAGGTAGTGACACATTCATGCAAATTTAGAGAGAATGCAGTATCCAGTAATGCAGCTGGCTTGAACCTCCATGGGACATCATTTGCATAAATCTGAATTCACTGCCATTCTGACCCATAACATCCACCAAGTGCGCTTGAACATTTCTCCCCAACTTGCCTCCTCCAGTCCCACCCCCACCCTCACTGCCCTCCCTCTAACAGCAGTGTGAAATACCCATCCCATACCCACCAACCTCAATCAATGCATTTGCAATGGGACCAACTGATACTGCTCATGGCAACATCTTTCTTAAGCTTTAAAAACTAGCCAGGTTCGCTTTGTAGAACCAGTATCATTCATGAAATTAGGTTACCATCAACTGATATTATTAACCTTATCGCACTAGATACATAATCCAACCAACTTCAGGTTTTAGGTGAAGATGCCGCTGCTGGGAGCGACTGTACAGGGATATTTACTTCAATAAATTAAACAGCCTTCTTAGGTACCATGAAGAAGTATGCCTTGCTGTCATACATCACAGTGAACTGGATGTGTCATTCACGCAGTTGTTCCTTAACCTGCAAGAACTGACGTCTCTCTTGCAGGACCACTACTGAGAAATCCAGATATAAGTGGATCACCTGAGAGCCAAGACAATTCAGAATGTTTGCGCTAATTGGTTGAGGGTAATCTCCAGGTTTAGGCTGTGGGGCCAACACCCTGTGGGATCTTTCAACTGTGAAGTAAGGTTATAGTACCGGGTCCCCTAACAATTGCTTCAGTAAAGGCTTCCACCGTCTGCTCAATATTGCCTTTTAGAGCCTCTTCAAGGACCACAATGATGCAAACATTATTCCTTTGGGATCTGGATTCTAAGTCTTCACATTTTTCCCTCATAGTCTTTTCCTCTTTCCCTACGGTGGTAACCATCGTCTGCAGCTCCTGCACATTGGCTTTAGTCTTGATGATCATCTCATGTACCTCATTACGTATCTGTACCTCTTTCTCAAGTTGTGTACGGATGGTGGAGATATCATCTCCAGAGTCATCTTCAACTCCACTCTTTCCTTCACTCGTTGCATCATGGACCTTACCAAGAAGTCCAATTTCCAGCTCTACATACTCAGAGGCATTCTTCCTTTCCTCACCTTGCCCCAGAAGCTCAATGTCTCCAGAGCTCTAGCCCATCTCCAGGCTGGACTACTGCAACAGTC
Source organism: Ambystoma mexicanum (assembly GCF_040938575.1). Taxonomy (NCBI): domain Eukaryota; kingdom Metazoa; phylum Chordata; class Amphibia; order Caudata; family Ambystomatidae; genus Ambystoma; species Ambystoma mexicanum. The sequence continues at coordinate 1,433,230,987 of NC_090932.1, forward strand.
TTTTTCTCAATCTCCATCTTTCCCCCCTTCACCTCCACCAGCTAATCCAGAACAAGGCTGTAAGACTTATCCTTGATCTTAAACCCAGGGACCGCATCTCTCCAGCCCTAACATCTCTCCACTGCCTTCTGGTGGCTGCAAGGATCAACTTCGAGATCTTCTGCATCATCCACAAGGCTATCAGGGACCTGGCACCATGCGATCTAGCACTTTCCCTCCCTAAATACTCCCCTGTGATCTCTCTGCTCCTCTAATTCCAACTTTCTGCCCGTCAAAAGCTTCTCCTCTGCAGTTCCATCCCTTTGGATCAGCCTCCCTGGCCCCTCTCAGGCTTGAGCTGGACCTACTTAAGTTCCGTAAATGGCTCAACACTCAGCTTTTCTCTACCGCTTTCCCTCTTTCCCTTCAATGCTAATCATCGCACTGCTGCTGTGACTGGTGGCCTGATCTCCATGAATCACACAGGATCCCAGGCCCTCCCTTCCAGCCAATACCAGCACCCCTCCCCCGTTGCACTGCCCTTCGGGCCCCTGCATGGTGGCGCCACATCCCATCTTGAGATTCATCTATACCAGCACTTAGCCTGAGGTTCTCTCCCTTGGCTCCCCCTAGCACTTCCCTTCCAGACCATTGCGCAGCACTTGTCCACTCCTCTGTTCCCCGCCCCATTTCCATCCCCTGCACTTTGCCTTATTGCACTTGCATGGCCAAATGCCACAAGGCCAAGTAGGGCCACGATTTATGTTACTGTTTGCCATTGTTTTTTATTACCCCTGTTCCCTGCCCATTAGCATTGTGGTGCTTTGAAACACAATTATGCTGTATAAAGCGCCTTAGAAATGCTCAATAAAATAACGTAAATAAATTCAAGGTTTACCATTATATCATCCAGTTTCCCAAGTACAGCAGCAAAACCCTTTTGCATGATTTCAAACATGTGCTGCAAATTGGGGTGCTCTGGTGCGGGCGGAATTTATGGGTTGGTAGGCGATGACGCTTCCTGCTGCCCAGCCGTGTGGTTAAGGGCAGCTTTAGTAAAACGATCCATGCTACTCTATCCCCCCACCCCCAACCCTCACTCCACTCAGCCTCCTCTCCTCAAGGCTGCTTATGTGATCAGCTATAATTACAAATATGATGTAGGTGTATAATATAATATATATCAGATGCTGTAAGGTTGTTACTATCCAAGACTGGATTTAGGGAGCACCACAGTGGCTCCACATTGTCCGTGAAGAAAGGCGCTCAGAACTTTGCTTCATGCCCACCTGGTAACATCCGACCAGCAAGGCACCTATTCTACGTGTCAATCAGCACAGCAGGCAGCTAGTGCTCAGAACAAATATGTTCTCAATCCACTCCCTTTACCTAGTGGGATAGCATGTAAGGAAGGTTGGATGTGGCTCCAAGCTCTGGGTGCATTACTTTTACTGAGTAATCACACTTTTTCCAGCTTCTGTGGAACTCAGCCTGTGCCTTGACATGGAGCCCAGATGGCTGCATCAGACTGGAGCACCATAGCCCTCAATCCATGTCCTCCACACGTCGAGCCGGCTTTATGTTCTCTCGGCCGCCGGTCCCGGGAGACCCAGTAGTGCACCCCCAGGGTGATGCCTCACCACCTTTGCTTTTCTTACTGCCCCTGCCAGCCCAGGATACTCTGTCATGCTCTGCACGCAATGACCAACCTTCACATGTCGGCCTCAGACAGCCTGACCTGCTTCTACAGTGCTCCCTCTGGGCCCACCATTAGCCATGTGCCACACCTGCTAGCTCACGCCTCCTTCACCTTGCGGCCCGTAAAGTGCTCTCTGACTCAGGCCAGTTCGCATTACTGGTCGGGAACACCACCATCTCATCTGGCCACCTCAGTGCCGCCCGTGCGTAGGCTTCCCAGCTCGGCCCCCTCGATTTACTCAGGCCAGATCTTTGCAACTCTTCCCCACTCAGGGGTCAGGATTGATGCGGCAGGTACCACCGACATTCGGCAATCACCCTCTGCTCGGGATTACCTCATCTACACCATATGGCCTGGTTCTCTACCAAAGGCTTGCCAGAACGGTACAGAGTGCTGAAGACAAGCGGCCATCTTGCTTGGCTGCTCAGCAGCGCCACCAGATCTGCTGCTATGAACGGGACAGAGTGCTGAAGACAAGCGGCCATCTTGCTTGGCTGCTCAGCAGAGCCACCAGATCTGCTGCTATGAACGGTACAGAGTGCTGAAGACAAGCGGCCATCTTGCTTGGCTGCTCAGCAGCGCCACCAGATCTGCTGCTATTTCAATGCATTATACTTTGAGTAGAGCATACATAAAATAGTTCATACACTTAGGAAACTCTCTGTAATATGTTTTCAAAGCTGCAGAGCTAAACAAAATATGCATTTTAAATATATTGCTGCTATTTCTCTGTGATAGGACTAACATTCGTGATTGCGTCAAACGCTTAGATTTCCAAAGCATTGCATTCTAAAATCATGTGTGTGCAGTTGCATCAAACTACAGTAAGAAACTGATCTGGTGCAACTCTTACTAAAATGTGGTTTTGGTGTTCAGGGTTGTTGACACAATAAGTCAGCTCTTGGCAGCTGCCCAGGGTGGCAACCTCCAAGTTGTACCTCGGAGTCCATTGTAGGCCTAACACACTTTAAATCTGGGCCTCCAAAGCCCGCCCTGCATTCATTATGCAGCATTTTTTTTAATCCTATGAATATTATTTAAATGCGAACTAAAGCGGCAAAACAAAGACTTACTTGCAGCTGACAATCGGCACCTGCTCATGGGGGCAAAGGGAATATACATGGGGATTCGGAAATCATAGAGTACAAATTGCACACCGACCAACAGTGTACATGTGTTGTGATTCTTTAAAAAAAAAACTCACAATTTTACAAGTATCAGATCTCACCAAATGTCCCTGCATGGGTTGCCAATTTGTTGTGCTGTAAATAACATGGTACTGAACTACATGGTACTCAACTTTACCGAGCTCGAGAAGATTACATGGGAAACTTGCCCTTCTGTGGTTTCAGCCTCTGACCTCCAGGTCACAAAGACACATCACAACAGTGAGTGTTAAACTCATTGAGCTAACTTATCTAGCTAATGCCCTGTCCAAATCTCCCAGGTGCACCCGATGATTCCACAAATATCACTTCTATTTCTCGAAATTCTCCATAATGTTCTCCTACGTGTTCCCAGCACACCTGAACAGGCATTTCCAATCAGGTTAAACTAATTACCTTCCCCCTCCTTTTCCTTCCAACTTTGTCACACAGGCTTTTTCATAGAAGGATACGCACTGGGCAACAAATGAAAGCTGGTGCATAGTCAGCTGGCATCCCGCAACTGCTTTTTGTTATGCCAGAGTGCTATTATCAATGGAGGTTTCTAATTAAAAAAAAGCTCCAAACGATCACGAAAAGGAGCAATTGTGTATCTCCTTTCTTGATTATCACCAGATGCTTTGTTGACTTTGATCACAATGCACATGTGTTTCTCATTTCCATGTATCTGTTCCTGTCACGTCTTCACCCCATTCTTCTTGGTACAAGCAAACTGGGATGGCGTCAGGGCCTTTCAACTATGTCAAATGAAAGGGGGCTCGAGCCTCAGTGGGGCCACCAGCAACTGCCCCAAATTGTCAGTCAGCAGTCTAATAACACAGAAATAGATTCCTTCATAGATTGCTTATGTTCTGGGGTTTACTGTGCGCGCTTTACAGCAATAGCCTTACAAGCTGTGTTTGCTGGAGCCCGTCCGGCTGTAATTTCCATTGGGGAAAACAGATGTGTCATTACCTTGTTGCCTTTTAACACTGGCTTCTCCACATCAGCCACTTGCTTACCAAGTAGGATTCATAGCTATTCAGCAGGCAATGTTTCAACTCGCTGCTGGCTTGCTGTTTCATGATAATTGGCGGCCATTAACCTTCTCTTTATGCCCATTATAATGTGTGGCCCCCACGGGTGTGTCAGACTAATTTCTGCCCTGCCCCCCCCCCCCCCATCAGCATCTTGAAATGGGCCCCATACCTCTTCTGCCGGGCTTGCCAGAAAATCAGAGTAATCATGGATCCTTCCCCTGTCCACTTACCCAATCACGCATTTGCAAATGCGCCACTTGCAGACACCAACTACCCACCCTCTTCTCCAGACTATGCATGTTCATTTGCACACCACTGGCACTTGCAACTGATTCACAAACTGTGTGCGAGTACAGAGTGCATTTGTATGCGCGCAATAGCTTTGTGAATCAGATCCCAAGTGTGGCTCTTTGAATCTGAACCTTTTATCTGTGGTGTAATTTTCAGCACAGTGTGAAGGCCTTATCATTTGTTATGCATTTCAGATATGACAAAAAGAGTCAGCTGTGAAATGTAGGTCATGCTTTTGCTCTCAGTTAAATGTGAAATGTATGCAAGGGACAAGCCTTCATTAGCTTTCTGAAGCCACAGGCCGTATGGGTATGTTCTGCAAGAGAATGAACCGCATTGTTAGTTAAGACTGCAGAATAACTGAACGCGCCATTTTGTATGTGCATTTCCAATGCCTGGAGCTCGAATGCATGGAGGTAGAAATTGAATTATATACATGCGTGACTTGTCACAGCATAAGAAACCCAAGCTACGGAATGCATAGCAACAAACGGATGCAATGCAACACCCCTGGCCCTGATGCTTGATCATGGATGTCTAAATGACAATGTGATGTGTTCTATTATTTGCCCAAATTTAAACTTTATTTTCACTTTCTGATTTAAAGTTTATACTTGGTAATGATTTGTAACACTTCAACAGAGATCGCCACTGGTAGCGATGTGACTGGACCGTATGCCAAAATCGAATTCTTGAGTGGTACCTGCAGAGCCAGTCATTCTGGGGTTTGGCAGGAATTCCTCAAAATCTAGAAAATGTTGAAAATTCCTATTCTCTGCTTCAGAGCCAATGCCGATAAGTAAACCAGTACTGGTGTAGCAGCAAAGAGCATAGGGCAGGGTGAGGCTCTCCTCCTTCATCCAAGTGAAAATTAATGCTTCCATCCTAATGGGAAAAGAACAGAACGGGCAACTATGATGTGGCTGGAGGGGGTGCTTTGTTGAGGGTTCTATGCCCTGGCTAACGGCCTTTGCTCAGGGTGAGTGGGACATCATGCCTTGAGCTTATCCAGGGATACTGTTGCCTGGGAAAAGGTTGGCTAGGAGGGGACATTTCCCGAAAATCAAGCACTTTCTCCAAATATTCTAGGACTGGAGTCAGAAATGAAAATAATACCTGTCCTACAATATGTGAGGGAAGGCTTTTAGGGGTGCTGGAAAAAAGAAATCGCCAACTGGAGACATTTTCAAATAGAACCAAGCACCCGTGGTGCAGGAAGTTGATAAGATAACCCCAGATTCCCTTGAGTATTCAAATGATTCCCAGATTCACATCTAGCTAGAAAAGGACTCTAATGATTCCCAGATTCACATCTAGCTAGAAAAGGACTCTAAATATAAAGTAAGATCACAGATTGTCCTACTGTCTTTCAAGACTGGGCAAACTACAACTGGCTCTACCTAAATGCTGAGAAAACCTGCATATCAGTTAATGGGCTTCCATCCATGGTCCATCCAGTGAATCCTAGTCAAAACATTGGTATCGTCGACACTTGAAGCATTTGAGACAATACAACATGCCTTCTAACACCTTTGGTGTCTATGTGGGATTTTGACTTTGCTACCCAAGCCCCAATGAGTCTCTCTTGTACTTAATGGGGTCAGTGTCACAGATGGCTTCACAAATTCTCAGACTCTAAAGAATGGTTCAAGCGTCTTTTTCACCCAAGACAACATTATGTGGTTTTATCATGTGCAAGATAAATGGCCAAACTAAATGCCATACCTCTCTCCTGATCTCCCATGGGCTCCCTCCAACCCAGAATAAATCTTTGAGACTAATGACAAGTAACCCCTACTATCTAAATCTTCTCTAATCTGGGAGGGAAACCTAAAGGCCATTTTCTATCTATGTCCCTCTGGGATTTTTCTAAAGGATGCTTCTGGTCTGTTTTTACTGTCTGAAATCACCACAGCTTCACTTCCAGTCTCTCCCCTTCACTCTATTTCTCCCTCTCTCTCTTTCCTTCCACCATTATTTCTCCCTCTATATCTTCTGCTGCTCTCCTCACACCATGATCACCCTCTACTTCCTCTCTCTTTCTGTAAACCTTTCCTTCTCCTCTCACTTCTGTCCCTTCCTCCTTTCCTATCTGCTCTTCTCTCCTTTCCCTTAACGTCCACTGTCCTCACAGTACCTGCACCTCTCTCCTCTCCCGTCTCATCTCTCTCACTATCTCTTTTACCTGTACACATCTGACCTCTGTCCCTCAGAAACCCCCATCTACTCTGATATCTCCCCATCTCACACTTTCTTTGCCTGCCTCTTCCATTTACCTTACTTCTGATTCACTCTGCCCTCACCACTCCTCCGACTACCATCTCGTACAATCTGAAAACTCGTCTACACACACTCTCTATTATTCCACTCACTCCCCCTCAGAATCCACCTACACTTCTCTCTCTAGTTCTCAACTTTTGCACTCCCCCTGCCCACTCCACACACCACAGGAACTACTCTCTCCTACACAGAATACCTGGTTATTAATCTTTTTTGCTGAATGACATTTTTGCCAAATCATTTTTGCCAAACTATTAACCACTTTTGTTTTACAACAAATATATAGATGTTATGTTTAGATAAGGTATAACATTGGTGAAGAAACCTAGGAAGGGAGCAGTTTCTTCCAATTGTTGCAGGGAAAAAAGTGGTAAAATTGCCAAAAACAAAATTGATGAAATTAAATTTGGCAAAAAAGATCTGAGACATTTTCATAGATCCCAATACCTCACCTGCAAACTCTCTGAGCACTGCTACAGTCTATTCAGCCCCCACTCCAATGTCCGCCATCTGTCTGGACTCTTGGTCCGCAAGACCTCAGCCATACACCTTTCAATCTCCTCTTTGCTGGCAGAGATTTTATAGCCTACCATACCTCCTTCCAACAAACCTCTCGGCTGGCATCCATTGGTCTCTCTGGTCACATGCACACCTTGGTCAGTCTCCGGCTAAGCAAACCATGAAAGGTTTGAAGAATGCTTTTAGTCCCGTTGTCTTTTCAACCACCTTGTGCGTGTTGGGAGTCATATGCTCAGGCTCCTAGTTTTTCTAGTGGCTTTCTTCCTGTGCTGGTGAGTTCTGTTCCTAAACGGGTTTGGGGAGGATTCCGTGTGTATCCTCTGATCCCCTTTCTCTGTCTCACTTCATTTGCTGCTGCTCAACCATTCCTCTGAGGCCCATCTGGGGTTTGTGGCTCGAACTTTGGGTGTCTCATCACTTTTTGGTAGAAAGAAATTCCAGTCCATTTCATGCCTGGTCTCTATTCCATTCCTTTGGTTGCAGTCTGGGTTTTCTTAGTTTCACACAGGTGCATTCTGTGAGTTGCAGTTCGGAAAGAGACAATAGATAATCTGACCAGAAGAGAAGCTGACAGGCCTTGTGGAAGAAATATAATGCACACTCCAGGGGTGCAGGGTCTGGGGACCCCTCACGTCCCTTACTCTTCCTGCTCTGGTATGGACTCTGGTAGGTCGCCTACCCAGGTCAGGAGGGGATCCTGGTCCCCTCTGACAAGTTCAGACTCACTTAAAAATGTATCTTCTTTGCTCCCTTACTGACATAAATTATTCGTGTTTCCTCTGCATTATTTGTTATCATCTTTACTATTTATTTTTGTAACATTTGTCCAGCGCTCTGCCAAAAATGATTAATAATTTTCAATAAATACTAATGTTGATTGGATGTACATCCCTTCTCTTTCTAGATGTAGCTAAAAATATGCATAGCTCCAGAGTAGAATTCCAACTGGTAAACCAGCAGTATTTCCTGAATGCTGCATTCATAGAATACCAGATGAGTTAAATACCTCATGACTTACAATAAAATGGGTGGTAAAATAGACAGTTCCTGCCTCACTTATATCACTGGCCTAAGAGACAATGGGGGTCATTACGACCCTGGCGGTAGGGGGTTAACGGGGCCGGTAGAGCTGCTGGCCCCGTTAACCCCCTACCGCCTCACTACGAGGTCTCCTTGCGGGACCTGCTAAGGACGCCTGGTTTTACGAGCAGACCAGGATGCAAACAACGGGCCTGTCATTAACGGCCCAGATGTTTGCATCCTCCCCATTCCCATTGAGCCCTACGGGGGTTTGAAAGGGAATGGGGGTGTACAGGGTCTGGGTTGCTGGAATGGGGAAATACAGAGCCCTCCAAAGTCGGAATGGCCCAGTATTTTCCCATTCCAGGAACCCGGACCCGGTACCCGGAATGGGGGTAACCATGCCGCAAATAGCCGCATAGATGCCTCCAGGGTCGTAATGACCCCCCATGCCTCAGCTCTGACAATGGATGGTGTCCGACCCAAGATGCACATAATTAAATAACAAATACAAATCAAGAACTGTAATGATTTAACAAATAGCCAAAACTGTGCCCCAGGAATGCCTCAAACCTGACCAGTGGTTTGCTTGACCACTAGCCGGGTGAAAAACTCCCAGCTCCTCTGGTAACCAACCTACACCCCAACCAGGGCACTGCCACGCCCTAACCAGTGTGTTTCTGAGGATGAGCGTTGGTGGGGTCTTGGAGATGGAAACCTGCAGTAGAAGGATGCCTAACCCTATCTCTCCTCGGTAACCTTCTTCCTGAGGTCTAAACAATTAGCTACATTTCCTGTTTGTAAAAGAAATAAACTGTAATGATTGGTGCTTCATCACTGGTGCATAAGAGGAACCCGAATCACGCACAGTTTGAAGTAATGTTCTTTCCATCAGCAGATAGACCCATTACATGAATAAATGGGGACAACATTGTTTTCAAACTCTTTACAGCATCTTCAACTATGTTTGATGTATTATGCATGCAGCTGTACACTTTTGATGGCTGGACTAAACTAAACTGAGATTTCCCATGTGTTGGACTCAAGTGCAACATAGTAGCTAACAGGGCTGCAAAGCTCAGAAACACAAGTAAAGTTTAGATTTTGAAATTAATGTATCAAATCCATTTGTCTTCTCCTTTTTATGAAATAACATACAGACCGTTTCAAGTACTATCCACTTGAAGAAGCAATGAAACAATTTTTGTAAAAATAATTCCATTTACAGCCAACCAATTGATTCTGATTTATTATCTTGACATCAGTGCTAAGAGTATCAGTATGCCTTAGGGGGTGGAAGGATCGATCAGCAGCAATGCATTTGTCTTGGAAGCGAGGCAACCCAGGTTCGAATCCCGAACCCATACTTACAAACCATGTGTTTGTATTAAGCGTGTTATGAATGAACAATTATAATTATAATTAGCCTCGGTGTAAAGGCATCATTATTACACTTTTTGTGTTTGAACCATTGTACTATACATATTCTTTAATAGATTTTCTATGCTCCCTTTGTCAAATGTATTTGTCTTTAGGGTATTAAAAAATATATACTTTAAAGTACATGCTTTAACACCAATCGTAACACTAATGTTATTGCATGTCACCTTACACACAGGGCACAAGAACTCAATGGGATAAAGAATGTCCCATGGCAGGTTTTTCATTTTATATCAAAACATTACTACTAAAATTGAAATTAGAGTGTGGGTTAACTGCTGTCAGGAATAACTACCACTGAGCAACCACAGAAGAGATGTATTGCAACAGCTAGAAAAACTCGGATAAAGATTAGAGAACGGTGCAGAACAGAGTATTTCAACTCCATAGGGATCAAGTCCAAGCAAAACAGCGAGAGTGAGATGAACGAAAGACAATTTAGCATCAGAGCTCGGCCTGGATAAGCTTTCCTGCAAAAATTCCGAAATCACCTTAATTTAAATGATCCATCCAGGATGAACACCAGCCAAACAATGGAAAACAGTTAATCTGAACTTCATACACATGGCTTAAAGGTCAGGTTGCTGGAGCACCAATTCTGTCTCAGGCTCCTTTCAGAGAGGTAGGAGATTGTGGGTTGTAGGTTTAGGTTACTTTGATAAGGCCAATAAACTGGAATGCATTTGGAGTACTTGTAGTGTAGGGCAAGGTAGTGTGTGACTAGGACCCAATCAGAGTGAGATTTAGGGTTAGTTTTGATTACACATTGTTTTTGACCCCTTTGGTGATTTGGAGTGGGTGAACAAACGAGATGCTACTACCAGAGATTTGGGGGGGCGGTGACACACCAGTCAATGCCCATAACATGAACCAGCTGGATGCGATGCGTGCCATCGGGTGACAACTGGAAGGGGGAAGCCAGGCATCTCTGAGGGCAACCTGTGGAGGAGTCACTCATCTGGTTTGGCTGGGACAGAGTATCAGATGTTAGGGAATGTGGCAGGTGACACATCACTGTCTGTCGTGCCCGTCTCTTACAGCAAGGAGAGAGACATTTGCCATCATACAAGCATGAATACCAGAAACATGAAGTGTATTGCACCACGATAAGTAACATCCATAAGACTAAAAGAAGAAGTTTCACTTCAATTCTGTCCACTATCTCAGATCACGGAAAATCAACAGATGGAGTACTTAAACAGTGGGTGGAGAGAGAAAATCCCAGGTCACTATCCCCGGCATGCCCGTACACTGAGTCAGAAAGTAATGATGATGAGATGGATGATGATCAAGATAAAGATTATGTTCAGTCTCCAGACACAAACAAACATTGCTATTGGGAAACAGCAATGCTGAGGAGGCAGAGGAGAATGCCACTGCACAGGCAGAGGCTGTAGTATTCATAGAAGTCTGCCCCCACCTGTATGCTTTATCTCGTCTTCTCATCCCAGATTGGAAAGCAAATCACATGAACAGATGGCAACCGGCGCTCCACCACCACCACGACTGCAAGCACCATCAGGACCACATGCACACAGCATATGTGCTAGCTCATTAAGTCAAAAGCATGGCAGTTCTTTTGAGAAAATAAACAGTAACTGTATCTGGCCCCTTGCACACTGTGCTGGAAAACCTTTTGCTGATGGAAGGCAGATACCAATTTGGGTATGACATTTATGCAGTCGGATCTATCCGGTCAGATGGCACAGCAAGTAGAGCGCTCGCTTTGACATCCGAGCAGAGCCCTCAGACGCAGGTTTGAATCCCGGCAGAGCCAAACTCAGCCTTTCGTCCTTCCGAGGTCGATAAATGAGCACTACACACTGTGGGTAGTAATAATAAGCAGCTCTCAGATACCTGAGAGTTCATAGTGCTATATAAATGCAAACAAGATGCAGAGGCACAAACATGGGATGAAGTCAAATGAGCTGAGGTGCATCCCTCCTCCTACCATTAGTCAAGCAGCATACATCCACCAGTTCACACGTACTCCTAAAGATACTTCAGCTGGTCCAGTGCCTCAGAGTAGACAACATGCTCTACCCTCTGAACCACAGTAGTGCATAAGAATTATCATCAGTGTGTCAAGATAGTGTTTTGGAAGCATTTAAGCATGGCCAGAAAAGTCAGACACATGACAGCGAAGACTCGCTCAATGATAACCTGACTATATAAATGGCAACAGATCACTTGCCCAACTCAAATGTTGAAAGTCCTGGATTCTAGTGCCTTATCAGAAAGGTCTTTCATCACTGGGAAGTTCATGGGTGACCTTTTTTCTCTCGCAAATGCGGTACAGTAATTATACCACCTTTGGAGGAGAACACCAAGGAGGTTAGCCATCACAATGCATCCCCGAGTGAGGTTCCCCTTCTGATGTACCTGCTTGAGCACAATCTGAACAACATTGTGAGAGCTTGTGCATTGGCAGGCGATGCAGATGTGGCACAGCCGGTGAGGGACTTGCTTTCAACCTTGTGTCATGATCCATGGATAGCTGGAATTAAAGGTAACATGGAAAACTTGCTGGTTCCTTTGGAAAAACACGTTTTAAAGTAAATGTTGCTGTTTTCCAGTCACCTGGAGGAGGAGGACTCATAGCAGGCATCACAAGGAAGATACACTTGCAAATAAATAGGTTTTGCTGCAGTGCTTGCAACATCAATTAGAGAAAGAACGCAGCCAATGGGAAGGCACCAACCAGCCTGCATTGAATAACGGGCCCAGGAATGTCAATTTCATGTTAAATGGCAGCATCAATTGGCAGCACATCACTTACATCGGTTTAAGGTTATGTGAGCAGCACAGACACATCCTATGGGGACATGAATCTGTGTGGCACCCCCTTAGTAACTCGAGCAACCTCAATACAAATGATTCATCCACTTGAGGAGATAGCGGACCATCAGCCACACAAATGCTTAACGCCTATCTATTGGACGCTTTACCCATGAGAAGGGAGACATAATCATCTGTTACAGTACTGACACAGCAAGTGCTTCATTGACCACCTGGGACTTGTGTAAGCTGCTGTATACTCACTAAGCTGCCCCCACGCATGTGCAGTCTGAGAGAGTTTTTAGTGTGGCCTAGGCTATTGTCTCTAAGCACAGGAGAAGTCTGGCAGTATTGCGTGTTGAACAATTAACCTTTTTAAAAAATGAATAGCGCATCTTTAAGGAAGACTATGGAATGACATGTATCCACAGCCAACACACAAGCTTATAATCGGGACACTGATTTGTTACTCGTTACATGTTAGACATGACACTGGAGTGGGTTGGGGTGAGGTTGTTTCGTGGTGTGTGAGGTTGTGAAACAGATACCTGTAGTAATGACTGGCTGAGAGGCCCTGACCCGTTGCTGTCTTACACTTTGGTGCAAGTATTTTTTTCGAATCGGATTACACATACGTGTCAAACATTTTCTTGCCCTTCCACAAGGTGCAGCCATCAACAAAGGTTGTTGGGCTCTTTTTCAGGTCATCATTTCCTATTAAGATTCTCACTTGGATTCTCCCACAGGGAGCAGCCACCCCTTAGGTTTCTCAGTTTATTTACAGAGTGCAGCCACCAATTCATGTTCTTGGGCTCTTTCACAGGGCATAGCTACCCCTTTAAGTTACTGTTATGATCTGCTACAGAGTGCAACAAGCTCTTAAGCTTCTCGGATGGAGGAGTCTCTTTTTGAGGCCATCCCCTCCTCTATGATGCCACATTCTTCCCCTCCCTGCTTAACGCCCTAAAGGTAGAAATGGTGGTAGAGCTCCATATGCCTCTTCAAGATCTCTGCCACCTCAACCTGGTCCAGCTGCCCACAGCTAACAGTCTTCTTGCAGAAAAGGCAGAAGGTTTCTCGATGCATCATGATGTAGTCTACGTGGTCCTGCCTAAAGATCTGTGCTGATCATGGAGTATGACCTGCAACTGCTTGTGGGGAAAGTACTGGCAAATGTGTCCTGCCACTAGTGCCGATTGAGCAGACTGGTGCAGGGGTTTGGGCACAGTTTGCATGATGTACCCAATTTGCTTCATGCTGACCCAAGAATGTGGTAGGATCCTCATCACCACTGCTGGTGGGGGTAATGGTGGCTACATGGATGCTAGCATCTTCTCAGGACATATGCACCTGGTACACCTCCTGTGCACATTCTTCTTCGTCACTGTCATCACTAAGGCACAGCCTTTGACTCTTCCACATGCCCCCACTGAACTCTCTTACCACAGGCCTACACCATGCAGAGGACTTCAGGATCCTCCCCCGTGGTCTAAAAATAATCCCACATCAAGGACCATGTCGGCTTTGTAGTTGCCACTTCCTGTGTGCTCATGCAGGGCATAGTTTTCCCTCAGGAGCAGGAAGAGTCTCCTCTACCACAAACTCATACTCATCTGCTCCTCCTCAGGTGGTTTCAGTACCTTCTACGATACCTCTACAGGCTGATTCTACCCCTGAATGTACTCAAAGCAGACCTCTCCCTCATCATTCTTGAACTGCCGGGTGGAGACCACTTCCTCCTCTAGGATACTCACCCAGCCAGGACACTTCCGAAACACGTCCTCCAGGTTGCGTGCTGTGGCCACGCCCAGATCCCACATGTGAGACATGCTCTACTGCTCCTCCAATGTCTCTGTGTGGGCATCAACATGAAGCACTCCCTCACCTGCCTCTGTGGGGGTGTCCACATTAGGCCCTCCCTCCCCTGCCTCCCTGCGTGTCATCACTGCTAGGATCTCCTCCGATGCCGTACCTCCTCTCCTACTCCCGAGCTCTACCCCAATCCCCCCACTGACTCAGGGGATTGTGGGTACTGTGTGGTCTGGGCCAACATGTCAGGGGCTTGAAGGGGAACCAGTATATCCAAAGCAGAAGATAGAATGATATACTAGTGACAGGAAGGAAAATAATCCTGCAGACATGAAATGATAAGATATAAGCACAGAACAGCAACAATGACAGTGAAAAGAAAAAGGAACTAAAATGTTTGGTTTCCACTTGAAGTGTGTACAGAATAGTCATTAGAACAGCAGTTCCAACAAGGCCAGTTGAAGTCTAGCAATCCGAGCAGGTTGCTATTACAGTGTCTGTCTCTGAATGCTCCTGGAAAGGAGCAGTAGGAGTGGACTTCTGTATCTGCATCCTAAAGGCACAAACAGGGAAGCATTACCCACAAGGCTCAAGCTTGTACAGGTCAAGCAGAAACTGAACAGTGACTGCCTCCTGAATCAGGAAGCACCAACCCATGAACATACATGGCACAAGAGATAATACTGGGATACAACAAACGAAAGGGGCAGAGATTGCCTGAGGATAAACCAGAAGCCAAATTCTGTACAAATGAGATAAGCACAAGTGAGGATAAAAACAGTAGCACAAACTTCATAGAAACATGCAGAGAAAGAACAGAAAGTAAAGTAAACCATGTACAAGAAACAGAACAGGGGATAAGAGCATAATCAAAAGGACTGCAAACTAAGCTCTACGATAATGTAGACTAGAAATGCAGACTTGAAACTATGTACTGAAATAAAGGATGTGGAATGAACTAAGACTAAGAGCAAGAAAACTCTGATATTCTGGCCTAGAATAACAAGGGCAAAACACTTACTTGTTTGCAAACTGTTAATCAGGGGTTCCAGGGACAATGGGTGTTTGCCCTTCCTGGAGGGGGCCTGCACCTAGAGCTTAAGCGGTTTGACTTATTTGCCTCTCAAATTAAGTACTTTGCCTCCTGACTGGTATGTTGTGGTTTTACCCACCTTGGGGAAGACTGCACTTCCGAAAGGACTCGCTGAATGCTGGGTATCCTCCTTATACTTGCAACGGAGTTCAAAAAATGGAGTGTGCGGCCTACCCCGACCCTAAGAGTTCCCAGCACAAATAACCATGTGACATGGATGGACTACCACATCCCAGCAGCACCCATTTTAATTGTGGTCATAGAATTGTCGTGAATAAGCGGTTAACATCAGCTCAACATATAAGCAGAAGAATATCTCATTGTGCACATTACTGCAAACAGCCCTCCAGTTAATATTTTAGTAGAGTGAGTCCCAAAACCCTAGGTGTATAAATGTAGAAGTCATTCCATAGTTTAGGAAGTCAAAATACTTCCCAGGTTCCATTTTTGGTAAGAGTAAGTATTGTGACAAAACAGAAATTGAAGACAACATTTGGGTGATAGGGAGGCAGGTAAAATTGTTCCATCTTTAGTTTTTTTTTAAAATCTAAGAACAAAATGTACGATGAAGAATTAATTGGGTTTGTAAACGTCCCAGTAAGGCGGCAGAATTGGAGGGATAGACACTTTGAGACGTGCATAGAAAATACAAATTCAAACACCAAGTTAAAGAATAGTTCAGTGACATCATAACAGGAAATTATATTATGGGAGGACAGCTCAGCGGCAAAGGCTTGCCTTGGAAGCAAGACGACGCTGAGAAACACAGGTTCAATCCCCAGACTGTGCTTAGAAACCTCTGGGTATTAAGCGCATTATAAATAACCAATTATAATTATAACACAGTGGAGCTCATGTTCGAGTGCTCCATAAAATAGGTCGCAGGCACCAGTTACGTTTGGACTTTGGTCCTCCATGTAATTTTCATAATTTCCACATCAGAGATGTAACATGAAGGCAAAATCACATCTACGTCTCCATTTTGCACTCGTATGAATTGAGCAAATGCCAGATGCCATTTACACATGCAAGGCAGTATTATCAGTTTGTTCCTATGTAATCCGCCTGCTTTTTACACAGGCAAAAACTGGGCCGATTTCAGAGAAATATGCAGCCTTTCCACCAGCATCAAAATGACATGCTGGTGTGAATGCTGGAGTATTTAGAGAGGAAAGGGGAAGGTGGAATTGTAAATTACAAACTGTGCACCCTCCGTGCCGTACAAATGAATGAAAATATTGCATGCAGTAAAATTCATAGCCCCAGGGAACTCTATATAAGTCTTTGACTTCCTGGTTCTTATTTTTTGAGGTTTTTTTCAGGATTTAAATGGACCAAAAAGGGCTGAACTGAAGCAATGCCGTCACAGCCTGCATTCGGAAGGATATGAATGTTACATTTCCATTTTTTTACGCAATGTGATTGGAATAAAACAAATGCGTGCTGTTTTAGCAGAAGTGCATACGCTAGGAAGCTACTAGACAGCAGACGTGAACATTGACATCAATTAAGGACTAACTTGAACCGATTCTGAAGGGATGCACTCACCTGTATTTCGGAGATTCCTTCACATATGCATTTGAATTATATTGTTCTACGACTAATTCGACTGAAGGCATCAATAGGTTTAGTGTGTGTTCCCGTAATGCAGGCTATGCTTCAGCAATAGGACTACTCATGCTTCAACTGGAGCATGGCCAGCCCGATAAGCCTTCTCCTGGCCAAATGCACATACACATTCCAATCCTACTTCATAATCTCCAAAACTCTGGACTTCGGTCCACCGAGGGCATTCCCACTACCAGCACTTTGAGAATATAGTAATGGTAAAAGGTGCTATATAAATGACAATTACAATGCAATATATAGCAGGTTTTGTGACCAATGCTATTGCTCTTGTGCTTCTCCGCTGTTGCACGTGGAGGGTATGCTGGGATCGGAGGGGATGTCCCTGCTAGAAGCTGAAGCGCTGCAGCCAGCTTGTTTAAAAATAACAAGAGAATCCCCCCTGGCTAATAATGCTGCAGGAACATGAACGCCAGTGTGCCTGCACTCCGCCTCTGTATGCGCCTGACACCGATCTGGAGCGTTGCAATGGGACCCAATGGGATAGGCCAATTAGTGGCTCCGGGGTAACTGACAGGACAGAGGAACAGAGCAGATGACATGAGCATCCATCATCCGCTTCACTAGGTATCATCTTGTCTTCTGCTTTTTCCCTGGTAACTGTCATTGTGTGGTTCACAGTTTCATAGTCAATTACGAGCCCTCCATTTTTATATTGTACATATATGTATGCGTGTATTTGGGTTTATCACTAAGGTACTAAGTTCTGGTTTGAGGCTTAGACACCAGATGGATATGGACAAGCTGTCTTGCTAGTGGGTACATCAAATGTCTGACTTCTCAGATTTGATGAAAGCAAACTAATAATAGACCTTTACAGGGATGGTGGAAGGAGGGGTTCATATAAATAACAAGAACTGCCAAGCCAACAGTTTTGGCTTTTGTGTAGGCTTAGGATAGGCATGGCCAGCCACTGCCATAATGCTACCTCCTGGCCATAAGGCGATAACAGCTGGAAAATGGTGCAAGATCCCGTGCATGTAATACCAGAGTCTAGCAACTGACTATCTAATACCAATACACAAGTGAAAACCTTTGGCTTTGTCAATACTTGTTTTAACAGGACTTCAGTGGAAGCAGATGTGTACTTCTTATAAATCAAGTGGATGAAAGCACATGTGTTTTTTTTGCACCAGTAACACATTCACAACTGCAATTAAGCCATTAACTCCCAGATGTTTGCTTAGAAATAATACTGACATGCCGAATTTTGATGTTACTTCTTAATAAAGCTAGTTCAAAGAGAACCTAGCAGGAAGTGTTTCAGGCAGGGATGGGCTGGTAGTGTGTGGCTTTGGCCATAGGGATTAGCATAGGCAGTCAATGGGTGAGCAAATAACCAGCACTACCCACAGGTTGTGTGTCCCTCCACAGTTCCCATCTCACTCCTACCTATACTCCAATGCAATAGAGCTGATGTATAGGTATAGCTTTAGCGCCACCTAATCGCCAAAACTAAAAAATGGGAGCGTTAGGGCTGACCCCTGTAGTCGTTCTTCTGTTTATTGGGAAAGGTAGAAATGACGGTTGTCTCGGGAAGAGGCTTCTCTTCACATAAATTGGACTGCGATGAGGCCACTGTATGAGGAGGTAATGTTGAACCGGTGTTCACAGTGAACGAGGAAAGAATGAAGGACCTAATCCTAACGTACCTGCCCAGTCACAGTGGCTAGATCCTCTGGCATCTATTACAATCTTATTGTATTCACAGTGCATGCAAATATGGCCCGGTAGCTATCTTCCCCTTTTGAACAATGGGACATTGTTGGTAGTCAAGATTTTACTCCAGGCTACATGTTAGGGCACTCAGGATGAGGAATGTCAACCTAAAGGTCGCCTCCTACTCCATAAAACAAAGCATTCACCTTGCCTGGTGATGCCATTGACCGGGAGGGGGCGTAAGGGGGGGTTCATTTCAGAGTGCTGCCTGCAGGTCTTCCACCAATGAACGTTGGCTTACTGATCTAGTTAAATAAAACGAGCCAACGGAAACACTGAGCTAGCAAGGCCATGACATGGAGGCAAGGACACGCGGTGTGAGTTTAGAAGTTACTTGGCTGGCCATGGCATGCATGTCTAATCCACCTGCTCACCAGACTCCGTGGTTGTTCACACTCCGCTCAGTTCCCGTACAAATGGTGCCTTAGCATACTATGTTAACTATCTTCTTGATCATAGGGGAGGAGCGGCTTCGATATTGCACTGTTGAGTTACTGATTTATAAGCTTTGCATTGTACATGTGTCTTGGTTTTGCTTCGTCCCATGACCTCACATAAACAAGTCATATTGTATGATTGCACAGTGTATATTTGTACTGGGTCACCTGCTTTGCTCCCAACTTATAGTCAGGCCACAATGGCGGACTTTTAAATCTGCTCCACTTGCCACCTGACACAATTTATGAGAAGCAGGGACCCAGGGAAGCAAGTAGACGTAAGGTCAGGGATGGGTTGGGGTGTTGGAACACCGGGGAGGGGGTTCTGGGGCGAGGAGAAGGGTGGGGAGAGTCTACAGTGAGGAGAAGGAAGCAAAGGGGGTTCAGGGGATGAACCTCAGACAACATGAGAACAGTGAAGGGAAGAGGAAGTGTTAGAGATGTGATTGAACAATGAACAAAGTGGGGTGGGGGCAGGAGGCCATTAAACTGGGGTCAGGGGGAGTTCAGGGTGAGGGAAAGGGTTTTGGAAAGGGAATTAACAGGCGGGTAGAAAGAGGGTCTCAGATGGGACACCCCTTCAAAGAAAATAACAGTGAGGGTGTGGGAGAGGTGGTAGGGCAGAGGAGGGAAAGGAAGGGGGTGGGGTTCATGACCAGTCAAGCAGTTGCACATGTCGACTACCAGGTGATAGACTAATCTGTAACTACTTACTGGATTTAGAGTGTGTTTTGCACCATGGGGGCAGATTGCGTCAAGCAAAAGACCTGTTGACGATCAGGGAATGATAACTATGGTTGCCTCTTTATCTTGACAAATGTCTTTTATTGTCATCATTTAGGAATTGTTAGATCTGTTTGAAAAATGTCAACAAACAAGAAAAGAAGAACTGAGAAGAATGCAAATACAACTCCCTCTTACATTATCAAATTGCAGAGAGCTTTCAATATACAATTAATGCCGTAAATGTGAGATAGAAACAAGAAACCTTTTAAGGCCTGCTCCTCCATGGCGCTGATGCATTGTGGGACAATGACAGTTACCAGGGAAAAAGCAGAAGACAAGATGATACCTAGTGAAGCGGATGATGGATGCTCATGTCATCTGCTCTGTTCCTCTGTCCTGTCAGTTAAACACATATATCTATAATTTGGGAGAAGGGGGCACCCCCTTCTCCATTAAATATTTTAACCTATTTTGGACAAATAACCCCAGAACCCTCCCAGAAATGTCATTAGCCTCTCTCAGCCTCTCTGATGCAAAGCACCAAGACTGATATAAAGGTTTTAGGGAGCAGGGGGTACCCCATTTTGTGTTGAATATTTTAAAAACTACTGGATAGATATACACCAAACTAGTCAAGGAACTTAAGTCAATGCTTTGTGCCCAAAATGTTTCTCATCAGGTCCAAATCTTCCAAACATTTTTCAAGCTGTGGTTGTTCAAAAACTTCACCTTTTCTCTATGGGAAAACGACTGGAAGTAGGCTGAAAACCGCACTTTTATCTTTTCTTAATAACTTAATCCTTTTTTGATGTATCATTCCCAAACTATTCATGATTAGGGGGGCGGGGGGCATGACTTCTCTGTTTTGTAAATGTCATCCAAATCCATCCAGCAAGTAAACCGCTAGTCGGCTCTCTCGCCCCTCTGCTGCAAAGCACGAAATCCGATATAAAGGTTTCAAAGTGCAGGGAGAACCCCGTTCTCTGTTGAATATTTTAAAAACTACTGGATGGATTTACCTCAAACCAGTCAAGGAAATTAGGTCAATGCTTTGTGCCCAAATTGTTTATTTGGTCCAAATCTTCCAGGCGGTTTTCACGCTATGGCTGTTCAAACACTGCACATTTTCTCAATGGGAAAATGAATGCGAGCAGGCTGAAAACAGCGATTTATGTTTTGTTAATATCTTTTTCCATATCTAATGGCTGGATTGATGATAGCTGCAAAAATGTCTACAGGATGCAAGCTGAAGAGACGGGAAGAACTGCTGAAAATATTTATTCACGCGAGAGTCATCGCATTAGTGAATATTTATTGGAACCACCTTGGTATCGTGGCACATGTCTTTTTCAGAGTTATCGAGGCCCTTCTAGACGCGATCACACTGGATCATACCATAACCACAACTATCATAGTCGGTGATCTGAATATACAGTGGCTAACTACATTAAGAAAAATGACATGGCCATAGCTTTGCGATGGACGGCTCTTATGGCTAACAGACATCTGCTAATGCTAACAGAGCAACAGAAATTGGCATACCACCAGCCAGCACGTGGAAAAGGCTTGTCCAACATGCTATCATAGATTACATACAGATAGACCATTATTCATATCAGCAGACACCTTTGAAGTCAAATATCAAGATATCAGTGATCACAACCAACTAGTATTAACTTGGCAATGGCAACGCCCTTCAATCATTGATGAGACCTAGAAATATGGCGCAAAAGTGACCATAACAGGAGGACGCAACCGATTTCACTGCAAGTCTTGACAAGATCATAACGACTAAATCAGAGCTGTTGAGAGACACAGACAGGTACTATGTTGCCACTTTGCAATTATTCCAAGTAGTCACGATGAACAAAACTAAACCCAACTTCAAACATAAACATGTACATGACTTAGAAGTTCATCAACTAAAAAGAACACTTCGCAGGGGAATTAAACTAACTCTGAATGTTGCTCTACAAGAACTATTGAATAAAACAAGGCAACTGAAATCCAAACATAAAAACTGGCTAATAGTGTAGAAGGCTTTGATGTATCAGAATGACAGCAAGACTATGCTACTGACCATAGCAACACAAAATTAGAGAGATATTTGGCAACTGATCAATCAAGCCACGCATAGCACACAAGCTCCCATACAACTTAATGCAATTCCTGAGTCAGAAAGGATCAAATATTTCTCATCTCTGTATGCTTCAATTGAGCATGATGAATATGAAAAAAAGGTTGGAATCAAACTCCATGGTTCCACTAAAATTTGACTCTGCAGACATAAAACATTACATTTCTAAACTGAGTTCATTCAGAGCTCTGGGGCATGATGGCCTAACTAATTATATTCTTAAAAAAAAAAAAACAGACCAATGGGCTGAAATACTTCACAAAATCTTTCAAGAAGTAATATCTAACCAGACCATACCATCATCATGACAAAATTCAGTGATTATTCCTGTCTTCAAAAAGAGCAACAGACAATTAGCGAGTAATTATCGACCAATCATGTTGGATGCCCCGGGTAAATTGTTTGCCAGACTCATTATGAGAGACTTTAACCATTGGTTACGTGACAGCAATCTACAGGATCCACATCAAACTGGTTTTGTAGCAGGTGTGGGTACTTCAGCAATTTTATGACAATCTCAGCAATCCAAATACAAATTCGAACTACTAAGCAGCCCATCTATATGGCCTATATTGATTTCAAGGCTGCATTTGATTCCATCTCTAGAAATAAATTGATGAACAAACTCAAGGATGCAGGATGTCCCGAAATACTTTTGAATCTAATACACGAACTACATTCTAGCACACCAATTCGAATAAGACTCACACAGGACGTAAAGCTCTCGGAACCAATTAACACCTATTGAGGACTCAAGCAAGGATGTGTATTGGCGTCAGCCCTCTTTAATTCTTTATAGCCGACATGCGTAAGAACTTTGGACAGGTAACTTCTGACCCACCGCGCCTGCGAGCAACTTCAGTGGGCTGTCTTATTTTATTCAGATGAACTTGTTCTTCTATCAAAACTCCAAAAGGCCTACAAAACCTATTTACTACTGTAGGCATTTATGCAAACAGGAATCACCTCGAGATCCATGTACAAAAAAACGAAATCTTATACTGTAACTCGATAAAAACAACCAGGAACACAAATAAGATGAAATGGCTCCTAAACAACCAAGTCCTTGACATTGTTGATGAATACAAGTACATCAGAATTAATATAAACAATTGTACTTCAGATGAGCCCTACCATGAAGAACCTCAGACTAAATTTGCAACTGCTATATCACAAACCAAAGTTATTCATGCAAATATGGAAAGTTCTTGCTATTACCAGTAGTAACATTTTATCAGCAAAAAACAGCACCAACCATATTATATGGAGCAAACACAAAGCCACTTAGACCAAGTGGAGAGTCTATATTGGAAAGATGTTCTAGGCTTACCGAGCTCTCAACCTATGGCAATAGTCAGATTCGAATTTGGCCTGCCATCATTATTTTGTTATGCACAATTGGAAAGTTTGTTCTCTACATCAAAAGTTTCTTGAACAAGAGAAGACGAAAACACTTCTCAGCACGTTGGCTGAATATATCAATAATTCTGAACAACCTTTTCCATTAAAGTGCAGAAAATTCACACGATCAATACTGACAGCAGAAGACATTACAAAGGAATTGCTGTTACCCAATCCAACATGAGCAAAATGGAAACTTTACCAACAAGATTGGATTCAAACAATGGAAACATGCAAATTGTATAAATCAAATAATGCCAATGCCTTCACTGTGAAGAAACTGCGTCACGCGGAAACCTATCTTCTAAAGTTCCCCAGCTCACTGTACAGGCATGCTTTCTTTTGTTTCTGTTAAAATGTACATAAAACCCGAGAAAACCAAGCAAGACGATGAGAAAACGCTAAAACTGATCATATTTGCAGATTTCACTGTAAGACCCAACAATGTGAGAGCCTGCAAGACCTACTGACCGAATGCCTGAATCTCGTTGAGCATCGAACAAAATACTTGAAGCCACACTTCGAAGACTTTAAAATACTGACTTCAGAGATATTGTGGCAAAAAAATCTTTCAATCTCAAAGATATAAGGTCCAAATTGCAACTGAAAAGTTTATATTAGCTCTGAAGCTCACATGGACAACATGACTGTAAGCAGGTCAAGTTAAGGCTGTGGATACCACAACTCCCTTGTATCTCCCCTCATTTTGTTACATTACAACACTTGGGAGAGAGTATCTAACGAAACCAAGACCATCATTACTGGAATGTATATGTAAACCTTCATGGCCCCTGATATCTTATTACTTTTATAGACACTGCTTCCTTTGATTTATATGGATTTTTAGATGAAACAATGTTGATTTTGATTATAATTGAAACTGCTCTTTTTTATTTCTTATTTGTATGAAGAATTGTAGTAAAACAATGATTGAAAGGTTGATGTACTCAACTGTAACAATAAAAAAATACAAATATCTTTTTCATTTTCTAACAAATCATTCCCAGCATTTCCAGTTTAGTGGGGCTCTTAAATGTTTGTAAAATTTCATCCAAATCCATCTAGCAAAGCACCAATGCCAACATAAAGGTCGATATAAAGGTTTTAAGAAACAAAGGGTACCCCTTCTCTGTCAAATATTTTTAGAACTTCTGGATGGTTTTACCCCAAACAAGTCAAGAAATGTAAGTCAACGCTTTGTGCCCAAGTTGTTTCTTATTTGGTCCAAATCTGCCCAGTGGTTTTTGTGCTGCAGCTGTTCAAAAAGTCCACTTTTTCTCTATGGGAAAATGAAATGGGCTGAAAACTGTGAAAAGGTGGTATTTTGTTTGATTAATAACTTTTTTTCATTATATAACTTCTTGTTGCCACCATGTACAGTTTGAAGAAAGGGGGGGCCTTGACACACTTTTTCATCCAAATCCATCCAGCAAGTCAGAAATTATTATGAATAGAATTCTAGGGGGAAAATGCTGTATTTTCATTTCGGAAAATCATGTCATCTGGTCTGTTTCACAGCACCATGAGAAATATCACTATAATTTTGGAATAAGGAGGCACCCGCTTCTCTGTAAAATATTAAAAGCCACTGTACGCAATAACCTTAGGCCCTCCTCCCTCCTCGGTTCATGCCCAAGTTGTTTTGTACCTGTTCCAATTCCATCCAGCAGTTTTGGCTGTGTGCTTGAGCACACATTTGACTTTTTCCTCTATGGGAAAATGAATAGGGTCTAGGCAAAAACTATTTTTCTTTTTTTTTTCTTAATGCCGTCTTTATTTTTTAACAGATTTCCCAGAATGTCCACTCTGGGAGGGCCCATAAGTCAAATCTTGTTTGCAAACTTTCAGCCAAATCCGTTGTAGGAGTCAAATTTCTTTTCACAATTAATATTTCTGGTTTCCTATGGTACTTGATACTCAACTTAACTACAGTGTGTGGCTGTTATATGGGATATATTACTCACCGTAATCGTATTTCTGATGCTTGTATCTGCTTAGATTCACATGCTGTGCCTAGGCCAACATCTAGTGGAAGCTGCGGAGTATTACAGTTTGATTTTCGGAACTCAAAAATGGGCGTCGACACAGGTCGTGCCAGTAATACTATCCCTAGTGTGACGTCCACTGTACCCATGATCCCTCATGCATCTAGGACCCTCAGATTGTATTTTTTCTGACATGAGGTAGCATGAGGAGTAGCAGGAGTACAGATAATCCAAGCAGATAGATAGATACATAAATAAGACTACAAGCATCCATGCGCCTTCTCTCAGAGGGGAGGAAGGGTAGGCCACATGTGAATCTAAGCAGATACAAGCATCAGAAATACAATTACGGTGAGTAATGTATCCCTTCTGAGGCTTGTGGAATCTGCTTAGATCACATGCTGTGCATAGATTAGCGAGCAGTGTTAGAAGAAGGAGGTGGGATGTGAGAAGGGTCATTGGCAAATAAATGTCTTAGAACCGCTTGTCCCACTTGAGTATCTGTCTTGGAATGGGTGTCAATGCAGTAGTGCTGAGTAAAAGTGTGAATAGAGCTCCAAGTAGCTGCTTTGCAAATGTTGTCAAGGGGTACATTTGCAATGAAAGCCAGCGTGGCCCCAATGCCTCTTGTAGAGTGGGCTCTTGGCGTGAAAGGCAAAGTTTTTTCATAAAGGGAGTAACACAGCTGGATACAGTTCACAATCCACTTAGAGATGGCACCTTTAGAGACGCAATCTCCCTCTTTGCCTGTAGCTACAGAGACAAACAGTTGGTCTGTTTTCCTTAGCGGTCTGGTTTTGTTTACATAGTATAGGACTGCCCTATGCACATCTAGGGTGTGTCGTTTCACCTCAGCCGAGCTTTGTGCGTTTTGGAAGAAAGCCAGAAGCTCGATGGACTGGTTCATGTGGAATTTAGAAATAAACTTAGGTGAAAACCTAGGGTGTGTACGTAAAATCAGTTTATCTTTATGAACCGTAAAGAAAGGATCCTGCACTGACAGAGCCTGAATTTCACTGACCCTTCTTATAGATGTAATAGCTACTAAGAAGGCTGTTTTATAAGTCAGGTGTTTGAGACTGCTTTTATGCATGGGCTCGATTGGGGGGCCCATAAGCTTAGATAGCACCACATTAAGGTCCCATCCTGGTGGTGGGTTAGAAATTGGAAGGTGAAGTCTCTTTACTCCTTCCATGAAGGCTTTAACTACTGGTACTTTCCACCACAACACCTTGTTATGGGATGAGTATGCTGACAGAGCTGCTAGGTGTACCTTTAGTGAGTTAAAAACCAACCCTGTGTCCAGCAGGTGGAGTATGTATGTGACAATTGTGGAAGGAGTGCAATCAACTGGGTTGATCTGCTTATTCTGGCACCAGAAAACAAATCTTTTCCATTTGCCAAAGTAGCAGTGCCTCGTGTTCGGCTTCCTAGATTCTCTTAGGATGTCCATACATCTCTGCGGTAAATTGAGATGTCCAAACTCAATGACCTCAGGAGCCATGCTGCCAGGTTCATTGAGTTGGGTTGAGGATGCACTTTCTGACCTTGGTGCTGGGACAGTAGGTTGTACCAGCCCAGGAGTTTGATGGGTTCGCACACCGCTAGTCTGCGTAAGCGTGGGAACCATGGTTGTCTTGCTCACATGGGAGCAACTAGGACGAGCGTCATCGATTCTCTGTTCATCTTGTTGACCACCTTCCTGATGAGAGGTGTTGGTGGAAAAGCATACGCAAACATCCCTGACCAGTTCATCCACAGGGCGTTCCCCTGGGTGTCTGGTTGGGGGAACCTGGATGTGAATCCTGGGCACTGTCTGTTTTCACTTGTGGTGAATAGGTCTATAGTGGGGAAGCCCCACTGAGAGAAGATATTTTCTACGATTTCTCTGTGTAGACACCATTCGTGTTCCTCTGGGAGGGGATCTCTGCTCAACGCGTCCGCCAGAGAATTGAGATCCCCTGGAACATGTTGAGATGACAGGAAGATGTTCCGTCTGAGTGCCCATATCCAAATTTTCTGGCCAAGCTTGGACAGATTTGGCGAACGAGTCCCTCCTTGCTTGTTCAGGTAAAACATGGTTGTAGTGCTTTCTGTCAGGATCTGCACTGACAGGTTCAACAGCTAGGACTCGAACGCTTGAAGCGCTCTGAATACTGCCAGAAGCTCTTGAAGTTTGATATGATTCTTGGCCACTGAGTGAGACCAGAGACCCTGAGCTGTTTGGTGGAGATGGTGTGCTCCCCATCCTGACAGGGATGTGTCCGTTGTGACTAACGCCTGTATCTCGGGATCGTAAAAGGGTTTCCCCTTGGACAGATTTTCTCTTGTCCACCAGTGAAGGCTTTGTACAAGTGTTGGCGAAATGACCACTAGATCGTCCAACTGACCACTTGCCTGAGACCACTGTTTCGCCAACCATTCTTGCATGGGACGCAGGCGCACGTGGGGGACCAGGTAAATACATGACGCCATCATGCCCAGCAAACGCATTGCTTTGCGTACCGTCATCTGGCGACTCGCCTGATATTGCAGAATTTGCAGCAGTATATTCCGAATTCTTTCCTCTGATGGAAAGGCCAACCCCTCTTGTGTGTTTAGGACAGCTCCTAGGAACTGTTTGGAGGTGCTTGGCACCAGACTTGACTTTTTCTCATTTATGGAGAAACCTAATTCGAAGAGGAGGTTGATCGTTCTTTGAATGTTTGTTCTGCAAATTACTGATGAGCCAGTCGTCCAGATAAGGGTATACTGGGATTGCCTCCTGCATAGGTGTGCCGCTGCCACCGCCAGTACCTTGGTGAATACCCTTGGAGCCGAGGCTATCCCGAAGGGCAGTACCTTGAACTGGTAGTGCCGACTGTCCACCTTGAAGCGCAAGTATCTTCTGTGCGCTGGGAACATGGAAATATGAAAATAGGCATCTTTCATGTCCAATGTTGCCATGTAATCCCCCTTTTTTAGGAGGGGGATTACCTCTTGGAGAGTAGTCATGCGAAAGTTTTGGGGCTTGACATACTTGTTTGAAGGCCGTAAGTCCAATACTGAGCGCATTGTCAAATCTTTTTTTGGCACAAGGAAGTAAGTTGAATAAATACCCTTGTTTACCTGGTGTCCCGGGACAAGTTCTATCACAACCTTTGCTAGAAGATTGCCGATCGCTTCGAGGAGGATCTTCTGGTGGTCTAATGAATGTACTTTTTTTCGTGGAGGGTGGTTTCGGGGACGCTCTAACAGTTCTATGCAGTATCCTGCGGACACTGTGGACAGCACCCATCTGTCTGATGGGATCCCTTCCCAAGCTTGGGTGAAGTTGGAAATACATCCCCCTACTGGGGATGCGTGAGAAGGGACCCTGAACGGAATGTCACTGTTTTGGGGGAGGCGTACCACCGCCTCTTCTGGGGCTGCCTCTACCCTTACCACATCTTCTTTTGTTACCCTTGCCATAACCCTGGGTAGGCTGCTGGTTGTTGTTGTTCCATGGTGAACCCGCCTCTGGGAATAGTTGGAGCCTCTCAGGGAATTTTGGCCATGTGGGCAATGAGAATTGCCATTCCCTCTTTGATTCAGGGTTTGTTGGTTAATTTACCCGGGGATTTGAGAGTCTCATACTCATCCTTGGCATTTTTTAGCGCGTCCTCTATCGCCTTGCCATACAGTAGATCAGGCTCCACCGGTTTGTCTATTAATGATGCTTGGGTCTCGGGTTTGAACCCAGATTGTCGTAACCAAGCATGTCTTTTCATATCAGTGCTCTCTGCTATCAGTCTGCCGGCGTTATCCGCGGCATCAAAGTTTGCTTTAAGGATGCAACCGGACACAGCTCTTCCCTTCAACGCAACCTGTGCCAACTGGCCTTTTAAAGGTTCCGGGGCAGAGTCGATGAGTGCCGCAACCTGTTCCCACTGGTGGCAGTTGTAACTCGCCAGTAGGGTGGTGGAGCTGGCAATCCTTGCCCGGTAGGCAGAAGTGGAGGCTACCTTTCTACCCAAACCATAGATCTTTTTGCTCTCCTTGTCTGGGGGAGCTTCAGACGATAGGAGCATTCCCGCCCTCTTTCGTGTATTTGTCACCACCAGGGAGTCCGCTTCTTCAGTTGCCCCCTTATGTACAGCGTGTCTGACTGGGCTGCCCTGAATAGTTTTTCGAACCTGGGGTTTACTGCCCTGGTGAGGTTGGGATTTAGAAGGGAAGGGTCTATTCTTTTCTGTATAGATTTGAGAACAGGGATGGCCTGGGCAACAGGTCTCCTTTCTCCCACTAGCTCCTTGGCAAAATCCCTCTCTTCCTGTGCTCCCTGGGTATCTATGCGGAAGTGTTCTGCCGCTCTAGACAACACCACATTCAGGAGAGGTTGGTTGTTGACCGGGGAGTCGGTAACCAGAGGTTCTTTGCCTACTGGGGAATCTAGCCTGTAGGTTTCTGGGTCATCCTCGTCCTCCTCTTGGTCCTCATCATCCCCATAGTAGTCCATCCCAGTTTGGTCTCCCAACGTGCCCAAATCTGGATCCTCAAACAAAAGTGGATCCTCATTATATTGAGAGTAGGGCTGTATACAGAAGGGGTCCGAAGACCGACTTTGTGTTGGTGCTTCAACCTGGGATTTCTTACTTGGGGTTTGCGTGTCCCTATACCCTGAGGGTGTAGCCCCGTCAGGGGTATAGGAGAGGAAGTGCTCAGGATTCTTGCCATATAAGTCTGCCAGGGATGACATCCTAGACATAACTCTGTCTATATCCTCACTAGACCATTCCATAGAGCTGGGGATTACCCTTTTCTGGGAGAGTTTTCCTGTTCTATCCTGACTGGACCTATGGCCTTGTGCAGGGGTCTTGGGTAGATTGACAGAAGACTGTGACTTGTCTGTCTGTTTCTGTGGTGTAGAAGAAGGTTGAGAGTGCTTCTTCTGCTGTTTACCCCCCTCCCCATGGGTGGAAGAGTGTTTCCCCAGTGTTTTCACTCCATCTGAGCTTTTCAACATCTGGCGTCAAGATTCAGGGGTAGTGTCCCTATCTCTAGAGTGTGGAGGTCGGGACTCGGTAGCAGCCCTCACGTGGTCTGCTGATGCCGACTCCTGGAGTGCGGCCGGGGGATAGAGGTCGGCTTCATCTTCCGACGATTGAACCTCCGTTACCTTAGGGAGCCAGGCACTTTCGGCAACAGTGGATGGTTGCCTGGTGTCATGCGGCGATCTTGATCGAGAATTCCCAGAGGACACCGATTCGGTGGACCGTTCTCTGTGTGCCTCCTTCCGAGAACTCGACGTGCGCGTCGAGTCTCAGTTGGACTTTGCGTGTTTAGTGGAAGTGCTGTGGGTAGCACTCGTGTCGCTGGGGGTTTTCCCCATAGCCGCCCTGCCGGACAACCTTCCGAGGTCAGGGACTTGCGCTTGGCTGTCTCCCGACGCCACGTGGCCCTCCCCGTCCCAAAGTACGGCGTCGCTGCCATCACTGAAGGCGCCCTCCACTGCCAGGACCTCTTGTCGCCTGGCGTGGTGGGCCCAACGTTTGATCGAACAGTCCTTTAGGGTCTTCGGTTTAAACCGACTACACGCTCTGCAGTTCGCCTCGGGGTGGTCCCTCAGCAAGCAGAGGTTACATGTGGCATGTCTGTCAACCCAAGGGTACTTGCAGTTGCACTTGGGGCAAAGTTGGAAAGGGGTACACTCCATACGCACCCTGTGGCAGCGGGCTAGTGTGTGTAGGAATATATTAGAAAATTTATCTATATATACAGTGTAGAGTATGTACCACCCCCCACTCTCCCTACTTGCAGGGCCGAGGTCCGAGGCCTTCCAAGGCCCAGGCCAAGGCCAAAGGCCTTCCGAGGCACAAGTCCGTCGTGCAGCTCTCGACGGTTGATTTCTTCTCCGGTCCGGCGTCGAGTGTCGAAGTTCGGTGACTCGACGTTGGGGTGGAGAAAATGGGGAAATATTAAGATATTTTGCAAAATTATGGCTAAAGCCAGGGAACGCCACGGCATGCTATTTTATTCCTTCCAATGTGTTAACACTGGTGATCGAGTTGAACTCCCGAATAAAATTGAAAGATAAAAATTAAATGATAAAAATTAAAACATACATCTTTATTTGTTTCATATAAAATCAGCCATCCCAGAATTTTGCCAAAGAGCATGGCGGCATGATGCATTTTGCAACAATTCCGTTGCTTGATCACATTACCCACCTATTTGTGGTCATTGAATCATGGTCCTTCTTTGCTGTCAATGCCCACTAATATCAACACAAATCATTCCCACACAGTGTATATCATGACCTCCATATTTGTCTGTCTGGATAATATCCACTAACAGCGCATTTTAGTAGCCTCGGCAAATCCTCCGGCCATAAATAGACATTTTAACTTCATGAGCACACTGCAGTATATTTTACATAACAGATAGTTATTTTTTACGTTCAGATATTGTTGTTTGAAACCCATGCTCATATCTGTAATAGTATGCGCATGCTAAGCAGAACCTTAACAGAGTGAAAGAAAAAATAAACATGTATCTTCTGAGGCCATTCACAGGGTTAAACAAAATCACCCAATGCATTGTCATGTCGGTGTAACAAATAAGGGCATTTCTATCTACACCATTTAGGATGTTAACGCAAAAATGCGTTTATGCAGAATTCTGGTGACACCTGTTTTGGTCGTAGAGCAAACATTGCTACCTTTGTAATATCACAGTAATGATTAAAACCTCATATCAAATTATGAGTGTGTTGCACTGGAACGTATAGAGCGCACTGAACAAATTATAGCAAAATAATCAATTGATGTAACTTGATATCTGTGACATTATAGAATGGCTACCTATGTGAAAGTAAAACTAATGGTAATTGCACAGTTTTTATGGCACACAGTATCAAAACATGAGGATCCAGAATGTGAAGTTTTAAAGAATGTATAACGAACATTGATTAAAAAAAAGGTCAAAGGATTGGGTATCCCAGTCGAAGGTCAACTCTAGTTATGCGTCCTTTAAATCCAGGAGAGCACGGTCACTCAGGGCTAAGCTTCTCTCCCTGGAACAATGTGCAACCGTCTAGACTTCTGTCATGTCCTCCCCTCAGGTCCTCCCCTCACACACTGATTCATGAAATTATTTGTGTGTAAAACGGGGATTCACGTGCCATTCTGCCCTCAAATCCCTGATTGACGAATGGGGATTTGAGGGCAGAATGGCCCGCAAATCCCGTTTTACACGCGATTAATTCCATGAAACGGGGCCTATAAAATGACTTACATTGCAGAGTACCAGGAAGCAAAGGGCATTTCACTTAATGGCCTGTGAGCCCATATGGAGTCAGTCACCAGTGGGCAGATTGTGTTGTAGAAAGTGCATTCGATTTCTGAATAGGATCAGACTGAACTCCATTAGCTTTCTCAGGAATGCACTTAGATTGTATCCCTGCAGTGCTCGTGTGGTAGTGGCAGACAACCTGAAGAGGATCCCTTGTGCTGAAGCAAATAGGAGTAGACATTTCAATGTTGCATTGCTTCTTGTAGAAGAAAACACAGGTAAAGGGGTTTTCATTGGCCATAGCTTCATTCAAGCACAGCCACCAATCGAGGTTATATACTACTAAGATGTACAGCACTCGTTGCTTGATCTCTGCAGTGCCAGCGCTATGGAGTGAAACCTGAGCTCCCCATCACAGCGTGCCTGACAATTAAATTGACTGTGAAGTAGATCAACATAGTCCAGCTGAACATGCCCTAGTTACATGCCCTAGTTGTCCAAGGCAAGCTAAATGCAGCTTTAGAAACCCCTCCAGGATTAGACAGTTCACATGAATGGCACTGGTAGTATAACTCAGTGGCAACGCGCTTGTCTTGGAAGCAAGATGACACAGACCAATACAGGTTTGAATCCCAGGTCTGCGCTCTCTTTGGTATTAAGTGCATTATAAATAACCAATTATAATACATTAATAGTAGTTGACCCCCAGCTACTGACCGTGGTGCGGATGCATTACTAATAGGAGGAAAGTACTCGGCCCATAATGTAATAGAGCTTATTTTCCTCCCCCTGGGGATCAAGGTACTTTCTTTATGCTACCAATCCTGCTTAAGAGGCCAAGCATCCTCACTCCCCTCCATGTCTGCATGGATGAGTTACAGTGTCTGATGCCAGTCCTACCTCTATGAGCAAGGACTCTCTTTGGAACACTGAAATTCCATCTTAGTACCAATAGCAATACTAATTTTGGAGACGGGAGATTTACTGTGTAAACATGGCATGAAAATAAATGCCAAAATGTGTTTTCTCAGGGTGTAGAAGGAGGAGACGGAAACACGGGTGCGATGGCTGTTGGCATAAACTTTATTATAACAGATGTGATGAGGAAACCTACCTCTCCCTACTCTAAGAGGGGTTTCCCTACCTCAAATAAAATACTAAGAATTTGGTCCAGATCTCTGTGTAAATCAAGAGTCCACCGTCCTGTGTCAAAAACCTACTTCTTTCCCTACACTTATAAGATAAAGAGGTAATGTATCTTCGTGGGCCAGAAGAATGGCTCCCTTCTGGACAATGGATCACAGTTCCAATTGTTAGGGATCTTTACATGAGGGAATGACGCTCTTCCTCAGGTCTCAATCCCTTTCAAAGTTACAAAACAAGGTTCCAGGTTGTAATGCTAAAAAGCAGTAAAGTTCTCAGTTCAAACTCAAAAGGTAAAGCTCAGTTCAAATATCAACATTCCTATTGCCCATAGTTGTTTCTTCACCATTGGGGTCCTGGAGAATGCCTCCCTTCTCCAGGTATCTTGCTCTCAGTGTTATTACAAAGAAAAGGAATGGCTCCCTCACCCTGACTTTCCTTGACTTTGTTCTCACACTCTCTTGGCTTTTACTTTCACAGTTCAAACCGCTAGGGGGAATGGCTCCCTTCCCATGGCCTTTCTTGGCTTACTTCTCAGTTCACAACACCAGGGGGAATGCCTCCCTTCCTCTGGCCTTTTCTCCGGCTTACTTCACAGTTCATAACACCAGGGGCAATGGCTCCCTTCCCTTGGCCTCTTTGCAGGCTTAAATCACAGTTCACAACACCAGAGGGAATGTTTCCTTTCCCCTGGCTTCTTACTAGGATTTGTACACTTCTCCCCAACATCAGATTGGCTTCCAGTCGTGTGGCTGTGGGTCTCAGACCTGTAGGATTCTCTGCTGGTAGTGTGGCAGACCTGGTTCACTAACCTGCCAGGTACTGCGACTATTAAGATGACTGATGAACTTCCCTTCTTGTGAGTCCCAGCCCTGTATTGCTTCACATATTACTTTCCCACAGTCTTTTTCCCAGGCTATTTTCTCTGCCCTCAGCTTATCTCTAACCTTCTTATCGGGACCAGTAGTCTCACTTCTATCCCCAACGGACAGCTCCTGTTGGCACCTACCTTCAGAGAGCATTGTTGTGGGCTCCGGTCGGTCCACGGACTTGCCTTTGGTCATTAAATGCCTTTTGCCTACTTCGTTCCAGCTATGGCAGCTCCGCAGCTGCGGGTTCCCCATGGGCTGCTCTACCGATGCCGACCACTCAGTTCTTATTCCTCCGTTAGGTAATTCAACTGCTTTCCAGTAGAAAAAGGGGACTTTCTTCTTCAGACCCTTCAGAGACGCTTTGTCTTCTCGCCACACGTCCCGATCTACCTTGCTTCTCTCCGCTGCACCGCTGACTTGCTCGCGGTCCCTCCATGGGGGGCTGAACTTCATCTCCTGTTTTCTATCTTCTGTTTTCAATGTGACTTGACCAATAGGATTTCAGGAACCGCTAGAATGTTCACTAGTCGGTGCAGGAGTGCTCTTCATGTTTTCGCATTGCCTCATCTTCTCAGTACCTGTCCTGTAGTAATTCGTTGGGTAGACTAGATTCGTCCTTGTCCAGGTACTTATGATTTTGGTTACATGACACATGTACATGGTGTTACAAGGCAGGGTAGGGTAGGTGAAGACAATTGGAGTAGAGTATACCCCGCTCTCCTTGGAAAGTCTTCCCTGCTCCCACATGGGGTTCCCTCCCATGAGATCCTCCCACTGACTACCACTCCTAGGGAGACTATCGGGTAGAGGTCTCACCTCCCTGGCCTCATCGCAAGAGGGTCCCTCTCAGGGAGACGTGACAACATCCAAGGATTCATCACATATTCTATAGCCTTTTTTAT
Source organism: Ambystoma mexicanum (assembly GCF_040938575.1). Lineage (NCBI taxonomy): Eukaryota > Metazoa > Chordata > Amphibia > Caudata > Ambystomatidae > Ambystoma > Ambystoma mexicanum. The sequence goes on from NC_090932.1 coordinate 1,433,266,279, forward strand.
TTTTATTTTGCAATTTATATAATCATTTTTTGGATATATTCTTGTCGACAGGAATAGGATACCTGAAGGTCATTACCATCGCTAGACGTAAAATCAAAATAAATCTTCTCATTCAGAGACTGTGTACTTTCATTATTTTATAAACTCTGGGACTACCTTCATAGAATGGTGTAGAGGTAAGAAGATTACCGTTATGACATCTGATCATTGCCATTTTCGCCATGTCTCCTCATCATAGTTGTCAAAGAAATAGGACTGGGACGTGAAAGAGTAGGACTCGGTGTAAAGAAGATTGTTGTCTGACAGATCTGGCAGTAACCTTGCCAAAGAGATTTCTTTTTAGATTAGTGTCCTATGGGCACTATTGGTGTTACTTTGACCTCCTAAATTGCGATTTTTAACTGGCTCCCACAATTTCAGAATGTTCAGACGCAAAATTGAGGTTACCTTCATCATATAATTGATGAGCTAATCATATCTTTTCTTTCTACCTCCACCTTCAACTTCCCCGGTCTTCCACTGCACATAATCCTGGTATTATGCTTTACTCTACCCTTTCCCTCTCTCAGCACATTTATAATACTGCTTGCTCCTGCCACTTTCATCCGTCCTATGTCTCTATGCTGCTCGTTGAATGCTGCATACCAAAAAGGCGGTGTTTTTTGGGCTGATTTGGTGCAGCCTTCGACTGGTGGGTATAAAGGACTGAACCTCTCCCCCACCCCATTTCCTCCAAAAACTGGCAAGATTTACTTAGAATTCACCCCCTCAATCTCAAAACATGTTTCTCTCCCTTCCTTCCTCCTCCCTTTCTCACCACATATACAGCATGGCCATCCCCCCACAGACACATACATTGTGCCCCCTCCCTCCAGACACACAAAGAATCACCCAGCCCCTCATACACATACACATACAACACACCCACGACTTCCTTCTCCCACAGACCATTGGGACCCGTCACCCTCTGTGCGCACTCATGTTCAGCGTGGCTTGGCATGTTCAGTGGTCTGCTGCTTTTAGTGTGCGCCTTCTTTTGCGGCAAAAGACAACCTACCCTTTCATCATTATAACATACATAAAGCTTGTTCATTTCTCGTATTTCATCTGTCTAAACTTCTTAATCCTTCCTTGATATTTTCCAGTCTTAATTCTGCACCGTTCCTCTGGTTGATCTCCTACTTACCAACTAGTTCCTCTTTGTTCTGTCTTTAATTCTTCTATTCATGTAGTTTTTTTGTGTTTTCCATGTGGCTCTATTAATGCCTTCCTGGCTTCTCTATCTTGGCTCCATGTCTATTGATTCCCATCTTTTTTTCCACTTGTGTTGTGTCGATCTCTAAGTGCATCCATGGTCTGGCCTGACCCTAGCTGTCTTCACTTGGTTCTCCCTGTAGAACATCTAGGTTACCAGCCTCACTTCCTTTTCACAGTCCCTACACTTCCATTCTGTTTCTTTTCTCTTTTAGCTCATATAAACTGAAACCATACACCTAGTTCTCTTGGATACGCTTCTTCCTACTCCATTTTCTGTTCACATCTTCAGCAATGTTTTCTTTCCACTTCTTGCTGTTCAATTGTTTATTAATTATTATTTATTGTATTACTGCCTTTAATCAAGTATAGCACTTTGGCAAATGCACTACATTAATTCAGTAAACTACCAATATAAACAAAACAATGCAGCTCACATTCTGATTTTTCTTTTGATTGGCACAATATGAGTGCTTTTGACAATTTAGGGAGTGAAGTCTAAAAATGATTGCTAGGAGAACCAGGTGCCTAACTTGAGGAGAAACATCTTCGGGTCCGGAAGCACCTCAATACCTTCTTTGCCTCTGCCTTCAGCCCTCCTCTCCCCTGCTGATCTTTTCCCTCTTGGCACCGTGCACCTGGCCTACCCTCGGTCTTCCGTGCCCAGATACCTGCTCACCCTGCCACCCACCCGCACTGCCTCTGGGCAATCCCTGCACTGGGGTCTGTATCTGTAACCAGACATAACCTGTCTGCTGCCTCAACCTAGCACTTGACACTTGCTGGCTGCACTACAACTCTTCCACTGCCTTTATTATTTATTTTATTATTTGTCTGTTTTTCTTTGCTGCAGGCTTTCCACTTCTCATCCCTCCCATGCACTTTTCCCCTTTCCTTCTGCCATGCACTTGCACGTTGTCAATGTCACTGGGCCTAGTAAGGTCGTTGTTTTTTGTTCTCCCTTTTTCCCCTATCTTGCCTTGTTGCACTCTGTAACACTTGTGTACGAGCGCAATATAAATAAAATATCACATCATATCATTGCTGGCTTCTGCCCCAGCCTTCTTAAACTTCCAGGCACATCGTTTTGTTTTATTATAGGCCAGCCCACAGTGCACCCTAAGGTATCAAGTATGTGCATTGATTCAAAACAAATAAAATAGTATCTACTCTCTGAGGTTCAGGTTATCAGAAAAGGACACATAATCCAATCTATTGATTTACAATTAGCTGTGTCTGGCAAATCACATGCTGATCTGGTACCCTCTCTCTCTCCATCTACCTTTCTCTGTGCATGCTAGTCCTCTGGCGCTCTCCCTCTAGGTTTCGGCCTTTCTCTCCTGCTCTGTAGGCAAGCCACGTTATCCGGTGCATGGCTGCTAGATCCAGCCCTTTGGTGTTTGACGGCAGCACACCAGAGAAAAAGCAGAAACATCTTGAAGTGAGGGTGCTGTGATTTCATAGTGAAAAGTAGAATGAGCGCAGCAGTGACAGAGGTATTCCCTGAGGTGGAGACCAACCTGATATTTGGAGGCCTATATTGTCATTGCATAGACAAAATCGCCACAAACCAACTTCAGGCTTTCGTCGAAAACAAATGAGATCCTTCACAGCCCACAGTCAGGTTTCCGGGAGGCACACAGTACTGAGACGGCAATGCTAGATCTCCAATCCCAGATGCTAAACATAGTGGAGAATGGAAAAACAGGGCTCCTAATACTATTAGATCTTAGCGCAGCCTTTGACCTACTGGACCACATCCAACTCAGACTAGCATTAGAGGGAGGAGCAAACTGTTCCAAAGAAGCAATCAACTGGATATCCTCCTTTCTCTCGGACAGGGAGTCAAAGGTCCACTGGGGGGATAATTTCTCTTTTGCAGAAAAAATGTGCTGCGGTGTACCGCAAGGAGCCAGTCCGTCACCACTTCTTTTTAACTTGTATATTAGGTTTCTTTGTATGATCCTGGAGAAAATCTTTTTTTTTTTTTTACCAATTATGCCGATGACACCCAACTGGTCATAGAACTTAGCGGTGACTACACCCAAGACAGTGCCAATGTAAATTGAAAAATGGATGACCAACAACTGGCTCTGTCTCAATGCCAAAAAGACAGAATTAATGATTTTTGGAACTAATACACCCAGAGCAAGGCTGAACCATCAATACAAGTGTTTCGACATCAATGAGACCCAAATAAAAGTTGTGAACAAAGTCAAAACTCTGGGGATGCACATGGAAGCATCACTGAGCGCAGAGTCCTAAGTCATGCAACGGACTAAGAACTGCACATATTACCTGAGACTCCTATACAGAATACCCCCCTATCTAAGCAAGGAAGATTATGCCACAGCAGCAAGAGCCACCATATTGTCCAGGTTAGATTACGGCAATACCGTGCTACTAGGAGCAAACAAAAGGCACATTGCAAAATGTCAAAAAATACAGAATAGGGCTGAGAGAATCATCAAAGGAAAAAGGAAAACAGAACACATCAGTGAAGATAGGCGAAGTCTACACTGGCTTACTATCGAAGATAGAATACAGTTCAAAACCCTGATGCTAGCCCACAGGTGCGTCCATGGGAAAGCCCCAGCATACCTCAAGAAGAAACTGGTTACATATGTACCGAGATGGGCATTCAGGTCTGGAGCCCAGGGCAACTTCGTAACCACCAGTTTCAGGAAAACCAACGGACTCGGCAAAGCCTTTCACACCAAAGCCGAGACCTTATGGAATAACCTCCCACTACAAATAAGACGGGAACTCTCATACATCACCTTCCGAAAGAAACTCAAGACCCACTTGTTTAGATAACTCCCTTAATCTAAACGAAAACCCGTCTGAAAATTGTAGATTCATATTGTCCCATGATTTGTTTGTCTAATGTGATTCTGCGTGTACATGTGGCGCCCTGATGCCTGTGGGATATGGCGCTGTAGAAATACATAAATAAATACATAAATACATGTCTCCTGTAGGAATATTCCATCACACTAAGTCTGGGAAGGGACAGCGATAGGCTGTGCATGTGTTGCTGGGGTTTTGACCAACCGAGGAAGGGACCATGTGTCGGGTCTACAATTGTTATTTTTTGTAACTTATTAATATTTTGTATGCTATAGGAAATGCACATGTTCCACAGCACTATCAAGCAATCAATGGCCAGCACCCAAAAATTAACACAGGAGCTCACGGAAGAAACAGACCATTAGTTTTACTCTTAGTGTCAGCCTTTCCAAGAAGGACGAATAGTTTGATTGACAAAATGGTATGCATTGTCAGCATAAATAAAATAAATTAATAACTAAAAAGAAAGGATTTAAATGTGCATATCTTGCAATTGATCTCTTCCTAAAATCTTACAATGTTAATTTCTAGGCAGGACTTCCAGAATATATTAATGCATAATAAGAATGGTGTGTGTGTCTTACCGAGAGAAAGCACATTATTCAGAACTAAAATCAGCACATTAGTTATTTTCTGATAGAGGTGTAATCATTCCATGGAGCACACTCGTATTGCACTCTTCCAAAATACTGCTATGTGAAGGGGAATGGCACAATCACAGAGCATTTTGGGATCATAGGAAAAACCAGGATCATAGGAATAACCGCAGATCATTATATTTGATCACTAACTGCGATAACTGTGATAAAGATGTTTGCCTTTGTTAACATGTCGACCGTTGTGGTCTTTATCAAGGCAAGTTTCAAAATTAACAACCTAATTGTGGAGCTGAGTTCATAGATAGCAACTGCTGTCTGTATACCACTGCAAAATCTCTTGCAAGTTAGACCATAGCAGGAAAAACAATCACATAGAGATATCATCCGGTATTGGATGGATAGGTGGCTGTACGGGCTGTTCTACTATTTTGTCGTATAGTGTCCACCGAGAGAAATTCACCTTCCTCTATAATATTCTCATATAGTAATCTTTGTTTTTTTCAGGTATTCCATGTCATGTCGGGTTGGGTCCTTTCCATTAATGGTCCCAGCCTCCGTCCGGCGTCCGCGTGAAATTGCTTGCCTGGTTGTTAATTTTGAAACGTGCCTTGATAAAGACCACAACGGTCAAAACACGTGTTGGCAAAGGCACAAATCTTCTTACGGTTCAATTGTATCATCAATCTGTACTAATTCATACTCAATAAATGCACTATATGGCAAACCTCCTGAGCTTAAACTGTTTCAATAATCTGTGCTAGCACACATCCATGATATGTACCTGATGTGACCATACTGATATTTATATTTATTAGCCAAGATACTCTTTTTACAATTGCATAGATACTGGCACACAATGTATTCATCCTGTTACTACTCTAGGCAGAGGTTAGCCTAGTAGTGCCACAATCTACAGCTGTATCAACTACTTTCTAGTCAGATCACATCCAAATTCCTCAGCACCCACATTCACTCGGTCATACACTGCAACACTTGTTTAACCTATTTCTATCACTCCCTTCCTTGGGAAAGTGCTGGAGAAGTTGTCCTTTGCACAACTTACCTCACACACTGAACGTGCTGATGGTCTCTACGATGATCAATCTGGATTCTGAGCATCCAAAGGCATGGAAACCGCTCTTCTGAACACCTGTGAAGATCTGCAAGCATCTCTGGACTCAAACCCTCCAGCTGTCCTCATCCTACTCGATCTCTCCTCTGCCTTCCACACAGTTAACCATTCTATCTGCATAGAACGGCTCCATGATACACTTGGCATCTCGGAGCGGGCACTGGACTGGCTGACCTCCTTCCTAGCTGACCGATCATTCTAAGTCATTTTGGGAACCTTCTCACGTACTTCCTTCACCACCCGTGGTGTCCCCCCAGGGCTCCAACCTCCACCCCCCCCTGGCTCTTCAACATTTACCTTGCTCCGCTGGCACTCCTCATTCCCTCCTTCTCCAGCAACTTCCAGATGACATACAACTCTTTTTCAAACATCCTGCTGACCCTCTTGCATCTTCCATCATGCCTAAATGCCTATCTGCCGTCCAGTCCTGGTGCACGTCCAACGATCTCTGCCTCAATGCCAGCAAGACAAAGATCATCCCACTGGGACCCCTTCTTTTTTTCCCTCTCACTCTGGCCATTCTTATTAGGTTCTCCCCCTGCTCCTTCATCTGAAGCCAGAAACATCTTCGACTCCTCTCTCTCCTTCCTCCCTCACACTCAGGACATTGCCAAGAAATCTGACTTTCAATGCTTCCTTCACAAAGGAATTCTCACTTTCCCCCAGACGCTCAATGTTACCAAAGCCCTGGTTCTCTCTAGGCTTGACTAATGCAATAGCCTTCTCCTGAATCTACCCTTTTCAACTCTACGACCCCCCCCCGAGCTAAACTAGAATAGGGCAGTTAGATGTATCCTTGGTATTAAGCCCAGGAACCGCATCTCTCCTGCCATAAAAACCTCTCTGGCTCCCGGTTGCTGCACGGTTTAAATCCAAATCTCTCTGCATCATCAACAAAAGTGACTGGGACCACGCTATCTGCAACTTCTGCTTACTAAATACTCTCACTTTAGACCTGTATGGTCCTCTGGCACCAACTCTCTGTGTGTAAAGCATTTTGCTAAACAGAGGGCTGGGGGCCGATCAATTTCTTCAGCAGGTTCCCTCTTATTGAACAGCCTCCCCCTTCCTCTTGAGCATGACTTCCTCAAATTCCAGAAGCTCCTCAAGACTTTCCTCTTCACCTCCTCCTTCCCTTCTTCCCTCCTCTGCTAATCGCACAGTCACTGTAATTGGTGACCAGGGCCCTTATATATCCTTGGGGTGCTGGCCTCGCACACCCAATCGGGCAGCCTCTGCCTACCTCACAGCACTTGCCTCGGCATCCACCGGCCTCCTTCCTGTAGGCTTGCATCTAGCCAATGCAGCTCCGGGTTGCATAGCACTTACCATATAATGTACTTCATCGGCTGCTCATCCACAAGCACCGACATTCCAACACCTACACCCCACTCCCACTACCCCTCATCTCGCTGCACTTGCACGCGCTGAATACTCACAAGGCATAGTAGGTTCAGCTTTATCCTCCACTGTATTTATTGCTTCAATCCCGTGTTCACTCTATGTTGCCCTGTGGGTGCTTTGCAACAGAATTGACTTATTGTATAAGTGCCTAACAAAGGCACAATAAATAAAATAAATAAACATTGCATTTGTGCCTCACCTTTTTCTTGCAATGGAATCACATATGCTGCTTTCGTAGACAATCTATAGAGTCCCTGGCTGCTGCTGATTATGCACTATGCAACCGCCTAGCATTGACTCCCCCAAGAGCCGACACTGATTATTTCTACAGTAGTGGGTGATGAAGAGTCTGCATGGTTGACTCTATACCCTCACTCAAGGCCTCTACGGTCCTCTGGCACGAACTCTCTGTGTGTAAAGCGCTTCTCTTCCAGAGGGCTGGAGGCCGATCGATTTCTTCAGCTGGTTGATTGTCTCCTCGATCACTTCGTAGATCAGTGGCACGTAACCCTGGCCCTTGAGATTTCAAACCTGCAAGGCGTTCAGGATAATGTCTGAATATGTACACAATGTCCCAGTTGACTCCATCATATGCCAACTTATCCTGAAAACCGGACCGTCTCAAAGCCCCAGATGACCTGAGCCATGAACCTCTGGTGTAAATTGTAGAGTAATAGAGACTGGCATAATGCAGGTGCCATACATGCAAGACTTTCCTGGCAGTGCAAGCAACAGAGAGTGGTAGGATTTTTGCGACCAAGGCATGATGACATTTATGCGCATCGAGGCCTTGTTGGAGGCGCTTGGGAGGACTGGGAGTTGGTCAATGTTGCTTTGCCCGGGACTTTTTTCACTACTGTAGCAAATGGAGGGAAAGAGAACCTCTTCATGTTGGGTAGTGCTAACATTTCCAGACCGGCTTAATGCAGGCATTGTCAGTGCCAATTTCTTTTCCTACGGTGTCATCTACACCACTTCAAAAAGTTCTTCTCAAAAACCTCCTCAAATGATTTTAGACTAATAGGATCAAATCCAGGTCAGAGACGCTCTCCTTCGGTATAAAGCAGCTGATGTAAAACAGATGACGCTCAAGATGGGGAAGTGAAATGAAATCAGATGCGCCCAAAAGCAGTTTTAGAAAACCGCATCAGTCAGCACAAGTCACCTAACAATACTAAAATGTGTTCTCATACTGTATGATATCTTGCATCTAAGTCGAGTCAAATAGATCTGCTTGCTGTTGAGGGTCTGTATGTGTGCATGTGTTGTGGGTGTGTGTGGCATGCGTGTGTTGTGTCCGTGTGTGTTGCGTGCGCGTGATGTATGCGTGCACACACGTGCGTGTTGCATGCGCGTGCGTTAAGCGCGTGTGTTGCATACGTGCGTGACGTGCGTGCGTGTGTGTGTGTGTGTGTGTGAGCTCTCCGACACAGATATCATGTGAATGGCAGTAGCGAGGCATTTGTTTTTTATCTGCATAGGTGCACAAGACGAGTAGTTCAAGTTGGCTCCTAACACCTGTTATTCCCAGCTCTGCGGAATGTAACAGGGTGTTAGAAAGTGATGTATTATTTATTATAAAGGGGATTCATGCCGAGTACCGAACTCTGACAACACCCTGTTCCTAGATGTAAAGGTATTCCCAGTCTTCTACAGGAATGGGTATCTCTGTGCATATATGTTGTACTCATGCAGTTAGTATGCCCAAGTGCACTTTTTAAAACTTGTTTGGTCGAATCCCATAGATTGTTCATACAGTCAAAATCGTCCCTAATTTCCTCCAAGAGCCGGAAATATCAAGGGGTGGTTGGGAAGTTTGGGGAGGGTTGGGTTGGTTCCACTTGAGTCTTCGGGGGCAACAATATACACAAAAAATAAATCAAAGGCTTCAAGAAGGCAGCGATGGGTGGTAGAACGTGAGGGGTCAAGACTGAGGTGTGTGTGCGTGTGCGTGTGCGGGTGTGTCCGTCCTTCCACTGCAGTAAAAATGGTTTGAATCTGGTTAGTAACAACCTAGCCTTTAATCCTCTTGAAGAGCAGTAGACGTGGGTAGTTGCAGGATATTATCGCAGACCTGCACAGTGAACATGTCAGACATGACTGCGCCTGCCTTTTCATTGTCAGAGGTTGGTAAAATGGAGTACCATTGAGCTGCAGAAGGTTACACTATAAGGCGTTTGTGACAAACATGTACCACTGAAAAACCTATACAGCAGGGCAGAGCCAATTACATGTTAAGTGTGTTTTGATGCACCTGTCATTATGTCGGGGGTTTTCCAATGAGCATGGTAGGGCGAGTCCATGGCTTGCAAGAAATAACATCAGAAAGGCCAGAGGGGACGGGGCAGAGTCAGCCACATATCAAGCATTCTTGACGCAGCTGTGCAACCAATTAGAAAAGTATTATGGCTATGTTACGCTTCATGTCCTACCTGCAACATATCTTTCCAGCAAGTATTTTGTAAGGGGCGGGGGATTGTCCGTTGAAAAAAACTGCCAGCTGAACTAAATGAGTCATGCAAATGGTCACTTTGTTTCAATGAACATTAACTGGCAGGAAAGGTTCTGACCTCTTCTTCCATTGTTTGTTAAACCCTTTCATGGGCAAAAGCCTTTACAAACATACCTAAACAGAACACCTGAACTTCTTAAAAGTTCACCAAGTTTCACCACCTCTCAATGCCCAAACATGTATGCAATTGGGGGTTCAGTTAAAGGTATTCAACCACAACTAGTGGACAGTCTGAGCTCACGACTTAATCCCGACACAGGGCTTAGTTTTGCAGAAAACACAGAACCCGTTTGCCTTCTTTTCGCCGTGGCTGTTTTTTTTACAAAAATCTATTGTGTATTTGGGATAAGGGGATTTGGAGTAGTGGGTGTCAGGGGGAGGTGATGGCAGTGGGTTGGATGGGGCTTGGTGGGAAACACTCCTATATATTTTTTTCAAACACCCTAAACGGCTGCGGCGAAAACACCACAGTAAAAATAGCCGCAGGGAAAACAGCCAACAGCCACTGCAAAAAAATGTGAAACCGGACAGACATAATGCAAAACAGGCAAGTGACAAATAATATGAGGTCCAGGGAAAGGAGATATAGAGAAGTAAACTAAATATTAAGGGGTGAAGGCTAGCAATAGTAACCAATTGTACAAATACTCTGACCATTGTATAATGTTTGCCACTGGATAATTTAGAACACATATACATTACAGGAGTACACTAAACCTAAAGCAGGGTACACATTTTTCAGAGGTCCTTCAAAGTGTCCCAAAGGTGGAGTATCATTCAGGCAGCCCACTCCCTTACAGACCACTAACATCTTCAATGCAGCACCAGAGACCTCTCTCCTCACCTATTCAATGGCTATGCTTGCAAAGGTCCTCGAAACCTACAAAATTATCACCACACGTGTGCCAGTAATACATGGTTGTACATCAAGATATGAGAACAATCCAAGAACTGCCAATGAGTCTTCCTGTGTAACTATATAGCAATATTGTTGAAACTAAGCTTTGCAGTATAATATTCTTAACAGTCACATCACATGTTTGGGCCTAATTACAGGAAAAATACCTTCGAATATAAAATGGATTCAATCTAGGCATCTTAAATCCATGAAGATAGATCAATTAAGGTTAAGATCATGTATGAATCAGTGTTGAGTGTATTTGGCATCCACAGTGATAAATACATTTCTAAATGCTATCAAGCTTAAACTAGTGGATTATATCTTTCACCACTAAAAACATAGGAAGCATGTATGATATGTGTATAGCGTCAATTGTGTAGGAATCAAACACAAACATACGCAAACTTCATTTGGGGCACAAGAGCACGGCCCCTATTGTTCCTGCAACCGGCTGCATATACTAATATGAAATGTCTAAGGATGAGCTTGGCGCGGTAATCACCGGTTTCTGGTGCTCTCAACACTTCCCAAATTGTATTTGCCCATGTCCTCATTATCTATTAGGAAGAGAACTTCATAGGAAACTAGAAGTGGAGAATCATGGGGAAATGCTTGTACTCAGGAGACCCCCGGCCAGCCCATAGAGCCGAGGTTTGCTCCGAAAGCACTCTAAGACGAGATAGCTGCACCTTGAGATGGATGGGGGCGCAGATTTATTACTCCAACACCAATCAATAAGGACAACTCAATGGTTTGGCAAAGGGAGTTCGTTTAATGACAAGTACAAAAAACTGAGAGTCATGGCAATCAGCAGTGATGCGATAGTCCTTCTTGCTTCAACTCCAACAAACTTCATACAAACAGTGACATTTATACTCAAAACTTGTCATTATGACGTGACACACTTAAAAGTTAACATGCAGTTCTATTGGCTAGGAAAAGGTAACTTTAATATAGGTACTATAGCTGTATATGGTAACGGAGTGAGGGGATTGGGTAAATACTGTCAGGTGGGCATCTAAGCCCTTCCTTCAAAATGACTTCTGTAGACGTCACAAAAAAGTATCACGTCCCATTGGTTCTACTAACTATAGGACCCTAGATTATTTGGTCCATTGTGATTGGGTTGGCACCAACCCCATGCATGCATTTCCACTTTGCTTAGCAGCACGCAGAATGGTCAGCCAGGTGCAGGGTTCCCCCTCAGCTACCCGGCCTTCCTCCAATTAAGGTTACAATCAATCATCACTTCAACAACTATATGTCAATTATATTACTGTGGTTGGCCTCAAAACTGCATCTTCTGTCTTGGAAATTCTGATATTTCTTCCTGGGCGGATGCCAAGCGTAGTCGTGAACTCGTGCTTCTCCTCGCTCGGATGAAATGGCTAGAAACAGCGGGCGTGGAATGTGTATTCTTGCCCGCTGTTCCAGGCACCTCATCGGCTATTCGCACTTCCCCAGGTGCAAATGTAATTGTATCTCCCTAGTCACAAGTAGGTATTTCTTGTACATATTCACATAATAGTATCCAATTACGTTTATGCTGATTCATATAACAGCATGCACTCTTTTCAACATTTGTTTCAACATCCAGATGGAAGAAGGGTAGTAAATCAGCTAGGTGCATCACCACTCAGAAATCAAGTGCTTGATGCCACAGCGGCAAACCAAGATTGGGAAAAAAAACTTGCATTTCTAAATAATTTCAGCCGTGATAAGAACGTTAGCACCCTATCTAAAACTATACGAGACACTGAGTGATAACTACATGGGTCAATCAACAATTATTGCTTTGATGAACTCTATTTTTGTGGGAATTTTTATTGAATCAATATGAGAGAAGAAAGGAAGAGAAAAAGAGCTGGAGGGGGTGAATTTGAAATCATTAATTGATTTACTTCAAGCTGCAAAATCGGACAAAAAGATTTTCTTGGAAGGCGTGAGAGATATCGCCTCTTGGGCCAAACCCCAGATGAGTGCACAAACGAGCATAGTGGAGTCTCAGAATAAAGAAGGCGAAGCCTCCAAGAGTCTAAAAGCAATTCATGCATCAGTGAGTGAAATAAGCATCTAAGATGCGGGCCCGGTAGGCACTGTACATCTGGCATCCCTTCCGTCAAGGTTGGAGACGGGAAATGGTCTGCTGATAAACCCCTACCAGGATCTTACCCTAGCTCTAACGAAAGTTCTAGCAAATGCAATGATTCATAGCGGAGGGTTCAACCTGGATAACAATGAAGTGCCTACAGCTCGGCCAGAGGGATAAAAGCTGATACCGAAAGACCCACTACCACAAGATGGGAAGACAGCAAAGAAAGGGAAAACCCATTTTTGGAGCAAAATGGCAGAATCGGATTTTGATTATTACTCACAACTGCTAAGGGACAGAATAGAAGAAAATGTGTATTGCTTACACTTAGGAGATATGCAGAGTTTTAGAGAATACTAATCAGCACACCAGGGCAAAATAGACACGAAGTAAGAAAATCGGTTGTTGGGAGTAAGCAAATGCAAAGGGAAAATACAGTGGCAAATGGACATTTGTTTATACTAGGGCTTACAATGACAGGGAGCTCAGGGAAGGAGTTTAGCTTACAATAGGAAAATCTGTTTTCAGTGACAGAGGCTCATAAGAGGTAGACTTCTAGGCAAAAGAGATTACTCACAATGGGAATAACGGTTTGGGTTTAATAGGACAGAAGCAAATAGGAATTGGTTTGGTAATGCACACAATGCATGGACACATTCGGTTTTAAGTTACAACGAGAATAATTATTTTGAGGCAACACTTTGCTGACTATAACAATGAAAGAAAAACACCAGGTACAAGATGGTTGATTTAAAACTGCAACAATCTTAAACCGTAAATTTCAATGGGGGAATTCATTGATTTACTTGAAAAAATACTAAGGATTTACACAGACACAGAGGTTTTTCAAATGAGATATGCTAACATACACAGGCAAACAAGAGATTCTTCCATGGGTAGATGACTGAATTACACTGCCAATTTTGGGTATTCAATTGGTTGCACTGCTACAACAATGAAGGGCTTCTGTAATTTAGGGCTTGGGGGTATTGCTACTTACATAGCAAGCCTTGGTTTAAGAGTCAGGAAAGCCAGCTGCATCTCAGGACCCTCTGGAAAGAAAGGGCAAGGGTCTGATCACTGCACTCTTAAAGATGGTAAGGTTCAGCAGCCTTCTCCCCATCCTCCTTTTCTGTCTCCCCGGTTTGTGTGTGTCCCAAGTCCTAGTACAGTCCCCATTATATAGCAGAAATGACATCACCAATTTTACAATCCATGGGGAGTACCCTGTAATTATCCCTGCCGCCAGGATTGGACAGTTTCTCTCTCTCTCTTTACGCCCTCAGTCAGGAGTGGATCAGGAATTTTGGAGCACCGTCTGTCTTTCCCCTTTATTACCCCGATTTGTTCTCAGCTCAACCTTTTGGCAAAAACTAGTTATGCATCATAATGTCATAATTGCACTAGCAACTGCCATATGCAACATATATTCTGTTTCATGGGTCATTTACCAAGTGCAGTAACGATGATGCAAGTGCAAGGCCCGGAGGTAAGTGCGAAAGGACTGGTGAGGGTGCCAGGGACCTGTGAGACTCTAAGGTATACCCGGTGGCCAGTCAGCATGCTGTGTGGAAAGGAGGGAGAGAGGGATAGAGCGGATAGAGCAAAGAGAGAGGTTAGTAGGGTAGAGGGAGAGAGAAGGAAGATCAGAAGACAAATGTCTTAAGGAGTTTCCTGAACTTAAGGAGATCATGCTCAAGACGGAGGGCAACAGGGGGACTATTCCATAGTCCCCCCCCACTTCTCCCTTCACTCTTTGTCACACACTTCACTAGTATATATGCCTCTGGCCTAGCATGCTAGCAATTGTTGTTAGATCATTCGGAATCTTCAAGGCCTAAGAATGATGACTGTACTCCCTGGTTCCCTTCCCACCTTCAAGCGCTTTGAAGCACTTCACTTGTGTGTAAGCACTTTACAAATAAACAATTACAATTACAATTTTCAAGCCATCACATCATGTACTGTCCCTGTCAAAAAGTATTTTAACATCCTAAACTCCAAATACCAGAATTCATTTGGGAAAGACAACGTTCACAGAGCCAGCGAAACTGGGGCTTCGGTGATGATTGCGTTTTCCAAATGGATTCTGCTTTGTGCGCTTTCTGCTCAGTCACAGGGTCTTTGGCCCTCTGCGAACCTGTGGTCTCGCCTCAGTGATCTCATCTGCTCTGTGCGAGCACACTGTGCACAGAGGCTTTGTGTGCACAGTGCGCTCGCACAGAGCACCTGAGGTCACCAAGTTGCGCCGAGGGTCTGCCTTAACTGAGGGATCCTGCTGCCTGTAACATAGGAAGGGGGGCGGAGCTAGAAGAGCGCTCATGGCGCCTATGTGCTGTGTGCGGCTCCACCCCCCACTCCATACTGTAGCGCGGCAAGTGCTTTGTTTTTTGCTTTGTTTCTTCTTTCAAACACGCTTTGGTTTGTGATGAGCTATTTGGGCCGAGGCTGGACAGATCCCGAGATCCGGCTACACATCTGATGCCGGATCTCGGTTTCCCGGCGAGAGCATGCCCATTGGCCAGCGCTGCTGGAAACTACAATTATGTATATCTCACGGTTGACAAATTTCCCCTTTCTTGTGTAACAACCCATTTGCCTTCCAATACCCGGCCCACCTGCACTAATATAATCATTGCAACTTTGTGAAGGAACCCTGACAAGGCACTTACTGCCTATGCACGTCACTTCCGCTAAAAGTGCCTGAGCATCAAACTAAATACATCTAGATGTGTTTGGGATTGATCAGTAGATAGACCTTTCAACTGCAGGCAAACCATTCAATGTAGGTAAGTGCATACTATTAGGAAGTAGGGTAATGCGGGTCTATACTAAAATAAGGGTATTATTCATGGGTTTCTTACAGGTGATCCATACATCACACATAGTACTTTTAGCAATAACACGTTTAATGTCATCATATTGAATTAAAAAAAAGTGGGGGAACTGAATGCAACTTTGTTTCACTGGAATTATTCCATTACTCTTCAGCTGCAAATATGGTGCCATGTAGTTTGAGGCAATGGGCCAGATAGGGTATGTAAGGTTTTTAGCAATACAACGTAATCACTGGGGTAATATAAAAAAACGAATCACTTCCCACAAAGCACATTCTTGATAGAGAATATTGACCCTCGTCAATATTCACGCCATCCATCATGAGTTCCACCCGGATCGTGACCGTACAGGCCAAAAAGGCTCTGTTTGAAGGGGGATCACGATCCCTGTCCACATTGCATTTCCTGTCTGCTCTAGAGAAGGGTGACCCAATGATGTCGGGTCTTGCGCCCACAGCTGGGATCACAGTCACAGGTGTGTGGTCCAGAAGCTTGATGACCTACTTCCAGGGAATCCCTGATCTACAGAGAAAGAGAAGTGGTCCAAAATAAACCAGAGATGGGTGTACTATCTTGTCATTCAGAAATAGGTAGACCAGAAAACGCATACTGTTTCACATTAAATGCATAATGCCAGGTTTTTATATAGTGCCTCATGTTAGATTCTTCCTACTTCCAAACACTGTAGAAATATAACATACCTACTCTCGTGCGTTGCAAGATTAGTGCAATTCACAAAGGGATTCTGTGAGCCACTAGAGGAATGAGGCCGAAGGTAGGGTTCCTTTATATGGTCACAGAGCTCCATGGTGACCTGCAATATCCATTTAGATGTGACAGTGGGTATTGTAATACTTCTAGATCATGGTCACATGGTCATCCCTCCAATGCTTGGCCGGGTATTCGCCCTGATGCAAGGTATCTTTCAATTGTTCATATGCCTTGCTAAAACCTTTAATGCTTCGTCATGCCTCTTTCATCTTCTACTTTTACTGCTTTGTTCTGCTATTTTCATCCTGTCAATGTTTTTTCTATATCAGTCTTCTCACCTCATTCCACCCTTTACTAACCTGCTTGCCATCCTACTTCCCACCTCATATTACGCACATCAACTAGTAGCACGCAGACTGCGGGTGACAACAGCTAGTAACCCCTGACCGGCGAATACTCTTAACGCCATTGAAACTCTTCCAACAGCTTGTCTCACATAGCCATCTAGCCACGCCCACCCCTCCTCGCTCACAGGGCAGACCTCACTGGTAGTAAAACGAGCAGGATCCTTGCACCTGGGAGTCTCTTCTGGCTACACATACTCAAAGTGACCCAACAGCACACAGATCGTGTGGCCTTTCGATCTGCACACATCAACACAACAGCAAAGCAACCTTGCACTGCCACTTCTGCCCCACTTCTGCCCCAAGCCAAATCATTCTTTGCAGATAACGTTGACTATCAAGAGCCTGTGAAAATGGCAACAGCCTGCTCTGTTGAACCGAAACACAACACAGGTGGAATAGCATGTCAAATGTGTTATGGTAGATCACACAGCACCAAACACAGTCTGTAACATCTTATAAAGAACCTTTGTGAGCATGTGCAATAAAATGCATTTAAAAGTGGTTTTGTGGTTTAAAATAGGTGGTGACCTGCAGATAGTTGGCAGCTCTCCTGTAGTAAACTCCAGCAGTGCAGGAAATGCACCACCAGAAGTGTGTTCTTATCAACTACAGAGTGAATTGTGTCACAGTACGACAAATGCATCTGAAAATATGGGCACACCTTTAATGAAATCTATCTAAGTCGTTTTTATATCGTGCCACACGCCCGTAGACCTCAGGGCGCTCACAAGACAAACAACAAAAACCATAAAGGTCATCAGGGAAAGGGGCCCGCTAAGCTAACTCGGGAAAGTAGCCTAATCCTTAGTGAAACAGGAATGTTTTTAGGCGCTTTTTAAAGATGACAGTAGACGCACATTCTCTAGGGTCCAATGGAGTCATGTTCCGTAAGGCGGGTGCCCATACATCAAAATTTGAACTACCAATTATTTTTTGGGTGGCCCGTGTTTGATACAATCTGAGAGTATTATATGAGTGAAGGGTGCGTCTGAATGGGATCTTGTGAATCCTGGAGGAAAGGTAAGGAGGCATCTCATCCTGAAGACACCTGAATACCATGGCCAATGCTTTAAATTGAATCCTTCGCTCCACTGGGAGCCAGTGGAGTTTCCTCCACGATTCAGGCACCAAATCTTGCTGTTTAAGGCCACATACTTCCCCACCACTTTGTGTGACCTGCAGATTTCTTATATTGGTCTGAGTGGTCCCTACTAGTAGGCTATTGCAATAGTCCCTCTTTGTGTTAATAATAGCGGCAGCAATCAATGTTCGATTAGCCTCACAGAGATATGGGCGAATCTGCACCAATAAATGCACATAGTAAGCACAGTGGGACTTAAGATAAGTGACATGCTTCTTAAACAAGAGATGTGAATCAAAAAAGACTCCTAGTATTTTTACATGGTTGGAGACTTCAATATTGATGCCAGCAATCTTGACGTTTTTGTATTGGGAATCAAGTTGTTTCATTTTTTGTTGGGTCACTAGGATAAGCAGCTCTGTTTTTGAATTATTGAGAGCTAGAGAAATCATGGCCATCCATGATTGAATTGATGAAAAAACATTGTTGACCTCGTCAGCGTCCTCTATGTAGGAACTGGAGAGCTTCATGACAATCTGGCTATGGTCTGCATAATTAGAAAACAATATCCCTAGAGAGGAAAGTAGATCACAAAGTGGTCGGGAGTAAATGTTGAAAAGCAGAGGTGATCGACATGAGCCCTGAGGAAATCCACACAACAAGGAAGTTCTATGGGATTGAGAGTTTCCCATAACCACGTTTGTGGTTCATGGCCCACGAAAAGATTTGAACCAGGAAGCAGCAGAGGAGGTTAATTTACCGACTTTAATTAGTCTTGTCTGCTAGAAGAGAGTGATCGACTAAATCGAATGTGGCAGACAGGTCCAACAATAAAAGAAGAGCAATGTTGCTGCCATCAATGAAGTTTGCAATATTGAACTTTAATTCCAAGAGTGCCGTTTCTGTCCCAAGATTGGGGTAAAAACGAGACCGTTCTGATGCAAGAATATCTTGTTGCTCAATGAACTTGTGGTATTGATTGTATGCCATTGTATCTAGTAGTTTTAACATAAAAGGAACGTTAGTGATAAGTCTGTAGCTAGCCATGTCCCTGGGATCAAGGTTTTCCTTTTTTAATAAGGGTGTGATCCATGCCTCTTTGATGTTGTTGGGAACATGGGCTTCCTGAAAAGAACGATTGATAAATGTGGTGACCGATGGTAAAAGTGTTTTTGCAAAATCTTTAAACATGTTTGCGGGGAAGATGTCCCCCTTGCAAGACGTAGGTTTTAATTTACGTATAACCTCCATAACTTCCTCCTCTGATACCTCTGTGAAGGTGAATGAAGGAGCTTCACGGACAATGGTATGGGTGACAAGATGAGTGATATTACCTGGTCGGCGATATCTAGTTGATATTTTTTGGTTTTCGGAATAAATCCATTTTGACTATTCTGACACCAATCATTACCAGCCGCCATGGAGGATTTCGTTGTAATTCCTTTGAACTCCTATGATTTAGTAGCAGATAGAATTGTTCTCTGTGCTGGTTGAGGCAGCAGCATTATGACGTCACAACCCAACCGTAAAAGGTTATTACAACTGATGGTGTATTTTTCTTATTATAGGTGAGTAGTGATTTCACAATTATTTTATACTAGCAGAACTAATTGCAGGTTTGTACAGAGACTGTGATACACAAATAAACACTACTCAGGTTATCAAACTCAAAAGAATGAAGGGCAGTGGCCACCTTGCCAGAATGCAAGCATGTTACTTCAGGATGAATGCGGTCTATGAAGTGAGTGCTTAACTCTGTGAGCTATCTGAATCAGCAATGTGCCCTTTTCAAAATGATTTGATGCCTCCAACTCAAACACAGGAGGCTACAGTATGACAAAGTGGCAATGCAATGTGCTCTTTGATAATGCAATGTCGGTCATATTGCCCAATAGTTTTTTTGCATCTGCACCCTTCCCCGGGACCAGAGCCTGGGTGAATGGGAACATTAATTTAGTGTTTTCAGGAAAGCAGTGTGTCTTTTGTCACCATATGCCTATATTGCAATTAACACATAGCCTAAACGGAGGGCTTTTGATTGACCAACCTGGTGACTTTTTATCATTTTAGAGAGGATTTCTGAAGCGGATCTCTGTTTTCATAAAATAGAGAAAGGTATTCCACATCATGGTCCTGGGACTCAGAAGCTCTCGCAACCAGTGGAACAAATATGGCTGCCTCCTTTGGTACAAAAATGGCTCCTGGGTACTAACAGACTACGACCAGGCTGGATGGAAACGGATCTGGGCAACTAAAGGCAGATCTCAGGCTGTGGAGGGCATGGTCACTTAGACTTGAAATCATTTTAAAGGCAACCCTGTCCTCACTTAACATACATCGCTTAAAAATGTCCCTTTTTTGTATCATTCTTGAACCCTGCTGTAGCCCATTTTCAAGCATGCCTCTTTTAATTGAATAAACCAATACATCATTTCTATGCATGCAATATATTGAAGTGGGTGCACCAAATGTATGGAAACAGTCTCTGGATCCATCTGTTTCACATTTGAGAAGCATAAAAACAAACATCAAATTAAATCTTGGGAATTACGTTTTGCGCCTCGAATCTATAGCGATGCAGTTTATGTATCAAATCAACTGCAAACATCAAGCTTTTCTTGGCTACCAGAAAAGGGGAGCCGAACAGGGGCGTAAACGTCACGTTCACAGTCTGTCTCCATTAGTCTGTGACTATCAATGAACGACAGCAGTAACATGGACCAATCGGTGGCAATATCTGCTAAGCAGTTGAACTGGTGGAGAGAGCTATTAATCCAAAGCACCTCACTTGTAATGTATCCACTGTACGAGTCTGTGTTTCTGCAGAACACAATATACAAAAATAATTTGATGTTTGTTGTGTTATGCAAATGTACTTTTATACTGCACCAAATCACCACTGTAGTAGTTTCAGAGTCCCTAATTTGGCCCACGGAGGGGAGTATTGTACCCCCGCACCCTCGGGTATCCAGATCTTTGTCAGAGGAAAGACAAAGGGCGAGGGGAAGACAAGAGGAAGAGTAAGCGGAAGTTGCTGCTACAAACACAGGAAAGAATAGATTTAATTTTTTTAAATTTATTTACATTTATAAAGCGCTCACACAGCCCGCAGGCATCGAGGCGCTGTTACAGGAATTGTTAGTTTTTCTTAGTTGTGCAATTGTGTTTTTTTCTTTGTCTTAGTTACGTATTTATAACGCGCTTAAACACTCAGAGGTTTCTAAGCGCGGACCCGGGGATTGAACCTGTTGTAGCTTTGTGTCGTCTTGCTTCCAAGACGCGCACGCTGCCGCTGTGCTATCCTCCCGGGACGTGAAGTGGGAATTAATGTTTTGTGATCGCATGGGTGCGTGCCAGTCCCGTTAGGTGGACCATAGTTCTGCAAAAGAGAGGAGGTGGATATGTCCTAAAGGGTTGTGATAATTTGATTTGGTTTCCAAAGAAGATTTGGAGAATTTTAAGTAAGTACACAATGAGCCTCATTACAAGTTTGGCGGTAGCCTTGCCGGTAAGATTGGCAGGCTGCGCCAAACGTGCAATTTTTTCCGGCACCCATGAATGGGCAATTACCGGGTCATGACGGCCCAGCCGGACCCACTAATTGCCCATTCGCGGGTGCCGGAATTCATTATTCCCCATTCCCATTTCGGAATGGGGAGGTCGGATGCACCAGCACCATTGAGAATGGTAGCGGTGCATCTGACATGCTCTACTCGCGGGTGCCGTTCCGCCCGCCAGGTCAGACCTTGCGGGAGAAAAGGCACCTGCGAGCCTGTCCGGGAACTACGGTACCAGCAAGCTTACCGGTACCGTAGTTCCCGGACCGGCAAACTTGTGATGACCCCCAATGTAATGTTGGATGCATGAGAGGCCTGTGTGTTCCTGGGCAGCTCTATACTTTGAACGCCAGGTGAAACGCCAGAATGTCAAACCTGAGCCAGGAGTGGTCGTGTCATGAATAGTCGGTGTATAAAGGTGAACGATGATAAGGACTGAAGGGAGTTGTCAAAGCAGGTTTGTAAGAGTTTTCTCTGTGACATGTCCAGCTAGACTGTATTTCAGTTCACTATCGGACAAGGTGGAGCCTTTCCTGGGAGATGACTATACAAGTGTGTTTATACGTTGCCATCTATAGTGAGAAAATATTCCCCGAATTCCCTGCGGTCGGATCAGGAGTGTTGTCCTTTTCTTTTTTCAAAAATTAGATATATCTGACGAATATAACCCTTCATTCACTCTTTTATGGCAAGGTTTTGAAGTTGCGCTCCTGACAAATATCTGAGGTGTCCAATACTTTGGAGCGGTCACTAGGGAGGACTAGCTGGGCCGCAGGACTGGGATAAGGCCATCGAGTGCCAGACTTGACCCGTGCCCGAGTCCCTCCCTTGTCAGCCAAGCTCCTATGACCCGCCCCAGACCTGCTGGGCCCCTAGAAGTATGCCAGTCAGGATTTGTGCCCATTTGCCTATGGGCTAGTGTGTCTCTGCACACAGGGACAGCTATGGGACCATGTTGCAGCTGCACCACTCAGTGCACTCATCCACAGTACATAGCAAGAAAGAAATCCACTCCATGAATTTGGGATTTCCACACAAAATATAGTCCACTAACGAGCTTTATTGACCATTCCTTGTGAGAGTACAATATGCTAGAGTCCATCCAACAGTGGAAATCGGCAGATAGACATGGTTCATAGAGTAAAACATAAGATCACACGTGATCCCAATCGAGTGAGCGTGATTGGAAAACATGGGGAAACACCCGCTCAATGGTACAATGTGTTATTAAAAAAGAAAACATAATGCAGAGTATCCTTACATTTGACAACACGTACTTGACATGCTAATAAATGACACAATGATGGCCATCCAATCGAAGCGCGCAATTTAGCTGCAACACTGAATAGCTCCTACAGCAGCCAATACAAGACCTATGGTTGACCCCTTTCGCAAGAACAATCTCGTGCTCGAGACGGAATTGCGACGGCTCCGCTGGCCAGACTGTAGCTGTCCTACACAAAGTAGGTGCAGTCTGATTACGTCACAGACCCGCTCAACTAAATAAGGATGCGCGTGATCTCGCAGCTCGCCCCGTCCCATTTCTAAGGCGGGGGGACTCTAGGGCCGCCAACCGCTCAAACCCGCTTTCGTTTCGTTCTGTAAGATTGGCAGATCTCTTAACCCCCACTCCCCCAGCCCCCCACCCAGGAAAGGGAAATTGCGTGAGAGTCCCCATGGCGCTTAACGACGCTTTCAACCGTGAAATGGGAATCGTCTTCAACATCGTGGTGCCTAATTGCAATTCATCTAAAACGTACATAACTGACTTACCTAAAACGGTTATTAGAAATATGCTTAAATAAACACCACCGTTTGGTAAAGCATTCCATATACGGTTAGAACACAGCTAATACACGTATGGGTTAACAGCAGTTAGAACAAGTCTACTGTGCAGGCAAAACTATCCATTCACAATTTGTTCGCAAGTGAGAGATCAGTTGAGTTGATCCTAAATGAATAAGCATTGAACACAGAATGGTGTACTAGAGCATCCTAGAAGTGTTAGCACTGCCAAACACAGAATGGTGTACTAGAGCATCCTAGAAGTGTTAGCACTGCCAAACACAGAATGGTGTACTAGAGCACCCTAGAAGTGTTAGCACTACCAAACACAGAATGGTGTACTAGAGCACCCTAGAAGTGTTAGCACTGCCAAACACGGAATGGTGTACTAGAGCACCCTAGAAGTGTTAGCACTGCCATACACAGAATGGTGTACTAGAGCACCCTAGAAGTGTTAGCACTGCCAAACACAGAATAGTGTACTAGAGCACCCTAGAAGTGTTAGCACTGCCAAACACAGAACGGGGTGCTATTACATCCTAGAAGTGTTAGCACTGCCAAACACATAATGGTGTACTAGAGCATCCTAGAAGTGTTAGCACTGCCAAACACAGAATGGTGTACTAGAGCACCCTAGACATGCTAGCACTGCCAAACACAGAATGGTGTATTACAGCACCCTAGAAGTGTTAGCACTGCCAAACACAGAATGGTGTACTAGAGCACCCTAGAAGTGTTAACTCTGCCAAACACAGAATGGGGTGCTATTACATCCTAGAAGTGTTAGCACTGCCAAAAACATAATGGTGTACTAGAGCATCCTAGAAGTGTTAGCACTGCCAAACACAGAATGGTGTACCAGTGCACCCTAGAAGTGTTAGCACTGCAAAACACAGAATGGGGTGCTATTACATCCTAGAAGTGTTAGCACTGCCAAACACATAATGGTGTACTAGAGCATCCTAGAAGTGTTAGCACTGCCAAACACAGAAGGGTGTACTAGAGCACCCTAGACGTGCTAGCACTGCCAATCACAAAATGGTGTACCAGTGTATGCTAAGAGTTCTGGCATTGAACACAGAATGGAAGCCTAGTGAAACCGAGGCGTGCAGGTATTGAGCACAGAATGGTGTACTAGCGCCTCCTAGAAGGGCTATCATTGAGCACAGATTGGTGTACTAGAGCATCCTAGAAGTGTTAGCACTGCCAAACACAGAATGGTGTACCAGTGTATCCTAAGAGTTCTGGCATTGAACACAGAATGGAATCCTAGTTCAATCTAGGTGTGCATGCACTGAGCACATATTGGTATCCTAACCCCTGCTAGAAGGGCTAGCATTGAACACGGAATGGGATACTATTGCATCCTAGAAATGCTAGCCCTGCCAATCCGAAGAGTTCTGGCATTGACCACAGAATGGTATCCTAGTGCAACCTAGGCGTGCAGGATTTGAGCAGAGAATGGTGTACTAGCGCCTCCTAGAAGGGCTAAAATTGAGCACAGATTGTTGTACGAGAGCATCCTAGAAGGGCTAGCATTGAGCACAGATTGGTGCACTAGAGCATCCTAGAAGTGTTAGCACTGCCAAACACAGAATGGTGTACCAGTGTATCTCAAGAGTTCTGGCATTGAGCACAGAATGGAATCCTAGTGCAATCTAGTTGTGCATGCATTGAGCACAGATTGGTATCCTAGCCCCTCCTAGAAGGTCTAACTTTGAACACAGAATGGGGTACTATTGCATCCTAGAAATGCTAGCCCTGCCAAACACAGAATGGTGTACCAGTGCATCCTAAGTGTTCTGGCATTGACCACAGAATGGTATCCTGGTGCAACCTAGGTGTGGAGGCATTGAGCACCGATTGGTGTACTAGCCCCTTCTAGAAGGGCTAGCATTGAACAGAGAATGGGGTGCTATTAAATCCTAGAAATGCTAGCCCTGCCAAACACAGAATGGTGCACCAGTGTATCCTAAGAGTTCTGGCATTGAACACAGAATGGAATCCTAGTTCAATCTAGGTGTGCATATACTGAGCATAGATTGGTATCCTAGCCCCTGCTAGAAGGTCTAGCATTGAATACGGAATGGGGTACTATTGCATCCTAGAAATGCTAGCCCTGCCAATACGAAGATTTCTGGCATTGGCCATAGAATGGTATCCAAGTGCATCCTAGGCGTGCAGGCATTGAGCACAGAATGGAGTACTAGCGCTTCCTAGAAGGGCTAGCATTGAGCACAGATTGTTGTACTAGAGCATCCTAGAAATGATAGAACTGCCAAACACAGAATGGTGTACCAGTGTATCCTAAGAGTTCTGGCATTGACCACAGAATGTTATCCTAGTGCAACCTAGGCGTGCAGTCATTGAACACAGAATGGAG
Organism: Ambystoma mexicanum; assembly: GCF_040938575.1. Lineage (NCBI taxonomy): Eukaryota > Metazoa > Chordata > Amphibia > Caudata > Ambystomatidae > Ambystoma > Ambystoma mexicanum. The sequence continues at coordinate 1,433,291,784 of NC_090932.1, forward strand.
TACTAGCCCATCCTAGAAGGGCTAGCATTGAGCACAGGATGGTGTAGGTGTACTAGGGCATCCTAGAAATGCTAGCATCGCCAACACAGAATGGTGTACCAGTGCATCCTTAGAGTTCTGGCATTGAACTCAGAATGGAATCCTAGAGAAACCTAGTCGTGCAAGCATTGACCACAGAATGGTATCCTCGTACAACCTAGGTGTGGAGGCATTGAACACAGATGGGTGTACTAGCCCCTCCTAGAAGGGCTAGCATTGAACAGAGAATGGGGTGATATTACATCCTAGAAAAGCTAGCACTGCCAAACAGAATGGTGTACCAGTGTATCCCAAGAGTTCATGCATTGAGCACAGAAGGGTATTCTAGTGCAACCTAGGTGTGCAGGCATTGAGCACAGAATGGTGTACTAGCCCCTCCTAGAAGGGCTAGCATTGAACACAGATTGGTGTAAGAGAGCATCCTAGAAATGCTAGCCCTGCCAAACACACAATGGTGTACCAGTGTATCCTAAGAGTTCTGGCATTGAGTACAGAAGGGTATCCTAGTGGAAAGTAGGCATGTAGGCATTGAGCACAGAATGGTGTACACGCCCCTCCTAGAAGGGGTAATATTGAGCACAGATCGGTGTTCTAGAGCATCCTAGAAATGCTAGTCCTGCCAAACACAGAATGGTGTACCAGTGTATCCTAAGAGTTCTGGCATTGAAATCAGAATGGAATCCTAGAGAAACCTAGTCGTGCAGGCATTGACCACAGAATGATATCCTAGTGCAAACTAGGTGTGGAGGCATGGAGCACTGATTGGTGTACTAGCCTCTCCTAGAAGGGCTAGCATTGAACAGAGAATGGGGTGCTATTACATCCTAGAAAGGCTAGCACTGCCAAACACAGAATGGTGTACCAGTGTATCCTAAGAGTTCAGGCATTGAGCACAGAAGGGTATCCTAGTGCAACCTAGGTGTGCAGGCATTGAGCACAGAATGGTGTATTGTGCCTCCTAGAAGGGCTAGCATTGAACACGGAACGGGGTACTATCGCATCCTAGAAATGCTAGCCCTGCCAAACACAGAATGTTGTACCAGTGTATCCTAAGAGTTCTGGCATTGAGTACAGAAGAGTATCCTAGTGGAAAGTAGGCATGTAGGCATTGAGCACAGAATGGTGTACACGCCCCTCCTAGAAGGGGTAGTATTGAGCACAGATTGGTGTACTAGAGCATCCTAGAAATGCTAGTCCTGCCAAACACAGAATGGTGTACCAGTGCATCCTTAGAGTTCTGGCATTGAAATCAGAATGGAATCCTAGAGAAACCTAGTTGTGCCGGCATTGACCACAGAATGGTATCCTAGTGCAACCTAGGTGTGGAGGCATTGAGCACAGATTGGTGTACTAGCCCCTCCTAGAAGGGCTAGCATTGAACACGGAACGGGGTACTATCGCATCCTAGAAATGCTAGCCCTGCCAAACACAGAATGTTGTACCAGTGTATCCTAAGAGTTCAGGCATTGAGCACAGAAGGGTATCCTAGTGCAACCTAGGCGTGCAGGCATTGATCACAGAATGGAATCCTAGTGCAATCTAGGTGTGGAGGCATTGAGCACAGAATGGTGTACTAGCACCTCTTAGAAGGGCTAGCATTGAACATGGAATGGGGTACTATCGCATCCTAGAAATGCTAGCCCTGCCAAACACACAATGATGTACCAGTATATCATAAGAGTTCTGGCATTGACCAACGAATGGTATCCTAGTGCAACCTAGACATGCAGGCATTGAGCACAGATGGTTTACTAGCCCCTCCTAGAAGGGCTAGCATTGAGCACAGAAGGGTGTACTAGAGCATCCTAGACATGCCAGTCCTGCCAAACACAGAATGGTGTACCAGTGTATCCTAAAAGTTCTGGCATTGACCACATAATGGTATCCTAGGGCAACCTAGGCGTGCAGGCATTGAACACAGAATGGAATCCTTGTGCAATCTAGGTGTGCAGGCATTGAGCACAGAATGGAGTGCTAGCCCCTCCTAGAAGGGCTATCATTGAGCACAGGATGGTGTAGTAGGGCATCCTAGACATGCTAGCATTGCCAACACAGAATGGTGTACCAGTGCATCCTTAGAGTTCTGGCATTGAAATCAGAATGGAATCCTAGAGAAACCTAGTCGTGCAGGCATTGACCACAGAATGGTATCCTGGTGCAACCTAGGTGTGGAGGCATTGAGCACCGATTGGTGTACTAGCCCCTCCTAGAAGGGCTAGCATTGAACAGAGAATGGGGTGCTCTTACATCCTAGAAATGCTAGCACTGCCAAACACAGAATGGTGTACCAGTGTATCCTAAGAGTTCAGGCATTGAGCACAGAAGGGTATCCTAGTGCAACATAGGCGTGCAGGCATTGAGCACAGAATGGTGTACTAGCCCCTCCTAGAAGGGCTATCATTGAGCACAGATTGGTGTACTAGAGCATCCTAGAAATGCTAGCCCTGCCAAACACAGAATGGTGTACCAGTGTATCCTAAGAGTTCAGGCATTGAGCACAGAAGGGTATCCTAGTGCAACATAGGCGTGCAGGCATTGAGCACAGAATGGTGTACTAGCCCCTCCTAGAAGGGCTATCATTGAGCACAGATTGGTGTACTAGAGCATCCTAGAAATGCTAGCCCTGCCAAACACACAATGGTGTACCAGTGTATCCTAAGAGTTCTGGCATTGTGCACAGAAGGGTATCCTAGTGCAACCTAGGTGTGGAGACATTGAGCACAGAATGGTGTACTAGCGCCTCCTAGAAGGGCTAGCATTGAACATGGAATGGGGTACTATCGCATCCTAGAAATGCTAGCCCAGTGTATCCTAGGAGTTCTGGCATTGAAATCAGAATGGAATCCTAGTGCAACCTAGGTGTGGGGCATTGAACACAGAATGGTATCCTAGTGTAACCTAGTTGGGGAAGCATTGAACACAGAAAGGAATCCTAGTGCACTCTAGGCGTGCAGGCATTGAGCACAGAATGGTGTACTAGCCCCTCCTAGAAGGGCTAGCATTGAGCACAGAATGGTGTACTGGTGCAACCTAGGCGTCGAGATATTGAACACAGAATGGTGTACTAGAACATCCTGGCAAGGAATACACAACAGTGCATCCTAAGAATGCAGCTATTCAAAACACAGAATGCTGTGCCAACACCCGAGTACTAAATGTCTAGCTAAAAACATAATTGTGTAAGCAGGCATTTTAGGAATGCACTTTTTAGTTAAAAAAATAACTGTGTACAGTACGTCCACGGAGTGTATGTATTGCCAGACACAGAATGGTGTGCAGGTGTATATGCATTGTCATACGCCGGTGTAGACGTGCATACCAAGATGGTGTGCACTGCCAAGCATGCAATTGTGTACCAGCTTTGTATGTACTGCCAAACCGAGAATGTTGTACCAGTGCTTGCCAGGAGTGCATTCATTGCCAGACCAACTATGGGGTACTAGTGCATCTGAGGAATGCATGCATTACCACAAAATGGTGTACTAATGCATCCCAGGAGTGCATGCACTGCCACAGTATGTAGTACTAACGCATCACATGAGTTCATGCTTTTCCAAAGTACAGTGTCCTAGTTCATCCCAGGATTGCATGCATTGCACAGTATGGTGCACCAGTACATCCCAGGAGTGCATGCATTGCCACAGTATGGTGTACCAGTACATCCCAGGAGTGATTCCATTGTCACACTACGATGTACCAGTACATCCTAGGAGTGCTGCATTGACAAAGTGTGGTGTCCTAGTACATCCCAGGATTGCATGCATTGCCACAGTATGGTATAACAGTACATCACAGAAGTGCATGCATTGCCATAGTATGGTGTCCTAGTACATCCCAGGAGTGCATGCATTGGTGTACCAGTACATCCCAGGAGTGCTTGCCTTGTCACAGTATGGTGTACCAGTACATACCAGGCGTGTGTGCATTTCCGAAGTATGGGTTCCTAGTACATCCCAGGAGTGTATGCATTGCCACAGTTTGGTGTACCACTGCATCCCAGGCGTGCATGCATTGCCATAGTATGGTGTCCTAGTACATCCCAGGAGTGCATGCATTGCCACAGCGTGGTGTCCTAGTACATCCCGGGAGTGCATGCATTGCCACAGCGTGGTGTCCCAGTACATCCCGGGAGTGCTTGCATTGCCACAGCGTGGTGTCCCAGTACATCCCGGGAGTGCATGCATTGCCACAGTGTGGTGTCCCAGTACATCCCGGGAGTGCTTGCATTGCCACAGTGTGGTGTCCCTGTACATCCCGGGAGTGCTTGCATTGCCACAGTGTGGTGTCCCAGTACATCCCGGGAGTGCATGCATTGCCACAGTGTGGTGTCCCAGTACATCCCGGGAGTCCATGCATTGCCACAGTATGGTGTCCTAGTACATCCCGGGAGTGCATGCATTGCCACAGTGTGGTGTCCTAGTACATCCCGGGAGTGCATGCATTGCCACAGTGTGGTGTCCTAGCGCCTAACAGCCTAACAGGAGTGCAGGAATCGCCAAACGCCATGCGGTAAATCAGTGCATCCCAAGAAAGTATGCAATTTGCCACCCTGAATGGTATTCCAAGACTGTGCCCATTGCAATGCCACACCGTTAATGGTTAAGGAATGCACCCCAGGAGTGCACTGCTCTGGCAAATACAGAATGGTGTACCTGGAGTCCACGCGCTGCCAAATGCAGAATGGTGTACAGTACCAGTGCACCGTACCCCTAACAACGAAAGAAGGCAAATGTTACCTTAACGGCTCGCGAATGGACGGGGGAGATTTGCGGCACAAACTCCTACAGCCAGCGGAGTCCAAAGACGGTATCCTCGGCTGCACTGCCTGTCTCTTCGCAGGTCTCTGGAGCACAGACTGCAGGGGAGATGGGCACTGAGCGGGTCTCTACATCGCTGGCGAGCAGTCGCCCGCACGCACGGCACAGCTGTCGGCTGTCTGAGGAAGAGAATAGAAGAGACTGCCTCTGCCCGGTCCCTCCTGCGCAGCTGAGCAGCACTCACTCTGAGCAGCCAGCAACTCTCTGGGGCTGGGAGCAGAGGGAAAATCAATACAGCTCCTCTGCCTGGAGCCTGCTGCCAGCCAGAAACGCTGCTGCAGAGCTGGCTGAGCGAGGGGGGCAATGGCTCCCTCTTTCGCGCACGCACACGCAAGCAGCAGCAGCATCGGGCGCTCGCTGGCTAGGAATCCGCACGCGGTGGCACAGCGCAGCGTCTGCACGCCGGGGCTAATGACGGAGCCCGCTGGGCGTCATTTACACGCAGGGCTGCATGCATGCAGTCCTGATATTACTGCATGCACAGCCCCCACCTTCCCCCACACGCCCCCATCTCTGCTGGAGGTGGGTGGTCCATTCATCGCAACGCACTTCTTCCCACTCTGCCCCCACCCTCGCATCAAGGGGTCTTGGCTTTACTGCGGGGGTCGATTTATTGGAACCGCTTTGCAGATGGCTGATATTTGGCTTTTAGCCCCGCGCTACCTTGGCGCATATCCAATTAGTTGTATGCTTCTTATGATTAAATCAATCATTCGTTGGGGGTCGCCCCCCACGTATGTTAATGCCTGCTTCACTTGAGCGAAGCGCCCTGCGCCGCAGCTTAAATCGTTCAATGAATGATTGGGCGGGTGACACCCTTCTTGATGGATGGAGGGGGCTGTGTTTTTGCTGATTGCAAATTCAGGTTAGCCTCCGCCAACAGGATTCAAAGGAAAGCATTACCTTTAAAAAGTAGCAAGATCAAGAATACTTTACGCAGTATTTCTGCATCAGGGTTTGAAAGCCAGTCACTGCCTCGTGAGTCTCGCAATGATACATGCCAACAATATCCGTTCCAATCAGGAGACGCTCACCAAGTCGTGATTTTAACTTTGCATTCTGGACTTGCAGTCCGGGATCCCCACATTGTAAACCAAGAACTACATGTCCCAGAATGCAAAAGTTAACACCGGACGGGACCGGACTGGTGTCTTCCGATTGAAGTGGATAATGTTGGCATGCTGGCACAATAGGGGACCACCGAAAAACTCTAGACATCCACAGTTTGCAGCATGGCACAATGAGCTGCACCCACCACAGTTATGCCTGGCCTCATTGCTCAGCTACCAATACTTCGGCACGACGTTTACATCGACAGTCTTTTTTGTCAATGGGTTTTTTTTTCCCAGTGGGGTGGGTAAGGACATATATGTGGTGGATGGGGTCGGGAATGGACAAAAAACGAGCGGAGTGTTTGGGGGGAGCCCCCCAAAAATAAAAAAATACAAATTCAATGACTTTTTTGAGGAAAATACAAAATCAGAAAAAAAACATCGAAAAAAAGACCGGCCATGTAACAACATAGAACCACTACTTCTTCATCCGCCATGCCATCTGGCTGTTTGTGGCAGCAGTCCACTCGAGGAGCAACAGCAGGCCTGTCTCGATAGGCTGCAGGTGGCGGGCTCCCCTTGTTGAACAAAACCAACGACCATGTGAATGCCCCCGCCATTCAGACGTCACTGCCAAGGAACATGTGTAAAAAGTATACATTGGCCATCCTGTGTCCTATATGCCTGTAGATTAAATGCAAGTGTTGGCAATTGGCTTTTACGTAGGGTACATCTGTAGTTGTGTGTCTTGAGGACATGACACAGTGTTTCCACCAGAAGCATATACAGAGAAGGCTGGGTAGTACAACAACCAGATGCCAAAGACAACAGTAGCACACAAACAGGCCATTGTCAATTGATGACGGGGGATGGCAGAGCATAAACGATGTTTATTTTACAGGGCTTGTAGCACGCATTTACACAAAGCGAGGAACATAGTAAACGTTTTCGGATCTGGTGAATATTATCTGTCTGTGTGCTGTACCCACTATTGTTCTGTTTATAATTCTTAGTATTTTTGTATTCATTTAATTCCTGACTGATCAAAGTTAGTTGGAGGTCAGTGGCTGCATGGCTACATAGAGACCGACATTCACCTGTCGGTCTATTGGGTTAAATAGAAAAAAAAGGGTTTTCTTTGTAAGCCTGTGCGCATTTGTGTAAACAATCCTCACAAGTTTTAGTTTTGTAATGATTATTAGGTACACACTTCTTGGTGATTACACATTGGTATGCTTTCATTCAATTGTTTCACAGTCATCATAAAAAGAGAAAATCTTCACATAATACTCTTTAGTGAGCTTGTGCCCATAGTGATATTCTTTAGTAAACTTGTGATGAACATAGTAATAATACAAAAGATGCAAAGGAAACATAAAAAACTAAGCAACAACTCAACTCACAAGGCAGGACCTCTTAAGCCTTCCGTTCTCTTGAAGTAGGTGCGATTTGAAATGCTTTTCAAATAGGTTAAGAGAGGGGCAGGAGCAAATCTCAAGAGGTAGAGCATTTCAAAGACGAGGGCCAAGAAGATGCAAGAGTGAAAACGAGAAGAAACACAGTGTGATGACACAGATGAATACGTCGTTACTACCGTCTGTCCTGGCCCGCCCCATAACCGTATGAGCCAGAAACGTTACAAACTGAGACAGCCATACCATCCCATAAGTCTAGTGCTGGTTAACAATATGATTTAAATTGAGCTCCATGAAACAATATACTTAACCAAAGTGAACATATATGAAAACTGCCATGAAGAATTAGTTAGATTGAGCAACACAAGTAAGGACTAAACGTAGTCTGTAAAGTGCCCTACTAGAGTGTGGTATAAATAGTGCAACATGGTATAAAGGGATAGGAGGCTTCTCTGTACAAAGGAGGACTCAATGCACTGATGGGGCAGTTGAATTAGATGTAGATAAGATGCTAAATGGTGAAAATATGGCAGCGGAAGTTGTTTACATCGCAGTGCAAACCTACCAGCTCCCAGACATCACATTACGCATTTCATGAACATGAGCCCTAATCTAGAGAGGAAGTATATCCCAGCACATTGTTGCCGGCAAAGTAATGGTGCTACAAAGCAATGGTAGATAAGGAATACGCGCATTGGACTTACACACGCGCACAGAGGGATCGAGTCCTAGGAAGCTTTTTTTGGTAAAATGTGCTCTATGGGACAGGATGGGTGCTGGAATTCAATGGCAATATATTGGCAATATACTCACACAGGGCTCTGTGTTTTCTTGATTGGCAGATTGAACACAAGAAACTTTTAACGGCCTATTTGGATTTTGCCTCAGATCTATTACAGATTGTCTCACTCGGAAATCATTTTAGGGGCATATATACACAGGAATGGTGAGCGCTTTGAGCTTCCTTGTTTAGTCTTGCTTGTGATTCATCTCGGATTACAGTTTCTGATCTATACAACAGATAAGTATTTCATATATTCACAGAATCATCATGCTTTTGGAGTTTATACTCATGCTGACTGTATCGAGGAAAACTTACTTAACCAACTTTAATTACTAAATTGGTCATTGGACACTGGACGACTGCAGATCATTTTGAATATGCGCAAATTACCAATAGGCTCCTTTGGAGGTAACGATGCCTCTAGTCACGTTTTGGTCACCCCTCACACTTTGGTGTTTATTAGACATTCTAATTGGATTGTTTTGAGCCGTGTCCGCAGGGTTATCACTTTGCCCTTTCACTGCACACCAGCTATACCCGATTTTGCTTTAATAACCGACTAGCAAGTGACAGTAACTTATCAGATTACTTGTTTTTCTTGTGCTCTTCTTCCTACGACCCTCATTGCCACATCTATGGCTGAAACAAACCATGGGGTATGTTTACATTTTGTTTTTTCTTCTTTTTCTGTTTTCAATTGCTTTTATCGTGTTTCATCACTGATCATTTGATGGTACCGTGTACTACAACTCTTTGTCATTATATGCATTGTAAATAATTGGCACTGTTATTTCTTTTATTAACTATCGGGTGATTTCGCCAGCCTTGAAATCGTCTTATGTCAAAACACGTGTTGGCTGACATCCTTTCGAATAAAGACATTGATAATATCTCAATATCATTTGTATTGAAACATTCAAGGACCTCAGTCTTCTATATTGAACTATTCATGATCTAAGGGCAAAAGTGTGTTACGCCTGTCATAAACTAATAACAGTAGTATAACCTGTAGGTGCTAATGGGTGCACCTATGACGTGACTGTGGCAACGCAGTTTGGCCCCACAGAAAGAAAAAGAAAGTGGACATAGCGCACACCACATGGTCCTTTATCTATACTCAATTCTTAGTGTTAATTAATAATAAAGCCTGGTCCCGACTGGGGGTAATCCCATGGGCTTTGACAACACAGAGAAAGCATTCCTGTCAGCTCAATTGTGGCCTTATGCGGTTGAAGTTCAAATGAGAGAATAGGTTACCATCCCAGGACGGGTGCAACAATTTACAATTTCCCTAAAAATGAAGCGAGGACAAGACCTCAAAAATCAGTATGCCTATTTAAATTTTAATTGTCATCTCCAACAACAAGGTTTGTATTTACATCCAACAACCCCAGGTGACCTAGAACATGACACCATTTGAATATTGGTGGATAAAAGCGACCTGAAAAGTATCACTTTGGGCGCAGATACCTTTACTGGAATGGCGGTTGATGCCCAACATTATTCTACTGATTTGGGTAATGAAATCATTGGACCAATCCCAAATTAGTACTTCAATATCAACAACGGTGTCCCCCTGAAAAGATTTTCACCAAGGGGGGAATTTCTTGGTCAACTCTTCCTAGCCTTATGGAGTGGAAGGGTTGACCTGTGACATAAGGAAGGATGATATGGTATTTTGGTTCAACAGTGACTACCTCCCATCCTTGAAACATCATGTCCAGGCAAACGCCACTGCTGAAATTGCCGAGCCCGAGATCTTTGCAGGCTTCAAGCAGATGATTGAAGAATGAATCAATCTCGCTGATGCCTTTGAGACAAAGGAGCAAAAACAGAAGCTGAAACAGGTATTTCTAGATTTTCAGGATATCTTTTCAGTGGACTAATATGACTGTGGAAGCACAGATATACATTTGACCACCATACCCACAGACCCCAGAATGGCTACAGTATTTGTGAAACAATACTGGTTAACTTTTGTGTCCATGGTGTCACTCACAGAGATTTTAAAAAACTTAGAATCCTGTGGGAAAATGTGTCCAATCCACAGTACCTTTAACAACCCGGTACTGGGGATACTCAAGCCCAATGGGCAATGGAGACTTTGTGCAGACCTAAGGCAGTTAAACAAACAGGTGCAGCTTGTGGGATGTTTTTATCCACGCATCCAAGCCCTACCTCAAAACTGTGCAGTACTGGCATGGAAAACATCATGATGGCCAGAGCTTCCCAGAAAATGCACAGGGAAATGCATGAAGAATAGGCTGCCACTCATTTTTGCCGATGTTATGGGCACAGAAGGACACTGCCTAAAACCACCATTGGACTACCCACACAGTAGTCTGAAACCATTGGGAATGGCAATGCTGATTGCCAAAAGCAAACCCATAACTGTTGGGAATTCATTTTCTTAAATCACAAAAAGGGGTGCAGTACCAGTACTCACCACTATCAGAAAGCCGGCGTTTTAAAACCACCAGATTTTGTTTAAAACTGAATAAATGAACCCAAGGCAAGCCAAAGAAAGACTTACTGAGAGGTGGATCCAATGTAAAGTTATATTCTGAAGTGATTTGAAGGTTTATAACAAGACTGGCTGAGCTGTGGATTTCAGCAGTTTAAGTAAATTTGGACTGAAAGACACTAAAAATCTAAATGTTTAAATTGACTGAGTGACCTACTTTTGAGTGTCACATAGGTTTCAATTGTTTAAATGTCATAGTTTTAAACTTAGAATCAGCATTCTAGCTGCATATGTAAACATTGTCTTGACTTAAACTGGGTAACAAAAAGTGACATTTTATCTGAAACCTGGCTTAAGGAACTGAATTCTGCCCACCAGCTACCCCCGACAGGAGATGAAACTTGAGTCACAGCTGTGTTCCCAGGCCTATCTGCCTTTTGCTGGCCACACTAAGGATATGCCATCTCTCTGATAATTGAATTAAGGGGAGCCCCCACAGAATACAGGAGCTCTGAACAAAGCCCTGTCCTGACTCAGGCAAATGTTTTATTGGCGGGAGTCGTAAATGCAGCTTCCTCCTGGAAGGACAGGGGAGGAGCACTGCCTGTGAGAGCAAGCTGGCTTGGCAGAACTGGAAAAACCAGAAATTCAACCTTGTGCTGGGGGGAAACCACACCCCTTTGGGGCCAGAACATAACTCTAAAAAGATGAATAACTCATAGTACGGACTTGTGAAAATTATTTAAATGATACCATAATTCTTGTGATTTTTCTGCCCACATTTTAAGACGTGTTAGGACCCGGTGGTATGTTCAGGGGGGTTTTGGCGGAAAAGAGGATATTACTCTAAATGTATGCATGTTAAAAATCTGACACTTCATCAATTATTGTCCATACTCCTTGCGCACATGTGTGTAAATTTGGGTTAATGTCCGACATTGCAAAATCAGTTAAAAAGTGAAATATGTGCCATTTCTGAATGCAAGCCCCCAGGAAGAGCAGAGTTTGAACAGGGGATACCTCCTGTGATATGTGAGGGGTGCATGTAATTTTAAACGAATATGTACCTCTGCAAATATGTATTTGGTTCAAATCTAGATTTGTGTGCAAGTTGACAGGAGGAGTGGACTTTCTGCAGGCTGTAAAATGACATCGCTCTGACTCACAGTTCCTTCCCCAATCATGGGAGAGGGGAGAATTGGGCCAATGGCAAGTGGAGAGGGGTAGGGTCTAGTGATGCTGCACACACACCCATTTTAAAAACAGATAAAAGCCGACAGACAGGACAGATAGGGACCTTCAAATCCATTTGCAGCTGGAAGCTCTGCCGGGAAAATCCATACTTTACCTCCATCAACCTCCAGAGAGCCAACATAGAGACTTCAATCTATCCACCTTCAGAGACCCAGACCAGGCCAGCAGAGTAGAGCTGACCCAGATCACTGTGAAGTGCAGAGACCAGAGTCCAGTCTAAAACCTGACCAGATCCGTGGCGAGGCCCATTTAATTCAAGAATATAGTGTGAGTACCTAGCAAGACTGTGCAGAACCAATCTCTTAGTTAAAATAATATAATTCAATCTATTTTATTCTAAGTAGAACTGCCTCCTAACTGTCACCTGTCATTTGTAAACTGTCACTTGTCATTTGTAAAGCTGTCACCTGTCATTTTCTAGTTGCAAGCTGCACTTGTCTTTTTGAACTTTAAAATTTCAAATCTGAAAAACGACCTTTATTTAATCGCTCATATCTCCGTGACCGTTCTTCCTAGAGACTTGCAGTAACTTTCATCTGGAAGCTGAGATCCTAGGCTGTCCTAGGACCCCAAAACGATATTGATAGTCCTTGTAGTTCCTCTGTAATCGCGCCCGGCGCACTCGGAAAAATCTGCCGCGATTTGACATTTTGCCGCGATTTGCAAGTTTCTCCACGTGTAAAAAAATCTGCTGCTGCTTGCCTTCCGTTGCAAAAATTCGTTTGCAACCTGACAACCATTATAGAGCATTGCTAAAGTGATCCTGAACTCATTCAAAGTATATACCACTCACCCTGAACCTCTAGAGGGAATTAAAAGCATTTTAGCATATTTTTCACTTCATTGCCAGCACATATAAAATCATTTTGGGCCTGTGTTTCCAACTTCTGTAGTGTAAGCTTGCTGGGGTGAACTGAATTACAGTTGATTGCATTTCTGAGGACTGTGTGCTTTACTTCCATTTCCTTGCATTGCATAAAGGGGGGAGGGGATTGCCAGAGAAAACTGATTACATTGTTTTGTTGAAATCATATTGAGTATTTTCTGTATTGCATTTTCATTCAACATTACATCCATCTGAACTTATATAAAGCATTCTCTACCACCTTCTTCTTCTGTTCCTATTCACAAGTGTGCTAGTGCCAGATTCTCCGTTGTTAATCTTTATCATATCAGATTAAGTGTGATATCCAACTATTAATTTATTATAAAGTGTGATATATGTATCTATTGTTTAAATTATCAAATAAACCTTTAAACTTGCAAAACAGAACTACTTCTTGGCTCAGTGGGGTCAGGGGGATTCCGAGAGAGGGGTGTTATATAGGGGTAGTCATCCAGAACGCATGAACTGGACATAAAGATATATCAATAAGGGTTTCCATTCAGTGTCCCAGACTAGGCATTGATTTAGCTGTAGTGTTGAATTGAATCCTCTTACAACATGTCAAGATGGCCCATTCCCTACATCGATCAGGGAATGGCCCAGATCCAAGGGTCAAATCTGTACACCACCATTAAACTGACCAACAGTTACTGAACAGTACCCCCGAGTAGGAAAGACCAGCACAAGCTTTCCTTTACCTTCCGGGGGCAGAAATACATGTAGACCCAAACCCACTTTGGCTAAATAAACTCCAGCAATGAATTTAACATCTTCCTACATAAGGCCATGCCCGATTTGGGCATAAGGGGAAACCTGGCTTATGTAGATGATGTCTTAATCAAGAGCTCAACTGTGGAGGAATATATAGCAAACATATGCTATGTTCTGACCCAGTTGCAGAAAGCCAGAGCAAAACTGTCCTCCCAGAAGGCACAGTGGTGTAAAACCTGTGTGAACTGCTTAGGAAAGGAAATCACCCCTAAGGGTCTCAGTCCCCAGATGAAAAGGGTGGAAGCATTATTGAAATTCAAAGACCCTACTACTCCGTGAGAATTAAGAAGCCTTCCTGGACTCAGAAATCATAATACAAAGTTAATTGAAGACAATGCAGAGGTCATTCGACCCTTGGTCCATTTATTGAAGGCCGGGCTCAAGTACGAGTGGGGTCCACAACAATCTGAGGCAGTAAAACAGCTAAAGAGAAGCTTTTCACAAGCCTCTTGTTTGACTTAACCCATCAAGAACAAGGAGTTCTTCTTGGAGACAGGGTTCTCAGATACTTAACAGTGGTATTGTACCAAAAGCACGACAAGGTCAACAAAGTAATCTCCTACTTGAGCAAAACTTTGTCCTATGTGGAGGAAAAATTCAATGATTGTGAAAAGGCACTCCTGGCAAAGGTGTGGGTATTGAACAATGACTTATCCAGGGAGAGCACATCATTGTGGAGACTCCTCACTAACCCTTGCAATACTTACAAAGTGACCAAATCTGAACAGGGAATGTAAGTAATTCCAGAATTACTTTCTGGATTCTGTCCATGCAAGGCTTTCCTGTGGAGGTCAGATATGGCCAAAACAAGAAGAGTCCTCTAGCGCAAGGATTGGCTAACTTGCATGACTGTGCTCAATAAAACGGTCTTGAGGACGAAAGTCTACGGACCAATGACAATATGGAAGTGTACCGTACTTCCCCGCACAAAGGATATGAGGAAGACACCCGTCAGGGGATACCCAACGTTTATGTGGATGGATGCTCCTACCATGTTGACAATAACAGGGAAAAATAACTAGTGGCTGGCATTGGGAATGCCTGGGTGAATGATGCCCCAGACCCTCTGCTGGGTACAAAAAAGGTCCCCGATGTAGTCAGGTGTCAGAGATGATGGTGGTACAACAATCCATCCTCACTGCAGCGCACCACCAACTCAAACAACTGGTCATAATCACTGACTCTGATTATGGCAGGAATGGGTTCGTGGAACAGCTGATTAACTGGGAAAATCTCAGGCATGCTGTGTGCAAACAATAACTGCTAAACATGGGAAATAAATCAATCAATTGATGATCTGGTAACCCCTAATGAGATGCCCATCTATCGGAAAAAGATCAGAGGTCACTCCAAAATAGAGGGACCAGACAAGACTGGGAATTACTTGGCTGACCAGTTGGCTCAAACCGGAGCCACTCACAGGGATCTTATAGAAACTAAATCCCTGTTGGGGGAAATCTAGGTCACTGCTGTCACCAGGTCCCAAACCCATTCCAACAATAAACTCTCAACTGCCCTGTGGAGTAAAGAAATCCCAGATGCTGATTTGATTACTGCACAAAAAGAGGACCCGATTATTGGGAAATTGCATCAACATATTGAAGACCCATGAATTATTCTCTGACAGAAATGGATTATACCAGAAAAGAGGATCTCTGGGTATTGAAGTTTTCCAAAATGTTCTGAATTCAAGATGGTTTGTTGGTACGAGATCCCTATCTGGATGTGACCAGTGGGTGGTACCTACCTCATTCCGAAGCCTGATGTTGAGTCACACCCACGACGTGGCCATTGCCGGTCATAGTGGGTTTCATACGACATTCAAAATCTTGTGCGAGGTCGCATACTTGCCACACATGGGTCAGGACCCTGACATCTACTTAAAGGGGTGTTTTGTGTGTGCTCAGTTTCAGACACATTCGCTCACACACAGAGCTCCCCTAAAGAAAAAGGGCATGACACTGTCTTGGTCGGATTTGCAAGTCGATTTCATCGGGCCAATGATTCGCTCCTCTAGAGGAAACAAATACATGTTGATGTTAACATGCTTGTTTACCAAGTGGGTAGAATGTCTTACAGCCCCGAATTGTAAGGTGGAGACAGCTGCTGCACTAATGATCAACCACATTTTCTCTTGTTTTGTCCTTCCCGAAGGATTGAGTTGGACCAAGAAAGTCATTTTACAGGCAAGGTGATGACCAAGATGTGGGAGGTTCTAGGGGTAAAAAGAAACTCCACATTGCTTACCATCCAGCCTCGAGCAGGGGAGTTGAGAGGTAAAATAAGACAATTGTGGGCATCTTGTAGAAGTTTGTGGCAGACTGTGGACCTAGTTGGGACATCCAATTACTGCTTGTCCTGATGGCCATTAGGTCCATGCTATGTTCTGCAACAAAAATGCCTCCATTTGAGCTCATGACTCAATGAAAGATGGTGCTACCTCACCATCTGCTCTCCAGAACTCAAGAGCAGACCCTGATAAATGTGTCGACTACCCATGAGTACATTAAAAATTTAAGGCAACACCTTCAGCATGCTTTTCCTTATGTTCAGTGCAATTTAGAAAAGTCGGAAGAAGGAATGTTAACTTACCACGATTTAAAAAATGAACTGATGGAGTACAAAGTAGGTGACATGATCTATGTGTACAATTTCCAAAGGAACCAGACCAAGGAACGTAAGATCCTTCCCTCTTGGTGCAGTGCCTTTGAAAGCATTGATAACATTTCCCTGGTTTCCTTTAAGATCTGCATCACTAAAGGAGAAAATACAGAGAACTGGGTCCATATAAATCAGTTGAGGAGCTGTCACCCTAGAAAGGTTTGAAGAGCCCAGTGAGGGTAGAGCCCAGGGACAATCTTAAGAATGGAAGGAAAGAATGGAAACCCGGATGGAGAATATTTTTATATATATATATATATATATCATTAAACAATGAAGGAAAAAAACCCGCACTCCAAGCGTGTGGTATAATGAGACCCAGTAGAAAAAATGATGAACTCAGATCTAAATAGACAGATCGAGTTTAATATGTGGTAAAAAAGAAAAGGCACAACACACACAGCAAACAAGACAGGACGCCAGGGCAGTGTCCTGAACGACACGTTTCACGCTTCCCTGAGTGCTTGATCACGTTAGTATATATACAGGGAGTAAAGTAATTTATACTCATAAAGAATGTATAAACATCAGGATGAGAAAATAATGTGTGTAGAAATGTTCATGTAAGGGAAATAAATGTCAATGTGTTATGTGATGTTGTTTTGTTTCTCAAATTGTATGCCTATTTACTGGGGAAAAAGGTACTGTTTAATATATTTAACCTCTCTTCTACTTTCGGCAGACTCAATACCTCCTTACCTTCACAGACTGATGGTAGAAGGTTCCAAAAAGAGAGAGGTTCCAGGACCAAACCCTAAGATCCAAAAAGAGTGGAATGCAGACCAGAGCGCCACTCTCTCCGGATGGGGAAAAGAGCGGACGTGCTCCAACAAGGAAATTCATGAAAATAATAAATAAACTAAAATAAAACAAAAAAACCCACTCTCCCTTGCTCTTTTCTACGGTTCACCCGAGTCAAAGACCCGCACATTTTCCTAATTCTTTAAAAACACTGAAACACATTACGAATATATTGTCCCACAAGCACAGCACTTCTTTCTTCAAAATCAGCAGCACTAAAGTAACCTAAAGATGCACCTTTTTCTTACACCCATTTCTGCCCTGATCTTTCGAATCCCCCAAACACCACAACCCATACTTCAATTGTTCTAACAACATACTAAATCTACTTTAGTACACCATCCATAACATAGCTTTTTAAAAATGTTTTCCCAACAACTCTTTCTACCTTCATAAACAACAACCTCTCTTACTAAAAGTACTTGACCAGTCCCATATATACCTACTTTTACAATAACAAGAAAGGAAGAACATTCCTGAAGACAGCTACCGAAAAAAGAACACTTCACATCCTACAAAGTAAGTATATTGATATAGTATTCATCTCTCTATTATTGTAACAATGAGGTATCACTATATCAGCTTGGAGTATGCTTTTCAAATCAACATTCATTCTCCTTTTACTCATTATATTGTAACATGCACACACTTTCTATTCCCATCTCAACACCACCGGTGTTAGAATATAATAATAAAATGGGCCTCATTACGACTCCGGCTCTGGACCATGGTGCTATTAGCACCATGGTCCATGCCGGAGTCCGGCATGGTGGATGGCGGAATTACCGCCCCATTCCAAGGTGAGTGGGGCGGTAATTCCCCATTCACCATTTGCCCTTCCCCATTCCCATTTTTTCCCCATAGGGTATAATGGGGATGGGGAGGGCGCTAATTATGGCACCGTAAATTACGGTGCCATAATTAGCACCAAGGTCGCTTAGCGCCTTGGACTTTAACGCCTGCAAAAAGCGGGCGTTAAAGTGTGAATCAGGCGTCAAGGGTTAACGGCGCCGACTGCACCGTTAAACCATTAACGCCTGACTTGTAATGAGGGCCAATGCATTGCTCTTAGCCCTAAGATAATTCTTTTTCACAATTAAAATCCCATTCTTTAAAATGGAGTTGCATTTGTCAGTCATTGAGTAGAAACAAAATATAAATGTGTTCATGGCTTCCTCTGTCAGTCATTACAAGAAATGGCTGGTTCCATAGAGAGGGCATGTATTGGTCGCCTGGCCTTCACTGACAAACGTAGGTTAAATAACATTAAGAATAGGTCCATCTGTTCTGCAAACTAAGTTAAGCTGTTCCAATATGGCCCTATTATTTCCCTTAAATGTTATTCAAACACTGACTGCACCAAGCAGAGGTTAGTTAAACATTGAGTCATAGTATTCTTCCTTTCTACTTTGTTAAATGAATGAAAGATGTCTTTTTAAGATTGTACAAATAGGGTGACCATTGTTGGACTGGAGGGCATGTGGATTTTGTGTTTAAGGCCTCAAACATAAGGCACAGTCCATGAACTGGCCGAAAGAGTTTGTTATTAAAGCCATAAGTGAAGTACAACCTTGCAATAACAATAAAACTATTTAAAATGTAATTTGTTTTGCCTTCTGGGGATTATTACGTATGTAGTGTTAACATATGTGTGTTGTTATCTCTTGTAGAATATTAACCACTGACCTATGCTGATGCAGGCTTCAGTTTCAGTATAAAAAGAAGAAGCTGTGTACTATTCAGGCACTTTACTTCTCCACTCTCCATGAAATAATGGTCCTGGAAGAACCAGAAGTCTGCTTGAGTGTATTTTATGTGTATATTAAAACTTGCCTTGCAAATATGAAACTCTGTCTCAGCTACTCTACTTTGTTTAAATTATAGTGCTTGGCAGTCTCCCCGGAAGAACACCCACTGTTTTCCTCAAAACCTCACAATGTCACTACTTATCGATTTGCACCACCACTCTCTTACTCACTAACCCAAACCCATCCCACCTATACACACTCTTACAACCTTCTCAGTAACTATTATCATCCAACTACACAATCCCACAATACGCTATTCATCTCTACAATCACACCCACGCACAATACATCCATATACATTCCACAACTTCAAATCCAAACTTTCTTTTTGTTCCAAAATACACAACGCAATGCCTACTAAAAAGCAACTGCATAGAAAAGAAAAAAATACAGCAGATAAAAATAAAAGCAAGCCAAAAAAAACATCCACCTCTAAAACAATTTATAGAAAAGATTAAAACAAAAGAGCTAGTAACTTCAATTAAGAAAACTAAACCAGCCACAACTAAAAAAGGTGAATTGCCTCTTGCAAAAACTAAAAGTAAAAAAAGATATACAAAGAAAAGCAGACCTACTAATGAACCAAACAATATGGGCCTAATTCACAGAAGCGTTTTATAATGGCAAAACCCCATTGGAAGACACTCTGTGACTTAGGCCCTATATATACCAGTGTTAAAATAACCAGTATAAAGCAATCAAAAAAAGTATGTTACAAAAAATGTTCCACCATCAAGTTCTTCACAATCTTATAACAAAAGCTGAAAAGTCACAAACTAGCCTCAAAAACTACTGCAGCAGACAAATCCTTGAAGCTCTAATTGACAGCGCAGTTCTACTAAAGAGAACATTGTTTATATTGTTTTTAAACAGAACTAAACCATTAACTAAATTATTTAATACATTACAAAAAGTACTTCTTAACCTGTGCAATGTCAATATACATACCTTTTCAAACTTCTGTGAAGGTAAATGGATTCACACAAGCAACACATTACCATATATCAATGAAGAAGCTTCAAACAATTGCCATAGACAGTGATAGCCGAGGGTATGAAATGGTAGGCGACACCATTATGGCAAACAAAACCTTTATAGAAAAAACATCCCCAACAAACGTTCAACCAAATGCTCCTTTCACCCCAAACAAACCATCCAGTGTAGAAATGGACATGCACCCCAATGTGTAATGTAAGGCAACCATCCTTCAAACGTTTACAACTATTCCTCAATCACTATGTCAAACAAAAAGAAAAAAGTCGAAAGAAACTTTACAAACCATGGACTCCTGTCCATTGCGCAGCCACACTAGTCTGCAAGGACATTCATTAGACTGCATTTCGGGAACTGCTTGCAAAATCACCTTCCACCACATCAAATTGTTAGGTACAGACCATTCCTCTCTACAGAATCTTGTGCATAGAATATATTATGCAAAAGTCCTGCTCTACAACTACAAAACTTAAATAGCACACTCCTACATGGAACAGCCAAAGAACTCCTTAAAAAAACAGAGCACATCCAAAGTAAGTACTTGTAAGTAAGTTGACTTAGACAATTCAGTAACTTCAGAAAACATTAACGAAACCCTCACACACACCAACCTCCTAACAAATACATATAAAAAAGAAATAACTAAGTTACAAAACACATCTGCTGAAATACCACACCAATTATGTGTCTGTTATCGGATAACCTTTTATTAAAAGAGCACAAAAACAGTAGATATGGCCTACAAAATAGAGGACAACGAAGAATCCCAATGATTCCAATTAGCTTGATATCTAACAGCAGAACATAAGTACAAAATAACTGACCCCTCAATAATTTGCACGAACTACAACACAAAGCTTGACTAACAATTTAGGATTGGGGGACGCTATTACCACCAGTGGTAATTGTGCTGGCAGTAATAGCACCAAAAACGGGCAGTAAGTGGACATTTCTACCTCAAGCAAAAAGCTGGAGGTAAAACTCCCACTTACCGCCCGACTCATGATTGGACCAACCCTTAAATTTGGCAGTAATAGCATTACCGCCACATTTAAGGGCAAAGGCCCAACTCGTGATGAGGCCCATTGTCTGGCTAAACCTTGGTTCAGCTTCATCCCGAAAAAGAGTACTAAAATCCTACCAAGAGATAGAAACAATAGCCGCTAATTATCTCAATAGCCAGGACATTTCACAAAACAATTTAATTGACACATGCTACCCAAACAGAACTCTTGCTTTGGAAAACATGTGACTGTATGGCATAGCCCAAACCTACTCCTACAAAAACAATGTCACACCAAATGAGACAACTGGCAAATATCCAGTCTCATCTTGTGAAGGAAGCCTAGTAAAACTTACCAAACTCAGCCTAATTAATCATATAAAGTTACCATTTAAATTTCTGCAACATAGAGAACTGTATTACTTTTCAAACCCTGGAGAAAAGAACAAGAATTATCAGGTGACTATGACTCATTTGAAGCTGCATTGAAAACAAACAAAAGCAGTATAACAAATGACAATTTCAAACAACACAAAAAAATGTTGGACAATAAACGCCAATAAGAGGAAAACATGAAGCTCAACTAGATAAATACACTCCTGAGGGCAGTCAATCTTCCCTTACAGGAAGCCAAGAACCACTTGAAAAACCACTAATTCTAAATGAAGCAGAAATAGCCATGAGTAAGGTAGAAAATACCATGTATCTATATAAACAATCTGAAGACTTGTCAGTGGTCAAATCAAATATAAATGATGAACAATTCACCATTTATATAGAAGTCACTGAAGAAATTGAACATGGCTTTAAACATGAAACTTAAAGTTGTAGCTGTAAAACCTATAAACCTCTGCTCCTGTATGTAAGTGGTGAAGCTGGTTCTGGAAAATCATTCTTAATAAAAATAATCAGCACATTTCTACAAAACTTAACCTTTCAGCTGATCTAACAGCCCCCACAGGTTTAGCTGACTACAACATAGGATGTGTAACTTTCCACCGACTACTGCTCCTTCCAGTAGAACATCAAAACAAATTAGAATACTACAAATGATCAGCAGATGCTGCTACTGAAGTACACAGAATTCTGAAACAAAAGAAAATGTCCCTAATAGATGACGTAAGCATGGTTTCCAACCTCATGTTGGCTTTAATTCACCTCAGAATGCAAGATGTCCTAAAAACCAACCACAAAGAGCTGTTTGGAGGAAAACACGTTATTGTTTTTGGAGACCTCATACAGTTAACACCAGTAAAAGGTCAACCTATTTTCAAAACATTAGGACACAAACAATGCCGCAACACACTCTGCAGCATTGGAAATGTAAATCTCTGGCAATACTTTCAGTACAGAGCACTAACTCAAAACATGTGTTAGTGTGCAGACCTCACCTATGGCTAACATTTTAAAAAGCATTAGAACTGGACTGCTTACTAAAGATTCAAAATCCATGAGCTATATGGACAAAACACATCTGCTCCTTAGGTCATGCAACAATTAAGTCAACCAAATATAAAATACACTTTCTTAATGCCAACCTTTGCAAGCTGTAGTCAAGTCAACGAGATAATGTTAAAAAAAGGAATGCAACCAATACTGCATTTCAGCTCCGCAGACAAACTAGAAGTGCAGGGCAGGGCATACCCTATGTCAACAAGCACCAGCATGACTAAATAGCTTAGAAGAATGCATCTCCACCACAGCTCGATTGGAGAAAATATTAACTTTGTGTCTAAACTGCAGAGTAATTCTAAAACATAACCTTGATGTAGAACAAGATTTAGTCAATGGAGCAATTGGTACAGTTGTTAGCTTCTAAATATATCCACATGACAACATTCAGTTTGTCAACATCCTGTAGCAGGGCAGTTATTGACTAGAGAGCATGTTCAAGCTCTGCTGCCCTGCCTTTCTCAGAAGAAACAAAGTTATACGATGAGAAAGGACATATTTGAAACTGCACTTTGAATTCTCCTGGAAATGCAGCTGGCACAAAGAATAGATATTTTGTGCTAGACAAGTAGGGATCAAATAAGATATTAGCTTGCACAATTAGTGTGTTTAAAATAGAATAGATTAGGTGACAGGAAGGCGTGTACACAAGATAGGGACTCACTACACAAGTAGGGGGGGCAGAACATTGTACGTATAAAAGGTTGCTGCTACCCATGGGAAGGGAGATAATGTGACACACATGCACCAGGAAATCTGTGGATAGCAAAGCAAATGTGTCATATAGGGAATAAAACGTGATAGCAGTTGCCATTTTGAAAACTGCACAAGCACAGTAGAGAATAAAGCCTGTAGCTTTAAGAAGGTATCGCAGCTAAGCACGCTATTTGAAACAAATACATTTAATTCAGGAAAAATGCTGCAGTGGCTGGACATAGCTGCCTCAAAGGAATGTCAAAAGCCGAGGAATGTCAGAGCCAAGGTTTACATAACAGAAGAAGATGCCATAGTCTGGGGAGCGAGCGTTCAACCATTAAGGTAAATCTGTTATGACAACACAGCCGAGCATTTGAAGTCCATGGGACAAATGGAGCATCTCACAAAATGTCCTAGTAGTTGACAGATTAATTCCTCAGCAATCGGCTAGGCGTGACAGAGAAGCAAGTGTGGCTAAAAAGACAAAACAATTGCAGTGACAATATCTTAACATGTTGGAAGCAGCATGACTCAAAACAATAGTTATTCATAATAGTTATCCATAATGTGTCAAGAACAGAATGGCGCATTTACTGTTGTAAGACAGGGAGGGCCGGAAAACTGAAATTTGGGCAAGGACAAACTCTTAGACGCTTGGAGATAACATGGCTGGGATAACATGAGCTGGTTTATTTAGTTAAGAACAAGGCGCGATACGCTTGTCTCCTCTCATCTACATACACATGTCATCATGCCGCCAGTTCACGGAGTCTGTGACTGCATGTTAACTGATAAACAAATGTTCTTTTCACTGCAGAAGTAATTTACCAATAATATTCAAGCATGATGAGGTTGTACATTTTATGGGATGTTTTATGGGTGGGACCTTAAATAGAGAGTTACCAATCAGTAGGGTGGGACATATAGATACTATATGTATCTTAGCAATGAGAACCAATGAGCAGTAGAATTAGGTTTCCATAGCTAAGTGATAATGGTGACATCAGAATGACTCACTTGTGTTACATAAGCTGTGTTTGCTGTTCAAACATTGGAGAATTTGATAGAGAGAGCTTGGCTGTTAATTTTCGTTTTTTCCCCCCAGTTTTGCATACGTTCAAATAAGCTGGGTTACCTTGCATTTTGCATACCACCATCTACTCTGTGTTGTCTCTTTATTGGCAAATACCAGATAGAGTGTGGTGCTGTTTTTGGGCCTGTGTTTACATCTGGTAGCCGAGGTTGGTTGGATTTTTGTGGACCCCTGCCACCCCTGCTTCTGGACAGCGAATCAGTCAGGAGAGCAGTATCTTTGTGCACAACATAACAGGAGGTCAGCAGGAGCCGGCTTTGGAGTGTAATCCTGCTTGGTCTTCTACCAGCCGCTGAAAGCAAAGGATGAGCTGGCAGATTAAGGGGACCCCAATTCCCAGAATCATTAAAGATCCACAAATGTAAGTGAGTATGCTATGTGCATGGTAATGTTTGGGGGTAGGGACATTTATTGTATGGAATATATGAAACAGAGAAGTTGATAAAGAATATCCGTTGACAAGGTCTTGGAAGGCTGCGCAGTAGGGCCCCTGAGGGCCCAACCTTCGTTTGAGGGTAGAGTAAAAGAGATAGAGAGACAAGGATACCCCTGGGCAAAAACCAGAAGACAGCTGTATTTTATTGTGTTGTATTGTGTTTAAATGTTTTAAATTGTTCATTGCCGGCATTGTGTTGTGTCGTGAGATAGGTCATGTAGAGGTTGTTGTGTGTTGTGAGCATAGCAGATAGTATTGTTTGATAGAGGTTTGTGGGGTAAGTATGAACATTTAGATTGTGAGCAGATTTTTGTTCTTGTGACCCAGAGGTAATATTTGGGCATTGGGGTGTGCCTCCAGACAATGAAAACTGATTTAATGGTGGTGTATATTTGAAGTTGGGAGGAGCTGTGAGTAAGAGAAAAGTGTGAGAGAATTGTGAAGAATATTTTTGTTCCGATTATTGGTAAGCTCAACAGTATTTGTATTGTTTGTTCTGTGTAAGTGACAAGTTGCACACTGCTTAAAAGTTGTCACCATGTTGCATACTCCAATAATTCACCTATGCAAAGCGTCCCCTAGATATAGTACTACAATTATTAAGTATCATGCAGAGTGGGTGAAAGGGACTGGTGGAAATATGTACATGCCATGGCCACAAGAAGGCACTCACTCAAAAGATGGACTCCAACTCATGTGCACATCCTTACACGTCATACACAAGTGTAAGAAACTTAAAAACAGGGTAGGTATATTAAAGCTCTGGAAGACCTTTGAAGAAGAGACAGAAGGGTCTAAGAAGGAATGGATGCTTAATATGTGTGAGGGGGAGCGCGAGCAGCCCACAAAGCCACCGCCTCCTCCCTCTGAGGAGAGCGCTCACACACAGCCAACAGCCCCACCATCACCAGCTGAGGCAGGCATCTACACACAATCCACAGTACCGACTCCGTATGAGGAGAACACCCCAGCCCCGACCATCCCAGGAATATACCCGCTACAAGCAGTAGCTGTGGGGAATCCCTGATGAGGAAATTTATGATAGTAGGAGGAGGGTGAAATTGGTAAAAGGAAAGGCGCCATTAGTGCCAATGGAGAATGAAGCATGGTGCAGCTCAGAGACACAGTTAAGGGATGCTAAAGTGTATAGAGGGCTACATAGCTTAGAAAAGCAGCTAAGAGAAGCTAAGGAAGAGCTCCGGAGAGTGAGAGGCATGCAGATAGATGGTCAAAGGGTGAGAAGCATATCCCATAGGTAATGGAGATAGTGGAGGGACAATGATGGAACCATAGAAATGGGTAGGAGGAAAATATTGTTGAAACTCGTTGGGAAAGGCACAGAAAATAATTATGTGAAGATAGTGGAGTATGAAGAAATGAAGGAAGCAGCCAGGGAGGAATTCAAAAGGGAGACAGGAAGAGATAGTGCAAACTGCATAGAGGGATAAAGAGAGGGAGAAAGAGAGGGGACAGAGATAAACAGCAGAGAAGGAGGGAGGTAGGAGAAAGGTATGAGTATGCAAAGAGGCTAAATGAGAAGAACAGGAAAATGGCAAGAGAAAAGGAAGACATTGAAAAAATGAGGAAGGAGATGAGAGGAAAAAGTGAGCAGAAATATGATGCCAGACATGTGGGGAGAAGGGATTGGGATAATAACCCCAGAGAACAGGGGCAGAAATGTGTTGCCAGAGATAATGAGTGGAACATATGTAAGGGAGCCTGTTAAGGGCGTGAGTTTTGATCTCATACTTGAGGATGAAGAGAGTGGAGAAAGTGACAGAGCGACAGATTGGGTAGACATTGATGATGAAGAGGGGAGAGAGGAGGCAGTGCTAATCCCACATATGGATACCACAGGACCAGGCGTAGGAGAGACAGCAGATTTGCTGGGGCCAAACCTAAGCAGATATACATCAGTACTCCCCATAAATGAAGACCATAAATCACCATATTTCTTAAGAAACTTACCAGAACGCCAGCGACACCATGTAGCTGAGACATTGAAAAGGAGAACTTGTGCAGCATCACCTTTGTGCAAAAAAGGGATAACACAATTCCCACTGCTTCAAAAGGGATTAGGGCAGTCCCACTATACACCATGGAATCAGACAGACAAAAATAACTTGATGGATAAGCTGCCATCACTCAGAGCAAGGGCAGGCAGGTGGATCTACAAGCTAGATCGAGAGACAGCTGGAATAGCACTAGTCATAGGTGAAATGAAAAGCCCATTTTGATCCATATTGGGTGGCCAGGCAGAGGGTCTGTGGAAGCGAGTGGGCTATTTTGCAGTGACAGAACATAACATCACTAAATATGAAATGTCACCATTCAATAATTGTAGAGATAATGTATGGAAGGCACTGAGGGTGCTATTTCCAGACCAATCTGACATGAGTGCCATAATGACTAGGAAGATGGGGCATACTAAGGACCCCACTGCCTATATTCAAGATATTAAAGAACGTTGGCGTTTGTAAAACAAAGACCATTGGGATAAAAATATACCAGTGTTTTATCATATTTTATGTCAGGGCCTAACTGAAGAAGTACAGAGACAGTTAAACAAGATTGTGGGGATTGAAATGAGACCATGGCCAGAGATACAAATGACTATTTTCCATCACTGTAGGTAAAGCAGGAGAAGGATCAAAAGAAAATTTAGGAAATTCAGGGAGTGCTTTCGAAGAGTGCTGTTATGCTGTGGCTGTGCCGGAGGATCATTTTGTTTTGTTTTTGATTTGGAATGCAGAGCAAGCGCAAATCACTGCATGAAAGCGAGGCATGGTAATAGGCACTCCCACTAAACAAAGAACCCCCTTACTTAAGCACCGTTACGCATACACATTTGCACGTGCACATTTGGGAAGTGCTTTCAAAGAGTGCTGCTGTGCTGTGGCTGTGCTGGAGGATCGGTTTGTTTCTTTTTGGATTTGAAAAGCAGAGCAAGCTTGAATCTCTGCATAAAAGCAAGGTGGTACGAGACCACCAACATTATTGACTTTGATCCTCTGAATATAGCTTGATGGACGTTGATCAAATACTGTAACAGCATTTCCCCTTTATTTTTACCGTGCTAATAGCCACTCCAACTAAACAAAGAACACCCTTACATAAGCACCGGCGCACACGCATTTGGGGAGTGCCTACAAAGAGTGCTGTTACTCTGTTCCACAACTTTGCAGTAAGCGGAAGGCGTTACTTTGTCTTACTTTAATAATAGTGTGTGAAAATGTCGGCATATAAACTAACCACAAACATGCCAGACATGATTAACTTACTAACTATTCCACCCCAATCCACCCACAAAACCTTAGTTCGGTCTTCTGCCCAGCTTCAAGGGAAAAGACAGAAGTCTGTAAGCAGGGATATACAATACTTTTAACACGCGCATAAAAACAGTTACTCTTGCCAACAAGCTCTGTAATAATACAGCTGACAGATGAAAAGAGAGCAGTCCTTCACTCATCATTGAGTCATCAGATTCAACTAAGCAACCACTTTTGGCAAGAGTAAGTCATTCACTGGACATAACAGACATGGCCCTACTCACCTGTGCAACTCAATTAAGGGTACGCGAAGGTGAACTGACTCAACATTTTCCAAACAAGGAATGCTCGAGCATAGTGGTGAGTCCAAAGGGAATCTTGGTATATGCCCTGGAGCATTTAACATGCCCACTTCTATACTCACAAGTGATTAGTTTCCCTGCTCAAGCTAATGATACACAGACTGAGCCCATTGTAGCTCCGCCTGGCACTTGTAGCAAAAAAACACCAGAGAAGGCTATTGGCAAAAACATATTCATTCTGAATTTAATGAAATAGTCCCCCTGGCACTCTCTTACACTCACCTGGTCTCTGCGGGGAAATTGGGGCACGGTTGCAACCCTTCCAGGAAATCAAACCCACCGATCTGCTTCCTCCCACTGCAAATAGGTTGTAGGCTGCTGCGGTGAATTGGAACACTGCTCCTGCGTAGATATGAGAGGATGTAAGTTTGCTGGCCTGTGAGTTAATCCACTCTCAAACCCTTCCTCCCATAGCGTGGTGAGCATGCATTGTCCCATTAAGGTTCACCCTTAGATTATTAATGGTGAGCTCTCCGTCCTGCTACTTCTGGCAGGGGCGCATTTAGAATGCGGACCGAGTTCCTTCACTGGTCTTGTGTACGTTCTGTCCAGTCCAGCTGTGACAATTCCACACCTTTCTGGTAAGTGTCTTTCTGTTCTCTCTTTGTCTTGTATTTTTATTGTCTTTCTCACAGCCTGTTGTCAGCTCTGTAATAATGTCTATCTTTCTCCCAAATAGGTGTGATTGCAGCCCGGCAGAGCAACAGAGCTCCAGGAAGCACTTGATGAGGAGCGGAGGATCCTGCGGAGATCTGGCAGCAGGTAAGTGAGCTTTTAAGGACAAGCGCGTAGAAATTTGCAAACGTAAGCTTACACTGCAGGTTCGTAATGTCTAACCTTGCCTTTTGTCCTTTTACAGGGTCCACTTTCATGGATGAAGAAGATGTCGTGCTGCATTGCCCAGAGCGGAAGTCCTGCGTGTCAGAGGATGAAGAAGATGTCATACTGCGGTGTCCAGTTCTGCAGTCCTACGTGCCGGGGATGGAGAAGATGTGGTGCCCGAGATGACGTCCTGCGTTCTAGAAGATTAAGAATGGACGCCAGGCTCAGAGGTGAAGAATGCAGGTGGAAGCTGACTCCAGGAGGTAAGCCTACGGACAGGAGACTGGATTCCCAAAGGTAAGTGCTGCTTTATCCCAAGCGGCGGTGAGTGTTACGCTGCATGCAAATGCAGATTAACGCAAAGCGTGTGCCTTGGGGTTGGGCTGGCCTTTGTAGCTGAGCTCATAAGGCCACGCCAGCTAGTTCAGTCCTGCTTGCCACACCCTGCCACTCCTTATTTAGATGGAAAGTTGCTCGTGCAGCTCAAGATGGAAAGCCACACCTGGACTGAGTGCACTTACGTGGAAGTTCTTGAAAGCACTCCTGCCCATAATAAAGAGTCTTTCTTATGTTTCTCCATGATCCTGGCGCCAAAGGCCAAAGGCGGCAGGACTGAGTCTAACCAGGCCCCTGTGTATAAACGTCCCAAAGGGACATGCGTAAGCCATGGTGCCCCTTGCTCCCTCCACCTGATCTTGCAGCTCCTGTGATCCTGGACAAGTGGCCAAGACAGACTCATAGCACATCAGGGAAACTAACAGCGAATGAGGAGCAACTGAGCGGATCTCGAGCGGGAGCCCCACAGAAGTAAAAGAGCAACTTAAACTGAGGGACAAGCAAAATCTCTCATTAGACTTATCCAAATCCCCAATCCTTTATACTGATTCAGATGTCTCCTCGGGATCCCCGGGAGTTTCATCTGTTTCATTTGCTAGGCCTATTCAGAGACAATCCTTTGGGTTCCCTCCCCCTTCAAACACCATAACAGAAGCAGGACTTACCACAATCAACACAAGCGTTTATAGCTTGATTAAATTATATGAAAATTTGGATAAAAGGGTTGAACAACAAAATGTGATGTTAAATTTGCCGACAGTTGAAATTGGCTGGTTAGCATATGACTCAATTCAAAGCTCTAATGGTGATAGAAACAAGAGATGTAATTTATAAAGGAGATAGATCCAAACTATACACCAATTCTCTCAACCACACATCACAGGTCTCTGATTACCCGGCACACTACGTCCATAAAAAATAGACTGCATGCATTGATATATAAAAAAAAAATAATGTAGATTTATTCAAAAATATATATTCAATGTTAAAACATAAATTGACCCAAAACACAGAACCTAGTAAATACAAAAGCTAATACCTAGAAAATTCATCTAAAACATCCTAACACAATTTGACAGACACAAATGACAATACGACTGCTTCAACACCATGTTAAGGTGGTCATTTCGCACATCACACCAATGGATGTCAATACACCTTCACTGGGAATTCTCATAAAATGTACACTTAATAATCGCTACACCAAATGCACCAATTGCTAGATGCATCTACTTCCACCATAGGCGCAACACGTCGCCTCAGCATTCAATTAGAGGCACTTCAAATGAATCTAGATACAAATGCCCAATTCAAATTTCAAAGGTGCCCCGGGTCAACATCTAGCTCAATGTAGCACCAAGTCAACGTCCAAGTCACCAACAGATACGGTGATAAGCGGAACTCTATACGCCAAAAGGATAGAAACAAGAGAGCCTCAGACCCAGCCCAAGCTGAGCCAATTAGCCAAATATGGGAGGTAGAACCAGAGAGGATGGAACCAGAAAGCCTGCAAGTGGAAAGTATAACCTCAAACCTCATTCAGAATGTGGACGAAGGGTCAGATAGAGACATTACAAATGCTGTGGTTAATAAAGACAATCATTTTAATCTAAACAACAGTATTCTAATTGTGGATGACCTTCAAGTGGGATTTAATGAACAAGAATTAGAAGCCCCTGATCAAGTGCTGATGGTTCATTTTTTTTTTTTTTAAAAAGCAAAGCAAGAAAAGAAAAAAAGGAAAGAAAATACAGTGTAGCAGTCAAGCAACTCGCAAAAAAAAGACTAAGAATCCGAACCAACCAATAAGACAGAGCTCAAACAGAGCAAAAAAGTTTATAGGAAATCTAACAACCCCTTCACTAACTCTTAAAGCCTCAAGAATGATGAAGGAAGAACCATCCCAATCTCAATCAAATAGAGGGCATCAATATGGAAGTATAATGGAAACATCTATAGAAGAAGCAGAATAAATAAGATCGATTGATGAAGGACTTCTTGATTTAACTACCTATTCTGTTAGTACTTTGCCACACTCAGGCATGAATTATAGCTCGGTCATGAGAAATACTAAAAGGGAGAACCAAGAGTTGGTGGGGGAGCAGTAGATGAAGAGGAGAAAATCTTTGGATTTCGTACGATTGAACAAAAAATAAACAACCTAATAAATAAAACAAATAAAAGTTCAAAGCAGGAGATTGAGAAACCTAGAATGGAAGAAGCATGTGATAGCCGAAAATTGGTAGTCTTGCAGGAAGTACCTGCATGCAGAAACCCTGGGGAAAATATTAACCATGAGCATTTAGATATTAAACTCTCAGAAAATATGTATATAAAAATGATTGAGTGCCACCCATCACATTTATTTCCCAACAGAACCACTCTGCTTAGAGTATTCCACACCATCCCAGCTCTGAAACATATACAGTCCCATGATATAAAAGCAATTAGGTTTTCTTTAACTGGTAAAATAGACACTGTACAGTTGAAGATTCCATCCCAACCGGTCAAATAACTCATATGGCCAACAAAGGATAAAATGAGGGAATACAGGTTTGAGATGTATACACAAGAGGAAAAGAGAAGATCTAGTAGTCACTCACATCATTTTAAGAAATATTTTAAAGAGCGGACTGAACAAACGCCACAAGTTTGCAGATCACGCAGAGTAAGCATCAGAAGAACTAATGTAGAAAGAAGCCCGTTATCCAAAATCGATCCCTTATATATCAC
Organism: Ambystoma mexicanum; assembly: GCF_040938575.1. Taxonomy (NCBI): domain Eukaryota; kingdom Metazoa; phylum Chordata; class Amphibia; order Caudata; family Ambystomatidae; genus Ambystoma; species Ambystoma mexicanum. The sequence continues at coordinate 1,433,323,731 of NC_090932.1, forward strand.
ATGTCAAGGAATGAGAGGCACCCTAACTAGAGAAGTATATTATAACGAACAGTTAGAATCGAAAGGGAAAAATTGGTCATGGTTAACTAAAGCTTGCAAAGATACCAAGCACAGCAACCTGCCCTAACGCCAAGCTCAATTGCCAATCCAAACTCTCTATAGCAGTGTGGAACACCAGAGAGTTTTCCCATTTACTGAATTTAGACTCTTCGAACCCCATCTCAACAGCTAATGTGGTAATGTTACAGGAAACATGGATCACAACCCAGCCGATATGGCCAAACCACGAGGTAATGTGGATATCAGCAGTTAGAAAAGCTAAAGGCCGACCATCTGTTGGACTCCTGGAGGCTGTTGAGATCAGATCAGGTTATTATTTAGAAAACTGTGCTTTGCTGCACCCTGGTATGCAGCTAACAAAACTGATTCTACTCCTTCTAACAGAGGACCAAGTGAAAGGTTGGCCTTACTAAATCTCTACTGGAATGCTTTGACAATTCGAGATGACAAATGTTAGACTTAATTGCTTTACAAGAACAAAGTTATATAACAATAGTGGCGGGGGATTTGAATATAATGTTTATTCCACACAAAAGCTAAATACTTACAGAGAGAGCTAATAAATAGTCTAAGTTAATGAAAGAGAGAAATTTCATAATGCTTATTGGAACGGGAACAGGAGACATACCACCAAATCCAACTTGGGAAAGAGGTCTATCCAATTATGTAATAGACTATCTATTTATATCAGCCTTCGCGCTGCATACTAACCAAGAATTTATAATAATTAAAACTAAAACAACTGATCACACCATCATGAAAATAGAGATGGAGAGCAAAATTACTCAGAGCCATATGCATTATAAAAGGTGTACTAGCCCTTAATTCTCCAAGAAACAGAATCAAGAGTACTGAAAAAAAAGAAATATAGACCCTAAAGGTGTAATTAAATTAGAAAAATGAGGAATATGCCTCAGAGATAATACACGATTATGTAAAGGTGCTGAAGATCATACTAGAAAGTGAGTCTACAACTAGACGGCCCTAGTTTAAACATAAATATAAATATGATGGGGAGATTCATACACTAGAAACCCAATTTAGATGAAAAAAGAATCAACTTAAGTATTTATCAGTAAAAGACCGTCCCAAAGCTAGAGCCAGGCTGTATACCCAATACAAGAATGCAATTAAGCACAATCTCCTGAATGAAATAATAAATATGGAGAAAAATGCTGAAAGCCATAGCAAACAAATCAAGTGCAAGCACATGAAGCGTGTTAAATGATAATCATCAGAATACAATTACAAGTACAATTTTATTAAACACAGTAAATGAACAAGTCTGGAATGATCACTTTAAGAATTTATTTTGGAAACCTTCTGAACAAACTAAACAACCTGATTGGTAAGTATTAAAATTGAAAAATCTTCTATTTGATCAACTTGACATTCAAATGATCATAAACAAATTGAGTTTGTCAAGAGCCCTGGGGCCAGATGGCCTATCAAATGCAGTTATAAAGGCAAATCCAACTCAATGGGCAGACATTTTAAAAATAATATTCACCAGAGTAATAAAGAGCAAGAAGGTCCCTACCTCGTGGAAAACATCCATACTAATCCCAATATCTGAAAAAAGGCACTAGAGATAATCTAGTTAATTACCAGCCAATCGCGCTTTTAAACATCCCCGGGAAAATTCTTGCGAGGATAGTACTAAGGGACCTGAAGCATTGGCTCAATACAGCTAATATGCTGAACAATCACCAATCAGGGTTTGTAAAAGGGGTGGGCACATCCGTACATCTATTTTTAATTGTAATTTTAAAACGTCAAGTTATTGAGAATAAACAGCTTGTGTTTTTAGCTTTTATTGATTTTCAACAAGCGTTTGATACAGTCTCAAGAAGCAAATTATGGGAGAAACTGAGGAAAGCCTTATGTCCATTATACATTTTATACTGGATACACCAATTTTACTGGGACACCAGTTTAGAAGTAAAACTAAATCAGGAGAGCTTGCTCTCCAGATCAAACCAGACAAATCATTGACTGAAACAAGGCTGTATATTTGTGTCAATTTTATTTAATTTTTATGTTAGAGCTATAAATATCCACTTGGACGCTGTGGGCTCCTTTCCTCGAAAAGTTGGATCTAAACCCGTTGCATGGCTGTTATATGCTGACGAAATTGTGATAATGGATCAAACTCAAATCGGCTTACAGCGAAAGTTAAAATCCTTGAATACCTTTGCGGAAACAAATGGACTACTAGTGAACACAGAGAAATCTAATATCATGATCATTCACTACAAGAATAGGCAAATCAATAACAAATTTAGATGGATGTTTAGAAACACTGAAGTTGCAGTAGTGAACCAATTCAAGTATTTAGGTCAAAATATTAACATTATACAATCAGAAAAACCATCTAAGGTGGAACTAGTAGCAAAAATGCGCACACTAGCCTCCCAGGGAAAAATAGTGCAGGCCAAATTCGGGAAGTTTACCCATGCTTTCTTGATCCAATTTTACAAACAAAAAGTGCTTCCAGTAATTATCTTTGGGGCCCAAGCAAAATTCCCAGAAAACCACCCTAATTGGAATGTTCTAGAAGGTATATTTTGGAAAAAGTTTCTCCAATTGCCTAAGACAATACCGATCACAGTAGTGAGTTTTGAATTGGGGCTAATATCATTGTCAACAATAGTTGTGTGGCAAATATTGAGCTTATGGAAAAAATGTGTGACACCTAATGGAAATCTCGAAACTTTAATATCCTCACTACAAAAAGCATTCTAAGAAGGGAAAGGTACCCACGTACAGATATGGGAGTCGTATTGCAAAGATATATAAAAAAAGCTGATATAATTCAGCAGTTATTGGTAGACTTCCCGAACAAGGCCAAAATAAAATTATGAAGATGGAATTGGTCTAATAAATGGGAACAATGTAATAATTACGTGATTTTTAGAACTGACAACTTAATGCTAAGACCTGTGAACACAGTACCAATTTATTTAATGAAAGATCCAGACCCAAAATATGCAAAGTTTTTAATGCAAATTAGATTTAGCCTATGGCCAACAAGAGTACTATTAGCCAAATATTCCAAGAATAATGATTAATTGCTAGTTGTCGATTTTGTAAAAACCAAGTGTTTTATGAAAATACATGTTTTTATAAATGTTTTAAACAACATAGGCTGATAAACCAAGATTAAATGTGGAAGATGATTTTCAATGGAACTCTAATTTCCCTTAACATTACAACCGTACATTTTATTCTTGCTTTGAATATTCATGAAGATCTGCCTATGAGAAGAATGTAAGTCAAATTATTGTGTTTTTAACCAAGGCTTGTGCTTTTAGTTAGACTGATTGGTTGTATGCTGATCTTGGGATTTTACTGATGTAGGGAAATCTGATCATTATTTTGTAATGAACTTATATTATTACTGTGGTTTTAACTGAGGGTTGTGGTTTTAGTGTAATTGGTTGGTTGTATGCTGATATTAAATTTTAATGATATAGAGAAAGTTGACTATTAACTTGTAATAATTTTTAAAACTTCTAATAAAATGTAAATAACTGTCAACAATGTTGTTTTAAAAGTGTTTGTAAAATGTAGGAATTGTGAAGAATTGTGAAATATGAAAGGTTGTGCTACACAACTGAAACACATCAATAAAATAAAAAAAAATAGAGGAACGGCAAAAGGAAGAGTCAAAATTGGTGCAGAAGAAATTATCCAAAATGGAAGTAGAAGGAGCAGTATTGACAAATACAGGAGACGGGAATAATGGACCGGGAGATATCATGCCACAGCAGGGCATGAGTGGTTATTTTGCAGGAAGAAGGGAGAGTAGTTTTTACCCCAGAGGAGGAAGATGATTTGTTAACATAGGGAGAGGATTTGGGTTTGTAGTGCCACAAGGAGGGTTTGGTGGGGACAGCCCTGCTTCAGAACACCAGAGCAGTATGTTGGATATGTATGAATGTAGGACACATTTCACGAGTGTGTAGAAGTAGAGGATCAATGCAGCAAGGTGCAATGCAGTATGGGCCAAGAGGGGGGATGGCATATCCAGCTCCAAATGGTGCCCCAGAGTAAGACTATGGTTATTATGACTACACAGAATATTCACCAGATCAGACACAAGCACAGCAGGTGCAGAAACCACAAGGTCCACAGATACAGCGACAGATAGTGCCACAACAACCACAGCAGACGTTGACACAGCAACCACAGAATGTACCACAATCACAACAAGCAGTGACACAGTGGGATACAAACATTTTGCCACAGACACCCCGGATAGGAGGAGTGACAGCAGTTGGGGGGAACCCTTTTACAGGGACAGGACTGAACATGCATCCCCAATAGGATAGCCCACAGGATAGCTTGATGTGCCCTATTGAGGAAGTGATGAGTTGGTGCACAGTAATAACACTTGACACATCACTCTGACTGGCCCAGCTGACAGATGATGAGTTGTTTGACTACAGTGACTCTGATGATGAGGTATTGTTTGAGATAAGTATGCCATGTCAATTGAGAATAGAGTGTACAGAGGTGCCACAACAAATAATGCTAGCTAAAAAAAGTACCATCATTTATGGAAGAAGATTTGGTAAGGGTACCCGGCACACTATGGACGACCAGTCCATATGATATGGGGTTGTTAAAAGGGATTGGAGCAGTAAAAATAAAATTAAAGAAAGGGGCAATTTTACCTTAAGTGAAACAGTATCCAATGTCCAAAGAAACAGATGAGGGTATTTATGAAACAATAAATGCGGTCATGAAGCAGGGAGTGATAGTGCCATCAGAATCTCCTTGCGACACTGCTGTATACATAGTAAAAATAAAATCTCAGGGAGGGTCATGGGTATTTCTTTCTTTCTTTATTTTACATTTATAAAGCGCACACAACTATCCAGCATCATGGGTTAGCAGGCTTGGCTGTATTGCATTCCGCTGGCTCCTTTTGCCCTGCGCAATCAGCAAGGCTGAGATGATCACCTGACACGTCGCAGGAAGCATGTGCCCATTACCCCGCCCACGTGCACGCAGAAAGATGCCCAAAACACTGTGACTGTGTTAGGAAATGAGTTACATGACTATTTGATGTGCATGACTATATCTCTCTCTTTTATTTGTTGAGATGAAAGGGAAAGGCAGGGAGGCATCGCTAAAGGCACAAAAAAGAATTGATTACTAGTGCAGTTGTCAACTTTTTTCTGTGTGCCAACATAGCCAACATAAGATGATATAAGAGTGCCGCCACCCTGCCCAACTACCAGGATTCCAAGGGAGAAGAGAACGAAAACAGACCCAGGACAAGAGCCCAATGCATGCTGAGAAAGAAGCTAAAACGAATAAGGAACTTGAGAATAAAGAAGAGATGAATTAAGTTGCACAACTTGAGGAACACTGATGCTGAACTACCACTGGAACAGTAGGAAAGGAGTTAACATTGATGACTTTTTTAATATATCACCAGTACAGTGTTAAAGACTATTTTCCACAAAGCGTACATCTAACAGTGACTACTTTTTATACTTTTCTATTTTATACATTTTTACTGGGACTATTTTTTATCTTCTACGTTTTTATATTTTTATGTTTTTTAGCAGCACTATTTTTATATTTTTGCATTCTTTATCAATGAACCACATAATAGTGGAAGTTGTTTGGAAAGAAAAGAAAAAAAAGAAGAAAAATCAATCAAATGTTTTACTATTGTCATTATCATTGGTTGCAAGTGCTTTGAAAAAGGTATATACAGCTCGCCACACTCACCATTGAAAAATAATAACTTACTGTTGCCCGATACTAAGTAACCTTTATGAATGTTTTCATATCCTTATGTTCCTGATCTCTTCATAATACCCCGATAAATACGCTGCAGGACAATTCTACATACGACTGACATTATGGCTATTGCGGTTCTTCTGTTTTCCTTTCTCTTTTGTGTTTTTATTTCTTATTTTATCACACACTGCATTTGACTGATTATGGTAAGATACATGTTTCCCCTATGGCATAACATTAGTGAAGAAGTTAAAAAACAAATAGATTTCCAGTTAGAGTAGGAAATGGTATTCCGCCCAGTTGTAGAGGAAGTAAGGCCTTGGAGAAGTAATGCAGGTGATGACTATTACATGAAAAGGTATTTTGACAATTCCATAGATATTGAACAAAATAGGTCAATGGAGAAGGTGGTGAGATAGAGATCAAGGGAAAGCTGCTTTCTTTGCTCACTTATCTCCTATGCCATGACAACCGCTCGAGAATTTATACCTCAAGAAGTACCTGAGTTCAAAGCACACTGCTTGGTACATCTCGCAGTATGCCAGACCAGAGGGCAGTTTCAGGGACAATCGGCCATGATAAAGTATCTCACAGGATCAGAATTCCCATATGTAAACAACTATTTAAAAGAAGCACAGATAATGGAGAGTATAGGAAGGAAAAGTAACGTGCTCAAGTACATACTATCAGGTCCAAATAGAGGAGACGTCGAAGTAGTGGATCACCACATATTAAGGTATACACATGCCCAGATTAATGTGATACCTTATTGTGCTGACAGACCACAATTGCAAATAAAGGGAAAGTATATTCCTCGGGAGGATGGGTTGATGGAATAATGGGATGCAAAGCAGAGGCAGCATCGACTGTGACAATACAAGTGATACAAAATGCAGACAGAGTATGCTGTGAGGAATGGAAACAAACTGTTGAATTTTTAACATGGGTGGAAGATGAAGCAGGACCACTACCCAAAATCAAACTACAAGCACCAACATTATGCTTTAGAAATAATGGTTCAGTAAGGCTTGGTAACAATGATTGGGGGGGGGTGCAAAAGCATTATGGCGTTACCAGGTAAGAAAGTTGGCACAGCTGTACTCATGGACCATTACTGGGCCTGCGGTACAAGAGCTTATATGCAGCTTCCAGCAAACTGGGGTGCCATATGTACAATAGTGATAAAAAAATGCACCAGCATTGGTAATACCACAAAGTGAGGTTGCCATTGGGACTTTTCCTTCAATGGCACACAACAGGAAGAAAAGATCCCTAGGCCTAAAATGCATGAAAAGAACTACCTATTTTTCCAAGGAGGCCAATGCTACATTCAATGAAATCCCAGAGAGCCATACGATATTTGGTAAAACAACAACGTTCTTCATATCCTTTCCAATGCCTGGCCTGCAAGCAGCAGCAAATGCACACTGAATCCAGATAACTAGGTGGGAACTGTTACAAACTATTAATGCCACAACAAAAGGTTTTAATGGTACGAAAATTAACTGTAAACTCACTAGCTTTACACACGGCTAAGTATCTCTTGTCAAGAAAACCTTCACAAAAGTAGGCATAATATACCACTATGGTGTCACAACTACTTCAGGGCACTATACTGCATATGTCAAAAAAAGAAGGGGTTGTTTTGAATGCATCCTTGCTTTGATTCTTAGGCGGGAGAGATGACAGTGATTTGGGACCTTCGTACACTTGGAGACACAACCTGACGTATTTGGGCTTGTTTCCCACTTTTTAACTTGCAGAACGATTACACACAGCACTTTCTGTAAGGAGCGGTAATTTGGGACATGGCGGATCTGAGCAATGATGACTCGATAACAGACCATAAAGCTCGATGTTTAACGGCCCTGTGTGAAATGCTCTTTGTAACTACTCACATGCTGTGCGATAATTCCATGCATGCCAGTTCAAGAGAGACTACTTGCACCGCTAGATATTGTTTTCAGCGCCTAATTGCATGATTGAGAAGCTTACTGAATCCATTCACCTCACCTAGATGATGACAGCTAGTGCAATTACACAATACACAATACAGATCTGTGAGGCTGAACTGGATATTGTTGGCATCAGGGGAGACCATGCCTTGGCTCCAGAATAAGGCTGTCAAATCTCTCAAAGCCGAAATGTCTGTGGACTACAGCACCATTTGGTGCCTTCTTGCTCCACTCTTTTGAACTTTGGACAATGATTGACTTTCCTGACGTCAACCTAATATAAGGTCACCCTTTAGCCTGGCTTCAGTAGGCCTATCCAAGGTCTCTCACCTAGATAATCTACAGTACTCCTGCTTTTCTGGGTTGTGGAAACTGTACTGTACTTATAGGATACCAAAATGTTTCTAGATGTGTTCCTTGTTTTGTTTATCCTCTTCTGCACCTGCTAAATGCTGCATTGTTGTGCACTAATTGATCGTTTCACATATAGTAATGTTTATTGTGGACTCCTTCTTTTGCAATTAAACTTGATTCAGTCCACCTTTGTTTTTGACCATTTAATTTGTACACCTTTGCAGAGAGAATGAGCTACGCCACCCTCTGACAAAAGAATTATGATATAAAAAACTTTATTTAAAAAGCAACAATAATATAAAAAAAACTGTATATATTACCAAGATTGAGTGCCTTGTATGTATACTTGTAAAGTAGTGTTTGTCATACATGGTTCCTTGACACAGATGAATGAATTTGCATTTGAATAATTGCAACTACTAACTAACACAGGCAGGACTATCCCCCTTAGTGTGAATCCTGGTTTGAATGCATCAACAGCTCCGTTACTCCAAACATAGGTTACCAGAAAATCTAACAAATGCCTACTTAAATTCCTTCCACCTAAATGTACCCAGCACACTCAACAGTTACAATATGCCAAAAGGTATCTAACTACATCCATAATAATACAAAAGTACTTTTAAAAGTCAACCTAGTTAGAATATGCCAACAGGTATCTAACTACTTCAGAAATACCCTTCATTGCAATACACTTAAAATACGCCATCGCAATTTGTGTTACTACAAAACCTCTTCTAAAGGCTAATTTAGTTAGAATATGCCAAAAGGTATCTAACTATTTTAAACATTCCCTTAATGACAACAAACTTCGAACATACTATCCCACTTTCACTCATATAATTGAAACAGTCGTTGTTAATGACCCAATGATCATTTAATGTCAATACAACAACAGTGTATCATGCACTAATTTTGTACCAAACATAGTACATAAAATGTACTATTTATGAGGGTCAGAAAAATACATGTATATGTAAAATTGTATGCAATTAAAGCTCTTAAACTATCCTATACAAATTATACAGTTTTTTTCACAGAAAATGAACCAGAGATTCCAGCTTCATTACTGTATGCAACCAAGTAACCATAACAAGTATACCAGATATCACTAATTTATTTGTATATACTTTTTGGCCATTTAAAAAAAAAAAACTACTGGACTGATTTACACCAAATATACAAAGCACGCTTTCAGCATTAATTTGGTGAAAATCCAGCGGTTTGGGCTGTAGCCATGAGCAAAACCTTTTTTTTCAAATGTGCCTATGAGGAAAACATCACATTTTGGGAACCCCTATAATCCCCCCCAGCAAAACCTCAACAAACCTTGCAGAATCAATCCGAGGGGGCCATGTACTTCTTTTGAAAAGTTTGGTGCAAAGTTATAAGCCACCCAAAAAGTACTCTTCCTATGGGTTGAGCAACTTAACCATAACTACACGGCCACTAATGCAATATATATATTACACGGCCTGCGTTAGCGGGCTTGTAGTTATGGTTAAGTTGTACAACTCATAGGAAGAGCACTTTTTGGGCGGCTTATAACTTTGCTCCCACTGGAGGAATCCTTAACAAACTTTGCAGTAAAGTATATGGGCCGCTCTGAATGTTTTTGGCAGTTTTGGTGAGGTTTTGTCAAAGGGGAGCAAAGTTACAGGGGAGGTCCCACAAATAAATTATTTTTTTCCATAAATATAATGGAAACATTGTTTTGCTTTGCTCACGCCTACAGCCAAAACCGCTGGACGGTTTTCACGAAATATGCGGTAGGAGCAGTGGCTTGGTCCCAAAAGCATGCTTTTATAAATTTGGTGTAAACCCGTGCACTAGTTTTCTTTAAAAACGGGCAAGATGTAGGTCCCAAAAAATGTGTGATATCTGGGTCTACTCTGCGGCCAAGACTCCGATTGGTCCGGAGGTCACTGTGATGTCCATGGACACCCAATGCGCCTGCTGATTGGCTGATGAAAAGCGTGAGGTTCGTCACATTTTTCTGAAACACCCGCCATGTTCTATCTACGGACAGCCACAGCTGTCTGCGGATAGTGCAGTGGGCAAAAGGGCTGGGAAACATGTTTTGGGGAATCTGGTGTTGGGAAGAGGGACTGGGAAGGGTGGGGGAGTGAAAGATGGTTTATATCATTAATTTGTTTAGGTGGAAGAAGACCGTGTGGAGAGTGGCAATCCGCAGACACTGCAGTTGGCCACAGACAGGGCTTTGGTTGGGTGGCTTATGCGGTTAATTCAGGCAGGCTTAATTAGGGTAGGGGAGTGGAATATAGATGATATGAGGATGTTTTTATAGGTTAAAAATAGGCCAGGCACCCAAGAATATAGGCTCTGGCACAACTACTGCAGTATCATATGGCCATGCAATCGGGAATTTGCCCACAGCTATTGCAGTAGGTAGTGTTTGGTGGGCACTTGGAGGAACATATTTGGGGTTATTTGGTGACTGCACAACGGCTTGTTAGAGTAGGGGAGTGCAATTAAGATGATATGGTGATACTGCCAAAAGGCGCATTGCCATGGGGTGGAAGAGCCCCAAAGGCCCACCTATGCCCCTATGGTGGGGGGAACCTCACAAAGTGGATTGCTGCGGAAACCGCGGCATGGGAGACTGCGATCCAAGTGCAGAGGCTTGACTCCAGCGAAGAGCTACACCGCTGGGTGGCCTTAACTGTACCCTTGTTGTACCCTGAATCACAGGAGAGCGAGATAGCTGGGGAAGGCGACCCAGGCCCGAGCATGGACTCTTGACGAACTTAGTACTTACTGTGGTCTTGGGGGGGAGGGGGTGAAGGGGTGGGGGGACAGTTGGGGATTTAATTTTTTCCTCTGATATGCTCAATCATCACCACTGATACCTGTTTTACTCTTTGTTATTGTTTGTAATGAAACTAATAAAATATATTTAAAAAAAAATCTCTCTCCTTTCAGAGAACATTTTCCAAAAAGGAAGTTACATTGGTACCTGCGCTGGCTGTGAGAGAATAGCGCTGGGAGTTTCCGTGACTCGCGCTTCGACTCTTATTTCCTGGAGGGGGAGGAGCTTCGTGCCGCACACGTGACTGCTCACGTGACACTGCCTGCCATCAAAATCAGGGCGAGTGCAGCAGAGCGGCGCAATCTCTCTCCTTTCCGAGAACATTTTCCAAAAAGGAAGTTACATTGGTACCTGCGCTGGCTGTGAGAGAATAGCGCTGGGAGTTTCCGTGACTCGCGCTTCGACTCTCATTTCCTGGAGGGGGAGGAGCTTCGTGCCGCACACGTGACTGCTCACGTGACACTGCCTGCCATCAAAATCAGGGCGAGTGTACCCTTGCGGCGTGAAGCCCATTGGAGTAAAGTCCATCGGCTGTTGTGCGGCTGTTCGGCGGTGGAGGGGCGTGGTCACAGTTCTTTAGCTCTTTGGACACCTTCCCTGAAGTGCTGAGAGCATAAGTTATTGTAATTGACATGATGACGACGAAGGATGGCCCTCAGACTCGCCAGAAATCCTTGATCTACAGAAGAAAAGCGATTTCAAGTCTTGCAAAGGAGGTAAGCGCAGCTCACCCGGTGGAGATAAAATCCCATGTAGATCTAATTGAGTATGCCATTGAGAGCGGATTGGAGGTGGTTACTTGCTTGGGCAAAGGTTCGGTGCCATCATTAGCCACACTGGCACAAACATCGCTGGCCCCTCTGAGAAAACCGACTGACGGTCTTAGCAGCACATGTACTTAAAAGCCAAGCTCCGATCTTAGCACTATGGAATCGCCACTGACTTTTTCTCCCTCAGTGTATGTTGATGCGTGCGATGTTGTGCAGACATCTCCATTTGAAATAACTGACTCAGACCTGATGGGAATCAATCTACCAATTGTTTTACCGCAGGAAGCGGTTCGGGTAAAAGCGTCACTGGGAAATTTCTTTCCTGCCGAAAAGCCTAGAAAGGCTGACGCACCCCCGCTTTTCTTGCCGTCTACTGAAGGAGAGAATACCTGCGTTGCCCAAAGCCACACAAATGACAATCGTAAGGACTCAGATTGGAACACGAATTCTGGCGTGGGGGCTCCTTCAGAATCGTTTCTAGTATCTGCAACAGTAACAAAACAAAACTCTATTGATCTTTCGGCTCGTGAAGCTCGTTTGACTGCTCGTCTGAAAGCAGACTCTCTAGCTCCATATGAACGTCTGAACACCAGTTTCTTGAAAAATCAGTCCATAAGAAAAAGCAGGTCTTTAATTCTGAAAAAAAGTCGCTCATGCGAGCGAAACACACAACTGCCCTGAAAGATCTGATACTTCGTTACTGTCCAGTTCAAACGACTCCTTCCATCAATCATTTCATCAAAACCCTGAGGTATCGGGTACTGACGATGTAGAAAAAAGAGCTGTAACGTGTATTCTACCCAGGGACGACTTGAATAAGAAGATTACTACATCTTCTGGGATGTTAAAAACTGTCCCTGACACGATCAAAATTGACCAACCGTCTTAAAGCTCCTTATCTACTGCGGCTGGAATCCAAATACATAACAACGTATTAGCTGCAACATCAGTCGCATTACTTCCATTCATGAAGCTGTACGAATCCATACATGATGCCATTACCGATCAAATGACCTTGATAGCGGACATCAATGTAAAAGTGAAAAGTTTAGAAAGTTTTCTCGAATGTCATAGCCGCTAGATTGGACATTGAAGCGGAAAACTCCTTAAAATGGCAAACAAGATTAAGTGACTTAGCGCGCCAGTCACACAGTGAGAATTTCGCATTAATGGACGCAGTAATTGAGGCTACAAAGTGGATGCGACACAATACCTCCTCCGCCAGGAACTCAGCCTGTGATCATCCTCATGCTCCATGCTGTCAAACCAACTTGATGAAGGATCAATCCTTGGAGGCCAGCCAGGCTTTACAGAAGGACCTGTCGACCTTGGGTGGTTCTGCATGCAGCATCAATGTGGAACGTTTACACTGTAAAATAAAAGGAACCCCTTGTAGGCAGGCAAAAAGTGTGGTGGTGTGCGCCAAAAACAACGGGGCACTACCTGATGAGGACAACACGCATACACCGCAACAAGCTCATACAGACACTTTTGCCAATGGTGCTGCCCCGCCTGCCATGCTTGATATGGTGATTCAGGACGAAAAAGGCACTGAAGCAAAAGACCAAAGGAACCTAACGGAAAAACTCTCCTTTGGGATTTTCAAACCACCCACAGTATTGACAAAGGTGAGCGAAAAGCAAACCCAGCAAAAAAAGTCTTGCGGCACAAAAGGTTCGCGTACCCATACATCGCAGAAACAAGCAGACAAACGTGCCCGTACATCTTGTAGGAACAAATTTATCCGAAACTTAGCAACTCCGCCAGCTCTGTCTCTATTTAAGCGGCCGGAGAAAGGATTGGAGAGGCAATCAAAACCCAAACCGGCTCTGGTGAATAAGTTACCATCTCAGCCAAATGCCAAAAGAGCTAGAGTCGCCTCCAGTAATGACATTGATTCAAGTGCTGATGCTTCCTTGGAGTTATGTGAGTATTCAACCTACTCGATAGACGATGATGACACCAACGAGAGTGTTGATACTGCTGTAGTACCAAAGCCAACTGCTGAAAAAACTGATAAAGATCTCAGGAAGCGGCCAATCGAGTCACTAATGACCTCATCCAGCCTTGCTGTGAAGGTCCCTAAGATACCCGCAAAAGCTCCTCTCATACCAATTGCCAACGATGAGAGCTCAGTGTCAAAGGTAATTAAAAGAGGGGTGGATGCCCTCCCTAATCCCCTGACTGGAAAATTAAATCCAAAAATGACAATTGCACAATTCGAAAAACTCGACAAAAGATCATACAGGTCTAACAAAAACCGACCTGACAGCTTTCGAAAAAGCCTATGGAAAATCCAAATCAAAAATGCTTTGCCAGAACAGAAGGAGGTAAATCTAAACAGAAGGAACATCTTGAATCTGCTGCAGTGTATACCAACGCTACGTGCTACAAGATCAGAAGACATCGCAGTTGTCGAATACATGTCTGAGGATTTCTCGGACTGGGTAAATTTACACCTACACTCAAGTGCCCTCAAGGTGGCCATACTGGATGCCGCGGACGACTTCCTGTTTTTCAGCTTCGAAATACTAAATGTCGATGCTGATGACGAGGTCAATCTACACCATTCATCAGTGGAACAAACGGAAAATGAAAAAAGAAGGAAAGCTCTGCGGGACCACATGAGCATTAAATATTCACTGTGCATAAAAACAACAAAACAACAAGATCATTAGCTAAGAGTGGATAGCAGCGAAGAGAATTACCAGCTGCTATCCTGGAATACTCGCGGCTTTAAACATTTGTTTGACGGAAAGTGGCAATTTCCGATGGATTTGTCAATCATATGCCTACAAGAAACATGGTTGCGAGAGTGCCCTGGTTGTGATGGGTACACTGTCCTTCTGAATCCTGCAGGAAAAAACCTTTTCGGCCGTCCATTCGCTGGCTTGGTTACAATGATCAAGAACAATAATGATTGGATGATGATATCTTCTGACAACCTGAATATGTTTGTACAAGCAACAAAAATTCAGATTAAACGATCTCTTCCATTTAGGAATAAAGTGCTATTGATTGTCAATATATATTGGAATACTGCAATGATATCGCAAGCAAAATTCATTGGGGCTGTATTGGTGGAAATTGACAAGTGTCTTCTAGCAGATGATGATCCGGAAATCATAATATGTGGTGACTTCAACTATGCCTGGTTAAATAGGCCAACATCTAAATTCAAAGACGATGGCAGCATGTTCAATGGTAATCTGCAAGATCGAGGTGTCAGATGGAAAAAAGAAATGGCATTAAGAGAGTGCATAATGCTGAACGGAGCGACTCGTGGCGACATTCCACCTGGCTTTACTTGGATAGGTGGCGTGAGCAAAAAGACGCGCGATTATATCTGGGTGTCTAAAAATCTTCTAGCAACAATCTTGTCATTCGAAATAAAAAAGACTGATAAGAGTGACCATAGTGCAATGCTGCTAAGTTGGGAAAAAACCACAAGATCTGTCCCAACCAAGTATCTTGAGAATATAACAACAAATAACAGAGCAAACAGGCTGCGAATGAGTGCACCTCAGTTGATAATGTTGACAAACAACCTGGAAAAAGCGCCTTCAATAACCTCAAGGATAAATTACCCCTTGTTAATACACTACTTCAAAGGGAGGAATACAATCCATAAAGGTTCTGCAAGCGAAGCAAAACATCCTTTCAATGCAGCAATAAGCCAGGAAAAGAAAAAGCTACGGGACGATATAAGGCTCCTGAAAAAAGTCGATCCAAGAATTGCTACCATCAAAATAAAATCTAGACGCCAGAAATATCGCAATTGGATAAAATCCGTTAATATCATGCGATTGCAGTCTCAAGCTGAACAGATGTTAAAATTGATTATTACGAAGGACAGTAGACACATTTGGGAGATAATTAATAATGGTTGCTTGAATAAATCTTATTCAATGGCGAATGGAGTGAATGGAGCCAGCTGGGTCGCTCACTTTTCCGCTGTCTTTGATGATTGCAAATGCATCGCTATACCCTCGCTATTAATATCCTCTACAAGGTGGAATGTAGCTGACTCTGCAGAAAACATTGAATGAGCAATCTCGAAACTAAAGGCATCCAGAGCTGCAGGCCCTGATGGTATTTCAAACGTGATGTTAAAATCTCACAAAACCCTATGGGCCAATATGATGAGTTCCTTGTTTGAACGAATCTCGCACGAAAATGTTTTGCCGGAGTCTTGGTTAAGAGCAGTGGTGGTCCCAATATTCAAAAAGGGCAATTGGGAGGATCCTAACAACTACCGCCCGATTGCCCTTTTGGACACAATCGGTAAGGTCTTTGGTGCCTTCCTGCAAAAGCGGTTATCAAATTGGGCAACTGCGGCTGCCGTGTGCGATCCCAGGCAAACAGGGTTTACCAAAGGAGTAGGAGTTGAATTAAATCTGGTCCTCCTAAACTGTTTAAAACTTGATGCCCTGAAGAGAAAGAAAATGTTGTATCTTGCCTTAATAGATTTGAGCCAGGCATTTGACAGCATAAATCGCAACCTCCTTTGGAAAAAACTAAACGAATCGAATTGTCCAAAAGATCTATTGGAGCCTTTGTTTGCCCTCCACTCAAAGACGTCCTTTCGAGTAAGATTAAATCAGCAGGGTGACTTATCAGACGAAATAGTCACAAAAAGAGGTGTGAAGCAAGGATGCCCGCTTGCTGCTCTACTCTTCAAACTTTTCATTTCAGACTTATCTTTGGCATTTAAGGATCAAAGGATTTTTCCGCCATTAGTAAACGGCCAACAAATAAGCTGGGTCATTTACGCTGATGACATCGTGCTTATAGACTCCACTCCAATTGGGCTCCAGAGATTACTGATTGCGTTTCAAAACTACTGCCTGCTAAACGACCTACTAATCAACTCCAACAAGTCGAAGATCATAGTGATTGGAGGCGGTTCGAAAGCACGCCTTCATAAATCTCGCTGGCAAATAATGGATAAACAACTGGAAATATCAAATAGCATAAGATATCTAGGCGTGCAATTTAACAATTCGATTCGTGAGTGGGATTGGACACAAGATCTGGTGGCCCGTATGCAAATGTTTGCACTGCAAGGGACAAAACTGCACGCGGCATATGGCAAATTTTCCTTCAAACCAATCATAACCTTCTACCTACAAAAAGTGACGCCTGCGATAACCTTTGGAAGTGAATCAGGCTGGAACATACCCCAGGCCTTGTGGAATAAGCTAGAGGGAAACTTTTGGCGGAAAGTCCTAAGGCTGCCAAAACACTTGTCAATGACAGCGATACGATACGAATTATGCACTGAGTCACTCTACGGTACAGTCCTGTGGAAATCCATCTCCACCTTGAGAAAAATGATGCTGGTTCATGCCACAATACCATACGAAATTTTGCAGACAGTCTCAGAGCACCCTTCTGCTGGTTTGCTAAACAAGTGGAAGGACAAGCTGATTAGCCTTTTACATAATGCCGACATTTCTCTTGAGACCGTGATCTTGAGACCGCAAGTGGCAAAACAAAAATTGCGACAACAAAATTGGATTGTAAATGAGGAGGCAAGAAACAAAATGGCTTCGTCCTTGGACCTTGGAAGTGCCTTGAACAAATTGGACGTTTTGCCAAAATTCCTGGACAGATTTCCTTCAAACTACCATAGGAACATGTTCCTTCGATTACACCTCAATCTCTATAAAACCAAAGAGATCCTCGTAATGCGGCGTGAGATATCTCCAGCGGAGGCTCAATGTTGTTTCTGTAATCATGCAACAGAATCATTACGGCACTTAATCACTGCTTGTGAGGCGATTGCTGAGCAGCGCAAGCTGCACTTAATCCATTTTGCTCCTTTATCCGGAAACATGGATG
This sequence comes from Ambystoma mexicanum, assembly GCF_040938575.1. NCBI lineage: Eukaryota > Metazoa > Chordata > Amphibia > Caudata > Ambystomatidae > Ambystoma > Ambystoma mexicanum. The sequence continues at coordinate 1,433,341,304 of NC_090932.1, forward strand.
CATGGTGGAATTATTTGATTGGTGGCATAAATACTCAGTTAATTTGTGCCACCATAAACTTTCTGGACTCTTTAGATTTATCCAATCTGGAGGGCCTGGTCTGAGGGCTGAGCATCCCTTGGTTTCCGTGATTGGTTTCCGCGATTGAGATTGAGTATGTGTGGATACTAGAAGACAGTAACTGTAACTTAAAGTTGTCTTTCCTTTGAACAAACTAATGTTACATAAAAACAAAATTAAAAAAAAAAAAATAATAAATTATGATATGGTGATATTGCCATTGCTGAAAAAATAGGGTCATCTATTATGAGGTCTGCAGATGGTGTTTAAATTGGGATGTTAAGGGCAAACTGGTGTTGGTCGTGGCCAGTGGCCAGATTCTTGGGCTCATGGCCGTATTATGATGTGGTGGTTGAGGCCAGACCTTTACCGTTGGGTGTATGGCTGGAGGCCGTAGACAGATGTACAGATTAGAAAGGAAAATGTTAGTGGTGCAATTTCATTAACTTTCCCACACATGGATGCTTGGTACATGCGTGGTATTGCAGTATGTTGGAGAAATGCTTTCCCTTTCCTTTCATATATTTACAAAAAATTCCAGACAGCACTGCTGTATTTGTGCACATGCATTCATTTGGTTTCCTTCAAATGGTGGTGAAATGACTAGTTGTAAATGCAGTGCATTTTGTCATTTTGCAATCTATGTACATAGCATGCTTTGGTAATACAGATTAAGTTTTCATTTTCAGTGTGCATTGTGGAAGTTTTACTGCAGGTGTTCTAGTGGGAGAAGTGGTTTTAAAAGTGACAGAAGGAATGAAGAAAATAACAGTTTGCACTTTAGAATGGGTGTTATCGGCAAGCATCCATGGCGTTTTAATATATTGCAGTTTTACCTAGGATGTGCCAATTAAACATTCTGTGGAAATGTTTCAAAAGTGGATTTCTTTTCTGCTATAACAAAATAACACAGAGTGTTGCTGAAAATTGAAATGTCTCTTTTGAAACTGTTATGAAAGTGCTCATTAAAAGAAAACTTTCTCAGCAGACAATATTGTAAGTAACTGCCACTTGATGTCAGGAGATGGGAAAAATGAGAGTATGATTATTGAGTTCGTTATGCAGGCTAGGTGGCAGGAACCCTGTTTAAATGCATTTTTGACTAAGTTGGAATTTACTTTACATAATATATGTATACCTGTACTTTGTGATGCTAGATGCAGGTGTGGTTGAATCTGGAAGTAGAATTCTTGAAGAGTTTTACAGTACTTTTGACGCAGGTGCTTGGGAATCACAGGAGACCTGTACTCTGAGTGTTGAACAGTACATCTGCAGTGTTGAACTGAGATGACAGAGTTATTGGCTGTGATTGGTGGATGGGTGTCTGACTGCTTAACAGGAGCCAATGAGGGAGTGCTGCAAAAAGTGAAGTGGAAAGGGAAGAAGGGTACGGTAGTCTGCAGACAGGGCATGGCACATCCGGGTCTTTAAAGTATGCCTGGAATGTAAATGGGACTGTGGGGATTAGCCAATCAGATGTTCAGGTTGTGCTTTATAGGAATAGAGGGTTATATTTGTTTTCATTGCTGTGTGTGGTGAAGATGGCTGTTGTTGGAGAGATGGAGAGCGTTAGTGTGTAGATGGTGGGAGATTCCTTTGTGAGTGATCTGCAGAGGTATGTAGAGGGAAGTGGCATTTCTGCCAAACTTGGATTTTAGGGAGTGGAGGCTTTGTGGTGGGCTGTGCCTGGCTGCAATCTTTTATGGAGTGCTTGCACTTTGCAGAGATATGGCCACTTTCTGTACTCCCGATGTTCTTGTGGTGAACTGCGGGGGAGTGCATTTGGGTACCATCAGTGCTGTAAGTTTGCTTAGAGCACTGAAGGACTTGGTAAAGGCATTGATCCTGCTTTTTCCCAGTGCAAAGGTGGTTTTCTCACACAACCTAGAGCATCATGGAACAGCCCCAATGTCTTCTGTCCTCAGCAAGATGCAGGAAGGTGTCTTTTGAACAGAGGCATGTCTTCATTTCTGTGTAGTGCTGCAATGTTCTCTTTCCAGAATGAGAACATAATGGGCCTGATTCATGGAATGTTTTCCTATGGGATTGCAACATTATAAAACACTTCCATGAATCAGGCCCTAATTCTCTGAGTGTAAACATTTTCACTGCAGATGGCATTTCTTTGTCCAACATTGGAAATGCCATTTTCCTTTACAATCTAAGGGATCCTTTGAAGAGGTTCATGTAAGCCTGTAAGGAAGAAAAGAGGAGAAAAGGCCAAACAAAATATTTAAAAAGGTGATTGTTTACAAGCAACTTAACTAAAGAGGAAATCGCCTACCCTGGGTTAAATTTCTCTCCCCACCCTTGCATTGGGCGATCAATCTGTAGACACTGTGGTAGTCAGCGGATAGCACATGCACATCCGGGCCTTGTGAGGATGACAGGCATGGAAATGGGACTCTGGAGCTCAGGGGATTGGCCAATAAGGTTTCCTGGGTGTGGTATGCAAGGAGAGGGTGTGGCACAAGGGCCGTTTGCTGAGAGGAAGACAGATGGCTATGGCGGTGTCTTCCAGGAGGCAGGGTGAGTGTGTAGATTTCGGGGGGCTTGTGGATCCACTGGTTCCAGGTGTGCACAGAGCAGTGTGGAGTGGCTGCACACCTTGGTTGAAGTGGGTGGACTTGCTCCCCCTTCGGTGATGTGCTATCATCCAGCCATTATTATTGTTCATTGTGGAGAGAACAGTTTAGGCCATGTAACAGGAATTTCACTGCAGTTTGCAATGAAGGAGACATTTGGGAAAATGATGGCCATGTTTCCAAATTCCCCAAGTAATTTTTTCTTGCTTTGCCCAGAGACAGATGTGGTTGCGTTCCAGTTCATTTGGTCCACAATTAGGGAAAGCGAGGTGCAATGTCAACAAGTGCATTTTTGAGAGATGTTGGCATGATGTCTTGCCATAATGAAAACATTACATTTCACAGCACCAATATTTTCACAGAGATGGAGTACATCTTAGTGATGCTGGTGATCAACATTTTTTGCGAAATATCCTGCATTCTTTGCAGCCCTCTATGCAAATATATCAATCATTTTATAGTAGGTGTTGCCCTCTTTATCTCAAAACCTTAAAAAAAACCTTCCAAAACAAAAAAACATCCAAAAAGTATTTTTTCAGAGCCACCACTTTCTCCCACAAAAGAGTGCAATGGCTTTGATGCTGCCATCACCTACATTCTTTTAGATGTCCATGGACTACCGTGCTGAGCGCTGACTTTGCAGGCTGCACAGGGGCCTGCACCATTTTTTTGGTACTTCTATTTTAGAATTTTGATTTTGATTTTTTTACATTTGTAGTGCTCACCAATCGAAATTAACTGTATATTGGCGCAGATGACACAACTGAAGGTAGACGAGGAAGATCAAAACAGGCTCAGAAAACATCGGGCCGTCTACCTAAAAAGGAAGGTCCTCAGTGCCTGGCAAAATTGGAGAAGTGAGCTCATTGATCTTAGAGGAAGTGACAGGGAGTTCCATAGCCTGGGACCAAAAACTGAAAATCTTCTGTCAAGTCTAGATGTAAAAACCGAGTGAGGGATAATCAGAAGATGTCTGTCACTGGATCGCAATTGTCTCGTCGGATGATATGGCTGTATTAGCTCTTGTAAGTACAGGGGAGTGATGCCATTAATACATTTGAAGACAATATAGGCTGTTTTGAATTTAATGCGATCATCCACTGATAGCCAATTTAACACCCAGCGAAATGTAGACACGTGGTCAGCTTTTCTTAACTTACATATTAGTCTAACAGCCGCATTTTGTGCTTTCAGAAGCCGCTGAAACTGTTTGGCAGGAATACCCAACAGTTGACTATTGCAATAGTCTAGGTGGGCACTGGTTAGTGCTCCTACCACAGATGCATGATCTTTAGTTGGTATGTAGGGGAGTGCTTGGTGTAGCATTCGCAAGACAAAATATACTGGGCCTCATTACACGTTATCCGGTAAGGGATTACCGGCACCGGTAAGGGCACCAGTGCCGGTAATCCCTTAGCGCTCTACTACGAGGTCCCTCAGCGGATCCCGTCCTTAACGTGTTGTCAGACCACACGTTAAGGACAGGACCCGCTGAGGGACTTCAGAGCAAATAACGGTACCGCTAATAGCGTTACCGTTATTTGCTCCTTCCCCATTCCCACTGAGCCCTATGGGGGCTCAAATGGGAATGGGGAATGGTTCCTGGAATGGGGACTTACCGGTCCCGCAAAGGTCGGAATAGACTGGTAAGTCCCTTTTCCGGGAACCCGGACTCCAACGCGTTAGGGGGTAGCCAAGGCGCTAATAGCAGCATGGCTACCACCTACCTTGTAATGAGGCCCACTGCCTTGATCTTGGCTCCTACCTGGGCTTCACTGCCCAGGTCTTCTTGCCACATACTGGCCGGATTTTTGACTTTAGATACAAATTCGAGACTCTTGCTCAAAAGTGATGGAATAGGCAGCTTCTTGGCTGCTGACAGCAAGTTTTTAGGTCTGAATAATATGAGTTTGGTTTTGGCAGCATTAAGTTACAAACAGTTTTTGGAAATCCAGCTGCCTACTTCTTCCAGGCATAGCCCTAATTTGCTAAATGTTTCCTGGAAATGAGCAATTCATATAAAGATCTGGGTGTCATCAGCCTACGTGTGGAAATTCAGCCCATAGCGTCTCAGGATTTCAAGAAGTAGCCGAAAATACAGATTTAACAGCAGTGGGGACAGGGACGATCCCTGCGGAACCCTCAGTTGAAACAGATGAGGTCCGACAGGAACTCCCCCAGTCTCACGTGCTGTCGACGGTTGGGCAAGAAAGGCCTAAATCAGTTTAATGCTGAATCAGATACTCTTGCTACCTCCTGTAGATGTTCCAAGAGAATTTGATGGTTTACTTTGTCAAAGGCCGCGGACAAGTCTAACATAACTGTGAAAGGTGGCTCTGAAAAGTCCCCTTTGATGTCCTGGTTGTTAGTCTTAGCAGAGCACGGTGGTGGCGCGAGTTATGGTTGCATATCTTACCATAACTGGCGAATTTCGGAGGTTTCTCAGTTTTACTTGTAACCATAACGTCCCTTTAACAACGTTTTTTCAGGGAATTTCATGGGTTTTTACCAGTGCACGCTGATTTCCTACAACTTACTAATATCATACTTACCCCAATATAGCAACATTTGTTTTCCAAGTTACAAAGTTTCACCTTAGAACTCTGCCATTTTCCAACTTCTAGCATCATTTTTAATACATCTATACACTTTTTGCAACTTTGTCCACTGTTTTTGCATTTGTCGACGTCAATGAGCATCTGACGTCATTGCAGACTTTCCGGACAGTGTCGCATGACCTCACTCGCGGCATGATGATGTGTCTGCAATTTGCGATTGGTTCTATGCTTCACGGACAGTTCAGGGCTGCATTTTCTGCTGATCTAGCAACCTTCAAGCTGTACCCTTGCACAACTGCTACACCTGTTCTTGCTCATTATTCATTAACAATCTAGCATAGAGCACATACTTTGAAGAATATTAGCAAAACAGCCATTTATCTTAAAAATGGCATCAGCTATTGCCATACATCCTCCCCAAGAACCACCACCACCAGCTGGAGGACCTACACAATAAAAGAAGCGTAGACCTTCAAAAGACAGTGAAGAGGACCAAGAAGATAAGGTAGAGGAAGTGCCAACCTCTAGCACCCAGAGAGAATAATGGGTATGGAAGTTCTTTACCACTGTTGGTAATGTACCAAAGGCTAAAGCTACCAAAGTGAAATGCAACATTGTACTCAATCATGGACTAGCTGGGCAGTACTGCCACAGGACCACGTCGGTGTGCTGCCAAACCAAATCCAAATCCAACCACTGCAATGCTCTCAGAAAGGTTGTTCCTTTCTTAGCAAGTACTTGGCTGTCTTCCTCCATCTCATCTTCCTCAACCAATACTGTAACCACAAAGCCTACTTCTGTGGGACACAACATCCCACCAGCTACATTGCAAGCGATAAAAGAGTCTGTTGATACCATATTACTGCTGGCTTCCTTTTCCCTTATTTCCCTCCCCACCTTACTTTCTGACGTTTCCTGCAAAAAAAATGAGAAAAAAGGTTCCTTTAGGAAACACCTTTCAGAGTTAAAAAATAGAACTAAAAAAATAAATATCTTATAGACTCAATCTCCTTTACATTGCTCACTATTGGAAATAATGTAGCATTTATCCCCCATTCCAGGGGCTGGATCAGGGCATAAGGTCCCGGCACATGCGAAAGCAAGGGCGGATAATGAGGGCTCCAGACCATTATCCCCCGTTCAAGCCCTTGCAACGGGGGTTGAACGTCATTAGCACCCTGGGTTGCCAAAGCAGTAACCGGGGGTGCTAAAAAAGGATTTTCCTTACTACAGTAGGAAGCGCGCGGCATACGCTGTAGGATGGAAAATCCTTTTCTAAAATGGCCACCATGCAAAGGAAAGGCAGGGCTCCATATGGAGCCCCTCTTCCCTTTCCATGGCGGCCTGCGGGAGGCAAAGAGAAGGAGCGGATGCAGCAGCAGCATGCTGCCAAAATAAATAGGTGCAGGGCATGTGGGCTGACAAAAATCTAATAAAAAAAATGAGACGGATGGACGGGAGGAAGATGGTGGCAGGGACAGGTGGTTTGGAACGCAGGCTTGTACCAGCTTGTATATTAGAGAAAAACATAAAACGACAGAAACTATTTTCTATCCCAAACACTTTTCTGTAGCATTCAAGGACCATAATTGATGGTTCTTTATAACTAGCCATGGTTTCCACAGTCCCCTTTCCATGCCATGCATCATTAAAAGACCCGGATGGCAGGTGAACACCATTGCACAGAGCAGCCCTTCTACTCTTTTTAATTTTACATTTGTAACACTCCCTCAATGACTGCTTTCAAATAGTCACACATCCATCCACCAATCGCTTCCAAAAACTGTACAAATCATTTGCATCATTTGCATCTACATTTCCCTTACTTATACAAATCAATTGAACACAATGCTCCTATAAATGCACATATGCATTTTGCAGTGAGAGAAGTGAAAAAATAGAACAGGCAGAACGGATGGGAAAATGCTCATGAGAACCGAGGAGGGAAATGCCAAGGTATGCCAAGATGGGACGCCAATGGGTAACTACTGAAGAAGAAGAGTCCCAAGGGTGCGATGCATCTTAACCATAACATCCCTTTAACAAAGCTTTTTCTGTCAATTTAATAGATTTTATAAGTGAAAATGTTTCATGGCGTTACATCTCTATATATAAGTTATTAATAATTCCTCTTTTCATATATATGAAAGAACTATAAAGCTCCTTTAAGAAACATGTTTTGCAACACATACTTATGTCATGCTGGGGATGGAAATCATTGTTCAATTGCCTACGGTATGAGGCTCCACCATGACCCCAGCCAAATCAAACCACCCTTACCATTCACTGCCCCTACCCTGTATCCTAGCTCTGTGTCCACTATACCCTAATTGTGTAACCAATGGTCAATGCTCTTGCCTTGCAACCATGGTAAGTCTCCAAATCCATGGGGCATAGGCTTCGCCCATGCTGCATTCCCCAATGAGAAAATCAGAGTACACATTTGCGTTTGCCGTGGACCAGGCACACTACCCCGACACCAATTGTACATCACTAGTTTTTCTACTTACATTCTTACACTTTCAAGAAAAAAAACACAAGACATATTTCGAAAAACATGCTTTCAAGTCCTTGCTAATGCTCATGGCGCAAGTTTGTTGTGGTCTAGTCCACCACTTCAGGCTCTAACTGCAAGCCGAATATTTTTTCCCATTCAAACCTACCACTTCGCCCATGCCGCATGCCCCAATAAGCAAATTACAGTACACATTTGTCCTTTCCGATGGTCAGGCCTATTGCCCAGACACCAATGTTGCCCCAATAAGCAAATTACAGTACACATTTGTCCTTTCCGATGGTCAGGCCTATTGCCCAGACACCAATGTTATATCACTGGGCTGTGTATTTACATTTTACACTTAAAAAAAAACACACAGGACATATCATGCATAATTGCTGCAATCCCATCCAGCACTTCAACCTGTATTTTCTTTTGTATTTGTTTATTATTTGTATCGCGCACCTAACCCTGAGGTAACTGGGCGCTGGAAAAACCTAGCATGTTACAGGCAGAAAAACAAGGTACATACACATTTACATAAAGGATAGGTACAGTAATGATAGAAAGGGTTGACCTAGGTTACAATTTACATATTGGTCAGACCTTCAAGGTAAGTACGGATATATACCGTCATAGCGACAAGGTTGAATAGGTTAGATATTAGTCTGACCATATAAGGCAGGTACAGGTGAGAAGGGGAGCAGCAGGATACTTGGGCCAAGCAAGGGTTGTGATGCAGGATCACTGTGAAGCTGGATAATTTGGGCTTAGTAGATCTAATTCTAGTCTGATGGATGGGGTAGCGAGTTCCAGAGGTTGGCAGCTTGAACAGGGTAGCTTGTTCCTCCTGCGGTTTTGAGGTTCAATTTGGGGACTGAGAGGCGGTGAGTGTGGGATGATCGGGTAAGGCGGGTGGAGTGATGTGGGGAGAACTTGTCTGAGAGGTATTTAGGAGCGGTGTGTGAGATACTTTTTTGTGGGTGATTGCCAGGGTGCGGAGTGAGATTCTGTCATGCACTGGGAGCCAGTTAGAATTTTGTCTGTGGCTGGAGATGTGGTTGGATCTTGGGATGTTTAGGGCGGATCTTAAGGAGTTATTTTGTAAGACCTGGAGTCTATTGAGATTCATTTCAGAGGTGCTTGAGAAGAGTGTGTTGCAGTAATCTATTTTGGAAAGAGCTAGGGCTCTGGATAATGTCAAGCAACTGGTAGGGGATAGGTAGGACTTACAGGCATTGTTTAGCTTGTTAGTGTAAGCAATTGAGGAGGCGATGGCACTCACTTGTTTATTTAGAGATAAGGTGGAGTCAAGGTAGACGCCGAGCATCTTTATTTCTTTTGCAACTTTGATTATATTACCATCAATGATGAAGGACGAGTACTGAGGGTCCAGTTTGTTCAGACGAGCTTGGTGCCTACGATCAGGAGCTCGGTTTTTTCATCATTAAGGAAAAGGTTATGTGTTGCCATCCATGCCTGGATTTCCAAATAGATGTTATTAATTAGTTTGGTGTCTTTGGCGTAGTGTCCTGACAGGGTGATGAGGACCTGGGTGTCATCTGAGTAGTTTCTGTAGATGACACCCATGTCGTCAAGGCGGTCGAATAGGAGCTTCGTAAAGATGTTATGTAGAGTTGGGGATGTACAGGATTCCTGGGGAACCCCAGAGAGGATGGGGATAGGATCTGTGGAGGCCGAGGGAGAGAAGACTCTAGTGTTACAGTTTGAAAGGAAAGATTTGATCCAGGGGGAGACGTTGGTGGAAAAGGCTGCAGCAGAGGTTAAGTGATCAGTGAGGATCTGGTGCTTGACCAGATCAAATGCGGTGGAGAGGTCTAGCAAGAGGAGCATGGCTACCTTGCCTTTGTCTCTCATCTCGTCCATCTTTATTTTCAGATCCAGGAGGGCGGTCTCGGTGCCGTGCCTGGGTCGAAAGCCTGATTGACGTAAACCAAGTAGGTTGTTGTCCTCCAGATGTTTCTGGATTTGTAAGTAGGCAACTCGGTCCAGAATTGTTAGGAGGAAGAGGACAGTAGTGATTTGTCTGTAGTTTGTCGGTGTGTTCGGGTCTAGATTAGGCTTTTTTTGGATAGGCATGATCCAAGCCTCTTTGAGGTTTTTTGGGACGAGATTAGTCTTAAAGCAGGCGTTTATCATAGTGGCGATGAAAGGTGACAATTCCTTGGCACAGTTCTTGATAATGGGAGCTGGACAAGTTTCGCCTTGGCATCTTGAAGGCTTAAGGCCTTTGATGATGTTTTCCACTTCGCTGGGTGTGACCATCGTGAATGAGAATGAGATGGGCACTGAGGGTGTTGAGGTTTAGAAGGGGCATTGTCTGATGAGCTGTTTGCAAGCCTGTTCTTTTTCGCTTCTATTTTAGTTTGGAGAGAGGCTATTTTGTTTGCTAGGGCTTGTTGAATTTTGGAGCACCAGGCGACATCTTTAGTGCAGTCTGAAGAGGGTGGTGCTGGGGATTCTAGTTCCCTTAGAATATTGAAAAGCTCCTTAATCTTGGATTTGGCGTTGAGTATTCTGGTGTTATAGATTTCCTTTTTGGTAGAGATAATGGCTGATTTGTAGATGGTAGCTGCATTGGAGAATAGAACCTAGTTTTGAATGAAAGGATCTGTGCACCACTTCGTTTCTGCAGTTCTTTTTAGGTTTCTCAATGATTTAAGTTCTGGGGTAAACCAATTGTTGAGGTGGGCAGCAGCTTTGGCTTTTTTTTGTTAAACAGGGTCGATAATGTCCAAGGCGGAATTCAGTGTTGTATTATAGAGATCAACCAATTTGGTGGGATATAGATTTTTGTAGTTGGTGTCATCCAGAATGTTGTTGATTAGTGGGGTTAGATTGGGTGGTGTAATATCATGAGTGTTCCTAGAAAGTGAAGGGGGGCGATAGCAGGGGTAGGAGGTTCAGATCTCTGAATAGTAAAGGATATGTAGTGGTGGTCTATCCAGGCAATGGGTTCTTTCTGAAGAATGTTTATGGAGCAGTTCAAGTCGGATAGCCAGTCTAGGGTACAACCCTTGGCATGGTTAGGCTAAAAAATGTGATGCTTGAAGTCGAGTTGGGATAAGGATTTTTCAAGGGCGAGTGCATTGGCATCGCTTGGATCTTGGCACCCCAGGTTGAGGTCTCTGAGGAAAATGATGTGGGAGCCTTGTTTTGTGTTGGAGGAAAGGAGGCTTGTGATATCTTCCTTGGCAGAAGAGATGGGGCCTGGTGGTCGGTAGGCTAGATGAAGTAGGATTGTTTGAGTGGCTGTTAGTGGGATTTTAGCAGAGAGAAGTTCAGCTGAAGGTAGGCTAATGCTGGTGGTATCTCTAAGGCCCAACGAGGTTCTAGCTATAATGGCAAGGCCTCCTCCTCTGCCAGAGGTTCCATCTGATCTGATAATCGTGTATCCTTCTCAGAGGGCTAAGGGGAGGGCGAAGCCTGCTGCTTGGTGGAGCCAGGTTTCTGTGATGGACAAGAAATCAAGGTTGTTTTCAGAGATAAGGTCTGCAATGTTAGTGGTGTGGGCAAATAATGAACGTGCATTAATCAGAGCCCCTCTGATGGTGGGAGTCTGTGCGACAGTGTTTGGCTTGTGCAGTTTTGGAGTACTGGCGACTGACCGTGTCCTTGTGTGGGTGGTGGCTGGAATGTGCACTCCGGATTGAGGGGTGACTTTTGCAGAATGGGGCGGATGTTTATGGGTGGTAAAACGTGATCGTAGTCTACAGTTCCTAATGTTAACAGGGCATGGGATCTGAGGTGTGGGGGGCCCAAATGTACCCACAAGCACATTTATTTCCCTTTCAAACCTATCCTAATTTTAAAAATATTTACCACATAGCTGGTCCCTGGTGGCCATGCCCACTTTAACCCCATTGCTGGTCCCTCGTAGTTATGGCCAGTAGCCAGATTGTCAGATTGCAATCTGCCCACTGTGCATGGCCACAGGCTATTTCTCAGTCACTATCACTATTTTTGTAGCAGCATTATGACACAATAAAACACTGAAACATTTGCAAAACTATACTTTCAGGCCCTTCCAATGCTCCCTACATGAGTTTGATGCAAATCCACCCATGTTTTATTTTTTAAGAAGTGTCAAAATGTACATACATACATACATACAATAGTCATATAACTTAGCCCCCACTTGACAAAATCCATTCAGACTTTGCACATACATTCAAGGTTGGATGAATAATCATTCTGAAAACCTCTGTCTACATTCAGCAAACATCAACATAGTTATAAAACATCTAAACATATTGATGAGACACCCCTCTAATGTTGCCCCCTGCTGACAAAACCCACCAAACTTTTCAGAAATATTCATATCTAGATCTATAATCCTCGTGCAAACTTGTGTGAAGATTCGTCGAATGGCAACACATTTATGAGCCTTTACAATATTTTGGGACCTCCCCTCTAACTTGGTTCCCTCTTGACAAAACAGCACCACACTTTGCAAAACCATTCAAACTTCGGTCTAGATTTAAATTCCAAAATGTCTTGTAGTTTCTTTGTGTGGCGCCAAAGTTATAAGCCATCTGAAAACTGTGTTTAACCAACCTTGTAATGCAGAAATAAGCATAGATCCCTCAGAAAATCCTCAATGTCCATGAACACCACAAGACTGCCCGTACTCTTCGCGGACATCGGAGAAGAAAACGCCAGTTTTTTGGATTTTTGTGGCCATATCCAATCCCATCCTCATCACCCCTCAACTCCCTAGAGATTGTTTCATTAGTTTGACAAGTGCAATGTTGGGTTTTATAGTATGTTTACACTGTGATGGCTGCGGACAGCGTCCACAGTCCGCAAATCCAACATGGCAGGCATTTCCCAAAAATATTACGCACCTCACACTTTTCACCATCCAATCAGCGGGCGTGTCCAATGTCCGCGGACGTCACAATGCCCTCTGGGCCAATCAGAGGCCCATCCGCAGAGCGAAAAAGGAAGAGAGTCCGCGGACCGAACGCAGATATCACCAATTTTTTTGTACCTACTTTTTGGTCGTTTTAAATAAAACTACTGGACGGATTTACACCAAATTCACAAAAGTACACTTTCGGGACCAAGCCGCCGCTACTGCCGCAAATTTGGTGAAAATACGTTGAGCGGTTTGGGATGTAGTCGTGAGTACTTTTATTTTTTCATTGCATCTATGGAATAAAGCACACATTTTGAGACCCCCCCATATGCTTTTGCCCACCTTAATGAAAGTTCACCAAACTTCGCAGAATCAATCTAGCGGGGCCATATACTTGTTCTGCAAAGTTTTATGAGGATATGTTCTGTGGGGGGGCCAAGATATAAGCCGCCCAAAAAGTGCTCTTCCAATGGGTGGAGCAACTTAACCATACCTACAGGGCCACTATCACAGGTCCTGTAATATATATATATTTATATGTCTCCCTAAACTCACTCAATTTGTAGAGGGAAATGCTTTCACTTATTCTGCACAACATTAATCCTCATGGAAACAAACCGCTCAATTTGAGAATTCTAAAGCCCAACAAAGCTAATAACAAAGACAAAAAAATCCATATTTCTCAACGAATTGCAATACTTAATATATATTCGCTCTTCAAAATATTCATAATAGCTCTCTAATATCTTCTAATGCTGCCATTTTTATAACATTTCGTTTAGCATTCCCTTATACATCAAAAATGAATTACTACAAGTACAAGAATGCAATGTGGCATGAAGCTAACAGCCTGGAATGGTTGATTATTTGTACGTGGCTTTGGGGAATGTGAGAGCTCTATAAACGGTCGTACTAGTCCTCCCATATTCAAGAATTAGATGCATGCCAGAAGTGCCTTTGTTATATATTCATCTGCTTGTAGTCATTCTGTGACACAGCATGCATCTTGTTGCTATCCCTAATGTACATATTTCCACATCGGACAATCAACATTAACCTCAGACTTTGCAAAGGAAGTGGTCATTGATACGCTGTATGCTATACTTGCTTCCCATACAGTACACTAGTTATGACTGTCTCAGAGGCAGTGGCAAGGCAGAAAGTCACTGGCTGCTCTCGAATGGCCCAGTTCCAATAAGGGGAACCGGTCATATCAACGGCTATCACAGCCTTTTCTTATTCTGACAGATAGGTCCTACGTCACATTAGGGTGATAACCCCCTCACATCCTTACAGTTACTAGTCTGTATCTTCTATCCAACTACTCCCTTCCTCTCTCCTTTTTCCTCTCCTTTCTTTCAGCAAACCAAAGTTTGGTTAGCCTTGGTGGGGGTCATACACAGCTTTCCAGAGAGTCCATGTCATAGCTGCCAAGTGGCCCCATGTCATGTGTGACACCACGAGACAGTCCTGAGATTTCACTTTGCATGCAGGGATTTGTGGGCCCATACTAGTAATGGGACAAACCAAACTACAAGTCCCAGCAGCGGGAAAAGGCAGGTCTGACTCACAGTGTTACCTGTGACATGTGGCTAATTGGCAGCAATGCCTGGTGCAGTAAGACCACTACCACGGTGAGGGGCTCATTTCAAAAGCGCACCAACATAACCCCATGGAGCCCAGTGAGCTAGTGATAGTAAAATAAAAGTAAAACCTACAAGCAAACTCGCTATGGCAAACAACCTTTACAGTTAATGGAATTTATGGTGGATATGAAACTCTGGGAAAAGAGGACTAGAGAATTCCGGAGGGAGATGTATCTCTCGAGGGGAGAGGTGAGGTCAAATGATATATAGCAGAATAAAACAGCATAGAGAAGGGGGGGCGAAAGGTCGAAATAGGAAATTAATCATCAATGCTTTATTTGGCCCCCAGGAAGTATGCAGGAGGAGTGACAGAGACACTTTCTACCACCTCACAGAGGCAGCACTTGGTCGCAAACGAAACGACGCCACATACTGCCGCCAACTGACCGGATGCCTTTAATGCGCAATAAAGGCGCTGTTGGTTGACCAGTTGGGGTGAACGTGCCCAGGCACTCCCTTGTCAGATATTCACAGCACACAACTCGTGCACGCCCGGTCTCTCCTTCCTCGGCTTCTGTTCAGCAAAGACGCTTAATTATGTTTGCAGAAACGATTTATTTAGCCATGTTGTCCGAGCTTGATGGGGTCAGTCGTATTGCAAATCTCTATGTACTTTATTGCAAATTTAAACTTCATTCGAGTAGCAGAAAGGGACAACCCGTTTACACGCTCTGATAATTTCAGATGCGCTTGAAAAACGCGTGCGTTTTGAGAGCTGCGTTGTTTTCGAATTTGACACAGCTGCTTAAGATACAGACGTTCTGACCTTCGCCCCCTGTTTCATTGCAACTAGCAGCAGTGGGCTTCAGCTGGACGACTCAAGGAAAGGGAAGCAAGACTCCACAGGCCCTTGCAGAACCCGAACGTTGCTCTCTGTCAGGCGAGTACTTCATGCAGTCTTTGTTTTATTCTTTGAATTGTGATTTTACGAATGTTACATTAAGAAGTGCAGGTTCCAGGAAATAGCACGCAAGGGCGGGATGAGCTACACACGCCTCACATAGCGCTTCCCAGCCATGTTAGGAATTAATTAGTGTTCCATGTCTTGCTTTTTCTATGTACTCTGAGATCTGTAGTCCTCGGTTTATATCGCAGGACTTAAAACTACATGATGAGCCAGGTTCCAAATGAAAACTAACAAGCATTAGCAAAGCCAACACATTTGGCTTTGCATATGGAGATTTACAGGGTAATTCATAGAAATTCGCACAAAAGTGGCGCACGCGGCTGGCGCACAGTGCTCCCGTGCGAATGTCTGCGCCAGCCGCGTGCGCTAAAATCGATTTCCGCGCACAGCATATTCATGGATTTTAGCCTCCAAAAGCAGCCATGGCGCAGAGTGGCGCAGCGACCCTGCAGCAGCGCCAGTTACGCCCCCAAGAACGCCCTCGCGCAAGGAAGCCATCAAAATCCCCAATCCAGCGCAAAGGGATGCGCCAACCCTGGACCAGTTTACCAGACTGCCAAACAGCAAACGCCAAGCGGGGAACGTGTATTATGGGTTTTGCGGTAACCTCCACATGCGAAAGGGCCTGTGCGAGTGGGGTACGTGTATAACTGTTGTTTGCGTGAATTTTTACACGCGATTGGCCTGGGTAGATGTATTTCAGGGGTGCGCGGGAAGTTTCACACGCGATTGGGCCTGCGGGAGCGGGGTACGTGTATTTCAGGGGCTCGCGGGTAGTTTCACACGCGATTGGCCTCGGTACGTGTATTTCAGGGGTGCGCGGGAATTTTCACACGCGATTGGCCTGGGTATGTGTATTTCAGGGGTGCGCGGGAAGTTTCACACGCGATTGGCCTGGGTACGTGTATTTCAGAGGTGCGCGGGAAGTTTCACACGCGATTGGCCTGGGTACGTGTATTTCAGGGGTGCGCAGGAAGTTTCACACACGATTGGCCTGGGTACGTGGATTTCAGGGGTGCGCGGGAAGTTTCACACGCGATTGGCCTGGGGGAGCAGGGTACGTTTATTTCAGGGGCTCGCGGGTAGTTTCACACGCGATTGGCCTGGGTACATGTATTTCAGGGGTGCGCGGGAAGTTTCACACGCGATTGGCCTGGGTACATGGATTTCAGGGGTGCGCGGGAAGTTTCACACGCGATTGGCCTGGGTACGTGTATTTCAGGGGTGCGTGGGAAGTTTCACACATGAATTGGCAGTGTGGGTCCTCCCAGGTGTCCCCTCTACCCTCTCCACGGCCCCTGCAGGCAGCCCACACCACAGGGGACTACCCTGCACCCCTGGTCATGTCCCGCAGGCAGCCCATCCACCATGGGCATGCCCCTCAGCCAAGCCACATGTCACGTTGCAATATGATCACCAACTCATGTCCCTCAGCACCCCCAGCAGTCAGGGGCACCTGCCAGCAGGCCCCCACTCATGTCCCACTCATGTCCCCCAGCACCCTCACCCCCCAGCAGTCAGGGTCACCTGCCAGCAGGCCCCCACTCATGTCCCCCAGCACCCCCACCCCCCAGCAGTCAGGGGCACCTGCCAGCAGGCCCCCAATCATGTCCCACTCATGTCCTCCAGCACCCCCACCCCCAGCAGTCAGGGGCACCTGCCAGCAGGCCCCCACTCATGTCCCACTCATGTCCCCCAGCACCCACACCCCCAGCAGTCAGGGGCACCGGCCAGCAGGCCCCCACTCATGTCCCACTCATGTCCCCCAGCACCCCCACCCCCCAGCAGTCAGGGGCACCTGCCATCAGGCCCCCACTCATGTCTCCCAACACCCCCACCCCCCAGCAGTCAGGGGCAGCTGCCAGCAGGCCCCCACTCATGTCCCCCAGCACCCCCACCCCCCAGCAGTCAGGGGCACCTGCCAGCAGGCCCCCACTCATGTCCCACTCATGTCCCCCAGCACCCCCACCCCCAGCAGTCAGGGGCACCTGACAGCAGGCCCCCACTCATGTCCCACTCATGTCCCCCAGCACCCCCAACCCCAGCAGTCAGGGGCACCTGCCAGCAGGCCCCCACTCATGTTCTACTCCTGTACCCCCCCAACATGTCAACATGACCCACAATCATGGCCCTCATGTCCACCAAAATCCCACGGCATGCCACCCCTGCCCAAATAACCAACCAAGCATAACATACACCCCACATTGAAATGCCCATTACATGAAACAACCCAAATGGCATGTATGAACATCAGCACATGTCCGTCACACACACACAATGGGTGCCAGTGAATGTGAACACCCACATCGTGACATGCATGAAACCAATGAGAGAATACCACACATTGAAGTACGGGAACAAATGTATTGAACAAAAAATGTGGTGAAAGAAAATCAAATACCAAACAATGGACATAAGGAAAACAATGCAGAATGTAACATAATGATAAAAAAAGGAAATCAGAATCCAAAATATATGAAATCAAAAATGTCTCCAAAGTCTCCTTCCAACAAAGCAAATCCAAACCGAAATGAAAAAGTAAAATCCATTGCTCCATGGAAAAATCAAAAAAGAAAAAGCCGACAAATGCACACTCGAACTATTTACAAGGATGAAATCCTGGGTCCATGAGCCCAACTGTCCAAAGGAAACCTACAAAAAAGCCTACAGAATAAACAACTATATACAAAAATGTGGGGCATAGTCCATGCGCCCCAAAGGGAAGAAAAAAAGAAAGGAAACTAATGAACTATATACAATGGCGGCGGGCAAGTCCAACGGCTCACTGGTTGAAGTCATGGGCCAGGGCATCATCGAACTCCTGTTCAATGGCTTGGAGGCGGGCATGTTCACTGGCCCCGAGGTCTCGCAGGGATAATGCAGTGTCCAGCTCCAACTCCCTGCGAATACCCTCGAGGCACTCAGCCCGCCTCAGCGCCCTGCGCATGGAGTTCTCCGCCCTGACCATTGTGAGCCATTCCTCCTCCGCCCGCCGCCACTCCGCACCTTTCTGCTGGCCCAACCGCTGCCACATGGAAGACACTCCCATTCCAGGGTTCTCCTGCCCTCCGGCCGATGCCTGCCCCTCTGATGTAGTTGGCCCCGAGCCATGATGCCTCCCACGTCGAGCCTGCCACTGCCTCCGACGCAACTGTCTCTGCCAGTACGACGGCATCCAAGCTGATGGAATGCACCGACGCCGTCGTGCACGTGCCCTGCCCGATGATGCCGGCACATCCTCCATCTGCTGAAGTACAGTTGGTGGTGTGTCCACCCTTGCTGGACCTCTGACTCCCGACTGTGGCAGGGATGGGAGCCCCACCGAGCTGGCTGCGTTGGTCGGGGCAGGTCCACAGGGGGCCCTGGTGGCATCTGAGCCGGAAGACGGCATGGAGAACGACTGGCGCATAGCCTCCACAGAGGAGGAGAGGGTCGCCAGAGTGGCCGACACATGTAAGAAACCCCCCACCATGGTCGCTCCCAACTGGGCCACGTTGGCACGCTGCTCTTCGTGATGACGTGCGTTCTCCCCCCGGAAAGCACGCACGTCACCACGAATGACACCCGTGCGCAACGCAACACCAATCAGGACCTTCTCCATACGGCCAGGGGTCCCCTCGTCCGCAGGTAGAGGAGTGTCAGATGACATGGACATCCCCCCTACCTTCAGACGTGCCTGGGATGGGGCATCCCTGCTGGTGCATGGTGGAGCAGTCACAGTGTCAGGGACAGTGACATGCACAGGCCCCTCCACGGCGACCTGTGCTACCTCCTGCCCCTGCCCCTGGACTGCACCACTTGCACCAGTGGTACCACCCCCACCAGGCCCCATGTGCAGCTCAGTAGCGGCCTCCTCCTCCTCTGTGGAAACCACCAACCTGGATGGCTCCACACCGTCTTCCGCCGTTGCAAGCCCCTGTGGGGGCTCACCCACCCTTTCCGCTGCAGCAGTGGGGGAATCCCCGCCGCTTTGCTCCACAGTGCCGTCTCCGCCCTCTTCTTCACTTGCCGCTGTGTAGAGGGAGACATAGAACACAAGCATCAGGGTACTGTACAATGGTCCCCTAGACAGGAAGCAATGGCAGATGAGTGGCACTGTCAAACATCACTTCCATCATGTCCCTCCACAACACATGGGTCAGTGCAGGCAAAAACACATTCAGTAACAGGCATGGCGCATGCTACGGACATTAGCATACATGTCGAAGGGACTCTTGAAACATACAATGTTGGTTTTAAACTCACATGCATCATGGGCCATGCCTATCACATGCACACACTTCACTGTAGTTTCATCCATCTGGCCTCGCACACCCCAGACACAGTGGATACAAGGATGACTAGGCTGCATCAGTGAATCTGAACATTGTCACAGACATGTGTCATGCATCCATGGCATTCACAAGTCACAGACACGCAGGTCAGACACACGGACATGGATACCATACATGTACATGGCATCAGCACCCATCCCTCACCCCCACCCATGTCCAGGAACAGAGACTGGCATGCTCTCATGTGTCCATTCCGCATAGAGCTCCCCATGTTGCATTTAAACACACGCACCAACCATGTGGTTCACACATTACTGGTCTCACATGCATGGCCATGATGTCCCTGTACACACACATAAGTACATGGCCTATGTCACACATACAGGCAAGTATCAGACAACCAGTACACTGCAACATGCCCTGTCTCACACAGCAATGCTTGTCCACTTACCGCTCAACTCCAGAGGGGTCTGCCTCTCAAGGATCTGGGCGTGGAGCGCTGGGCGTACGCGTTCCAGGACCCTCAGCTGGATGGTACTCATGCGGCACTGGCCCCCCTCCACGAGACGCCGGGCCTTTAAGAAGGTCCTGGACCTCAAGTCCTCCCAGCGCTTCTTGACTTGCTTGATGTTGCTGGTTGCCACCCCCTCCGCGTTGATGGCAACCACAAAGTCATCCCAGATCCTGTCCCGTCCTTCCTTGTTGGCGCGTGATGATCCGAAGAGGGCATCATAATGCCCCAGGACAAGCTCCACCAGGACACCAACTTCCTTCTGACTGAAGCTGGTGGCTCTCTGCCCCTCTGGCTGGGGGTTGCCAGTGGTCTCGGATGGTGTTTGCCCCGACATGGCGACCCCTGAGGCAGGCGTGGGTGGGCAACTGGGTCCTGGGGCTGGGCTGTGGAGCGATGGTATACCAGTCGGGAGTCTTCTGTTCCAGCAGGGGTGGACACAGCAACTGGACCCCTGCAGATGGCAGATGTGCAGGCACAAAATGGCAGGGCACGATGGCAGCAGGCTGGCAGGCAGCAGCAGATGGCTCGTGGGAGGCTGGTCAGGGCTCTGGGGGGCAGTAATTCGGCCTTTTGGGCAGGAGCGTGGTCTTCCATGTGTTTTCGCGTGGCCAGCTTGATACGGAGTGATTTGGCACGTGAAATTCTTCCACTTCAGCATGTAATTCGAGGAAAGTCCCTTAGCGCGTAGGCGCATCAGCACACATACGCGATTTCATTGGACCAAAGGCCCTCAGCGCGTCTGTGACGTATTGTGCACAGGCCTGTGCGTGCTTTTCGTGGGGTGCGGTGCATTTGTTTTCCAGGCGTTGGGGTTCACACGCTATTACTTCACAGTGGGTGGGTGTTGGTTACGCGTTCTTCTACACGCAAGGCAGACGGTGAGTGGTAAACTTCACACGCACCCCTGAAATACACGTACCCAGGCCAATCGCGTGTGAAACTTCACGCGCACCCCTGAAATACACGTACCCAGGCCTATCGCGTGTGAAACTTCACACAAACCCCTGTAATACACGTACCCCGCTCCCCCAGGGCAAATAGCATCTAGAACTTCCCGCGCACCCCCGAAATACACGTACACGCTATTTTTCACACAGCGGGTGTCCGTGTTTGTCGCGTACCCCTTTGCACGTCATTTGTCCTAGAGGCCCACAGTATGGGACATTCTACATAGCTGTATATACCTGCTTTTTGTGGGCGCACATTTTGGCACACATTTTTTTCATGCGCAGGGACGCGACCACCTGCCTTCGTGTGGTGGACGTGTTTAGGCCTGTGCGCGTTTTTGCCCGTGCGCTGTTTTGCCTTATTCGATTCCATGAATACATGTTGTAGTCGAGCGTGTGGGCGTTCTGCGCACTTGCCTCCTGTACTTCCCCCGTGACGCCCACATTTTCACGAGTTGTTCCCCATTCCGCGTGTCACATCCCGTGTTCCGCCTACTTTTGTTATGTGCGCCGCACTATGTGCGCTTTTGCGGTGGCCTTAGTGCACGCCGTTAGATGACCTGTGCGCCGGTGTGCGCCGCACACTTTTTCAGCGCACATCCCAGATTTTACTCACGCACGGACTTCCATGAATAGATGTGCGCTGGTTTCCCTGCAATATTCGCACTTGCACTGCGATTTTCGCTCTTTCACTGCGAATCGCACGTTTTCGCCGATATTTTCAGTGCACATTAATTCCATGAATCGGCCTGTTAGTATTACTTCATTTTATTTGAATTTGTGTTCAGCGCTGGCACTATCCCACAGGTTTTGGACCGCCTTACAGGGTTCAAAGGTTGAAAAGTTGGGAGGCAAAACAGAAGTTATAAAATGGTTTTATGGTAGGATAGGAAGAGTATGATGGACAAGTGTAGGTTGAATTATTTTTTATTTTTATAAACCCCCACAGGACAGACCTTCTACTGTCTAGATCTGCAAAGCCAGACCAATGTTTCTTTAGTAGGTGTTTCGTGACAACATGACCCATTCCAATCTGTAAGTGCTTATCCAGTCCGGGTTTCTTCTTTGCATTCTGGGAGTTGTAGTTCAGCTTTTTCCATTATAAAACTCAGACTACAAATTCCAGAATGAAAAGTAAAAAAAATAGGACTGGATAAGCATTGGAATGATTCATGTTGGGAGCTATGTTTTATTCAGAGCGTCTTGAACTGAAACCAGATTGGTTCAGGCCATGTAATAATAAAGTTACTCACCGTAGTGACTACCTTACTCCTAGTCCATAATCCCCTTTCCTCCATATTTGTGGGACATTCTTTCCTTCGGGACTGTACCGGGGCACTTTTGTTAAAAAACATCAAAAATGGAAATGTTTTGTCCTTCTTTTATTTTTACGTGGGGTAACGCAGGTGGCCGTAACTCCGCCCTCCTGAGCTCTGCCCCATGATCGCCCTTCAGTCCTTTTCTATCGCAAGATCTGCAACCATTTAAGCAATAATAGAGGATACTTTTTAGAGGGAACGACGGGCGTGCGTATGGAGGAAAGGGGACTATGGACTAGGAGTAAAGTAGTCTCTACGATGAGTAACTTTATTGTACTCCTACATCCCCTTCCCCTTTCCTCCATACTTGTGGGAGATTCCCAAGCACGCACCACAGTTAGCATGGGTGGATGGAAAAAAAACCCTACTGGAATACATTTTTAAGGACAGCTTGACCAAACTGGGCATCCGCCCTGGAGCTCAGGTCCAAGCAGTAATGCTTACAAAAAGCTGATGGGGAAGCCCACTTAGCCACCTTGGCAATGGTTTCCCAGGGAACATTCTTTTGGAAGGCAACAGCAGCCGCTTTGCCACATACAAGATGGGCATGAATGCCCTTCGGAGGTTGAAGGCCCTGAATGGTATATGCTTCAGAAATGCAGGAGGCAATCCATAGGGAGATAGTAACCTTAGAAGCAGGTTTCCCATTCTTGTCCCCGAATGTGACATAGAGTTGTGAGGAGCCCCTGAGATCACTCGTTCTGTCGAGGTAAATCTTCAGGGCTCACCTGACATCTAAGCTGTGTAAGACTCCATCGGCATCTGAGGCCGGATTCGGAAAAAAGACTGGTAAGGAGATAGATTGATTCAAATGAAAATCGTAACCACTTTAGACAGGAAAGAAGGATGAGTGCGGAGCACAGCCTTATCCTTATGGAAGGTGAGGAACAGATGTTCCACAGACAGAGCTTGGAGCTCGCTTACTTGCCTTGCCGATGTCACTGCAATTAAAAATGCGTCCTTCCAAGAAAGGTATTTGGGCTCAGTAGTGGCCGTGGGTTCAAATGGTTTATGGCATAAGGCGGTGAAGACCACATTCGAATCCCATTTGAGATGGGGATTGCGTACCGGTGGAAAAAGATGTAACAGACCTGCAAAATGCCTTTTAATGACTGGATTCGTCAAAGAAAAGGAAAAGCTCTCAGTGGACAGGTAGGCGGCAATAGCCGACAAGTAAGTCCTGCAAGACAAGACATGGATGCCCAAAGCTGCCAGATGAGATATGAACGAAAGAACAGTGTCAATCGTAGCGTGCCTGTGGTCGAGCTGCTTTGCTAAACACCAGTGGCAAAACAGGAGCCACTTGCTCCTATATTGCGACCTTGTAGAAGGTTTTATGGCTGCTTGGATAATGCGCATATTGTCCTCTGACAAGTTAAACTGTACTAATGATCTGAATTCAGGCACCAGGCCATCAAGCTGAACAATTGTGGGGAGGCGTGCCACATCTGATGATCGCACTGGTGAAGCAGGTCAGGAATCAATGGCAGTCTGGCCAGAGGAAGAATTGACAGATGCTGAAGTTCTGAGAACTAGAATCTGGCTGGCCACCAAGGAGTTATGAACAGAGAGTACAATTCGATCTATTCCTGAGCTTGCAGAGTGACCGATGAATGAGAGGCAGTGGTGCGAAAGCATAGGCCTTCATGTTGTGCCATGGAATCTTGAGAGCGTGCTCTAGGGAGGAGAGCCTGAGACCGTTCCTGGAAGCATAACGAGGAAGTTTTCTGTTTGTAAAAGTCACAAAGTGGTCCACTTCTGGAGTGCCCCATGGCGCAAAAATGGCAGAAAGAACCTCTGTGTTCAGTTCCCACTCGTAGCTGGCTGCTGTCTGGCAGCTGAGTAAGTCTGTAGTTACATTGATGTGACCCGGAATGTGTACAGCCAGCAGCCAAATGTCGTGCTAAATGGCCCATTCCCAAATTTAAATGCTGAGGACCACAAGGGGAGGTGACATGGTGCCACCTTGCTTCTTCATATAAAACATCATCACTGAGTTGTCCATGCGGATATGGACCACCTTGTTCGTGATGGACGGTTGAAAAGCTTTCAGCGCCAGAAAAACAGCCAGGAGTTCCAGATAATTGATATGAAAAGCCTGTCCTGAAGTGTCCATAGATTGAATACCTGGTGATGATGTAGCGCCGCGGCCCACCCCAGAAGAGAGGGGTCTGTGATAAATGTCACTTGTGGGCAGGGCTCCTGAAAGGAGGCCCCCACGGAAAGATTGTTGATTGAGGACCACTATAGTAAATTCGTCATCATGCAGGATGGAACTGGGATCATCATGGATTCTGAGTCCGAAGCCTGAGACCAAGAGCTCCGAAGAGCCAGCTGAGTACGCCTCATTTTCAGACGTGCAAGAGGAAGGGCAAGCATGCATGAAGCCATGAGGCCCAAAACTCTCTGAAAGCCCCAAGCCATCATGTGCGCTGACTGGAGGAAGAGCCGACATGTGGTGGATAGATCCGCAATCCTGTCTGCCATTAGGAACACCCTGGAATTGATAGTATTCTAACGGAAACCCATGGAAATCAGGTCTTGGGAGACCGTTGTGGAAGATTTGTGCCAGTTCACCGACAGCTCAAGGTGGAGGAGGGATTGGAGATTGATTAATGCCGTCAGGGGACAAGGGCTGCGTAGGAAACAGTCTTCCAAATACGGATATACATGAACGCCCTGTAGCCGGAGGAAAGCTGTGATGACCGACATCATCTTCGTAAAGACACGTAGCACTGAGCTGAGACCAAAAGGGATCACACAGAACTCCTCCCAGAGAAAACCACAGATATTTCCGATGCAGCCTCCATATTAGGATGTACATGTAAGCGCCCTGAAGGTCCACTTCACTGAGCCAGTAACCCTTCCGAAGAGAGGAGTTTATTTGGCAAGGCGTTATCATCTTGAATTTCTCTTGGGGAAGAGACAGATTAAACTGGGAAAGATTGAGGATGGTGTGCAGACCAGCCTGGTTGGGTTTGGGCACTGTGAACAGACAAGAGTAGAAGCCCTCCTCTTGCTCCCCAATGGGAACAGGTTCCACTGCCCTGAGGTCTAGAAGTTTCTGCACCTCAGCTCTGAGGGAGGGTATCCCGATCTGTTGGAAGGGAGGGTTGAAATGTGGGGCAAGCGGAAGGGGCAAGCAAAAGCCTGCCCGAGAAGGGTGGCCACTTCCATTCTCCCTCCTGAAAGGCAGGTGGAGCTCCAGCAGCAGGCAACAGAGGCCATGCACCTTGCTGCGCTGGCACTGCCTGAGGCTGCAGGACTGCATTCCTGCTTTGATCTGCTGGCCCAGGAACAGGAGCAAATATGGTGGAATGTGACCCTGCATCCGTAACCGCCACAGGCGGACTTTCCAACACTGAATGCCCCATAGAGGGGTCTATCCCCAGTGCAGGTGGGTTGGACAGAACAGCATCCCTGCCAGAAACACTCACCTGCGACGGGGCATATGTCTCAATGTCAGATTTAGCACCTGATTCATAGAGGTCTCCGGAGGTGTACCCAGAGGCACCCGTGGACAGGATGGTCTGTAGGAGTAATGGATTTTCACCCACCACCACCCCACGTCCTCCACTGGTGCCTGGTTGTGGCTGTGGGTACTCCTGCCTCTGCACCATCTCCTTCTCCTCAACAGAATCTAGTGCCTCATCACCTGCAAAAACATAAAAGAAAAGTAATGAAAACAGACATGAGCAGCATAGGCAACACACATAGGCATGACGAGGAAGACATCGAATAAATGACACATGTCACACATGACAATAACTCTGGCATGCATGCACTGGCAATGAAGTGGAAGGGGAGCCAAAAAGCAGATACTGAGGACTCCAAGATGGAAAAGCAACACATGTGCTTTGTTGCAAAGCACCTGCATCACACATCAGCCTGTGAGTAGCATGGACAATCCACATACATGACACATGCCAGTACACAGATGGCACGTAACATAGCCTTAACAGATCTGACAAGGACACCCAGATGGTAGCAAATCAGTACTGTCACCCATCCATGTGAGTTGGACATCATGAAATAGAACATGCAAAAGATATTGACAAAACACGCATGTGCCACACGCTGCAACAAAGCCAGTGTTCACTAATGCAGTGATGGGAGGCACATGGATAAATCAATGGTTGGTCACTTGGTCTTGACAGAAGCCAATTGTCATGTTGAAGATTCAAACAGGGCCCCGAAGTGATTGTGTGCAGGGCATGTGTAGGTGCACAATACTCAATCAGCCTGATTGAGGAAATCATTCCCATAATAAGTAAAGAAATGTGGGGCATTGTGGGGTGCAATCTATGTCTGAAGTATGTTAAATTTGGGGCACAACGGCACAAAAATGTGCGTTAAACATGCAAAGGATTCCATCAATCAGGCAGAATGAACAGGAAAATAGTAAGAACAATGTTCTGGCATGATGGCAGTTGAAGGGCAAGTGCAGTAATCAGGTGGAAATTGTTAACTGCGGTCAGAAGGGATACTGTAAAACCCAAACCCAAGGCCAGGGGATGGTTTGGAGGCACCACATGGGTAACCCATAGCAGTCATGACTACACAGCCTCACCTGGCACTCAATCAAAACATATCACCCAAGCAACATACACATGGTTTGCACACACATGCATGGCCACTCACCGGACATTGCCTCAAGATCTGGTAGGTCTCCCACGCCTTGGATCTGATCCTCTGCGATGAAGCCTCTAGCGATAGACTCATGTTCTGTGAGTACTTCCTCCTCTGGTGGAGACCCACTGCCAGTCACCAGAGTAGAGGCATGATTGGAAGCCAGCTTGTTCTTTGCTCTCCATTTGAGGTCATTCCACCGCTTAGAGCAATCATCAGCTGTGCGCCTCACAAATCTAAGGGAACTAATCTGGTCCGCGATGCACTGCCAGTGGGCCCTACGTTGAGCAGTCGTAGTCTTGCACCCGGCAGTCACCAGCATTTCGTGGCCATGGGCTGTCATGTAGCCCACAAGTGCGTCTAGTTCCACATCATTGAAACTACGCTTCCTTGACGTGCTGGAAGATGGAGCCATGTCTGCGGTCCCAGCCTGTACCGCAAGAGCACCCATCTTCCTCTTGTGAGGTGGTGCGACCCTGAGTGGCATACGCCGCTCTGGTTGGTAGGGGCTGAAGCGCAGGTGGACTGGGCACTGGAAGTAGCCAAAGCACGATGACCAAAGGTCTCACTGCAGGCATTGGCAGCTGGGGGATGTTAGCAGGAACAGAACTGGAACCGTTGTGATGTAATCACGTGTGAACCGACAAGAAGTACAAGAATCACCCGCTCGCTTTCCACAAAAAGCACGTACAAGAAAATGGCGTCCTACGCATTCCTTTTAACCCAGCCCACATGTGCAATGTCACTTACGCGCTAAGGGCCTTCCTCCAATTACAGGCAGTGACACCCGGACATGTAGTTTATGCACGTGTACATTCAACATGCACCCGTGTGGAGGGAAACGCCTGTGCGCATTACGTCACAGACACACTTACGCGCTAAGAGCCTTTCCTCGAATTACACACTGACATGCAGTTTTTTTCACGTGCCATATCACTCCGTATCAAGCTGGCCACGTGACAACACATGGAAGACCACGCTCCTGCCCAGAGTGCCATTTGCCTGCCCCCCAGAACCCCGAGCCCGCTCCCACCTGCCATCTGCTGCTGCCTGCCTGCTGGCCACATGCCCTGCTATTTGGTGCCTGCACGTCAGCCATATGCAGGGGTCCAGTTGCTTTGACCACCCCTGCTGGAACAGAAGACTTCCGACTGAAGTTCCATCACTCCACAGCCCAGCACCAGGACCCAGTTTCCCACGAACACCTGCCTCGGGGTTGCCATGTCGGGGGAAACACCATCGGAGACCACTGGCAACCCCCAACCAGAGAGGCAGAGGGTTACCAGCTTCAGTGCTACAGAAGTTGGTATCCAGGTGGAGCAAGTTCTGGTGCATTATGATGCCCTCTTTGGAAGTTCACACGCCGACAATGAAGGACGGAAGAGGATCTGGAAGGACATTGTGGCTGCCATCAACGTGGAGGGGGTGGCAGCCCACGACATGGCACATGTCGGGAAGAGCTGGGAGGACTTCAGTCCAGGACATCCATCTAGGAAATATGTCACTTTCTCGAATTCATCAAATAGCAGCGATGGGGACTCAAGTACGGGCTCTGCCAACACAGGTAATCCACAGAGAGGCCATTTTCAGAGCAGGGGCAGACGAGGCAAGACCCGCCAACCGGGCAACCATGGCATGCGCACACGCCAGTGGCTACCATCGCCACAAACATGGTGCTGCCCATATTTAATTTGAGCACACACATTTTGACAACCTCAGAAATCCAAGTCCTAAGTAGGGGACTTACTTTTGTCCCGGTCAATAAAGCAGATCTTTTCACTACAGAAGTGGAAATGCGGAATTTCTTTCGAACCATTCAGTTGAAATATTTTTTTAAGGACTATGACGATCAACAACCACGAGACAAAAGCGCGTCAGGCCTTCAATTGCCCTCAACCTTTACCCTCTTATCGTCTATGGTCTCTCCCGAGATCATTAGTTTTGAAAACAAGATCATAAGGCAAATGAAGATGTTGGTTAAGACTAAAAACCGACATAAAGACAATCTATCTGGGGAAGAACGAAAGCCATAAAAGAGCTGGCAGACAACACAACTTTTGTTATCAAACCAGCAGATTAGGGGGGAGGGGTAGTTCTGTGGGGCATTGATCAATATCATGCCGAGATTAAGAAACAACTGAAGAAAGTTATTTTCTATAAACGCTTACCTTGTAATCCTACAGCCAGAATACGAGAGGAGATTGAAAGCCTTATAATGCACGCTGAAAGAAAGGCATGGATAGACACTGAAGAAAAAGCATTTCTCATGCAACAACATCCGGTGACACCGGCTTTTTTTGTCTACCTAAGATACATAAAGATCCAAATAATCCACCGGGCAGACCTATTGTGGCAGCTATTGGATCTATTTTGGAACCTTTGTCAATATATACTGACTTCTTTTTGAAACCTTTTGTAAAAACTATGTGCTCATATATTCAGGACACGACCCAAATGATCAAGGTGTTGGACACCATAGAAGTGAGAGCCGATGACATACTTGTGACATTAGACGTCGAGGCGTTATACACTAGCATTCACCAGATGAAATGTGTAAAGATAATGGAGAAATACTTAGAGAAAAGGGATGATAAAACTGTAACATCAGCATTCATTTTAGAATGCATCAGACTTGCCTTTACTAATAATTTCTTTATAGAACGGGACACTTATTACCTACAACAGCATGGCACGAGTATGGGCTCCACGTTTGCCCCAGATCTGGCGAACCTTTTTATGGATGATCTGGAGGTACATTCAGTCTATGCAGATCAAAATCCTTTCAAACACCTGATGAAAACCTGGGTAAGATACATCGACGATGTGTTCATGTTATGGAGAGGCAGTCCACCTGAATTGGAGTCCTTTCTCATCTGGTTAAATAATCAAGATCCTTGCATTCATTTTACAATAAGCTTGAGTGTTGACAGAATATCATTTTTAGATCTTGAGATCTATAAAGGTGACAACAATAAGTTTGGCACCACGCTTTTTCGAAAAGGGACAGATAAAAACACCTTATTACTTTTCAACAGTTGCTATCCACAAAGCTTAAGACAAAATGTACCTTTTGGACAGTTCTTACGTATACGTAGGAACTGTAGTCAAAAAGAGGACTTTGACACAAACAGTAAAGACCTGTCAGCCAGATTAAAAGCGAAAGGTTACCCTTCGCACATTGTCCGCAGATCAATAAAAAGGGTGAGAAATACCAACAGACAGGAATGTTTGGTTACAACACATCGAGTGAAGGAAGACAAGATAACGTGCGTTTCCACCTTATCACCTATTAGTAATGATCTTCACAGGAGCATACTAAAACACTGGAATATGATTAATACCGAGGATTTTGCTATTAATAAACCACGTTTTGCATTTAAGCGCATGCCCAATTTGAGAGACAAATTGGTTCACACATACAGATTACCCAAATATGGGAGTAATAACACTCAACAAATGCTCTGGAATCTACCACCTGTGGTAGGCCACTTTAAGTGTGGTAAATGTTCAGTATGCCACCTCACCACAAATTCGAAGAGTGTTGATTTGAAAGGCAAAATTTTGAATCTTAAATCTTTCAGCAATTGCAATTCGAAGTGGGTGGTGTATGCCATAAGATGTCCATGCGGACTGCTATACATTGGAAAGACCAAGAGGCCCATACGACAGAGAATCTGTGAACACAGGTCCTGTGTCAAAAGTGGGGTAGCAGATAAACCTTTAGTATCACACTTTAAGTCTGCCCATCATAGCTCAGATGACATTCACTGGTTCATTATTGAAACGATTCTTCCTCAACCTCAAGGTGGTAATAGAGATCTCAAATTGAGGCAGGCAGAACAAAAATGGATCTATTCCCTAAATACTGCGAAAGAAGGTCTAAATAGCTCAATTGAGTGGGCATTGTTTATTCACCATAAATGAGTATGAAATCACAGGACAGAATTGTTGAAACTGGGTCTCAGGATCTCAGATACAATAGATGCGGGTTATTCATTCCGCTCCAAGATGGCGGGAGCATTTACAGTGCAAGTATACCTCCTTTACAAGATATGCGATATGTTTCATGCGCATTCTACATAAAATACAATTTTGTACTGCTATGTTTTGCACACCATTTGTAAAGGATAAGTGAAAGTTTTGGGAATGCGTAGACTCCCCTTTCGAAAAATGGCGAAGGCATCTGCATCGCCAAAAGATAGGTACCCGCAGTATAAACGTGGCTTGGTTCCACGTCATGGCGGTAACGCTATTTAGAACCGCATGACAGACAGTCAGCGCATCATTTGATCCTTTCAGTCAGGTGACACGCTGTTATCGGAAGCAACATTGCTGTCCAAGTTGCCAGCCATTACAAGGTAAGAGATAGACAAACAGTATGCTTTGGCTGTTGACTATCTAGTCACAATGCCCTTCTACAATCTTACGGATGTAATTTCAGGCCTTGAGAGGATTAGGTTCCTAAATAACGGACGCCACTATGAGGCGTTGAAGACAAGACGTGGAAACGTGTACCACACACCGCGCCACACAAAAACAGTCCCCGGAAGAGCGACCACATTAGGCGAGAACTGTTTGGTCAACCAATCGTGGTTTTTCATTGGGGGGCAATAACTGCACGTTTAACATAAGATAACTAGTGGTCCTGTCTCCCCAGTATCTGCAAACAAGGTGATAGAATACATCAAACCATTCTGAATTGATACACGAAAAGAAAGCTAAACATCAGGCGATGGTGGGACTGAAAAGGGTAAGGTTCCATGAAAGTATCTGCCAAATCAGGGGTGGAATTGGAATACTTATAGCTGTTGGGAG
Organism: Ambystoma mexicanum; assembly: GCF_040938575.1. Lineage (NCBI taxonomy): Eukaryota > Metazoa > Chordata > Amphibia > Caudata > Ambystomatidae > Ambystoma > Ambystoma mexicanum. The sequence goes on from NC_090932.1 coordinate 1,433,372,937, forward strand.
GGACATATGAAAGAAATTTAAATGCGTCCAGCAAGGATTGAAAAGATCTGTTGAAATTGAATAAACTAAGGGAAATGGCCCCTTAAGTATTAATGACAAAAAATGAAATGATTCCTTCTGTTTACAATTATTCAAAGGTGAAGATGTGAGAGATGCCCAAAGAGTTCTCTTGACATGTTAAAAATCATAGCAACCATGGTACTAAGTTTTGTTTTATGTTTTTTTTTGTAGAAATTTTGGAAGGATGAGAAAATCTTGCGATGAATGTAAACCTATGAAAATTAGAATAAGTGCCCTGAGGACAGCACCAATAAGGAGTGCAATCTGAATTAATTAGTGTGCATTTTTTCAAAAACTAGTATTGATTCTAGAAACACATTGTTTAAAGTGTAGGCACATTGTTTTTGCCCTCTCATTTCTAGGGGGTTTCCTTAGGTAGGATCCCAGTAGAGCCATTAAGTAGCTCACGGTGAAGACACAAAAAAAGCTAATTTTGAGGTTTTTTTGCCATATGAGTCACATATGTGTTAGATGTATAAATGTGTTTGTTCATGTAAAATTGAATTATTAGTATGTGATTGTCTTTTTAAATAGATGGATTGTTGATTTGTGCAATTTTGATAAATATTAAAATATGATTATATTTTGTGATAATCCATGGTTACTTGCGCTCATTCATGATGAAAGGGTGTGACATGACTACCTCAACAGGTATTTGAAAACTCACCAATAACAGAAAGGAAGGAAGCTGGTCTGTGGGATTTTGTGTTTTTTAGGACCTCGTGGCTGCCATCAATGTGGAGGGGGTGGCAGCCCACAACATGACACATGTCGGGAAGCGCTGGGAGGACTTCAGTCCAGGACCCTCAGCAAGGCCTGGCACCTCTTGAAGGCAGCGCATGCAGAGGGGTGCCGGGTCTGCCTTACCAACATCCAGATGAGGGTCCTGGAATGCATAGACCCAGCGCTCCACAGATGCTTCAGATGACAACCCATCCGGAGTTGACCGGTAAGTGTCCATGCGTACTGATTGGACGCAGTGCATGTTGAGGTGTGCCAGGAGTATGCAGGTTGGACATATGTCTTGAAAGGCCCATGTATGGATGTGTATGTACAGGGACATGAGCCTGAAGTTTGAGACTGCCACTCATGTGCAATTGTCATGTGTGTATCAGACCATTGTACAGTGCCCTGATGCCTGTGTTCTGTCTCTCCCTGTATGCAGCGTCAACTGATGAAGAGGGCGGAGACAGTGCTGTGGAGCACAGCGGCAGGGATCCCACCACCAGCCGGAGACGCAAGGCCCACCTCCCCTCCCATGGTCTCATCCCTTGTCAGGGAGTGAGGAGTCTGGAGGCGCATCCGCGCCCGCAGCTGCTGAGGGTAGGTCCAAGAGGAAGAGCTCAGAGGTGGACTCCTCGGCAGCAGAAGGGGCAGCTGAGACCCCACAGGGGCCCATGGAGGAAGATGGCATGGAGTCATCCAGGTTGTTGGGGGTTTGGTTTAGGAGGAGGCCATGGAAGGCCCACGTATTGTGTCTGGAGGGGGATTCCACTGGTGCTAGTAGTGCAGTCCAGGGTCAGGGACAGGAGGCAGCACAGGCAGCCACGGAGGTGCCTGTGTGTAATCCTGTCCCCGATCCTGTGACTGCATCATCCCGCACCAGCAGGTCTGCCTTCGTCCAGACCCGTTTTTAGGGAGGGATGCGCACACAACAACTGGCCTTCCTCTCCCTGTGGACGTGGCAATCCGGGACCGTGTTGAGCCTGTCCTGGCTGGGGTGGCGTTGCGTCAACGTAGCATTCGGGATGATGGGCAGGGTTCTCATGAGGACACTGCACGTTATTTTGGATGCCTCGTTGACCGCATCGGCCTACTAGGACAGGTCACCTAGGCTGGGTTCCTCCTTGTGCTGGATCTTCTAGTGACCCCCTCCTCAACTGAACCCCCTATGTGCCAGTTGTCCTCCGTGACATCTTCCTGCCCAAGTATCACCTGGGCATCCTGTGGAGCTGACCCTGAACCAGCGGCCAGGCTGGTGGAGGAAACATCCCTGCCACAGTCGTGAGTCGGAGGTCCAGCATGGGTGGCCACCACAACAACTGGACCCCAGCAAGAGGAGGACATGCAGGTATCAACCAGCAGGGCTCATGCACGGCAGCAGCAGGCTCAGGGTGGGAGCCATGATGGCTCGGGGACATCTAAATCAGAGGGGAAGGCATCGGCCGGAGGGCAGGAGGACCCTGGATTGGGAGTGTCTTTCGTGTGGCAGCGGTTGGGCCGGCAAATAGATGCGGAGCGGCAGCGGGCGGAGGAGGCATGGCTATCTATGGTCAGGGTGGAGAACTCCATGCGCAGGGCGTTGAGGCGGGCTGAGTGCCTCGAGGCCACTCGCAGGGAGTTGGAGGAGGCCATGGCTGCATCCCTGCGAGACCTCGAAGCCAGGGAACAGGCCCGCCTCCGGGACGTTGAAGTTCGATGATGCCCTGGCCCGGAACATCAACAAGTGAGCCGTCGGACTTGCCCACCGCCTTTGTAAATAGTTCTGTAGGTGTAAGTTTCCTTTCTATTTGTTTTTTCCTTTGGGGCGCATGGACTATGCCCCACCTTTTTTATATAGTTATTTATTAGGTATGATTTAGGTTAGGTTTCCTTTGGATTGTTGGGCTCATGGACCCTTGAATGTTCATTTGTAAATAGTTTTGGACCTGGATTTCATTTTCTTGGACCCATGGTGGAATACTTTTCTTTTTTTGGAACTCTGTTTTTGTTTGATGGATGGACTCATTGGAGCCATTTTACTTTGGATTTTATCGGTTACAGCATTCATTTTTTTTTATTATTTTGTGCTTTTATTTAATTCATTTGGTTCATTCTTCAATACACTTTCTTTCTATACTTTACTTGTGTGGTCATCTCTCATTTGTTTTGTGCATGTCACCATGTGGTTTTTCACAGTCATGTGTCGCCATTGAGTGGGTCTGAGGGACATGTATTCAAGGGCATGCTGGTTATTTATTTTCTATCATGACATTGGGAATTCAATGTGGAGTGGGTGGAATGCTTGGTTGGGTGTTTGGACTGGGGTGGCATGGGGTGGCACTTGGGTGGCCATAAGGGCCATGGGTCTGGAGTGTGATGATGTGTTGGATGGGGGGACATGAGTTGGGGCCTGCTGGCAGGTGCCCGTCACTGTTGGGTGGGTGGGGGTGCAGGGGGACATGAGTCGGCTCACAAGTGCATGGTGCCATGTGGGCTGCCTACAGGGCATGGTCAGGGGTGTAGGGTAGTCCCCTGTGGTGTGAGCTGCCTGCAGTGCATGCGGAGGGGGTAAAGGGCACACCCGAAGGCCCACACTGCCAATGCGCATGTAAAAGTCCACACGCACCCCTCGGAATACACGTACCCCGCTCGCATCAGATGAAATGCATGTAGAAATCCACGCGCACTCCTCGGAATACGCGCAGGCAGCCCATCCTCCCTCCCCATGCCCCACAGGCAACCCATCCACCATCCCCATGCCCCACAGACAGCCCAAACCACAGGGTGGACTTTTTCCACGCTTGTTACCTAATGTGAGTGGGGTACGCGTATTCTGAGGGGTGCGCAGGGAGTTTTACATGCGTTTTTGCTAGCGCGGGTGGCGTACGTGTATTCCGAGGGGTGCACAGGGAGTTTTACACACATTTTTTTGCTAGCGCGGGTGGGGTACGCGTATTCAGAGGGGTGCGCGGGGTGTTTTACACACGATTTTGCAGTGTGGGCCCTCGGGTGTGCCCTTTCCCCCCTCCCCATGCCCTGCATGCAGCCCACACCACAGGGAACTACCCTACACCCCTGGGCATGCCCCGCGGCCAGCCCACATGGCACCATGCACTCGGGAGAACAGACTCATGTCCCCCTTCACCCCCACCCACCCAGCAATGACGTGCACCTGCCAGCAGCCCCCGACTCATGTCCCCTACACCACCAACCATCCACCATTGACGGGTACCTGCCAGCAGGCCCCAACTCATGTCCCCTAGCCACCCACCCACCATTGACGGGCACCTGCCAGCAGGCCCCAACTCATGTCCCCCAGCCAACCACACACCCACCCACCCAGCAGTGATGGGCACCTGCCAGCAGGCCCTGACACATGGCCCACCAAACATGTCCTGGCAAAACAGACCCATGTCCCTAATGCCATCCCTATTCCCCGTTGCCCCCTACTACAAGCATGCAACCATCCACAGGACCCATTCCCAAATTACCCATGCCACCACAGTCTTAAATGGACCACCATGCAGTAATGCACAGTGGAGCCACACAGTGGCAACACATGACTGAGGCTGTGTTCATTGAGACATGCACAAAACCAATGATAGAACACAACACCAATCTTGAAGTTAGCTAAAATGCATTACAACATTATGAACTGACATTGAAGAAATTCAACTTGAAAATCAATGTCCAATGAGAGAAATTAAAAAAGAAAATGTAGATCCAATGAAGAAAAATTAAATATGTCATGTTGGATGAAAAAGTAGTACATTGCCAATGTCTATTAGAAAAACATAATCCAAATTAAAGAAAACCATTGATCCATGGGGACATTTAAAAAGAAAGTATGTGCAAGTCTGTAACTATATACAATGGAAGTCCAAATGGCCCATGGCCCACAAACAAAAGGAAACCTACAAAAAAGTCCTATGAATAATGAACTATATACACAAAGTGGAGCAATGTCCATGAACTCCAAAATAAAAGTAAAAACAAAGGAAACCTAACACTAATGAACTATGTACGATGGCGGCGGGCAAGTCCAATGGCTCACCCGTTGATGTTTGGGGCCAGGGCATCATCAATCTCCACGTCAATGTCCCGGAGGCGGGCCTCTTCCCTGGCCTTGAGGTCTCGCAGGGATGAAGTCATGGCCTGTTCCAACTCCCTGCGTGTTGCCTCGAGGCACTCAGCCCACCTCAATGCCCTGCGCAAGGAGTTCTCCACCCTGACTATAGTGAACCGTGCCTCCTCCACCCGCTGCCAGTCCGCATCTATCCGCTGGCCCAACCGCTGCCACACGGAAGACACTCCCAATCCAGGGTCCTCCTGCCCTCCGGCCGATGCCTGCCACTCTGATGTTGATGGCCCCGAGCCATGATGCCTCCCACGCTGAGCATGCCGCTGCCTCCGACGCAACTGCCTCTGCCAGCACAACCGCATCAGGGATGATGGAAACTACCGGCGCCGTCGTGCACATGCCCTGCCCGATGATGCCGGCACATCCTCCATCTGCTGGGGTCCAGTTGGTGGGGTGTCTGCCCCTGCTGGACCTCCGACTCCCGACTGTGGCAGAGATGGGATCTCCACCAGGCTGGCTGCGTTGGTTGGGGCAGATCCACAGGGGGCCCTGGTGGCATCTGGGCTGGAAGACGGCACGGAGAACGACTGGCGTATGGGGTGCACAGAGGAGGAGAGGGCTGCAAGTGTGGCCGACACATGGAGGAAACCCCCGACCATGGACCCTCCCAACTGGGCCACGTTGGCACATAGCTCTTCGTGATGACGTGCTTGGTCCCTCCGGGAACCATGCACGTCATCACAAATGTCATGTGGGCGCAACGCGACACAAATCAGGACGGACTCCATCCAGTCACGGGTCCCCTCGTCCACAGGTAGAGGAGTGCCAGATGACATGGACCTCCCCCCCTACCTGCGGATGGGCCTGGGACGGGGCATCGCTGCTGGTGCATGGTGATACAGTCACAGTGTCAGGACAGAGACATGCACATGCACCTCCGCAGCAACCTGTGCTGTCTCCTGCCCCTGGACTGCACCACTTGCACCAGTGGTACCACCCCCACCAGGCCCCATGTGCGGCTCTGTAGCAGCCTCCTCCTCCTCAATGCCCACCACCAACCTGGATGGCTCCGCACCATCTTCCACCGTTGCAGGCCCCTGTGGGGGCTCATCCGCCCCTTCCGCTGCAGCTGTAGTGGCAGACGCGGCACCAGTCCCCTCGCTCCCGGATAATGGTATTTCCTGGGAGGGTGGCTGGGCCTTGCATCCCTGGCCGGTGGAGGCATCCCTGCCGCTTTCCTCCACAGCGCCGTCTCCGCCCTCTTCTTCACTCGCCGCTGTGTAAAGGGAGACATTGAACACAAGCATCAGGGTACTGAACTATAGTTTCCTAGACACAAACCAATGGCACATGAGTGTCACTGTCAAACGTCACTTCCATCATGTCCCTCCACAACACAGTGGTCAGTGCAGGCATTCACACATGCAGGAACAGGCATGGGACATGCAACATACATTGGCATTCATATCCAAGGCACCATAGTTGCATTCAAGGGTGGGCTGATTCTCACATGCACCATGGGACATGCAGATCACATGCACACGCGTCACCGGAGGGTCATGCATTTGGCCCGGTATACCCCCAGACACAGTGGATACAGGGATGAATAGGCTGTATTAGTGAATCAACACATCATCACCAACATGTGTCATGCATCCATGGTCCACACACTACTCAAACACACAGACATATACATCATGCATGTCCATGACAACAGCACACATCTCTCACACCCCAAAAATGTGAAATTACAGACATAGGCATGCATAAATGTGTGCGTTCCGCCTGCTGCTCCGTATGATGCATTGTTACACACGCACTATCCATATGGGTCATGCCTGACTAGACTCACATGTGGCACCATCGTGTCCTTGCACACACACATCCAAACATGAACCATTTTGCACATGCAGCCAAGTAGCTAACTACCAGCACACTGCAACATGCCCTTTTTTAAACATAAGTGCATGGCCACTTACCGCTCGACTCCAGACGGGCCTTCATCCTGAGGATCTGGTGGTGAAGCACTGGGTGAATGCGCTCCAGGACCCTCATCTGCTGGTTGGTAAGCTGGCCGCAAGAGGCGCCGGGCCTTCTTGAGGGTCCTGGACTTGTAGTCCTCCCAGCGCTTCTGGACGTGTTTGATGTTGCGGGGTGCCACCCCCTCCGCATTGATGGCACCCACTATGTCCTTCCAGATCCTCTTTCGTCCTTCCTTGTCGGCGCACAATGGTGTGAAGAGGGCATCACAATGCCCAAGACCTTGCTCCACCAGGATACCAACTTAATTTTCACTGAAGCTGGTAGCCCTCTGCCTCTCTGGCTGGGGGTTGCCACTGGTGCCAGAAGGGGTTGTGTCAGACATGGCAACCCCCGAGGCAGGTGTGGGTGGGCAACTGGGTGCTGGGGCTGGGCTGTGGAGTGATGGTACTTCAGTCTGGAGTCTTCTGTTCCAGCAGGGGTGGTCACTGCAACTGGACCCCTGCAGATGGCAGATGTGCAGGCACCAAATGGCAGGGCACGGTGGCAGCAGGCAGGCAGGCAGGCAGCAGCAGATGGCTAGTGGGAGGCTGCTCGGGGAACTGGGGGGCAGTAATTCGCCCTTCTGGGCAGGAGCGTGGTCTTCCGTGTGTTGTCGCGTGGCCAGCTTGATACGGAGTGATTTGGCATGTGAAAAAACAGTACGTCAGCCTGTAATTCGCCACGGGTTGAAGGTCCCACGTGGGTTTCAATCACTGCTCTTCATGGGATGCGGTATGTGAATTCTGAGGTTGCGCGTGGACTTTTCTGCGCGTTTTGGCTGGCGCGAGCAAGGTATGTGTATTCTGAGAGGTGTGCAGGGAGTTTTCCACACGTTTTCGATAGCGCAAGCGGGGTACGTGTATTCTGAGGGGTGCGCAGGGAGTTTTCCACACATTTTCGATAGCGTGACAGCGGTACGTGTATTCCGAGGGGTGCGCGTGGACTTTTACATATGTTTTCGATAGCGCAAGCGGGGTACGTGTATTCCGAGGGGTGCGCAGGGAGTTTTCCACGCGTTTTCGATAGCACGAGAGCGGTACGTGTATTCCGAGTGGTGCGTGCAGACTTTTACATGCATTTTCGTGCTTGGAGGGTGCAGGGGGGGCTGTATGCTGGTCCCCTGGCCTTTGCGCCATGTAGGAGATTTGTGCGATGTTTTTGGCGCACGGGGTGGGTTTGGGGGCATTACTCGCACTGCTGCAGGGTCGCTGCGCTGCTCTGCGCCACGGCTGGTTATGGATGCTAAAATCCATGAATACGCTGTGCGCTGAAATGGGTTTTTCGCACGCGGCGCACGCGGCAGCCGCAGACAGCTGCACGCGCACATTATGCACCAGCCGTGTGCACCACTTGTTCGCCGAATTCTATGAATTACCCCCGTAAAGTGCAAATGTTAATGTGACCTGATTTGCATTCAGCCATTTTTGTTTTAGGCAAATATATTGAACCAACCTGAAGCAGTGCGTGCAACGGAACTGCGTAATTATGTGTGTAATACCATGTTTGATAAGACAATACCCTAGTTAATATACATGAAATAAAATGTAAACAATATAAGTTTGGAGAATTGGTTTTCAAACCTGGATCATAACCTCCAGGCACTAGAAACCACATCAAACTATTGCTGCTTGAGAGATTAAGAGTAGGATGCGAGTCTGTCAAGGCATAAAGCAAACAGGAGACCTATGTCCCTATAGCACAAACAAACTCTCCTGGAGGGATGTTGCCAATTAGAATGCAAGCTGGCAAGTGCGAGTCAGGTATGCACTATATGGCCTTTGGCACTTCATACAAAAGTATCAGGTGTAAAATATTACTGCAAGTATGGAATAAATCTCAAATTAAAAACTATAGAGTTGTATTATTTAATGTTTTAGTGCTGACTGGCATCTTCATTTACTTTGCAGCGGCTGAATTTTTATTCTCCCCATTTAAGAGAAGAAAAAGTGTCATAAAGTTACCAGAGAAAAGCTGCTCTTTTTTATAATTACTGTATATATAGTTGTAAAATAATTTAGCCTCGACTTGTGAGATCTGCTCACATTAGAACAAAGGTTTGGTCTGAATATTGTTTTACAAAATAACTCAATGGAATTTTATTTCTTTTAAATTTTCATTGGAGCAACAAGGTTATTGTATATGTTAATGCCATTTTGCTGTTTGTCATTTCAATTTAATATGTGCTTTATGGGTGGCTATAATCTGAAATAAATGAAAAGGATTATAATAAAAGCGTATTGTAAATGAGACACAAACCAGCACTCCAAGCACAAACGTACCTGCAGACATGATCAAAAAAGTTTATAACTACTGGACGCCTATTTAAAAGTTGGAGAAGCAATTGATGGGCAAAATACTCCAATCACAAAAATATTTGACTGTTCCCCATTCATAAATAAACACATTGTAGTTGGTGAACAAAACAGAATGCAGCACTAAAGTGGATCACATCAAAGTACCAAATAAAAGCCTGCTTGTAATAGCACCATTTACAAGGCCCTGCCCTTTTTTTTAAAATGGCTGCTGTTGGAGCTGTGGTTTAAACAAAATTTACTAGTCACACTTGAGTGATCAGCTGGCTCCCTGAAATATGTTCCAGCAAACGGCATAGAGCAAGCTAAGCTGTCTCAGACTTAAACACAGGATGGGTTGAGATACTACAAATATTGCTCGTCTAGCTTTACTTGGGCCGGGAAGATAGCTCAGGGGCAACACAGGTTTCATGCCCAGGGCAACACCTAGAAACCTATGGGTATTTGTCATGACCACTGTGAGGGGGCACAAGTTGTGCCACAAGCAGGCTCCCACCAGAACCCTGAGGGCCTTAAAAGCACTGCAAAAGGGTTCCTTCAGCCAGTCCTGGCGCCTTTGGCACCAGGCTCATATGTAGGAAGGGCTGTTCAAACTAGGTCCCATTTATGTACATGGGCCTTTAAATCCAACATGGAAGCACCCACACAGTCTAGTTCTAAGAACCAAGCCATGCGGTCTAATGTTTTGGGTGTGGAAAGCCTGGAACTACTTTCCCAGGTACTACTTTCCCATGGCTATATAAACCACACCCTGACTGCAGAACATGCTTTGTGTTATTCTGCAACCAGCAGTGTGACGCTCACCATGTCCAGCTCCTGGTCTTCAGCATCTTCCTGTAATCCTGCAAGAACAAGAACAAGATTATTCTGTTTTACCTGAGAAAACACCATCCATCACTCAGCATCTCAATTGGGCTGCAATCTTTGGAAACCCGAGAGAAGAAGAAACATCACTCACCTGTGAGTACTAGCTTAAGGACTTCCGGCGAAACGCTATCACAGCTGCTGTTCGAACATTGCGACCTGCAATAACGAGAAAAGGAAAAACAAAATTAGAACGTGTGCTTCCAAAACATCGAATTCCATCAGTCTTACCTGAATTCCATCGCGCTACGCCACGCTTCCATCCGGAGCACCACAGCAACATCTGCAAAGGAAAAGAGACATATTCAGGTTTGCTTTCAATATTAAACAACACAGACTACCTTAATGGATTTAGGGGGGCCTGTTTTTCATTGCACTCTCATCCACTCGCAGCACCACAGCGGCCTGTGACGAGAAGAAGAAAACACAGGTTAGCTTCAAAAGACAATAAAGGTGCTGCGCTTTGCGCTTTCTCTTACCTAGAAACGTGCCTCTCCATCTGTCGCGCCAGCATCAAGACCTTCGCACCCTAAAAGAAGGAGATAAAGACATTAACGAATTCCCACCATAAACAGAACAAAGACTTACAATTAACAAACCTACCTGCCTACCAGCAGATTTGGGGTCACAGCAGGAATGGGCCCAAGGAAGGTGTACTGCACCAGTGAAGCAACTCGGCAGCTCGCCAACAAACGTCAAGCGCCCCTGCACAAGAAACGCAGGACGGATAGCTCACCCTATAAATAACTAAGGTGAGAAAAGAACCCCGTGGGAAGGGAATCGGTCAGAGGGAGGTGGGAGATTCGCCCATTAGAGACAGTTATCACAAATCTTCCCTTCTGTATTTGCAGATTCATTATTCAGCACTGGGCAACTATGCATCCAGGGTTCCAGATCTCGGAGCCTTCCCAGACGCCACCGGGGATATCAGGTGAGCGTAACAGTATTAAGCGCAATTACTTAATTTCCACCTGTTCATTTAGAAGTATCTTCTACTACATGTCATTATGGTTTTGTATTTGATTTACAAAAATAAATCTTGCTAGTTTCCAACTTTGCAATAAAAAATGTGTCGTCTTTTAACTACTTTCTCCACAAATACAACTTTGCATCTGAATTTGGTACTATTGCATTTAAATTATTGTTGTTCTTTATATGTTGGGTTACCAAAATATGCTCTTTTTCCTTTTCAGTCTATTCTTCATTCTGCAGTTCGGATTTTGGTCTACTTGACCTATGCTTCGCATATTTCACCTGCATTGGTTGCCTGGTCCTTCTAGATTTGAGCTCCACTTCCTTTGTTTTATATTTAAGTGTATTCTACTTTACTGGCCTCTCTCATTTCTTGGCATCACCTGCTCGCTCTTTACGCTCTGCTTCTTTAAATCTTCTTCATGGTCATCATCCTTGTGTAGCTTCGTGTTTTCATTCATTCCAACCTTTAGCTTCACATCATGGAATGCTTTGTCCCTTGATATTCATTATTCCATTACGTTGTGTGTTTAAGCAGCATGTATCCTCTTAATTATGCTTTAGTGACGATTTTGACTAGAGTTGTCTATTTTTTAAAACATTTATATCTATTTGAAACTTGTGTGCCATATATAACAAATACTCAATGAAAGAGTGACAATTTGAGAACTATGGGGAAATCATTTAATGAGAAGGGCAGGACAGGGCTGGGGCAGCGACTTTGCATGCCCCCAGCCAAATTGGCAGTGCATTGTGTATAGGTAATAGGAAATGAAACAACTTTCTGAACTGAGCTTGAAAGTTGCCCAATGACATTCTAATAATCAATCACATCGTGGTTTTATTAATGGTTTTCTGAAACAGGTACTCCTGAAAAAATACAGAGGCTGGTTAATCTACCAACTGCTTTGCTGGGTCCATATGGAAGTGTGAAACTAGGTGTAACACTGGGCACCCAGAATACTTCCATGATATCATCTTGAACCACAATTAATCTCTGTGTTTCGCTCTCGTGTCTGTAAGTCCATCTGCAGCATCACAACAGACAGCCAGTTGAGGAAATAACCCCACACCTTTATCTACACACAATCGGCCACTATGATTATTTTACAAAGTCCTATAAATGGAGCCACAAGTTCCTCTAAATGGCAATGGTGTGCTTTATAACTCCTTTCTAGCATAACAAACCAGCGGGGTGCATTACAGAATTCAATCTGAGTGAACAAGGCACCTATTGATTAGATGGTGGAATAAAGTCAAGATGTGGGACTTCTATGGGTTACCACTGTCACCAAAATGTCAGCAAATCAATCCATGATGAACAATGTGAAACCTGCTTCACCCCTGTGGGGACCTGTATACATACATAACTTCCATGTTACTCCATGCTGTGTACCCTGTTACCTGTGTGCATTGAGGAGCATCAATGCAGGCAGATGTCATATGCAATTCTAGTAGATGGAATTTGGCATGATGTGCTGTGCATCACACACCACTGAAATTAAGAAGGGGAATCCAGATGTGGGGGACCCCTTGTTCTCTGTGCCTACAGAGGCACTACACCTCAGCCGCACCTCACGTATGACTCTCAACAAAGCGACAACAGATATCTGGGTTATTGTTGGCACTCTGGTTCATCAGCGACTTGCCTGACATTTCAGTGTTAGACTCTACATTTGGGCAGGACTGTTATTCAAAGAACTATTTCTCCTCTGGCATGTCACAGAGGGCTCAAATGTAACGTGAGCACCACCTGAGCATGCAGTATCCCATAAAAGAGATTATTTGGCTGTGTTCGTTCTCTGTAACGGACCTAGCAGACATTTGGCAAATGTTGACACATCAACTAATGTTGGCAATTCAACTAGTAGGCGAGTCGTTTTTATTTATTTTATTTGAACATTTATACAGTTCTACCCTGAGGTTCTTGGAGCACTATAAAATGTTCAAAAGGGTGAAGGCGAAAAAATAAGTTACAGTGTTTTCAAAATAGGATAGGAAGCTAACGTTAGAGAAAGGGCAGCAGGAGTGTTGGTCCTGCTGGTTTAGGTCTGGGGAAGACGTAAGCTGTGAGGCTTCTGCAGAAGGTGATGTTGGAAGGTACGGCACACATGTGGGGTGGGGGTTTGTTCCATGCTGTGGGTGCCCATTGTGTGAAGGCTTGTTTTTGTGTGGTAATGTGCAGGTTGGCTTGCATAGGGACATGTTTATGAGATTGTGGGTGTCTTGTCCGCTGTTTCTGTGGGTAAAGGGGCTCAGTTTGTTGTGAAGGTAGGACAGGGCTTTGAGGTGGAAGGCTTTGTATACACCACAGAGACCTTTAAAAACAACCCTCTGGGGTATTGGGGAGAGCTAGGGTGATGAGGTAGTGTTTTCATAGACATAGTACAAGTCTTGCAGTTGCTTTCTGTATGGCTTGCAGAAGGGTAGGGGGATATTGCTGGGAAATCCAAATTCCGTAGTCCAGCTTGGGTAGAAGTTGTTCCCTGACCACACTATATAAGTCGTTAGGGGAAGGGTGTGTAATATCGTACATGGGAGGTGTAGCTGTAAATTGCATGTTTTGGTGGTGGGCGCTACATGATGTGTGAAATCTATGTGGGGCTACTGGGGAAGCCTGTATACTTGACTGGCATGGAGAGGAATATGTGTGGCTTGTTAGTTCTTTGAATTTTTGCATCTACGTGGTCATCCAGAAGGCTAGAGCAATGGCGTCTGGGGCTGTGGAGTTCTGAAAGGGAGGAGATTTGATAGCAGATGGAATCTCAAATATAGACGTGTACTCAGGACATCCGGGAATACCTAACAATTCCAGGCTCCCAGGAAAGTAACTTTGTTGACCCCAATTGACTGCATGAACAATGTCTTTAAAACACCCCCTATCAATGTTTGCCAACTGAAATGGTGTTGTCCATGTAAGTGGAATGCAACTTTATCCATTCACTGTTCATGTTAAGTGCCCCAAAGGGAATGACGTTGCATGTTGCCACTCATTTAACTCACAAAAAGTTAATAAATATCATGCTCGTGCCGACACACTCCTGTGATCTCATTGTGATGGTGCGGCGTTCATTCATCGCCCGTTTTCTTTCTGCAGAGTTTTTTAAATTAATTGAAAAATATGTGGGGCAGTGGATTAGTGCATATATGTGGTGGGGGGAATAGGAAATAAATAATAGAGGATGGGTACATGCGGGTGCCCCCCAAAACATTGCTTAGTTTTTTCGTTGAAATATGTTTGGTAAAAAATTGGAATGAACGAACATAGGACCCATTGCAACATCTAGTGGTCTATGACACCGATCACATTAGGGAATAACGAATAGCATTTCTGTCAGATGGTTTATTTTTGGACCAGCAAGCATACAGAATACTGATGCGTCAATGCCCATGTGGCTACAGTCAATACATAGTTAATGACCTGTCATGGTTTAAGATGTCCTAAGTGATAAATTAGTTTGTTTGAAAGTAGTGCTACCAAAATCGTTACATTACACGAAGAGCATAGGCACTCACTCTGGGGCTTGTGCGATCACGAATCTAATTTGCCACAGGCTTCTGAAAAGAATACATTGAATATGACTTTTGAACATAATAATTTAAAACTGAATAATTGTAAGACATCATTAAAAACTAAAAAGATGCATTCATGCTGTAGATATAGTTTGGACTATAGATTATACGTGGTATACACACTGAAAAGCATCCCTTGCTGACTCACGCTCAAGCATTAACACTTCTGACGTACCCAGTGCTGAAGTAGAGGGGTTGAGCAAATACATTACCCAGAGTTACACAAAAAGTGGTAGGAGTACTACAACCTGAGGCTTTGGCTAAAGTGGATGAACACTCTAGGATTGGTGCTTCAGAACCTTGCCAAGTGGCTTTCTTATACAATACAAAATCAGAAGAGGTTTGGGGAAGAAATCCCATCCACAAAATAACTTGGAAACCAACAAATAATCTAATTGCTACCTGATCAGATGTACAACTTACTTTAGTTCAAGTTACCCCCCCCCCTACACTTCCTGTCTATGGATTACGACCTGAATGAACCACACCTAGTAAGCTTGTTTGTATTGTTCTCCCTTATGTCTCCCCTCCCATGGATGGTTGCACTTTGATACACCTGCTTATAGGTGCATAATAAATAAATAATCAATCAATCAATCAAGTGTCTTTGAAGCATTGGTCATAGGTTCAGATATGTAGTTCATCATTTTTTATGAGCAAATCGACGTATATTGGTTAATTGTTGGCCCCTCTGATCTTTAACATCTATGTAGCAGACTTACTGAATGGGCTGAGGGAAAGAGCCGACTGCCTACGCAGGCTCAGAAACTCGCCATCGGCGGGATGCCCTACACTGACGATTTGGCAAAAAGAATTTATTTTATTTTATTTTGTTTATTTGCATTTTTAAAGTGTTCACACAGCCCGCGAGCATCAAGGCGCTGTTACAGGAATTGTTTCTTTTTTAGCTGCTTAATTGTTTTTTTTTTGTCTTAGTTGCATATTTATAACGCGGTTAAATACCCAGAGGTTTCTAAGCACGGACCCTGTGTTGCTTCATGTCGTCTTGCTTCCAAGGCGAACACGTTGCCGCTGAGCTATCCTCCCAGGATAAGAATGTTGAATGAACTGGGAAGGTATGCAAATGAAAACCATTTCTCTATAAACATTTCCAAAACTAAGGTTATGCTAGTTTCCTCAAAAAGTATCTGGTGACTTCGATGGGAGTACTCAACTACACCAATTCCTATAAATATCTGGGTCTTGATCTGTCCGCAGATTGGTCCAAAGTAAGAAGGGCCAGACAGGTAACGTACATGGCTAGAAAATGTGTGCTGGAACATGCTTGGTTCTCATTAAAAGGAGTTCTATTACTGTACAAACAATGGCCGTGTCCAACTGTTTTCTACGGTTTAGGAGCACTTGCCATGAAAGATTTAAAATGGCTGGACCGAGTTGAATCCCGTTTTTGGAAGGTTGATCTGGGACTGTCCAGCTCATAATTGATTGAGTATATCTGCCTAGAATTTGGCTTGACATCCATGAAAGCCCATCTTTTGATTTGCACGGTTGTCCTGAGCTTGAAAGCCAAGACGGATCCAATTTGTCCTCTGTTATCCAAATTGGGTAGGAGTTATGTACTGAGTGAGCCCGGGAAAACTTCCTCTTCCCAGTCAAAATTATTTTATGAATTATGTCAAATGATTGATTGGTCGCCTGACTTTGACAGATGTTCTGATTTTTCATTAGCTTCTGTGTGGTCAAATGGGACTGGGTTTGCAATTATGAACATCTGGTCACACTAAAGGGACATGCGAGCATGGCAAATGTGATTTATAGTTTCATGCAACCAGAACGTTATCAACTGCTTTGTCCAGACCCAGCGGTTCGCAATTTTAGACTAAGGCTTAGGGCATATCAGTTGATAGTGTTAACTATCCATGTACCCCATTTAAACCTGACCCCTGAAGACAGATACTGCAGAATGTGCAAGATTCCATCTAACTTAGAGTGTGCCAAAAATGTGCTCACAAAATGCCCCCAAATGGGTACCCTTTATTTGGTCTTGCTTTGCCCCATTTGTTCAAGATCACAATTTTATAAAGTCTTTGGGTTTTTGGGCATTCTGTTTAAATTCTAAATCGCTGCCTGTTATATTGGTGCTATTTGGTGTGTATTTGTATTTATTATATATATAACGCGCAGACCATCAGGCCCGGAGGCATCAGGGCGCAATTTATACAGGTTACAGATATGCATATATACAGACATAACATTACATAATTTACGCAACGACAGAAGGTGACTAAAGGAATCTCTCTACATATAATACAGTGATTCTGGTGCCGCTAGGTGATAACACAGGTCAGCAGGTCAGAGTATGTAAAACAGAGGCGCTGAGCAGGGCTTAAAGCTGGTCAAAAAAGCCAAGATCTAGTGTCGGGGGGAAATTCTGCCGGGGTCGGCCGGGCCGTCCGCAGACCTCCGGGCAGGGAGGCCCCAACTTCTCCCGTGTATCCCAAACGAGATAGAGTATGCAACACACACAAGAAGCAAGGTGACTTCTGCTGTTTATTAAACACAAATGGCAGGGATGGGTCAAGGAGCGTACGCGTCCGTCCTGACACACACACAATCGTGGGCTCGCAGGCCCTTTTTACTTTAGTATGACGCGCTACTTGCGTCATCTTACAAAGTTTAGCAAAAAACCTATTTCCACTCTGGATTGGTTGCTCGAGTGGTAGGGTTAGTATAGCATACGTATAGAGAACAATATTAGTGGGTAAAGTGGGTCAGGTGATATATCTGGGTTGTCCCTACAATTAGATACATGAGAATTGTTACATGAAGACTACTAATGATTGGTCAAGCTAATGGCGTCAGTGATAAGAGCCCCATGTTCTGATTGGTGCGTTCGTGAGCCTCCCAGTCTGGGACCATCGCTGTTCCCAGCTCGCGGTGCACCTGTTATTTGCAACAATGTTTCACTATGAGTACGTGTAGACAATGTGAAGACTTATTCATGAGCTGGAAGGCTGACTACTCCCACTGTCGCAGATGCCCATTGAGCCTTTCAAGTGTATCTGCCTGTGTCTCGTACTGAGGGATCCAGACGCCTTCTTTCTTCTGGGCTTGGCATCCTGTCAGGTTCGGCTTGGTCACGTGAGGTGGGACCGTGTTTGAGGCAGACTTTTCACCATTAATATTGTTTTTCCATTGTGCGCTTAGTTTAATTTTGCAGGTGTGACCTTAATGTTGGTGTGCGGCATGCGGGGTGGCAACATCGTGCCTTTGATGGTCTGCTTTCGGAATGTGGGTTTGCAACATTACGACCTTGGCTGTCTGCTCTCGTCGGGCTCCTTCTGCAGGATCAGCAACTCGACTCTTGTTCTTTTCACGTTCATGGAAGCTCTTGCTTGCGGCCTACTAAGGCCTGGTGTATAGGTAGAACCATTTGGTGCACGGCGCTTTAGGTTATAGTAACATATTGGGCCTCATTACGACTCAGGCGGTAAGGGGTTAACGGCAGCGTAAACAGCGCCGACCCTTACCGCCTGAGTACGAGGTCCCTTAGCGCCATGGAGGTTTTAACACCTGCTTTTAGCAGGTGTTAAAATCCATAGCGCTAAGGGACCATGGAGTTAATTACGCCACCGTAATTTACGGTGGCGTAATTAACGCCTTCCCCACTCCCATTATGCCCTATGGGGCAAAAATGGGAATGGGGAAGGGTAAATGGGGATTGGGGACTTACCGCCCCCGCCAACCTCGGAATGGGGCGGTAAGTCCGCCAACCACCATGGCGTAAACATAGTTTACGCCATGGTGGCAAAGTCACGGCCCAGGCGGTAACTTACCGCCTGGGTCGTAATGAGGCCATTGTCTTATGACCAGGATCATGTCTTCGTTATATTTCTCATTATTGAAAAGCGTAGCAAGCTCTTTAGGTGAGTTCGTGGTGCGTCTTGTGTTTCTGCATTTAAAAAGCCTATATGAAAAATAATAAAGATGCACGTGCGTGAGTATGTCTGTCGCCTACGTCATAGCACTGAGTATATTCTTCGTGTAGATTGGTGCGGGAGTGTCCAGCGTGTATATTTGCACAGGTGCGCTGATCGTTGACTAGGTCGTCATGGCATCTCTAACGATGTGTTGGCTTTAATCTAGTTGATCCGTGCTGCAGGTGTCAGCATGGGCAGGTCGTGCTGTCAGGCAGGCAGATGGACACATCCGTATGTTCCTGTACCAGGGTATTTGGTCGTCTGGTAGATGGGCAAACTCTTCTCGTGGCGGGTGCCTGGGCCGTGATCCTTTAGGCCAGGCGTGAGAGGACAGGGACGGGAGTCTGTTTTTCCATTCTCCCACTTCAGTCCCCCCTCTGGTCGACTTGTCGACCACAAACATATCCTTTTCGTTATCTCCTCTCACTCTCCATATTTTAGTTATCCCTCCTAGATGTCCATAGTGGTTAACGTGATCTTCAAACGATCAGTACATATATTCACAGGTTCCTCCAGGAGTACAGTATACCCATTTCCCTATGTAACTCCTGGGGTTCCTTGGGTTTTCGATCTTCACTGAAGGTGGGTCCAGATGGTTGGTGATGATCTGGTTTCGCAGCTTCTCCCTTTCTTGTATTATCATGCCTGTGTGTTGGCCGTCATCTACTGTCATCAAGGGGTGCATACCAACCATTTCAAGCAATTCGTCAGTGGTGCGTGCCTTCCGGGCCTTCCAAAATCTTATTATGATCAGTATAGCTCCTGCCAAAATAGTACAACCAACTATTATTTTCAGTCCATCTGACAGCCAAGATGGCATCCATGACCATAATAATGAAAACCAGCTCTCATCCTTTTTAACGCCGTTGCTTTCATCCATCATTTTGGAGTGCATCTGGGCCAATTGTGAAACTGCTTCAGTCAGTGTGCCGTTGTCAGCATCGTTGGCAGGAATGAACGTGCAGCATGATTGTCCAATCTTTGTGCATACTCCTCCTTCCATGGCTGTGAGGAGGTCCAATACATATCTGTTCTGGAGTGCTACCATCCTTACAGCTCGCAACTCCTCTTTGATTGCGTTAAATCCATTCACTGTGGAATTGATGGTCATCATTAATTCCCATCTAGTTATCTGGAGCCATTTTGCGTTTGCGTAAGCCTGCAGTCCTGGGTGTATTATTGAGGAGAAGAACATTGCTGCCCTGCTGAATAGTCTATGTTCTGGCGGAATTGAAGTCAGTGCTGTTTCCGACCTTCCCCATAGATAATTTCCAGTCAGAGGTTCCGTTGGTCCTGTTCCCTTGCTCCTCCTGGGGTGGTGCGGATCTCTTCTTTCTCCTGTCCCCTTCATCCATTTTGGGAAAGCTTGCCACATTCACATGCTTCTTGGGTACCACTAGTGATGGTACATTGACGTGCACCATCGTGCATACACCATTCCACAGGGGGGCAGTGTGTGGTATGCTTTTTCTCCACAGGCCCAGTAATGGTCCATTATTACTGCTGTTCCTGCTCCCCCCTCAGGCAACTCCATCACGCTGGCACAATTGGTGTTGTATCCTACGTCCACTTCCCCTTTATGTTGGCAGCATACCTTAGGCGCAGTCAGTGGCAGAATTGTTATTGGGTCTTCATCTGTCTCTACCCATGTGAGCATTGGTACGTACTTGATCCAAGTTGTCCAACACCTGTGGTTGTGTGCCTCGATAGTTGAGATAGTTTCCTTTGTCACCATGTTGCTTCCAATCACTCCTATCTCCCAATTGTTATCCAAGTACACCTTCCCTGTTATCGTCACCAGTGGCCTCTCCCAGCATCCTAGTTTACCAGGAACTTCAGTTGCATACCAATCACATGGCAAATACTGCAATGTTACTTTCTTTGTTTCCCCTTTTGCAGGACCACTTGTTATGTATCTGAATGCTTCAGCATGTAAACTGCTCTTGTGATAACTCAAATAGGTCTTGAGGAAGTTGTTTTCGTATGGGTATGAATCTCGTGTTTTCCACGCCATGTGCACCACTGTCCCTTGAAATCTTCCTTTCGTTTGGAACAGTGCCAAGTATATAATGCATCGTGCTGTCTTTTCATCTATTTCCGTAGCCACAAATGTTCGGGACGCGCTCATGGCGTATGGTATTAATGAGCAAACGTAGCAGCTGTCTTCTGTTGTCTGCTTACCAATGCGGGTCATGTGCTGAATCTTGAATATAATTATCAATACCTTTATTATCTGAGTATGTGCTGCGTTTAACTCTATTTTGTTTGTGTATAGTTTTACTAATATCACCTGACTTGACACCTGTTGCAGCTGGGGATGGGGGTGTATTAGGTTTGGGTACAGCAATAATATTGATAGCACAGCTGTACTGCCATACAGAGGCAGCCAAGAACCCGGTGATCATCAAAATCCCTATTATTTTTATTACATATGCTAATTTCACCGGCATTTTGCTCTTACCTTTGCTGCGGTCCGGCAGCGTATTCTTGCGACGTTAAAGTTGCCCGCCTGAAAATTCTCAATATGCTTATTATTAAATATTAGTTGTTGTTAGTTAAGCTCTCCCTATCAGATAATCATTCAGTGCCCAGGCGAAGAGTTGTTCCCACGCCAATCTAAGCGACCTATCTCTTAGGACAGGCAGGTATGGGTGGAGGTGGGGCATTGAATGTTCTATGGCCAAGAGGAATGCTGTGTAGTACACACGTACCCTTCTCTTTTTCAGATACGTTGGCCTTTTGATTTCATATACAAATTGGTGTGACAATTCTTCTGGGTAGTAATCGTCTGGGGGTACCATCTACTCCTGGGCAATGAATTTGTTATCTATTTTCTTAACAGTACAATAATACGCAGTTCCTGCATGTGCGAGAGAAAAAAAGAAAGCATTCACGTGTTTACATGTGTATTTGTGCAATATAATGTCCCTTAGTACAGTTATTACTCGTAGTTGGGGTAGGGGTCAATGGGCAGGGGGTTTTTGTTCAATTGGCTGAAGTACTTTTACTCTTGGAGCGTGTGACCATGGGGTGGGCAGTATGGGGATCACCCTTTTCTTCTTCAGTTATTGTCTCTGGGCAATTTGGGAAGTGACAGGGTATGGGGACACTTGGGTTGTTGGCTGTGATAGAACTCTATTCTTCCGTTGGCGATGTTGTTGTTCTTCCAACAGACCTGTCGGTGGTGCTGGGGCGGGTCTGAGGTCTGTAGATCTTTACATCGTGTAGGTGATTCCAGGCGCGCTTGTCCTGTAGCTTTACTGCTCTCGTTGATACCTCTTCTACTAGATGTGGGCCAGTAAACCTGGGGTCGCTCCACCTTCTATTGAAGTTGCGAAGCAATACGTGGTCACCTTTAGTAACTTTACACAGTCTTTCTTTGTCCAATTCTTTATCCGCGTCTTCTTGTTGACTGCTGTTAGACCCGCCCCGTGTGCGCTCGTGCTGTTGAGACACAAACACCATACTAGTAATCAAAGAAGACACATATTGGTACATTTCATCTCCAAAGACATCGGCAGTACTTTCATTATCAGTAAATGCTCTCGATGTTGGCGTTAGGGGAAGGCGCATCTGACGTCCAGTAACCCCCTCGTGTGGGGTGAGGTGGTGGTCGGACCCTGGTCTATTCCTTAGTTCGAATAGGGCTAATGGAAGACAGTATAACCAATTCTTATTAGTTGCTTGCTTTATCTTTGCTATAGCCTCCTTTAATAGGCCATTCAGGCGTTCACATACACCGTTAGCCTGTGGGTGGTATATACATGCAAATTTATGTTTTATGTTCAACAAGGATGTAATATGCTGGAACATTTCGTTTGCGAAATGTGGGCCATTGTCTGATCTTAACACCTCGCACACTCCCCATCTTGGGAAGACCTCCCTCACTAGGAATTTAGCTGCTCTAAATGCATCTGGGTGTGAACAGGGCCCTGCTTCAATCCACCTAGAGAATGGGCATACTACTACGATCATATACCTATTTCCTTGACATATATTGATCATATCGACATAATCAATATGGAGATTCCGGAAAGGTCCCTCTGGCCGGGTTATAGTACCTCTTACCACCTTTAGAGTATGGCCGGCCGTAAACTGTTGACATGTGAGACAATTACTGATAAATTTAGACACATGCGAATTTAGCTCGGGGCAGAACCCGTCTTCCCTAATTCGTGCTGCTATTACTTCTTTGCCTGTGTGGGCTGGATGATGTAGTTGGCTTAGGGCAGTATCCAAAAGTGCCAATGGTATTACAACTTTTCCAGTGCCGCCTTGGCGCCATAGTGCGTCAGTTGGTGACATTATGCATCCTCTTTTTACCCATATTTCTTTTTCGGCCATTGGTGCGGCCGCTTGTAGCTCCATAATCTGCGTGGCTGGGAGGTGGGAATACCCTTCTCTTATCAGCATCTCCTTAGCTATTCCCCTCCCTCTCCCTCTCTGTGACTCTGGGGGGTTCCATATCTCTCCGAAGTATGCAGCATACTTCGCATGTGCGTCTGCTGCTGCATTCCCCTTTGAGACGTGATCTTCACCATTGGTGTGTGCTGTGCATTTTACTAGAGCTAATTCTTGGGGGTCGTTTATTACTTCAATTAGTTCAGCCAATAACAGAGCATGTTGCACTGGAGTGCCATCAGCTCTTCTAAATCCTCTTCTTCTCCATTTTGACAGCCCTGAGTGGACAGTAGATGTAACATATGCGCTGTCCGAGTATATGGTTACTCGTTTGTGAAGGCTTTCCTTTAACGCCAAGATCAGTGCAACCAATTCGGCTGCTTGAGCGGAGTAATGTTGTGGTAATTGTACACATTTTATTGCCACACACACCGGTACTTCCATCATTTTTACCACTGCTGCCCCAGTTCTCCTAATACCGTCCCCTTGGTCGATAGTTGATGACCCATCAATAAATAATAGCTCACCACCCTCCAGTGCGTTTTCTTCCACCTTCCTGCTACATGAGTATATTTCAGTTACCTCCGTACAGTCATGGGCATAGTCTCCCTCCTCAATTACTTCTGCTATGAACCTTGCAGGGTTGACCGTGCTACATCTAACTATTGATAGTTCAGCTCTCGATAAAATGATCTCATAACCAGATGCTCTCTGCGTGGTTAGGGTGGACTTAGGTTTATTCAATATCGCAAATAGTGCATGTTCCACAAACAAGGTAGTTGGGCATCCCATGGTTATTGTTGATGCCTTTTCCACTGCAAAAGCAGCTGCGGCTAGACCTTGTTCGCAAGGGAAGTGACCCAACATTACAGGATCTAAGTGGCCGCTGTAAAATGCTACTGGTTTGTAGCCCATGCTTGTTCTTTGAGCCAACACTGCTTTCATTACTGCTGAGTCGCAGTGTGAAAATATAAAAAATCTTCTCATAATCTGGGGATGCAAGCACTGGAGCAGTAGATATCGCATCTTTTAATTCACCAAAAGCCTCTTTCATCTCCATTGTCCACCCCAGCTTTTTCTCCCCTTTATTAGCTTCCCTCAACGCCTCAAGCAGAGGTCCTATGTACGAGCTGTAATCAAACACCCATGCCCTACAATAGTTGCACAGCCCCAGAAACTGCTGCAGTTCCCTCACAGTTTGTGGCAGTGGAGTGTTTGAAATTTCTTGTGCTCTTTGTGGTGCAATCTTTCTTCCATATTGGGATATAAGTTGACCAATGTAAAGTACCTGTTCTTGACAGTACTGTATCTTTTCCATGTCCACCTTGTACCCCTTTTCAGCCAATATTGTCAACATCTTTAAAGAGTCCTCTCTGCATGTTCTCTCGTTCGTGCTGCATATTATTATGTCATCCACATACTGCAACACCGTGCTTTCCACTTCAATATTACCCAAATCCATCTGTATCACTCTATTGAAAATTGAGGGTGATTCACAATACCCTTGTGGCAGTCTAGTGTGTTTCCACTTTGTGTTTCTGTAAGTGAAGCTCGTCAGATCTTGTGAGTCGGGGTGCAATGGTATTGAGAAAAAAGCATTTTTAAGGTCGATCACTGTAAATCGTGATGCCTCTGCTGGAATGCCACACAATATTGTGGCCGGGTTTGCTGCTACGGGATATTCTGCTTCTACTATGTTGTTCAAGGGCCTGAGGTCCTGTATGAAGCGCCAAGACCCCCCTTTAGCCTTGCGCACTGGGTACACAGCCGTGTTGCAAGGTGATTCCGAGGGGACCAATATGCCGTTATTTACAAGGGCCGTTATGGTTTCATAGATACCCTCATCTGCCTCTTTTGATAGTGGGTACTGTTCAACTCTGGGAAGTATTGCACCTTTTTTCAACTTTATTCTTACTCCCCCTATACTTTTTATACACCCCACGTCATAGGGGCCGGTGGTCCACAATGATTTGGGTACTTTTGACATATCCTCTTTAAAGAAGGGGACTGGGGTGCATGCAGGTGCCTCAAGTGCCATGGCAATTTTCTGTGCTACTTGTTTGTACGCCACTCTTAGCCATATTTCCACACTCATCATAAACACCATTTCATCTTCTTCCTTTTCATCTGAGAACAGCTCCTCATCTGACACCTGGGTGAGCCTACATCCTTCTGCTAATGCTATCACTGCCCTCCATGCTCTTCCTTCTTTGTCTTGGGCATGTACAGCAATGTAGTCAGCTGTTGCAATAATACTCTCAATGTCCATTAAGAACACCTTCTCTTCTGGTTCATTAGCAGGTGTTTCTGGTCTGAATAGATAGGTTGCTGGCCTCCTCCATATTTCCCCTTCTATCCCTGGCATCCATGCAATCTCCATGTCAGTTCCATACTGAAATAGTTTGCCATCTATTGGCTCCGCCCTAATCGCGGTCTGTCCGCAATATGCCTGCATAATTTGTCGCGCTGTGAGCATGTTAATCCCTGGAGTAGAGCAAATTATGCCGTCCTCAGTAAAGGAGATCGTCATATTCAACCTGTTCATTATGTCTCTCCCCAATATATTCACTGGTGAGGCACTATAATATAAAAGTGGAACTGACAAATCATAATCTCCGATAGATAAGGGAATGTTATCAGTAAAGGGAACCAACCCTCTAGCCCCAGAGAATCCTTGGGTGTTCATGGCTTTGCCTGACATCTTAAACTTACCTTCCCTTATACAAGACCGGGTTGCCCCGGTGTCAACAAGGAATGATAATTTTTTGTCACCTCTATGCGTGGCTCCTCCGCACTATTAGGTGTTACTGACAGGATGGGACACACCAAGGCCGTCTGTGGGCTGTCCTATTGGGGGTACAATGATTGGCCATTCCCTGTGTAAGGGTTGTGTCCCAAGACCGTCACCCTACCCAGTTGTGTTTGTTGTGCTTGGGACTGCTGTGTCATCGCTACCTGTTGTTGTGGCAGCGAACACGTCTGTGGCTGTTGTTGTGTCAGTTGTGGTTGTTGTTCATTTACCTGTTGCAACGCCTGCTGTTGCTGTATGCCCTGCTGTTCCTGTGAGGGTCTTTGTTGTCCCTGTTCACTCCATGATGGTATACCAGGTCTGACTCTACACGTGCGGGACATGTGTCCTAATAGTCCACAACTCCAACACACCGGTGGTTCCCTACTTTGCCATGGAAAGCTCCCTGTGTTGTCCTGGTATACTGGTTGCCCTGTGGGGTAGGGGTTTCTAAATCCTCCCACCTGTTGTTGGGCGTTATATCCGTATCCTCTCCCTCTCATAAATCCTCCTCTCCCCCTGTTATAATTATAATAGCCAGCTCCAGTCATCGTTTGTCCACCTCCCATGCTAGTCATGTATGGTTGTATTTGCGGCGCCTGTTGTGTTACAGTCTGCGAGGGTGGTATTTGTGCACAATCTTGTGCAGCCACTACTTGTGCAGGGCTTTGGGTCATTGTTGTGGGCGTAGTTATTAGTGCCCCTTCCATCGTATACTTGGTAAGTTTTTTCTGTACTAGTTTAGCCTCTTCTGTTTTCCTGTCCTCTTCTTTTTGTTTCATTTTACCTTGCCATGTTCTGCAATGATGTACTATAGTAAGTTGTATTTCTGGCCATGGTTTTGCTTCCATTCCCACTACTTTCTTTAGTTGTTTCTGAACTCCTTCTGGGAGCCCTTGTACTAGTATATGATAAAATATTGCTATTGTTTTATCCCATTGTTCCCTCGTTTCCATACGCCACTTCTCTTGAATCTCCTGGATATAATCAACAGGATCTTCATTTTCACGCATCTTACGAGAGGTAATTGCACCTATGTCTGATGTGTCTGGGCACTGTACCCTCAGTGCCTGCCATAGTGCATGTCTGCAGTTTGCGAATGGTGCCCCATCGTGCGATGTGTTTGTTATTGTTACCCCGTGGAATCCCGCTCTCTTCCAAATGTCATCCACTCTATCCCCTAATATTGATATTAACAGGCCCTTTACGTCTCCTACCGCTAGTTTCTGTCCTGCGGTGTGTTTTTCCATTTCACATATCCATTTACCCGCACCTCCACTTAATGATGGGAGCCTGCATTTTATGTTTTCTTTATCAGTATGCTTCCAAGGGACGTACTGTGGTCTAACCCCTCCTCTCTCTAAAAGTGGCATCAAGTTATGTCTTGTTTCACCCAGTGTGTTCCACAATACCAAGTCCTCACACCCTTCCTCGTCCTCCCTTTCTTTTACATCTTCAATTTCGTCCGTATTTCCCCTGGTCTCAACTTTTTCTTCTACATTTTTTCCTACGTTTACTGTGGGCATGTTTATTCGACTTTCTTGTCTGCGACTGGGGAGGTTTCTAAGCCGATATGCATAGGGTGTCAATTCTTCTGTGAATGGCGCGAGTTTTACTTTGCGTAACGAGCGTGAGGTGGTTGAGCATGTAGGGTGCAATGGGTGAGGGTGTGATGGTGATGGAGGTGGTGTTGTGTCATGTGTTTGCTTTTCCACTACTCTTCGCTCTCCCTCCTCACTTCTTCCCAGTTCATCCATTCTCCTACTTATCCATGGTGAATCTACGTTGGTTCGGGTGATGTATAGTTTATCTAAACTTTCCCTTCCACTGCTACTCCCTTCTTTCTCCACTCCTTCTTCTCCCCCACTGCAAAAGTCAGACATAGACGGTAACCCCCACTCGTTTTTTTTTCCCTTTATCGTCACTGTCTCTAGATCTATCAGGTCCAGTTCTCTTGTTTCTCCTCTATTAACCACTCCCCTTTGTGCTGATGTTGTTGCTACCTCTGTATTTCTATATACATTCCCCCATTCTCCACTCTCCCTACTCCTATCTTCTCTTTCTCCTTCATCTCTCTCCTCCATCTCCCTACTATTTTCCTCCCTTTTCCTTTTTAACTCCTCCATTACTTCATTTCTCATCTTTTCTAATATTCTTTCATCCTCCTTTTTTCTTTCCCATTTCATCCTTTCTCTTTCTACTATACTCTCTATCACTTTTCCTTCTTCGTATTTCTTACTAGTTTCTGATAATACTCTCCTCCTCCATATTGCCATTTCTTTTTCTTTTTCTTCCTCTTCCCTTTTCTTTTCTCGCAGTACTACTCTTGATACCCTTTCTGCTGCTGCTTTTACCCTTTCAGCTTCTCTCTTTTTCTCCTCCCTTCGTTCCCGTATTCTCTCCAATTCCTCCATACCTTCTTTTCTTTTCCTCGCTCTCTCTTTCTCCTCCCTTTTCAAGCTCCTTAATCAATTCATTCCTCTCATCCCTTAATGTTGCTAGTCGTTCCTCCAAAATCTCTTCCTGTTGTCGCAACAGCTCTTCTCCCCTTATTTCTCTGGCATTATCCTCATCTGTTTTCCTTACTACCTCCTTCTCTTCTCCTGTTAATGAACCCCGTAGTTTTAATAATATCTGCGCAGCTACCCACTCATCGTTTCCTATTTCCACAGCCTGGTTTACTCCAGTTCCCCCTTCCCCCGCTAACATCTTCTTCTGAGCCACATATGGTGGAGGGCTGTATGCCGGGTTCGAGTATCCCTCAGCCGCCCTTAACTGTCCTCTTTCTATTTCTCCTAGTTCTCTTAAAGGGTACAACCCCCCTACCTCTGTTTTTCCCCCCTTTGCTATAGGTATTTTGTTGCTCTGTTCCTTTTTTGTCTCATCTGTTTTATTATTCTCTCCTCCTCCCTCTCTTCTGTTCCCCGTGTTCTTTGGGTCCTCAGTCCCCTTTTCCCCGTTCTTTCCTTCCTCCTTAATCTCTTTTCCTTCCGGTATTTCCCCCATGGTGAACATTCCATTTGATCCTGGTCTGGACCCCTGGAACATCCTCCATAAGTTAAACACCTCCACATGGTTTGCCAACTTCTTCCCTTTATATGTATTGTGTAGATGGTTTAGTAATGAATGTTGGACATATCTATCAAAGCTACCGTTAGGCGGCCATGGTGTTAGCATCTTGTTATCCGTCCCCTGGGTCCATTCTATGCTATATTTAATCAGTTTCTCCCTATGGGGTGGCAGTGTTGTGCAGATGTGTTGTAGTGGGGTAGTGAGTGTGTTCCCCCACCCTCCCGATCCTGCCCCATATGACATAGTAGCGCTCCACTTGTTACCCTTCCCCTATCTGGTATCAGTTTATCTCACCAGCAGATTGCAATATACAGCCTTATATTTCTTACCTGGCCCCGTAGGTTTGGGGACTTACGATAGTCCGTTTAAGAAAAATTACAGAAACTACGGTATGTTACATTTATATGTTTTCCTTCTGTCTCCCCTACGGCCCCCTGCGGCCGAGGCGCACGTAGCCCCCTGCGGCTGCGTACCCCTTGATACGTTCTTATACAGTCGTCCTATTTCCACGAGCTCCTCCCCCTTCTACACTGACCGTGGCCGGCGTTCTCAGTGCGCGGCCACGTTCCCCCTG
The DNA here is from genome assembly GCF_040938575.1 of Ambystoma mexicanum. Taxonomy (NCBI): domain Eukaryota; kingdom Metazoa; phylum Chordata; class Amphibia; order Caudata; family Ambystomatidae; genus Ambystoma; species Ambystoma mexicanum. The sequence continues at coordinate 1,433,402,299 of NC_090932.1, forward strand.
TTCACCTTTCCCCAATTCACATATTTCTGTTTATCCCCGTTTCCACTTCCTCACCACAATTCTCTCCCCCACCAACCTCACTATTCAATACGCCTTGTGCTCGGGATATCCTATGAAAACCCTACTGGTGACGTCACTGATTTCTTCGGGCTACTGATGAGTTCTTCATATATTCTTTATATTCAAAATACACTTCTAATCTACCCCCGTTAACCCTACAGCGGTCTTCCTGTCACTCCTGGAACAAGGTAATCAAATCAATCATATAATCGGACTGCGCACGCTGCGTCGCCTCGCGTGTGATACGCCCCTCAACAGGAGGGCTTAACCAGCCAACTATCTTCCGTATTAGGCAACTAACTAGCTACCGCCTACAGGGAAACGTCATCTACCTATCGAGTTTCTTGCTCGAACAATAGGGATCCTCATCTACTCATTGATCAATAAATGCCAAATCGTAGGAAACCACGCACACCCACACCCTTACACGTAGTCGCGACCTAGGCCAATCAGTGTCTACGAGCGGTCGCACGTGATGTTTTCGTGCTCCGCCCCCTCCTTTCGCGTAACGTAGCTGTCTGCTCTCGCACTTTTCCGGCTACCGTTCACTCCATTTCCAACACCAAATTCTCAACCCTTCGCCGCACACCTATGTAACACCTCCCGCCTCCCTTATTTAACTCCTCCCCCCTCCCTTACAATTTCACATTTCTTGTTGTGCGTGGCATGCTCCCCAAGTTCTCTTGATGCGGGGCCGCTCGACTGCGTGCACCCCTCCAAGCGGCTCGCCACCTCCCCTCGTCTGGACCACGTCTGGACACTCGCCAACCGCGGGCGGGATACTTCTCAACCGGCTCCCGAGGGCCAATATCCGGATTGCGCTGTCCGGTCTTCTCGCAGCTCCGCGATGGTCCTGTAGTCCTCAGAAGGGGGCAACGGCAGAGGGGGCCGCGCCGCCGGGCCTCCTCGCAACCGGAGTCCCTGGAAAAAGTAAAAAAATAAAAAGGCAGATCTTAAACAGATCTCAGCAGTGCCTCCAACTTGTCGGGGGGGAAATTCTGCCGGGGTCGGCCGGGCCGTCCGCAGACCTCCGGGCAGGGAGGCCCCAACTCCTCCCGTGTATCCCAAACGAGATATATGCAACACACACAAGAAGCAAGGTGACTTCTGCTGTTTATTAAACACAAACGGCAGGGATGGGTCAAGGAGCGTACGCGTCCGTCCTGACACACACACAATCGTGGGCTCGCAGGCCCTTTTTACTTTAGTATGACGCGCTACTTGCGTCATCTTACAAAGTTTAGCAAAAAACCTATTTCCACTCTGGATTGGTTGCTCGAGTGGTAGGGTTAGTATAGCATACGTATAGAGAACAATATTAGTGGGTAAAGTGGGTCAGGTGATATATCTGGGTTGTCCCTACAATTAGATACATGAGAATTGTTACATGAAGACTACTAATGATTGGTCAAGCTAATGGCGTCAGTGATAAGAGCCCCATGTTCTGATTGGTGCGTTCGTGAGCCTCCCAGTCTGGGACCATCGCTGTTCCCAGCTCGCGGTGCACCTGTTATTTGCAACAATGTTTCACTATGAGTACGTGTAGACAATGTGAAGACTTATTCATGAGCTGGAAGGCCGACTACTCCCACTGTCGCAGATGCCCATTGAGCCTTTCAAGTGTATCTGCCTGTGTCTCGTACTGAGGGATCCAGACGCCTTCTTTCTTCTGGGCTTGGCATCCTGTCAGGTTCGGCTTGGTCACGTGAGGTGGTACCGTGTTTGAGGCAGACTTTTCACCATTAATATTGTTTTTCCATTGGCCGCTTAGTTTAATTTTGCAGGTGTGACCTTAACGTTGGTGTGCGGCATGCGGGGTGGCAACATCGTGCCTTTGATGGTCTGCTTTCGGAATGTGGGTTTGCAACATTACGACCTTGGCTGTCTGCTCTCGTCGGGCTCCTTCTGCAGGATCAGCAACTCGACTCTTGTTCTTTTCACGTTCATGGAAGCTCTTGCTTGCGGCCTACTAAGGCCTGGTGTATAGGTAGAACCATTTGGTGCACGGCGCTTTAGGTTATAGTAACATATTGTCTTATGACCAGGATCATGTCTTCGTTATATTTCTCATTATTGAAAAGCGTAGCAAGCTCTTTAGGTGAGTTCGTGGTGCGTCTTGCGTTTCTGCATTTAAAAAGCCTATATGAAAAATAATAAAGATGCACGTCCGTGAGTATGTCTGTCGCCTACGTCATAGCACTGAGTATATTCTTCGAGTAGATTGGTGCGGGAGTGTCCAGCGTGTATATTTGCACAGGTGCGCTGATCGTTGACTAGGTCGTCATGGCATCTCTAACGATGTGTTGGCTTTAATCTAGTTGATCCGTGCCGCAGGTGTCAGCATGGGCAGGTCATGCTGTCGGGCAGGCAGATAGTCACATCCGTATGTTCCTGTACCAGGGTATTTGGTCGTCTGGTAGATGGGCAAACTCTTCTCGTGGCGGGTGCCTGGGCCGTGATCCTTTAGGCCAGGCGCGAGAGGACAGGGACGGGAGTCTGTTTTTCCATTCTCCCACTTCACTAGTATTGGCTTTGAAAGTGTTAAATAAGTCTTCAGCTCTGATTGAGGCAGAGAGGGTGTTCCATAGCTTGGAGGCTAGGACAGGGAAGCTTACACCCCCTGCTTTTTGAAGTTTAAATCTAGGGATCTCTAAACAGTGGGACTGGGCAGTTCTTAGTGGTCGGGAGGTTGAGTGGCGCGACAGTCGACTGCCGAGGTAGATGGGGGCCTTATTAGCCAGGCATTTGTGCGTAAGGGCGAGTATTTTGAGTGAAATTCTCTGCTTGACAGTAGCCACTTTAACTTGGTTCTAGTTTCTGTGATATGGTGGTTACGGGGAATGTTTAGGGCGGCACGAATGGCATTGTTTTGGGTAGTTTGGAGTTTATTCAGGTTCTCTTGGCTGGTGCCTAGGTAAAGAGCACTACAGTAATCGATTTTAGCCATGATGAGGGTTTTCTCTAGTGTGACACTGTTGGAGGTAGTAAGGAATGGTCTACAGGCTGCAATGAGTGTGCATGTGTATGCAGATGCAGATCTGACAGCATTCGTTTGTCGGGTTAATGATAGTGTAGCGTCAAGGTAGAAACCTAATGTTTTAGTATCTTTTGAGACTCAAATGTTATTAACGTCTATGGTGAATGACTGATAGGACGGTTCTAGTCTGCTCAGGTGTTGTGCAGTGCCCAAGATCAGAAGCTCCGTCTTGTCATCATTTAGGCACAGCTGGTGTTGGGCCATCCAAGCTTGGATGACCAAGTAGACGTCATCAAGGGCCTTGGTGTCAGCTAGATAATCACCAGTGATGGGAATGAGTATCTGGGTGTCGTCTGCATAGTTAGTATAGGAGACACCCAGATAGTCAAGCACATGAAAGAGTGGTTTCGTGAAGATTTCATCAAGTGTAGGTGACACGCAAGATCCCTGAGGTACGCCACGGTGAATGGGGGAAGGGTTGGCGGCTGCGGATAGGGCAAAGACTCTCATGGATCTATTGCTCAAAAAGGATTTGATCCAGGCTGCAGCAGAGGATGAGAAGTTGGCAGCGGAGGGGAGGTGCTTGCAAAGGATCTGGTGGTTGACCAAATCGAAAGCGGCTGAAAGGTCGAGAAGTAATAGCATTGCTAGTTTGCCCTGATCCTTTAAAACCTCGATTTGGGTTTTAAGGTCTATTAAAGCAGTCTCCTTCCCGTGTCTGGGGCGGAATCTGGATTGTCGTAGACCTAGCAAGTTATTAGATTCCAAATAGTTTTGTATCTGAAGGTATGCGGCACGGTCTAAAATCTTAAGCAGAAATGGGACTGTGGTGATAGGTCAGAAATTGGTGGGTATGCTTGGGTCGAGGGATGGTTTTTTGAGCAATGGGATCACCCAAGTGTCCTTCAGGTTATCCGGGACAATACCGGTTTTGAAGGAAGAGTTAATGAAGGCCGTAATGAATGGGGCCAGCTCATGCGCTGAGTCCTTAATAATAGGGGCTAGGCACGGGTCACCTTGGCAGTTGGATGGTTTAATTCTTAGAATTATGTTTTCTACCTCGGCACCGGTGAGAGGTGAGAATGTAAATGGTATAGTATTAGCAGTGTCTGGAGGGGAGGCCCTGGCAGGGGAAAGAGCACGGTTGTCGCGCTTCAGGCTGTCCTGCTTATCTTTAATTTTCGCTTGTAGTGTGGAGATTTTATTTAGTAAGGGTGCTTGGATGTTGGCACACCATTTACTATCTTTCAAGCAAGTGTCAGGGGGGGCGACTGGAGGTTCAAGCTCTTTTAAGATTTTGAAGAGTTCCTTAGTGTTCGAGTCAGCTTGCATAATGCGGTTGTTAGGAGATTCCTTTTTTGCAGTGATGATAGCATCTTTATAAGAGAGTGAGGCAAGAAGGAAACCATCTTTGTGCTCGTCAGAAGGGTGGCTTTTCCAACGATTTTCAGCACAACGTTTCGCTTTGCAGAGTATTCTTAACTGTGGGGTGAACCATGAGTTAAGATGAGCTTGTAATTTAGCGTTCCTAAGTTTGATAGGTGCTATAGAGTCAATGGCCGTTAGCATTGTTTGGTTGTAAGTGTCTGCTAAGGAAGTAGGATCAGAGCAGGTGTTGGTGGCTGCATTAAGGGTCGGGAGTAACAGTGGGAGGAGTTTCTCCTTAGTTATGTCTTTTTTGCTTCTGGTCGTGGAGAAAAATCGAAAAGTGTCTGATTATTAAATAACGATCATAGGCAGCCAATGAGTATATGCGCAATACCAGGCCCCAAAAATGAATCCTAGTTTCTTTCTATTTTGCTTGATTAATTGTGTGACTGTAAAGTGTATGTTTTTAAGACAAATGCTAAATGAACGATATATGTACCTATGCTATTTAATGTATATTTATATTGTTTGTAAATGGTAATTGTAAAAGTTCTTTGGAACTATATAAAAGTATTATTGTTAATAGTTAATTTAGAAGATGAAATTGAGTATTGTTTATGATACCATGGTGTCTGAGACGATTACATAGAGAGATGAAATTGTCTTTTTGGAACTGAAATTTAAAATTTGCTTCACTCTACAATACAAAATGCAGTTTGGGATTTTTTCCATATGAATGTTAATAATGACTTGAAACATTTAAGATATCTATCTAGATCAAAACATTTGTGCATGAATGAGTACCATCATCTTAACATTCTGGCAGGGAATACACATTTTGCAATTAAACAAGAGGTCAAAGCAAAGTTGGATGTTTAGTGATAATTAATTCTGCTCAATATATGGTATATTGCTTGAGACAGCGTAATGCAAGATATACATTGGGCCTCATTCCAAATTTGGTGATAAAGGGAAAAAGTTGCGGTAATTCTGTTACTGCCACTTTTTTCCCACATCACCAAACTATATTTTTTGATGGATTTACCACCTGCGGAATTACTGCACAGTAAATAGACCGATATTTGGGGGAAAAGTTGATTCACCTCCAGCTTTTTGGAGGAAAAGTGGTGAAAACTCACCTCCGATTTTTGGAAGTGGCAGATTTACTTCCAGCTAAAAACAATTAATTTGTACATTACTGTACATTCATTCTGCTGGTGTTAATATGACAACAATCCCCCTTCAGTGTTATGGACTTACAAAATGGGAAATTCCACTGCTCTACTACCACTTGTAACCCCATGGTAAACCCACAGGATCCAGGGGGTGTAACGGTAGCCGATTTGAGGGCTAATTGAGTGTATTTACTGCTGAAGTTTTGCTAAATTGATTAGTCGCAGATTGCCAAATGTTTGATTAGCAAGCCAGCTCACATGTTTAGTGCTAAAATGGAATTCTAGAATCTGGTCTGATGGGCAGATTTTAAGATGCCAACTTAGTTATAGTGAACAGGGGAACACTGGGAGGTTAGCCAAAACCCAAAACCAAATCAAGTGTAGAGGAATATGCACATTTGAACCCTTTTTATTCAGCAGTCCAAGCCCGCATGAAAAGATAAGCTGAGAAAGTCACTCTGAGAAACAACACACAGGCAAGAAGCAAAGCAGCCAATTTAGTAACAAACATTGCATGCTAGCCCAGCAAAGCCTGGCAGATGTATTTTAGTTAGGCAATTAAGTACCTTTTATAGGCAAGCACACATGTACTTTTAACCCAAACCAGCAGTAGTTTGCATTAGCTTAAGAAATATAGAATAGGTGTTTAGAATGATAATAGATTGCCACCAGTTTGCTTTAGCTAAATGCATTACATGAGAATTCCAGACTTAGTCAGCCTCTTGCTTAGAAAGAACCCGCCCTACTCCACAGCACAACAGGCAGGCCCTCATAGAAATACACACACACGTACATGCACACATATATGCTAACACACACACACAACCTATAGGTAAGCACTTATATTAATAAATAATCACCATTACAGAAAATTTGCTGAACGCAGCACACGTAAGACAACATTTTATTACCTTTTCTCAAAGCACAAAAACCTTCCTCTCAGAGCAGAATATTAGACAGTGCAACGCGGAAAGGCGCATATATTACAAGATTGCAACACTTTGTACAGTCAACAGTTGAATGCCCCTCACTGATAGGTTACTGCCAAGGGAGTGAAAGCTTTCCCAGGAGTTTCTCTTAGCTCTGGAGGTTTGAAGACAAAACATTGTACATTGATTAGAAAAGATGACGCAGTCTTTTGAAGTTCACACAAGCCATGTTCTAGCAAATTATATCAATACTACATTCCTAGGCAAAACACCCAAAGTATAACTTGATAAAGGTTTTGAACTAACAAGAGTGAGTGACACCATGTGAAGCAATATGATCACAGAGCTAGGGCAGAATGTTTCACACTGTCCCCTGCAGTATAGATCACAATGATAAAGTCCTCTGTGTCCCAGATTAAATATCTACCAAAATGTTTAAAATAGAAATCACAACTAATACAGCTTTTCATATCTTCACATTGAGCAAACGTAAAAGTAATAGGGATCCTTCAAGAAATCATAACTCACATGAGTACCTATGCCCTTCACTAGAATTACTTGAGACTCTGCAACCAGTATATTGGAATCATATCACCTTCAGATAATGTTGAAAGCAGCCACTTTTCATTATAATGTACACACATTTCTGCATATGCATATTAGCTGCAGTGCCAAAGACCACTGCTTGCAAACAGCAATGTCTTGAAACATAAGGTCACACAGAGGACAAATTAACTCATGCATGTGAGTAACCTTCCCACCGAGCAAAGTTACAAAATAAACTGATAAATACAATTCATAATGATGTAAAAGAATGTTGGTGCCAAGTGCTTAAGTTCCTTGAGGAAGGAAATCAACTGTTCTATTCTATTGTGTCATATGTAATCAAGCAGCTGTTTGGTCTAATTGTTCATTCCACTTCCACTCACCCTGAAACAGCTAATGGAAAAGATGTTTTGACTGATACATGTGTCTAATGCTTCTGTCCAATGGAAGTGCATGAGAAGCAAGATGATCTCACTGTGCAATGAGCTAACTAACTAGACTACCACATGTTTAGAATAGGCCAATGAAATTCAATCATGTATAGTGCAATGCTTACCAGCCAATCACAATCAAGGACATTGTTACAAATGTGTTGCTTTTTGCTGTCCGAAAACATAATACAAGTATGCACTCACTCCTTTAGCATTTGAATCTCTGTTGGATAATTCCCTGCCTGGCAGTCTATTGTAATACATCTGTGTTCCTGTTTCTGGTGCATTGCATCTTTTTTGGCTCTTGGATTATTTTATTGGCATAAGAAGGTACATGCCTTATATTTTTGGTGGCCCATACAGGGAATTCCAGGTTCTTCCAGAACTTCTGCTGGATCCTCTGCCATACCCTGGGGACAAGCAAACTCTGCCTGGATTGGACAAAAGACTGTACAGCACCTGGGGAGGAGATAACAGGCACCCGTCCTCTCTGACCCACTCCAGGCCCATGGATCACACCCCTGTGTGCAGGCCTTTGTGAGGAGAGGCAGTCAAGGAGACTTCAGATGACCACATTACGCCAGTGCACCTGATGCAAGAATTACTGAGAGAGTGAGTATAAATGTAGGAGGTAGAGTGGATGCTGATGTGAGTGACGTGATTTGTTTTTAACTAGTTTTCCTTTCTTCTGATTAAGTAGAAAAAGCGGAGAGAGAGTTCCAGTGGCGCAGAGATGTGGTGTCACAATAAATAACTGTTAAGTGAGGTGTACACATCGCTTAGTAAAAAGAAGGGAGAGGCAGTGCTGATTTAGTAATACAAATGAGAGGTCCTGCAGTAGTACTCAAAGGCCATACCCTCCATCTAGAGTTAATGGGTGTGAGGCAGGTAGTAATAAAACATTTTAGAACTGTGATTTTGTATTTTTGCATTTGCATTGTACATTGTATACATAGTGATGAATGCATAGTGACCTTTGGTGGTGAAACTTTAAATTTTGGATAGGATGTGGGTGGATACTGACCTTTCGGCTGGTCAGTGTCTGTTTTGGTAATTTTGTGGTTTTGGCGCAAGAGTGCATTGTGATTTTGAATCTTGGTATTGGTTTTGCAATTGAATTTGCATTTTGAGGTTTTTACAACTGGTAAAGAGTGTGACAAAAGGGGGCAGCACTTGTGATGTTGTTGAAAGTATTATTGTGTTTTATGAATTCTTTTTGATTCCAAGATTATAAAGACTTGTGTACTCGGATACAAAAAGAGAACTGTTTAGTGGGATTGGTTATTGCACTCAGAAACACAATATGAGTACTCCCTTAGAACACAGACGCAGGGAAGGTATTTCCCATTGCTACAGAAGAGAGTTGGCAGATCACAATATGTAACATCACCACATATGGACAAGGATAATTTGGTTAAGATGTTACACATCTTACTGGAGATGCTGGTAAAATGGATAACTACAGTAGAAAAGCATACAGCAGGCGCCATCTGAGCAATTGGGGACATGAAAAGTGTACTAATATCATAGGAAGATCAGAAAAGCACAACGTGGGAGCGAGCAGTTTACCCAGGTGTGCGGTTAGAGAGTGATGCACATGACGGTACTCTATTTAACCATTTCTGAGCCCGTCTGTTGAATGCATTGCGGAGAGCGTGCCCTGATGGACCTGACGTAGTTGCTATAATGGCATGAACAATGAAACATAATGAAAACCCTGCATTGTATATTCAGTGCATTCAGGAAATGTAGCGAGAGGAGACAGGAGAAACATAGGAACAGGACATGCCATTCCTTTACCTTGTATTAAGGAAGGGCCTTCCCACTAAAGATGTACCCCTAATTATAGGAGTAGCAATATATGGGTTATTGTCCCTCTTTTTTGTTGACAGGGTTTGGTCTGATGTAGGGATGATATAGCATATATGCACAGAGATCAGAGCAACTACCCCTTTCTCAATCCTCTTGGTTCAAGTTAACAGGTATGGTATTACCTCTATTTTATAATAGTCCCAAAATAGGGATAACAGACATGATTGTAACAATATTTCATAATACAAAGTGTATTCATTAACAAATCTAAAATCTTTAAGAACACCCAGAAAGCCTAAAACAATTTGGCATTTCAATGTATTTTACTAAGAACATGCAGTGTTCTCTGTGAGGTTAGTACGTGACAGAACAATAGCTGTTATGAATCAACAGATATTGCATTGGTTTATATACATTATTTCAATAAAACTCTTCAGATGTGTTGACATATGTGCATATGTTTCCGCCATTTTCAAAAGTGAATTAGATGCCATCTCTAGCATCATTACCTGATGTTTTTGGCCTTCTTTAGGACAGGGATTATTTTGATTTTCAAACTGTCATCTCACAATAACTGTAGCCTTGAACACTGTAGTCAGATTGGAACTTCAAGTATTTTTCAAAACAATGGAGCTTGTATTCCCATTTGGCTTCGGATCATCTATTTCCAATTTTTCAAGTGGGGTATGTTATTCACCCAATCTGTTGTCGTTGGTCTTCTCTGTTCATTCCATAGTTTATCGCAATGAACCATTGTAGCTAATATTGTATTTGATATTTTCAAAATGTCTTGATTATTTTTCATTTTTTTAAATCAGAATTCCTTTGTTTGTTCAACTCGCGTCTCTACTCCACAGGCTTTTGATAGCCTCCACAGGATTTTAATAGCCTGTGGAGTGCAGACGCAAGTCGAACAAACAAAGAAATTCTGATCAAAAACAATTTAAAAAATATTCAAGACATTTTGAAAATATCAAAGTAGGAGAGTATGCACATTTCATTTGAACCCCTTTTATTCAGCATTCCAAGCCGAACAAAGATATACCTTGAGAAAGTCACTCTGAGAAACAACACACACAGCCAAGAAGCAACGTAGCCCATTTAGGGAAAAACATTGTATGCCAGCCCAGCAAAGCCTGGCAGATGCCTTTTAGTTAGGTTATAATGTACCTTGTACAGTCAAACACACATGTACATTTAACCCAACCCAGTAGCGTGCATTAGCTTAAGAAATATAGAAGTGGTTTTTAGAGTGTTAAATAGATTGCCACCAGTTTGCTTATGCTGAACTCATAACATGAAAATTCCTGATTTAGTCCGCCTCTTTCTTAGAAAGAACCCCCCACACTCCTCAGCACAGAACACCAGGCAGGCCCTCATAGAAACAAACACACACACACCCAAACACACTAAACATAGGCAGAGTGCTTATATGAATTAATAATTGCCATTACAGAACATTAGCTGAACGCAGCACACGTATGCCATAATTTCCTTTGTTTTTCCCAAAGCACAAAAACCCTCCTCTCAGAGCAGAATATTATACAGTGCATCACAAGAAAGGTGGTTACATTCAAAGATTGCAACAATTCGTACAGTCAGAAGTAGAATGCCACTCACTGATAGGTTACTACTAATGTCACTTAACAAAAGATACAAAGCTCAGGGGGTTGTAAAACAAGACATTGTACATTGATTAGCCAAGATGACACAGGCTATTCAAGTTCGCACAAGTCATGTTCCAAAACATTATAACAAAACCACATTCTAAGGCAAAGAACCAAAGGGCAACCTGATAAAGGTTCTGAACTAACACTAAGTCATGTTCCAAAACATTATAACAAAACCACATTCTAAGGCAAAGAACCAAAGGGCAACCTGATAAAGGTTCTGAACTAACACTAGTGAGTGACACAGTGCAAAGCAATATGGTCACTGAGCTAGAGCAGATATAGCTCCACACTTCCCCCTACAGGATAGATTACAATTATAAAGTCCTCTGTGTCCCAGATTCAATATCCACCAAACAGATTAAAATAGAAATCACAACTAGCAATGGAAATACAGCTGTTCATATTTTTGCATTTTTCGCATTGAGCAATCGCAAATGTAATGGGGAACTTCAAGAAATAATAACTTACATGACTGCCTCTGCCCAATACTAGAATTACTTGAAACATCACCTGCAGATAATGTTGAATGCAGCCATTTTTCATGATAAGGTACAAAAATGTCTGCCTACTCATAATAGCTCCACCGCCAAAGAGCACTGCTTGCAAACAGCATAGTCTTGAAACAAAAGGTCACACACAGGACAAATGAACTCATGCATGTGAGTAACCTTCCCACTGAGCAATGATGGAACAACATTTTTGTGCAAATGCTTTAGTTCCTTGAGGAAGGAAATTGACTGAAATTTTTATATTTTATTTTGTCATGTGTATGTTGTTTTGTCTAATTGTTCATTCCACTTCAACTCACTCTGAAACAGACAATGGAAAGGACGCTTTGACTGATACATGTGGCTAATGCTTCTGTCCAATGGAAGGGCGTCAGAAGCAAGATGATCTCACTGCACAATGAACTAACTAACTAGCCTACCACATGTTTAGAATAGGCCAACGAGATTCAATCATGTATAATGCAATGCTTACAGCCAATCACCATGAGGAAAGGTGTTCCAAATGTGTTGCTTTTTGCTTTCTGAGAAGATAATACAAGTATACACTAGCTCCATTAGCATTTGAATCTCTGTTGGATAATTCTCTACTTGGCAGTCTATTAATACATTCTTGTTTGTGTATGTGGTGCATTGCATCTTTTTTGGTTCTTGGGTTATTTTAAGAAGGGACATGCCTTACACAAGGTAGCAATGAAGAGTAGTCAAGTCTATTCCCATGAAGTGTGAGTGAGGTCAGGGATTCAATATTTGTCCACACAATGAATCACACAATAATTCAATTGAGACAGGGATGTATAAAAATACAGTATTTACGTTAGGCATTAAACACACACAATTATATATAGCACAGCACTCAATAATAAACATATATATATATATATATAGTCATTGCAAGTTCTTAAAATGCAGTCAATGACTTAAAATCAACAAAGGAGAAAAGTAAAGTGATGCAGCAAAAATTGAACTAAGTCACACATGATGTTACCTGGCTACAGCCATCCAATCCCTACGAAGAGCGGTCTTTGTGCCCAAAAAGTCACAATGCTTCCCACCAGAATATATCTGTAGCAGGTTACTTACTTGTGTTGGTGATTGCTCAGAAGAAAAGATGCAACAAAGATACTGGGTAAGTAAAATGTGTTCTTATCTTTCAGGTTTTACTACTCTGGTTTGATGACCAGAAATCACTGGAAAGGAAGGATACAAAGAGGCTTGTTCTCAATGTTATCCTATGGAGTAGAAGGGGAGACAAATGTTTCACATTTACAACATTTTCCCCAGATGACTGGATGGGTCGACTTGGGTCGCTGGAAGGTGGATTTCCCACCATTGGTTCTGGTGAGAGGTGCCCAGGAGCTGCGGGTGAAATGATTCCTCCGGTCGGATCCAGGAGCAGATTGCAAACCTCACAAATGAAAAATACAAGCTTCACCAATGCAGCCATCTTCAGAACACTTCAGAGGATGGGGGAAGACAAGTGCTAGCCACCGCACACAGATGACAAGCATCCTTCCAGACGTGGTTGTAGATGTCCTTCCAGGACAGCATCCCTTGAGGCGGGGAGACTGAAATTTTGAAAGGAAGACAACTTGTACCACAAGCTGGCGACCACCAGAGTTACGGCTGCTAGTGCGGAATGGCAACATTTATAGTGAGGTAGCCCACTGGAGAGCTGGGCAGTCCACCGGGTGGCACAGGGACTCTTCCAAAGGCTAAGGACGGATGGATAATCAAGAACACATTAAGGCTGGTTGGTTCCTACCAGTACATGGCTTGAAGCACCACACACAGCCTTGGCAGATCAGGGCATCACTGGGCTAAACGCAGGAAGGGATGCCAGGCCTCTTTGGGAATCTTATTTCAGTCTTCAGTTGACTGTTCTTCTATGAGGGATTCTTGGCTCCAATGCTGATCTGAGGAAATGGATGCAGGAGTCCTCTTGTTATCCAAAATCCACCCTGGAAGCAGGTCCAAGCCCTCCAAAGGTAAAGATCTGCACCATTTAAACAGCCAGTAGTTGTCTAATCAGGGACAATGATTGGTTTCATTTATGACCCAGACCCAGACTCCTTGGCACCACAAATCTGGAGTGGGCCCATACTCTTCCTGGGCCACATGCAAAGGCATCACTAGCCCACGAAACCTGCATGACCTTATATGGGATTTCCTGTCCTGGCAGGGCAGGAAGAACGCCAAACAACAATATGGGCCAAAGAACAAGTGAACATCTCATGGCATGGCTTTATTAGGGCACTAGGAATCATGACAAAACAAGGGTACTGGTACATCAAGGGTTGGCCCATGTGAAATATAAATGAAATAGAATCATTCACCTGGTCCAAACCCATATAACCACACGGGTTATGAATATTACATGCAAATGTTTATATTCAGACACTCCTTCAAAGAAAACATAAAGAATTGTTGAAATTGAAAATAAAACGTTATATCAAAAAGGTGGTGCATATGGTAAAATCCAACATGTAGGAACACATATAATCAATAACATAAACACATTCAAAAATTGAATATAGAGTCTTTCAAACAATAAAAATAAAGAGCAGCACATGAAAGAAGAACATAAACCAAATCTGAATATTAACAAAAAACAGTTATTTGTCACTTTGGTGCTCAATTTAAACCAAAAACGAGGAATAGGGTTAAACTGAAAATCAATGATAATATTAATGAAAAGTGTTCTTGCTAAAAAATTCAAAAGTTAAGCAAGTAACCGATGTTCTTTTGTAATTGTGGTAAATTCCCAAAAATCGAGATTATTGTGTATTGGGATTGGGTCTGCCAATGAATCGGGGGGAACAAACAAAAGGATTGGAGGAGATTCGAGATGAAGTATCCTAGCCAATCGGTCGACGATGCCACACAAAGAAAAATGTCCTAACTGGCAAAATGTTCTGTGAAGGACCGCGTATCTGAGTAGCAATGCGTTTCGGCGGAACAAGGTCAGTGGAGAAATACTCTTTGCATTAGAGGAAAGTACTCTGCCTTCATCAGGGCAGTAGATAGCAGGAACTTGTGAAACTCTGCATTTTCCAAGCGATCTCTAACAAGGAACTCACATGGTAATATGCTAGTGTAATAGTAGTTTACGTCCTCAGTCTCTTCTCTCTCAGTGAATTGTCACCCGTTCTTTAGTTCCGGCAATGCATCAATATCAACTGCAAAACTCTGTGTAGCAGTCGTTAAGTTCTTTGAATGCGTTGTAGTCAGTCAAGTTCTTAAGGTAGTCCAGGCATAAGCCTTCCTTGCACCAAGGCATATGTATAAATATTGTGGAGGCCAAAGGAGGTCCCGTTGTAATAGAGAGGGTTGTTTGAAGGCGATGGCGGTGGAGGCAGTGACGTTCCGCGTGTGCAAGAGCCATACATGTTAAAAGCCATGCTTAGTAGCCATACATGTTAAATGCAAATGTGCACACTAGAAATAAAACAACAATGTTAACAATATAAGTGCTTCTCCAAACTTGTCTTCAGGCACATATAAAAGTAACCAAAAATCCCAAGAGTAAAAGGCAAGCATGATACAAAAGTATTCCCATTGCACTATACTGTAAGATGTTGTGTTCAATGATAAAATGTTAAAGTTAAACATTTTAAATAATCAGGGGACGTGAAGCTATAGGCTTGACCTCCCCTCATAAAGTCACAGGAGGTTCGAGAACTAAGCAAAATGATTGGGGGTCCATCGAAAATATGGAGGTAAAGTTGCCAAAAAATAGACATCTTTGCTAACAATTATTTATTTAGCCACGCAAAGAAACACTACTGAAATATGGTGTGTGATCCATGGCACAACAAAGAGAGATCTTCCAATAAATTGTGTGCCAGAAACTGAATGGGAAACATATATAGCTGCCACATTGGGAATGAAAGATACAATAAGCAAAGTGCAAATTGCCCAAAGTAGATGGATATGTAAGGCGTTGGTAGAGGATATCTGCAAAATCATCACAAATTTAAAAAACTCATGTGCTGCAGGCCCAGATGGGGTCTGCAATATACTGCTGAAAGCATCCCCAGCGAACCGGGCTAACACCTTACTAATCCTGTTCACGGAAATTGGTGAAAGTGGTAAAATACCCATGCCGTGGAAGATGAGCAATATATTGCCCATCTACAAGAAAGGGCCATGGAAAAAAATGGAAAACTACCGGTTACTAGCTATGCTGGATATACCGGTACAAATCTTTGCACACATACTTCTAGCTGACCTGAATTAGTGTATTAGTGAGTTTCAAATCCTGCCCCTAAACCAGACTGGCTTTAGACCTAAAGCAAACACTCTTCATAATATAACCATACTAGTATCTTCTGTTGAATACCCATGGAAGAGGCGCAACTTAAACATTCATTGCGTCTATACAGACTTTAGTGGAAGATCCCCCAGGATTGTTAACCATGCTCCTTACTTTGTACCCTGAGTCAACAGCAAAGGTGTGTTTGGATGGAACTGGGAAACTATCCAAATCGTACCCCACATATCAGGGTGTCAAGCAGGGATGCATGATAGCAGCCACTTTCTTCAACCTTGACTTAGCAGATCTGCAATATTATATGGCTAACTCAAAAGCATGCCCAGTGAAAATAGGAACTTTGTCGCTAAATTGGTTGGCATATGCCGACGACCTCTTGCTACTTCATCATACTCCCCATGCCCTCCAGTATAATTTAAACGCTCTAAGTGTCTTTGCATTCTTAAACATAGGAAAAAGTAAAGCTATGGCTTTTGAAAGAAAGCGAGTCCACCAGAAAAAATATACCTGGACAATTGATGGCGAATCATTAGAGCAAGTTGACACATACAAATACCTTGGCGTACATATTGACTCAAGGTTGAATTGGAAGTCTCAATGGGATGAAGTAAAACGGAAATGTATCACAACTGTAAATACGATAAGCTGTTGTATTGGCAAGAATACTGGCACGTTGATAAATACTATCTTGCTGATATATATGGCAAGAATGAAATCTATACTGTTGTACGGTGCAGAGATATGGGATAAGATCTTAGTGAATGAAATGCAAAGGTTGAAGCTTAATTGCTACGAAAACTTCTACGATTACCAAATAGAGTGTCATAGAATATATCTTATTGGAGTTTGAATTAAACAACACTATTACTAATCTAATAGTCAGGAGTATGATGTATGTTGAAAAACATCTAAGATTGAAAAATGATACATTGCAGTACACTTCTTCACAGCGTTCAAAAAAATGGATAATTGTTTAACAATGGGATTCTTAGGTAAAAGTATGACGGAATATAACATATGGTGAAATTTATATGAAGCTGCCTCTTCAGAGTTAAGAAACATGAGGTTTAACGGATGGCTGAAGAAGACATGTAAAGAGTGTAATACTGAAACAAACATTGTGCTACATTAAACAACAGTAGAAAATATGTAAAACATTACATGAGGTGTAATAGCATTCCAGCCTATGTCACGACATATCCCTGCCTGGAAATAAAACGACAATACATGTTGCTGAAATTCAGCTGCTGCAATACGCTTGAGATAAATGGTGCAATTTCAGCCATTCCATGACCTGAACGTTGGTGCCGCCTATGCGGTGAAAATAGATTGGAAACGCTAAAACACCTACTTGTTTACTGTACGAGTTTACATACTATTAGAAATAGCTACTTAAAAGCATATGATAATTCAATTTCAAGAGCATTCAAAGTTACGGTCACTCTTCATGGATGGACATGACATGAATTTGATGTTTTTTATAACTACATTTTATTGGAAGTGTATTCAAATTTTAAACCAACTATCTGAAGGTATATTTTAACGTAATGAAATGTCTGTGACTCTGAACTAGTAAAATGAGTAATCATATGTAACTTGAACTGAACTAGGTAAAAAAGACAATTTTATATACGTGATTTTAATGTATTTGTTGATTGTTGTATTACTTGTGTATTTTTGAACTGTGAGCGAAATCATGTAATGTCTGTATATTAATTTAATAAATAAATTATGTATTCATTTATTGGTCACTTGTAAGGCGCTTATACAATTAGCAACAGCTGATTCAAAAAGCCCACAGGGTAACGGGGTGGGGACAGGGAAAGGGAGAAAATGACATTACAAGATAAATAATTGAATTAATAGTGCAAACAAGTAATGAGAGTGAAAGGGAGTTGAGCCAAACCTACTATGTCTTGTAAGTGTTCAGAACGTGCAAGTGCACAGGGGAGGGGGGTAATGGATAGGTGTTGTTGTGCTCGTGACGAAGTGCTCATAGTGAAGTGCTGCTGGGAGAAGAACATAAGTGCAACCTCCCGTGGGGCGGGTCAGCCAAATAAGTGCAGTGAAACACGGCTGGGATGAGAAATGTGGGGTTCAGGGCCCCGCTGATACATAAGGGCCCTGCACATCAGTCAGGCTACTGTATGATTAGCAGGAAGAGAGGTGGAAAAGGAGGAGCAGAAGAGAAAGTTCTTGATGCTTTTTCAGAATTTAAGGAGGTCCTGCTCAAGATGCAGAGGGAGAGGGAGGCTAGTCCACAGCCATTGATTGACCACCAGCACTCTGTTTAGCAAATTGCTTCACACGTATGGAGTTGGTGCCGGAGGAACGCAGGAGTCTAGACGGGGTGTAGGGAATTAGCAAAATGTATATCCTTATTAAAATGGGACAGGAAGATAATTGAAACAAGACATCAATAAAGATGTTACAACAGTTTCTGTGTCTGCCTTTCTTGTGGTAAATTGCACAGAAGTGACTCAACTTGCAGGATTGTCCAAAACTGGAGAAGGCAATTCTAAGTCCCATTGTGCAGCAGAGATCCAAGCACAACCACCAATTAATGGGCAGTACCATGGTGATGGGTGCAGGTTCAGAACAGATGT
This sequence comes from Ambystoma mexicanum, assembly GCF_040938575.1. Classification (NCBI taxonomy): domain Eukaryota; kingdom Metazoa; phylum Chordata; class Amphibia; order Caudata; family Ambystomatidae; genus Ambystoma; species Ambystoma mexicanum. The sequence goes on from NC_090932.1 coordinate 1,433,420,655, forward strand.
GAGAACCAGACAGAGGGTATCTAACTTAGGGCAGCTGCTAAAATGCTAGAATTCACTTTCACTATATTGTTTTCTATTGTATTTGTTATTTATATAGCACTCTTTCCCCAGTTGTATGGCCTCAATGTGCTTTGTTGTTGGAACACAGTCAGTGACCACAGTCAATTTGTAGGAGGTTCTAAGAGTTTAGATTAAGAGATGCTTGTGTGCATTTTTGCTGGCTTAGGATTTAGGTGGCTGGATAGGATCCTGTAAGCAGCCCAAAGGTAAGGCACGTAGGTGGGTGCTGTTGGTGGTTTATGATAAAGTGCTATTGCCGAAGATTTGATGTGTGCCCAGCTATACAAAACTTTATTATCATTGGTAGTCGCTGTATGCTAGTGGCAGAGGTGTTTAGGTACGTCAGGGGTTTCGGTGTGGACGGCTATGTGTGCTACTAGACTGGAAAAACCAACAAGTTGTGTCTCCACAGGTTATAAGGAAACGCTGATGCAGTATATTTATTACCTATGCTCACCTCGTTTTCTCTGACCTCAAAAAACGGACAATCTTTGCCCAAAACTATTGCAGAAGGGATCACTACTATTTGAATGTACTCATCCTTAAATTCCAGATGGTATCCTGGCAAGTTTTAGACAAAACTGATTAAAAAAAGGATCACTATTGTCTGGGTATACTACTCCTTAATTCCAGATGGTGTCCTGGTTTTCTCTTCCCATATATATTAACATATTGCATGCATATAATAATGTTATTAATGTTATTAAAGAATCTTTACTTGGATTGTGTCACTTAACTAAATATAAAGTCTAACCATAAACAGAAAAATATTTCTCATTATTTAATAGAAAATATAAAACAATATTTTATCCACATGAGCCTCAATAACATTTTACAAAATATTTTTTTTCTTTTAAAGCTGCTCAACTTTAAATATATAGCATATTACAATCAAATCAAGAGCATCTGAATGAAACATACACCACAGAGAACAATAATAATAGAAAACAGATGAAACAAAATCAAAACAAGTTAAAGGGTTAGAAGAAACAAACAAATATAAGGAAAAAACTTTCCATTTGAGCACAAAAACTAGTTTCACAGGGCTTAAATTATTCTCCTATGTCAGAAAGATATTATGAGATTACTCAATTTGCACCCTGTTCCAGTTAATGAAATCCACAAATATACATTCCACAGGTGCCAAAGAAGGCAAGAATCCAATTATTGTTCCTGATAGGATTTGAGGATAGATGGTTGGTGTCGTAAAAAGCCACCAGTTGATGGCTCGAAAATGGTTAAAAACATTCACATTTTTGTCCCAAGATGATAGCAGATAAGCAATTAAAGAGTGACAAAAATTGTGAACAAATAGTCGATGTGACAACTGGGAATAGAAAAGATGAGCACAAATAGACTCCCAAACCCAGTGTATAGCAAAGCGCCATTCTATAAAGGACTGTGCTCAAAACAAGCAGAAGAGTGTATGGCACATAGTGCAAAGAAAAAGTGAAAGAATATGTAAATGATTCATTATAAAGAGGGGCCACATTGAAGATTCAGTATGGAAAAAGATCCCATGGGGAGACAGAATCGCCTTGGTGGAATACGACGGGAGGATCTGGGAAAATTAGATGATGGAAAAGCAGCAAGTCTGAGTGCTGTACCCAATGCCCAGAGTGAAACTTTACCTAGAATTGGGTAATAGGGAAATTGCTTGATCCAGAACCTTGCAGGCTCGAATCGGAATACTGTTATATCAACTCACTGGAAGATACCAGATTTCAATATACCAGGTGTAGTATGTGCACACTCCATATGCCTAAAGGGAAACAAAAAACAAGCCTAACTGTATATATCCTCCTCTAGTCTCCTAGGATCCTAGATGGTGAAAAAAATATATTAGAGCCGGAAGGTAAAGCGTATATATATTTTGCTGTGAGCCAACACTATTTCCAGTTCCATTATACCACACCAACTTTGGGGTTCAATCATTGGCCCGCCAATTCGCCGCCCACCGGAAAGCCTATGGAACACTTTCTGTTTCAATGGGTCTATTACACCGCCCTCTTATGCTTCATTGACCAGATGTCCTACTGGACATATCTCTGAAGCATACCTGATTGGCTTATTGATATCTATCGAAATGGCCTTCATGTTACACTGACTGCTCAGCGTTAATACGAGCTTCTGAGCGATACCAGTATTATCATATCAAGGCATACACAACATGTATTACATCCCCATCAGTCCCAGATGGCCATTATACCTTCTAATTGTATTATTGGCCCACTTGAACTTGCAGAAATAATCAGTTGCAGGGTGCTATTCCCACTTTTGGCCACTACAACAACAATGGCGCACTTTCTCCAACTCGGATTGTGCTACTAGCTTTGAATGACGGCAGTAACGTGGATATTTTGCCACACGTTACACTACTCTATGACCCTTCACGTACATCCTTCAAACCACGGCGCACCCCATTTGATACAGGTTGCGCTTCTATATCTGGACTATGGCAAGTACAGTGACACCCTGCTGCACATAATCTAACTTGCTGTACTGCGCAGATAATACGACGATGGCAAACACCATCCCTTACTATCCATAGCGGATACATTAATTCAATTTCTTCGCAGCAGCCTGGTGAGTTTATGTTTGCTGCCTTTTAATGACTTCAGCCTACATGATAGCCACTGATAGCGCAGAGTGATGGCGTTCTTTTGATAAGTCATTTGGTATTTACTTGCATCTTTCTAGGTGCATATATTAAAGTAAAGAAGCCAGCGGTGTTCAAGCTATGAGCTAACACGAATACACGTAATCTCCTATGGCTAGTAAAGCCCACAGCACCAGGTAGAGTTTTATCTTATACGCTTTACCTTCCGGCTCTAATATATTTTTTTCACCATCTAGGATCCTAGGAGACTAGAGGAGGATATATAAATTAAGGCTTGTTTTTTGTTTCCCTTTAGGCATATGGAGTGTGCACATACTACACCTGGTATATTGAAATCTGGTATCTTCCAGTGAGTTGATATAACAGTATTTCGATTCGGGCCTACAAGGTTCTGGATCTAGCAATTTCCCTATTACCTGATTCTAGGTAAAGTTTCACTCTGGGCATTGGGTACAGCACTCAGTCTTGTTGCTTTTCCATCATCTAATTTTCCCTGATCCTCACGTCGTATTCCACCAAGGCGACTCTCTCTCCCCATGGGACCTTTTTCCATACTGAATCTTCAATGTGGCCTCTCTTTATAATGAATCATTTACATATTCTTTCACTTTTTCTTTGGACTACGTGCCATACACTCTTCTGCTTGTTTTGAGCATGATCCTTTATAGAATGGCGCTTTGCCACACACTGGGTTTGGGAGTCTATTTGTGCTCATCTTTTCTATTCCCAGTTGTTACATCGACTATTTGTTCACAATTTTTGTCACTCTTCAGTTGCTTATCTGCTATCATCTTGGGACAAAAATCGGAATGTTTTTAACCATTTTCTAGCCATCAACGGGTGGCTTTTTATCGCTAAATTTCCCCCTTGTTTTTGTTGGGGTGAATGTCTTACACACCTGATCTTTGGTCCTGAGGAAGGCATTTTCTGTTTAGATCTTTATGCCGAAATGTATTCGACCACACCTGGTTTCTGTGCCTATATTAGTCAGGCCAGACCCTATATAAGGAGACCTGAGCAGCACTGTAAGACTTGAACAACATTATAAGAAGTGGTTGGCAAGTGTGAATATACTAACTAAGTTGACACCAACCATCTATCCTCAAATCCTATCGGGAACAATAATTGGATTCTTGCCTTCTTTGGCACCCATGGAATGTAGTATATTTGCGGATTTCAATAACTGGAACAGGGTGCAAATTGAGTAATCTCACAATATCTTTCTGACATAGGAGAAGAATTTAAGCCCTGTGAAACTCAGAGTTTTTTTGCTCAAATGGAAAGTGTTTTCCTTATATTTGTTTTTCTTCTAACCCTTTAACTTGTTTTGATTTTGTTTCATCTGTTTTCTATTATTATTTTTCTCTATGGTGTATGATTCAGTCAGACGCTGTTGATTTGATTGTAAGATGCTATATATTTAAAGTTGAGCCGCTTTAAAAGAAAAAAAATATTTTGTAAAATGTTATTGAGGCTCATGTGGATAAAAGATTGTTTTATATTTTCTATTAAATAATGAGAAATATATTTTTCTGTTTATGGTTCGACTTTATATTTAGTTAAGGGACACAATCAAAGTAAAGATTCTTTAATAACATTAATTACATTATTATATGCATGCAAGATGTTAATATATATAGGAAGAGAAAACCAGGACACCATCTGGAATTAAGGGGTAGCATACCCAGACAATAGTGACCCTTTTTTTAATCAGTTTTGTGCAAAATTTGCTAGGGTACCATCTGGAATTTAAGGAGGAATACATTCAAATAGTAGTAATCCCTTCTGCAATAGTTTTGGGAAAAGCTTGCCTGTTTTTTGGGGTCAGAGAAAACGAGGTGAGCATAGGTAATAAATATACTGCATCACTGTTTCCTTATAACCTGTGGAGACACAACTTGTTGGTTTTTGTTGAATCTTTTCCCCAGTCTTCCACAGAGTAGGGGATCTACCCTTCAGTATATCTACTAGACTGGAAAGGCATAGTCAGTCATAGCTGCATTCTATGGTGCATGGATGGATGGAGTGCCTGCAGCCTGTGTCCACAGATGTGGTGTAAGGTATATGTACCTTATGCTTTGATGTAATTCAGATGCAGCTTTCTTTTTCTTCGTCCAATGTGGACGGCATGGTCTCGTTATTCGTGGTCTCTCTGGAGTGAAAGTCTGAGGAGCGGGGCAAGTCCCATTGGGGGGAGGGCTTGGGGGATGAGGAGGATGAAAGGGGGTGAGGGTGGACAACTGAGAGGGTGAAAGTTTGTTGTGAAGTGCCTTTGCGAAAGCTGCCAGCATTTCCTTAGATATTTAGTGGGTAGAAGTATTGTTTTTATTTCGGAGGAGTGAGTAGGGTTTATTGCAGTCTGCCTCAGCGAATGCTGCCGCCTTCCCTGCAGTATTGATGGGTAGCAGTGCTGTTGTGCATGGGATGAGGGGTGATATTTTGTCATGGTGAACTACTGAAAATGCAGCCGGCATCCTTGATTTAATTGGTGGATAGGAATGTTGTTGTGTTTGGGTTCAGCAATATAGTTTTGAGAGGCGGAAATGCCAGGTTTTGAGGGCCTTTCTGAATTTTAGATGATTTTCAGTATTGCGAATTTGTAGGCGTAGGAAGTTCCAGATGATTGGTGCTTGGGCGGAGAACGAGGATCCGCCCAGCCTGGAGGAGTTGTGAAGTGGGACCTCTAGGCGATGTGATGTGCGAGATCGGAGACTCCTTGGGGGCTGGTAGCAAAGGATTTTCTTCTGAAGGAATTCGGACCGGTGTTGTGGATAGCCCGGTGGGTGATGCATATGGGTTTAAAGGTAGGGCATCGACCAATCCGGAGCCAATGGAGGACATTTAGTGTAGGGCTGATGTTTCTCGCAGAGGTAGATTAATGAGCAGGCGTGCTGCAGCGTTTTGGATTCTTTGCAGTTTCCTTAGTTGAAACGCTGGTGCGTCATGATTTCCATTTTCTAAAACGGTTACAAATCTAAAGTTGCAAGCTACTAGCTGGGCAAAACAGTCAATTGACCCACGAATTCTCCAAAAACTCACAACAACCGATTTTAGAGGTGCTAATAGCACCATGGCTGCCTCCAAACTCGTAATGATGCCCAGTGTGATTTAAAAGATTTGCCCTAGAGCAAAAAATTTGGTGAAATGGTGAAGCTGGGAGTTGAACTGTCTTTTACAATTGTACTATGTAGACTTCAAGATACAGAGAAAAACATTAACAGTAAGGTCACCTGCTTGTAGTTATTTCATACAGCATGAATCTAGGTATACATTCCTTCCACGTCCAAAAGCCCACCATTTTCATTTAAGGGAGATGCCACTAACAACAATAATCCGAATCCCACCCAAAGTACTTTGTCTGCAGCTTCAAACTCTAGTTGCATGAGTTAAATGCTTTGCAGACACTCCTCTTTTTTCTGTCTACTCAAAATCCAAGGGGCACAATCGAGCAGATCTTTTTCAGCCTGAACTGAAAAATTAATCTCAGAGTGCCCCAGGAAACAGCCTAGGTCCAATGTGTAAATTAAGAATAGATTAGCAACACATTAAGCCATAATTAGCAGAGATGTTCCAAGATGCAAACAGTATTCAACCAGATGTTTCAACACCCAGGATCCCCCTGCTACCAATGTACTAGATCTGTGCTACCGCTGTGTGGTCTTATCTGAGCATGTAAAGAAAGAAATGAGGAGGAAATTCCAATAACATGCCTACTTTTCTCCTTTAAAGTTACCCCTTTGCTTTCGCATATATTGTGCTTATATACAAAATCCCCCAAGTGATGTTTTGGAAGTGTTGGCTTTTAGGTGATGTGGTTTTGAATTCATGCAACTACACTTTTGTGTTATCTTCTCATAAAGGACAACAGGTACCAGAATGGAAAGGTATCTTAAAAGCCAGCTCTGCCTGAAAAACTAGATCTAACAAAGGACAACTGATATTTTCAAAATGTCCTTTAATCACAGGGTCTTTAAGCCTCTAAAGTCAAGGATTTGTAGTCATGAGATCCTGGCAGTTATGGATGCTAAATCCGCAAATAACGATTACAGTAATCGTTAAAAAAACAAGCAGTAAGCATGCAGGAAAGGGAACAGGCAACTAAACAGTTCTTGTATTTTTTTTTACATGAGGTTCATTGATAACATTTGTTACAGTTCATGACAGTTTCTAAAATGGAGCTATTGGCCTTCTACAAATATATAAATAGAATTAAAACTACATGGGTATATAGGAGCAAATTGGTATATTTTCTAAATGTTGACATCTCATTGACGCATGAAGGTATCTCTGTGACTGTTTTCACTAGACCAACCGGCTGATACAGTTTGCTAAAGGCTCAAATACTGAGAACTAAATGGATAGTTTCAGATAATGAAGAGTTGTGATGTCAACGTAGAGTTGTGATGTCAACGTGGGTTTCATGTCAATGTCGTGTTCATGCTCATGTGAATGCTACCTTATTAAAGTCTATGGAGAGGGTTGAGCCCTTAACGAGGGAGACCTTACTGGTACCAAAAGCCAAAACACTCTTCCATACATAACAAACAACATATTCGAAACTGAGCCCGAAAATGAAAGCAATCATATTAAAGCATTGGAGGATTTCTGCAAATGACGATATTCTTAATTGTCTTTTTCCAACTCCACTGACGTTTGCTTACAGAAATAGTAATTTTATTGGAGATGTATAAATTAAGGCAGACGAGTTGAGATCCAACAAAGCACTCAGATAAGGTGATAAAAACATACGTTCCTTGACTTATGTTGTCAGCATTCCCACAATTTAATTAGAGGTAGTCATTTGAATAATCCATATCCCAAGCAAACAACCTATCCAAGAGACCATGGTATTACCTTTATCTCTGCTATTCATTGTCCATGTGGGATTTATTATGTAGGGATGAAAATATGAGGTGTTACATTTTGCTGAACTGAACATATGTCTAATGTTTTGAACCGACATTTTAAATCTATTATTGTATCTCTTGTCATTCAACATCATACTATAGCACACATGCAATTTGTTGTTTTGGAAGTGGAAGGTCACTCCAAGAGAGGGAGAGATATGAATACCTTGTTAGTAGGAAGAGAATGTTTTTGGATTGTTCATTGGCTTCACTTTTCCCAAAAGCATGAATCTTGAAAATGATTTCAGTTCTTGTATATGATGCTTTTTTTTTATAATTATGGATATGCCTGGTGTGAGGAGTCAGGTTTGAGATGTGGACACATAGGACTCATGTGTTTTGGTTATAAACGTTTATTGATACAAATGGGGTTTGGAAAATGCCTTCCTATCCCTAATCCAAGAGGTATTTCGCTACCTCAACCACAACCAATTGGTTTGTCCTTTGTCAAGATGTCCAAAGCAAAAAAATGTCCTGTATCTGGAATTCTTTTCTGGCCCTCACACTCTAAAACTAACTGTAAGGTGTAAAGGGTCTCTAATTCGCAAAACGTGCAGAAATGTTCCAGTCCAATGCAGAAGTTGAAATCCAATGAAAAGGTTTCAAATGGACAAAGTCCACAGTTCCAGGGGATATGTGCCTTCCCCAGTTTCCTTCTACTAATGAGTAAAATACAAAATAAAGAATAGTGAAGTTCCTTAGAACCCAAGAGAATCACTCTCTCTTCTTGGCGTACTCACTGTTGGCAGGGAAATAGCTCCCTTTCCCAGGTTTCTCTTTGCCTTTAATATAATTCAGATCCTATGGGTATGTATCTTCCTAGGAATTCTCCTTTCACTTTAATACAATTTAAATGTGGGTCCCAGACTCGCAGACCGCCTGGTATCTTATCTTACCAGTCTCTTGTCAATTTACAATAGTTTACAATGTCAATGGTATGGGTCTTCAATGAGATTCTCCTTTCCAGATTTATAACAGTTTGTACTTCTCAAGAGAATGAACCTTCATTGAGATTATTTTTATTCTACACTACACTCACTTGAGATTGCCTGGTGTTATCCCCTGCCAGGACATTCATGCAGTCTTTCAAACACTTCTCCTCACCTGGTGTACTCTCCTGCCAGGACTTTATTTTACAAACATTCAGCTTCACCTGGTGTACTCTCCTGCCAGGACTTTATTTTACAAACATTCAGCTTCACCTGGAATACTCACTCTCCTGTCAGGACTTTATTTAACAAACACTCATCTTGAGCTGGTATACTCATCTGCCAGGGCTTTACATTCAGCTTCCCCGGTATACTTTCCTGGCAGGACTTTAATTAACAAACACTCAGCTTCACCTGGTATACCCTCCTGCCAGGACTTTATCTTATGACTTTTCCTTTTTATCCATGAAACATTAGCCCACTTCTAGCTTATCTACTCTTGTTTCACACAGTTCTTTTTAATGTTCCCTTCCTCTTTCATCAAAGGGTTCTTTGCTCCTTTTTCAACAACTTTCTCTCTGCTGTTGCCTTTCAGATATAGGTTCAACTACCGGTTAAAAGTTGGCTTCACAAATACATGAACTTCATTAGCCTTCCTTTCTGTCTTTCGCTTTATTCTTATGAAGTGGTACACTTTGTCAGGCACCCCGGTAACCCATCTGTCTTCCCTCGGCTTACTGGTTGCCCTTGGTGATCCCTCACTTCAGTTCCCTTACTTCTGCATTATTCTCACGGGGCAGCATACGCATGAAGGAAACCCAGCAACACGTCTGTTTACCCTGGGCTTACTGGTTGCTTCTTGCGTTCCTTCACTCTGGCTCTTCTCAACGTGCTGGCTCAGCAGGTGTCCCGACAGCCACTGCACTCTCGCCATGTTACTTTCTACGAGGTGTGGTTCACGCTGCCTTCTGTTTTGGTTCCCTTCAGTGTGATTCTTAGCGTTGGCACAGGTCGCAGTGCAGCCCTGCATATGCAGTTCTCTCCTCTCCTTCTCTCTGTCCGCTGTAGCGAACACCGCTTTAAACCTCCCGGCATGATTGAATAGTCTCCAAAGCCTACACCATTGCGTTGGTTTACCGGTTTTAGTCATCTTTATTGCTCCACTGATCTTTCTTGTCTCAGTTGTTACAAGACTGTTTCTTGTAGATGATACTGGTCCTCATTGGGAGTGATCCTTACTACTCTCTGTCTCTTCCTCGTCCCAGTTGTTAGCATATTGTTCTTTGTGGGGTATTGGGGAATATTAACAGTAGATGTAGTAAAAAGTTTGAGGGAGAGTGCTACAATATACCATTATGCATGTGGAATAGAAGAAACATCCCTAAAAGGGAATGGGGGTATGTGATTTCCTCCAACAATATCATGTCATCTCCCAAGGATCACCTTCCCCCAGGTGGTCCTCCCTCCTATAGCCACCCAGAGGGTTAGGATCAGGTAGCAGCTGCCATCACCTGGCCACATAGCGAGAGGCTACCTCAGGGAAAGGAGGGATGACATAATCAGATTCATAACACTGGTTAGAAATGTGTTATGTAGGAATGTTAGGTGAATTTATTAACTATATGTATTCATTGGAGACAATATTTATTTGTACTCGCATGTGTCTTTTTTTATGAGAAGTTGATTAAAGTCGAGAGTTTAAGGGAACTGTATCAGCTGAGAATTACTTGCAAAAACACATGCAGTTTTAGTGTGAATCAATCTTTTTCCTTATTTAACAACTTGGTGACCTAGCTAGTTTGCCAGAATCTCACTAATTAGTTGCAACTCAGGAAGCCTATGAAGAGTCGGCACTAGTAGGGCATTGTCAGTTATTACATGTATGCTGCTTTTAGGCATCCGCCATAAAAGGAAAATGCTACATTAAGCCTATTTCTATGACTGTGAGAAGATGGCAAGGGGTTTTCCAATCGGCAGAGAGCTATAAAGTATTAATGAAAAGATAAGTTGATGCGCAAACTATAATGTGATACAGAAATGACCACGAGAACAGGGGTGCAATAATTATGTTTGTTTCTGTTACTTTTAGAATATTGGTTCTAAGGCACATGGAATTGAATGTTTAGAAGATTGTTAATCATACACTTGTGATATTGTAGGTTTGAGCTACTGGTGTTGGGGAAATACCACTGTAGGTACCTTTTTATTATATTTGCATTTATTTATATTTACATGGCGTGTTCTCCTGCATAGTGGCAAGACTTTAGAACTTGCTCGCAAAGGAAATACGAACAACTTAAGATCACTTAAAGTTCTGCATTTTTTTTAAAACCTGAATCTTTAACTCACCATGCTAAACAGGAAACATCATCAAAGGACAACTGGCAACACATCACAATAGAAACATAAAAAACAGCCGAAACCTGATAAAACTAAAAAGGGCCACCCAAGAAATAATGCATTCTACCACCACAGAATAGTATTAACTCAACGGATCAACATAACCTTGCACAAAAAAACTCACATGACTCCATACTAACCCTACTAAAAACTCTCTAATACTCGGCTTACTCATCCTCAAACAGAGAATAAATCAAACTCGGACCTCTGCCATAGAGAAACAGAATTAAAACCACCGCTCCACAACACCCAACAGGAAACTGAACCAATCACACACAACTCATCCCATGCACACTCACACACCTAACACCCCATACAGTCTACTAACTAAAAACAAACCAGCACACAGTGACTGATTTTTCTGAGCGGAAGCTACCGGAAAGCACATCAAAGCTCTCTTCTGCTTGTGCCTCTCAATCCCACTAACTAAGCCCTCCAACCCCTCCTCCCTTTTCAGATCCGCCAGAGCGCCTGGAGACGCTGAAAATGTCAACAGTGCGCGGCAGAAATCACAATATCACAACATTTAGTATTGATTGAAATGATGACTGCCAGTTTGGTTTATGATGGCAAGAGTACATTTGTTATTCTCTTGGGATTCTGATTTTAGTGCAGAGAGAGTTTGGAACACTACCTGATTCCAGTAATTGGATGATCCACTGGAGTTACACTTGCTGTAGGAAGGTAGAATAGCAACTTACATTGAAAAGAGTGCTATGTTTTTTTAATACTGAAGAGTGTATTCTGTTTGGGTTGACTTAGGAATGGAATATTGTCATATATTTTTAGGCAGGCAGGGACGTAATCAGCTGGAGAATGGATTTGAGCATAACCACAAATGCATTGATGAACACACTCATGTATTCTAAGATCATGACTACAATTTAGAATTTAAGTTCTTTTTTTATTGGAAATAATAATTAAAATTGCAGAACGAACAATATATTTGGAATATACTTTATAAACAATTTCCTATTGATTTCATGTTTCTATGTGAAATTTGGCATATTTAGTATGAAATGATGATTTAGATGATTGCTTTATTTGTTGAAAACTATTTTAAAAATGCTGTGTTAGCCAAGGTAAGTGTGAAAATAGCACTATGCATTTGTGTGCATGTTTGTGTGAGTGTATTTGTAAGAGAGAGGGAGATTGAATGAGTTTGTGAATGACAGAGTTTGAATGATGGTGCATATGTAACAGTATCTGTGTGTGATGCAGTGTGTGTATTTGGAAGGGAGGGTAAAACACTGTGTATGTCTTGAAGTTGCTGAGTCATTTCTATGGCAACTAATGGAAGGTTTTCATGGCCAGGGAGTTTGATCATAACTTTACAGCAACAGTTCCATGCATACTTATTTTTAAGGACTACTAATAATTCTGGGTATTTTTCCTTCTGAGGAAAAAGGCCCAACATTAATAATTGATTCTTGCAAATGAATAGATAATGAATATAATGTATTAACTTTTTTCTATAAGTAATATTTCATCTACAGATGAAATTGAGATCAATCAATAAAACAGATAAATCATGACAAATAAGTAATTACAAATCAAATTCAGAATAAAACTTTGCGGCACTTCAAAGGTAGACATATCAATATAATTAGCAGGCAGTATGTAGAGAAAAAGACAAAAACGAATAGTTCAGGGGCTACAGATGTAGCTATAGATAATCAACTTAGTCTGAGTATCAATCGTACTTAAAAAGGCCAAACTGTAATCTTAATTGGGTTGACATGCCTGTTTTGGTTGTTCAGAGGCAAAATATCCTTCTGCCAGACACAAGTTTCAATACGATCATCGAGAGACCTGTTAACATAAAATGGTATGTTGTAAATGATATACAGCCAGACAATCTAAGTTGGGCATTGTAGAAGTCCTGCAGATCAGTAAAAGTGGTGGTAACTTTTACTGCAATACTTGCTGATCCACAGGGTTTCTTTTGATTTGGCAAGTGCAGCTGAAGGGCAGATTAGACTTGAGTTGTATTTTGATGCCAAGAGGGATTGGCAAATGTGCCCCGTCCTCCATCTCCTAAAAGGTACATGATGCGGAACAAGGCCAGAAGATGTTGTGAATGCCCATACTATTTCAGACCAATTCCCAGTGCTCCAATAATCGATACGTATGTCGAAAGTTACACACTCAGCCAGTCCTACAGACCAGGTTAGGTACAAATTGTCCCCAGAGTGGACGAGGAGCCTCAGGCTGCAACAAAGGAGACTGCAATTGACAGTATTGACTAAAGCGCTGAGAAACCAGAGCCACTGATGTCATTAGACACCACGAAGCAACAGTGTTGGACAGGAAGCGCACGTGCCATCCGCACATCGGGACACACACACTTGAATACATGAAGAACATGAGTGTACAGTTCTATACGTAGAGGACAGATACATATACATACTCTCATTGCTTTATTATTTTGTCATTAGCTTAGCACAGCAATGCAGAAACCGCAAGAAGCAAAAGATCCTGAACAAAGATTGCAAATGCTTATGTGCAATTAAATTTATGGAACTGCAGGAGCAACTATGGGACTTGACAGAGCCAAGTGTGACTAACATATGGCGAATATCGAATAGCATAGACACTCTAGTGACCCCATAATGGTTTAGGAAAATTACAGCAGGGCACAAGCCTTTCAGCAAGAGCTGAGCTGAGGTGAAGTAAGGCTGGAAGAGAGCTAACGTGTGAGACAGGCCACCAGATATGAAAGACATTCCATTCCCTGAACGACAGCAACACCAGCTGCAATAAATGCAAATCATTCCTCATAATTCAGAGCTGCAGACGCTCTAAATCATGGCCTCCAAACACGTGACCCAGCCGACTCAGACAAGGAATAGAAACCAGAGCTGGGGAAGAAAGCCAATCTCACTCCGCCAGACAGATACTTGCAACAAAGATGTTACAACGTGAGACAAGCGTTGCAGGAGATAAATGAGCACTCTCATAGTCAATGGTGGTGCACACAAGTTATAATGCAGACACACTGTCATTCTTATTACCTTGAGAAGGTACACCAAGAGCTGAGATCCATTGCGGATCCCAGGCCTGGGGAGGTCAGCTCCAGCCAATCACTGTTCAGTTTCCTAGGGGTGGGTAGCAACGGGCAAGAACCAATGGTAAACCCTCACATTGCAACATTGTTTAGCGATAGTTATTTGGGGATGGACCAGGCCAACCACCTGACATGTGAGAGCCAGTAGAATAACTCATATGGGGGATTATATAGGTTATTAGGCTCCTGACGACTAATCCAGTAGGCTGACATCACTATGACACCACTACAGGACAAAACTCACTTGCAAGCCATGAGATGTTGAGATGTCTGTAGATTTCTTCTATCCTTCTACTGATCCCTGTTGGTTTTCGCTGAAGGTGTTCGGCCATCCAAGAGTCTGTGAACTCCTAGTAGCCCTCAAACCTACCTGGGAGTTTGTCCCCAACAAGTTGCTAGCCATAGAATGGTTGGCTGCGCCAGCCCGGCACCAAGCCGACTCCTTTGCCGCCAAAACTGAGAGGCTTCAGGACTCTCACATATTTCCAGAGAGATGAGAAAACGTGTGCCCGTTAAAAGGTCATCAGGAGCCCCTTGGAAATCATCCTGCCTGAGATCGGCGGGTTGCCCAGGCTGGCCAGGACGGGGAGGCTATCGCTTTGACAGGGAGCCGGCAGCTGAGCAACACAAGCACAACATGGAACGTAAGTATTGATCTAGACCGACAGCAACTGTGGGTGTGAGGGACAGTATTGATTATTGTTTAGTATTGGTGAAATGTTGTTTGGCAGTGTTATAGTACTGTTTGATATCGTTGTAGTGAGTAAGCACAGGAGCAGTGGTAGAAGTCCTTTTTCTATGTTTAGGGCACATTCAGTCTTCGAGGTAAAAGGTTCGGGTGAATAATCTATACTATTCCAATCAGAGTTAGCAGAGGAGCTAGCCTAGATTGCGGAAGGAGATTCAGCTAGTTAAGTCTCCCGAGAGAGGCGTTTCATACGTTAGGCGATGCAACAGATTGTCAAAACCTTGTGTAAGACTTGAAGTTACCGTAGGGGTATTGTCCGAATGCTCCACTTTCCCACCCGATGCACCACTCTCCTCACCTGAGTCTTCAGGGTCTGACACTCCGACGCCGTGTCGGTGGGAAAGGTAATCCTCTTTACTCTTCGTTGTTCGAGCTCTGACTCGGCTCCGGTCCCGTATGCAGGTGGGTAAGGGGAAAAAGCCCGAAGGCGGAAAAAACCCCTGAGTCGCGGTAGAACTGCTGGCCATGGATTGCGATGAGATATGTAGCCGTAGTAGTAGTAGAATTCAATTGCATCGGGAATCCTCGAGGTAAACAAAGCGAAGATTCATCCGGAGAAAAAAATGACAAGGAGGGAAAGAACACTGGCAGAAAGCAGGTAAGCGCCGAGACGCAAAAGCAGAGAGAAACCGGCGGAAGAGGGGGGCCGCCAGGGAGACGGAGAGGAAGGAGAAAAGAAGGAGAAGATCCCCAAAAGGGGAGAAAAGAAGCGAGCGAGAGAAAAAGCACTGGAAGCGTCTCACCGTGAAAACGAAAGGAGACGGTTGCAACGCAAGGAACCATGGGTAGCAGGAAGTAAATAGGTGAGAGGAAAGAACAGAGGAAAACACTAGACCGTAAACAGAGAAACGTGAACAACGTGGTGGCAGTATTAATGGCGGCGAAGCCGTAACAACGGCATCCATCGCCAACCGAGAGGGTTCATGACACAGATGCAGTTCGATCACAAGATAATGTTGCTACACTCAGCCTGGAGAGCGGTAGACAGCTGTAGGGCGTTGTGTGGGTTTGGGAGTAACAGGCTTTTATTGTGTGTGCGCAATTTTTGGTTTACCTATATTGTGTGATAGCTTCGTGACGTCATCCTTGGGTTTGCATATAGGACACAGAGAGTTTGAGACAGTGAGGAGCTAGTGTTGAAAACGTGGGATTGGCAGATTATGTGAATGAGTGGTGGTGCGTGGAAGGTGCATGCGCAGGATTGTGGTTGTGTGCCGAGGAGGCAGTGATTGTGAAGGAGTGGCAGTGCACGTAGCACACCTTATATAAGTTATAGAGTCAGAGAAGCTTGTAGAAACAGGAAGATATTATCATTGCATTGTGACTTTTATCCCTGAACAGCAAATTATCGAAACCCTTGACTTGAGGTCAGGTGAGATGTATTGAAATGTATCAAAGTAACAGTGAGGGATTTTTCCCCTATAGCATTTGTGTAAGACACTTCTGCCTTACAAGGAGAAAATATATAAATATAGCATTGAATGGTCCAAAAGTACAGAAGGTAAATGAACAAAACCATGGCCACCTTGTGAGAGTTTCGCCTAAGACATGCAGCAATCGCTATTGACACATATACAGGGTGTCTATAAGAGGAAGTAATTGACCAAACGCATGGCCATATTGGAGATGTGGCACATGATTCAGGAGGGAGATGGGGACACCGCAAGAAGTCAGTGGATGCTAATTAAGCAGGAAGGGAAGGACCAAGGGACTCACCCCTCCACCTCTCCCCCTGCCCCTCCATTTGTAGTATCTGAGGATACAGACGATGAACAGGGAATGTATCCAATGAGGGAACGAAGGGCAGCAGTGGGGCACTCAAATGAAACATTTAAACCACCACCTCCCCACTTCACTCCTCTACCTGTAACTCCTGCAGTGTCAGTCGTTTTTAAAAGAAACGAGCTGGGCGTAGATCTTTCTTTGGCTGGGGCTTCCCTCTGGAACAGTCTCCCTGCCACTCTAAAACCTGTGGAGAACCATCTCCGGTTCCGGAAGCATAAGAAGACCTTCCTCTTTGCTTCTGCCGTCGGTCCACATCTCCCCTGCTGATCTGTTCTCTCTTGGCACCGTGCAACTGGCCACCCTCTGTCCTTTGGGCCCAGGTACTTGCTCACCTTGCCACCCTCCCGTACTTCCTCTGGGCCACCCCTTGAACTGGGGTCTGTATCCGTACTCATACATCCACCCCCTTTTTTCTTCCTGCACTTATCAGACCTACCCTGTCTGCTGCCTTAAACTCAGCACTTGCCAATTGCTGGCTGCACTACCGCGGTTTGTTGCCTTTATTATTTATTCATTTATTAATATTTATCTGTTTCCCCTTTGCTCTGCACTCTCCACTTCTCCCCCTTTCATGCACTTTTCCCCTCCCCCTCTCCCACGCACCTGCACGTTCCCAAAGTCACTGGGCCTAGTAAGATCGTTGTTTTGTTCTCCCCTGTTCCCCTCCCTGGCCTTGTTGCGCTCCGAAGCACTTGTGTACGAGCGCGATAGAAATAAAATATCAATATCATTATCATCATACACTAAAGCTAATAAGCAGAAAGGAGCAGGACAGCCAGCTAGTGATGAAGGGACGAACAGTGAGGTGCAGCAGCATGCGAAAGAGGAATTCAAGGGCATAAGCATGAACACATGGATAGCAGCGCAGGTACTCTAAAAACTTCATGGGAAGACAACTGGACAGGCAGAAGGGCCAACCAAAGCAATAGTAAGCCTGAAAAGGGACAGCTACATGACAAACTGGGCAAAACCAATGGAAGAGGAAGACTGAAGGGAGAAGGACGGGGAAGTGAGACTAGAGTGAGTGGACAGAGAGAAGGAGAGAGGAGAAACTGGAGTGGGAAGACAGGGAGTGAAGAAGAGAGGGAGCATCTGGAAAGGAAATGGGAAGAAAGGATAGAAAGGGTTCTGAAGGAAAGGAAGAGAGTGGAAAGTGAGTTGCAGGAGAAAAGGGAGAGGGAACTGGAGAAGGCAGAAATGCGGGGAGAGATAGCAAAACAAGAAAAACGCAAGTTAGCAGAGAGGGAAGAGAGGAAGTTGCAGTTGGACAGACTGGCAAGAGAACAAGCACGCAGGGAGGAAGACGAATGAGCAATAAGGGTAGTGAGGATGCAGGCATTGTTGGATAGGGAAAAGAATAGGCTCTAGGAGGCGAGCTGAGCCAGATAACACAAATTGACGAGGCAGGAGTGCGACAGAAGTAAGTGGAGCAGGTCTTGGGGCCTGGATAGGAGGCAGCACATATGATTTAGTAGACATCGATCTTAGCATGAAACCTAACAGACTTGAAATGGAGGAGGCTACGTTTTGTTGATGATTTCTGTAGTAACATGGACACAGGATCTGACAATGACGACATACACAGTGGGGACGAGAGGGAGGAGCAAAGCCGGTTACAATCTACGAGACAGATAAATGGGCGACATGGGAATTTAGGACTAACAGACAAGAAGGAGGGTTTGATCAAGAAGAGCAAGCACAGCAGACGAACGACATGTGCACCACACACAACACATATGTTAATAGACTAAGGGATCTCCCAGGACATAGGAGGAGGGAGACTGCGATAGCTTGTTTGAGAGGACGATTGTCTAGAGCTTATGAGGATAACAGCAGATATATGCACAGACAATGAAGGGGGCCTCGACAAATTAGACTGTACCGAATGACAATGGAGGAGAGGGTGGCATATTCACAGATACCTCTATTAGAGAGAGGAGGGGTGAGACCTCAGTATGTGCCATGGAAGCATACAGACAAGTAGAATGTGAAGTGTAGGTTACCATCATTGAGTGCGGGAGCACGTAAATTGATTTATGAGATCATTAGGAGAAGATCACAGCTGGTCACGGATTAGCAGTGGGTGACATAAAGGGACTACTAGTATCGATACTAGGAGACACAGCGGATGATGTATGGAAGAGTGCGGGGTTCCCAGAGGTGACGACATAGAACACAGTGCACAATGGAGTGCCATTTGCAAACTGCAGGGCAGAAGTATGGCAAGCATTACAGACACAATAACCAGACACGTCAGACGTTGTGGTGATTACATCACGCAAAATGAGAGCCTTTGGACAAAAAAAAAGTAATATTTTATCATATTTTAGTGCAGGGACTACCAGAGGCAGTACAGAAGAGTTTGAAAAGATTGGTGGGGATGGAAGTGAAGGGATGGCCAGAACTACAGCTCACAATAGTACATCATTGCAGATTGTGGCAGCAGAAGGTTAAACAAAAAGCAGAAGATAGGAAGGCAGATGAGGCCAAACTAGTGAAGCGGAAGCTGTCAAAGTATGAAATGTAAGGGGCGGTTATAACCAGACCCACCCCACAGGCACAGCCACAGTATCAACAACCAAAACAGTTTGCACCGCCGTTGGGAGGATGGTACATGGGGCAGGGCAGTCCACAGCAGGGATTTCGAGGAAGGGAGGATTACCAAGGGGGGTGGCTTTTGCCCACAGAAGCATCACAACCAAGGTGGGTTTTCAGGGGTATTTCGGGGTATGGATAGCAGATGCAGTAGAACCAAGGAGAAGGGTTTTTTCAGGTCAAGGGAGGGAGCACCACAGTGCTGGCCCTGCGGACAGCTAGGACACATTTCAAGAGCATGCTGATATAGAGGGACACAACATATTTGGAGAGAGCAGGTCCAACAACAATATCAAGGAGGACAAGAAGATTAGTATACATAGGATCAACAACCACAAGGGCAGATGCAGGGCACATAT
Source organism: Ambystoma mexicanum (assembly GCF_040938575.1). NCBI lineage: Eukaryota > Metazoa > Chordata > Amphibia > Caudata > Ambystomatidae > Ambystoma > Ambystoma mexicanum. The sequence continues at coordinate 1,433,440,125 of NC_090932.1, forward strand.
CAACAAATGCCACAAGCACAACCACAAGCAAAACAACATGCATCAGCAGAGCCACAGGAATAGATGCAGATACCACAGATGACAGCGACACTACCACAATATTTACAAGCACCACAGATTAGGGGGAGCACACAACAACTAGCACAAATCCAGGAAAATGACACAATAGCACACGTGGATGGAAACAGTAGTGAAAATACCAGTCTGACGACTGGGGCGGGGGGAGTTACCATGGTGGGAAACAAACACTTTACAGGAAACAGACTATCCATGTCTCCCAATAGGACAGCCTACAGACAAATTTGATGTGTCCCATCCTGTCAATCACAACCAGCCCTGCAGAGGAACCTTGCATAGGGTTGGCAATAGTTGACAAAATATTTTCCTTTCTTGTTGACTAGGTCCTCTATTAGGAAAGGGACATTTAAGTTGTCAGGTGATGCCATGAACACTCAATGATTCTTTGGGGCTCAAGAAGTGGTTCCCTTTACTAATAATATCTCACTATCTATAGAAGATCACGACTCATCACAACCTTTACTCTTGACCGACAGTATAACATATCACCACTCTGACTATGGTACACAATTAGTATGTTTTGAATAAGAGCAGTAGATTTAAACAACAATACCATGTCCCAATTTGCAGAAGTAAACCTGTAAACATACTGGGATGAGACATTAGGAACAGACTAAACATGACTATTTCATTCACAGACAAAGGCATAATGTGCTCAACACCAGGCATACACATGTTAAATGTAAGGAGGATCGTCCAAGTATTTTGTGGGCGCATGGTACAGAGGGGCGTGGGGTGTGCCAGTGGACCCAGGAATGTTTCAATACAGGGCTGACATTGCCATTGCATGGATGCCAGGCATTGCAGGGAAGGTGTGGCGATTTCCAAATGAATACCTGTTCAGGCCAGAGACACCAATGGATGAGCGAGAAGGGAAGATAGTGTCCATAGAAATAGAGGCAGCGATGGCAAGGATTGGATTTCAGTACATGCAATGGATGACACAGGGAGGGCATGGAGAGCAATAATTCTAGTTGCAGAGGGGTGCAGGCTAGCCACAGTGACAGGTGAGGAGCTGTTCAAGGAGGAGGGAAAGGAACTGGAGGTGGTGTTTGAAATGAGTGTAACATTTTGGTTGTAGATCCATTACAGAGAGGTGCCACAGAAAATGGCAATGGCACTGGAAGCACCACCCTCATTCTGGGAGGAGGACATGGCCAAGGTACCGGGCAGTTTATGGACCACAAGTCCTTATGACGTAGGGTGCATAAAAAGCATAGGAGGGGTGAAGATTAAACTGAAACCAGGAGCAATTTTGCCAAGAATAAAGCAGAATCCCCTAACCAAGGAGGCAGATGAGGGCATTTATGAGACAATGAATGCCCTCATTGAGAGAAGCATTCTTGTAACATCAGAATCTCCATTCAACACAGCAGTGTACCCTGTGTGCAAGGCCAACTGGGGTCATGGAGTTTTATTCTGGAATTAAGACCTCTTAACCACATTGTAGAAGCAGAGTATCCTGTAGCAGCAAACCCAGGGACTGTTTTGAGTGGCATTCCAGAGAAAGCTACCTGTTTCACGGTCATTGATTTAAAGAATGCATTCTTCTCAGTGTCACTACACCCAGACTCACAGGACTTGACCAATTTTATTTACCGAAACCAGAATTGGAAACATACTCGGTTTCCACAAGGGTACTGCAAGTCACCATCTATCTTTAACAGAATGATCCAAATGGATCTAAGCAACATAGAGACAGAAAGCACCATCCTACAGTATGTAGATGACATTTTGATATGCAGTGAGACAGAGGACGAGAGCAGAAGGGACTCAGTGCACATGCTGACTGTGTTAGCTGACAAAGGGAACAAGATGGACAAGGCCAAACTGCAGTACTGCCAGAAGTAGGTGCTGTACATTGGACAGATGATATCTAAGTATGGCCGACACATTGCCCCAAAGAGAGCAGATACAATACGCAAAACACCCCAGCCCACTACAGCAAGGGAAATGCAGCAGTTCTTGGGGTTGTGCAGTTATTGCAGAGCATTGGTCTTTGACTTCAGCACATACACCAGGCCACTGTTGGGTGCACTGAAAGAAACACAAAGGGGAATAACAACACTGACATGGACCACTGAAATGACTGAGGCGTTTGAAGAACTAAAGGAAGCCACAAGGACTGCTCCAGTGTTTGGGACCCCCGACTATAAGAAGGAGTGGCGGTGTAGTGATGAAGGGGGTACTGACACAGAAGACAACCGTGGGCCATAAACCAATAGCTTATTACAGTGCACAACATGACCCAGTGATGAGAGCACATTATCCATGTGAACAATAATTGGCAGCTGCAGCCTTCCCAGTGGAAAAGTCATCAGCAGTGACAATGGGGTGCACCGCCACTATTTACGTGGAGCACGCCCTCTTTGCGATACTGCATATACCAAAGAGCACCCTGACTACACAGAGAGCATCGGGGTATGAAGTGATACTATCGAATGTAGGACTGAAGATAGTCAGATGCAAAACTGCAAACCCAGCACTATTCTTGGCTGATGTTCTCAAGGCAGGAGACTGTGCCCATGACTGCTCAAAGAACATAGAGATGTTCAGTGAGAAACGCAAAGTGGAGGAAGACACAATTGAATGAGGAAACGTTCTGTACATTCACGGTTCGTCGACGATTGACCAAACTGATGGGATCTGTCGTATCGGGACTGCAGGGGTAAAACTGAAGGAGGATGGGACAAGTGAGGTGATTGTGAGTACACGACTACCATCCCATTATTCAGCACAAGCAGCAGAATTAGTGGCTCTTATATTAGCACTAGAAAACAGCGTACAGAAGTATGTGACCATTTATTCTGACTCTGCTTACGTGACGTCAAAAGTACACTCAGGACTGGCGCGATGGCTAAGGAGGGGGGTTCAGGAGAGCAGATGGGACCCCAGTGCAGCATGCGCTATTAGGCAAATTGATCAAAGTGTTTCCATATCCAAAACAGGTAGCCCTAGAGAAGTACCAAGCACACACAAAAGCGGAAGACCCTATCTCAAGAGGAAATGAAGCAGCAGATGATGAGGCAAAGTGTGCAGTGTATTTTGGGCAATTGTGGGAACTGGAGGAGAGACTGAACCTGCAGGCCCTTTAAGTGAGGTAACAATTTATTGGATGGATGGGGATGCACAATTCACTCTCATATCAATAATAAGACTGACTCAGGAAGTTGGCAAAACTTAGCAGTTTTATTTGCAATTGTCTAAAACAGGGAGTACAACGGACGTTCGCTCAAGTCTCTCAACGTTTTACATGAAAAAACACAAATTCATAGTAAAAACTCATCATCATTGACGTCATACTATGTGGCAAAGTAAGGAAAACTAAGTTGGATTGTGGTTGGTCTACGGGGAACATCTAGGTATACTTTATATGGGGAATAGGATTGTGAATGGGTCTCTATAATCAGGTGGACAATTTATGGCCACCCCTAGTGCACGTCATCTTCGTTGTCAAAAAAATACACAATGTTTCAGTGGCTTTCAAACTATAGGGCTCTTTGCTACATGGCCCTCTCCAATTGGTTGGCACGCTTGTACCCTTCTGGTATATTCCACTCGCTAGCAGCACGCAAGCTAGTACCCCAAGTGCTTGTGAGTGGACTTGATCATACCTTCCCACCCTCATTAGCCCATCATCACTCCTGTCTGCCTTTTGATTTGTCTTTGAACTCAGCCTTGCAAAGTATCACTGCGCCTGAGAATAGAAGGGAGTGTGAGCACGTTCTTATCTTCAGTCTCGATGTTGCTTGCCCAAAGTCTATTTTCATCTACACCAAGTAACAGGAGACCATGTTTTAGCTCCTTTTTCGTATTTAATACTATTAAATGAATAAAACACTCAGTGTTTTCCCATTGCACCTCAACAGGAGCTTGCCTCGCTTCTCACGTTCATTGTATTTTCTCGAATATATATATCTAGTTTCTTGGCTGCCTCAACCCTTCACACTGGGCCAGACGCCCTTCTTGAAACTTTCTTCATCGTCCGCTGTCTTTCTCTACTGCACCACACTTTCAGCCCTGTTTGCTCACAGGGTCCTAGTTTGCTAAAATACAACGTGGAACATCCAGATTCTATACACATTTATATATATTCACTAAGCATAGCGAGTCTTCATGATTACTTAGTCTACTTGTGTTGCAGCAACTGTACAATTCATAAAGCGATTTGCATTTTCTTCAGTGCTCTTCACATCTTCATTCCGCACATGAAATGTTTCTCAATTCTTTACTTAGTCATCAGATTCTATAATGTCTATATACTTTCTTCCTTGGCATTTCTTCTTGATGTGTCACCTCTGCTTCATGTGACATCACCAGTCTCTTGCCTTTGTCACTTCACACTTCTTCAGGGATCTCCTTTAAGAGACTGTCATTTCTCTGCGAGTACATCATGTAGGGCTTTCTTACTGGATACCTTGTTTCAAGAATTCTTTGTGGGATAGGTACCATTATCGGCATCGTGCATGTTGCAATTTCCATCTTCCAACATATAGGCAAAATAGGGGCAGGACTTCTTGTAGAGGCCTTTGGCTCCTCCTCTACAAGACCAAAAGCTCAGGGAGGAGTACGGAACACGGGGATGAGGAAGGCTACATTACCAGAGATGCAGATTTTGGAACTACAGGGAGCTGCACCCCATGAGGGGAAGGAGCTATGGATAAAGAGAGGATGCTCCATGCCTCCGACAGATGCCTTATGGTGACAGAACAACACAGGAAAAGTAGTCATGCCATTGGCATTGCTGAAGACAGCATTAGCAAAATTGCATTATCTAACACACACAGGGAAGGAGGTCATTGCTACATGAATTGGAAAAACGTGGATTTGCCCAAATTTGAATGAACATGCAGTAGATTTCATTAGAAATTGCTTGACTTGCCAGCAGTTTACAGCAGACATACTTTGAGGGTTGTGAGAGGAGCCATACCAAGACCCATAGGCCCATTTCTGCATCTCCATGTGGACTATGTGGACATGGTTCAAGTTTGCCAAGGTTACCGCTACATGATAGTGGTTGTCTGCCCATTCTCCAGATGGAGAGAGGCAGGCCCCTGTTCCCACGCTGATGACCTCAGAGTGGCTAGGTTTCTGGTCACAGATGTTTTCCCGAGATGGGGCGTGTGTGAGGTCCTGCGGTCTGACAACAGCCCTCACTTCGCCAATGAGCTGTTTCAACACATCAAGACCCTGCTAGGCATCAAGCACAAATTTGCCTGTGTGTGCCACCCGCAAGCAAATGGGGTGTGTGAATGCCTGAATGGACTCCTAAAGGAGTACATAGCCAAAACTCAGCAGTGCACCAAGGAAAACTGTCTTCATTGTTTACCATTGGCCTTGTTTGAATTGCGCAATAAGCCAGGGTCTGACCCCCATTTAAAGCCCCACGAGGTGGTGACGGGATGGCACATGCATCTTTGCCTGGCTACTCCCACAAGGGCATTGAAAGATTGTGAGAACAGTGCAGATGTGTTAGGACAGGAAGTACATCTTTTCTCTGGTTTCTAGTGCTTCTTTTATCTCTCACCGGATGCAGTGAAATCCAGGGGGGGCCAACAAGAAAACAAAGACATTGTCAGCGACGACACACCACAAGACAATCAACTAAAGCATGTGCCTCGGTTCACGGGCCCTCATGTGGTTGAGGCCTTAGCAGACAGAGCTGTTGAATTAGTAGGAAAGTCCATTTGGTACCACCTTCAAGACCTCAAGCACTACAAACCAGTAGCCTTACCTGGCAACAGTTTCAGTGAATGACAGGGCCAACGTTCAGGACCTTGATGAACTGCAAGTGCGTGCGGACATTACTGAATTAGAGAGACAAGGCCACCCCATGGTTAGACGATCCCAAGCATCAGAAGTTGCCACTGCACTAGTGCAGATTGATGAATTAAACACTTCTTTCTGCTTCTTATATTTTTTTCCGCACCCATAGGCCTACGTGAATGTGGTGAGGCTTGTTTAGGTTGTTGTCCTGATGTTACCTCCCATCCATCACCCTGAAACCTTCTCTAACCAGTTTGTGAACTATATAAGGAGACACAGACGATTTAGAGCACGATCACCTGAAGTGCATTTCCTTGTTTTTAAAGAATACTTGGCCTAAGCATACCCACAACATGAACACAGCAAATTCCCAGTTCTGCCTACATTCAGAGACCCCTCAATAAGAAAGGTCTGGGAGGAGATCTTTGCCTTCGCCATTAGTGACTACTTAGTTGGCGGGGCTTGAGGGAACTGACAAATACTAACACAGTAATGCCTCTCTTTGCAAATTTCAGGTGGGCAACTTCATCACCAGGCTGCAAGCATCAAGCAGCGTAAGTGGGAATGAAAGAAACAATAAAGAACATTATTATCATGTTGTGTTTATTAATTCCCAGTGGCTTGATGGGATTTATATTTTGGCAAATATACATTGTTGTTAGCAGTTCCGCTATACCCTCTACTAACATTACCCCGACCCAAACAGGAGGGACGACCATGTCAGGGGGACGAGAAGACACTGCTGACAATGTAGGGAGAGTTAAACCCAGTGTTGACACAGACATGAAGGGAGTTGATGTGTATCTCACTGACACAGCATGAGTATCTAACAACATGTGGTATAAACATATGACCAAAGTCGGTAAGGAAACCAACAGAGAGAGCTGTTATGTCTGCTCTGTAACACCTTATGCCATGAGTGCCTCTAGCACTTTTATAGCAACTGAAATACCAGCAGCAAGGGCACAGTGCCTGATGTATTTCACATTGGTACAAACACGAGGAAGATTCCAAGGGAGAACAGCAACATTGAGATGGATGTCCAAAGGGACAGTCCCATACGAAGACAATTATATAAAGACATTAGAAATGATGAACAACTACTGGCAGCTAGACAAAGGGTTGCAGTACAGAACTGGTGGACACAAGAAAGGAGAGACAAAGACTATCACACTAAATGAATTGCCATGTACCTGGACAAGAGCAAAGGAGATAGGAGAACCTGGCTGCTCGGAAAGGCCACAGATACTCGTGTACGGACAAGTATACACTAACGATGGAAGGCAGGATGTAGTGGTGGGAAGCAAGGCACTGACAATAGCACAGTCAGCTATGAACAAGGTTTAGGAAGAACATGACAAGTGCCTGAAGGAATGGGATGCAAGCACAAAGTTCCTGACATGGGTAGAGAGCAAAGCTGGACCGATGCCAATAATTCCCCTGAAGACGCCAGCCCTGTGCTTTCAGAACAATGGCGATGTCGAAGTTGGCGAGAACATAGGATACAAAACAATTGAACAGCTTGCAGCAATCAGAGCAGGAACGGCACTACTGATGGATCACTACTGGCAATATGGTTCAAAGGTGTATGAGAAGCTGCCACCTGAGTGGGGATGAGTATGCTTGTTGGTACACATCAACATGCCGTTGTTAGTGGTACCCAAAAAGGATGTGAACCTTGATGAGTTCCCAAAGATGGATAATAACAACTGAAGGAAGAGATCGGTCAAGCTAGCACAAACAGCGCAGGTAGAGAAAACAGAGAAGCAGGCCACATTGAGCAGAGTGAAAAGAAGGGGAATTGTTTTTCAGAGTAATCAAAAACGGCACTGGACAAGAACACAGAGTAGCACACACTGTTTAACAGAACACATATGTTCTTTAGATCAATAATACCAGGAATACAGACATACGCAAATGCTTGGTGGTTACAGGTCACTCGTTGGTAGCTGATGGTAATGATTAATTCTACAGTGTATGGGTTCAATGCCATAAAAGAAGAGCTCATAGCGATATGGTTGGTGGCGCTCCAGAATAGATCTGTTCTGGATCGCCTCACAGACATGGAAGGAGGAGTTTGCACAAAGATTGGGAGTTCATGTTGCATATTCATACCGGCTATCGATGTAGATAACGGAACACTCTCAAATGCAGTTGCACAGTTGGCACAGATGCATGCAAAAATGGAGGCTGAAACACGAGAAACAGGGAGGACAAGAGCTGGCTGGCATATATATGGTCATGGATGCCATCATAGCTGTCAGACTGAAGGTGATAGCAGGAGCCCTCATGCTTGGAGCAGCATCAGTGTGTGGGATGAAGATCTGCATGGCAAAGTGCAAGAAAACAGCAGACAAGGCTATTGGAATGCAGATCCTAATGAATGTAAACATAGGAGGAACAAAAGGTGAGATCATTGCAGAACGAAACAAGTTGAGAGCCAAGATCACACAGTCTGAACTATTTCCAGCTGGAACAATAAAACTGGACAATCCACATGATCCAACGTTTTATGAAGGTGCAAAACCCGAAGGAGTATGCTGTCACATGTACTGGTCATTTGATGACCACACAAACTATTGTGGAAACCTTGGAGGAATAACAAAGATATGGCAGCCCAGAGCAAAAGGACTGTCATATTAGGAAGTGGTCGACAAGTCGACCAGAGGGGGGATTGAAGAGGTATGGGCAAATTCGACCCTTCGTCCCCCTCCTATAAAGGTACATGACGTGGAAGAAGGCCAGAAGATGCCTTGAATTCCCATACTATTTTGGCCCAATTCCTAGTGCTCCAATAATATGTATGTCGAGAGGTACCCACTCAGCCAGCCCTACAGACCATGTGCAGTAAGAATGTTCCCCAGAGTGGATGTGGAGTCTCAGGCTGCAACTAAAGAGACATCAATTGACAGTATTGACAAAAGCGCTGAGAAGCCACAGCCACTGACGTCGTTAGAGACACTACGACATAGCAGCATTAGACAGGAAACACACGTGCCATCCGCACATCCGGATACAAACACACACTTGAATACACAAAGAACACAAGCGTACAGATAGTTAGAGGCTAGATACATATACATACTGTCATTGCTTTATTATTTTGTCATTAGCATAATGTAGCAACACAGAAACCGCAAGAAGCAAGAGATCCTGAACATAGATTGCAAATGCTTATGTGCAATTAACTTTATGGAACTGCTGGAGCACCTATGGGATCTGACAAGTGTGATGAACATATGGAGAATATAGAATAGCACTGACACTGTAGGATCCGCATAATGGTTTAGGAAAATTACAGCAGGCCACAAGCCTCAAGGCAAGAACTGAGCTGACATGAATTCAGGCTGGATGAGAGAAAACGTGTGAGAGAACCTGCTGCCAAGACCACCAGATATGAACGACATTCCATTACCTGAACGACAGTAACACCAGCTGCAATAAATGTGAATAATTCCTCATAATTCAGAGCTGCGGAAGCTCCAAATCAAGGTCTCCGAACACGTGACCCGGCCGACTCAGACAATGAATAGAAACCAGAGCTGGGAAACAAAGCCAATCTCACGCCGCCAGACAGAAGCTTGCAACAAAGATGTTACAATGTGAGACAAGTGTTGCACGAGATGAACAAGCACTCTCATAGTCTAAGGTGGTGCACACAAGTTGCAATGCAGACACATAGTCATTCTTATTACCTTGTGAAGGTATACTAAGAGCTGAGAACCATTGCAGATCCCAGGCCTCGGGAAGTCGGACACAGCCAATCACAGTTAAGGCTCCTAGGGGGTTAGCAATGGGCAAGAACCAATGGTAAGACCCTTTCACTGCAACATTGTTGTTTAGAGATAATAATTTGGGGATGGACCAGGCCAGCCACCTGACATGAGAGAGCCAGTAGAATAACTCATATAGGGGATAAGTAATTAGGCTCATGATGACCAATCCAGTAGGCTGATTTTCTGGAGAGGGGCCCCTGTTGTGACATCACTATAATGCTACTACATGACAAAATTTGCCTGCACGCCAGGAGACGTTGAGATCTCTGTGGATTTCTTCTTTCTTTTGTACTGATTCCTGTTGGTTGTGGCTGTAATAAATCGAAGTTTGAACTTGCTGACTGGCTGGATCTACGTTCTTTTTGGGGGAAGGTGTTGGATCTTCCAAGAGTCCGCAAACTACTTGGAGCCATCAAACCTACCTGGGAGTTTGTCCCCAACAGATTCTGGTGGAAAAGCAGCAGGTTCAACCTGTCTAAAATGATCCCATTGTACACATTGTAAAAGAAGGCTGATTACACAGTAATTCTTTGTAACTGCATTTCACAATTGTTAATTGAGGAAAGCATTCATAATTTTCCACTAACATAGTAAGTGTAAGGGCTAATTTTGCCTATGTTTCATTATTAACATTACTATTACATAATTGTGTGACCCCAGTAGTTGCCATGCCACAACCATGCATGCCTTATTTTTGCAGTATAACATATCACCACTCTGACTATGGTACACAATTAGTATCTTTTGAATAAGAGCAGTAGATTTAAACAACAATACCATGTCCCAATTTGCAGAAGTAAACCGGGTCGAAGAGATTCTCTGAAAAATGTCTCCCAGCAGAGGCAAAGTGGATACATTATTTTTGGGTGAATTAAGATATTTGTAAAAGCTTTTTGCTGTTTTCGAAGGTTCAACTGCTGATTTTTCAATGTTTAAAAATAAGTATGCATGCCTGTTAGGTAAGGTTGTATGTAGTACCCACAGGGTGCACTACAACAACCCTGACCTCCTGGCAGTAGTAACCCAACCTTTGGTATAAGTCTGTACTACACAGATTGGGAGTGTGGACAAGTAGCCAGGCTTGTCTCAAGAAGTGTCAATGTGAGCTGTAGGGGAGTTACACAGAGGTTCACAGTGACAAGTATTCAAGCAAACACTTACACACATGGTTTCTTGATAAACAATTGTTAATTTATTTACCAGTCAATTTATATAAGCCTTCTACAGAAGGGAGCACTGTAAAACACCACATAAATACACTTCAAAATTATACACTCTTAAGTTTAGAATTAGTAAATACCCATTTGGGATGGCATACAACAGAGACCTACACCCACAGGTGACTCCAATTGCTACGGTGCTGTTGACATTAATATACTACTGTTGGCATTCAGAATTGGTTAATAGCAAGTAAAAAGAGTAAAGATTATTAGAGCAAACAAGACATCACAAATATTTCTCAAGCAGGCAAATACTTTCAGATCCCCCAATAAGACTCATTCAGTTAAAACAGGCTAAGCCATAGTCAATAGGCAAGAGTCTATATGGGCTGAAGCACATCTTGGAAGGTAAGTAGAAAAGTATTTGCACAATGTTTCAGAAGTCTTTGAAGAAAAAAATGAATCAATGTATGGCCTCAAGCTGTTAGACTTGTGAGTAGTAGAAGATGCAAGCAACTCTACGGCAAGAGGTAAGTTCTCTTAGACTTTGTACAGTACCTTTAAAATGAAGAAAAAATGCAGCAGATGACCCCTGTTAATGTGCAGCTCTGCAGATCTCACTGTTCCTGGGCCTCAGTCGTGGGGACAAGAGGGAGGACGTCGGGGGACTCCTGCACTGCACTGGGACGGTCAAAACTTGCAACCAACAAACTTCACTTTCAGTGGCTGTTCAGTGTTTCAGCTCCTCATGTCTACTGCAAATAGCACCAACGCAGTTCCTGGCTGTTGAGATGGACTTTCCTTGCTTCTGGGGTCCCGCACTCTGTTGAGGGGGCTCAGGCTCATTCAGTCCTGCTTCCTGGGAGTCTGAGGATCTTCCTGGAGCTCTTGGCCAACTTAAAAGCAATGCACACAAACTGGTGTTCCTCTCAGTGGCTCTACGGTTTCCAGCAGAAACTCTGTGGAAATTCAACAAGCTACGAGATGGATGTCCAGGTGGCTTACTTTGGAGTTGATTGGTCCTGCCAACTCAAGGGGAGAAGTCGTTCTTACAGGGGCTTCTCTGTCAATGCAAACTTGGCATTTCAATCCTGCAGCAGGGCTTCACCAGGCAAACTAACGGTCCAGGAGTTGCAGCAGGCATCTTCTTCAAGTTCTTCTTTGGTTCCTTTGTCCAGTGATTGACTCTGCCTTCCAAGCCAAAAGACTCGCCTTTTGTACAGTTCTCTCTGTTTCATTCCAGCCTGGCTGTCAGTCACCCAGCAGGGTGCATTTGGGTCTCCTAGGAGACTAAGCACAGGGAGTTTCGGGCACCTCCCTCACTTCCTGCCTACCCAGACACCTTGGAGTCAGAGGCAGGCTTCAATTGTGAATCCCGCCAAAGGCAAAACGAACAAAGGGACCAGACCTGGTTTGGCGCACAGGGTAAATCTCAAGAAGGACCTTTCCTCAAAGAAATAGCGAAAAAAAGAAGAACGGGCTATTTTGACAAAAATGGCACCCTTGGGTGCTTTATTGCAGCTGGGAACGCAGCCCACGGTAAATATACACCACCGTAGTAAAAATGAAATCACTGCCACCAGCCATTCAGCGAGGAAAAGGGTAACATAAAAATGTTACTTGAGAAGTTAGACAAAAGGGGATACTAGCTAACCCCTCCAGTACCCTATTGTAAGATAGTGAGTGATTGGTCTCGAAAGTTACAAATGTAAGTAAAGTCCATTTCACTTTACTGCTCTGGGAAACAGTAGTTTATCCCAGAGAAGGTAGTTAAACCTTGGGGAAATCTAAGAGACTTCCCTGTGTCACTGCAATAAAGGTGCTTTGTGACACAATGTAAAAGATTATGCCTATAGAGTTTGTCAGACTCCACAACCAAAAGAAAAATAGTGTCCAGAAATCACATTAAAATACATGAGAGAGTGGGAAAAAGAGTCTCACTCTCTCCAGGTTAAAAAACAAGTCCTCAAAATCCAGCAAAGTTGCTAGGAGTCTCTAAGGTAGAGGGAATTGGCACATTTATGAGAATTCTCCCTAAAACTCGCCCCCCCAGACTAAGGAGGATTTAATCAACCCCTGGATGAATCTCCATACTCCATTTCGGTCATAGTTATTTGGGGATGGATCAGGCCAACCACCTGACATGTGAGAGCCAGTAGAATAACTCATATGGGGGATTATATAGGTTATTAGCCTCCTGACGACTAATTCAGTAGGCTGACATCACTATGACACCACTACAGGACAAAACTCACCTGCAGCCAGGAGATGTTGAGATGTTTGTAGATTTCTTCTATCCTTCTACTGATCCCTGTTGGTTTTCGCTGAAGGTGTTGGGCCATCCAAGAGTCTGTGAACTCCTAGTAGCCCTCAAACCTACCTGGCAGTTTGTCCACAACAAGTTGCTAGCCATAGAATCGTTGGCTGCGCCAGCCCGGCACCAAGCCGACTCCTTTGCCGCCAAAACTGAGGCTTCAGGACTGTCACATATTTCCAGAGAGATGAGAAAACGTGTGCCCGTTAAAAGGTCATCAGGAGCCCCTTGGAAATCATCCTGCCTGAGATCGGCGGGTTGCCCAGGCAGGCCAGGACGGGGAGGCTAGCGCTTTGACAGGGAGCCGTCGGCCGAGCAGCACAAGCACAACATGGAACATAAGTATTGATCTAGACCGACAGCAACTGTGGGTGTGAGGGACGGTATTGATTATTGTTTAGTATTGGTGAAATGTTGTTTGGCAGTGTTATAGTATTGTTTGAAATCGTTGTAGTGAGTAAGCACAGGAGCAGTGGTAGAAGTCCTTTTTCTATGTTTAGGGCACATTCAGTCTTCGAGGTAAAAGGTTCGGGTGAATAATCTATACTATTGACTTAAAGGTTTGGATGACAACAGTAATGTAAGTAAGGTATTTCAGTGGGTTGAGGGTTTTAGCTGGAGTCAAAGATGATGGTATTCCAATCAGGATTAGCAGAGGAGCTAGCCTAGATTGCAGAAGGAGATTCAGCTAGTTAAGTCTCCGGAGAGAGGCGTTTCATACGTTAGGCGATGCAACAGATTGTCAAAACCTTGTGTAAGACTTGAAGTTACCGTAGGGGTATTGTCCGAATGCTCCGCTTTACCACCCGATGCACCACTCTCCTCGCCTGAGTCTTTAGGGTCTGACACTCCGACGCTGTGTCGGTGGGCAAGGTAATCCTCTTTACTCTTCGTTGTTAGAGCTCTGACACGGAACAAAGCCGCGGTGGAACTCTGAATTGGTTACCACCTCGGCTCCGGTCCCGTATGCAGGCGGCTAAGGGGAAAAAGCCCGAAGGCGGAAAAAACCCCTGAGTCACGGTAGAACTGCTGGCCGTGAATTGCGATGAGATATGTAGCCGTAGTAGTAGTAGAATTCAATTGCATCGGGAATCCTCGAGGTAAACAAAGCGAAGATTCATCCGGAGAAAAAAATGACAAGGAGGGAAAGAACACTGGCAGAAAGCAGGTAAGTTCCGAGACGCAAAAGCAGAGAGAAACCGGCGGAAGAGGGGGGCCGCCAGGGAGACGGAGAGGAAGGAGAAAAAGAGGGGAATATCTTCAAAAGGGGAGAAAAGGAGCGAGCAAGAGAAAAAGCACTGGAAGCGTCTCACCGTGAAAACGAAAGGAGACGGTTGCAACGCAAGGAACCATGGGTAGCAGGAAGTAAATGGGCGAGAGGAAAGAACAGAGGAAAACACTAGACCGTAAACAGAGAAACGTGAACAATGTGGTGGCAGTATTAATGGCGGCGAAGCCGTAACAACGGCATCCATCGCCAACCGAGAGGGTTCATGACAGTATGCCCCCTCTTACTGCAGACCCCGCCCGGCTAACCAGGATGCATCCGATGAAATTTAGCTACTAGACGGGGTGCCTTGACAAAATGCACAGGTTCCCAGGAATCTTCAGACCTGGGATACCCCTTCCAGGAAATAAGATATTGTAAACGTCCCCGGTAGTAGCGGGAGTCTCGGATTTTAGAAACTTCATAAACCTCCTGGGAGTCTCTGGGTGAAATGTCCTGCAAGGGTCTTGACCTAAAGTGTGGTTCAGTTTGTGATTCCTTGAGAAGAGAGGTATGAAACACCGGGTGCACCCGGCGAAGGTAGGAGGGTAGTTGAATCTTGTAGGCTACAGGGTTGATTCTTTCTAGGATGGGAAACGGGCCCAGGAATCGAGGAGACAACTTGGAGGAACAAATCCACCTTGGTAGGTATTTGGTCGAAAGCCATACCTTCGTCCCTTTAGTCCAAGTGGGGGCAGCTTGGCGATGTTGATCAGCAAGAGTCTTGTAGTTTCTAAGGCTCCTCGCTAGACTGTCTCTAGCTGTCCGGTGAGCCTCAGAAATTTCTGATAAAGCGGCTTCTGCAGCAGGAGAGTTACTGGTATGGGAAGCAATGGGCCAAATGGACTTGGGATGAAGTCCATAGTTGCAGTAAAAAGGAGAGATACCCGTGGCGGAGTGTTTAGAGTTGTTGTAAGTGAATTCTGCCGTGGGGAGGAGTTGTACCCAATTATCCTGGAGTCTATTAATGTAGCACCTGAGATATTGTTCCAGAGTGGAATTGAGTCTTTCCGTCTGACCATTAGTCTGGGGATGGTACCCAGAGGAAAGAGCACGTTCAATACCTAAACGAGAACACAAAGCCTTCCAGAACTTAGAAATATATTGCCTACCACGGTCCGAAGTAATCTTATCGGGCAAGCCATGAAGACGAAATATATCTCTGGCAAAAATTCGGCCATCCGATTAGCCGTAGGTAAACCCTCCAGTGGAGAGAAATGGGCCATCTTGGTAAATGAATCTACTGTTACCATAATGCAAGAACAGGACTCGGATAAGGGTAAATCCACAATGAAGTCGGTAGACAAGTTCCCCCATGGCCTTTGTGGTAAGTCGGGCTGAGAAGAAGACCCAACGGTTTGCCTGTTGGATTCTTAGCCATGGCGCAAACCGGGCATGCCTTTATGTAGGACTGGACTTCTTGTTGAAGGTTGGGCCAGTAAAACAAGCGTTTAATAAGTTCAATGGTGTTTGCCTGGCCTCGATGTCCTGCAACTCGGCTGTCGTGGCACCAGTAGAGAATCCTCTTGCGGAGATGTCCTGAAGGTATGTAAAGTCGGTTCTTGTAGAACCAGAGACCATCTTTGGTGTGAAACTGAGACGCCAAGCGTTTATCTCTAATGCAGGGTTCAGAGTCCGAAGCCTCTTTGACCTCCTGTAGGAAAGTATGTAGAGGTGCCACTATGCAAGTAGATGGAAACATAAGTTTGGTTGAGAGGCGACCCGAGTCAGTAACCATCTCCTTGCGAGACAAGGCGTCGGCTAGGACATTCTGAGAACCTGGTAAATAGGTAATGGTGAAATCGTATTGGGAGAAAAAGTAAGCCCATCGCGCTTGGCGAGAGTTGGCACATTCGAGGGACTGCAGGACCTTTAGATTCTTATGGTCCGTGCGTATGACGAAGGGAATACTGGCACCCAATAGCAGATGTCGCCATTCCTCACAGGCCAATTTCATAGCTAGTAACTCCTTTTCAAGGACGGTATAGTGAAGTTGACTGATGGTCAGAGTGCGAGAGAGGTAGGCCACTGGGTGTTCTATACCTTCGAACTCCTGGAACAAGGCAGCACCAATGGCGGCTGAAGAGGCATCAGTTTCCACGATAAACTGTTTAGTTTGATCGGCCTGGAGCAATATGGGCGCTGAGCAAAACAAATTCTTGAGATGTCTGAAGCTAGACTCTGCCGCCGAGGACCACACAAAGGTTCCAGAAGATTTCTTGAGAAGTGTTGTTATGGGTAACACCATCTCGGAGAACCGGGGTATAAATCTTCTGTAAAAGTTTGTTAAACCCAAGAATCTCTGAACCTCCTTGACAGAGGTGGGAGAAGACCACTCCAAAATGGCAGACACCTTGCGAGGGTCCATGGAGATACCCCGGTCAGACAAAATAAACCCCAAAAATAGAATGCTCGAGACCCCGAACTGGCATTTCTCAGGCTTGGCCAGTAAACTGTTCTCCTTAAGTCGAGTAAGTACTGTCCGTACATGTTGTTCGTGTTCTTCCTTGTTGATGGAAAATACAAGAATATCATCGAGATAGATGATCACTGAAACAAATAAGAGATCCGAAAACATGCGGTCCATAAATCTTTGGAAAACTGCGGGAGCGTTAACTAGCCCAAAGGGCATGACTCTATATTCAAACAATCCGAAGGGTGTTCGAAAAGCAGTCTTAAATTCATCACCCTTAGCAATGCGCAATAGATGGTACGCATTGCGAAGATCCAACTTAGTGAAAATGTGAGCACCTTGAACCGCCTCAAGAATGTCTGTGATGAGTGGCATGGGATAGCAGTCTCTGACTGTGACATTGTTGAGACCTCTATAATCTATGCAAGGTCGTAATTCTTTGGAATCCCTCTTGGAGATGAAGAATAAGGGAGCCCCGGCAGGAGATTTTGATGGTTGGATGAGGCCATTGTGAAGATTCACGTCCAGGTAAGTTCTAAAGACCTCCTTCTCGGATCTGGATAAGGAAAACATACGACCGAACGGAACCAAGGCATTAGGCTCAAGATCGATAGAACAGTCCTCAGGACGATGGGGTGGCAAAGGTGCTGGCTTAACTTCTGTGAAAACCTCTCTCAAAGCCTCACCAAGATGTGCCATATTATGGACAGTTGAGGATTCTTGACAAGCAGCTGGGGTGACCTGTAGTTGTAAAAAAGATTGTTGAGGAATACAATGCTTCTTGCAAAACTCAGACTCGAAACGTAGCAAATTAGATACCCAATCTATTTGTGGGTTATATCTCCTGAGCCAAGTGATCCCCAAAATAACAGGAAAATGGGCAGCTCTAATGATGTTGAATTTTAGACTCTCCACATGCTGGGAAATCCGGACTTCTAGCTCCTCGGTAGTCTGCGTTATAGGTCCTGAAGACAAGGGAGTAACATCTACACCCTCCACCTTCTGGTCTTCAAGTCTTGCTAGCCTTTTGAGGCCCACCTTGTCAACCCATAAGGTATCAACAAAGTTACCGGCTGCTCCGCAGTCTAAGAGTGCCAAAGTCTCTACGAGCTGGTTTTGGATCATCACGCTGATATTGATAACCATGAGTCTGGAATCTTCTGGTGTCTTCTTTGTGGATACTGCCAATGAAACGTAGGGACTGGAAGATTTAGATAACCACCGGTTTTCTGTCCCTTTTAAAACCGGGGTGATTAGTTTCCCGAACGCCGTTGAGGTAGTTCGGAACAGTCTTTGAGCAGATGTTTGTCAGACCCACAGTAGGCGCAAAGACCTCTTTCTCTCCGTCTTCTTCTTTCTTCCGCGGTGAGTGGTGCTCGGGTGGTTCCGATCTGCCTAGGTTCTTCACTCTGTTTAGAAGATGGAGGAAGAGTGTTGGATGATGTACCCATGGTAGAGGGATTTTCTCTGTAACGTCTTTTTTCATTACGCCTCTCCTGGAGTCGATGTTCAATCTGTAGGACTGAGGATAAAAGATCCGAAAAAGAGGCAGGTCGGGGAGATCGGGCTAATTCGTCCTTTATCTCTTCTTTAAGACCTCTACAAAAAATGGCAAATTGTGCCTGTTCAGGCCAGCCAGCCCCTGCAGCTAGGGTCTTAAACCTAGTGATGTAAGTGAGGAGGTCTGATGATCCCTGTTTCACATCCAGGAGATCCTCACAAGCAGTGAAGGTGAGCTCATGTCTTTCAAAGGATTCTCTGAGAAGAGCCTTAAAATTCCCGTAATTCTGTAGAACGGGATCCTCTCCTGTCACAAGAGGATTAGCCCACGCAAGGGCATTGCCCACCATATTCGAAATGAGGAAGCCAACCTTAGCCTGATCAGAAGAAAACATGCGAGGGCGGAAAGTGAAGTAAATAGTGGCAGCTTCCAAAAACTCTTTAAGCTTTTTGGGAGAACCGTCGAACTTCCCCGAAGGTAGGGCCACAGGTGGCAATTCTGGGGGAGGGGGAGGTTCTCTACCTGAAACCAATTGTTTTAGTACAACATTTCCTGCTTTAACACTCTGAAGCTCTTGAGAAAGGGTCTGCACAGCTTTCCATAGCTCTTGTATCTGATCCTGCAGCTGTTCTGGAGTAGCCATTGGTATCTTCGGGCATTGCAAACTGTCAAAACCTTGTGTAAGACTTGAAGTTACCGTAGGGGTATTGTCCGAATGCTCCGCTTTCCCACCCGATGCACCACTCTCCTCACCTGAGTCTTCAGGGTCTGACGCTCTGACGCCGTGTCGGTGGGCAAGGTAATCCTCTTTACTCTTCGTTGTTAGAGCTCTGACACGGAACAAAGCCGTGGTGGAACTCTGAATTGGTTACCACCTCGGCTCCGGTCCCGTATGCAGGCGGGTAAGGGGAAAAAGCCCGAAGGTGGAAAAAACCCCTGAGTCGCGGTAGAACTGCTGGCCGTGGATTGCGATGAGATATGTAGCCGTAGTAGTAGTCGAATTCAGTTGCATCGGAAATCCTCGAGGTAAACAAAGCGAAGATTCATCCGGAGAAAAAAATGACAAGGAGGGAAAGAACACTGGCAGAAAGCAGGTAAGCGCCGAGACACAAAAGCAGAGAGAAACCGGCGGAAGAAGGGGGCCGCCAGGGAGACAGAGAGCAAGGAGAAAAAGAGGAGAAGATCCCCAAAAGGGGAGAAAAGGAGCGAGCGAGAGAAAAAGCACTGGAAGCGTCTCACCGTGAAAACGAAAGGAGACGGTTGCAACGCAAGGAACCATGGGTAGCAGGAAGTAAATAGGCGAGAGGAAAGAACAGAGGAAAACACTAGACCGTAAACAGAGAAACGTGAACAACGTGGTGGCAGTATTAATGGCGGCGAAGCCGTAACAACGGCATCCATCGCCAACTGAGAGGGTTCATGACACAGATGCAGTTCGATCACAAGAGAATATTGCTACACTCAGCCTGGAGAGCGGGTAGACTGCTGTAGTGCGTTGTGTGGGTTTGGGAGTAACAGGCTTTTATTGTGTGTGCGCAATTTTTGGTTTACCTATATTGTGTTGATAGCTTGGTGACGTCATCCTTGGGTTTGCATATAGGACACAGAGAGTTTGAGACAGTGAGGAGCTAGTGTTGAAAACATGGGATTGGCAGATTAGGTGAATGAGTGGTGGTGCGTGGAAGGTGCATGCCCAGGATTGTGGTTGTGTGCCCGAGGAGGCAGTGATTGTGAAGGAGTGGCGGTGCACGTAGCACACCTTATAAAAGTCATAGAGTCAGAGAAGCTTGTAGAAACAGGAAGATATTATCATTGCATTGTGACTTTTATCCCTGAACAGCAAATTATCGAAACCCTCGACTTGAGGTCAGGTGAGATGTATTGAAATGTATCAAAGTAACAGTGAGGGATTTTTACCCTATAGCATTTGTGTAAGACACTTCTGCCTTACAAGGAGAAAATATATAAATATAGCATTGAATGGTCCAAAAGTACAGAAGGTAAATGAACAAAACCATGGCCACCTTGTGAGAGTTTCGCCTAAGACGTGCAGCAATCGCTATTGACACACATACAGGGTGTCTATAAGAGGAAGTAATTGACCAAACGCATTGCCATATTCAAGATGTGGCACATGATTCAGGAGGGAGAGGGGGACACCGCAAGAAGTCAGTGGATGCTAATTAAGCAGGAAAGGAAGGACCAAGGGACTCACCCCTCCACCTCTCCCCCTGCCCCTACATTTGTAGTATCTGAGGATACAGACGATGAACAGGGAATGTATCCAATGAGGGAACGAAGGGCAGCAGTGGGGCACTCAAATGAAACATTTAAACCACCACCTCCCCACTTCACTCCTCTACCTGTAACTCCTGCAGTGTCAGTCGTTTTTAAAAGAAACGAGCTGGGCGTAGATCTTTCTTTGGCTGGGGCTTCCCTCTGGAACAGTCTCCCTGCCACTCTAAAACCTGTGGAGAACCATCTCCGGTTCCGGAAGCACAAGAAGACCTTCCTCTTTGCTTCTGCCGTCGGTCCACATCTCCCCTGCTGATCTGTTCTCTCTTGGCACCGTGCAACTGGCCACCCTCTGTCCTTTGGGCCCAGGTACCTGCTCACCTTGCCACCCTCCCGTACTTCCTCTGGGCCACCCCTTGAACTGGGGTATGTATCTGTACCCTTACAGCCACCCCCTTTTTTCTTCCTGCACTTATCAGGACTACCCTGTCTGCTGCCTTAAACTCAGCACTTGCCAATTGCTGGCTGCACTACCGCGGTTTGTTGCCTTTATTATTTATTTATTTATTAATATTTATCTGTTTCTCCTTTGCTCTGCACTCTCCACTTCTCCCCCTTTCATGCACTTTTCCCCTCCCCCTCTCCCATGCACCTGCGCGTTCCCAATGTCACTGGGCCTAGTAAGATCGTTGTTTTGTTCTCCCCTGTTCCCCTCCATTGCCTTGTTGCGCTCCGAAGCACTTTTGTACGAGCGCGATAGAAATAAAATATCAATATCATTATCATCATACACTAAAGCTAATAAGCAGAAAGGAGCAGGACAGCCAGCTAGTGATGAAGGGACGAGCAGTGAGGTGCAGCAGCATGCGAAAGAGGAATTCAAGGGCATAAGCACGAACACATGGATAGCAGCTCAGGTACTCTAAAAACTTCAAGGGAAGACAACTGGAGAGGCAGAAGGGACAACCAAAGCAATAGTAAGCCTGAAAGGGGACAGCTACATGACAAACTGGGCAAAACTAATGGAAGAGGAAGACTGAAGGGAGAAGGACGGGGAAGTGAGACTAGAGTGAGTGGACAGAGAGAGAAGGAGAGAGGAGAAACTGGAGTGGGAAGACAGGGAGTGAAGAAGAGAGGGAGCATCTGGAAAGGAAACGGGAAGAAAGGATAGAAAGGGTTCTGAAGGAAAGGAAGAGAGTGGAAAGGGAGTTGCAGGAGAAAAGGGAGAGGGAACTGGAGAAGGCAGAAATGCGGGGAGAGATATCAAAGCAAGAAAAACGCAAGTTAGCAGAGAGGGAAGAGAGGAAGTTGCAGTTGGACAGACTGGCAAGAGAACAAGCACGCAGGGAGGAAGATGAATGAGCAATAAGGGTAGTGAGGATGCAGGCAGTGTTGGATAGGGAAAAGAATAGGCTCTAGGAGGACAGACGAGCTGAGCCAGATAACACAAATTGACGAGGCAGGAGTGTGACAGAAGTAAGTGGAGCAGGTCTTGGGGCCTGGACAGGAGGCAGCACATATGATTTAGTAGACATCGATCTTAGCATGAAACCTAACAGACTTGAAATGGAGGAGGCTACGTTTTGTTGATGATTTCTGTAGTAACATGGACACAGGATCTGACAATGACGACATACACAGTGGGGACGAGAGGGAGGAGCAAAGCCGGTTACAATCTACGAAACAGATAAATGGTCGACATGGGAATTTAGGACTAACAGACAAGAAGGAGGGTTCGATCAAGAAGAGCAAGCACAGCAGACGAACGACATGTGCACCACACACAACACATATGTTAATAGACTAAGGGATCTCCCAGGACATAGGAGGAGGGAGAGTGTGATAGCTTGTTTGAGAGGACGATTGTCTAGAGCTTATGAGGATAACAGCAGATATATGCACAGACAATGAAGATGAGAGGGGGCCTCGAAAAATTATACTGTACCGAATGACAATGGAGGAGAGGGTGGCATATTCACAGATACCTCTATTAGAGAGAGGAGGGGTGAGACCTCAGTATGTGCCATGGAAGCATACAGACAAGTAGAATGTGAAGTGTAGGTTACCATCATTGAGTGCGGGAGCACGGAAAATGATTTATGAGATCATTAGGAGAAGATCACAGCTGGTCACGGATTAGCAGTGGGTGACATAAAGGGACTACTAGTATCGATACTAGGAGACACAGCGGATGATGTATGGAAGAGTGCGGGGTTCCCAGAGGTGACGACATAGAACACAGTGCACGATGGAGTGCCATTTGCAAACTGCAGGGCAGCAGTATGGCAAGCATTACAGACACAATAACCAGACACGTCAGACATTGTGGTGATTACGTCACGCAAAATGAGAGCCTTTGGACAAAAAAAAAGTAATATTTTATCATACTTTAGTGCAGGGACTACCAGAGCCAGTACAGAAGAGTTTGAAAAAATTGGTGTGGATGGAAGTGAAGGGATGGCCAGAACTACAGCTCACAATAGTACATCATTGCAGATTTTGGCAGCAGGAGGTTAAACAAAAAGCAGAAGATAGGAAGGCAGATGAGGCCAAACTAGTGAAGCGGAAGCTGTCAAAGTATGAAATGTAAGGGGCGGTTATAACCAGACCCACCCCACAGGCACAGCCACAGTATCAACAACCAGAACAGTTTGCACCGCTGTTGGGAGGATGGTACATGGGGCGGGGCAGTCCACAGCAGGGTTTTCCAGGAAGGGAGGATTACCAGGGGGCGTGGCTTTTGCCCACAGAAGCATCACAACCAAGGGGGGTTTTCAGGGGTATTTCGGGGTATGGATAGCAGATGCAGTAGAACCAAGGAGAAGGGTTTTTTCAGGTCAAGGGAGGGAGCCACCACAGTGCTGGCCCTGCGGACAGCTAGGACACATTTCAAGAGCATGCTGATATAGAGGGACACAACATATTTGGGGAGAGCAGGTCCAACAACAATATCAAGGAGGACAAGAAGATTATTATACATAGGATCAACAACCACAAGGGCAGATGCAGGGCACATATCAACAAATGCCACAAGCACAACCACAAGCAAAACAACATGCATCAGCAGAGCCACAGGAACAGATGCAGATACCACAGATGACAGCGATATTACCACAGTATTTACAAGCACCACAGATTAGGGGGAGCATACAACAACTAGCACAAATCCAGGACAATGACACAATAGCACACGTGGATGGAAACAGTAGTGAAAATACCAGTCTGACGACTGGGGCGGGGGGAGTTACCATGGTGGGAAACAAACACTTTACAGGAAACAGACTATCCATGTCTCCCAATAGGACAGCCTACAGACAAACTTGATGTGTCCCATCCTGTCAATCACACCCAGCCCTGCAGAGGAACCTTGCATAGGTTTGGCAATAGTTGAAAAAATATTTTCCTTTCTTGTTGACTAGGTCCTCTATTAGGAAAGGGACATTTAATTTGTCAGGTGATGCCATGAACACTCAAGGATTCTTTGGGGCTCAAGAAGTGGTTCCCTTTACTAATAATATCTCACTATCTATAGAAGATCACGACTTATCACTACCTTTACTCTCGACCGATACCTGTAAACATACTGGGATGAGACATTAGGAGCAGACTAAACATGACTATTTCATTCACAGACAAAGGCATAATGTGCTCAACACCAGGCATACACATGTTAAATGTAAGGAGGATCGTCCAAGTATTTTGTGGGCGCATGGAACAGAGGGGTGTGGGGTGTGCCAGTGGACCCAGGAATGTTTCAATACAGGGCTGACATTGCCATTGCATGGATGCCAGGCATTGCAGGGAAGGTGTGGCGATTTCCAAATGAATACCTGTTCAGGCCAGAGACACCAATGGATGAGCGAGAAGGGAAGATAGTGTCCATAGAAATAGAGGCAGCGTTGGCAAGGATTGGATTGCAGCACATGCAATGGATGACACAGGGAGGGCATGGAGAGCAATAATTCTAGTTGCAGAGGGGTGCAGGCTAGCCACAGTGACAGGTGAGGAGCTGTTCAAGGAGGAGGGAAAGGAACTGGAGGTGGTGTTTGAAATGAGTGTAACATTTTGGTTGTAGATCCATTACAGAGAGGTGCCACAGAAAATGGCAATGGCATTGGAAGCACCACTCTCATTCTGGGAGGAGGACATGGCCAAGGTACCGGACAGTTTATGGACCACAAGTCCTTATGACGTAGGGTGCATAAAAAGCATAGGAGGGGTGAAGATTAAACTGAAACCAGGAGCAATTTTGCCAAGAATAAAGCAGAATCCCCTAACCAAGGAGGCAGATGAGGGCATTTATGAGACAATGAATGCCCTCATTGAGAGAAGCATTCTTGTAACATCAGAATCTCCATTCAACACAGCAGTGTACCCTGTGTGCAAGGCCAACTGGGGTCATGGAGTTTTATTCTGGATTTAAGACCTCTTAACCACATTGTAGAAGCAGAGTATCCTGTAGCAGCAAACCCAGTGACTGATTTGTGTGGCATTCCAGAGGAAGCTACCTGTTTCACGGTCATAGATTTAAAGAATGCATTCTTCTCAGTGTCACTACACCCAGACTCACAGGACTTGACCAATTTTATTTACCGAAACCAGATTTGGAAACATACTCGGTTTCCACAAGGGTACTGCAAGTCACCATCTATCTTTAACAGAATGATCCAAATGGATCTAAGCAACATAGAGACAGAAAGCACCATCCTACAGTATGTAGATGACATTTTGATATGCAGTGAGACAGAGGACGAGAGCAGAAGGGACTCAGTGCACATGCTGACTGTGTTAGCTGACAAAGGGTACAAGATGGACAAGGCCAAACTGCAGTACTGCCAGAAGTAGGTGCTGTACATTGGACAGATGATATCTAAGTATGGCCGACACATTGCCCCAAAGAGAGCAGATACAATACGCAAAACACCCCAGCCCACTACAGCAAGGGAAATACAGCAGTTCTTGGGGTTGTGCAGTTATTGCAGAGCATTGGTCTTTGACTACAGCACATACACCAGGCCACTGTTGGGTGCACTGAAAGAAACAAAAAGGGGAATAACAACACTGACATGGACCACTGAAATGACTGAGGCTTTTGAAGAACTAAAGGAAGCCACAAGGACTGCTCCAGTGTTTGGGACCCCCGACTATAAGAAGGAGTGACGGTGTAGTGATGAAGGGGGTACTGACACAGAAGACAACCGTGGGCCATAAGCCAATAGCTTATTACAGTGCACAACATGACCCAGTGATGAGAGCACATTATCCATGTGAACAATCATTGGCAACTGCAGCCTTCGCAGTGGAAAAGTCATCAGCAGTGACAATGGGGTGCACCACCACTATTTACGTGGAGCACGCCCTCTTTGCGATACTGCATATACCAAAGAGCACCCTGACTACACAGAGAACATCGGGGTATGAAGTGATACTATCGAATGTAGGACTGAAGATAGTCAGATGCAAAACTGTAAACCCAGCACTATTCTTGGCTGATGTTCTCAAGGCAGGAGACTGTGCCCATGACTGCTCAAAGAACATAGAGATGTTCAGTGAGACACGCAAAGTGGAGGAAGACACAATTGAATGGGGAAACGTGCTGTACAGTCACGGTTTGTCGACGATTGACCAAACTGATGGGATCTGACGTACTGGGACTGCAGGGGTAAAACTGAAGGAGGATGGGACAAGTGAGGTGATTGTGAGTACACAACTACCATCCCATTATTCAGCACAAGCAGCAGAATTAGTGGCTCTTATATTAGCACTAGAAAACAGCGTACAGAAGTATGTGACCATTTATTCTGACTCTGCTTACATGACGTCAAAAGTACACTCTGGACTGGCGCGATGGCTAAGGGGGGGTTCAGGAGAGCAGATGGGACCCCAGTGCAGCATGCGCTATTAGGCAAATTGATCAAAGTGTTTCCATATCCAAAACAGGTAGCCCTAGAGAAGTACCAAGCACACACAAAAGTGGAAGACCCTATCTCAAGAGGAAATGAAGCAGCAGATGATGAGGCAAAGTGTGCAGTGTATTTTGGGCAATTGTGGGAACTGGAGGAGAGACTGAACCTGCAGGCCTTTTAAGTGAGGTAACAATTTATTGGATGGATGGGGATGCACAATTCACTCTTATATCAATAATAAGACTGACTCAGGAAGTTGGCAAAACTTAGCAGTTTTATTTGCAATTGTCTAAAACAGGGAGTACAACGGACGTTCGCTCAAGTCTCTCAACGTTTTACATGAAAAAACACACATTCATAGTAAAAACTCACCATCAATGACGTCATACTATGTGGCAAAGTAAGGAAAACTAAGTTGGATTGTGGTTGCACCCCAGTGCACGTCATCTTCGTTGTCAAAAAAAATACACAATGTTTCAGTGGCTTTCAAACTATAGGGCTGTTTGCTACATGGCCCTCTCCAATTGGTTGGCACGCTTGTACCCTTCTGGTATATTCCACTCGCTAACAGCACGCAAGCTAGTACCCCAAGTGCTTGTGAGTGGACTTGACCATACCTTCCCACCCTCATTAGCCCATCATCACTCCTGTCTGCCTTTTGATTTGTCTTTGAACTCAGCCTTGCAAAGTATCACTGCGCCTGAGAATAGAAGGGAGTGTGAGCACGTTCTTATCTTCAGTCTCGATGTTGCTTGCCCAAAGTCTATTTTCATCTACACCAAGTAACAGGAGACCATGTTTTAGCTCCTTTTTCGTATTTAATACTATTAAATGAATAAAACACTCACAGTGTTTTCCCATTGCACCTCAACAGGAGCTTGCCTCGCTTCTCACGTTCATTGTATCTTCTCGAATAGATAACTAGTTTCTTGGCTGCCTCAACCCTTCACACTGGGCCAGACAACCTTCTTGAAACTTCCTTCATCGTCCGCTGTCTTTCTCTACTGCACCACACTTTCAGCCCTGTTTGCTCACAGGGTCCTAGTTTGCTAAAATACAACGTGGAACATCCAGATTCTATACACATATATATATATATATTCACTACGCATGGCGAGTCTTACTGATTACTTAGTCCACTTGTCTTGCAGCAACTGTACAATTCATAAAGCGATTTGCATTTTCTTCAGTGCTCTTCACATCTTCATTCCGCACATGAAATGTTTCTCAATTCTTTACTTAGTCATCAGATTCTATAATGTCTATATACTTTCTTCCTTGGCATTTTTTCTTGATGTGTCACCTCTGCTTCATGTGACATCACCAGTCTCTTGCCTTTGTCACTTCACACTTCTTCAGGGACCTCCTTTAAGAGACTGTCATTTCTCTGCGAGTACATCATGTAGGGCTTTCTTAATGGATACCTTGTTTTGAGAATTCTTTTTGGGATAGGTACCATTATCGGCATCGTGCATGTTGCAGTTTCCATCTTCCAACATATAGGCAAAATAGGGGCAGGACTTCTTGTAGAGGCCTTTGGCTCCTCCTCTACAAGACCAAAAGCTCAGGGAGGAGTACGGAACACGGTGATGAGGAAGGCTACATTACCAGAGATGCAGATTTTGGAACTACAGGGAGCTGCACCCCATGAGGGGAAGGAGCTATGGATAAAGAGAGGATGCTCCATGCCTCCGACAGATGCCTTATGGTGACAGAACAACACAGGAAAAGTAGTCATGCCATTGGCATTGCTGAAGACAGCATTAGCAAAATTGCATTATCTAACACACACAGGGAAGGAGGTCATTGCTAAATGAATTGGAAAAACGTGGATTTGCCCAAATTTGAATGAACATGCAGTAGATTTCATTAGAAATTGCTTGACTTGCCAACAGTTTAGCAGACATACTTTGAGGGTTGTGAGAGGAGCCATACCAAGACCCGTAGGCCCATTTCTGCATCTCCACGTGGACTTTGTGGACATGGTTCAAGTTTGCCAAGGTTACCGCTACATGATAGTGGTTGTCTGCCCATTCTCCAGATGGAGAGAGGCAGGCCCCTGTTCCCACGCTGATGCCCTCAGAGTGGCTAGGTTTCTGGTCACAGATGTTTTCCCGAGATGGGGCGTGTGTGAGGTCCTGCGGTCTGACAATGGCCCTCACTTCGCCAATGAGCTGTTTCAACACATCACGACCCTGCTAGGCATCAAGCACAAATTTGCCTGTGTGTGCCACCCGCAAGCAAATGGGGTGTGTGAATGCCTGAATGGACTCCTAAAGGAGTACATAGCCAAAACTCAGCAGTGCACCAAGGAAAACTGGCTTCATTGTTTACCATTGGCCTTGTTTGAATTGCGCAATAATCCAGGGTCCGACCCCCATTTAAAGCCCCACGAGGTGGTGACGGGATGGCACATGCATCTTTGACTGGCTACTCCCACAAGGGCATTGAAAGATTGTGAGAACAGTGCATATTGTGTTAGGACAGGAAGTACATCTTTTCGCTGGTTTCTAGTGCTTCTTTTATCTCTCACCGGATGCAGTGAAATCCAGGGGGGGCAACAAGAAAACAAAGACATTGTCAGCGACGACACACCACAAGACAATCAAATAAAGCATGTGCCTCGGTTCACGGGCCCTCATGTGGTTGAGGCCTTAGCAGACAGAGCTGTTGAATTAGTAGGAAAGTCCATTTGGTACCACCTTCAAGACCTCAAGCACTACAAATCAGTAGCCTTACCTGGCAACAGTTTCAGTGACTGACAGGGCCAACGTTCAGGACCTTGATGAACTGCAAGTGCGTGCGGACATTACTGAATTAGAGAGACAAGGCCACCCCATGGTTAGACGATCCCAAGCATCAGAAGTTGCCACTGCACTAGTGCAGATTGATGAATTAAACACTTCTTTCTGCTTCTTATTTTTCTTTCTGCACCCATAGGCCTACGTGAATGTGGTGAGGGTTGTTTAGGTTGTTGTCCTGATGTTACCTCCCATCCATCACCCTGAAACCTTCTCTAACCAGTTTGTGAACTATATAAGGAGACACAGACGATTTAGAGCATGATCACCTGAAGTGCATTTCCTTGTTTTTAAAGAATACTTGGCCTAAGCATACCCACAACTTGAACACAGCAAATTCCCAGTTCTGCCTACATTCAGAGACCCCTTAGTAAGAAAAGTCTGGGAGGAGATCTTTGCCTTCGCCATTAGTGACTACTTAGTTGGCGGGGCTTGAGGGAACTGACAAATACTAACACAGTAATGCCTCTCTTTGAAAATTTCAGGTGGGCAACTTTATCACCAGGCTGCAAGCATCAAGCAGCGTAAGTGGGAATGAAAGAAACAATAAAGAACATTATTATCCTGTTGTGTTTATTAATTCCCAGTGGCTTTATGGGATTTATATTTTGGCAAATATACATTGTTGTTAGCAGTTCCACTATACCCTCTACTAACATTACCCCGACCCAAGCAGGAGGGACGACCATGTCAGGTGGACGAGAAGACACTGCTGACAATGTAGGGAGAGTTAAACCCAGTGTTGACACAGACATGAAGGGAGTTGATGTGTATCTCACTGACGCAGCATGAGTATCTAACAACATGTGGTATAAACATATGACCAAAGTCGGTAAGGAAACCAACAGAGAGAGCTGTTATGTCTGCTCTGTAACACCTTATGCCATGAGTGCCTCTAGCACTTTTATAGCAACTGAAATACCAGCAGCAAGGGCACAGTGCCTGATGTATTTCACAATGGTACAAACACGAGGAAGATTCCAAGGGAGAACAGCAACATTGAGATGGATGTCCAAAGGGACAGTCCCATACGAAGACAATTATATAAAGACATTAGATATGATGAACAACTACTGGCAGCTAGACAAAGGGTTGCAGTACAGAACTGGTGGACACAAGAAAGGAGAGACAAAGACTATCACACTCAATGAATTGCCATGTACCTGGACAAGAGCAAAGGAGATAGGAGAACCTGGCTGCTCGGAAAGGCCACAGATACTAGTGTATGGACAAGTATACACTAATGATGGAAGGCAGGATGTAGTGGTGGGAAGCAAGGCACTGACAATAGCACAGTCAGCTATGAACAAGGTTTAGGAAGAACATGACAAGTGCCTGAAGGAATAGGATGCAAGCACAAAGTTCCTGACATGGGTGGAGAGCAAAGCTGGACCGATGCCAATAATTCCCCTGAAGACTCCAGCCCTGTGCTTTCAGAACAATGGCGATGTCGAAGTTGGCGAGAACATAGGATACAAAACAATTGAACAGCTTGCAGCAATCAGAGCAGGAACGGCACTACTGATGGATCACTACTGGCAATATGGTTCAAAGGTGTATGAGAAGCTGCCACCTGAGTGGGGAGGAGTATGCTTGTTGGTACACATCAACATGCCGTTGTTAGTGGTACCCAAAAAGGATGTGAACCTTGATGAGTTCCTAAAGATGGATAATAACAACTGAAGGAAGAGATCGGTCAAGCTAGCACAAACAGCACAGGTAGAGAAAACAGAGAAGCAGGCCACATTGAGCAGAGTGAAAAGAAGGGGGAATTGTTTTTCAGAGCAATCAAAAACGGCACTGGACAAGAACACAGAGTAGCACACACTGTTTAACAGAACACATATGTTCTTTAGATTAATAATACCAGGAATACAGACATACGCAAATGCTTGGTGGTTACAGGTCACTCGTTGGCAGCTGATGGTAATGATTAATTCTACAGTGTATGGGTTCAATGCCATAAAAGAAGAACTCATAGCGATAAGGTTGGTGGTGCTCCAGAATATATCTGTTCTGGATCTCCTCACAGACATGGAAGGAGGAGTTTGCACAAAGATTGGGAGTTGCACATTCATACCGGCTATCGATGTAGATAACGGAACACTCTCAAATGCAGTTGCACAGTTGGCTCAGATGCATGAGAAAATGGAGGCTGAAACACGAGAAACAGGGGGGACAAGAGCTGGCTGGCATATATATGGTCATGGATGCCATCATAGCTGTCAGACTGAAGGTGATAGCAGGAGCCCTCATGCTTGGAGCAGCATCAGTGTGTGGGATGAAGATCTGCATGGCAAAGTGCAAGAAAACAGCAGACAAGGCTATTGGAATGCAGATCCTAATGAATGTAAACATAGGAGGAACAAAAGGTGAGATCATTGCAGAACGAAACAAGTTGAGAGCCAAGATCACACAGTCTGAACTATTTCCAGCTGGAACAATAAAACTGGACAATCCACATGATCCAACGTTTTATGAAGGTGCAAAACCCGAAGGAGTATGCTGTCACATGTACTGGTCATTTGATGACCACACAAACTATTATGGAAACCTTGGAGGAATAACAAAGATATGGCAGCCCAGAGCAAAAGGACTGTCATATTAGGAAGTGGTCGACAAGTCGACCAGAGGGGGGATTGAAGAGGTATGGGCAAAATCGACCCCTCGTCCCCCTCCTATAAAGGTACATGACGTGGAAGAAGGCCAGAAGATGCCTTGAATTCCCATACTATTTTGGCCCAATTCCTAGTGCTCCAATAATATGTATGTCGAGAGGTACCCACTCAGCCGGCCCTACAGACCATGTGCAGTAAGAATGTTCCCCAGAGTGGATGTGGAGTCTCAGGCTGCAACTAAAGAGATATCAATTGACAGTATTGACAAAAGCGCTGAGAAGCCACAGCCACTGACGTCGTTAGAGACACTACGACATAGCAGCATTAGACAGGAAACACACGTGCCATCCGCTCATCCGGATACAAACACACACTTGAATACACAAAGAACACAAGCGTACAGATAGTGTCATTAGCATAATGTAGCAACACAGAAACTGCAAGAAGCAAGAGATCCTGAACATAGATTGCAAATGCTTATGTGCAATTAACTTAATGGAACTGCTGGAGCACCTATGGGATCTGACAAGTGTGATGAACATATGGAGAATATAGAATAGCACTGACACTGTAGGATCCGCATAATGGTTTAGGAAAATTACAGCAGGCCGCAAGCCTCAAGGCAAGAGCTGAGCTGACGTGAATTCAGGCTGGATGAGAGAAAACGTGTGAGAGAACCTGCTGCCAAGACCACCAGATATGAACGACATTCCATTCCCTGAACGACAGTAACACCAGCTGCAATAAATGTGAATAATTCCTCATAATTCAGAGCTGCAGAAGCTCCAAATCAAGGTCTCCGAACACGTGACCCGGCCGACTCAGACAATGAATAGAAACCAGAGCTGGGAAACAAAGCCAATCTCATGCCGCCAGACAGAAGCTTGCAACAAAGATGTTACAATGTGAGACAAGTGTTGCACGAGATGAACGAGCACTCTCATAGTCTAAGGTGGTGCACACAAGTTGCAATGCAGACACATAGTCATTCTTATTACCTTGTGAAGGTATACTAAGAGCTGAGAACCATTGCGGATCCCAGGCCTCGGGCGGTCGGACACAGCCAATCACAGTTAAGGCTCCTAGGGGGTTAGCAATGGGCAAGAACCAATGGTAAGACCCTTTCACTGCAACATTGTTGTTTAGAGATAATAATTTGGGGATGGACCAGGCCAGCCACCTGACATGAGAGAGCCAGTAGAATAACTCATATAGGGGATACGTAATTAGGCTCATGATGACCAATCCAGTAGGCTGATTTTCTGGAGAGGGGCCCCTGTTGTGACATCACTATAATGCTACTACATGACAAAATTTGCCTGCACGCCAGGAGACGTTGAGATCTCTGTGGATTTCTTCTTTCTTTTGTACCGATTCCTGTTGGTTGTGGCTGTAATAAACCGAAGTTTGAACTTGCTGACTGGCTGGATCTACGTTCTTTTTGGGGGAAGGTGTTGGATCTTCCAAGAGTCCGCAAACTACTTGGAGCCATCAAACCTACCTGGGAGTTTGTCCCCAACAGATTCTGGTGGAAAAGCAGCAGGTTCAACCTGTCTAAAATGATCCCATTGTACACATTGTAAAAGAAGGCTGATTACACAGTAATTCTTTGTAACTGCATTTCACAATTGTTAATTGAGGAAAGCATTCATAATTTTCCACTAACATAGTAAGTGTAAGGGCTAATTTTGCCTATGTTTCATTATTAACATTACTATTACATAATTGTGTGACCCCAGTCGTTGCCATGCCACAACCATGCATGCCTTATTTTTGCAGTATAAGATATCACCACTCTGACTATGGTACACAATTAGTATCTTTTGAATAAGAGCAGTAGATTTAAACAACAATACCATGTCCCAATTTGCAGAAGTAAACCGGGTTGAAGAGATTCTCTGAAAAATGTCTCCCAGCAGAGGCAAAGTGGATACATTATTTTTGGGTGAATTAAGATATTTGTAAAAGCTTTTTGCTGTTTTCGAAGGTTCAACTGCTGATTTTTCAATGTTTAAAAATAAGTATGCATGCCTGTTAGGTAAGGTTGTATGTAGTACCCACAGGGTGCACTACAACAACCCTGACCTCCTGGCAGTAGTAACCCAACCTTTGGTATAAGTCTGTATTACACAGATTGGTAGTGTGGACAAGTAGCCAGGCTTGTCTCAAGAAGTGTCAATGTGAGCTGTAGGGGAGTTACACAGAGGTTCACAGTGACAAGTATTCAAGCAAACACTTACACACAGGGTTTCTTGATAAACAATTGTTATTTTTTTTACGAGTCAATTTATATAAGCCTTCTACAGAAGGGAGCACTGTAAAACACCACATAAATACACTTCAAAATTATACACTCTTAAGTTCATAATCAGTAAATACCCATTTGGGATGGCATACAACAGAGACCTACACCCACAGGTGACTCCAATTGCTACGGTGCTGTTGACATTAATATATTACTGTTGGCATTCAGAATTGGTTAATAGCAAGTAAAAAGAGAAAAGATTATTAGAGCAAACAAGACAACACAAATATTTCTCAAGCAGGCAAATACTTTCAGATCCCCCAATAAGAGTCATTCAGTTAAAACAGGCTAAGCCATAGTCAATAGGCAAGAGTCTATATGGGCTGAAGCACATCTTGGAAGGTAAGTAGAAAAGTATTTGCACAATGTTTCAGAAGTCTTTGAAGAAAAAAATGAATCAATGTATGGCCACAAGCTGTTAGACTTGTGAGTAGTAGAAGATGCAAGCAACTCTACGGCAAGAGGTAAGTTCTCTTAGACTTTGTACAGTACCTTTAAAATGAAGAAAAAATGCAGCAGATGACCCCTGTTAATGTGCAGCTCTGCAGATCTCACTGTTCCTGGGCCTCAGTTGTGGGGACAAGAGGGAGGACGTCAGGGGACTCCTGCACTGCACTGGGACGGTCAAAACTTGCAACCAACAAACTTCACTTTCAGTGGCTGTTCAGTGTTTCAGCTGCTCATGTCTACTGCAAATAGCACCAACGCAGTTCCTGGCTGTTGAGATGGACTTTCCTTGCTTCTGGGGTCCCGCACTCTGTTGAGGGGGCTCAGGCTCATTCAGTCCTGCTTCCTGGGAGTCTGAGGATCTTCCTGGAGCTCTTGGCCAACTTAAAAGCAATGCACAAAAACTGGTGTTCCTCTCAGTGGCTCTACGGTTTCCAGCAGAAACTCTGTGGAAATTCAACAAGCTACGAGATGGATGTCCAGGTGGCTTACTTTGGAGTTGATTGGTCCTGCCAACTCAAGGGGAGAAGTCATCCTTGCAGGGGCTTCTCTGTCAATGCAAACTTGGCATTTCGACCCTGCAGCAGGGCTTCACCAGGCAAACTAACGGTCCAGGAGTTGCAGCAGGCATCTTCTTCAAGTTCTTCTTTGGTTCCTTTGTCCAGTGGTTGACTCTGCCTTCCAAGCCAAAAGACTCGACTTTTGTACAGTTCTCTCTGTTTCATTCCAGCCTGGCTGTCAGTCACCCAGCAGCGTGCATTTGGGTCTCCTAGGAGACTAAGCACAGGGAGTTTCGGGCACCTCCCTCACTTCCTGCCTACCTCAGACACCTTGGAGCCAGAGGCAGGCTTCACTTGTGAATCCCGCCAAAGGCAAAACAAACAAAGGGACCAGACCTGGTTTGGCGCACAGGGTAAATCTCAAGAAGGACCTTTCCTCAAAGAAATAGCGAAAAAAAGAAGACCGGGCTATTTTGACAAAAATGGCACCCTTGGGTGCTTCATTGCAGCTGGGAACGCAGCCCGCGGTAAATGTACACCACGGTAGTAAAAATGAAATCACTGCCACCAGCCATTCAGCGAGGAAAAGGGTAACATAAAAATGTTACTTGAGAAGTTAGACAAAAGGGGATACTAGCTAACCCCTCCAGTACCCTATTGTAAGATAGTGAGTGATTGGTCTAGAAAGTTACAAATGTAAGTAAAGTCCATTTCACTTTACTGCTCTGGGAAACAGTAGTTTATCCCAGAGAAGGTAGTTAAACCTTGGGGAAATCTAAGAGACTTCCCTGTGTCACTTCAATAAAGGTGCTTTGTGACACAATGTAAAAGATTATGCCTATAGAGTTTGTCAGACTCCACAACCAAAAGACAAATAGTGTCCAGAAATCGCATTAAAATACATGAGAGAGTGGGGAAAAGGGTCTCACTCTCTCCAGGTTAAAAAACAAGTCCTCAAAATCCAGCAACGTTGCTAGGGGTCTCTAAGGTAGAGGGAATTGGCACATTTCTGAGAATTCTCCCTAAAACTCGCCCCCCCAGACTAAGGAGGATTTAATCAACCCCTGGATGAATCTCCATACTCCATTCGGTCATATTTTCTGGAGACACCATCGTCATTTTGATGATTACACACTGGCCTGTGTTCAATGGTAAAATCAAACCCCTCTAGGCTGATTGACCATTTTAACAATTTAGGATTCTCCCCCTTCATCTGAATTAACCATTTCAAGGGTTGGTGGTCTGTTTGAATTACAAAAGTAGAACTATACAAGTATGGTCTAAACTTATTCAAAGACCACACAATGGCCAACCACTCACGTTCTATGGTTGCCCACATTGTTTCAGGGTCCTTCAGTTTCCTACTGATAAAGCAGATTGGGTGTTCCTAGTCAGGATCTCTTAAAACCGGAGCTTGACAAAGGGCTTTCTTAAGTCCTTCAAATGCTGTGGTTCATTCCTCATTCCACCTGACCTTCTTGGGGAATATGGATGAGAAGATCACATTCAAGGGAGAAGCTATGGTCCCATAGTACTCTATGGAGTTCCTATAGTAACCTGCGAGGCCTAAAAAGGCTCTCGATTGGGTTTGAGTAGTAAGGGTGGCCCGGTCTTGTACAGCTTGTACCTTGCTAGGCAATGGCCTTATTTCACCTTCTCCTACATCATTTCCAAGGTAGACCACTTTACTCTGACCAATTTGACATTTGCTTGCCTTTATGGTCAAAATGGCCTGCTCAAGAGCCTGCAACACATGTCCTAGGTGATCAATATGTTCTTTCCAAGTAGGGCTGAACACTGCAATGTCATCCAAGTATGCCATGCAGAAATCCCCCACCCCATTTAGAACATGATTGACCATCCTCTGAAATGTAGCAGGTGCATTCTTTAGACCAAAAGGCATAACCTCAAACTGGTAGAACCCTCCTGGGGTTGAAAATGCAGTTTTCTCCTTGGCATGGGCTGTAAGAGCTATTTGCCAATAGCCTGATGTTAGTTCAAATGTACGGAGGTACTTGTCTGAACCAAGTTTGTCCACCAGCTCATATGTCCTAGGTAAAGGATGGGCATCAGTCGTGGGGACTGCATTAAGAGCTCTATAGTCCACACAGAATCTCAACTCGTTGGATCTTGCCTTTGGTACTAGCACAACTTGGCTAGCCCATGGACTGGTAGAGGATTCTATCACCCCAGGATCAATCATCTTCTTGACCTCTTCCTTTATGTGGGTTCTTACATGGTCCGACATCCTGTAACCTCTGCATTTAACAGTTAAACAGTCACCAGTTAGAATCTCATGTTGGCCCCAAGGGGTCAAGCCTGGTGTTAGTGAAAACAGGGAGGCAAACTGATTTAACAGAGATTTGCACTCTACCTGCTGTTCTAGTGTCAGATCAGTAATGAGATTGACTCCTATCTTCCCATCTAAAGATTGTCCCCTGAGGAGATCAGGTAGATGTTCACTCTCTTCCTCCTCTTGAGCAGATGCTAAGAGCAAAGCTCCCATTTTTGGTCTAGAGACATAGGCCTTTAGGCAGTTTGTGTGAAAGACCCTGGGGGCCTACTTAAGTTGCCTAAGTACACCAAATTATTGACCTCTCCAGGTTTTCCCACAACCTTGAAGGGTCCAATCCATTTGTCCTGTAAGGTCATCTGCCTTTTAGGCACCATAACAACAACTAGCTGGTCGTGCCAATGCTTCACCAGAGCTTGACCTGCTTTCAAGTTATCAGAGGTTTCTGTCATCATGTGTGTCATTCTCCTTCAGAGACCTAACACATAGTCAGTGACTCTCACTGGCTTGTAGGAAGGAGCACTCTCCAACCCCTCCTTAATTAGGGCCAATGGACCTCTAACCGTATTATCATAGAGATGCTAAAAGGGGCTGAAGCCAACCCCTTCTTGAGGGATTTCTCTATAAGCAAAGAGAAGGCATGGCTGTAGAAGGTCCCACTTTCTTCTAAGGGGTTCCTCTAAAGCACTTGTCATGCTCTTCATAGTTATGTTAAACCTTTCTACTAACCCATTGGTTTGGAGATGGCAGGCTGTTGAGAACGTGTAGGTTACTCCACAGTTTTTCCATATGGCTTGCATGTAGTGGGACATAAAATTGGTCCTCCTGTCAGAGATCACCTTCTTAGGAAAACCTACTCTGGTAAAAATACCAAGTAGGGCCTTAGCCATGGCCTGAGCGGTGACAGTCCTCATAGGTATTGCTTCAGGATACCTGGTAGCATGGTCTCCCACAACCAATATAAATCGGTTCCCTGAAGATGTGGGAGGGTCCAAGGGACCAACCATGTCAATTCCCACCCTCTCAATAGGGACTCCCACCAATGGGAGAGGCACTAAAGGTGCCACATTCTTGGCTCCACTCTTGCCAGATGTCTGACAAGTGTGAAAACTCCTACAGAATTTATCTACATCAGACACCATCTTGGGCCAGTAGAAATAAAGAAACATCCTTTATTTGGTCTTCTTAAAGCTTAATTGACCAGCCAAAGGGAGCTCATGGGCTAACTGTAGGAACTGAGGTCTTATTTCTTGAGGCACTACAAATCTTCTGTAGTCCCCTGGAGTAGATTCAATAGGTTCTCTATAGAAGAGGCCATCCTCCCAGTACAACCTGTGCTTCCCTGGCTCTTGCCCTTCCAGTGGTGAAGCTGCCTGTTGGCAAAGACCTTCTAGAGTTGGACACTCTCGTTGACCGCTGCTGAAATCTGCCCTACAGGGGCCACCTTCTGCAAGTAAAGTCTGCAGCTCAGGATGGTCTTTAGCATCCAGAACTCCAACAGGAGGAAGGTCTTCTTCCAGCTCTTAATCATCAGTAGCAGACTAACCATCCTCTGGTGGTTTCTCAAACTCAGCCTCAGCTGGTATAGGAGTCACAGGTGTGGCTTGGGACTGTCCTCTCTGGGATGTCCTAGTTTTGTGCACAGGAGTGCTACTCTTCTTGTTTCCTGAGACTTTAGTTTCCCCTTTGTCTCTTTCTTCCTGGAAGTAGAAGTTTGTCCTTCCTGTAGACTGGGTGTTATATGTTCTTCTGTAACAACCCACTGAGAGTCATCCAAGGTGAGCTCTCTGGCCTTCTTGGTTTGGTCCGGCTTCCTTTTACTGGGAGGCCTGGGGTGTTTGATACAACCCCAAGAGTCTTTAAGTCATTCCCCAACAGGACTCCCAGTCACCTCACTCTGAACACTGACCTTGATGTCCTCGCTCTCACTGAGACATGGTTCATGGCCAGCTCTGTCATGGGTTTTGACACTCTCCTCCCGGATGGCTACAAGATCCTCTCTGAACCCAGAACCAACGGATCCGGATGTGGAGTAGCCCTGATCTTTCCAGAGTTGGTCCCTGCTTCTGTCATTCCTACGCAGACCTACTCCTCCTTTAAATGCCTGGTCTGCTGGATCTCCATCTCTCATGGCCTCTCTCTGAGTGTGGCCACCATCTATAGGCCACCTGGCCAGGTTTCCCTTTTCCTCTCAGAGTGGGCTGACCTCTCCTCTTCTCCACTTGCCTCGACCTCTCATCCACCTGGATGCTTCTTATCCCTCCTCTCTGCTCATCTGCAACCACTGTGACACTCTTTGTCTTTCCATTCTACCTTCTGGTTCAACGACACACTTTGCCGGTCACACTTTGCCCTGGATGTTCATATCTGTTTGGACATCCCCTTCTCTAATCCTCTTGCCGCTCCTCTCTCTAGGACTGACCACTTTCTGATCTCCTCGCACCTGAAACTCTCTGTCCCTCAGGATAAGCCTACCCCAGCACTGGCACCTTCCTTCTTGGTCATTCGGCCCATGAAGCATGTGTCAGTGGATGCCTTTGCTGCTGCTTTCTCTGCTTCTCCTACACATATAGCTGACTCACACTCTGACACAGCCCTCTCTAATCTTCATCTTTCCATTCCCAAAACTCTGGACATCCTTACCCCTGTCATGAGAATCCATTTGAAGCCTACCTCCAAGTGCAACTCTTGGTAAGACTCCAGCCTTGCCGCCCTAAAACACAAGGGCAGGGTGGTTTAGAGCAAGTAGAGGGCTTCGGTGCATCCTCTGAAAAACAGGCCCGCCGACTGCTCCAAAGGAAATACAGACTCTCTGTCCTGTCTAAGAAGAGAGTCCACATCCAAGCCTGCATCTATGTGGCCTCTGACAACAGAGCCGAACACTTAAAAACCTGCAAGGAGTTGGCCAATCCTTCTGCAGTTTCCACCTCTCCTGTTCCCTCCCAGGCCTTTTGTACGGCTCTGGTTTTTCACTTCACCAGTATAATGCAGGACATCCTGTCCTCTCTCTCCTCTTCCTCTGCCTCAACCTCTCTTTGTCCCCCTGGCCGCCTCTCCCTGTCCTCCTCCTTTCTCCTCTTTTTTTCCTGACAACACCTCATGATGTTTCTAGACAAGGCCACTCTATGAAAGTGCCATCCAAGCAGGTGCTTCTCAGCTCCTCCAGAACCATGAAGGACCACCTTGTCCCCCCCTTGCTCCAGCCTTGGCCGATTTCTGCAATCACTCTTTCACCACTGGATCCTTCCCTTCTCTCACCAAGCACTCCCTCCTTAAAAAGCCTTCTGCCGATCCTACCTGTCC
Source organism: Ambystoma mexicanum (assembly GCF_040938575.1). Classification (NCBI taxonomy): domain Eukaryota; kingdom Metazoa; phylum Chordata; class Amphibia; order Caudata; family Ambystomatidae; genus Ambystoma; species Ambystoma mexicanum. Next base: position 1,433,480,808 of record NC_090932.1, read on the forward strand.
TGCAAACTATCACCCGATCTCTATCACTCGTTTCCTGGGCAAACGCTTGGAAAAGCTGGCCATCTCCCAGTTTACACTCCACACTGAATTGGTTGGTTATCTCCATGACCAGAAGTCTGGCTTCAGAGCAGCCAGGGGCACAGAAACTGCTCCCCTGAGCACCTCGCCTCGCAGATCAGGCTCCAGAGTGGCTGATCTCCTTCCTCCTGGACCGACCCTCCCAGGTCCAACTTGGGTCCTTTCTCTCCACCACCTCTCTCTCCACTTGTGGTGTTCCCCATGGCTCTATCCTTTCATCCTGGCTCTTCAATGTCTACTTGGCCTCTTTGGCCCAACTAATCTCTACCTTCTGCTCTATCTTTCAGTGTTATGCGATGACACTCAGCTCTCTTTCAGGCTCCCCTCAGGCTCCTCATCTCCCTCGCTCATTCCTGGCTGTCTATCCACAATTGAGGGTTGGTGCGCCTCCAATTATCTCTGCCTTAATGCCAGTAAGATGGAGATCCTTCTCATTGGGACCCCGGCTCCTGCTTTCCCTCTCGCACTTTGGGTGCCCGCCTTGGGCCCTCTTCCTTTGCTTTCTTATGAGGCAAAAAACCTTGGTGTCATCTTTGACTCCACTCTCTCCATCTCTCCTCACATCACAGACCTTGCCAAAAAGGCCCCCTACCAGCTGCACCTCCTCAGAGGCATTCTTCCTTTTCTCACTTTCCCACAGAAGCTCAATTGTTTCCAGAGCCCTGGTTCTCTCCAGGCTAGACTACTGCAACATCCTCTTTCTCAATCTGCCTTCCTCTACTCTCCACCCTCTGCAACCAATCCAGAACAAGACCAAGTCTTGTCCTTGGCCTCAAGCCCAGGGACCTTATCTCTCCAGCCCTGAAATCTCCCAACTGGTGGCTGCAAGGATCAAGTTCAAGACCCTCTGCATTGTCCAAAAGGCTTTCTGGGGCTGGGGCCTGCCCTACATCCAACTTTCTCTTCCAAAATACCTTCCTTATTGAGCCCTTTGCTCTGCTACCTCCAGACAGACACTTCTCCAGGCAGAGAGTGGGGGGTAGAACTCTCTCCTCTGCAGATGCCTCCCTCTGTAATTGCCTCCCTGCCCCTGTCAAACTTGTGCCGGACCACCTGAAGTTCCGGAAGCAGATCAAGACTTTCCTTTTCTCATCTGCTTGCTCTCTGTCACTCTCTCTCCCTCTCTCCTGCGGGCCTACCTGTCTCCTCTGCCTATTGGTTGCTTGGCTACCCTCAGAGTCTAGTAGGTACCAGGTTCCTCCATGATCAGTCTCCCCTACACTGCCTCTGGGCCTACCATGCACTTAGGGGCTGTAACTGTTACCAACAGTCCCCTGCCTACTTGCACTTACCCAGAGCCGTGCTGCCCTGGATGCACAAACTCAGAGCAATGCTGCCCTGATTGTACTCCCCCCCTTCCCTCCCCTGGCACTTCCCCCTCCTCCCTTCCCCATGCACGTTATGTCTCAGCACTTGCACAATCTGAATGACACAGTGCCTAGTAAGATAGTTTGTCTTGTCATCCCCCTGTCTTCCCTCCCTTGTCTTGTCGCACCTAGAAACACTTGTGTACATGCATGTTAAAAATGACATATATCCCGTTGTAGATTGTGTAGTGATTTGACCTGGAGCCTTGCACAGATTACATTAAAACCTTTGAGATGAAATATGACTACTGCTTTAACCCTTGTGTGACCTTGTAATATAAGGAAGTTGATGGCATGCCCCACACGAGCCTTCAGTCATAAAAGAAGAGGATAAGTATATAGAGTCAACCAAATATTTCTGGGATAACGAGGTTCAATCCCATGTGATGCTATACAATTACAGTAGCTAAAATCCCACACCAGTGTGCAAAATAGAAGTATCTAAAATAGCAATAAAAAGCAAGCCGACCTCAGCTGAAGGCAAAGACTGCAAGTTACTAGCTACTGGTGGCAGGTCTGCATGAGACAATTGAAAATTCAACAATACTGTGACAAGCAACATTTTCTCAAGGCCTCAAGAGGAAAGTCCTTTTGGACATGGTCTGTGGAGCGGAAACCTGGGTTCTCTGAAGGGAAATGGAACATAAGACAGGGTATCAGTTCGTGTTTTCATGACTAGATACAAGAGGCTCTGACTGCGTGCACACGCTGAGGGAAACACAGTTCATGATAAGGATTATTAAAGAAAGTAAATAGTGTAAGAAATACTTTTAAAAAGGACATGGCAATAGGATGAACATATCACAGTGGGGTACATAATATTAGTTTAAGACGTGCTGGACGTTGCAATAAACCGGAAGATGCTAAAGAACAGGAGGGGTCCATTTTGCTCAGGATAATGCCAGTCTCGGTTTACAACCCTCGGGTTCCCCATTGTCAATACTTTGGGGGGCAGGTCATTATCCCATTGTTGCACACCGTTTTGCTAAAAGTGTAAACGCTGCCTGCCGTTTACGGATTGCAGGCAGCATTTAAGATGGGTTCCTATGGAATCTGGCTGCTCTTAGAAGATGCAAAAAAGCATTCAGATTCCATGGGAATACGGTCGTATTCCGATAGCACAAATATATCATGAAATTGGAGCTTAACAGCATGTCGTGAAGGCAATGTCCTCTGTTTTTATGCTAACTTCTAATATTTGCCCCTTCTTTATTTATTTAATTTATTTATTTGAATCTATAAAGCGCCCAGCGGCCCGGAGGCATTGTGGCGCTGTTACAGAATGTTTGTTTCTTACATGGTATGCATACATGTTATGACAGACATTACATAAGTGGTGCATACAAATTTTACAGGTTGTTTCTTAGACATAGACATTATGCATTTTCATGGACAGGTTAAGATGACAGTATTAGGTACTTGTTCAGTGTTCGCACAGTAGCGGAGTTCGGGACTATGCTGTGTGGCTGATTGGTCTAGCTGAATAGTTTTGTTTTTAGAGCCTTTCTGAATACTGTGAGGGAGTTTTTGTGTCTGAGGCTGAGTGGGAGAGTTTTCCGAGCTTTGGGGGCTAGTACTTCAAAGCTTGTGCGGCCCGCTTTGGCCCTGTTGAATGCTGGGACTGAGAGTAGGTGGCAGTATTGCTCCGTTTTGGTCTGTTATTTGGAGCCTGGTGAATTCTGTCTGAGAGGTAGGCTGGAGCGGTCTGGCTGAGGCATTTGTATGCGATAGTGAGGGACTTGAATGTAATGCGTTCCTTGATTGGGAGCCAGTGGGCATCTATTCTTGCCTGAGAAATGTGCTCTCTCCTAGGGATGCTAAAAGCGGCTCTTAAAGCATTATTTTGTGCAGTTTGTTGTCTGTTGATGTTGTTACTGGAGGTGCCTAGGAGTAGAATGTTGCAGTAATCAAGTTTTGTGCCAATAATGGGTCTGGCAATGTTGAGGCAGTTAATTGGTGACAGATGAGGTTTTACTGCGTTTATGATTTCTGTTGTTAGTGCTGCTGACGATACAATGGCGCTGATTTGCCTGTCCATTGATAGTGTGGAGTCCAGGTATACTCCAAGGGCTTTAACTGTGGTGGAGGCTGTGATGACCGTGTTTTCAATAATGAAGGAGCTGTATTTTTCATTTAGCTTGTTTAGGGATTCCTTGGGGGCCTATCAGTAGGATTTCAGTTTTTTCTCCGTTTAGACAGAGACCATTGGCTGACATCCAAGCCTGGATGTGTGCATAGGTCTTTTGGAGTGTGTCAAGGTCTTGCCCATAGTCTCCTGTGAAGGAGAGAAGAATTTGAGTGTCGTCGGAATAGTTGGTGAAGGTTATGCCAAAGTCTTCTAGGTCACTGAAGAGTGGGAGAGTGAATAGATTATATAGCGTTGGGGAGGTGCAGGACCCTTGAGGCACTCCACAATCAATGGGGGATGGAGAGGCTGAGGCCTGGTCAGAAAATACCCTCATGGCTCGGCCTTCTAGGAAGGAGGTGATCCAAGCCGTGGCTTCTTGGGAGAAGTGAGCAGTGTTAGTGAGGTGTTTACACAGGATCTTGTGGTCAACCAAGTCAAAGGCTGCCGAGAGATCTAGGAGTAGGAGGAGAGAGGATTTGCCTTGGTCCATGGCTTCAAGTAATTTGTTTTTAAGGTCCAGAAGAGCTGATTCTGTGCCGTGACGTGGGCGGAAGCGCGATTGTCTTTTGCCTAATATATTGTCAGTTCCGAGGTAGGATTGAATCTGTAAGTATGCAGCCTTGTCTAGAATTTTTAGCAAGAATGGCACGGTGGTGATTGGGAGGTAGTTGTTAGGAGAATCCGGGTCAAGGTTCGGTTTCTTTAACAGCGGTCTAACCCAAGCTTCCTTGATTATGTGACAAACGGTGCTAGGGATGTTGCACACTCTTTTATTATATTGGCTGGGCAAGTGTCCCCTTTTGCATATCGATGGTTTGATGCGCTTCATGATTAAAAGGACTTCCGGGATAGTTACTTCCCTGAAGGTGAAGGGTGTGGGTATGATTGAGGCCTGTGTGGTATCTGCTATTGGCAAGGTGGCCACGGGTGGCGATGTAGAAGATGTGGCTTTGGGTAGATTGTCAAATTGCATCTTAATTCTGTTTTGAAGTTTGTTATTTTGTTTAGCGTAACATGCTGGATGTTGTTGCACCAGGTTTCGTTTTTTTCTGTGGATTGTGTGAAGGAGTGGGGGATGGTCAGCTTCATCCAATAACCACATTTTATAAAAGGACCGACCCCCCTTAGTATCTGCAAATATCTTTGCAGGGTTTAGGAACAGCGAAGCTCAGGAAGTTGTATTTGGACCTGTGTTCATGGATTTTCCTTTTTTTATCACGGGTTTATAAGGGTTGGGATTTCTCAGATGCTTTCAACTCGTTTCCCATATTTATTCTACTGCATTGTCTTATTTCAGTACAGGCATGTATTATTGTATGCATCAGAGCTCTATATGTTTAATATTTGATGACAAGAATAGCCTACGCATTTAGGCCATTTTGTTGTTGCCTACCATTGTTGTGGTGCTATTCTGTATTTCCAATAATTCATAATAGACTTGACTTAACAAATAGCATCAAAATGCCCCATCAGAAAAAAACCTTCAAGCTGGTATAGGTACCAAGCGATTCTTTGACAGCACATATCAGTGGCCCTTCTAATTATTATTCATTGGTTACAGTAAGTACAAGAGAACTCCAGGAGCGTAATTTGGGGTTCCCAGAGGTAGCATCTGTTGTCACCAGCTCCCCCTTTTTTCTGTTTCTGGTAATGACCATGGGAAACCACGAGTCAGAGGTTACAGCATCAGTGTCTGTCGAAGAGCAATGCTAATTATAGGTTTATCCTACACATGGTCCCTTACCTCGCTACCAGCAATAAATAGGAAAAATTATGGGCACACTGACTTTTGTCCACCCCAGTCCAAGCAGCCACCTGTTTGATTCTGGTTTGGATGCATAGATGTATTTACATCAAGGCCGACTAGGACCAGGCGTAGGGTGGCAGATTGCCAGAAGAGCAGTCTTTTATTGCAGTTTATTTTCAATTTACTGATTGTTGTTTTTTCTTTTTATATGAAGTACATTTTTTTCCTCCCAGTCCGGGGATCCACAATACTGCAAGTAATTTTGAGCCGTTAGCAGCTATTCCACTCTGACAGCTGCACTCTTTCATGGCCAAACTTGTATATATGCTTGATATTTGCAAAAGCTTTATTGTTAGGTTGAGTTTTGTTTAAAAAAATAAATAAAATAAGGAAACACCTACCAAACCCAGCGTACTTTAGGTAGTTAGTCATACAACTCTCACAGACATATATGACACATATACATTTCTTTGGTCATTCTTATCTTCCAAAAATGCTCTTCATTATGCAAAACAGGTAAAACCTCATTGTTTTTTTTGGTGCCACTTCACATTATCTTTGGAGTTCTTTCTAATCAATACACACATACACTGGGTTAAGCAATCACTTTCATATTCCAATACATGACATGCATTTTTTAAACCATTGCAGAAATTAGTGTTTTCCCTTCAGAAAAGTAAAGGTTAAAAATGATGCATAGTTTTACAGTATTTTAACGCATGCCTATGCAATGCATAAGTCAAGTAAAATGTTCCCACGGGTTGCACTAATATGATGTTCAGAAGCAAGCACTAATTTCCCTCCCTGGTCTCACATACAAGAGGTCTGTGGTTGCCCAAAAGTTAAAATGGCAAAGAGTTAAATGTTAATGAACAATTGCATCAAGAAACCTGTGAAGAGATACCCAGAGTCATAGAAGAGTGAGATAAAAAAAAACTGTTTGCCAAAGGTACACACTGTTTCACAGCTGTAAAGATCTCCCATAAACATATCCATTCAGCCATCTTTACAGAAGCTGCACAGGGCAAAGCAGGCAAATGGCGTTCGTGCTGGGTTTATCATGTGTCTTTGATGGCATTCTGCTGCACGCTCAGTACTACCAGGAGAACCAACTGCAAAGTATGTCACACAATGCATAACTGTGATGCTTATAAGTAATCTTTACATTCATTACATTTTAAATACAAGGTTGGACGTTTACTGTGAAACAGTACTTCATACGACTGCAGGGCATCTATATCTATACCCATACATCTCAAAAGGTTCCTATGTATTGATCAGTCCATCTCTACAGAGTTAACAAGCATTTTACATAACCTAAAATGCAAGCCGGCAAGACCTTTAGCCTAAACCACAACCACAAAGTAATATTGTGCTGCATCGCCTGCTCCATTGCTTAATTTTACTCTTGGAGTGTTGGGTATTTTGAACAATTGCACAAACAACAATAATGTAAACAGTATATGCCACTTAATCTGTTATAAAAGGTGCCTGCATTGTGAAGCTATGAGGAATGTTGTTGCTTCCCACATGTCAATGTTTACGGTTTCCCTTATCCATTACTCCACTGTGGGACTGGACATCCAAAGATTCCAAGAACCTTCTCCAACTGTCTTTACTCTACTGAAGGGTTTATGCCCAGGCAGAGTTTACAAATGTCATTCATGCTTTTTCCATATTTTAATGGCTTTCCAGCCCAAGGGATTGGAGGCACATCGGCTGCAGCAGGTAAGTTGCCTTTTTTCCATTTTTCCCCCTGCTAACACCAGAGTTGTAGTCATGAATTGGGGTTGAGCTCTTTTTATTCAAAATGTGTCTAAAATGTGCTTGTACCACTTTCATATGCTTCATATGTAAACCTTACCATTTGACAAGACCGGATGTAGAAAATGTGTTATATTGCATTAATATTACAGACCAGTTTACTGTCTAGGTGTGAATCTGGCAGAGGTGGATTAAAGTTGGCGGGCTGGGCGGCTCATTAACTTATTTGGGCCTAGGGCAGCAGAAAGCCTAAAAACTGCCCTGTTTGGATGTTGTGTGTTATTTCAACTCCTGTAATACAAAGTAGTATAGCTGAAGGGGTTAAGCACGCACAACACCATTTGTAGTCCACATAGCAGGGCAGGAGGAGCCGAACGATGACCCACCACTGACCTACAGCCATGTGTAGACCACAATGCAATGTGGACCTCGTCTAGCGCCCTTTCCTCTCCAGTTCAAGCTGCAGCTTTCTGGTACACCAGACAGAGCATTGAAGTCTTCGATAGGTCTTCTATTTCCCAGGTGCAGTGGCACAGTGGTGCACCCTACTCCTTTGCCTTCTACAAGTGAAAGAAGAACCAGGAGGATGACAGATTCCTTGCTGACTCCTCTACCCAATCAGCTGGTGAAAAAGCTGGACCAGTGATGCAGAAATAGGGCAACATTGCTCTTTACCATGACCAGCACGGTTTTTAGTGATAATATCGAATACAAAATGTCTAAAGTCATAATCTCGTGAAAAAAAATGTCGAAACAAAAAAAATTCCCCCCCCCCCGATCCACCCCTTTTTAATTTTTTTTTTTTTTATTCCCAGACCCCAAAAAATATATATAAATAAAAAAATAAAAAATGTGCCTTTTTTTCCGACATTATTGTTTTCGAGATTATGACTTTCGACATTATTGATTGGATATTTTGACTACCACCGACCAGCACCACTATCAGCTTCATCCTGCACTGTATGACACCAGCAAAAGAGCCCTGAAGTTAAGCACAGGGCCAGGACATGGGCGATGGTCAATTTGCATGCGAGGATACAGTGGCAGCATTTTGTCTATCATGGCATCACCTGGACATGTGGAGCCCTATATAACATCTGATGACCATATATGGCATTTGAGGATAAAGCGGTCCTACGGTGGCAGTAAAAGGCTGCATGGAGGTCTACTGGCATATCAAAGCATTTTCCCAGCCTGTGATTGCTCTGTTGGGTGTGCCTCTGTCAAATAATGGTCTCACCCTGAGATGAACCCTAGTTCACATATGGGTAATCACTAAAATAACACTTGTTTCTGCATTAGTAACTTTAAGTTGCTTTATTAATCTTAGAAGCATTTCAGTTTTTATGATGCCACTCCCTGTAGTGTTATTGGGAAAGTGATGCTACTTAAGATATTCCTTGTGCCTTTGTTAATTGATGTCCTAAGAGACGTTTCTAATAAAGGCAATGGCATGCTTTGTGTTATATCTTTGGAGCATAGCATTTTAGTTCCCTCACAATGTTGAAGATGCTTTTGAGTTCATTGTGTTCTTCACTTCACCCTGCCGCCCATCCACGTCCACTAACTTCAGGGGTGCTTTGTGGTATAAGCACTTCACCATCTTCTGCGCTGGTGTTTTCGGAAGTTTCTATGGAGGGAGGTGTGCTTGAACAGCTGCCAACCCAAAGATAATGCCTACCATCAGTTATGTGCCAACCTCAATAAGCTATCACCATAGACCTTTGCCATGGCACCCGTCTTATACAAGCCTGGGTCTGCGCTATATCCAAGATGGCAGCAGCCATAATGAATGGCTGATGCAGCCCAGTGAAACATGGTGATTCAACTCCCAAGTCAGGGAAGCTGCTTCCAGGTTTTCAAACTCTAAATAAGAGTCCAGACGAAGAACATAGCATGCTACACCATTTCACATTCCTGCTGCTTCTTTATTTCTCTTTTCCTTTCCTGCCACTTCAACTTGCCTGGTTCCCTGATGGTTTTTACTTAAAACCTCGTTTCATGGGGCTTCTTTTGCTGGACTCATCTTCCAAAGGCGTTTGATGTCTTCAGTGCCACCGTCTTGAGGCATATTTTGGCCTCTGGGTTTTCATCTCTAGGCTATCTTTCTTGCTGCTACCTCAAGCACCCTGGCATTACCCAAGAAAGTCGAAATGGCAGAATGGACTGTCAGGCAGTATCTTTAGCCCCAAGGAAAAATGAAGGTAAGTGGTTATTTGTGTTCTGCCATTGAGGCTCCTGCAGCTCCTCAGACTTTCGCACTAATTCATAATACCCATGTGAAGATGGTCAAAGCGCATGGTGAGCTAAACAATTGTTGCCAAGATTTGTTTTCAATGTCTGTGTCTCAGGCTTCATGCACTGCCAGGCCGACTCAACTTTTCACCCTTGTTAGGCCAATACATTCAGTACCATTATATTGTGTATTAATAACTCCTGTTTTCTAGCCATACTAAATTTGTAAAAGCATGGTACTGAAATTAGATGAATAGATAATAGTATGAGATGATACATTTGGTTGTAGCTGTGGGAAGAGTTTGTAAGCCATACATCCACCAAAGGCAATTTATTGCCCGAGACAATAGATAACAGACTTGAGGGTTTGATAAACTCAAAAGCACATCTGAGAAGTCATTTCCAACATTAAAGTGGCTGCAAAATAGAGAAATGCACATGGTATTCACATTGGCAGACCTTAACTAAAGACTCTGGGGCACAGGCACACATATTCTACTCAAGGAAAGTAGTAGCAGATCCATTGACTACACCTTGTCAAAGCCAAAGGGTCTTAAACCTGGTAAGTCCTCACAAAGGCAATGAGAGACCTGAGATATGATTAATTGTGTTCAGTGCAGCATACACCAGGATTAAGCCTGGCTTCGGCATTCTGTGGTGTTCAGGAAAGACCAAAACAGGGGGCATTTCTGTAGTCCACCTGGAAAGAATCAGCAGCAGCCAGCATGGCAGTCCTGAGCTCACAATGAGTAGGCATGGTGCTTAGTGATAAGGTTTTCTGAAAGATGCAAATGCTAAGCAGCCTTGAATAAGAACTTGTGTACAGCAGGGGCTAGAGCTGGAGAGCACCCATGCCAGGCGGCCAACATGAGATGATCCTGTCTTCTGCCTATTGCCCACAAATTACAATCCGAAAGTCAGCTTCATCTGATTTGAGATTCCTAAATCAATGGCTTCCCACCAAGTCCCCAATAGCCTGACGGTAATTCTAGAAGTGTCGGGTCATATTTTTCAGGCACTTTTCGAACTGGAATAAAATCTGGGTATTTTCACATGCACGAACCATACAGGTCTCGTAATAGGTACAGATAACCCATGGAAAATGCTGTGTTACATACACCAAGTAGCATCCTTCCAATGAGCTTATCTTTCTAATTTATATGATATAATGTGGCATTTATAACGCGCCTGTACAGAAGTGTTTCTAGGCGCGAAATGACAAGGAGGGGGAAACAAAGGGAGAACAAAGTAACGATCTTACAATGCCTTGTGTCATTTAGATCATGTAAGTACGGGGAAGAGGGAAGGGGAGAAGTGCTAGCGGGTGGCTCATAAGTGCAGAGAGAAGGATTGCAGATACAGATCCTTAAGTGCTGGGGAGCCAGGAGGCTGTGTGAGGGCAACTGGACATGCAGCAGCTTGGGCCCAAGTTCAGAGGGTGACCAGTGCACGGAGCAGTCAGGTGCATCAGCAAGGGAGAGGAACAGAGAAAGCGGAAACGGAAAGGAAAGTCTTGAGTTGCTTCTGGAACCGGAGGTGGTTCTGTTCAAGTTTGAGAGAGGCAGGGAGGCTGTTCCAGAGGGAGACCCCAGCCAAGGAGATGGATCTGCCCCCAGCTCTCTGCTTGGAGAAGCATCTGGCCCTCAGAGAGTTGGAGGTGGATGAGTGCAGAGCTTGAGAAGGAAGATGTTTTGGAAGAGAAAGTTGGATGTAGAGTGGTCCGAGACCCCAGAAAGCCTTGTGGACGATGCAGATGGTCTTGAACTTGATTCTTGCTGCTGTGGGGAGCCTGTGAAGAGATTTCAGGGCTGAGAGATACGATCCCTGGGCTTGAGGCCAAGGATAAGTCTCACAGTTCTCTTCTGGATTAGTTGTAAAGGGCAAAGAGTAGAGGTAGGCAGGTTTAAAAAGAGGCTGTTGCAGTAGTCAGTCTAGAGAGGACCAGGCTCTGGAGACAGTGAGCTTCTGGGGGAAAGTGAGAAAAGGAAGAATACCTCTGAGGAGGTGCAGCTGATAGTGTGACATCTTAGAGATGTCAGAGATGTGAGGAGAGAAGGAGAGGGTGGAGTTGAAGATGATACCAAGGTTCTTAGCCTCACAAGAAGGAGCTGGTAGAGGCCCCAGGGTGGGCTGCCAGAGTGAGAGAGGGAAGGCAGGAGCAGGTGTCCCAATGAGGATGATCTCAGTCTTACTGGCATTAAGGCAGGGATCTTTGGAGGCACACCATTCCTGAATTGTGGACAGTCAGGTATGAGAGAAGGAGCAGAAGAGGGTGAGAGGAGCCTGAAGAAGAGTGGGGTGTCATCCGCATAACAATGAAAGTCTGAACAGAAGGTTGAGATGTGGTGGGCCAGAAGTGCCAGGTAGTGGTTAAAGAGCCAGGGAGAGAAGCTAGACCCTTGGCGAACACCTGAAGTAGGGAGAGATATAGAAGAGATGAAAGACCCAAGTTGGACCTGGGAGGGTCGATCTGTGAGAAAGGAGGTCAACCAGGCAGGGCCTGACCAGAGATATCGAGGTTGTCACAGAGACGATTGAGCAGGATGGCATGGTTGACCGTGTCGAAAGCAGAGGACAGATCAAGGAGAATGAGGACAGAAGGCAGTTTAGAGTCAAGATTGGAGAGCAAGTCTTCACAGGAGTTCAGGAGAGCAGTTTCCGTGTTTTTGGCTGCTCTAAAGACAGACTGGTGGTGAATGAGTCAACCAACAGATTCAGTGTTTAGATTAAGGCTTCATTAATATATGGCAGTATTCCCACATAAGAACACTAATGGTGGCTTTACCCATAACATACTAATGTCTCTATAAAAAAACATGTCAGTTTTGTCCAAGTTTCACTGCCAGCACCAACTGGCAGTGTGTCCTGTCGCCTCATCATCCCACAAGGTCCCTGCTGTGATCACCACCTCACCACACAGATCCGCACTTCGCACTCAGAGACTGGACTCACTAACATACACACACATTCAGATGCACACATATTCACATGCAGGCACTCATGTGTCACCTTTCAGGCCTAACGGCCTTGTAGCACTAGATTTGTGACCCATTCTAGGTGAGCTTCTTTGAGGTTACAAATCTTGAGACAATTAATGACACCAATATACCCCTCACAGACCTAGTCTCATCCCTGCTGAAAGGAGTTTGTTGTCTATGTCATTGAGTGATTAAAGCTCTGCTACTTAAATAAGCACAGAACCTGTAATCAGTGCGTTAATGCCCCTGCAGAGTATTGTATTTTTTTCTGCACACCAGTTCGAATTGAAAGCTAATTTCAACTCAGTTTAACTGTAGTTCTAAACACAATCACAAATGTAGCAGGCTGAGATCTGCAATCTGGAATCTGTGCCCTGAAAATAATTAAGCACTCGTAAAGCCAAAGTTTAGCATTTTTAGGTGCTCGTTGCATTTTACTTTGATAGGCATGATTGCTTTGCTTAGGAAAAGGGTGTAATTTCTCCTTTCCATACCATAAGTGGGATAAGTTACAAAACTGTAACCAAGCCCTTCAGAAAACTGCCCCGTGGACAGGAACTTGCCACCCAAAAAGACAAAGGCCCTCATTAGGACTCTGGCGTTAACCAATGGTGCTATTAGCGCCATGGTTAACGCCGGTAACTTATCGAATCCGCCATGGTGAAATGGGGAATTACCACCCCATTCCAAGGTTGGCAGGGCGGTAATTCCCCATTTACCATTGGCCCTTCCCCATTCCCATTTTTGCCCCATAGTGCTCAATGGGAATGGGGAAGGCGGTAATTACGGTACCGTAATTACTTTCAAGGTCCCTTTGCGGGTCCCTACCTTAACGGCTGGTACAGACCAGCCGTTAAGGTCGGGAGCCGCAAAGGGACCTCGTTGTAAGGCGTTAAGGGGTTAAAGGCGCCGCAACCTATTACAGCGCCGTTAACCCCTTAAAGCCTGGGTCGTAATGAGGCCCAAAAACTGCAAACAGGGTTGAGGAAGGATGACGACCGTTCTCTGTTCACATATTTGGGGTCATGGCTTACGAGGTGTGTAGCAACAGTTTGAGGAGGGGAAGGGATATTATTTCCTTTGAGAAAAGCCACTACAGAGAACTAGTATTAATAAAGCCAAGAGTTCTGGCTTTTTAAATATACAGTGTAAGATTTGTTTTTCTAAAGCCTGCCCTTCACCACAGGACAAACAAAATGGGCATTTAAAAATGCAAGCCTAATGGATTTGCCAATGTTTGTTTGAATGGAAGTCACGTTTTCATCAGGTTTTCAACATGCACATCTATAATAAGAGGTATCGTGCAGTACATGAACTGGGGTTATTTTTGAACTCTGAGGTTCAATGAGTCCTTTGGGTTAGATAACTCAGAAGGTTCATGCGCCTGCTTTCTAAAATTGACTTTCAGTGCAACACCAACATTCAGAGTGTGGTGCTGAAATCATGTTTTGAAAATACCAGGTTTTTTAAAATCGGGGTCCGAGGTGTATGAACACACACGCCTGAGTTCACGGGTGCTTGAACTGTCTGCTCATTTAGCACGTGATTCTTTAAAGGTCAGGAAACAGATTAAACACTCGAGTCGGCTATACCTCCAAGTGCACCAATTAAGTGCTATAGAGAAACCACATTTGTGTTTGCTGTTTTGACAGCATTTTTCCATTACTATGCTTCGCTTTTTGACCACTGATATACTGATCCTAAAACTGCTTAGGCAATCTATTTGACTAGAACAATCCAAAAGTCACTCCCATGTCATGTGTACACTTTACTTCCCAATAAATAGTAAATAGTAAATAGTAAACTACCGAAGCTATTCCTTTAAAGAACTGCACACCAATATAGGACCACATTTAAGGTAGTCATGGATAAAAAAAAAAACAAATACAAACATTTTTGTGTTCTACACTTACCTGATGGGAACACACCGCAGATTTCAATCCTTATGAAGATTACGTGGGGCCAAAAAGAGGCTGCGGGCCTGAACAGTGCCGCCCCGCCGGCTTCCTTCTCAAAACATGTACTCTATCAGCGTAGAGTACAGAATAGTAGTTGTGCAGCACATACGAAATCTACTTAGAGCAGGACGCGCCCCTGCTCTATCCTGCCTGACCCTACGCCAGTTAATGGCTCATTGTCTGATTGCTGGTATGCAGCACTCAGCAGCGCCACACAGACCCTAGGGCCTAGGAGAAACTGAAAGATGTACGTTTGATTACATTTGAATCAATCAAAGAGTGCATCTTTTCTCTTCATCCATAAAAAGGAGGGCTGCGCCCTCTCGCCCAAAAATACTAGCCGCCACTGTCTTCCACAATTCTAATGGCCATCTTAAAACGTGTTAGGCCCTTCCACCCAGCTCTGCCAAGCAGCTAGGTACCAGACATGCCAACATTCTGAAGCCCACGAGAGGGAGATTTCAGTACCGAAATCTTGAGAATGCATTTTCCCCATAGGAAGCCGTTGGGGATATTGTTATTTTAGGCTGGAGAGAGTAAAAAATAGCACTGTTTGCCCGTGGTTAAGATTAATTCAAAACCTTCCAGCCATCACCTTTCTGTTTTGCCAAAGTCACCCCGAGTGGGACGAGTCTGCCGGGCCTAGAGACCCAAGTTACTCATCACTGATGACGCCCAACAAGGCTGAAACATGTTTGGGGATGCTTGTGGTCTCGTGCAGAAGGGATGTGACCTAGCAGTTCGGGCTGGACTGCCTCTTTTGGGGTGGGACCAAGCCTGATTTGCATATGGTTTTTCCCCTTCTGTAACGGCTTGGCAGGCGAAGAACGGTGGTCTGGAGGGTTGCCCAGAGCTTTGCCCGTGGTTATGATTAATTCAAAACCTTCCAGCCATCACCTTTCTGTTTTGCCTAAATCGGGAGGGTTGGCTGGTACTATTTCATCGTAGCAACTGGGTGCCCACTTGTGAATCCCAATACTTGAAGTGCTTTTTTGTTAGATGGATATTTTCTCCTAATTGTACCCTACCTAAATAATCACAAGTGTGGAAACCTGAAGAGAATCTCAGAATAACCATATTCACAGGTGCCATATGAAGCTGGTAAACACTGACATAGAAAATGATAGGGACATGTGGAAAGTGTGTCCTAATGACCTACTGCCTTTGGGGTGCATATAAAAAGGTGTGATAAACGCAAATTGTTTGTTGACTTGCCACCTTAGGGTCTTCTGAGGGGATTAAACAAGAACAATCTTGGCGTTCACTCTCATTGCAAAAAAAAAGCAACATTGGGAATCTGTAAGGCAGAACTAGGGACTCAGCAGCAAGGTCACAAAGGTCAGATTTTCCCACAGCAGCAGCATACCTGTGGGTACATCTAAAAATTAAGAATAGTTCCATCTTTCCCTCCCTACCCTCTTTCCTCTGAGTATAAGGCCCTGGGCCCGATTCTCCAAACTTTTTTGGTGCAAGTAAGGAGATGTACTAGCACATCGCCTTATGCTGAAAAAGTGGCAGCCCAATTTAAAAAAGGGCATCTAAATGAGCGCACCTTCATGCGCTCATTCAGATGACCTGTGTTCCCTCTTTGCCCATTTGAGCAGATAAGGTTTTTTTTTCTGGCCATTTTTAAGTGCATTCCAAATTCACAATCAGGATGTGCAGTTAAATGCCCTTTAATGAGTCATCCCCAGGCAGGGTAATTTCTTTATTTTCATTCATTTCACCTAGATGGGCCCTTTAATGGCCCATCTTGGTTCAATGCGCGTGGTTGCTGGGAGTCTGTGTCATACATTAGTGTAATGTATGCAGGTGGGGTAGACAGAGCATCCTTGCGCCACAGTCTAGACCCTCAAGAAATACTCAGGTCACCTTTGTGAATAAGGTGACCTGAGCATTTGTGAAAGCAGCACATATGAACCGAGCACATTCTCTGCACACCTTTCATATGGGCTGCTTTTTGTGAATCTGGCCCTCTGTCTTCACTCTCTCCATGAACTTTCAAATGTGTTCAAACAATTGTATATATTTCTTATTGTATCTGTATTTGTGTACACTAACGTGTCCCCTTCATATACAGCGCTCTATTGCTTTTCAGCTACTTTTGAGCTATGTACAACCAAGCACATACATAAATACATCCATAATGAAGTTTAAAGATGATTCCATGAGGGCTCTCAGCCAGTTCCTGCAATAAGTCTCGGATGCAGGAAATTACGTTTTCTCACTCTCATATCCCAAATGTGTGATCTTGTTGTCATGCACTTAGAATAGATAATCTGGGTGTTAGCTGAATATCTTATCTACATGAAGGCAAGTCTTTCGGAGTGTCCCCCTCCCCCGCCCCTCATTTAATTTTCTTTTTGAGGGGCTGGATTTTAAAGAAAGTTTCCTTAGGTTGTATTTCTAGGGCCAAATAGATAGCACTTCTTTGCTTTCATGGTGTTTGCCTTTGAGTTCCTGACGCTCCAAAAAAATAGGTGCAGCCCTTTAGAAGGAGTGAACTGGTTTAAAGGCACAGCCATCACCAGTCAGTAAAGTCTATTTAATTTCTGAAAAAAAGATATTTATAAAACTTCCATGACCACAAACTGCAAAACATTGACACGCAGTAATAAGGAAATTAAGAATGTGAATTGTAACCTAAATGAGATAAAATACACATAAAGTAGGCACGCAAAGCTAATTCAGGTACGCAGAACTGATATAGGAATATATTTAGAGGTTAGAGTTACACACTATTAACCATTTCAGTACTTTAGATCTCCTCTGCACCACCTGTACTAAAAACGGCTGCATAGCCAATGCAAAGGGATTTTCAGCAGCCCTTAACAGCTAGTATAGTTAAGAGAACAGAGAATTATTTCTTCCCTTATTCCTGGTCTACTGAACAAAAAAAGCACAAAATGTACGACTGACTTCATTAAAAGGGGTAGAAAGGCACTGTAAAACTCAGTAGGATCTGTCCCTGGTCTGATCCCTGACACTGATTCCAAATATATCAAAATCATACATGCATGATACAATATTTATGTTCTATCTTCAAATAGCATGCTAGATATTCTTCCATCTTCAGCTGTTCGCTTATAAATGCAAGAACTGCATTCAGCCAATTCAGACTCCTTTCTCTTTACTTTGGCTCTAAATAGCAGCAAGGATTTGACCTGATGTTTAGCACACACAGGTGTCAATTAATTGCTCAAGAAAGATTACTATTCCTGAAGTATTTTCATATTATTTTCAAACAAGGTACCAAAATAGGTGGTTGTCTATGAAATAAACAAAAGAAAATACCTAATTAGAAATGACCACATTTTATTGGTCAAAAACCTAAACTTACTTTTGAGTTTATTCCCCTTTTTTTAATAATGTGGGTGGGAACCCCACCCCCACCTACTCCTACCTTAACTTATACCCTTAGCCCATCCTCCACCTATTTTTTTTTTTATAAAAAGAATTAGACCAAAAAATTCGGTCATTTCTATTAGGTATTTCCGAATTCGATTTATTCTACGGATACCAAAAGAAATACCTGCTCTTCAAAACATTAAAAGTTATTATTGTAGATTGCATGGACTGCTCTGTAACGCATGCTGCTACACAGAAAATGGTTGGAGTGATTTCGACCAGATTGTCAACATATTCCAAACCCAGTTCAGCATACAACGCACAAATGGGAGCCGATTTCGGTGATTGCAACTTTTTTCTACAGAAGTCACTCTCCAACTTGACATATCAGGTTCTGATTTACAAACCCCAAAATGGCTGCACCATAAAGAGCAAGAGATTACCTATTGACCTATTAGGTTCTGAGAATGCCCTCTGTAGACTGGTATTATAAATGTTCCAGCATTGATTCAGCCCCCCTCTTTCTTGAGACATCCTTGGGGCTTGTTTGGGCACATGGCCTTTCTCTTTCATTTTGGCTATAACACAAATTCCTAACTAGTCACATTCTGAAGACTTGAAACATACTTGCCATTCACTATCTAATTGGCAGATTTTGTAGCATTTACTGTCATTGATCTAACCATCATAAATAAAGTGTACTCATCCATTAATAGCTGTAACACATTGGGGGCATATGCCATTAAACACCATTGTCTGCATAGAAATGTAACGTTTGTGCACCGTGAATGCAGTAAGATTGTTTGGTGTGCTGCACGCACTGTTCTACCCGTGACCCATATTGTTGGAAAATCACTTTCACAGTGATTTAACCGCATTCGCTACGCCGCGCTTGTCGCTTATCATTGGAAACAACACGTGTCTCCTGCATTTTCTTTTTTTAAATTTTAATAATTTCTAATATATAGAACAATAGTAAAATCATTGTTTATGAACATAATACAGTATTCCATAGTTTAATAAAAACATTTTCAAATTGGCATCAGAAATTATATACACAAAGTAATATATAAAGAACATCTAAGGAGTGTTGAAGACATGAAGAAGTCACATTCCATGCGTGGTAACATTGAAATGATCCAAATATTGGATGAAGAAGGACCATTTAGCCTTATACTTGGGAATAGAACTTAGATTATTTGCCATGCAAAGTTCCATCCTTTGCATGTGACATATGTTATTCCACCAGCTTCTGATGCATAAGGAACGAGAGTCTTTCCAATTGGCAGTTATGCACTTCAAAGCTACACAAATAAAGAGATCATAGGGTTTTGTAGTTTCCGATGGTAGGAAGGTGGTTATAGCGAGGCTTCCCAACACAATGTTTCCATCCTTGTTGCCAGAACTTGAAAGTATAAGGACATTCAAAAAACATATGCTTGTAAAAGGCAGCAGAAGCACCACAAGTCCAACAATTATCATTGCTACCATTCTTAGATAGAGATACTTTAACCGGTGTGATGAATGCTCTATGTATAAAGAGAAAAAAAATGTTGAGAGATATTCACTGATGTAGTGATATGTTTAATTCTAGAGAAAAGGATAAACCATGTGTGATCTTCTAACATTTGACCAAACTCATCCTCCCATTTGGAGCACACAGTACATATCATTAGGGATGTTATAAGGAGGTTGTAGAATTCTGAGGCCTTTATATCAATAAACATTGTTAACTGTAGCAGTCTGAAGGCGTCAGGAGTTAAGATGTCATCAGAGGAACTATGAGGAGCATCAAAGCAAGAATTGACCAATTTGTTGTAGACATTACATTCTATATTGGGAATGTAAAATAGATGTTTGAGTTGTTGAAATGATAGAATAGAGGGTGTGTCCATAATTTGTTGTATGGATCTAATACCCTTTTTCAACCAGGATTTTCTGTTAAGGGCTCTATTATTGATGAAGATCTTTTTATTATGCCATAATAAAGGGAAGAGACATTTTCTTGGACATTTTTTGTGAGGGAAAAAAAAAAGAATTGAAGGGCCACTATAGTTGCTCTAATAGGGTCCAAGATGACCGATGAGGAAAGATTGAGTACATAAATAAGGTCAGTTATTTCTAAGGGGTGAACTAACTGTTTCTCCATGATACACCATGTAGGACTGTTTGATAATATGGGACATGCAAACCAACATCTAGATTGTTTCAGGAGAAAAGCTGAGTGATATAATCTGAAATCAGGAATCTTAACCCCTCCTTTATCATATGCTGGCTTCAATTTTATCAAAGCAATCCTTTTGCTTTTACCCTCCCCCCATAGGAAGTTGAGTAAAATAGAGTAAATAGATTATTTTTTTTTTATTGAATATAGTTGAATTTAATCAACTTTTTTCAATCATTACAATTTTATCACTCATTCAATTAACAATGAATAAAAAAAAGCGATTTTTACATATACAACTACTATTTTCGGTTTTCAATTTTTACACCAACAAATCTCCATAAAAAAACTCATCACAAAAAATCACAAGAATACAATCTACAAACACTTGGAGAACACTTTCAAAGGTAATTTAAATTGATTTAAAGCGCATCTGTGCAGATCGATAAAATGCCATTCATTCCATTTTCAAAGCTGCCAAAAAATTAATGGTGGCTAAACTAATACTCATGGATTTAGTAGCAGCCAATGCTATCCAACGATGTTCAGGGTCCATCTGTGCAAAGTACGCAAGATGTTTTGCGAAATGAGTCCTCGTTAAATTTATAAGTGCCGGACAATCAATAATTACATGTTGCAGTGTCTCAACAACGCTATTATCTTTACAAAAATGACACCATCTATCATCAATAGGTATCAGTTTCCTTCTGGCTTTAATCTCACGGGTAGGCCAGATATTAAATCGGAAGCGCAATATGGCATATCTTGAGGCAGCTGATGGAGCTAGATTTAAATATGAAGCCATTTCTCTATAGCGTTGAGGACTGAATACTGAGGCATCAAAATCCTTATATTGGAGACATCTATCCCTCGTATCAATCCAATCCATCAGATACATTTTTTTTTAGCCCGGTCTGGATTAAATAGGAGGGTCTCAAGAGAAATATCAGCATGCAGCATAACAGCAAAGATGTTATTTAACCATTGTCTCGTAAAGCTTTCAGAGGTTTTAAGTAAATAGCTGGCAACTGTAGCTAGTGTGGTATTATTGCTTGAATACAACAAACATTTCCGTAACAAGGCACATAGACGCCAGTTATACATTGCAGTTAATGAGATTAACCCAAGTTCGTAGCGAATGAGCACTCCTGGGGTACATTGTGGTAAGTGTAAAATAGCACGCCAAAATTTTGTTTCTAATGAATTCAGAAAAGTCATTGAAATTGTACAATATGTCTCGAGACCATATAGTAATGTAGCAACTACGTTCTGGCTCCAGTAAATAATAGCAGGCTTTAATGTAAATTTGCCATACTTGGAAAGGACTATTCTGGTTTGGTATATGGCAGTGGATAGCTTTTGTTCTATTTTACGTAGTTGCGAATGGTCGGAGGGACGGCCATCAAAAATGAGGCCTAAATAAATGTAATTTGGAACTATTTGTAAAACAGTATTTTCTATTTGCCAAATCATTCTCTTTCTTCGCATGCCCTTTGGGACATATGTAACAATTTGGGTCTTGGTACTATTAACAACTAATTCATTGTCTCGAAAATATAAACAAAGTGAATTTAACAAATTATTTAAACCACTTGGGGTCTTTGATACCAAAACAAGATCGTCTGCGTACCATAAAGCATTAATTTTCACACCATTTAATTTTGGGGCATCAGCTACGAGCTTGGTGAAAATCCATCGCACATCATTAATAAAAAAGTTAAACAATGCTGATCCCAAAATGCATCCTTGTTTTAAGCCTCTATTTGTAGCAACAGCGCTTGAGAGTAGCCCTTCCATATTTAATATTTAAATATTTAATCATATTTAACCTTTGTCTGAGAGTGAAGCAAAAAAAGTATGTCAATCAGAGTTGGAGGACAATCAGCATGAATTAGTTTAGCCATAAGTTTTGGTCTGGAAACAGAATCAAATGCGGAGTGTAAGTCCACAAATGCGAAATAAAGTGGGAATCTCTTAGTTTGAGCTTAATGTATGATGGCATTCAAGGTGATCAAGTTTACCGCAGTCCCCAAACCCGCGACAAACCCAGTTTGGGCAGGATCGCGGAGGCCAGCTTTGACTGTCCATTTATTAAATTCCCTTAAAACCATCCTTGAAAAATGTTTCCCCGGCGCATCTAACAATGCTATCGGCCGATAGCTTTTGGGGTCGTCACGGTCAACCTTTTTATATATTGGTACAATTATAGATGAACGCCACGAATTAGGAATGGTTTTAATTTGTATGATGTGTTGAAAGGCATTATTTAGAATATTTGCCTACTCATTTACATTTTGTTTAAACATGTAATTCGAGAGGCCATCGGGGCCTGCTGCCCTTGAGGAAGATGATCTTTTAATAAAGTCCTCAACTATTGCTACGGAGCACTTCAAACTCCACCTTCCAACCATACTCGTATTATGAGTGTAATTGCACATTTTGTTGTCAGCATATAGTTTAGTGAAATGGTTAATCCATTGTACTTCTGTCACAGCATTAATTTGGGAATTCACTTGAGAGCCAGCCTTACAAATGGTTTGTAATTTCCATACCTGGGCAGATTTTTTTTTTAACAAGCTGTCAAAAAATTTTCACCATCAATTTGAAAAAGAGCAGCCTTCCTTGATCGAACCCAATTACGATAATGACAATTGGCTGATTTAATAGCTTTGGGTTGATCAGCCATGGGTAGTTTACGGAGGCTTCTAATCTCTTTTCTATGTGCCTTTTTGTGGTCATGAAGTGCTAAGTCAAATCCATGGGTATGAATCATGGAGGTCTTATGTTTCACTAAGTGAATATTCTTAAAAGTATTTAAGACATCAACATATGATTCAACATTGCTCGTTCCATGACTGTTCAAAATAGCAGTGTTTAGGGCTGAAAGTTTATCGTGGGACCAGCTAAAACGATTCCTACCATTATTAACCACAAGAGCTTGTCTATACCATTGTTTGGTGGCCGGCACAATTTGGTTTTCAATTTACCAAACAAGAGATAATAAATGGTGGTCACTTTGTACCTGCTTAACAACAGCAAATTTGGTGGCATTCATAAAGATATTATTGCTCATAAAAATATAATCAATAGTGGACTTGGAATTTCCTCTCTCCCAAGTGTTCATCGGAGGAATATCGCCAAGAATAGCACCATTCGCCATCCTTAGATTAAGATCATTCATGAATAACAACCATCTCTGACTATCAGAATTTATGCTCTTTTTGTTAGTTTCAAGGCATGAGAGATTCAAATCACCCATTACCATGATGCCAGAGATTTCTTTATCTGTAGCGATTATTTCAAAAAGATTCGACAGAGTACTGTAGAATATTTCTTCAATAATGCCCACTGGATTTCGATAAAGATTAATCAGGGTGTATGTTTCTAGGCCAATGGTGATTCTGACTAGCTGAATGAACTTATTTGGAGATTTCCATGCAGAGATTCCAAGTCCTCTACTGGATTTCACGGCCACTAGCAGACCAGAAGTAGGCCTTCCTTTACCAGAGAATTCAGCTGGTAGTAAAACAAGATCATGGTTGTCCCATATAGGAGCATGTAACATCCATGTTTCCTGCAAAACTACGATATCATAGTTATTCAAATGATCATTTTTGGTCCATTGAAGGTGAGAGGAGCCCCGCGTATTCCAACTGGCAAGTGAAATTTGAATACTTATGACTCCCGTTCGTGGTTATGAATGAGTGTTAGGCATCGATAATGATATTAAATTATGGCTGTTTTCATTGACACAGAAATGACATGCACATGCTGGCTCTACTGCAGGGGTTGTGAGTATCTCTATATTATAAGGCTCATGAAGGTTCTGTCGGGCTGGATCCTGGGCCAATAAAAACCCCATATTAAACAGTTCCATTCTTGCATTCCATAATAAATTACGCACTACTCCTGATTTAACCCATAAACGAATAACAGATAGATTCCTATCGCAACGAAATTCAATTTGATCTATGTCACTCGAAGCAATTGCTTCAAATCCCTCAACATCACCAAAAATATTTAGCACACTAGCATGACATAGATCATATTTAGGAAAATCACCATCACGGCATTTCAAAATCAAAGTGTGATAAGTTTTAAATCTCAAAGCATTAGAGTTTCTTTTATCACTCACATGAACTTCTGACACTGTTTTCTGAGTGTCAGTGTTTTTTGAAATTTGAATGGCCCTAAGTCCAGAACAGCCACCAGATGTAGAGGCTGTGGAAGACTTAGGGTTTGTCATTTTTACATCTTTAAATGGGATATTAATCTGTTCATTGCTAAAGTGTACTGTTTTGGGTTGAAGGGACTGTAGATTGACAGGAGTTGATTCTGGCAACACCTCCAACATTCTTTTCAAGAGATAGGAATCAACTGCAGCTTTAAGAGTACTCAGCCGATTGTCAGGGCCTTGTTGTGGTATGGCAGTTGAAGTGGAAGGTTTCTCAACACCAACTACCATCACTCTTGAGTGTGTGTGTGTCAAGGATTCTGTGGACTTTTGGAGCTGACCTGGTATGTATATATTTGAACCGTAAGACACTAATTCAAGAAGATCATCCAGTGGCGTGTAACCCAAAGTCAAGTCCTGTGTCACTGAATGGTTAACCGGAATGGGGACAGATCTTAATGGCACATGTACACCCGTGTGCGGAGTGACATTATTGGTTAAAGGTTCTCGAATTGTCTCTATTGACGCTGGTATAGAGCAATCAGAGTTTGTCTGATTCACTACAGAGACATTTTCTTGCTGTGAGTTAGGCTTAGGTAAGGCATTCGTATTTCTTAAAGGAACTTTATTTTGTGCCGTTTTCTTTTTTTTGCTTAGTGTCAGTTGCTGAGATTTTTTTTGTGTAGCTCTATTGGCAGTTTTAGCACCACACTGATCTTGGGTAGTGGTTCTCTCAGGAGAATCGACACTTACCCAAGAGTCGTTTTTTCTTTCTGCGGTGATCTCTACACTTGCTACAGGACGGATAATATTGGTGAATGAAGGTAAAACTGAGTCTGTCACGATAGGTAGGTTGCGAAGAGACTCTAATGCTACGAGTCTCTGCGCAATACTTGAGCCGACATGAGTTTGACTAGTTTGGTTAGACAAGCAATGGGTCTCTAGATTAGACAATCTTTGCATGATATTTTCCATTTTCGATGTATTAGGAACAGGGTGAGAGCCAACTTTCAGATCATTTCCAATTAGATCTAGCTTGGAGGCAAGACTAGTGATCTTATAATCTAGGGACTCATACAGTATAAACAGACTAGATATAGTTGTATTTATGGCTCCAAGGGTAATCTCCATAAGAGCAGGATTGGCCGAATGTTCATGAGGTTTCCTCGTGGACTGACATCGGCGCCGCGTTGGTTGCAAAAAGGATATGTCCTCACCATGTTTTGTTGAGTCCATAGAGCCAGTTAGATTATAGTCTGTCAGGACTGACACTCTCGAGCTTTCTAGTTCTCGGCCATCTACATGGACTGATGAATCTAGTAACGGGACCTCCTCAGACACCACTTCTATTATTTCAACATTCTCTATACCCATTACCGAATCATTCAAAGGTATTTCATTACAAGATACAGGACAGTCATCATGACTAGATATTGCATCTTCGTTCAAGGATTCTTCTATTACCACTGGGATGGTTTGTGGACATTTTTTACTTTTTTGAGGGGACTGTGCTATAGCGAGTAAAGTAGAATCAGAGATAGTAATCCCTCATTTCGAAACATTAGAAACACTAGATGGCACTGCTACTTCCTGTGACACAACAATAGGCATTTGAGAAATAATGGGTTCATTAGCCTTAGACATTGAAGTCGAGTTATCACTTTGATTAGAGACACGATTAGAAACAGGCGTTTTTTTGATTGGCGTCAAAATGATGGGTTTTTTTGAGGTTCGTGTAAGGCTTTTGGGCTTGTCACAAGATTTGGGTACCAGATCGTTAATCGGAGTGTTCAAAGAATGTTTTGCTAATGCACCAGTTGGTGTTGTGCAAGAATTATTGTCAAACATAACTTTGTCCACCACACATGGCATTCCTGCGGTTAGATTATACATAGTTTCGGTCCCTCGGAGTCGGAATCAAACTTGAGCAGAGAATGGAAAAGAAGCTTGACTTTTCAAAGTTAAAATGGCACGTAACTTAGTTACCTGCGATCTAATGGACGTTCAGCTTTACAACATAGGACACGTAGAATGTTGATTTCCGGAAAGGATCAAAGAGATTATGCCTCCGCAGTCTCCAAACCAGAATGTAGCGCCACCAGCGCCCAACAGCCGCACAACAGCACAGCTAGCGGCCTTGTCACCGCCGAGCTTAATGCCGCAAGGGTGGATGGGAGGGCGCTTTGTAGCTGTAGTGGGTCACGTGATGTTCCACGTGACTAGCGCCGGTTCCGACTCCTCAGGGCCGCGCTCGAAAACCTGCGCTCGAGGTACTGCAAGAGCTTTGCGTGTGCTCGCAGTGCAGGATTGTGCAGAGATAAATAAAACCAACGTTCCAACAGGAGGTTAAAACAGTCACTGGATGCAAAAGAATACGCCGCTCGGGTGGATGCGAGGGCGCTTTGTAGCTGTAGTGGGTCACGTGATGTTCCACGTGACCAGTGCCGGTTCCGCCTCCTCAGGGCCGCGCTTGAAAACCTGCGCTCGAGGTCCTGCAAGAGCTTTGCGTGTGCTCACAGTGCAGGATTGTGCAGAGATAAATAAAACCAACGTTCCAACAGGAGGTTAAAACAGTCACTGGATGCAAAAGAATACGCCGCTCGGGCGGATGGGAGGGCGCTTTGTAGCTGTAGTGGGTCACGTGATGTTCCACATGACTAGCGCCAGTTCCGCCTCCTCAGGGCCGCGCTCGAAAACCTGCGCTCGAGGTCCTGCAAGAACTTTGCGGGTGCTTGCAGTGCAGGATTGTGCAGAGATAAATAAAACCAACGTTCCAACAGGAGGTTAAAACAGTCACTGGATGCAAAAGAATACGCCGCTTGGGCGGATGGGAGGGCGCTTTGTAGCTGTAGTGGGTCACGTGATGTTCCACATGACTAGCGCCGGTCCCGCCTCCTCATGGCCACGCTTGAAAACCTGCGCTCGAGGTCCTGCAAGAGCTTTGCGTGTGCTTGCAGTGCAGGATTGTGCAGAGATAAATAAAGCCAACGTTCCAACAGGAGGTTAAAACAGTCACTGGATGCAAAAGAATACGCCGCTTGGGCGGATGGGAGGGTGCTTTGTAGCTGTAGTGGGTCACGTGATGTTCCACGTGACTAGCGCCGGTTCCGCCTCCTCAGGGCCGCGCTCAAAAACCTGCACTCGTGGTGCTGCAAGAGCTTTGCGTGTGCTCGCAGTGCAGGATTGTGCAGAGATAAATAAAACCAACTTTCCAACAGGAGGTTAAAACAGACACTGGATGCAAAAGAATACGCCGCTCGGGCGGATGGGAGGGCGCTTTGTAGCTGTAGTGGGTCACGTGATGTTCCACGTGACTAGCGCCGGTTCCACCTCCTCAGGGCTGCGCTCGATAACCTGCGCTTGAGGTCCTGCAAGAGCTTTGCGTGTGCTCGCAGTGCAGGATTGTGCAGAGATAAATAAACCAACGTTCCAACAGGAGGTTAAAACAGTCACTGGATGCAAAAGAATAGATTTAAAAAAGGAAGGAGATATCGGAACACACAGAAGTTGCAGATGATATAAGATTATTGGTGACAACATCATCTTGTTTTTTTTAATTTTTATTGTGCATATTAGCCAAACAGAATTTCGACTTTTTACACAGTATATCAAAAGAAGACTAACACATTTCCTTGTTACAATATTATACAATCACATAATCAACTAATTTTAAAACTTTAAGTAGTCTCACTACTTCCATTGACAGAAAAATGTCATTACCAACAATTATTCTTTCCCAGAAATCATTAGGATCGGGCCATCTCCCTCTATCAAAGAACCTCTGTAATCTCCCCTGAATCAAACCCCTTGTTCCCAGAGAGGATAGAATTAAGTGTTTCATAGTTTGTTTAACGTTTTCATCACATTCTTGGCATATGTCCAATGGATACACACACTTATCACGAATATGCAGTATTTCTAGCGTTGGCAAGATATTCAATTTAAATCGAAGAAAGTTCATCCTTGCCTTAGGATCTGGAAACTGTCTCAGATATGTAGGGAGGGTAGCTCTCGGTCTATCTTATAGGGTGAAGTTAGTAGACAATTTAGCTGCCCTTACCCCCTCAATGGTCCTAGACCAATCCCTTCTCTTAATAAATTCCTTCGATCTCAAAGGGTTGGAATTCAGGGTATCGACATCCATGTCTGCTGCTATAATGATATCATCTTGATCGTATCGAGTTGTCCCCACCATGACAGATATAAGGGAGACCATCTGGAGGTTGGCTCTTTTAATCTATCCAGAAAGGCTTGAATATTAAGTTTAATGGTATCCTGGATTGTAGGGGCAAAACACATACCCAGATATTTTATATAGGCGCTACACCATTTAAAATGAAAAGAATCTGTCATATTAAAGACAGTAGGGATTAAGGGGCATGATTTCAGATTTGTTTTTGTTAAGTTTGTACCCTGATACAAGACTAAATTGAGATAGTACATTGAGTAATTAAGGTAGGTGTAATTTAGGATTCTTAATGATTCTTAATGAGAATGAGGATGTCATCAGCATATGCAGCAATGTTTATGTGGGATGTACCTTCCGATATGCCCAGAATATTTTTGTTAGATCTGATTCGTTTTAATAGTGGTTCTAATGATAGGATGTATACGATTGGTGAGAAGGGGCAACCCTGCCTGGTACCTCTCTGGAGTGAAAAGAATGAGGAAGTTAGCCCATTAATACATATTGAAGATTTGGCGGTGGAGTAAAGTAGTTTGACAAGGGAGATGAACTTATCACCACATCCGTGGTGATTATCCAAATCAATAATTTGATTCCCATCAGGTGGGCACTTACTAGAGGTTTGCCTGTCCATTGTGATGTCCCTTTTTATATCATGCACCCACAAAATGAACTTCTGGGCAGGGGACCGCCAGGAGGTAAGGCAGGAGAGGAACAGCTAATACACAACAGCTCCGGCATTTGGAAGGCAACTGAAAGAAGCCCAAGATGGTGAAAAGAATTTTAAAGACTTCCTTCCCCTGGCTTGGAATAGAAAGGTAATTATCCAATTACTTTCAAAAGTGTGCCTCAGCCAATGGGAGACTGATGAGGGCTTTATAACAGAGGCTACGGAGCTGAGGAGAGGAGTTTGCTGATGAAGTGGGAGAGCACCAGAGCAGGAGAGCACCTTGAGCCAGAAGAGGGGTCTGCTTTAGTGAGCACAAGGAGAGCCTCCTGAACCCCAGAAGAGGGGTCTGTTCCAGTGAAGGGCTGAGGAGTTCCCATAGTCCAGGAAGAGAGGTGTGCTCCAGTGTGGGGGAGAAGATCTCCCTGAAACCCAGACGGGGGGGTCTGCTCCTGTGAGGGGAGGGAATTCCCCTGAACCCTAGAAGATGGGTGTGATCCATTGAGGGAAAATAAGTGCCCTCATGAACCCCAAATGTGGTGCTCCTCCAGTAAGAGGGAGGAGATCGCCCAGACCCTCAGAAGAGGAGTGTGCTCCAGTGAGGATGGAAGAGCCGCCTTGAACCCCTAATGTGGAGTCAGCTCTAGTGAGGTGGAGCAGAACTCCCTCCTAAGCCTCAGTAAAGGGGTGTGTGAAGTATCTTGCCTCCTGCAAGATGTACCCTGTGCCAGTGATGTACAAGGAGCAGGAACCAGGCTGACCCAGGTATCTAGAAACAGGAACATTCTCTATTGCTTCTTAGTTACATAGATTAGGTAAGAGGTAGGCGAGAAGATCAACAGGCCTCCACCCTGGTTCACTGCCCAGCTCCAAGTCCCAACCATCAGTTCATGGAACACACAGGTGCCCCAACACTCCAAGCTCCACCTGAGCATTCCACCAAGCCCCTGCACTTACCATCAATCACCACATCTAGGGTACTACAGTGTGCTCCTGAAAGAAAGAGTCCAGCATGAGATTGTCTCCTGCCCTGTGATGGGGATACATGAGGTGGAAGCTGATCCTCCCAATACCACTCCTGTGGCCATCATCCATTAGCTTGGGGAAGTCTCCAGTCCCCTTCATCGCTCTTCTAAAAGTGCCAATATCTAGGCAGGTGACTTCATCACAGTGGTACTTTCCAGTCTACACCCAGTTTCAATCAATGACCAACACTTGGGCAACCACTTTATCAAAGTACTGTGCCTCCAACCACAACCAGTCCAATGTATCCTGGTTAGACTAGGGAAATGGTGAATGTAGATCTAATGTGTGCCTTACTTTAGTCATGTTCTTATCATTTACATATTAATCATCACTTGGAGGCAAACCCTATCACTATTAGAGTGCCCAATCGTGTGGTTTCCCTTATATCTGGCGAATTTCTTTCTTCATGGTTTTTTACTTATTAATCTGTAGACTGTAAAGTGAACCATTCATTTGGGGCTTTCAACACTATATAATAAAATCAACCTAACATCCTGTACTTTCCTAGCCACCACTTAATGTCTGCAGGCACCTAAACCCTCAGCTCTTCTTCAAGACATTTGAAACGACTCCCTTCTAGTTTCCGAACATCAACCCTTCTCCCACCACCAACCCCATGTTAATACACCCAGAAACATCCTTTTTTGTGATGTGGACACAAAAATAAGGAAATGAATGATTTTATATTAATGAACTATTCCCAATTCCCGATCCACACAGTACAAAACAGGCTCCATCTTACCACCACATTCCTATGCTCTATGACAGAGTTAACGCCTGCTTCAGCAGGCTATACTGCCTGCTAAAGTACTACTTTCGGACGTTGCTGTAGACAAGGGTCTGTTTGCAGTCTGATACGGTCAGCCGAGGCTACCAATATCTCTATTAGCAGCGAACACTGACAAAAAGTTTCATAAACTGACAATTCTGCAAGCGTCATGAAAAAGAAGGGAGAGCATAAAAACGGTGGGGATCAAAGAAACAAGGAAAGGTCAGAAGCATAAGGTTATTGAAGGTATTTCTTGCGTGCAGAATCCTGTTATTATTGCTGAACTGATCAAGACAAAAAGGAAAGGGTGATTATTTTTACCCATTTTCCCACTTTTAAGTTGTCCATTGAAAGTGAGATAACAACATGGCGGAATGTCAAGTAGCCTGTCTTTTGATATGAGTTGTCTAGAACTCTGTTTGAAAGTGGCATGTTTTTCAATTATGGAGGGAGGTATTTATTTTCAATAAAAGGGGAAGTAGAGACTTAGATAGGAAGGGATATTCTGATTGACTTTTGATTCATCACATGAAAACTTTATCTGGAGTCCATGTTCATTTTTCAATGCACAGTGGATGGGTGCTCAGGGTAAACAGAATGTATATATGGTGATGTTTGTGTTACAAAGGTCTCTATTTCTATAAATGTAGTATTGAAAACTGTGGTGATTAGTGCATTGCTCATTCTTCATGGGAGTTACCATTGACAGTGGAATTCATAGTTGTATAATTTGTTTATAATTAAATTGGTTACATTGTTTCTACTGTATTATTAAATAGAACTTCTGCGCAACACTGCATTTCTTGGCCTGAAAGAGGGGCAATCTGTAGGAAAAAATATTGTTAAATTGTGGGTACCATGTTCCTAAAAAGAACTTTATCAAATGAATGAAAATTGTGCGGGCTTGATTTGGGGTGGGTGGAAAATTCCCCCATATTAGTTGCAGCCCGGTGAAAACATCCTACAGGAGTATGAGTAGAGCAGTGTGTCCTTTGCCAGTGATGTTGTGGAGGTCATCAAGGATGTAAAATGTTGCAGTCTTAGTGATGGGGCCAGAAGTAAAGCCAGATTGGAAGGGGTTTAGAAGACAATTTGTAGTGGTGTGTTGTTGGAGTGTGACAAAGTGTTCCATGATTCTGGTGAGGTATGGCATTATCCTGTCCTCATTAGAGGGGACAGTATTTTGTCAGAGTGCGTTGGGTTGAGGGATAATTTTTTGTGGAGCTTGGATATTTGTCCTGTTTTGAGTGCAGAGGGGATTGCACCATGTGTGAGAAAGGAGTTGATGATGTTGACCCAGTGTGGAGCCGGGGTGGTCATGCAGCTGGATGTGGCTTGAGGTGGGCATGCATCATCCAGGAAGTATGCAGGTTTTTTTTGTTTTGTGAGGGTGATGAGGGTGTCTCTGTCCATAGGGTGGCCAGTGTCCCAAGTGTAGTTAGGTTTGGGGGTGGGGTGTGGTGGCAGCGGGACGTGGGAGATCTGAGGGTATGGCTTTTCTTATATTGTGTATTTTAATGTTGATTTCGTCCAGTGAGTTCCATTCAGAGGTGGAAGGGGACGTGATACGTGTGGATGGTGGTTTGGAGAGTGACTTGGCAATGTTGAAAAGTTTTTGTGTATAATTGGTGGCAGATTGGAGTTCTGGACGGTAGCGGATGGCTTTGGCATTGCGTATGGCTATCCTGTATTCATTGCATCAGTGTTTGATGGGTGTCCAGATGGAGGATCTTGGTCCTATTTCCAGACTAATTGCAGGCTCTTTCACGGAACTGTTGAACCATGGTTGCTGGTGGTATGTTTTCTGTGTTTTGAAGGGGGCTATTTTGTTGAGGTCCTGGGTGATGGTGTTGTTGTAATTGTTGAGAAATGTGGAGGGATGTGTGAGAGGGGAGGAGGGTGTGATATGAGTGGTGCTTGGGCAGTGTTTGTAATGTGTTTGATTTGTCTGTCTGGGTTCTAGGGGGTGTGTGGTTGAAAGGGAATGTTGTATGGCAGAGTTAGAGTAAATGAGCATGCAAATTGGCCAGACCAAATACTCAGATTCGATTTTCCACGCATATGTGATTTTTACTATACATCCGAAGGTCCACATCCATCCACATATACATATCTGGCCACATATGTAAATCGTGGATTGATGTGAGTGTGATGAGGAGCATTTGAGTGAGTGTGCTTTAAAGGAAATGTATGGGGTGATTGGGGTTGTCAAGAGTGAGTGTGTCTTTGTAATAAACGGTAATGCCACCACCTGTTTTGTGTGGGTGATTCCTTTGATGGATGTGATAGTGGGGAGGGAGCATGTCAGGGATGACAGGTGTGTGCTGGGGTTTGAGCCTTATCTCTGTGAGAAAGAGGATGGCAAGGAAATGTGTGATGACGAGGTCATTGATTTGAGCTGGGCGTGTGGAGCTGCAGAGTGGCAGCGGAGGAGAATGCAAGTAAATTTAAGTAATTGTTTCAATGGAGTGCTGTGTTTGAGATTAATTTATATGTTGTTTGTGTGCTATGGGTACAAGGCATTTTGTGGCACCCGGTGGCAAACAGGGGCTAATGGCAGAAAGGAATGAAAACAGATAGATATAATTCCAGAACCCCATAGACCTATCCGTCCTTTGCGCTGGACTCCTGGGCGAATCGAAGTGCAAGGGAAAGTGCTTGAATTGCCAAAGTAACCCAGAAGTAGTTCAGCAACTGCAAAATGGTGGCTTCTAATGAGGAGTGGTTAAAATATACCCCTACCTGTGGAAAAGAGGAATAAAGAATGAAGTCAGATACAATCAAGGCGTGGGTTTGAAAAGATCTGCTGATGCATGCGCTGTGGTGTGCATCGAGCTGCAAAATGATGGCTTCTAAAGGGGCGGGGGCTACCTGTGGAAGAGAGGAAGACAGTATCAATAGAATACGAAGGCAGATGAACAACAGAAAGATGAAAAATAGTAACAAAATAAAATGGTATGGCAACATCCAAGGACAAAATAAATATTAAGAATTAGCAAAATGAGCTAGATAAGTGGTGGGCTGATAGGATTACATTAACAAATAGAAACAATTGGAAAGCACATTAGGAGCGAACGGATAGGACCAACAGGAGCTGGGAAGATGGATTATAGTCAAAGGGCGAGCGAATAAAAGCACAGTTGAGAAAAACAACATTATAAAGTGAACATTCATCTTTTGCCGAATAACAGAACAGTGTAAAGTTCAGAGTGATCAAACAAAGTAAATTCTTAGCAGGGAAAGTACAATGTAATCATTTTAGAACATAATGTCTCCAATGTTTGACTTTTGAAGCGTGTCCTGAAAAGACTTATAATTGGGAAAATATTGAAACTGATAATAAAAAGTTACCTGAGGAAAAGTTGACTGCTTTGAGCCAGTGCCACAATTTCACCTTCACAGCTTTGCAGTGTGACTTTGTCATGCACACAGTGCCTCTTTGCCACTGTGTCACTCATAAAATGTCTGGTTTTAATTATTTTCAGACTAACACTGTTTTCTCCTTTTCCCCTTTATTTTCTAGCACTTCGACTGTGTATAAAAGCAATTACATCCAATGCAATACCTTCAGGAGCAGCACACAAATATGAATTGGAAAAACAAGGAGAGGGGATTTCAGCACTGAGGACAAATTAGGTATTGTGGTGTATTGAGGGCTCTAAAATAAGAAGGAGAGTATCTGTTAAGGAAAAGTCCAATATAGATATAAGAAGAATGACTTTGGTGTGCAGGCTTGTGGAATGACGAGGGATCCTCTGATATAGATATCAGAATAACTATTGTTGTGTACAGGTCTGTGGATTGAAGAGGGATCGTTATGGTCTGGACATTGCAAGAGTGAGAACAGAGGGAAAGCCTAACCACTGAAGACTGAAGA
The DNA here is from genome assembly GCF_040938575.1 of Ambystoma mexicanum. Lineage (NCBI taxonomy): Eukaryota > Metazoa > Chordata > Amphibia > Caudata > Ambystomatidae > Ambystoma > Ambystoma mexicanum. Next base: position 1,433,515,274 of record NC_090932.1, read on the forward strand.
GGACAGTTAGTGCATTCTGGGCACTGGGGTCAGAAGATGCTCTGTAATTGGAAACCTGGAGAACTAAGGCAAGGGGTCTCAATCAAATAAATGCACTGTGATTTCTGCTAAACCTTCATGTCACAGGTTTGAATCCCGGCAAGCTGGCACAGCCTTTCAGTTTTTCACTGTCGATAAATTGTGTGAAACTAAATTGGGCAATATCTGTACAGCACTTAAATTGGTACAGATGATAACAGCATCAGCTTCGTGAAAAATCAAGAAACAATCCCTACACATAAAAGACAAAGGATGTCTATTGGAAATGCTTGCAATCCACAATGTCACCACTAGATGGCAGTGCATTCAATTGATGGCAGCAACATTGAAAGTAGACCCTTTAATAGATATGGTATGGTGTCAGCTAAAACAGCCTATGCTATGCCAGAAACTGCTTGTTATTGTTAATATAATTATAGTTATATAAAGTAAACAATATTATATTTAAAACATTAAAGCATGAATAGAGGCAATAGTAGGAAGGTCTGTTCACTGAAGTCAGTGGGACAACTCGTCCGTCACAAGGACAGTGGTGTAAAAGACTATGGTGGGACGGTCGGAAAAGGAACTTTATCAGGTGATCCAGGCACTGTGTTCAAAAGAGGGTTTATGGAATATAGGTTCCATGTTAAAAGTGATACTTTTCTTTGGTATTATTCATTTCCTAACATGTATTTCTTAATATTTTCTTTTTGACTAATGTCACTTTTGGTTATTATGGAGTCAGTAATTATTGTGATTGAATAATTTCTCTTTTGTACAGTTTATTTATTTTTCAATTTAGAATACTACAGTCTGCAGTGATTTCCCCTGCCTGTCTCTCTGGTGTGTGGAGCATGATCACAGGGGTCATCACCGACGGTGTGTTGCTGCAAAAAGAGGCAGTGGACCTTGGTGGGATTTTGAGCTCCAATAAGAACATACCCTGTGGAAGTTTGAGAACCCTAACTGACCGAACACAAACATTTGTTATCTTCAGTTCAGGAGGGGAGGAACATACTCCACAGGTTGTGGGATATTTCAACACATGCCAATGTGCCCCACTACACCCCTTTGCCAATGGGGGAAAGAAACTTCCAAAAATTAATGTGCTAACCCATGTGCGCGCCAAATCTGCAAAACTGTGCATGGTTAAAAAATCACAAAAAGGCTGAACCACCTTGCCACACACAGGCAAAGTTGATGTCAAAACAAGAACTCCCTGTAGGAGAATGCCAGTGGGTGCTGTTATCTGTCACATGAATCAAGACCACAGAAGTGGGTTAAAATCCAAAAATGCCTTTAAAATACAGTTTTCTTAATCAATTGCAACCTTCAAAGTGCTGTTTTGGCACTAATTTCAAGCATTTTCCAAGTGAACTATTGAAATTAAAGTGTGCTGAAACCACATATCATCCAGTACAGTCAGAGGAATCCAGGCCTCACTGCCTGACAGCTGCATAAGAAAATGAGATGTCAAACCCAGTTTAAGTGTGCATAATTCACCTATTGAAAGCATGTCTGTGAAGGGCTTAATTCTTTTCAATGTCCAAATCCCTTATGAACTGTGCTTATTTTTATATGTGTTAAAGAAAATACTTTATTGTGAATTTTAAAGCAACCCAGTATTGGAGTTAAGTAACTGCTTGATTCTGATTGGACAGTGGCCAGCCTGAAAAAGTTGACACTTCAGTTTGACAAGCCCTTGCTACAGGAAGGTTAATGTCTGCTGGAGGTTTTCGCATAGGGAGCACAATAGACTTCATTAGGCATTCGTCTTGTGGCTGAGCCAAGAACAAAGGACAGGCTCTGCTGGGGAGAGACAGGATGCTTCCCTCTTCACCCCACATTATCAAAGGGATCTGACAGCTGTTGTTTGTTGGAAGGAGAGAAAAAAATCTCTGTTCAAAGGAATTTTTGGTGTTTAAATCTGTATTTGTGGTTAAGTTTGAAACTCTTTAACTGTGCAACCTAAAGAAGGATAAATCAGAAAATTGGTGGATGTTAACCTAATTTCAGGCTTTTGCTTTGAAGACATTGATGAAACCTGTACCACTTAAGGAACCAACGTTACAAAAAAACCCTCATGGTAGCAGAACTATTAATGTTGCAAGCTTAAGATTGTATGTACATGATCCGCTGATAAGAACCCAGAGATGTACCGAATTAGAAATTATTAGTCCAAACTGATATGATAAAAATTGATAAAATTCCATAGAATGAGAAAGACAGCTCGCACAGTGATGGGGATTGAAGGTGAATATAGCCCATCAAATATGAAATGTATGTGTCCGATTTTATTAGGGTATATAATTTTAGAAATGTACAATTGTGCAAAAGTTAAGTTTTGGTCAAAATCAATGTGGAAGTTCCTAAATTCCATCATAAATATGACAGCTCTGTTCTGACTGTCAACCAAAACAAGGCAAGTGCTTGTGGCCACTCACAGCCGTGGGGGTGTGTTTTGAAATTCTGTCTACACCATAAACTTGGTGATGACATTTGACAGTATAAATATAGGAACTTCACTCCACATAGGACACACTGCTTCCAGAACACATCCAGATTTCCGTCCAGCATCTTGTTCCTGACTTCTTCATCTTGTCCAGAACTTTTCACCGTGCAGCTGACTCCAGATTTCTTTGCAGAATCCAGGCATTCGCATTGCTGAACCCAAATTCAACCATCACAAAATTTAAATAAATAGTTCTGATTCAGTCTGGCTTGCTACCAGTAAGGCTTGCCCGCTGAAACTTGCATCCTGTAATCTGCCGTGTCCAGTGACCAGAAGGGCCCATCCAAAATCCAGTCAGAGGTGCAGTCCAAAATTGACCAGAACTGCGCTGCTGATCCAATCCCCCCAGAGCTGCCCTGCTGTCGGTAGACCTGACCCGATCCATGACCAGAACCGTGACGGTCCAATTTTAATTACAAGGGACTGTAAGTATTAATAGGAAGAACAGTGACCCATAGTATATTTGCATTATTTTATCCCATCTCAACCCATCCCATCTTTAATTTCTGAACCCTAGTATTGTCAAAACCATTCTTTTGCTGATTTTCTCTCATTTGTTTTACCATACCATAAGTCATTAGTGATTTTGAGTAACTAAAGTAGTTCCCAGAAAGAAATCGTGTATCTGCCACGTGAAGGGTTTTCATAGTCATAAATATAGTGTAATCAAACCAATCTGTCATTTTTAAAACCGAATTTCTGTTTTCATTTTCGCGCCTACTTTGCAAAAACGCCTCCCACTTAAACCTCCATAACTTCTTCAAATTTATAGATGGAAACGAAATTTGAACTCTCACTGAAACCTAAGACCCTTAGCTACACCCGAACCAAATCGCGGCACAGTGTATTTGACCCATATTTTTCAAGACCCTTAGCTACTCCCGCAACCAAATCGCGGAACAGTGTATTTGACCCGTTTTTTTCAAATATCGCATAGTGAAATTTAGCCGCGAATGTGCTGTTTTCAAAAGTTTACACATGTCGTTTTCCCATTCAAAGTGTTTCTCAAATCCCATCCTGATCTAAAGTGTGTACTGTTGTTTATATTGTAGCTCCTGTTAGTTAGACCTGTTTATTGTTGCTTTCCTAAGTATTTTTCTCCATTTAAGCATTTTTGCACCCTTTTGCATTAATTCACAAAGCCATTTTCACCTGTCATTTTAAAAGTGTCAAATTCCAGAAACGGTTTTCTCTCTTGTTTGGGGAGCGAAGATTGCATGTAAACTCTAGATATTGGGGTCATTACAACCTTGGAGGTAACCATTCTGCAATCTGCGGCATGGTTACCCCCTTACCGGGTACTGGGTTCGGGTTCCTTAAATGAGGAATTACCGGGCCATTCCAACCTTGGAGGACCCAGTAATTCCTCATTCGAGGAGCCCAGACCCGGTACATCCCCATTCCCATTCGAGCCCCCACCAAATGGAAAAAAACTGTTCTTTTTTTCCTGTGTTGTTTAATTTGAATTGTATTGTCACCACTTGGTGATTGCTGCCCCATATATATATATATATATATATATATATATATATATATATATATATATATATATGTTAAAATGTAAAAATGTATAGGTGATTTGAATATTAAATAAATAAATAAATATTTACCTTTACAAACTAGCCTGATTCCTGATCCAGTGTGACCTAGGGGGTATTTTGAGAAGGGTGTGATATGAGTGGTATATCATTCAGAATATTGAACTTATAGACACAAATAAATAAGGGTTTCATTGCGCACTACGTGCTAGGCGAGACCTGGGTGTGTGCCTGATTGAAATCCTTAACAGATTTTGGGGGCTTGTGCCATGATTCTGAATTCGAGATACTACCTGTGACAGTCTAAAACAGCATACTAGCCTGCAGGGTACAGACACCTTGCTGGGTTGGGGTACTGTGCTACACTGTACAAGCACCTCTCAAAACAAATACTCCAAATAATCGGGCCTGTTTGTAAAAATAAATTAACCCTGAAATAAGTCAGAAGGAAATTGATATTTCTTTTTTTATTTTTATTTTATTTATTGGTGTTTTGATCAGTAGAACCTGACCTTTCAACAACTTCATTACAAAGTTTTAAAATGAATGAATAATAAAAATGACATCATTTAATTTCTACATTTAAACAAACTTTCAGATCATTTTGAAGTGACCTTAAATTTTTACACAAATTAAAACATTAATCACTCTCAATGTCATTCAACTCAACATACATAAAAGGTGTATGAATACAATTGCACATTTCCAATACTTAGCCATTGTTGGTATCATATGACTTAATTTTCAATGAATTTAAATAGTTTATAACTGCATATCTTAATCGTCCTCTGTGCAATGATAGCCATAATTGGTCATGCATAATGACCGCGGTCGCATTAAACAAATGTTTAAAGTAAAATATTCTCATTGTTAACAGACCAACACACTCAACTACCAAATGTTTCAGCGTTTCTACCTCTTGGTTGCAAAATCGACTTACTTGAGTGGATGTCTTCTTCCATCTGTATAATATCTCTCTTGTAGGCCATATATTCAATCTAAAATGCAGAAATCTGCTCGGTGACTAGGATTAGGGGACTGCTTTAGATATTTTTCTACATGTCCTTGTGCTTTTAAGGCAAAAGGATTCAGACTGAACTTCCGTATTTTCATGCAGGAGTCTCTTGTCTTAATCCAATCAGATCTCCATAGTTTAAATTTAGCTTTGTTAGGATTTTCAATGAGTAAGATTTCAGAGACATCTGCTCCTTGCAGGAACTTTTTAGCACAATCACGCCATTTTTTTGCAAAAATATCATCTGCCAGCAGTAAATATCGAGATATGATGGTAAACAGCCCATTAGTGTTATCTTTCATAGTACATTTTCTGTATAATTGGCAAACTTTCCATTTATATGCTGCATAGAATGATATTGAACCCATTTTGTGTCTAATAATAGGCATGGATTCTGAGTTTGGTAACATGAGTGATTTTTTCCAGAAGGCATTTTCATATTTAGTCCAGTAAGCATAGGATTGACATTTTTTGGCTTCTGACCCATATGAAATTGTAGGGATAAACCTTTGCTTATAATATGTAATTATAGGGTCTATGGTAAATTTACAATATTTTGCCCGAATTATTCGGATTTGTGATAAAGCACTAAGATGTTTCAGCTGAAGATGGTCTTCATATGGTTTATCAGACATATAACTATTCACACATACCCCTAGATAAATATATGACCTTACAATCAAAAGATCGGTATCTTGTAGATGCCAACGGCATGATTTTTGTCCTATTTTAACACCAAATTGCATCACTTGAGTTTTCATAGTGTTGATACTAATGCAATTTTTCTTGGCATAGGTATCTAATGCATTTAACATAATGCGCAGACCTGCTGGTGTTTTAGACAAAAGTACCATGTCATCAGCATAAAGAAGCCTATTAATGGCTGTTCCATGCAATTTTGGTGGATCAATAGTCAACCCCCTGAAACTGGAACCAAAGTCTAAAAGGAAAAAATGAAACAATGCAGAGGCCAACAGGCATCCCTGTTTTAGACCCTGAGAGGTCTCTATGGGTTCAGACAGCAGGCCATCATAATTCATACGAATCTGAATTGATGTGTTTGAATGTAATTCAATTATCCATTTGAGTATGTACCAGCGACACCCCAAGTCCATCAATTTCTTAAAAAGTAGTTCCTTGGGAACAAGATCAAAGGCTGACCTGAAGTCTACAAATGCTGCGTATATTGGTTGTTTATGCTGTTTATTTTGCTGAATGATGGAATTCAGGGTGATTAGATTGATAGTTGTACCTAAACCGGGTACAAACCCTGTCTGAAAGGGATCTCTTTGGCTTAGATGATTTAGCCATTTATTGAACTCGCCCAAGATCATGCGGGCGAAGATTTTCCCCGGGCAGTCTAACAAGGCAATGGGTCTATAAGAGGCTGGATTTGCCCTGTCACCTTTCTTAAATATAGGGAGAATAATCTATGTTTTCCATTTAAAGGGAACAGAACCTGTCACCATAATGTGCTTAAATATGTGATATAATATATCCGACCATAGGTGTCTGTTTTGTTTTATTATGGCATTATGCAGACCGTCTGGCCCAGCAGCTCTTGAGACACTCAATTTTGATATAAAGAAGAGGATGTCGTCACGATCAAAATTCACATTATGATTAGCTACAATGCTATCCCAATTCAAATCAGTATTTAAGAACGGTGTGGTATATATATATTACTATAAAAAGACCTCCAACAATGTTGTGAGATGGAGTTCATCTGTAACGCAGGCTGATTTTTGGTTGAGGTTTTATTTAACAATGCCCATATGCCCCCTGATGATTTAAGAATGATCTGTTTGGGTGGCCTGCTAATGGTTGTAGGCCCCATGATCGCCTGGTCCGCAGACTCATGTGGTGCTGTTATTTGTAGCATCTTTGGGCCTTTCAGCAAAAGCTCAATGTTGGGTATTTCCTTATTGTAAACCTGATTAAACCGGTCAGATTTGTTTAGTATGCCCTGATCGGCTAACCTAATGGATTGTGTAAGAGCTTCATTTTCTCTGGGTTTTTTTTTTTCGAAAGAAGCTCGTATTTCATCACGCAAATCTTGTAGCATGCCGTCAGTATTATTTGCACTTTACGAGTATCTTTCGAATGAGGCCCGTATTTCTTCTCGTAGGTCCTGTATGATGTCAGCAGTGGTGCTTGGTGCATTCTCGTTCATAGCTGCAGCTTTGGGTGGAACTACAGTGGAACTCATAACCTGCACTTTGTTTGCAGCTGCTGAGTTTTGAGGTCCCTCTGTAGCTTTTCACTGTGTCCCAATGGAGTTTGGGATGGAGGTGTACGATAGCAATCAAGTCATCAAGTGGTTTATATTTTAGGGCGTCTTTTCTCCTAAGCTGATTTTCAATATTCAGGTTCAATTTCCTTTTTTTCTTTGCAGAGTTCACTAATTTCGCGGCTTTTCTGGCTTTAGACACAGAATTCCTATTAACAGTTATTTGTTGAATCGTAGAATCCATATCCTGCTCAATAGACCGAATGGGCACCGCGGGCTGGGTTTCAGGTTGGTAAACATCGGTGCAAATGATATACCTTGCACTTTCGGGATTACCTCTGTCAAATTAGCAGATACTGATTGAACACTTGCATCCTGGATAGCAACTTTTGCAGGAATTAGATTTTTTGCTGAGTTTGTCAGCAAATCTACCATCACATCCGGATCTTGTAGAACGCTTGTTTGAGTAGATTGACTTATCAACCTAATTGTACAAGGACGAGATGCTAGATTTTGTGCCTGCTGGTCTTTTTTGACTAGCGAATATAGCATATGGACTTCTCTGTTCTGACATGTCATTTTTTCATCCAATGATTCATATAGCTTTGCTAAGGACAATAGTGCCGTGTTCATTGCACTCATTGTGTTATTTAGTGCCGGTGCCTCGAGAAAAGCGAACCTATTATCTTTATACGGCATCTGGCTATCACGCATAAAGTACGGTTGATTGATGTCAGGTTCATTGAATCTAGTACATCAGGGCGTTGGGGCTACAAATGATAGATTTGAGATACTGGATGGAGATTTTTCAAATAGTACTGGTGATTTGTACAATTCTTGATTCTCTTTCTCTACTGATGGATTAGTATGCAGTGTTTGTGCATTCTCAGTACTGGCAGCTGTATGTATTCGTGAGTTATCAACCAATTGGATCAGGTCACCCGTGTTAGAGCATATGTACATCACTTCAGGTGTTTCTGATTCATGGGGACTAGATGCATTCATAGGCTCTATGGTATCTTCCCCAATGTCACCCACTGCTGTTAATTTTTCGTACTCAGCTCGCAATAAATGCTGAGCTGCAACGGAACACATGGGTACAGCTGTGGGCGATTTGATCGGATGTACTTCAACTTGAATATCACCATTAGTAGCCACTTGGGAGATGCATATTTCTCCTGTTGTGTATGCCAATGCGATTGTGGCATCCGCCACTTCTCTTCCCACCTGATCAAATTGCACATTGGCAGAACATGCTTTTGGGTATGTCACTACCTCCTCTGAGACAATATTTGCAGCCGTTGATACTTCAGTCAACGCCGAAGCATTTGGACAGGCTGCATAAGGAGCTGTGACCGAGGACGAGGTGAGTATCGGCAGTATGTTTGTCTAACTTTGTGGGGGAATTAACATTATCTTTTCTATCCCTACAGTATCTGTTATACAGAAAGTGTGAATATCTACATTAAGAGAGCTTGCACGCTTTCTGTCTTTGTTGTCTTTGAGTCTTTTAACAATTAAGGCTTTCTTAGTCAAAGGGGGCACAAGATTGTAAATGTTTGCCACGTGCTCTGGCATACCTGTTTTTAGTGAGTTAATTTAACCAACACAGAATAAGAATAAAAAACAATCAATAATATACCAAAAAAAAAAAAAAAAATCAATCAACCTCACTTCACAACCGAACCCGTTCTCCCGCTATCCAGCTAGACAGCGAGACAGCAATACACTTCAGCAATTCACTTCCGCAAGTCGCGTGCGCATTCGCACGTGCGGGTGTTTTTAAAGGAAGTTGCGAGCGTTGCTTAGGGGGCGGGTTCAGCTTTCTACACAAACAAAGAGAAACCAAAGGATCATAATCGTGGAAATGGGAAGCAAATACAATACTTGTCTACTTTGAAAACAAATGGCCAATGAGGTGCTTCGCCTACCCAATGAGGCCAATCCAATAGAGTTAAAGGGGCGTGGTCAGCACGCGGCTCGTTGCCCAGCAGAAACACACTTGCAGCCAGAGTTATATGAGCAGTCCACCAGAGTCTTCCAGCAGCCCAGCGAGACAGCAATACACTTCAGCAATTCACTTCCGCAAGTCATGCACGCATTCGCGCGTGTGCAGTGTTTTTAAAGGAAGTTGCGAGCGTTGCTTAGGGGGCGGGTTCAGCTGGCTAATGGAATGGTCAGCAGCCAGGCACAAACTCCACATGTGCAGGAGAACAACAGATGGCCAGGAGGGTGGAAACAGGTCCTCACTCCCAGTTGATATTTCCAAATTGGCAACCCCAGTAGAGATTAATATATCTAGGGAACACCGCCTGCACAAACTGTTTGTCAGGGGTGAGTGACCCAAAGAGAATTAACAGGTATGGCTGCAGGAAATAAAAGAACAGGTCACTGCCATAGACCTAGATACATGGCAGGACAAGTGCCCATTACACCAAGTGCTTAGTGAACTGTACATGGCCCCAAAAATAAAACAGCAGCAGTGTAAAATTGCCAAGATAGTGGCTTACCTGTACCTCCACATAGGAATAATACAGGAAAAACATGCAGAAGTCATAGTTCTAGCAAAGAAGCTAGGGGAAACCCTGCAGACAATCCAAACTAATCTGGACTCTGCAGAGCAAAGGCTCCAGAAGAGCCAATAATTAGAGACAGAAGCTAGGCAATACTTGAGAAAACTAAAGGAAGATCTGGCTCTTTTACAGCAAGAGAAGGCAGAACAAGATACCCAAGTACAGACACTACAAAAGGAGTGTCAGCAAAGGGTTGACTCTTTACAACAGAGTCAACAAAAGCTGGCGCAACAATTAGCTTTTAATAGAGTCTGCGCAGAACAGATATGATAGTTTATGATATGATAGTTTATTTATATAGCACCTATACACAGAAGTGTTTCAAAGCGCTTCAAGGAGGGAGGGAACATAGGAAATACAGTACATTCAGTAAAGTCCTTGAGCAATATAGAATGTGGAAAATAACTACCATAATAGGCCTGACAACATTTCTGATAGTGCAAGTGCCAAAAAACAGTAGGGTAGGAGGGAATGGAGAAGGGGAACAAAGCAAGCAGTAACATTACTATGTCTGTCGACAATTTATGCAGTGCAGGAGGAATACAAGAGGAGGGTTGGGAGGGGAGGGCAGGGATAGAGGGGGTGAGGAGGAACAAGACAACTGCTGAGCCAAATTCATCAGATAATTTAGAAGCAGGGGAGGGGGAAAGGAGAACAAAGGCTAAGAGGGGGGACAGAAAAGCAACTATCATCGGTCAAGGAACAGATGATAGGAGTAGGTGCAAGGATGGAAGACCTCGAGGACTGTTTAGGTCCCCAGAGGAGGGGGAGATGCAGGCAAGTGAGAGTAGGAAGTAGAGTGGGAAGTAGAAGAGAGTGGGTTCGAGGTGCATAGGACAGGGTAGGCACCTCAAGAGAGTGCCTAGGGTCAGCGCAGAGCAGGGGTAGGAAGGTCACGAAGGTCCGGAGGCAGGGGCAAGAAGTGGACACGCAAATGGCATTGTCAGGCCGTAACGGGACCAAGTCTCGGCAGAGGCGGCCATGCTTAGGCATTTAAGGAATGAGAAGAGAGAGGGCGGGACACGACCAGAGGGAGAGGGGTGGAAGGGTCAGAGCAGGTGTACAAGGCACAAAGTATGCAGAAGTAGGCAATCAAGGTAAGTTAAAAACAGTGAATGCAACACAGGAACATGCATAGATAATGGATCAAGCATATGCAGTGCGTATGTTTAGAGGAAGGGTGAAACATGAATGAGGTACGGGTAAATCCCCCAAAGCAAAGGAGGGCAGATGTGTGGTATACAAAATTAGTGCAAGACCACTACAAGCAGTATTAACAGTGCTAAGTTACAAGATTCCACTGCGGTGGAATTAGAGACTGTAGATGACCAGCTCAAGAAGATGATGGCATGCAAATAGCATGTGCCCAAAACGCGAATGATTGTTGTGGCACTGAGGGTTAGGGACCACTGACAGGTAGGGAGGCTGAGACAAAAGTCAACTGGTGATGGAGGGCAGTGAAAGAGTCACGTTGGTGCTGCAAAGTCAAGATAGCAACAGTGCTGGGTTTTTCGGTAGGTTCTGGGGGGAAGGTGGACATGGAAATGGAGGGGCAAACGGAGGTGCGTGCACACCTTAACTGTGTGCCGTGACTCAGCAACAGGTGTTGCAAAGAACGCTGGGTGACCAGGAGGGTAGGCTGCAGGCAAAGTCCATAGACAAGTCCATGGAAAGGACAGGGAAAAGACAGGAAGGGGCCCTTAAGCGCTGCCCTTAAATGCGCGGACCCGGCTTCGCCTCACGGCTAGGTCGGGTCTCTGCATTTGAGGAGGGCAGGGGCCAATCAGGAGGCAGTAGAGGGGGACGTGCCTCCAAGCAGCGAGGACGGTGCAGAAACGCAGAAGGAAGTACGGCGGCCATCTTGGCATGGCCTCGTCGGATGCTGCAGGGATGTAGAAGGCAGCATTCTGGGTCCCACGGTGGTCGAGGGGGCCATCCTTCCAGGTGGAGGGCACAGGGAAAAGACAGGAAGGGGCCCTTAAACCCTGCCCTTAAATGCGCGGAACCGGCTTCGCCTCACGGCTAGGTCGGGTCTCTGCATTTGAGGAGGGCAGGGGCCAATCAGGAGGCAGTAGAGGGGGACGTGCCTCCAAGCACCGAGGACGGTGCAGAAACGCAGAAGGAAGTACGGCGGCCATCTTGGCATGGCCTCGTCGGATGCTGCAGGGATGTAGAAGGCAGCATTCCGGGTCCCACGGTGGTCGAGGGGGCCATCCTACCAGGTGGAGGGCACAGGGAAAAGACAGGAAGGGGCCCTTAAGCGCTGCCCTTAAATGCGCGGACCTGGCTTCGCCTCACGGCTAGGTCGGGTCTCTGCATTTGAGGAGGGCAGGGGCCAATCAGGAGGCAGTAGAGGGGGACGTGCCTCCAAGCACCGAGGACGGTGCAGAAACGCAGAAGGAAGTACGGTGGCCATCTTGGCATGGCCTCGTCGGATGCTGCAGGGATGTAGAAGGCAGCATTCTGGGTCCCACGGTGGTCGAGGGGGCCATCCTTCCAGGTGGAGGGCACAGGGAAAAGACAGGAAGGGGCCCTTAAGCGCTGCCCTTAAATGCGCGGACCCAGCTTCGCCTCACGGCTAGGTCGGGTCTCTGCATTTGAGGAGGGCAGGGGCCAATCAGGATGCAGTAGAGGGGGACGTGCCTCCAAGCACCGAGGACGGTGCAGAAACGCAGAAGGAAGTACGGCGGCCATCTTGGCATGGCCTCGTCGGATGCTGCAGGGATGTAGAAGGCAGCATTCCGGGTCCCACGGTGGTCGAGGGGGCCATCCTTCCAGGTGGAGGGCACAGGGAAAAGACAGGGATGGTCGTCCTACAAGACTAGATAGACCAATTAAAAGAGGAAAACAATAGGTTAATTATTAAAGACATCCACTCTCAAGAGGAATTTGATGAGGAGCATCAGAAATCTAGTGCATTTAAAAAACAGAGGGATGACCTGGCTGAACAGAGGGGCACCCTAAGTCAGGAGAGATATGCCTTAGGGCAGGAAGTCAGACAATTAAAAACTAAGTTGGAGGAAAGAAAGCTGGCCCTCCAGGCCCAAACCGAATATGAACAGCTACTAGAGCACACAAGGCAGTCGGAGGATGCTCTGGAAAAGAACACTCAGACCAATAATGACAAAACTCAGGAGGTGAGTCTCCTGCAGCAAAAATTGGCCCAGTATTTCCAAACCAGGCAGGAAGCACAGAGAGACAAGGAGGCTCTCTCTGAAAAGAATGATAGGCTCCACAAACAGATAGCCATGCAAGAGCAAATCATTGAGACCAGTAAGGCCTTAATAGAGGAGCAAAAGAGTCAGATTTTGGCATGTCACCAGGGAATAGGGGCTGAAAGAGAAAAGGTAGGAAGGGACAGAGAAACCCATGAGCATAACATCAGGACCCCTGCAATCAGGGACTCTAACCCCTTCAGTACCATGGACTCTGCTGCCTTCATGTCCACTGGCTCATATGAACCCAGGGCCATGGGGATGGTAGACTTCAATAGAATTGGCAACATGGGACTGACAGATCAGCGCCTCCCAGAAATGGAGGGGTGGGCTTCTCTGTACAAATTCCCAAATGTTAGGGCTAGCCGCTCTGATCAGGATGATTCCAGTGAGGGGAGAATCAGGGAACTGGGTCCCCAAAAATGCTGCCTACCAAAGTATCCGTCTGTCAAATTTTGTGGGGAACTCCAGGAAAGTAGGCCAACAAAGAGTATCTTAAAGACCTCTTCCCAGCTAGGGCAGTGTGGGGGGGGGGTACTCAGCCAAACCTGGGAGCAGGGAAGACTGTTCTGAGCACCACAGGCATCAAGAAAGTAGGCCTCCACATTCTGCCAGCCATTCTCAAGCTCGCAGAATCAGGGAGAGCCTAGAGAATCAGATAGCCACCTCCTGTGGCAATGCTTCTGAGTCAGAGGATGAGTGGACACGGGTGACTAAGACAAAAAGGCCAACAAAATTAAGAGGGCTCTACGAAAAGATCCCCTGAAACACATCAAGGCCATTAGGAGCGTCATAACTCCTTATCACAAAAATGTCAAGTATTCAGTCTGGGAGCACCTTGAGTTATACGAGCAAATGATGGATACTTTCCATCTGAAATATAGCCAGAGTTGCATCCAATATGTCAAATGGACATTTTTCCAGAATACTCCAGCTTCTTTGCGGGGCTGGAGGATCAAAATCTCTCGAGATGGTGCACCTACAGGGCGGTCATCTTAAAATATTTTTCTGTACAAAGGAACCCCCAAGAGGCTCGCAAGGCGGCCTACAATCTGCAATGTGGGGACGACCAGGCCCCACAAGAATTTGAGCAAGAACTAAAATGTGCCTTTGCGCAGACCACCAGGAGGGTGCACACAGACAGTAGGGAGTTCATTAATACCTTCTTTCATGCACTCCCTAAATACATCATGACCCAGCTGGTGAGGGACTTTCATGAGAAGAGATCACTAGACTGGGTCATTGAACAGGCGACTCGTATTTATCAAGTGCAGAAACCGGTAGAGAACAAAAATATAAATAAAAACCCCAAACCAGCCAACACCCCTGCTGCTGCTAAGGTGGCAGAGGTGAAGGTTATCCCCATTTTGGATCTGGAGATGGGGGGGCTGAAAAATATTCCTGTACAGAAACCATCTTCTAACCAAAGAACCAGAAGGCCCTCGGGCCAATCCCAAACAGGTAGTCGGGGAGATAACTCCACCAATGGGACCCCTAAATCCCCTGATTATATTATCCCCCGCTAGAAGCACAACAGATCCATCCTGGGGTATGTGTGGACTCCCCCAGCCCAAGGGGGGGAATCCAGCCAGGTAGTTACCAACCCAGGAAACTTCCCTCCTAATTTTCCCCAGGAGGGCAGTAACCCCCTTAATGCCGGGTTGAGCTTCTTTCCCCGATACCCACCAAACGTCAACACCCAAAACAACCCTCCATTCTTTCCCTACTTTCCTGAGCCCAGACAGCCCAATCCGGGAGAGGGGAGGCCAAGGGTGGAGTGTTACCAGAACTATCCCTACCAACGGTATTATGGGAGAAGGGACAGTTACCCTTCCCGTGATCCACCTCGGATGGACCAGAGACCCCCGTACCAGCCAGAGCGGGTGTCCCAACTGGAGCGCCAGGTCCAGAACTTGTCACAGGATCTGGGTCACATGTTGAGGGCTCAACAGAACCCTCAGATGAAAATAGCGACCCGGATCTCCACAAACCAAGGGTCTGGTACTCCAGAGCAATGACGGGGAGAGAACCCCGATAACCCACCGGTCAAAAGGAGGAGGCACAGGGGGAAGGCAGGTGCAAAGCCTTAGAGGAAGCTTCCTTCCCCACTTGTGAAAAGCCCCAGGAAACCCAGAAACCCGAACCAAAATCTCCTGCCCCCGAAAGTCTGCAACCTAAGGAACAGAGGGCGGGTAGGAGAAATAAAGGACCTAAAAGGACCCATTTT
Source organism: Ambystoma mexicanum (assembly GCF_040938575.1). Lineage (NCBI taxonomy): Eukaryota > Metazoa > Chordata > Amphibia > Caudata > Ambystomatidae > Ambystoma > Ambystoma mexicanum. The sequence goes on from NC_090932.1 coordinate 1,433,530,605, forward strand.
GTGGAGGAGGTTAGTGTCCTCCAATTTGAAGGAGAGGGGTCTTCAGAGGATTCTGGGGAAAGGATCTTCTCCTTCAGGGATGGGGGAACTCCTCCCAAAGAAAAATTGCTCCTGAGAGATCCTAATCCAGACTGGGTAGATGTGGGGACTGAGTTAAAACCGCCCATCATTGAACCCCAAAATGACAAGCCAGAAAATCACATTGCCCAAACCAATTCTGGTGACTGCCTCCAAAAAGGGGGGGCAGCCCATAATCAGAACCAGGGGAGCCCAAAACTTCCCCAGTATCCAACTGTCACCTTTTTCTTACAGACCCCAGGTTCCCACACCAAATCCTGTCCAAACTACCCCTTTGTCAGAATCAAGAGTCAAGTAATTAACCTACCAATTGGCCCAAAATGCAAATTATCTTTGCCCCCTTGAGGAAAAGGAGGGAAGATGTTATGCCCCGGTCCAAATACAGGGGCAATGTACATTTTTGGCACTAGTGGATACTGGATCCCAAGCCACCCTTCTGTCAAAGCGGGCCTTTGATCAGCTGAATTCGGGAAGGGGGAAGAGATACCAGATCCCTCTCACCCCTCTTCCTGGACAACTTCAGAACTTTGATGGGAATGAAATTCCTATCGAGGGGACTGCGGATTTGGAAATTAAAATTGGGCGACACAAGGTGAAACACCCGTTCATAGTTGTGACTCCAGAGGGCACACCATGTTTACTGGGGAATGACATCCTGCGTAGATTGTCTCCCCTAACAGATTGTGTAAACAAGGTCCTCTGGACCCAGACTAAACGACCAACAAAATAAAAACATAGTGTCAACCATGTTAGTTTAAATGGCACATGCCACATGGTTGAACAAAAACAGGATCACATTGAATTCTATTTTAAAAACAACAAAATCGCTGACGTGACAGTAATTGCAGTAGGACAGCAACAGCAAACTGGTGATGGGAAGTCCTCTCTATTTCTGAAAATAAACCTTCCTTCCATTCTCAAGTGGCATTCCACACTGGAAGGAAATGCTCTGAATTTCTATAGCAATTCACAATCAGAAAATCCCACTTTCATAGTCCAAAGATTAAGAAAATCGGAGAACAGTTGTTCATCCCTATTCAGTTAAATGAGGGGAAGGACTCTGTTCTCGCCCGAGTGTGCGTGAACAATGGTAAGAGTTTCATTAGCGAAGCCATGTTCCGAAAACTCCCAAAAGATCCAGCCATTCCCACCTTTAAATTGATAGACAAATGGGAAATGTACCTGGAAACACCCAATTCCAAACATCTCCTGCCTAGCAGGTGTATGTTAAAAATGTCCATAGGCAACACGAGCATAGTCCATGCGAGATGTCCCTGCTGCATTTTATTTAGGCAGTGACATTCTCAATTGCTTTGCCATTTGTTTGGACCTAATAAACTTCAAAGCCTGGTCCCGATTAGCGGGTAATCCCATGGACTTTGATGATCCAGAGAAAGCATTTCGGTCAGCTCAACTGCTGCCAACTGCTGCCATATGCAGTTGAAGTTCAGATTGGAGAGGAAGTCACGATCCCAGAACGGACCAGACAATTCCCACTTGAAGTAAAAATTAAGAGGACAGAAACTGCAAAATCCTGATGCATATGTTCACCTCAATGCCCATCTCCAACAGCAAGGGTTGGGGTTAAACCCAACACCACTAGTCAAAGAAGAACACAACACCATTCCAATAGTGGTGGATAACAGCGACCTTACGAATATCACTCTGGGCACAGGCACCATTATTGGAATGGCGGTTGATGACCAACATTTTTCCATAGATTTAGGTAATGAACTGATAGAATCAATCCCCAATGGCTGTTTTGACAGTGATAGCGACAATGACACAACACGAGACCGGATCTTCACCCGGCATGGTGGGAATTTAGTGGTGTACTCTTCCTGCCCTCATGGTAAGGAAGAGGTGACCTGTGACTTCGGGAGGGATGAGGTGATCTTTCAAGTCAACCAGGACTGCCTTCCCCACCTGAAGCTTTCAGTCCAAGTTAGTACTTTAACCAGGGAATTCTCCACACAGCTGCAGGACGCAGCTGAGATATCCAAACCAGAAGTCTTTCTGGGCTTCCAGCAGATGGTTGAAGAGAGAGTCAACCTAGCTGATGCCTGTGAGACTCTGGAGCAAAAGCAAAAATTGAAACAAGTTTTCCTAGATTTTCAGGATCTCTTTGCGGTTGACTCATATGACTGTGGTCGCACCGAAATCCATACAACAACAATTCCCACGGACCCTGGTTTGACTCCAGTGTTTGTGAAGCAATACCACTTGCCTCTCGCCTCCAGGGAGTCCCTCACAGAAATAATTAAAAACCTTTAGTCTCGTGGGATAATTCGTCCAGTCCACAGCACCTTCAATAATCTGTTGCTGGGGATTTTGAAACCAAACAGCCAGTGGAGACTATGTCCTGACTTGAGGGAGCTGAACAAACGGGTCCACACTTCCCGATGGCCTATTCCATACATTGACCAAGGGCTGGCCCAGATCCAGGGATCAAAGGTATACACTGCCATTGACCTGACCAATGGGTACTGGACCATACCTGTCAGTAGGGAGGACCAATACAAGCTGGCCTTTACATCCTGGGGCAGCAGTACACTTGGACCCGGACTCCCTTCAGATACATCAACTCCGGCAATTAATTTAATATCTTGTTGCATAAGGCCATACCTGAGTTGGGTGAAAGGGGTAACCTGGCCTATGTAGATGATGCCCTAATCAAAAGCTCAGCTGTGGAGGAACACATAGCGGAGATCTGTTATGTTTTGACACAGTTGAGGGCTGCCAGAGCAAAACTATCTTTCCAAAAGGCACAGTGGTGCAGGCCCCTTGTCAATTTCTTGGAGCATGTGATAACTCCTGAGGGTCTCTGTCCCCAGGAAAAGAAAGTAGAAGCACTCAAGAAACTAAAAGACCCCACAACTCTGCGTGACCTAAGGAGCCTCCTTGGACTGACTAATTACATTCGGAAGTTCATTGAGGATTACACAGATATCACAAGACCCCTGATCCATCTGTTGAAGGTGGGGGTCAAGTGGGAGTGGGGTCCAGAACAAGCCGGGGCAGTAAGACAACTCAAAAGAAGCCTCTCACAAACGCCTTGCCTAGCTTGCCCTGTCAAAAACAAGGAGTTCTTCTTGGAGACAGGGTTCTCAAATACATGCTTGACTGCAGTATTATACCAAAAGCATGACAAGGTCAATAAAGTCATCTCCTATGCGAGTAAGACGTTATCCTCTGTGGAGGAAAAATTCCACGATTGTGAGAAGGCACTCCTGGCAGTGGTGTGGGCATTGAAGAATTACCGCCCGTTCATCCAGGGGGAACACATCATAGTGGAGACTCCACACCAGCCTCTGCAATATCTTCAGAGTGACAGAATCCGGGCTGGAAATGTGAGTAATTCCCGAATAACTTCCTGTATTCTGTCAATGCAGGGCTTTCCTTTGGAGGTCAGATATGGCCAAAACAAGAAGAGTCCCCTCGCACAAGGTCTGGCTGACTTGCATGATTGTGCAAGAGAAAACTGTCTCGAGGACGAAAGTCTTAAAATCAAGGACAACATGGAGGCATACCTTAATTCCCCACACAAGGTCTATGAAGAAGACAAGTGTGAGGGAATCCCCACTGTCTATGTGGATGGGTGCTCCTACCATGTTGACAACAACGAGGAAAAGGAACTAGTGGCCTGCTTGGGGAATGCCTGGGTGAATGATGCCCCAGAGCCCTCCGCTGGGTACAAAATCGGTCCCCATAGCAGTCAAGTAGCAGAGCTGATGGCTGTGCATCAAGCCATACTCACTGCTGTCCAACACCAACTCCACGAACTGGTCATAATCACTGATTCAGATTATGTCCGGAACGGGTTAGTGGAGCACCTGGTTAATTGGAAAACCAGAGGCATGCTATCTGCTAACAATAAACCACTAAAACATGGAAAACTGATACAGAATATTGATGATCTGGTCACCTCTAGTGGGATGACCCTCTACTGCAAAAAGATCAAGGGTCATTCTAAAGTAGAGGGACCATACAAAACTGAAAATGACTTAGCTGGTCAGCTGGCCAACACCAGAGCCATCCAAGGGGATCTACTTGAGATTGAGTCCCTGTTGGGGGAAATCCAGGTCACTGCTATCACTAGGTCCCAGACAAATGCTCACAATGCTCACAATGAACTCTAAACTACCCAGTGGAGTAAGGAGACCCCAGATGCTGATTTGATTATGGCTCAAAAAGGGGATCCAATAATTGGTAAGTTTTATCAACACATTGAGGACCCTGAGAACTTTCCCCTGACGGATACCGATTGCATTGGAAAGAGGACCTCAGAGTGTTGATGAAATGTCCAAAAATGTTCCGAAGCCTGATGCTAAGTCACGCCCATGATGCGGCCACAGCCGGTCATCGGGGGTTTCATACGACATTATAAATCTTGCGAGAGGTTGCATACTGGCCACACATGGGGCAGGACCTCAACCAATACTTGAAGGGGTGTCTTGTCTGTGCACAATTTCAGCCAACATCAATCACACACCGTGCTCCCCTCCAAAAGAGGGGGATGAAACTTCCTTGGTCAGATTTGCAAGTCAATTTCATCGGGCCCGTGACTTGCTTCTCTGGGGGGAATAAGTACATGTTAACCATAACTTGCTCGTTTACTAAATGGGTAGAATGTCTCCCGGCCCCAAATTGCAAGGCAGAAACAGAAGCTGCCCTGATGATCAATCACATCTTCTCGCATTTCGGACTTCCCCAAAGGATTGAGTCAGACCGAGGTAGTCACTTCACCAGCGAAGTGATGACAAAGATGTGGGAGATACTTGGGGTAAAAAGAAAATTACACATTGCATACCGCCCCCTAGTGGTGGAGTTGAGAGGTACAATAAAACTATTGTGAGCATATTAAAAAAGTTTGTGGCAGACTCTGGGCCAAGTTGGGACATTCAATTACCCCTTGTCCTGATGGCCATCAGATCTACCCCTTCTTCTGCAACAAAAATCTCTCCATTTGAGCTGATGACTCTACGAAGGATGGTGCCACCCCAGCAGCTGGGCTACAGAACCAAAGAGCAGACCTTGATAAATGCCTCCACAACTCATGAGTATGTTGTGAATCGGAGAAAACAACTTCAATATGCTTTTGCATATGCTCAGCCGAATCTAGAAAGATCTGCAGACAGTATGAAGACCCACTATGACCTTAAGACAACTAAAAAGGAATATCAAGTAGGAGACAAGGTCTACTTGTACAATTTCCAAAGGAACAAAGCCAAGGAGTGCAGATTTCTCCCAAGTTGGCGGGGTCCTTTTGAAATTGTGGACAGAATCTCACCAGTCGCCTACATAATCTGCAACCCCAATGGAAATTTGACACAAGGGGAAGAAAAGTGGGTCCACATAAACCAGCTAAAGAGATGCCATCCCAGGCATACTTTGCGGCAAATAGAAGAGCCTACTGGAAACCCAAGGGGGGAAAATCTGGAGATCTAAAAAGAATGTTTAAATGTTCATTGAGTATGTGCGAGGAAAGTGCTAAGACTATCATTGAATATAGGCGGGGAATATTGTCAATTGTTATTAAATGCATGCATCCACCACACTACACCCCTCGGGGAACAGTACTGGGGAAATTTCCATAACCGTGCTGTTTTCTTGTACTGGAACTAAATCCACCTAATCACTAGGGAGGACATCCTCAGGGACCGGGTAGACAAAAACCCAAGAGATCCGGAGTGTCGCTCCACACAGCACCGGCAAGGAGAGCATGTCGCATCAATTGCTGACGGGAGAAGCAACCGAATTTCTTCACATGGACAGAAGAAAAAAAATCCTACGTGCCTGCCTTCCCCACGACTGGACGTCACGCTATGATATGATATGATATGGCATTTGTAACGCGCCTATACACAAGTGTTTCAAGGCGCGACGAGGCAGGGGGGGGAACAAGGGGAAGACAGACAACGATCCTACTAGGCCAGGTATCATTCAAACCGCGCAAGTGCAGGGGTAGGGGAAGGGAAAAGTGCAAGGGGAAGGGGAGGGGGAAGTGCAGTACAAGTAAGTAGAATACAAATAAGGTAAGTGCAGGTAAGTGCTGGGAAGGGGGGGCTGTATGGATACAGAGACAGTCCTGCAGTGCAGGGGATGCGATGCCAGGGAGGTAGTGCAAGTGGAGAGTGGCTGGGCCCAGGACCGAGGTCGGTGAGAGTGGCCCAGTTGCAGATTCAGTGCAATTTCAGTGTAGAATTTAGCAGGGGAGAGGGACAGAGAAGGCAGAGGCAAAGAGGAAGGTTTTGAGGTGCTTCCGGAACCGGAGATGGTACTCCTCAAGTTTCAGGGAGGCAGGAAGGCTGTTCCAGAGGGAGGCCCCTGCCGCAGAGAGAGATCTACCCCCAGCTCGTTGCTTTGAGAAGCGGCTGACCCTGAGGGAGTTGGAGACGGATGAGCAAAGGGCTCGGGAAGGAAGATATTTAGGGAGAGAGAGTTGAAGGTATTTTGGCCCCAGGTCCCAGAATGCCTTGTGGATAATGCAGAGGGTTTTGAACTTAATCCTCGCAGCCACTGGGAGTCAGTGTAGAGATTTCAGTCCTGGAAAGATACGGTCCCTGGGCTTGAGGCCAAGGACAAGTCTCGCAGTTCTGTTCTGGATGAGTTGCAGAGGGCGGAGAGTGGAGGCAGGCAGATTAAGATAGAGGCTTTTACAGTAGTCCAGCTTCGAGAGAACCAGGGCTCGGGAGACAGTGAGCTTCTGGGGGAAGGAGAAGAAGGGAAGAATACCTCTGAGGAGGTGCAGCTGGTAGTGTGACTTCTTAGAGACGTCAGATATGTGAGGAGAGAAGGAGAGTGTAGAGTCGAAGATGACCCCGAGGTTTTTAGCCTTGCAGGTAGGAGCAGGAAGAGGGCCAAGAGAGGCTGGCCAGAGAGCTGCAGGGAAGGAGGGAGTGGGTGTGCCAATGAGTAGAAGTCAGGAGGGGGTATGTGTGGGATATTTCAACCCATGCCACTTCACCCTCCTACACCCCTTTGCCAATGGGGGAAAGAAACTGCCAAAAATGGATGTGCTAACCCCTATGCGCGCAAAACTGCACATGGTTCATAAATCAAAAAAAGGCTGAACCACCTTGCCACACACAGGCAAATTTGATGTCAAAACAATAACTCCCTGCAGGAGAATGCCAGTGGGTACTGTTACCTGTCACATGAATCAAGGCCACAGAACTGGGTTAAAATCCGAAAATGCCCTTAAAATACAGTTTTCTTAATCAATTGCAACCTTCAAAGTGCTGTTTTGGCACTAATTTCAGGCATTTTCCAAGAGAACTATTGAAATTAAAGTGTGCTGAAACCACAGATCATCCAGTACAGTCAGAGGAATCCAGGCCTCACTGCCTGACAGCTACATAAGAAAATGAGATGTCAAACCCAGTTTACGGATGCTTTTTTTCTCTGAAAAAGATCAAAATTTGCCTATTTAAAGCATGTTTGTGAAGGTTTTAATTCTTTTAAATGTCCAAATCCCTTATGAACTGTGCTTATTTTGATATGTGTTAAAGAAAAGACTTTATTGTGAATTTTAAAGCAACCCAAGATTGGAGTTAAGTAACTGCTTAATTCTGATTGGACAGTGGCCAGCCTGGGAAAGTTGACACTTCAGTTTGGCAACCCCTTGCTACAAGAAGGCTAATTTATTTATTTATTTTTATTTATTTTCATTTTTAAAGCGCTCACACAGCCCGGGTGCATCGAGGAGCTGTTACAGATTTTTTGTTGTTGTTGTCTTAGTTGCATATTTATAACGCGCTTAAATACCCAGAGGTTTCTAAGCGCGGACCCATGGATCGAACCTTGTTGCTTCGTGTCATCTTGCTTCCAAGGCGAGCACGTTGCCGCTGAGCTATCCTCCTGGGGCTAATGGCTGCTGGAGGTTTTTGCATATGGAGCACAATAGACTTCATTAGACATTCGTCTTGTGGCTGAGCCAAGAACAAAGGACAGGCTCTGCTGGGGAGGGACAGGATGCTTCCCTCTACACCCCACTCTGATCAAAGGGATCTGACATCTGTTGTTTGTTGAAAGGAGAGAAAACAAAACTCTGTTCAAAGGAACTTTTTGGTGTTTAAATCTGTATTTGCGGTTAAGTTTGAAACTCTTTAACTGTGCAACCTAAAGAAGGATAAATCTGAAAATTGGTAGATGTTAACTTAATTTCAGGCTTTTGCTTTGAAGACATTGATGAAACCTGTACCACGTAAGGAACCAAAGTTACGAAAAAACCCTCATGGTAGCAGAACTATTAATGTTTCAAGCCTAGGATTGTATGTACATGATCCACTGATAAGCGCCCAGAGATGTACCGAATTAGAAATTATTAATCCAAACTGTTATGATTAAAATTGATAAAATTCCATAGTATGAGAAAGACAGCTTGCACAGAGATAGGAACTGAAGGTGACTATAGCCCATCAAATATGAATGTATATGTCCGATTTTATTAGGGTACATAATTTTAGAAATGTACAATTGTGCAAAAGTTAAGTTTTGGTAAAAATCAATGTGGGAGTTCCTAAAATCCATCATAAAGATGACAGCTCTGTTCTGACTGCCAACCAAAACAAGGCAAGTGCCTGGGGCCACTCACAGCCATGGGGGTGTGTTTTGAAATTCTGCCCACACCATAAACTTGGTGATGTCATTTGATGATATAAATATAGGAACTTCACTCCACATAGGACACACTGCTTCCAGAACACTTCCAGATTTCCACGCAATGTCTTGTTCCTGACTTCTTCATCTTGTCCAGCACTCTTCACCTTGCAGCTGACTCCAGATTTCTTTGCAGAATCCAGGCCTTAGCATTGCTGAACTCTTTTTAGCTGGGCCCAAATTCAACCATCCCAAAACTTAAAAGAATAATTCTGATTCAGTCTGGCTTGCTACCAGTAAGACTTGCCCGCTGAAACTTGCATCCTGTAATCTGCTGTGTCCAGTGACCAGATGGGCCCATCCAAAATCCAGTCTGAGGTGCAGTCCAAAATTGACCAGAACCTCACTGCAGATCCAATCCCTCGAGAGGTGCCCTGCTGCCGGTAGGCCTGACGCAATACATGACCAGAACTGTGACGGTCCAATTTTAATTACAAGGGACTGTAAGTATTAATAGGAAGAACAGTGACCCATAGTATATTTGCATTGTCTTATCCCATCTCAACCCATCCCATCTTTAAGTTCTGAACCCTAGTATTGTCAAAACCATTCTTGCACTGATTTTCTCTCTTTTATTTACCATACCAAAAGTCATTAGTGATTTTGAGTAACTAAAATAGATCCCAGAAAGAAATCGAGTATCCACCATATGAAGGGTTACGCTGGTCACGTAACTGTGAAGATTCATGTGTGGCATTCTTTTTCATAGTCATAAATATAGTGTAATCAAACCAATCTGTCATTTTTAAAACCAAATTTCTGTTTTCATTTTCGCGCCTATTTTGCAATAACACCTCCCACTAAAACCTCCATAACTTCTTCAAATTTATATATAGAAACAAAATTTCAGATTTCCAACTTTCACTGATACCTAAGAACCGCATCGTGGATCAGTGTATTAGACCCGTTTTTTTCAAATATCGCATAGTGAAATTTTGCTGCAAATTTGCAGTTTTCAAAAGATTACACGTGTCTTTTTCCCATTCAAAGTGTTTCTCAAAACCCATCCTGATCTAAAGTGTTTACTTTTGTTTATATTGTAGCTTCTGTTTGTTAGGACCTGTTTAGTGTTGCTTTCCTTAGAATTTCTTCTCCATTTAAGCATTTTTGCACCCTTTTGCATTATTTCACAAAGCCATTTTCACCTGTCATTTTAAAAGTGTCAAATTCCAGAAACGGTTTTCTCTCTTGTTTGGGGAGGGAAGATTGCATGTAAACTCTAGACATTGTCTTTCATTCCTGAATACCTGTTGATTAATGTCATCTGTGTAGGATTGCTCATTTGTACCTTAAAGAACTTTGCAGGGGGAAATATTAACCTAAATGCTATCTGCTCACAAACCAAAACGGTTCTTTTTTCCTTCTGCATTATCATAAGTGAATTCAATTGCTTTACTATAATTTGAATTGTATTGTCACCGCTTGGTGATTGCTGCCCCATATATATATATATTAATATGTATGTGTGATTTGAATATTAAATAAATAAATATGTACCTTTACAAACTAGCCTGATTCCTGAACCAGTGTGACCTAGGGGGTATTTTGAGAAGGGTGTTATATGAGTGGTATATCATTCAGAATATTGAACTTATAGACACAAATAAATAAGGGTTTCATTGCACACTACATGCTAGGTGAGACCTGGGTGTGTGCCTGATTGAAATCCTTAACAAGGTTCAGGAGAGGAGAAGCCACCCTCTGTATGTTGGTGAACAGTATCTTTAGTTGTTATTGTGTTTCCGTTTGGTCCAAGCCTGTAAATAACCCTAGCACACCCTACTTAATTTACCATTCTCTGTGCCGGCCTATCATTGATCCCTTTAAGCTTTCTGATCGCTCCTTAGTGTGTAAATATTGTAATGGGGATAGTAAAAACACTCTGCACCCCTTCACTTCGTTTGAGAGTACACGGCTTATATATATTTAAATGCGTGTGTGTGTGGCTATTGAAGAAGAAACATTGAAATAAGAATGGAATGTTTCGCAAAAATTCCAACTTTGAGGGCCTGCTTCCACTCATAATCACTGAAAGAGGACTATATGGGTTGGCCATATTTAAGTTTAGTCACTGTTTTTCCATGTTTAACACATAGACAGAGGCCATGACTTAACGGTTGACCATATTCCTAATTGCTGCCTTCACCCCTGAACATAGAAACATAACTTTTCTAAACACACAACTGTCATCTCTAGAACTACAAATCCTCAGACACTCAGCAATTCCAAAGGTGAGCAAGCCAATGAGGGCTCAAGCCCCACTCAACCCAAATGCCTGGTTCTGGCTCAGCTCCAGGTCCTCTTGAGATCAGGAGCCAAACAAGAGTCAAACCAGAGGGTAAGGGCTCTGCCTCTCTTACGTCCCCTTGGCTCTTTCAGGCTGAGCGGAAGTGCTCTCTTGCAGAGAATTCCCACTGCCCGGATTGGTTTCTTTAAAGTCTGGGGCTGGGCTGGAACTGATGACTTTAGTTAGTGTGTTCCACAGTGTGCCTGTAGACACCTCATTTCTATCATGCTCTGCAGCATGTGCCAAACTACAGGGTCACAGGGATGGTCACATGACAAGGTAGGCTTTTGTCAAGGGTGGCTCTGGGCTGCTAGCAGATAACTTAACCCTAACCTTGCCTCATGGCATTCACACCCACACCATACAGTTTTCTTTCTTCAGAAAAACCTCACTCACAACTGGATAGGCTCCTGCGGTTGATAAAATGAGTACCATAATATTGCCTTATAACAGTGATTAATACACTGTTTCCAAATGGAATTAATGCAGCATTGAGCACTTTACAAAAAAAAAAAGTGATATTATTATTTTGCCCAGAACCCTCTGAGGGATGTGTGACTGCATACCGTGCTATGTATACAGATACCACTAGTCTAACTCTAGGCAATGAAAATGTATTCTTGAAAGCACAGTATAATAATGATACGACAACAGTTTATATGATCTCTCTCTCTCACTCCCTCCATCTTTCTTAGTAAGACACGAAATGATGACTGATGTCTCTTTATCGAGTCTCCCTCGATGTTATTTCCATTGATTACATCACCGGATACCGTCAGCATAGCTCACCTATGGAGCGATTTTAACATTCGCCTTGCAGCTTACCCTGGTTGAGTAGAAAACAAATGTAGATCATTGGGTTACAGCCATACTGTATAGCATAATACCCTTTAAAGAGGTATGCTAACAGCTATCCTCACATGCATGTGGCCATCATTATACCCTTTCTTATATCGAATATGAAAAAAACCCGCAACATTTGGAAAGACTGCACGCCGAGCACACAATTGAAAAAACAATTCATAACTGTCAAGTTAGTATAACTAAGACATTTATTACAGCCGGCACATGTCAAAAAAGGAGGCAGGGTAACGCGTTTCGGCGTTTCACAATGCTTGCTCACACAAACCGATCGGGGTTTCATATACATTATAGAGAATTATTAAAACCAGCTCTTAGAGGGGCGTGGCCAGGCGCCGTAATGGATGGCAGCCTAATTCTGTGCTCCCGTCTCGGCACTTTACATAAATCTTTCCTGCATATGAAAAGGTGATGGAATGCTAAAATGTGCTTACTAACGTTCATCTTAATGCTGCCGTAGGTGTTGAAGAATCAGAGTGAGCGCATTTCCGTGTGTTCGGGAAACACACGAGGTTGCTGCAAAGCTCTGTATGTACAGACTCCAAGGTCGGGTTGAAAGCGAGGCCTTGATGTTTAGTCAGCTGTGTGGCCCAAGCGTAGAGGTAGAGCTGTAGATACAGGGAAGCACGTTTGCCTCAAAACAAAGGCAAATATTACACGCGAGCCTGCAACAAAGTGAAAGCATCATTTTGCATATACAGTGAGATGCCAAATATATGTATAAGCTTCAGATGAACATTTTTAATCTTTTCTATATTTAAATATGGAAAGCTTAAAACTGACAGAGATTTATGGATCAATACCTAAATTGAGGAGCTAATTAAATTCTTTATATAATTTTGGCTGGTATTAAAGGTGTGGGAGAACCCCAAAGGAATATCAGCTTCAGGGGCTTCTCTATTTTGATACAAGAAATCTAATATCTGTGTGCTCATTGGAAAACTCCAACCTACCAACTAGAATAATCCTGCAAGCTTTCTGTTAATCCATTGCTGGTGATGCCTAAATGTACAATGGATAACTCAGTTGTTATAAATTAAAGGGCTCATAATTCTTTTACAAATTCACTGGAAATCAAGACGCCTTTTATCTCACTACATTAAAGAACAGAGGGCTATGTAATAGCAATGAAAACATAATATTGAGCCCTGAGCCGGTTATTTGTAGGAAGTCACAGTAACCAAAGTTCAGCATCGCTTTTGTCCAGTGCTAAGCATTCGGTCGTAATATGACCTCAAATGAGGGGCAATCCAAAGAAATGGCACTGTCACCTACTAACAATGCTCCCAAAAGACAGAAAAGTGACTCTCCCACACCTAAAGAAGATGTGCAGGATCCGGTTATGCAAGCAATGTTAATGGAAATAAAATCCCTTAAACCTTTTATGGAAGCCACTGCTGCCAAATTGAAAATGCTGGATGATAAGTGGTCCACATTCGAAACAAAAATAAATGAAGTGGAAAGAAGGGTGAGTGATGCTGAGGACATAGCAGGAAGGTGGTGTCTTTGGAAAACACAGTTCTATCTCTGGAAAAGCAGACAGAAAACCTAGAAAATAGGAATAGGAGGAACAACTTGCGTATGGTTGGTCTTCCAGAGAACATTGAAAAGGATAACCCAACTCAGTTTCTTTATCATATGCTTACATCAATCCGGGATCTCACCAATCCTCAGCAGTTTAATATCAAAATAACTCATCGGCTAGGTCCTAGAAATCCGTCACGCAGTCACTGAGAACTATGATTTTTGCTCTACTAGATTACACTCACGTCATGCTCATGTTAGGTCAAGCTAAACAGAAGAAGTCTCTCATATGGGAAGGAACCAAGATCTTCATAACCCAAGATGTGTTGAACACCACGGCGGCAAGAAGGAAATAACTTTTGGCATTTAGACCAGCGGTACAACAGCTTAATGCTAGATATGGGATCATATATCCTGCATCCTTAAAAGTTACTCTCAGTGGTCATATGTATACCTTTCAGGATCCAAGAGGCTTACGTACGTTTATCCAAAGCCATAGAAGAGAGGAGATGGATACCACCAAACCGCATTCTTGAAATAAAATTATACTTGGAACGTTTAATTCTATAAAAGGAAAGTTTTTTTGTTGCCAGAATGGGATACGGCGTTGCCCATCCTAATCTGGCTCTCCACCCCCGCCTTGTATTGACTGCATATGAACATGGTTTGGAGTGGCTGTATCCAGTTAGGCACTACTCTCACCCTTATTAATTGGTTGCTAAGTAAATTGCTAAACTCCATGTTATTCTTGTTTGTCCTTTCCCCATCCTCGTGTTTCATTCCCCTCTCTGTCTCATGTTATCAAACTTTTATTATAGATATTAGATTGCATATATAATGATTGTAACTAATGCATGGCACTTAACATTGTAATTTGGAATGTTAAGGGGTTACATAATCCTGTTAAACAGCAAAAAATACTGTCACACCTTAAAAGAGCCAAACCAGCTATTGCATGCATACAAGAACTCCACCTTTCACAAGATGAAGCAGCCAAACTGAAACATTTATGTGTGGGTCAAGTCTTCTCGAGTGCAGCTGATGGGAAGAAAAATGGGGTTGTTACCTTGATTAGTAAAAATCTTTAATCTAAGGCACTTTCCTCAGAGACAGGTCCTCATTACGAGTATGGAGGCTGCCTCCATGCCGGGTTCCAGTACCGGGTTCTGTGAATGAGGAATTACCGGGTCATTCTGATCTTGGAGGACCCGGTAATTCCTCATGCACAAAACCATTCCCCATTCCCATTTGAGCCCCCATAGGGCTCAATGGGAATGGGGATGGACCTATTAACGGGCCGTTAATAACGGGCCCGTTATTAGCTCCTTGGTCCCCTCGCGCGACCCGGAAAGGACATCTGGTTTACCAGACATCCTTTCCGGGTCCCACTAGGGGACCTCGTAATCAGGCATCCCGTAATGAACAGTGCCGGTCCCGTACCGGCACCCTTCATTACGGGAGCGCAAACCTCGTAATGAGGCCCACAGTGTTGGAAGATGGGTTTTAGGTAAACTTCTTATTGAATCCACTGAATATTCTATTTTGAATGTGTATGGCCCCACGAAAGCTGACCCAGGTTTTTGGACTCATTTAAGAAATCATATAGCTAAATCTTGTCCAAACAACCTAATTGTATGCAGAGATTTTAATGAAATTATAGATCCCATTCTTGATGAAATGTCAAATGTAAGACCTAAAATCACATGGTCTCACTTACAATTTGCCAACTTTGTATCCAAACTAGGTCTCATTGATACTTGGCGTATTACCCAACCCTCAGACTTAGATCACACCTTCTTCTCTCCACCTCATAATTCCTTCTCATGGATAGATTACATTCTGATGTCTAAATCCCTGACCAATAGCTTCTTAGATGCAAACATGTAACCAATTGTTTTGTCAGATCATGCCCCAGTCCATATCAAACTATCTAATGTTCAAAATGCACACAAATATAATAGATGGAGATTCAACTCAGCTCTCTTAAAGGATGAAGAGTTTGTTAAGTTTGTACACCAACCACACTGTTTCTTTTTTGCAGAAAACTCTCCCACAGATACATCAGTACACAATAACTAGTACTGCCATAAAGCAAAACTTAGAGGACACATTATAGCATATCCTGCTGCTAAAAGGAAAAAACTTAAAAAAGAAACAGTAGATATTCTTAAACAAATGAAAATCCTTCAATCATAATATATGCAGACTAACTCCACCCACATACATCAAACATCAATAAACTCAGGATACAATTTAATAACTTAACAACTGAATATTTGTGTGCTAACCTCCTAAAATATTGGTCTAAGATGTATCAGTTATCCAATAAGTCTGGCAAGGCATTGGCTTCATATCTCAAATTTTTTAAAAATAAGGCAAGTATTGCTGTTATAAAAGACCAAAATGGCAATAGAGTCCTTACTGACAAGGACATTTTACAAGTAGTCTCCAAATGTTATCAGAAATGATATACATCTGAAATTACACCTAATATCACTCATGCATCAGACTTTCCCAAACATATACATCACACTACATATCCCAATTCTAATATCCAATCTTTATATAATCCTCTGTTATCGAGTGAAATCTTGAAAGCCATTAAGAATCTCAAAAAGGGCAAGGCTCCAGGGACTGACAGTTTCGCTATCGATTATTTTGCCCAATTTAAAGAAATTTGAGTCCCCGACCTTAATAAATTATTTGCATCCTTCATCGCCAGTAAAAAAGCCTCTGGCTCCTTTTCTGAAGCAATGCTTATTGTATTCCCTAAGCCTAATAAAGATCCTGAATTAGCACAAAATTATAGACCCATAATTGTCCCGGATATGATTGCGGCTGGAATTCTGACCCCTATCCAGTGGACAAGAGTTCTTACTACTCTTTTCTCATTCACTGACCAGACACATAACAAGTGATGACCCCACCCTAGCCCTTTTTGTGACTCACCTTTCCTTACACTTGAGCCCTCTCTGCTGCTCTTCGATTGTGAGCCCATTAGACAGGGTTGACTTCCTGCTGTGGTGCTATGAAATAGTTTCCGCTAACAACATCTCTATCTCCCAGCTTAAAGGTGGATGGCTTTCTAATTTTGTGCTGAGAAACTAATTAATTCTCTCTCTCTTTCTTTCTCTCTCTCTCTCTCTCTCTCCATGTATCACTAGCTCACAAATTGCCATCTCCACATTAAGTCTTACCTCATTACCCCTGTTTCTGCATATCCCACCCAACCTGGCCTTGGCTGTAAGAGTCAGGTTCTCATTTCAATACTGGGCACTAGCAACACAATGATCTTTCCTTGGGATCCCAGTAACCCGCTTGAAAACAAAATGCACCACCTGTTACTTCAGATTTCATGTACTCAGCTGAACAAACACACTGGGTGGGGTGTGGGCATGGTCCTACCCTGAAGATACATCTTGCAATTTGATAAATTGTAGGGTTTAGAGCTAATTTTAGCTGTTTATTGCTAACCACTAAACGTGATAGTGTGCAGACCCCTGGGGTATGAGATAACCTTCCCAACAGAACAGGCTGATCTCATGACTTCCCTGACTGACTCTGCTAATAAGGGCCTCCTCTTATGTACACTCCCTTGGGTTTCACAGTTAATTAAATATTAAAAGCAGCAGACGCTCAAAAACCTAATCAAGCCCCAGGATTGGATAAAGTACCTGTAGATTTTTTTATGAATTAAACTAGCATCTGGGCACCCTATTTTACAGGCGTATTCAATGCCGCTCTGGTATTAAATGTAGTCCCTACAACATGGACAAGCACATGCATCGTCCCTATCTACACAAAAGGGGTAGGAAGGATCCAGCGAACTCGCTCCAAGATTCAAGAGGAAAGATATTTCCAAGAACCACCTAGAAACATGGATCGAGAAGCAGAATATTTATACATCATCTCCAAGTAGGATTCCAGGCAGGACTTGGTACGTTGGACCAATGTTTTAGACTACCCCTATTTATTTAAAACATATCTTTCTCTTGAGAAAATGAACATGTATTTCATGTTCATAGATCGGAGGGTGGCTTTTGATCATGTTCCCCACCAAAATGTATGGCCCCATCTAAAAGCCTTGGGAATCCCCATGACATTTTGTCACAAAGATTCCAAATTCAGAAAGAGTAAACTAAGCCCACTAAAGAGTCTTCCACCCTTACTAGTTGCAATGATTGGCTGATGAACCAGCAACCCACTAGGAGGCATGGTTTGAAAGATCAAATGAACTATGACGTCACAAATGATTGACTTCTACCATATGTTCTGTGTCAGCAACTTTCTCTGAGGTCATCGCAGTGCCCTTGTACGCTGCATGGAAACCTCTAAGACTCAAGTCTCCTCTTGTTCTGCCTTCTGCATGAATTACCTGACCCCCATGCTTTCAACTAGCCTCACAAGGTTATCCTTTTCACGGGGGTGCCTCTCTAGTACCCTACACTGCAACAATCTGAAGTTTGGGCGGCTTATATTTTCTGCAAAATGTTTAAATCTTTACAGAGGTATATCCATAAATGTTCAAGTTTCACCCAGCAGTCAATAGTTAAGCCATGCGATGGAGGGAAGGCAAGGCTTCTGCCATACCACCAGACCCTTCTAGCATGCACCATTGCCCTACTGTCTTGGGATACTGTCGGGAGGACGTCAGGTGTGCATTGTGGAGCATAGGATTGCTTTGGGAGGGTGTGGGTGTCTGATTCATAGCCCCAAAAGTGACCTGTGAACATTTATGAGTCACTGAATCTTTGAATTGGATGATCCTATTTGCTAGTGACTTTTGTGGGTTTTTCAAGAACACTTCGGCTTCAGGAAGTGTGCGGGTAATGAGTCCGCTCTTCTTAACATGAAATCGTAAATTCTCTATTCCTTATACTCTAAACCACATGTTGCCCTAAATCTGCATGATCTCTTTGTGCCATGTAACACCCTAGAACACGTCACTTTACTATATCGGCTACCACATGCATGTGGACATCCATGCTGCTGCCCTCCACTGGACAGCTTTCTTCCCGAATAACCATTCCACCTAGATTAAAATTAGAAACTTCCAGTCAGCACCTCTGATTCTTGGGTGGGTCTTCCAAAAGCCCTCCCTTTCACCTTGGTTGATAATGCCCATATGAATCACCTAGCCTCCTTGATTGACAGTGTCAGCAATACACCCTACCTATACATGGGAGAAGGTGCCTAGCTCATGATTCGTTGAAAGTGTTTACTTACTCTCTTGTTTATGGTTCATTTTTGATAGATGACCCATACCACTGCATGGCTCATTCCCATCTCCCCCTGAAAGCCTTAACATATGCTGCACATCAAATACACTCCAGAAAGGAAAGTGTCAGGAAGGCGGAATGGAAAATAGGGAAACAACACAGTTAGCAAATTATTTGAAGTTTGTGGTGCGAGTCAGAATTGCTGCATGGCGCAAGGGCTTATTTTAAATAGAAGGTTTCAAATAGCCTGGAATTGGCCCCTGAATCACCCTGGTCTCTTAGGGCCTCATTACGACCCTGGCGGTAGCCGTGCACTTATTAAGGACACGGCTGCTGACGGTAATTATTTTTTACCGGCGCCCAGAAAAGGGCAATTATCGGGTCATGCCGACTTTGCCAGACCTGGTAATTGCCCTTTTCTGGACGCCGGTAAAAATTATTCCCCATTACCATTTGAGCCCAATAGGGCTCAAATGGGAATGGGGAGGATGGCAACAACGGCCCCGTTAATAACAGGGCCGTTTCTGCCATTTGGTACTGCTCGCGGGTGCTGCTCTGCACGCCTGGTCTGACCAGGCTTTCCAGAGCGGCACCCGCGAGCATACTCAGAATGTTGCGGCGAGGTGACAACGGCGCCGGTAGCCCTACCGGCGCGTTGTTGCCTTACCGCAACACTCCAAATGAGGCCCTTACTGTTGAACAGAAGAATAGATCTACACACTTACTTGGTGTGCTGTTTAAAGGACCCCGTATTTCCAGGGTTCCTTTTTAACATATTTTGCAGAACCTCAACCAAATGTCTGCAAATGCAGGTCCCCTCCAGCGGTACGTCAGGGTAATTGCGGTGTTATGAAGCGTCTTTGAGAATGTACAGCCACTTTTTCGGGATTGTAAAGCGACACCTTTGGAACATAAAAAGAGCCTCATCCACAAGCCAAAAAAGTATAGCACAGGAAAAGCCGTTGTAGGTTTGCAGACTATAGGAGGCAAGAAAGCACACATCCGTGTTCTGCATGTGCATGACCGGCATGTGGTGGAAACATGTCCTGGAAGCTCCAAACCTTGCAATATTCTATTTGCATCCATAGTTAATATCAAACCTGCCTGAAATGATGTGCACTCCCTTAGGAAAAAAAGGATGACTGGGTACAAGTTCATTGTAATGAAAATATCTTATTGTGAAGCTAAGATGTCATGGTTACCCCTTGACCTCAAGAGAGTTGGATACGTTTCAAAGTGTGCCCCCTTTTACTTTTCTTAGATTACCTTCGAAATACATTGCTGTACCTATTACGAGTAACGATGTGTTCAATCTGAATAGAATTATTCACAGTGACATGGACATCATCAATCATAATTGTTTCATCGATAATCCGAGGGGGACCGCCCACTGAATGAGTTTAGAACAGCGCTGAAAACGTATACATTGTTTTTTTTGTGGACAAAACACCGCCGCAGATTTGAATACCATCACGTGCCTGCACACTATGGCGCTCAAGTTAGGAGCTACAGGTAAATCAGGCCTATTCACTTAATACAGTGTTTAGCAATGCACCTGGTTATGAGATGTGGGGTACTTATCGCATGCAGTATTCTTGGGCATACTTGCTTTGTATTGAAATTGCACATAAAACAACTCTAATTGTTACCCCAGCCCAAGAGGTGGAGGTAAGCATTGCAAAAACTCCACAGAGGCTCTTAACTTTTCTTTTCTTGAAGTGAAGGGAAGCCCTTGCTTCCAGAGCCAGAACAAAAACCTTGCACTGAGACATCTGCAGGGGGTGAGAATTTGAACCTCTCTGATCCCCTCCTTCTCGCCACCTTTGCCATGCTTGGCACAAAAAGATCAGGGATTATCAATTTTTCCATATACATTCTGTGATACTGTACCAGTATGTGTTACCCATGGGAGGGCTGCACTCGGCAAAGAACAACACAGGACGCAGGTGGACTGTTCTCTCTCTCTCTACTTTATTCTACGTACCACTGAGGAAACCCTGTGGGTCCCCCTTCCGCCTCCGGCCCACGTGCCTCCCTCCCATTTTGGTTCGCCTTAAAGGCACTGTGACCTTTCCCCTGTAACATCAGCCGCCCACAAATGTTCTTTGGTCGGATTCAGCTTTCCTCTACCAGCCGCCTCAACCTCTTGATCATCCTCCAGGGGCGACCACTGTCACCGTAGTCTGTTTCCCCTGGATGCTCTTGTGACTAACCTTGCACGCTTTCTTCTTCGTCTGAGTGTGGAGCCCGCCATGCCTTGCCCTCGGGTTGAGCTCTTTCCGTCTCATATACCGTTCTCTCATTGGTGCTCCTCTTGCCCTTGGCCAGTCAATTGAACTGGGATGTCTTGTCTTAATTTCAATTGAACTGGGACCTCTTGATCTTAATTTCCTCCTGTTATCATTTACCCCTTTATTACTGTGATATTAAGTGGCACGTATCAAGGGTCTGTCTTCCTGTTGTCTCGCAAGGACTTTGTATGATACTGTCAGTTCCTTTGCACTCGCTCCTCTCCTGCGATCAGTCTCTTCTTTGACTTGTAGCTTCCTGGCAATGTCTTGTCAAATGATCTCAACGTCCATGTTTCCTCGATCTGGTGGCAAGTTAATGATTTTGGTGTTCACTCCATACGCCATCATGATCTCAGATGGTGACTTTGCTGTGGCTTCATGGGGTGTGTTCCGATAGTCTCTCAACATGCTGCAGAGTGTGTGGTGAGGGGATATTCCCTCGATGTCAACTCGCTGGATGGTCCTCTTGATGGAGGACATGAACCTTTCAGCCATCCCATTTTCTTGGGGCCATCTGGGTGTTATTTTCTGATGAACGCATTCCAAGTGGCGGGCGAAAATTGCAAAGTCATAGCTGTTGAATGGGGGCCTGTTGTCCGACTTGATGGGCTTTGGGATTCCCCATTCACTGAATACTTTGTCAATGCGTGCCACTTCTTGTGGGAAAGCTGTTGACAATGTCTTTTTCACCATGGGAAACCGTGAGAACTCATTGATGAAGACTAGGAGGTATTTTCCGGGATCCATGTGCACGTAAATGTCAACTGCAACTCTGTCCCATGGCCTTTCTGGGATGTTTGTAGGCTGTAGCAGTATTGGGGGATCAACTTGGGCTGTGCACTGGCATGGCAAACACTGTCACACCATGTCCTCTCTGAGTGTGTCATATTCGGATACCATATATGCTGTCTTAGTTGTTTCTTGTTGTTCTCTGCCCCTCTGTTCCCCTAATGTGCTGCCTGTATGACTGATTTCCTCAACATCGATGGTATCACAAGTCTACATCCTCTGACTAGGATTGTGTTGTTCATTACGGCAAGTTCTTTGTGTATCCTCGCTAAATGGTCCACCTCCGACCAGTTTGCTTCTTGGTGCGTAGCAAGCTGCCGGCGATAATCCCTCCATTTGTTCCTGTTAGTAAGTTGGACAGCCAATGTCATGGACGGGTCCTTTACTGACTCATGAGCTACCATTTCCAGTGTGAGTGCAGGTGGTACTGTGTTGGCTGTGACGTAGTTGATGTATTCTACATCACCTTTCTGTGTAGTCTGGTCTCCTCCCAGGTGGTGTGAGATGTAATCTGCTTGGTTCTGGCCTCTCCTGGCCTGTGGGTGATGGTGTACTCATTGTTTTGTAGGCAAATGCCCCTCTTTTCAATCCTGGGTGGAATCGTAGTGCAAGGGTTTCCAAACAGTGAGAGGAGCACCTGATGGTCGGTGACAAGCGTGAAGGTCTTGCCAATGTCAAAGTTGTGAAAGTGTTCACACGCCCAGACTGCATTCAGGCTCTCCTTCTCAGCCTGGGAGTATGCTTGTTCTGTGGGTGATAGGGCCCTGCTTGCGTATGCCACAATGGGTTTGGGGTGTGCATCTTTGTCTTTTGCCTGAGCGAGTGTGGCCCCCTAGTCCGTTGTGGCTCGCATCAACGAAGATCTTGATATACCAGTTGGGGTCGAAGTAGGCCAAGCATTTAGCTTCTGCCAGTTCAGTCTTGATGGTGAGAAACGCCTTGTGGCATTGCTCCATCCATTTGAATGTGGCATCCTTCTGTAGGAGCCGCCACAGCGATTCTGTTTGCGCAGCATATTGCGGAAGATATCTGGCACAGTAATCAGCCATACCTAAGATTGAGGGGACCTCTGTCACCTGGGTGGGAGCTGCCAGGTTGGTGATGGTGCTAACTTTTTGTGGGTCTGGGGCCATTCCAACATTCCCAAAAATATGGCCGAAAAATCTCAGCTTTCTCTTATTGAAGTTACATTTCGTTAGATTGAGGGTCAGACCAGTCTTGTGGGCCCTCAGGTGTTTCCAGCAGCGCCTGGTCGCGCTCCTCTTGAGAAGTTCCAAACACAAGAATGTTGTCACTGTAGTTTAATGCGACTTGATAGGGCGAATCAATGGATGGATGGCTTTCTGGAACATAACTGCAGCGGAGTAGATACCAGAATGTAATCTCTTGTACCGAAAGAGTCCATTGTGTGTTGAAAAAGTGGTAATCACTCTGGAGTCGGGGTGTAGCTCCAACTGGTGGTACCCCTGGTTGAGGTCAAGTTTAAAAATGTGGTGACCTTGTTCAGCTGCACAATCATGTCCTAAATACTGGGGCCAAGGTGATGCTCATATTGGGTGGCAGTGTTTGGGACTCTCATGTCAAACCAAAGTCTTATTTCGTCGGCATATTTTGGGACCACCGCTAGTGGGGAAATCCATGGCCGGGACCCCATGGCACGTTTAATGATGTCATTCTGCAGTAGTTGTGTGAGTTTCTGGGATACTGCCGCCTGGAGGTGGAACCCTACTCTCTGTGGGGGTTGCGGCAACAAGCGTGACTGCTTCATCTATATGTTGTTTGATGATCTTTCCTTTGAGTTTTCCGAGCCCCTGGAAAAACTGCAGGAACTTGGCCTGGATGACTTCTTTGGAAAGAGGTGTCGTAGTGAGCATGCATACTGAGTCTCTGGGGTTTTGTGGTCCCATGGATGATTGGACGACATCAGTGTCCTGCTAGTGGATGTCGAAGAGGCCCAATTGGCTTGTGGTTTTGTAGCTGAGAAGGCACCTCACTTTCGTGGGGTTGTGGATGATGTGAATCGTGGGCATCGTTGATCGCCCTTTGTGGAGTAACGTATGCTGGAACTGTCCAACTGACTGTAGTGTGTAGAGAGACACCTTATTGGAAGATCCGTGCACGGGACTTGGATAAAGTGTTTCTGTCAGCCGTTTGTAAGAATTCTTGTTCACTCATTATGTGTACAGTTACCCCTGTATCGATGAGTAAGAGGTGTATTTTGTTCCCCATATTGATGGCCACCTTTGGCGTGTCCTCAGCCTCCTGGCTGTTCTGTATCAAGTTTACATACTCGTCCAGGTACTTTTGGTTGAAGTCGGAGTGGTATTCGAAGTATTGGTTTGCCAGACTTGTGACATATCCATGAAACGGGTATGGTAGATTGTTGTGCTCTTCTCCATAGCATGTGTGTTGGGGGAGTTGGTCTTCCCCTTGGGTTTAGCCTTCATCAGGTGACTCCTCAAACACTCTTACATAGCTTATGCTGGTCTGTACTCTTACTGTGGCCTGCCCCAGCTTTGTGGAGGCAGGTGTGTGCTGTTGCCTTGTGTCCATGCATTTGCAGGGGCTGTCCTTGGGTTCAAGAATGGTCTGCCCTACAGACAGATGACTTGGAAATGACCCTCCCTGCCACAGTTTGATCATTGCTATGTGAGTGCAGGGCATGGGCCGGTGTGTGGGAGGCTAGCCTGCATCTGTAGCAGAGATGCTGGATCCTGTTTGGTTGTCGGCTCGGTGACCAGTTCGTGAGCAGTGTCCGGTCGCCCAGTTTCTGTGTTTGCATCGCTGCTACTAGTTCCCCTTTTTCCTGTTTCTTGGCAGGCGTGTTCTCACTGCTTTCATAGATCATGGCCATCTATATAACCTTGTCAATGGGAAGATGTTTTTTTAGTCGTCGTTTCCTAAAGATGGGGGAAATGCATTCTTCAATTACACAAAGTCTGATTGCCTCATTGTCAGAGAACTGAGAGGATTGGCAGTGTACTGCTTTTTGACAAAACCGTGTTATGAATTCATCAACGGTCTCCTGTGCTTGTTGGGTGGATTGGTTGAAAACATGTCTTTCATAGTCACGATTGGGTTGAATGACAAGCTTTTTGTCAAGTGCCCTGATTACGTTTTCATAAGTATCTTTCTCTCCTCTTTGTTATTATGATGCACTTGATCTCTTTTCCTGTGAGGTTGTTGAAAATGTCAGGTATGGCAGATGATTTGTCTTCCCCAGCAGCTTTCACAACCCATTGGAACTCCTCAATCCATTCCATCCACCTCAGGCCTTTGTCAGTTTGCCAGAGTGAAAGTGAGTGGCCTCAGTAGGAAGGCCACACTGGACGTGGCTACAGAGGCGTAGCCAGGATTGTCTAACAAGTGGGGCCTGAAGCTAATCTATTTGGGCCAACAGCAGTGACATTAATATCTGTAAATGCCCACACAATGCTGATGAGTGGGCATTTACAGGTTTTGGGTGGGCCTTGCCCACTCAGGCCCTACCCTGTCTACGCTTCTGCATGGCTCCCATGGTGGCTTGTTTTGTCTCTGCAGCTTGAGTGGCTGGATCCATTGTGGGTATTGAGATGGCCTGGCCGTGGGTGTGGTAGAGGTGAAACACCAGGAATATCACCTTCCTTACATTCTTCCCTAAACTGCTTGGCAGATGCAGGGTATGCATCTTCTGCTTTGGGTCTGTTCTCCTTGTAGCCTGGATTGGTTCACACCCTTTTCCTATTGTGCGTCCCAGTGAGCGAGTCCCCCATATATACATGTGTACCCCTACCAGGGGAGAAATTAACATGCAGTAGCCGGCAGGCAAGCTGCATTGCAGGGATCACGTCATGTAGATGCAGCAGGAGGCCTCACCACAACACAGGAGTCCGCGGGATCGCAGCTGGATGCAGTCTAGAATGTGCACCTCCTGGTGCATTGAAGAAAATGCTGCGGTGGGATCGCTGGCACAACAATGGCAGGATCACCACAGAGAGTGGAGTGCCATGGTGGCGGGATCGCCGGCACAGGAGCAGGCATGCGGGATCACCCCCAGGATGTGTATCCAACGGGATTGCTGGATTGTCACAGGAACAGTCAGGCTCTCCCCTAGGACATGTGTCCAGTGGGATCGCTAAATTCAACAGCACAGCGCGATTGCTGGTGTGCGTCATAGATGTTCGCCGAGGCGGACCCCTGCCGGCGCCATCCAATGGATGTCAGTCTTCTGACAGGATGTGCCGATGCCTAGATGTAGGCTGTGGTAGGCCAGGGTTATCAGGGTCCAATGGCTTTGTCACCAGTTATTACCTGTGTGTGGGCCGCAATCAGTAAAGAATGACACAGGGCTCGGATGGACTGCTCTCTCTACTTTTTTCTATGTACCACTGAGCAAACCCTATGGGTCCCCCTTCCTCCTCCTCCACCGGCCCAAGTGCCTCCCTCCCATGTGGGTCTGCCTTAAAGAAACAGTGACTCTTCCTCTGTAACAGTATGAACGGTGTCATGTGATTTTATTTAAAAAAACAACAAAGAATGAATTTTGAAAGAACCCAACCGGGGAAAAAGAATAACACATTTAACTTCCATTGCTTTTGGGGGGTTCTCCCACCCAGACCACCCCTCCCCTTTTTTATACATTCCCTCCAATTCCCCACTAGATTTGAAGACTTTTAAAAAATGAGTTTTTTTTTCTCGATCTTTGGGGTTCTTTAAAAATTCATTCTTTTTTTTGTTCTCAATAAAATCACTGCATACCATATCCATATTCAAAGGGAAAGGGAAATCTATTTAAAAAAAAGTAAAATAATTGATGATATAGGTTTCCAGAAATGATCCCCATCATATGCTTTATTTCATGACTGCATACCACGACAAAATAAAACACTGCAGAACAAAACCAGAAAGACTTGATTAAAATGTTCGTGCTGATGATTTCCAGAAATACTGCAATGCGAGCGTTTAATTTGCTCTGTGTTCAGTATTGATGTTTGGCATATTAAAGCGTGAATTCAGCAAACCCGTTCTGCACCTGGCAGTCTTCTGACATAGGGATTACTGTGCTTTCCACCTTGTTGCTTTTGGTCTTTGTATCCTTCACACTTGTTGTGGTGAGCTGTTTCCTCACACTTAGTGAGGTTTGTTGCCTGAGTGAGCAATCTAGAGGATTAATGTGTATGCACACTTGATGATACTTTGCATATTGTTATTGGCTTGTAACCATACAATTGAGATAGCATTGTTCTCTCAAGAGTACAATTGGGCATTTTAATAGTGTTTCTAATAGAAGTTTCCCGAAGATATAACTATGTCACCTACACTGAATAGTAACAAGCAGTGAAAAATATCTAAAAATCAAGTGTCATGGAATCTCCTTCTAGGGTCATCTCAATTGAGTAGTGTCAATGGGATATCAATAGAAGCGGAGATAAACATTCTTCCTAATTCCTCTCAGGCACAAGTTCAAACAGAGGATGAGCTGGTGCAATCCATCTGTCTTGACCTTGGAATACAGAGGGACTCAATGCATCATTTTATGGCTTGAGTTAACCGTTTGCCTTGCATTGGTGCATCTGTAAAAGGCTTAGGAGCCTTGGGCAAATCAAAATTCGTGCTAAGACTTACATTAACACAGAGTGTTACACCCTTTGCCGGTCAGAAGATCACTGATTTCTTCTCTCAGGCTGGATCTATTATGGAAATTAAGCTACCTGACCCCCTGAGAGCGTGCCTCATGGAAGGGTTGGGGAATCTCACTGATAATATTATACTGGAAGGTGTGGGCAATGTCGGCTGTATTGCATTTGATTTTGACCAGACTAGTTTGAATGAAAAGGCTGGCCTGGGGCAGATTAGCTTTCCAGTAAAACAACATACAACTTGTGGTAGGAGATATATCATCAATTATTGGTAAGTTAACTCCCGGATCTCCATCACAGTTAGTGGAATTGTTAACTACGAGCAATTTAGCTCATGGAAAGGATGTAAGTGCCCCCAGAATGTAGCATCATGCACTTAGGGAAGTAAATGAACAAATAGAACGTTCACTGCCATCGATTTGAGCTCTTAATTCCATACTTAGCACTTCTGTCAAACTCTATGACAACATTAAATACGAGGTAAAAGCACGCACCACGATACTAAGTGAATTGAATCTCAAGATCGATATACTGAGTAATTGGGCCTTTAACCAGAAAAAAGCTTCTATAATCAGGTGTCATAAACAGATGGGAAATATGGATAATGTCTGTAGTGTTGGAATTTAGTTGCTGATGGTAGAGAGCTGATCATCATAGAAGAGAGAAGAACTCTTTCCCGACCTAGTAGTGTCGAACAAGAAGAATCATGGTATAATGTTCAGATTATTAGGAATTCTGTAAATATGCAAAGAGCTGACATAATCCCAGAAGCGCATAGAGAATATCCCCCGGAATTAAAAAAACACTAAAAACAACTAAAAATGGAAGGAAAAATCAGCTTAGGTGCAACTCCAGAAAGTTCCTTAGAAATCTTCACTTGGAGGACCATAAAGAGGATCGTTGCGCTATTGTTGGAAGTCTTAGTCAAGAAATGACCCTCCTCTGGACAATTTCCATTTTCATCAGCCCGATATTTCTACTCAAACATAAGGGGGATCTCTCAGTGTATTGACTTAACTAATCAGTGCCTAATTGAACAACAAAATGAAAAAGCATTGTCCTGCGCTGATGGATGTGTTTATCACTAGAAATCTGGGATCCAATAGTAAGGCTATGCGGATGTCTCAAACTAGAAGTGATACCCTGGGGCAAATTGATTTTGATAATGTGAAAGCCCTAGGAGTTATAGATTTAGAGAGGCCAAGTGGTTCTAATCTTGAAACAATTAGTGTTAATAAAAAGAAGAAAGAAATTGTTCAAACTACCAGAGTTAAAGAGGGGAATCAAGGGTGTAAAGAACTATGGGCTGCAATCTTTAAAATGCCAAAGCAAGTAGAAAAAGTTCCAACATGTATGAGAAATCAATCATAAATAAACAAAAGTGTACACATGTCGCCCATTCCGGGGGGAATGACATTCAAACTAATGAGCTATTGAGCTCATCCCTGAGTGGAATGTTGGGGACAGAGAGCGGCTGGTTACATTGTTTGCTTTAAGGGAGAGGAACACAGTTAAAGAAGGATTTGGTGATTCGGGAAAAACAAAAAAATATTGTCAAACATCTTCGGTACATAGTGCACAAGGGGGTTGCCTGCAACACTAAAAAGAAGGAGGAAAGCAGGATGTTTTATTTTGAATTATGTCTACATTTAAATTTGGTCATAGTCCTTAATAGGGCCAATACTTTTAAATTACTTCGAGAAATTCCAGCATTAGATAGAATTTCCTCCCTAGATAAAGACTATTTAGTTTCATGTCTGAGACATATTCTGAACTGGTGGAGGTCCACTGGAAGTCTTCCTTTGTCATAGGAACCCTGCTGGATGAAATAAATGAATTCCTAAAATTAGAAAGTATGATCTATAAATATAGGAATGAAATAAGGTCCCTATTGCAAAGGAATGAAATTATATCCAATGGGATTAATGGTGAACAGGTTAAAGATCCCGGAACTGACAATGGTAATATAAGCAATGAGGTGGAAAAGGTTGGAACTTTTATTGGAAGGCTGAGAAATATTAGTAGTGGCGATGCACAAGGGAGCTGGTTATGGCTGCCCAACACACTGAAGTGTTAATTGTGTGGGGTGCATTTACAGGCCCTAACAGAAATCCCTATCAACTGAAAAACGACATTAAACATTGCCACCAAAAACGGCTGTGCTTTGTTCCCTGGCACATGTGTGGCAAGCATTGGAACCCTACATTGAAGAATGGCCCTGTGTTTGCTGTATTTCATTTGAATGTTTGCTTATCTTTCATCTGCATAACAAGATGTTATACACTGCATTGAAGAATGGCCCTGCATTTGCTGTATTTCATCTGAATGTTTGCTTCTCTTTCATCTGCATAACAAGAAGTTATGCACTGCATTGAAGAATGGCCCTGCGTTTGCTTTATTCCATCTGCATGACAAGAAGTTATGCACTGCATTGAAGAAGGGCCGTGCGGTTGCTTTTCTTGCATCTCAATAACGAAAAGTATGCACTACACCCAAAACAGCCTTGTCTGACTGTTAATTCACATGAGGGGCAAGAATTTAATCAAAATGCAACCCGACAAAGCTTTTGTTTTCCCTTTCATGTAAACTGCAGCGCTCAAAACAATGCAAATTGCAATGCAATGTAAACAACGAAACATTTGTGTATAGGCACATTATAAATGCCATATCATATATCATATCAAATTTTTAAAAAAAATTCTCGGCTTTTCCTTTTAATCTCATGTCATATCAAAGAACCTTGTGCTGTGCCCCTCCGTGTCCATGAACCAACAGTAATGCAGACCCACTGAAAAGGTCAAACTAAAAGAAAATCCCAAGACCTACAGAACCGCATTTCAAACAATAATTGAAACATGGCCTGCACACGTGTGAAAGAAAATAAGGAAAATGATGATTAAAAGCCAACATGAGACGGTAGCTTTTGCTTGCACAGACATGTCAGTGTGGGTGGGGATTTAGCTACACAATGTACATTATGTTTGTCCCCACAAGATTGCAGTCAACTTGGTAAAAGACTCAGAATACCAGTAAAACCAGTTTTTGGGCTCAGGCATAAAACTCAATTGAAAGCCTGGCCTCCCACTGGAAGTCACATTAATAAGTGAACCATTCTGCAATGACATGTGATATGGCAGAGGGCGTGATGATCCCCTGCTCTGCCAGAATAGAAGGATGTACTGGCAGTAAAGACAAAGAAAGCAAGTGTGGCTAGTGCTTGACCAAGAAGTGCAAGTTCCTTTTGCACCCACTCCCAAGGACAAACTGACAAACTTCAAAGGGTGCAATAAAAGGCTTGTGTTGCAAGCTGAGCCAGGGGGAGACATTTGGTTGTGAGGAGGAAGCACCACCCTCCTATATGTGACGGATCCTCCAGATTGACATTAAAGGGTTTATGCATTTTGGGCATTTTTCCCCAGCACTCAGAATAAGAAATAATTTTGTTTTATGATATGTTTCAATGTGATCTCCAGGTGGATTTTTAGAGACTAATTGCATGTTTCTAGGACTTTGTGAACTGAAATGCCCAGTCAAGACTCGTTTCTGGCTGATTTTAAAATGGGACATATATGACAATTGGTGGAAAGATGGATATGTACATTATGAACATGCTTAACCATTTGCAGAGTGATAACTATTATGCATCATGTAAAGGACAAAAGGGTGCCAAGGGGCCATGCTACCTCGCACAGAGTCGGCGATCAGCTTCTCTAATTCCCCAAGACCCCCTGAAACCGCGTATCTATTTCTTATGGTGGTGTCTAGTATAAGTTGGTAGTTATGATACATAACTCAGTTTTGCTAAAAAGTTGACCGGAGAAACAAAGAACTGTCATAAATGACAAACATACCAATGATGCTCTCTCCCCTTGAATCAATGATGCCAGGGGGCAGAGGGAGGAATGGTAGGCTGTCCTATCCCAGGGTAGGAATAATTCTAGGGTACTTCCCCCAGATTGTAAAATAAATGATGTCATTTTGGCTATGTAAGGGAGGACTGTACCAGACAGAGGGACACCCAGACACACACAAGCATCCAGGGAGACAGGAGAAAGAGGACGGAGAGGAAGCAGCTGATCCCATCCAAGAGAGTGCAGAGACCACCCTTGCCTAGCTGATCCCATCAAAGAGAGTGCAGAGACCAGACCATTGCCTACCTGCCCAGAGAGTCCTGAGATCCAGCTGGCAGTCCAGAATCCCATTCAGGAGAGTGCAGAGACCAGACCCCTTGCATAGCTGTCCAGAGGGTCCTGAGATCCCGTTGACTTTCCAGAATCCCAAACCAAGGCTTACTTTCTAAGTAGTAAAGAACCCTGTCCTAAATTGCATACCTCTCTCCTTTCGTTACATACATTCCATAGAAAATCCCTTAAAAATCCCATTGAAAATGCCATGGAAAGTCCCAAATTGCCAGTATAATTAATTCACCTTTCCATAGAAGAATCTGTATTAGCCTGTGTATGTTAGAATATTCCTTTGATAAATCTTTCAGTTGTCTATATAAGTCCTTAGTCTCATTTTGAAATAAATTAATGAATTCCCCATCGAAATTCACATTCAATATTGTTGCCATTTGAAGTCAACAACTTTGTTGAGTGTTTTTAATAATTATAGTCATTAAAGTATTGCCTCAAAAGGATTAGCCCTTGTCACTGAAAATCAAATTTGTCTCTGTATTGTATGCCTTCCCCACAAATTTCTAATTTGCATCTGTCCCATTGAAAACCTCAAACCATAGTCCCATGAGAGCAATCCATTTTGTCTAGATTCCTATCTGTTACGTGCCTCTGTTCTTGTCCTTAAAAACTGATTTCCAATTTTGACAGCTAAGCCCCTTTCCTTAGCTGCCTGTCATTACAAATCCTGTGTAAAACGAATTTCCATTTGCCGTTTGTTTTTCTCTTTTGCATTTGCTTTCTTCCCCAAAATCAATTGTCCTATCTTGTTTCCACATTGCCCTGGTGTGCTGATTAGTAGTCTATAAGCTTCCCTATCTCCTCAAGTGTAGCCACATAAATTTATTTTTTAGCTGTCCCACCGCAGTTGTGAGTTGCTGTGTGAGTAATCATCCAAATCCGATTCTGCCATTTTGCTCTAAAATCAGGTTCCCATCTTGGGGTGGTGGACTGTATTTCAAATCCGATTTTTCTCTCATTATACTTACTCCTTTCCACTGCCTTCCATCCAATGGGAATTAAGTTAGCTGATGTTTGGGGGTGAGTGTTGAAGGGGGAGTACTTAACCTTAGTGCTATCACATGCTTTAAACCCATTTTTTCCTGTCTTGTCATTAAAGATCCATGTGAACTGTGTTAGGATGTTGAACCCATTGTTCTCTAGGAATCATTGTCTTTGTGTTGCCACAACATTGTTGGCTATTGTAAAATTGTATTTTGAATATTTTTCACTTTCCATTAAATAATAAATTAATAAATATATTATTGATTCACACTGGCCTGGTTCCTAGTCCATTGTGACATGGGGTGTTGGTGAAGGTGGGTGTGAGACTGGTTGGAGGCCTACTAAAAACTAATCCATGGTTTATTAAAGATAAAAAGCGTTTTTATTGTGTGCCACGTTCATTGTCGGGGAAGGAGTCCCTGGCTAAAGTTTGCCTTGTTATTAAACCGTGACAATTGATAAAATAAGATGGTGGTAATAATGACCCTTGATAGCAGGCGTAGTAATCTTGCTAGTTTGGAATAAAAGAGGATACAATAGTTTTGTGAAATATGAGGAAGATAGTCAAATCATTAACTCTGGCAATATTGTCCTATTCCAAGAAACATGGCTCGCCTCAGAATTATGGATAAATGGGTTCACTATAATTGAGCAACCAGGCCTGAGATCTAATGGTGGTCATCCATCGGGAGTAATACTGTTAGCAACCAGAACTTCTAAAATAACATCTACAACTATTTTGTCATCTAATTTTCTTGGTAATTTGTCAATCTCCACAGACGTGTGGAAAAATGGAATGAAGTTACGGGCCCTCATTTTAAATCTTTACTGGAAGCCAGCAGTAATGGAATTAGACATTTTTTTTATGAAATATCAGAGATCATGGGCATATGGTTGTCCAGTGGTGAATCTCATGCTGTTCTTTCTGGTGATCTAAATTTGCATGGCCTTAACAATTTTAAACTTGACAAAAGTCATAATAGTTTAAAAGGGAAAAAGTGAGAGCTCTGCTTCAAGAATGGGACATGATGATCGTCAATGGTAATGTGATTGGGCACTTGCAATAAAAGGTAACTTGCAAAAGGGGGGCTCAGTCGTTTACCATTGACTATGTAATCCTCATGAGACATGTTCGGCCTATGTAGGTCTTTTGAAGTGAAACATACTAACCTAAGTCACCATAACATTCTTCTTACATCACTTAAACTGGATGCAAAAGAAAATGTTTCTATCGGTCACAGTGATTTGGTAGTAAAGAGTGGTGGCAACCGGATCCTAAAATTTGAAAGTGGTGGCACTCGATTAGTAAAGGAATTAGCATTTTTTTTTTAATAATGCTACCATGGACACATTGACAGAGGTATGTTCAAGTCTTGGCTTCAAAGAGTTCATATGGGAAAATGTGATGTTCAAATGTTTACAAGAAAGGATAACTTCCCGTACACATATTTTATTGTATTTATTTTATTTATAGCATTTGTTAAACGCCCAAACCCGAAGGTATCACAGCGTAGGTTACAGTAGGCTTACTTGTCTGGTTACAGGATGTCAAAGAGTGCAATGCATACAACATTTGAGATTGGTTACAGTACAGGCATTTGGAATTTCAGTAAAACAGGATACACATAACAGAAAGAACAGTGCATGAAACACATGGGGGCAGAGAAGTGGTAAGGACATAGAGGATGAGCAGTAGATTAGAATGTATTGAAGAGCCAAGTTTTAATGAGCTTCTTATAGCATAGGTGAGAGGGCTCATTGCTGATGAGAGATGGGAGGGCATTCCAAGTTTTGGGGGCTGCTACTGGGGAGCTGCTCCCTTCTACCCTCGAGCTCTTGTACCTTGGGACGAATAAATGGGTGCTGGAATTGGATCTGGGTGATCTGATGTACTTTTCTTGTGAGATAGAGTTGATGAGGTATGTGGGAGCCACCTTAGTGAGACACTTGTGGGTGATGCATAGCGGTTTGAAGAGGATCCTGGCTTGGATGGGTAACCAGTGAACATCCCTCCTCATATGAGAGATGTGGTCATTTCTTTTTAGGCAGAGGGCGGCCTAGATTTGATAGAGCGGTATCGATCAGAAAGAAGATCTTCTGTTATCCGTTATGTCAGTTAAGATTGAATGGTTTAAATGATGTGGTATACTATGAAAAGAAATGTGAGTTAGTTATAACACATACAAAATGGATGCGCTCACATAGACATCTGATGTTTCAAATAGGCAGGGAAATAATACTTAATACTCTTGGTCATAATAATACACAGAATTTCAGGGCAATAATCAACAATATGAGTAATATGCAAATTGAGTCCCAGAGCAATGGGGTGAGTGAAATCAATTGGCGCTTACATTGAATGGCAATGAATAGAGGATTCAAATTAGTCTGGAATCCCTCAACCTACCCAGTATGGGATGTAAAATTCGAGAGAGAGGACATTGAGCGTCTCTTTACTAAGGCTTCATCTTCCAGAGACGCTGGACCCAATGGCTGGACTATAATGAAGTCCAACAGAGAGATGTGGTCTATATTGCTGACATTCCTCTTTAAGGATATCCTCAAGAAACGAATATTGCCAGTCACGTGGAAGGAATCTGTTATAAGTCCAATTTTTCATAAAAGCAATCTCGAGGATCCACGCAATTAAAGACACATCACTCTGTTGGATGCAGACAGTAAAATATTTGTTGCCTTGATTTGAGAAAGTCTGGAAGTCTGGGCTGTGGCAAAAGGTATCCTTTCGACACTGCGGACTGGTTCCAGGAAAGGCATGGCAGTGAATGTAAATGGCCTGATTTTGTCAATACTAAAAGATAAGATATCGTCTTCTAAGAAATGTCTATCCCGAATCTCTGTGTGACAATGATAGATTTTTCCAAAACTTTCGATACGGTCAACCAACAATTGCGTTGGCAAAAACCTAATAATTGGAATATTCCCCCTTTATTGCTAGCCATCCTGGAACACATTCACATGGATACAATGGTAAAAGTTAGACCAGATGCTGCTGTCAATCTCACAAATAGTTTTGTGACTACAAGAAGATGGAGGCAGGGTTGCATGCTAGCTCCATGCCTCTCTAAACTGTACTTAGCAGACATAGAAGAAGGTCTTCAGGATGGTTGAGGCTCCTTTCGGCCCTCAGTGTTTATGCAAAAAGGAACGATCTAGTTATTAATCATAAGAATAGTTATATCATCTGTTTCCGTAAGCATAAGAATGTAGGTTGTAAATTTAAATGGTTCTTAGATGGGATATAAATTGTAGCTATGAGTGAGACTATTTAATTAGGCTTCCTTCTGACAGCACAACTGAACAAGGAAGCTGTGGTGAAAAGAGTTGAAAATAAAATAGACCAGTTGGGCATTCAAATGAAGAAAATATATTACAAATATTGTAAACTCTCTTTCAAGCCATTGCTAAGCTTTTATGTTGGGAAGTTAATTCCAAAGGTACTATATGGTCTTGAAATCGAGCAAGTGGCGTATGATTTGCCGTAGTAGAGATTTGAGAGCAGCATCTGGAAGCGGGTCCTGGGCCTGCCCATCTCTATGCCCATGGCTTCATTGTAATATGAGCTTGGTCTCTCTTCTCTCCGAGTTTGGTTCACATTGAGAGTGCCATCACTTTTAGGGAAAATGTATTCACCCTTGAAGAACTCCTAGTATGAAGAACTTAAAGTGGCAATGCACAATGAATCATCAAATGTACTAACCACTATGGAAGCACAAACTTCCAGTATGCTAGATCATTGCCTGATGGGGTGGAAAGCGCTGGTGGAAAATCTGTTAAGGGTAAAAAAGAAAGTTAAAGAAATGGATTGGATTGATATGATAGCTCAAACCAGGAACTATAAAGTGCATTCTACATTAACCCCTGGGACATCTGCCTAAGTATCTTAACCAATTCCCCTGCCCCACTACCAGAGACAAATTTATTTTTTGCGTTTCCATTTAAACCTTTTGCCAACTGATGAAATCTTACATATACTTTCTAAAAATGGGTACTTAAATAGTAATGTCTGTACTTTTGTAAAGTCGCTGGTGTTACTCAAACCCTGAAACATATCTTGGTTGAATGTCCTATGTTGGTGGAAATAGGAACAACATATCTAGGCCGTTTTTCTTCGATTATATAAGTGTAAGTGTTGAAGATATATGGAATCCTGTGATTGCAGGCCCTAAAATGTGTTTACTTCTGAAATTATGACAATGTAACGAGTATTAGGTATTTTAAATGCTAATTGGATTGACTATGTTATGCACATTATTGGGATATTCATAATTTTGGTCTTGTATTTGTGTATATTATATGATTTGTACAGGGATAATTGGGAGAAAGATGATACATTGGATATATAATATTTAATTTCTAAATAATGTTCTTGTGATTGACGTGTTATTTTTAAGGTGTATTCATTCTGTTAGTCTTATTCCTATGATGTTTTGTGAAAGATCATAGTGTTGATCATAACACAATAAAAACAACTGCATGCAGTATTTCAGGAAATACACATCCATTACTGCCAACCCAGAATTGTTTCCCTAAATTAGGTGGATATCCGATATCCAGAAATACCACAGAAGGTAATGGTAATTACCACAATTAGTATTTCCATTAGGGAATCTACCTTACTTGTAATGAAGCCCTACGGCGTGATTTCTGGTAGGCTCTTCAACAAAGAGTAGATACATATTCCACAGCATCAGATGGGTGTTGCCTTTCAGGTTTTGGGGAAAAGGATGAAAGGGTTCAGAAGGTCACAGGGGGCGATTAGCAGTTGCATGGGAGCTGCCTACCACGGGGGGCAGCTTGCTGCCTACCACGGGGGCCAGCTTGGCGTCATCAGCCTGATTTGTGTGTTGTCTCTCCAGCTGTAGAACATGTTCTGGGTATCCTCACGACACATGGAAAGCGGCAGCGTTTGACTAGTGTGCAGTCCTGTCCTATGGTGTCTTATGCCATCACATGCTGACAATCGTAATCAACTGGGTGCTCAATCGCAAAGTGAACACATCCCTGTCCAGTAGAGACTCGGCTGGCTGAAAAGAGTGGACGATTTGCTTTTCAAACCTTCAGTCATTGCTGCTCTGAGCAGCAGAGAGTTCACTTGTATCGCAGAGGTCGCATTGCTATAACCTGTGAAAACAACAGGTCTACTGCGTAGGAGTCCTCTACTGCTCTCGTGAAATCCGTGCACATTGCAGCCAGGGTCGGACTGGGCCAATGAGACACTGTTTGAATAGTAAATAAGGGGGAGTGTTTGATAAAGTGTGACGCAAATTGTGCATTTTAAAGGATATATTTATTCAGCAATACTGGTCAAAACTACAAACCGCATAGCCCGCTTTGAGCCAATAAAACTGGCCCACACTAGCATTTTGTGTTTTTGTTTCCGCCATGGGCCTGTTACCCTACAGGCCAGCCCGAGCCTGATTGCAGCTGAATCACATCACCCCTTATTTGTGGCTTGACATGGAGTAACATACTCCTGAGAAACTCGCTCCATATCAGAAAAGTAAAGAATTCGATTTTGCAAAAAACGCCCATACAATTCTTCTCTCACTTCAAAATATGTTGTCCACTGCATATCCCATCTCCCATATCCCATCTCACGCCACACAGTTTTTACGTATGCGTGAATTTTTTTTCAGGCTTTCATTCTTTTTCACATGTCTCATCCAACACTTAGACTTGGAAAGCTCAGGTGTAACTTAGGTGACAATGTTGATAGTTTTGTTAGTAAGCATACAGTTTCACTTTTGTGGATATGCACCCCTTGCCCATGCAAATATCGTCTGTCACACGTGCAACTCCCGACCGTGCCTGCTGGATACATATGCTATATGCAAGAGCTACATGCTTTACTATGACAATAGGACATTGCTGCCCCATGGTTTGAAAACCTGCAGAATCCACAGCTCTGAGATTTCACTGCACACTAGCCTTATCTGTAGCCATTATCAGGAAGAATAGACTTGAATTAATAAACGGACCCAAGGCCACAGAAGTACCTCTATAAGGAACTACCAATGGAAAAGTGTTTATTGCTGGCCACCGCCGAGATGAAGATATGTCTATGGTGTTGCAACAACATGTAGCAGTGTTTCAAAGATGATTAGATTGCATGAAGGTCCTCATTTCTGTGAAAATAGCAGAACTGTCCTTGCATTTCTATGCAAACATTCTTCACACGGGTGACTTGGCTTCCCGCAGATTGCACCTCAGCCTAGTGGAAAGGGGTCTAGGGGCTCAGGATAGTGTGGAAATCCTGAACTTTCAGGACCATTATGATGCAAAATTGCACCTGGGAATACCCACTTTTATGATTTTGGAGTAAGCTAATAGAAAGGCACGAACATCCTTTTGTGAATTGCTCCTAAGACCTTTTGTGAGTAACTTACTCATTAGAATGTCATCAAAGATGTGAGAGATTCCATCTCCATTAATTCTAATTAGTACCCGGCGAGGGGGATGTCGCGGCCTCCCAGCCGATGGGGAAGCTCAGAATGCATGCACTACCAGACGGTAATCCCTCCGCCCTGAGCTTCCTCAGGGCTGGCGGCTGCCATCTCCCGTCGCCGGGGAATCAGGCAAGTCTTTCCCCCCCTCCTCCCCCATCCACAGAATTCCATAACCCAACCACTCCCACCCCCACTTACCTTCTTTTCTGTCCATTTCAGGAGCGGACACGCTGGGAACACTTCTGTCCCCAGCGTGTCTGCTGACGATCTGCGACAGGCTCCATGGAAAGGGCGAAGGCACTACACATAGTCCCTTCTCTCCTTTCCATGGCAGCCATTTTTGTAGTTTACTTTTTTCAATTTATTTTCAATGGCCACCATGGAAAAGGAAAACAGACTTTGTTTTCTCTTGACTGGCAGCCTGTTTTTGTATATTTTTATTTTCTGTTCCAAAACGTTCGGAACAGAAAAGAAATATGCTTTTAGTACGCTTATTGCTTAATTAGAACTCAGGGTAGAGTTTTGCTAAGGTTCAAACTTCTACTTAACATAGCAGTCGCGCTGATGCACACATTTGATGTGCCAGGTCTAGAAAGCCCACTATTGAAAAGATAGCACTGGGAGTGGCAGAGGAGGTCATAAAAACGGAATTAAAGGGACTGGCGGAAGCCCTTTCTTATAAGGAGGCCAGACCTGCCTAGAGGACTTCAGGCATAGCAAGAGTACGCTGTCATGAAGATAGGGTTTGGAGGTTGTCCCCTGAATAGGAGCTCATATCCGTGACTGTAGTCCACCGTAGATCAGATATGATGACTTTACTATCAGTGGCATGGTACAACATTTGGGGTCTCCCTTATGAGGGAGGCTGAGGCGCCCCTCATTAAAGCACAGGTCATGCCACACTCAATGCACAATGCCCATGATGACCATGCTGCTGCAGGGGAGCGGCTCACTGCACTAGGTGCAAGATATAACTATGCCTTTTATACAAAGCTTAAATCTTTCACCTAACATAGAAACAAAGGGACGGTGCCTGCCCCCTAGTACTCAACCCGTTTTTAATTGGAGATGCGTTACTATTTGCCACAAGCATGCAAGAGCAAACGAGAGTTCGTCCCTCAGAGCATTATTTTTGAATAATCAGTTAAAATGGTGCATTTTACAGCACACTATCTGTGAAAAAATGGAAAAAAGCCAGACAGAAGTCACAAGCAGTGCATAGGAGCATTTCCCAACACATTTTCATAATGCATTTGCCCACAATATATGCAAGTATAAAAACATTTTCACGCTGGCTGTGCCCATACATTACCATGATGGCTGTACCGATATAAGCCAGTATTCCCATTTAAGAATGTACTCCTGTTTGCATTGCAATAAAAAATGTAGGCAACAGTAAGAAAACATGTCCAAACTGGCTCGGATGTAGGCCAGTCTATACATGCAATGACACTTATCATGCTTGCTTTATCATAGTCACCCAGTACAAAATGTCATGCCAAAGTAAGAAAAGGCAAGACTAGCTAGACCAAAATGCCAGTCTTGCTAG
Organism: Ambystoma mexicanum; assembly: GCF_040938575.1. Classification (NCBI taxonomy): domain Eukaryota; kingdom Metazoa; phylum Chordata; class Amphibia; order Caudata; family Ambystomatidae; genus Ambystoma; species Ambystoma mexicanum. Next base: position 1,433,571,129 of record NC_090932.1, read on the forward strand.
GTAATACCACATGTAATGCTTGCTTTATCCCCCTCCCCCTCCGCCCTCTACTGCCCGCTTTTACTCTGGCCCCTCTTTGGCCACCTCTCCTCCCGCTTCTCTGCCTTTACCCTGTTCTCTCCTGACAAGGTTTCTAGACAAGTCCGATCAATGAAGTCTTGTCAAAACAGTTTCTCCCCTGTTCCTCCAAAACCATCAAGGACCACATTGACACCCTGGCTCCTGCTCTGGCTGACTTCTGCAACCACTCCTTCGCCACTGGAGTCTTCCCTTACCCCATCAGTCTGGCTTCAGAGCTGCCAAAAGCACGAAAACTGCTCTCCTGAACATCCGTAAAGACCTGCTCTGCAACCTTGATTGCAATACCCTCTGTGTCCTCATCTTACTTGATCTCTCTTCTGCCTTTGGCACGGTCAACCATGCCATCCTGCTCGACCGTCTCTGTGATAACCTGGGTATCACTGATCAGGCCCTGGTTTGGCTGACCTCTTTCCCTGCCGATCGACCCTGCCAGGGCCAACTTGGGTCCTTCATCTTCTCTATCTCTCTCTCAGCACTTCTTGCCCACCACAATGCTGCTGTCCACCCCAACTTTCAGAGCTATGCGGATGACACTCAGCTCATTTTCAGGCTCCTTCTGCCACCTCTTCTCCTCTCATTTCTGACTGTGTGTCTGCTATCCTGGAGTAGTGTGCCGTCAATGATCTCTGCCTTAATGCCAGTAAGACTGAGAGTCTCCTCATTGGCAAACCTGCTCCCTCCTTTGCTGTCACTCTCTGGCCGGCCTCTCTTGGCCCTCTTCCTGCTCCCACCTGTGAGGCTAAAAATCTTGTGATCATCTTTGACTTCACCCTCTCCTTCTCTGCTCACATCTCTGATGTCTTTAAGATGTTACACTATCAGCTGCACCTCCTGAAAGTTATTCTTCCTTTATTCTCATTCCCCCATAAGCTCACTGTCTCTACTCTCTGCCCTCTGCAACTCATCCAAAACAGGACTGCTAGACTTGTCCTTTGCCTCAAGCCCAGGGATCAAATCCCTCCAGGACTGAAATGTTTGCACTGGCTCCCAGTGGCTGTGAGGATTAAGCTAAAAACCATCTGCTTTGTCCACAAGGCCTTCTGGGGCCTGGGGCCTCAATGTCTTCAACTCTCTCTTCATAAATAACTTCCTTCTGGAGCTCGTCACTCATCCTCCTCCAAAGCCCTCAGTGTCAGTCGCTTCTCCAAGCAACGGATTGGTGGTAGATCTCTTTCTTTGGCTGGGGCCTCCCTCTGGAATAGCCTCCCTGGCTCTCTGAAACTTGAAGAGAACCATCTCTGGTTCCGGAAGCACCTCAAGACCTTTTTCTTTGCTTCTGATTTCTCTACTCCTCTCCCCTGCTGCTGAATTCCTGGCTGAAACTGAAACTGCACTGGTCACCTGGCTACGCTCTGATCTTGGGCCCAGGTCCCCTCGCCAACAGTTGCACACCTGCACTGTCCCCCTGGCAATTCATGCACTCGGGGCCGTCTCTGTATCCCTACAGCCCCCTACCAGCACTTGACACTTGATGTCTGCACTTACACTTACACTTGCCACCAGCTAGCAGCACTTTTATTTATTTATTGTTTTTTATTTATTTTTACTGTTGATCCAATGTACTGCACTCCCCCCATTCTGTTCCTCCGCGCACGTTTCTCCTCCCCCCTCCCCTGCATGATCTCAATGTCACCTGGCCTAGTAAGATCGTTGTCTCTGTCTCCCCTCTGTTCCCCCTACCTTGCCTCATCGCACCTTGAAACACTTATGTATAGGCGCGTTATAAATGCCATATCATATCATATCATATCATATATGCCCAGTAATACATGTCATCCATAGTGAGTAATGGCTAGATTGGCTTCAGGAAAATACCAGTCTAGCCATGTAATGATGTAATGAGACTCATCAAGTTGTCTTGTCCCAAAAATGCCAGTAAAACATGCCATGTCACTTTAAGGAAATGCCAACAATGCTCCGATGCCCCCCCCCCAACCTCCCAGTGCCTAGCGCACACCCATAATCACATTCAGAGCCATTCACCCACCCATACACCTTTCACATTCATTGAAACACGCAGCCAGAGCATTCACACTGCATTCTCCACATGTGCACCACCCACACAGACGATTCACACAGGGCATTCTCATTCACACAACACATGCACCTGCACACATACATACAACCGATTAACATGCATGCTATAATTTATACATACATACACATCTGACACACAGGCACGTATAATGCACACATACACTACATATGCACTATTCCGTTGCATAAGCACCTAATAAATGCTCAATAAAATAAAATAAACAATATAAAAAAATATACAAAAAAGGCTTTTTTACCCGTTTCCCGGAGTGACTTTGGTCGTCTTGGCTCAATTCTCCATCACTCCAGGCCTCCGGCTCCCATGCACCACACTGACAGGATGCAGGGAGGGCTTTATGGTACCTGTCTGACATGGGCAGGGGAGACAGAGGTGGGGTGCCTCCTTCCCACAGCCAGCCTCAGTCAGCCCCAGGCCAGTCCTAGCCCTGATGCTAGTCTGAATGAGGACATGGGGCAGCAGAGGATAAAGGGGTCCCTGTTACGTCAGCCTGATGGATCTCTCATTTCCATGATTCTGGGAAGGGCATTGCTTTGAACAGTTGATTCTGAAGAACTGCTTACCTGCCCATCAGATCTTTGCTTGCCCTTCCAGAAGTAGACCCCAGGGTACCTGAAATGGTGTCCAACATGGTTGAGCCCTGACCTGACCACAGTACTTGTGTGGTCCCTTCTTCTAGATGGGACCTTGCCATTTTTTTCATGTTTTTCTTTACTCCATGGACCCGGTAAGAGAATATGACCTTGTGGAGGCCTTATTGGGTAAATCCTTAGGACCATCGGTGAAGGTGTTGCGCCATTACAAGTCAGATGGTAACTTTTCTGGCATGACTGAATTGGGATTTTTAATGGGAAGGCAGATTTGACATTGTCAGATACACTTTTGCCTATGTCTCGGTCTGGAGAACCAGGCTAACGCTTATGGCTTCATTATTGCTTTATTGACATTCCCTGCAGAAGATTAGTTGGGGGAAAATAACAATGCAATGGTGCTAATTTGAGTTCTCAGAATTACCACTAATATAGTGATAATGATAGTGGTGCTCGAGAAAGCTTCTGGTTGTGTTCCAAAAAGTCCACTTGGTATTTAAAAAATGAAAATCCGATCTATTTCCCCCTGAAACTGAAATGGGAAATGAGACGCTCACTGAAGACCTTCCGAAAATAGTCTCTTTTTTTAAACACACGTTGAATGGCAAGATGATCATACATACAAACTAAATATAAATGGAGTGTGACTGGGTCATGGGCTCGACCCAGTCATGGAGGAACAGGGACCCCTTCCGGCCCATGGTTAGCCGTCCTACCAGGGAGTATGCAGAACTGATTTTACCCCAGAGGTAGGCTGTGGGGTTGAGAGGGCCAAAGGTTCTAAATCTGCCTATTTGCCTTGACTGTTGGTTATGGTAATATTGTCAATCACCCAATGCTTTGCACCCTCAATTGTAGCCTGAGTTCCCTTTGCTTTATTTTAGAACTACAAGGACCATCGTGCAATACGATACCAGGAGGGCTCAGAGGACCATGAGAGAAAGCTGAAGAATTTGAGACAGACTCTGACACTTTGGCACTGGTTGAAAGAGGGAAGCTTTATTTAACACAGCTGACGAAAAGAGGAACACCAAACGCATATCCATCGGAGAAACTAACAGATTGTCTGAATCACCGAGCACCAAAAGGGGGTAGGACTAAAGAGGCATATGTAGCATTGCACTTCAATGATCCAACCCAGGGAGAAAAGGCAGAAGGAGGTTGGGCCCAAAAGTCATGTGGAATGCAGAACCAATGTGAATGCAAAGAAAGAGCTAAAACAGGAAGTCTCAGATGTAAAGAAACTTGTTCGGGTGAGATCAGGAGATGTTGATGTGGACAGAGAGACCAGGCTAAGGACAGAAGGTGGAGCAGAGTGATGAAGATTCGATGGGGAAGCTAGATAATAGTGAAGGTGAGGAATATTGTGTGTGAAAGAGAGTGTATAAAGAGTGTAGCTTTGAGTGTGAGGGTGGATGTGGGAGTGAGTGGATGTGGGAGTGAGTGTAAATGGTGGAAGGAGGTAGTATAGGGTGTAGAGGGTGGAGGAGGTAGTGTAGTGTGATGGTGTAGAGTTTGAAGGAGATAGCGGAAGGAGAGAAAGACAACTGAGAGAGAGAGGGCAAAAGAGAGGGGGACTGTGTGAGAGAGAAAGGGGGAGGGAGAAGAAGGGAGTTGTAGAGGGGAATGTTGGAAGTAAGACATTGGTGGTGGAGGAGGGAAGTGGCAGAGGTAGATATATATATATATATATATATATATATATATATATATATATATATATATAGAGAGACAGAGAGAGAGAGAGAGAGAGAGAGAGAGAGAGAGAGAGAGAGAGAGAGAGAGAGCGAGAGAGAGAGAGAGAGAGAGAGAGAAAGAGAGAGGTGTGAGAGTGGCACTGAAGAGGAGAGAGGTGTGAGGCGAGAGAGAGAGAGGGAGAGAGGGTAGAGTGTGACAAGGAAGAGAAAGGAGAGGGAGTGAGAAGACCAGAGGGAGTAGTGGCAGAGTGAAAGAAGGGGGGCCAAGGGTAGAGTGAAGGGAGAAGGATGTGGGTTCGAGAGAGTGAAAAGAAGAGAAAGGGGAGCAGTGAGTAGGAAGGCAATAGCACAGAAAGGAGTGAAAGTTAGGGCGAGAGAGAAAGCACAAGTGTCTGATGTGCACCATTCAGAACATCTCTGAAACCATTCTAGGGATATTCTTAGCACAGGACACCCTTAGGAAGCCTAAGAGAGAGAGTTAGTTTGATAAACCCTTGCCTTCCCATAGGAGAAAAGATAGACTAGACAGTAGAGGTCACTGATCACTCGGACTCAGGCGACAGGGAAGCCTTCATCAGGGTCAGGGTCGAGGGAGAAAATGGGAGGTTGAGGGACCAGTTAGAAACATCCATCAGTCAAGTCTACCTGCAATCTCAAGAGCATTGTAAAGGTGATTTTAAAATTCTCTTAATACAAACCCTTGAGCCATCTATTGGACTTTTTTAGATTTTGAAAGCCATCTCTGACAGGAGACAATTCCAAAACTGAACTGATTTTATAGACAAGGGAGAAACTCCCCTCCCCTGCTGTATGGAGCCTGTGAATGTTGAAGCGATATTTGGAATGTGATCTCAGATTCATGTCTGTTGATATTTGATTCATTTCTTTACTAGAAGCGTTTGGGTTCATATCGTGAAACAGCCGATGGACAATAAACAACATCTTAAAGTGTATCTACCAAGCCACTGGAAGCCAATGCAGTTGGTGAAGAAAAAAGGCAATACGTTCAGAGCAACCCATGCGGTCAGAGGATGAGCAGAAACATTCTGAACCACTTGTAATAATCCAATCAAAAAACAGAGACGTCTTAATTGGGGAATGTTACAGTAGTTCAGCCTACTAGGTCAGTGGCAGTGACAACAGTTTTCAGTTTTTTGTGTGGAATAATGGGTGCAATACCTTTACCAGGAATTATGCTGTGCTAACAGAAGAGTTAACCTGCAGAATAAGGGACATTTTGAATCAAATATGAAACCCAAATTTGCTATCAAGGAAACTGGGCAGGGTTTGGGGGGCAAAGTGGGGTGAATGGCCCCTCAATGCAGGTCAAAAAGAAAAATCTCAATGATGGTCGCAACCTCCGACCACCAGAATTTCTATCTTGCTGTAGTTGAAACCTAACCAATTCACTTTGATCACCTGTGAACTGCCAATGGAAACTCCCACATTCATGTCCCACATTCACAACTTCTGGCTAGAAGGAGAAGGAGTAGGTGTTTGTAGTATTAGTAATACAATTGGAGGCCAAAAGTCTGAACGAGACAGGCTGGTAATCAATATTAAATACAACAGGGGACAAGCATGTGCCCTGTGCAACCCCCTGGGGTAGGATTACATAGGAGCCAAGTATACCATCTGCATACATGCCAACCCTCCTGATTTAGACATGAAGGTCCTGATTTTCTATATGAAAATATTGCTACTTTTTAGTTGCTCCCTTCTAAAATAATGGTAACCCCAATGCAATTCAATGGGAGACTTCGGTTCTCCCGATTTCTGTGACAATCGCCCTCCAAAGTGATGCAGAATGTTGGCATGTATGCATCTAGGTATGACCAATTCCAAACTGAACAATGCAAACTGCAGCACTCTTACAGCTCTGGATGAGCATTGGGTGGTCAATGGTGGCAAAGGCAGCCAAGAAGTTGAGCAACATGAGTAGCATGACTGTGTTCAGAAAAATGTATGAGTACTGACACCAATCTTGATGAATTGAAACTCACCAAAGAAGAAATGAGTCTGATATTTTTGACTAACAGTCATACAATAGGAATGAACAAGAACATTGAATGGCATAGTCTGAACACTCAATAGACTGGTGAGGTATATATGCACATCTATCTTTACTCACAAACGTATTCCATCTGTATATATTAACCAAACCCTCAACAACAGAACTAGAGCTAGCTGACCTAGACGGGAAAGCAGAGATATTACACAAATGGATTGCAGATACAAATGGCAAGATAGCCCCAAAAAAAACATTTACACCATCAAAAAAGAGAGCAATGGCTAAATGGTTTACCCCACTATTAAGCACCATGAAAAAGGAAAACAAAAAGATGCAACTTGAATGGAGAAAAGATTACAACCAAAACAAAAAAACACTGTTCCGTGCGTACAAGAAGAAAATTCAAAAGGGAAAGAGAAGGCACTATGATGACAGAATCACAAAGTACACCAACACACAAAAAGAAATATTTCACATCATTAAAGAAATGAGAAACCCACCAGGCTATGAGAACACCCCAACCCCCTCGGAGAAACTCTGCAATGACCTTGCAGACCACTTAAGAAAAAAATCAATAACATCAGACAAACGATCCAATAGAGGCCAACCAACAGCAACATACAACCAAACGAACCGCAGCACAAACTCAATAACTTTCCTGAAATATCAGCAGAGGCATTCCCAATGCTGGTAAAACACAGCAAGAAAGCGGGTTCACCGATGTATCCCTGTCCCCCGGACATCTACAAATCAATCCTCGCACAAGGAATGCCAGCAGAATACTACAGAAACCTTCTAAATGTATCACTATCAACAGGAACCGTACCAAGGATCTTCAAATCAGCTTACATCAAACGACTTCTGAAAAACACAAGCGGCGACGTAGATGACCTCTCCAACTACAGACCAATCTCTAACATCCCCTACCCGGCACAACTCCTCAAAACCTACGTATACAAAGTGACCCAAGAATACATTGAAAAACTCCACCTGCTAGACCAAGCTCAAGTCGGCTTCAGACCCACAAGAGGTACAGAAACAGCACTGCTATCCATCTGGGACGACCTAAAAACAAACGCAGACTCCAACACAACATCAGCCCTTATTCTGCTCGACCTCTCCGCAGCCTTCGACACAGTTAGCCATGACACCCTAACCAAAAGACTAGAAGACATAGGCATAACAGACACAGCGCTATGCTGGACTAAATCATTCCTAGCAGACAGAACAGAAACCGTTTGGATTGAACCCTTCAAATCCACCCCACGAGTTAACGACTGTGGAGTGCCACAAGGATCCTCACTATCACCACTGTACTTCAACATCTAACAAACCCCAGTTATCAGAATCTTCAAGAAACACAACATCACATGCTACAACTACGCAGACGATACTCAAATCATCTACAAAATCAAAGACACCCAAGCCGATCATTCAAACCTAATCGACTGTCTAAAAGAAGTCTTCAACTGGATGAATGCCAACAACCTGAAAATCAACCCAGGAAAAACAGAAATCATGATCATATCCAAAGACCAAGAGAAGGAAACCGCCATCCCGTGGCCAACGGAAATGGGAACCGCACCATCACCGTCTAAGGTAGTAAAAAATCTGGGAGTCCTGATGGACAACACCCTAACCTTAGAACCGCAAATAAATGCAACAGTCAAGAAATGCTTCTTCCTCCTCCACACGGCAAGAAAAATACTACCTTTCCTCTCCTTCACACACAAAACACTATTGTCGCCCTCATCATGTCAAGAATCGACTATGCAAACAGCCTCTACCCCGGAATACCGGAATACCTACTGAAGAAGCTACAACAGATCCAAAACACAGTAGCCAGACTACACCTCAAACTATCCAGAAGAGACCACATCACCCCTGCACTAAAAACACTACACTGGCTCCCAGTAAAACACTGTATAACCTTCAAAACAATGTGCATAATGTACAGGGCAATCTGCGGGCAAGGAGCAGAATTCCTACAAAAGAAAATACCAATCTACAAGCCAACAAGACCCCTCAGGTCAACCAATGAAATCTGCCTGCAACTAAAACCTTACATCAAGGAAAAACTCAGAGAAACCGCCTTCTACCACTTAGCCGCAAAAACCTGGAACAACATCCCAAAAGAAATAAGGAACACCAAAGATCACCTTACATTCAGAAATGTACTAAAAACCTGGCTCTTCATACCAGAGACTAAAACCAGAACAACAGTAAGACAAAATGACTAAACGGGAAAGGACATTGACAAGCTCCCAGAACCGACTGAGAATCACTCAGGGCACCGGGAGGGGTGACGCCAGACAGAGTGATTCACATGCGAGACCCATGGAGACGGAGGCAACAACCCCAGCCAATCCTTACCATCCCCAACCGCCCGTTTAGCTACAACTAGGTACCACTGGGTTTTGGAACTGGCGAGATACCACCAATCACCACACTAACTGAGGTATGGACACTGGCAGGTGCACTAGCCATGTGGGTGGGGGTGAAGAACATGCAAGGTTGTTGACGGAGCGGTCGGAGGAGGCAGCGAGATGTTCAAGGGGCCTCGAATGCAAAACGGGCACAGACCTTCAAAGGCACAGGATGCCCAAGCACCCCATCGGGTGAGATTACGTGAGCCCAACTGGTCAATTCAGGATAGAGATGCCAACTAACCAATACCACTAACAATCTCCTCCTCTGCATACACCTCTCAAACTCCAAACCAAACACAACCACAAACCTCCAGCACAACAAACTGCACAAACTTCACTACACTGCAACAACAAAACAATAAACACACAAAGACTTGCACATCAGTACACGACGACTACCGGCCGCATACACCCCAGGCCCAGCCGACGGACCCACCAGGCTGAGGCTGCCAACAGCACAATACTGCACTCTTGCACTTTTCCAGCCTCCTCCCATTAACTCACGTTCCCTCCCTCTTTCAGAGTCACCAGAGCACCAGGGGACCACTCCGGTGGTGATAGTGCGCGGTACAAATGTCCTTTAACATTAACATTAACATTAACATTAATATTAACATTAACATTGATTCATAAAAATCTAGTGAAATATCGTAGCTCCTATTGGTAGATGCCCGCATTTTGTAATGAGATGATGCTATTGGAGCCATTTATCACTTAGGCTATACCTTTCCAATATGTCCACCCTATTGATCTAGACACACTGGACATGTGAATGCACGTTGTCTATTGCAATTTCTTGAGTCCAAGGAAAGAGCAACGAGAGTCATACTATATATAATACATATTCCATTCTTTGAAGACACTAGTTTTGTGGTCGTGTTCATATTGAACGTCATATTACTTGTTTTTTTTTCATACATATACACAAATGTACTAAATTGAATCCAACAAGAGATGCTTTGTATTGCTTCCAGCACAGTTGCCTTTACTTATTATGCATTGTGTTGCGAGTGAGTCCACTCCAAGATGTCCGCCTTGATGAACAACAAACACTGCATTGTAATTGGTATGCCTCATTGAGACGTACGTCATCAGATCTAGGAATTTGTATTTTCGTGCAAGTACCAGACGATTTACTAGTGGAATGACTAACGAGGCGTCAGATTTCATACCTGCCTTGCAGCCATATTAATCGCTGCTGAGGATCCCTTATAGTCATTGAAACCTGTGCTGTATCTAATTTTGTTCACAAATATGTACCAAGTCTGAACTACGGCACGACATGAATACTGGTCACTGAAAAGGTTTTTCGCACAACCCACTGCACGTTTTGTATTCACTCCTTTCAGAAAAAATGAGCGCCTGACCCCTACTGATACAAACAGATTAATGGTGTGGATACTCGACAGCGAGTAAGATGCTGGGACGTGTGTAATTTAACTCGACTTTGAAGTACGGATTGCCCTGATTGTCTTGGATATATGACATATGATGTGATTGGAATCCCATTAGGTTTTTTGAGAACTCTGTTCCATTTGGCCTATACCCTCCGTATCAGAGTGTTTATATAATAGACTTAGGCCCTCATTACGACCCTTGCGGAAAGCGAAAAACGATGGCGGAAATGCAATACCGCCATCGAATAGCGCTCGGTGCGACTATGACCCGTCACCGTAAAGTACGATGCCATTAGCGACACCGTAGTGAACGCCAACGCTAACTGCACCAAGTACGCGCGCGGGCGCCATGCCAAACCGTAATCAGCACCATGGCGCAAGGGTACGCGAATTCCGACCCTAGCGGACATGTACTTAACGCCATCAAGCACGGCGGAAAGTACCATTCCGCCATGGTGAGAAGTACGGCATCGCGAATCAACCGTAAACGGCCCCACTGAGTGCCTGTACACCGCTCCCTGGCCACATAGTACAACTCCCCGTAGGTGCAACGAAGTCACAATGCAACCAGTGAAATGTACAAGTCACCCATGCATGCCAACGAACAAAAGAATCACAAGAGGGGCCAATGGGAGCTGCAGGGCACAGATGGCACGAATACAGAAGCTATACCAATGGACATGACCCCAGTCTCCCACCAAGAAACGCACGCAAACACAGGCACCTGTGACCAGCAATATTCCGATAATCACATCATTCCACCAATCCACCTGGCTGACCGGCATCTGTTACACAAAACCTAATCCCCCGCCCCTGAGCATGACATCATCCAAACAGTCATATTGGCAGCCCTCACCCCTGACCTCACTGGGCTTCCTAGGCAAACGCGCCCAGCACAGTACCACGCAACTATACTCCGAAGCTGGAACCCAATGCAGATCTCCTCACAATACATCGCTCCCCAAATAGGAATATGCCACATCACTTGCAAAGAAGAACGCTACACGGCCCATATCAGAATAGAAATTTAATGCACAACAAATTCACCAAGCCCATACAGCCATTAGGCCATGAACTCCAAAACACATTTCACCATTGTGGGCTGCATCCGCAAGAAATGACCAGCTACTTCTTGTGTGACGCCCTGTTCCTTCATGGTACACAGGGGCTACATTCCGTACGAAAAGGCAACATGGAAGCGCCTAGAACCGCAGGGCCGTCCCAATAGGGAGGCACTAGTCCAGCTGAAAGGCCGAAATGTTGCTCCGAGCCACTAGTACTGCGTAAGGGCATGTGGCCCATTGGCGATCGTCCCATAAGATCGTAATGCTGCTCCACTGATTAACACGAAGCAGCAGGTGTCGGGAGTAAAACCCATCTGCAGGAGTGGCAAACAGATGGCAGTGGCAAAAGGGGAGGAGATACCTGTCAACCAAAAGAAAAGAAAAAGAAAAGAATGGCCATCAGAACTACATCCGAACAACTCACCTCAATGATCACACTAAATCCACAGCCATATGCATGCTAGCCCACTCCAAAGGATCATCACCACCCCAAAACCACTTGCGACTCATAACTATCCATATCGAGGTGAAAACACCATCACAAACGAGTGTACCTGTGCATGCGTCTGTGAAAACAGAATCCATCAGATGGGATTGGTAACGTGCATGGACACAAGTGTCTGAAGGCGCGTCGAGACAGGGAGGGCTCAACAAGGCCAGATAGACGATGGTCCCACTATGGCAGCCCTGCATCACATAGCGCAGGGGAGGCGGAAAGATTCCAAGAAGCCCTGTACGTGGCAAACACTGTATCAAATCATCTGTCCATGCATCCATTCATCATTCCCTCATCCCGTAATGATAACGCCTGTTACCATACTCACATAACATGTGAGAATTCCATTGAGTCTGTGCGTTATGCAGCCTGCAAAATCCACTGTGCCCCAGCCCGTAATTCCAGTGTTGTGAAGTAACATGTATTTGGGAACGTCCGGCCTCATCATCCACTTCGCTATTGCGCATCCCAAACTATTCATATCAATCATTGCATCCTCGCCATGGCCCCTGTCCCAAGGACACTGAACAATAGAACGTTATATTTGCAGTCAGACCTGTGGGCATCTCCTCGCCGCTAGCTGAAGACCGAAAGCGCCGCCCTTCGAATTCCTCATTTGCAACATCACGTCGAAAAGGCATCTCTGGCCGCTTGAAATCACAAATTAATCCATCTAGTGCGGCTGTGTGTGAAAATGGCAACTGCCTTCACTCACAAATGGGAGGCCCCGCCCGTCGGTGAACCTCGGTACAGTGATGCATGAGGGTCCACCGTTACTCGAGTACTACGTTCCACTGACCCTTCACAAGTCTGTTCGCGACTGCATAGAATGCATGTGAAACAATGGGACCATAGCCGAATGAACATATCAACCAATGTTACACGGCCATCCGGTACTAATACATGATTGTAATAGCAAGATGCCATTCCTCGAATTGCAGCGTTGTGTGCGGGACGTGCTCGCCCAAAGGGGAGAGCAGCTTGCACAGGTGGAATGAATCACCACAGGTGGAGGCCATACAGCCTGAAAACACATAAATTGCACGCCCAGTCTCCTCCCACAACCACTCCGAAATGCTACCGGCAGGACTCGCGATGTTGGCCCTGGGGGACCTGATAGCACTGCAAGTACTCCAACTCCAAGAAGAAGACGAACACCAACTACAACCGGCCGCACGGAGGAGACGCAGGAGGAGGAGGAGGGCAAGGCAGGGCCAGCAAGGGCTGCCAGCACAGCCACTACCACCACGCAGGCAGCCCGCAATCCCACGCCTCCGAGCACATCCGTTCAACCTCACTGATGAGCAGATCCACACCCTCTACCGTTTGGACCGGGACACCATAGCCGCCATTGTGGACATGACACAGGCTGACCTTGTCAGCATGATAGATAGCCCAACCGCCATCCCACCCCTACTGAAGGTGGTGTCTGTACTCCACTTCCTGGCCACAGGCACCTACCAGCACACAGTCGGACAGTTGCATGGCATTTCTCAGCCACTGTTCTCACGGACACTATTGCAAGTGCTCGATGCCCTCCTGCAGCACGCAGACGACTACATCTCTCTACCACGCTCGGAGCAGGAAATTACCAACACAAAAGTGGGATTCCATGCACTTGGCGGCATACCGGGTTGCATTGGTGCCATCGACTGCACCCATGTGGAATTGGTCGTCCCACATGCCATGGAGGCCCAGTACCGCAACCGAAAACAATTTCATTCACTGAATGTACAAATGGTGTGTGACTCCAGCAGGATCATTACACATTGTTGTGCCCGATTCCCTGGATCAACCCATGATTCTATGGTCTTGAGGAACTCTACAATACCACGCTACATGGAGCGACATGCAGGGAACAGATCCTGGCTACTCGGTGAGTCTCATTTCATGCATGATGATGTGGGGTATGTGATGCGGCAATGACCTGGCAGGAAGGGGGGGGGTGCGTACGTAGCAATGGCATTCCACATAATTCGTTTATCGTCCACATACAGGCGATGCCAGATATCCACTGAAGAGATGGCTCCTCACACCAGTCCGGAACCCACGGGACCAGCATGAGGAGAACTACAACCATGCCCACTCACGTACCCGTGTAGTCATTGAACAGGCATTCGGCCTACTGAAGACTCGTTTCCGGTGCCTCAGCAGGTCTGGCGGGGCACTCCTGTACCGCCATGAGAAGGTTGCAAAGATGGTGATGGCATGTGTCATGCTCCACAACATGTGCGTACGTAGAAATGTGCCCATGCCCCCTGACGCAGAACTGCAAGCACCTGAAGATGGTCATGATGAGGGTGGGGATGTGGCAGCACCTCAAGGAGTCTGCGAGGCACAGGAGGGCCGTGAAATTCGTCAGCATCTCATAGATGCATGCTTCTGGCACTCACGCCTGGTGGCTGATACATGGACACGGGACTCGTGGCACTGTGTGTGTCTGGTACATGCACAATATGGACTGTACGCCTATGATGGCCTAGTACACAAAGATCATTGTCCACACATCTCATTGTTTGATCGTGCATTGTTTATGGCATATGTGATATCATGTTGAACACCCTATCGACCCGCCACCCAAGTGAGCCCAACACACCCCCTCCACCCTCCTACCTCCCCCCCAAACACCAGTGTCCAAAGATGCTCATTGTCAGTGGGCAGTCGCTATTGCAAGCCCCCTCTGCGGGTATCAGGGGCACCCCTGCCTGTGGAGCGCAGGTTCCTCCCAGATCTACGTTGGGGGCTGCCCTGGACGGAACTTGCAACGGATGATGTCTCTGCCTGCTCACGTCCATGCATGTCCCTAAGGGTTTGTGAGAGCTCAGTGAGCACACGGCGCACTGCGGCAAGTTCGGCACATACGTCTTTGGACGTCGCATGCAGTTCCCCCCTCAGGCTCTCGGTGCTTCTCTCCATTTGGACTCTCAGGCTCTCGGTGCTACTCTCCATTTGGACTCTCAGGCTCTCGGTGCTACTCTCCATTTGGACTCTCAGGCTCTCGGTGCTACTCTCCATTTGTGCCCTAAGTGTCTCAGTTGATGTTTCTATGTCTGCCTTAGTGCCGCCACATCCATCGGCATGGTCCTTGAGGAGCGTGGCCAGTTGCTGCTGTTGCACGATTAACTGGTCGAGGGACTGTTGCCTCTGCTGGGCCATGGCCATTTGCGGTGGTGTCACAGAGGGGTTGTTCGCCTCATGTTGCCCTGCCACAGGGCTTGTGGGGGATGGCCAGTCGTCGTCTTGTGGGTGC
Organism: Ambystoma mexicanum; assembly: GCF_040938575.1. NCBI lineage: Eukaryota > Metazoa > Chordata > Amphibia > Caudata > Ambystomatidae > Ambystoma > Ambystoma mexicanum. The sequence goes on from NC_090932.1 coordinate 1,433,586,200, forward strand.
CCCTGCGTGGTATCCTCATGGTGTACGGGATGGAACAGACAGGGGGATTGGGAAAGGTCATGGATGGATCTGACTTCGACATCCCCGTCTTCTGTGTCGGAGCATGCTGCCATTAATGGGGTGTCACCTATGGTGCTGCTGCCACCAGAGGCAGTACCTTCTGTGGCATCCATTGGGGGGACCTGTGGTGGTGCTGTTGTGGGCATGCTGGCTGCTGGGGTGCCTGTTGATGTTCCCTCCTGTGTGCTGCCACTTGATATGTGCTGCTGCCGTGTCTTGATGCGTGCAGCTGAGGTGGAGGATCTTTGGCCGTCGGTCTTGGCCCTCTTTGCAGGTGTGCTGGTAGGGGTGTCCTGGAGCTCGTCGTTTGGATCGGACCCTGTGGTGGAGTAAAGGAGGGCGAGCGTTATTAATGGGTCTGTGGGAATTGGAATGGCAATGTATCACATGCATTGGGGTGGTACCTGAGGGTGATTTGGGTCGGGGCCTTGGAGGTGCTTTCATTTGTGTGTGGAGTGAGGGTGCAGTTGTTTGGCAGCCTGCAGTTAGGGTGTGCCTGCTGCACGTGTAGTGGGTGTTTTTGGGGTTTTTACTTATTTATGTATTTATTGTGTGTTTTAAAGTGCGCTATCCGGCCAATGTGTGTGGACGTTCTCCTGGCCATGTGTTGCTGTTGCGCTATGTGGACACATGTGAGTCACATGATTGGACATTGTCGATTTGGCATGGTTTTATTTGGGCCACCTACCTGATTCTCCGGATGTCTGCACTCCTTTCTCCATCCCTCCGACTCCCTCTATGCTCTCCATTCCAATGGTGGAGGCACAGATTTCTTCCCAGGGGGTCAACTTGATGGGTGATTCCGACCCTCCCCCGGTGGCTGTGGCAATGTTGCGGTTGGCATAAAGTATGCTACGGACGCGTATCCGCAGGTCGTCCCACCGCTTCCTGCATTGCTGTGGGTTGCGGGGTGCGGTCCCCACCGCACTTACCCGCTGTGCCACCAGGGCCCATATGGCCTTCTTGTTCGCAAGTGCCGTCCTGGTCATTTGCGTGGAGAAGACGGCGGCGGCATTCTCCTGGAGGGTCTCTGTTAGCACGGTGAGTTCCTCACGGGAGAAGTGGACCTGCCGCTTGCGGTCGCACGCTTTCTTCGCTACTTTTCCCATTTTTCTTGGTTTCACTAGGGTGGATGACGGGTTGTGTCTCAGGGTGGTGTTTTTAGTGGTTGTGTGTATTTTGTGGTTTTATAGGTGTACGGGGTGTTGTTTCCCGTTCCGGGCCCATGTTTTTACTTCTGTTTCCGTATATTTACGGTCGCCGTACTTTCTGGTTGGCGCTCACTGCGGTGTCCGCTATGATGGGTGGCGGTATTGCACCTAGGGTGCCGTACGGCGGCGGTGTGGGCCGTTTTGGGGTCATTTCCGCCATCGCGGACTTTGCACTTCCGCCATGGCGTGGTGCTCGTGCCCGATGGGTCGGAATGGGCCGCACTTTGCTCCATCGTGCAATGGCGGAAACGCTATTTACGCTGTGGCGGTCCGGTCAGTCGCTTTCCGCCAGGGTCGTAATGAGGGCCTTAGTCATGATAATGACCACAATCTCTAACATTATCCACTATCTGTATCAACAGTATCAGATGTGTATTGTTTAAAGTTTAAACAACTTAATTATGGCCTTAAACTAAAATATGACTCAAATGATATCTGCAGATGTCAAGTGTGTATTTCCAGTAAATCAAGGAAAATGCACTATTGAGAAGATAATCATTCACACGTCATCAACTTCCAGACTTACTACAACTGTTCTAGTAAATGATTGCTTTAACTAATCATTAGTTGTGAAGTTGTTTAACACAAGCCACACAAATCCGACATCTGTGGGTTCTGGTGAATGGTCCTTGCACTTGTGTTGTTTTAGTAAGAGAGATATGTGATTAATGACACTCCTTGGGATGACTTATGTAAAGAGCTTACAGTAGGTAAGTGAGTGAACTATTTTTGGCATTTATTGAGTTACTGCATATAATGTTCCTCATACAATATGTCAAGTGAATGACAAAGAAGAACTAATTAACAGTTGCTGTCATGTGTTTCATGATACACGACACCACAGACCTAATAAGGAGTCATCTACTTCCCTGTTTGAGGTTGTGTTCATCACGACTACCCAGAATTCAAAAGAAAATTCCCCTGAAGAAATTCCTACAATTCCCTAATATCTTGATTGGAATGAAACATGTTGGGTAGTGAATAGTCCTAGTTGAAAGCCTATAGAATTTGTAGATTATCACTTTTGCACTTTATCGCAGCTAAATAGTAGAACAATGATATATTTATGAATTAATATTTGTAGCTTGATCTGTGTACTTGTTTTGCATTTTGTGTGTGTATTTATGTTACATTTAATTGGTGATTTAAGTGCATGTATTTAATATTTATGGAACAAGGTATTTATTGGCAGTTTTGGGTAGTGACTAGCCCCAGTTGAAAGGCTATAGAAATTGTATATTATCACTTATGCACTTTATCATAGCAAAATAGTAGATGAATGGGTTTGTATGAATTAATTATTGTAACTTGATCTATGTACTTTTGTATTTTGTGTGTGTATGTTTGTCACATTTAATTGGTGATTTAAGTGTATGTATTTAATATTTGTGGAACAAGATATTTATTGATAGTTTTTATCTTGAATTATTGACTGTAGTTGTAATTAGGACTGTAGTTTTGCTATACAATAATAAATGATCAACTAATCTGCTGGAATTTAAGAGAGTAAATTCAATCTTTTTTCTCTCTACATTATTGTTTTCCTTATGTTGCATGGTCTCCTGTAAGAGTGATTTTTAGCACCCAGTCATTATTCCCCCCTTTTTTGTGCATGTTGTGACTAGGATTGGCCGGAATGTATTGATGCCAGGTGTCCACAAATGTATAAGAAGCAGATGCACTATGCCTAGAGCACCTAGCATTGTGCAGGGTCCAAGGACAGTTTAAGGGCAACCGGTTACGGCATCAATCATACCTCGCGATGAAGACTGCTGAGTTGCCAATCATGAAGAGCAAAAAACATACAGTGTATCCAAAAAGCCTAATTGAGTCTAGAAGAGGCTATTTTTCTAAAAATCGAAGGGAGCAATGGGATCACTTTGATCACCTGTGAACTGCCAATGGAAACTCCCACATTCATGTCCCACATTCACAACTTCTGGCTAGAAGGAGAAGGAGTAGGTGTTTGTAGTATTAGTAATACAATTGGAGGCCAAAAGTCTGAACGAGACAGGCTGGTAATCAATATTAAATACAACAGGGGACAAGCATGTGCCCTGTGCAACCCCCTGGGGTAGGATTACATAGGAGCCAAGTATACCATCTGCATACATGCCAACCCTCCTGATTTAGACATGAAGGTCCTGATTTTCTATATGAAAATATTGCTACTTTTTAGTTGCTCCCTTCTAAAATAATGGTAACCCCAATGCAATTCAATGGGAGACTTCGGTTCTCCCGATTTCTGTGACAATCGCCCTCCAAAGTGATGCAGAATGTTGGCATGTATGCATCTAGGTATGACCAATTCCAAACTGAACAATGCAAACTGCAGCACTCTTACAGCTCTGGATGAGCATTGGGTGGTCAATGGTGGCAAAGGCAGCCAAGAAGTTGAGCAACATGAGTAGCATGACTGTGTTCAGAAAAATGTATGAGTACTGACACCAATCTTGATGAATTGAAACTCACCAAAGAAGAAATGAGTTTGATATTTTTGACTAACAGTCATACAATAGGAATGAACAAGAACATTGAATGGCATAGTCTGAACACTCAATAGACTGGTGAGGTATATATGCACATCTATCTTTACTCACAAACGTATTCCATCTGTATATATTAACCAAACCCTCAACAACAGAACTAGAGCTAGCTGACCTAGACGGGAAAGCAGAGATATTACACAAATGGATTGCAGATACAAATGGCAAGATAGCCCCAAAAAAAACATTTACACCATCAAAAAAGAGAGCAATGGCTAAATGGTTTACCCCACTATTAAGCACCATGAAAAAGGAAAACAAAAAGATGCAACTTGAATGGAGAAAAGATTACAACCAAAACAAAAAAACACTGTTCCGTGCGTACAAGAAGAAAATTCAAAAGGGAAAGAGAAGGCACTATGATGACAGAATCACAAAGTACACCAACACACAAAAAGAAATATTTCACATCATTAAAGAAATGAGAAACCCACCAGGCTATGAGAACATCCCAACCCCCTCGGAGAAACTCTGCAATGACCTTGCAGACCACTTAAGAAAAAAATCAATAACATCAGACAAACGATCCAATAGAGGCCAACCAACAGCAACATACAACCAAACGAACCGCAGCACAAACTCAATAACTTTCCTGAAATATCAGCAGAGGCATTCCCAATGCTGGTAAAACACAGCAAGAAAGCGGGTTCACCGATGTATCCCTGTCCCCCGGACATCTACAAATCAATTCTCGCACAAGGAATGCCAGCAGAATACTACAGAAACCTTCTAAATGTATCACTATCAACAGGAACCGTACCAAGGATCTTCAAATCAGCTTACATCAAACGACTTCTGAAAAACACAAGCGGCGACGTAGATGACCTCTCCAACTACAGACCAATCTCTAACATCCCCTACCCGGCAAAACTCCTCAAAACCTACGTATACAAAGTGACCCAAGAATACATTGAAAAACTCCACCTGCTAGACCAAGCTCAAGTCGGCTTCAGACCCACAAGAGGTACAGAAACAGCACTGCTATCCATCTGGGACGACCTAAAAACAAACGCAGACTCCAACACAACATCAGCCCTTATTCTGCTCGACCTCTCCGCAGCCTTCGACACAGTTAGCCATGACACCCTAACCAAAAGACTAGAAGACATAGGCATAACAGACACAGCGCTATGCTGGACTAAATCATTCCTAGCAGACAGAACAGAAACCGTTTGGATTGAACCCTTCAAATCCACCCCACGAGTTAACGACTGTGGAGTGCCACAAGGATCCTCACTATCACCACTGTACTTCAACATCTAACAAACCCCAGTTATCAGAATCTTCAAGAAACACAACATCACATGCTACAACTACGCAGACGATACTCAAATCATCTACAAAATCAAAGACACCCAAGCCGATCATTCAAACCTAATCGACTGTCTAAAAGAAGTCTTCAACTGGATGAATGCCAACAACCTGAAAATCAACCCAGGAAAAACAGAAATCATGATCATATCCAAAGACCAAGAGAAGGAAACCGCCATCCCGTGGCCAACGGAAATGGGAACCGCACCATCACCGTCTAAGGTAGTAAAAAATCTGGGAGTCCTGATGGACAACACCCTAACCTTAGAACCGCAAATAAATGCAACAGTCAAGAAATGCTTCTTCCTCCTCCACACGGCAAGAAAAATACTACCTTTCCTCTCCTTCACACACAAAACACTATTGTCGCCCTCATCATGTCAAGAATCGACTATGCAAACAGCCTCTACCCCGGAATACCGGAATACCTACTGAAGAAGCTACAACAGATCCAAAACACAGTAGCCAGACTACTCCTCAAACTATCCAGAAGAGACCACATCACCCCTGCACTAAAAACACTACACTGGCTCCCAGTAAAACACTGTATAACCTTCAAAACAATGTGCATAATGCACAGGGCAATCTGCGGGCAAGGAGCAGAATTCCTACAAAAGAAAATACCAATCTACAAGCCAACGAGACCCCTCAGGTCAACCAATGAAATCTGCCTGGAACTAAAACCTTACATCAAGGAAAAACTCAGAGAAACCGCCTTCTACCACTTAGCCGCAAAAACCTGGAACAACATCCCAAAAGAAATAAGGAACACCAAAGATCACCTTACATTCAGAAATGTACTAAAAACCTGGCTCTTCATACCAGAGACTAAAACCAAAACAACAGTAAGACAAAATGACTAAACGGGAAAGGACATTGACAAGCTCCCAGAACCGACTGAGAATCACTCAGGGCACCGGGAGGGGTGACGCCAGACAGAGTGATTCACATGCGAGACCCATGGAGACGGAGGCAACAACCCCAGCCAATCCTTACCATCCCCAACCGCCCGTTTAGCTACAACTAGGTACCACTGGGTTTTGGAACTGGCGAGATACCACCAATCACCACACTAACTGAGGTATGGACACTGGCAGGTGCACTAGCCATGTGGGTGGGGGTGAAGAACATGCAAGGTTGTTGACGGAGCGGTCGGAGGAGGCAGCGAGATGTTCAAGGGGCCTCGAATGCAAAACGGGCACAGACCTTCAAAGGCACAGGATGCCCAAGCACCCCATCGGGTGAGATTACGTGAGCCCAACTGGTCAATTCAGGATAGAGATGCCAACTAACCAATACCACTAACAATCTCCTCCTCTGCATACACCTCTCAAACTCCAAACCAAACACAACCACAAACCTCCAGCACAACAAACTGCACAAACTTCACTACACTGCAACAACAAAACAATAAACACACAAAGACTTGCACATCAGTACACGACGACTACCGGCCACATACACCCCAGGCCCAGCCGATGGACCCACCAGGCTGAGGCTGCCAACAGCACAATACTGCACTCTTGCACTTTTCCAGCCTCCTCCCATTAACTCACGTTCCCTCCCTCTTTCAGAGTCACCAGAGCACCAGGGGACCACTCCGGTGGTGATAGTGCGCGGTACAAATGTCCTTTAACATTAACATTAACATTAACATTAATATTAACATTAACATTGATTCATAAAAATCTAGTGAAATATCGTAGCTCCTATTGGTAGATGCCCGCATTTTGTAATGAGATGATGCTATTGGAGCCATTTATCACTTAGGCTATACCTTTCCAATATGTCCACCCTATTGATCTAGACACACTGGACATGTGAATGCACGTTGTCTATTGCAATTTCTTGAGTCCAAGGAAAGAGCAACGAGAGTCATACTATATATAATACATATTCCATTCTTTGAAGACACTAGTTTTGTGGTCGTGTTCATATTGAACGTCATATTACTTGTTTTTTTTTCATACATATACACAAATGTACTAAATTGAATCCAACAAGAGATGCTTTGTATTGCTTCCAGCACAGTTGCCTTTACTTATTATGCATTGTGTTGCGAGTGAGTCCACTCCAAGATGTCCGCCTTGATGAACAACAAACACTGCATTGTAATTGGTATGCCTCATTGAGACGTACGTCATCAGATCTAGGAATTTGTATTTTCGTGCAAGTACCAGACGATTTACTAGTGGAATGACTAACGAGGCGTCAGATTTCATACCTGCCTTGCAGCCATATTAATCGCTGCTGAGGATCCCTTATAGTCATTGAAACCTGTGCTGTATCTAATTTTGTTCACAAATATGTACCAAGTCTGAACTACGGCACGACATGAATACTGGTCACTGAAAAGGTTTTTCGCACAACCCACTGCACGTTTTGTATTCACTCCTTTCAGAAAAAATGAGCGCCTGACCCCTACTGATACAAACAGATTAATGGTGTGGATACTCGACAGCGAGTAAGATGCTGGGACGTGTGTAATTTAACTCGACTTTGAAGTACGGATTGCCCTGATTGTCTTGGATATATGACATATGATGTGATTGAAATCCCATTAGGTTTTTTGAGAACTCTGTTCCATTTGGCCTATACCCTCCGTATCAGAGTGTTTATATAATAGACTTAGGCCCTCATTACGACCCTTGCGGAAAGCGAAAAACGATGGCGGAAATGCAATACCGCCATCGAATAGCGCTCGGTGCGACTATGACCCGTCACCGTAAAGTACGATGCCATTAGCGACACCGTAGTGAACGCCAACGCTAACTGCACCAAGTACGCGCGCGTGCGCCATGCCAAACTGTAATCAGCACCATGGCGCAAGGGTACGCGAATTCCGACCCTAGCGGACATGTACTTAACGCCATCAAGCACGGCGGAAAGTACCATTCCGCCATGGTGAGAAGTACGGCATCGCGAATCAACCGTAAACGGCCCCACTGAGTGCCTGTACACCGCTCCCTGGCCACATAGTACAACTCCCCGTAGGTGCAACGAAGTCACAATGCAACCAGTGAAATGTACAAGTCACCCATGCATGCCAACGAACAAAAGAATCACAAGAGGGGCCAATGGGAGCTGCAGGGCACAGATGGCACGAATACAGAAGCTATACCAATGGACATGACCCCAGTCTCCCACCAAGAAACGCACGCAAACACAGGCACCTGTGACCAGCAATATTCCGATAATCACATCATTCCACCAATCCACCTGGCTGACCGGCATCTGTTACACAAAACCTAATCCCCCGCCCCTGAGCATGACATCATTAAAACAGTCATATTGGCAGCCCTCACCCCTGACCTCACTGGGCTTCGTAGGCAAACGCGCCCAGCACAGTACCACGCAACTATACTCCGAAGCTGGAACCCAATGCAGATCTCCTCACAATACATCGCTCCCCAAATAGGAATATGCCACATCACTTGCAAAGAAGAACGCTACACGGCCCATATCAGAATAGAAATTTAATGCACAACAAATTCACCAAGCCCATACAGCCATTAGGCCATGAACTCCAAAACACATTTCACCATTGTGGGCTGCATCCGCAAGAAATGACCAGCTACTTCTTGTGTGACGCCCTGTTCCTTCATGGTACACAGGGGCTACATTCCGTACGAAAAGGCAACATGGAAGCGCCTAGAACCGCAGGGCCGTCCCAATAGGGAGGCACTAGTCCAGCTGAAAGGCCGAAATGTTGCTCCGAGCCACTAGTACTGCGTAAGGGCATGTGGCCCATTGGCGATCGTCCCATAAGATCGTAATGCTGCTCCACTGATTAACACGAAGCAGCAGGTGTCGGGAGTAAAACCCATCTGCAGGAGTGGCATACAGATGGCAGTGGCAAAAGGGGAGGAGATACCTGTCAACCAAAAGAAAAGAAAAAGAAAAGAATGGCCATCAGAACTACATCCGAACAACTCACCTCAATGATCACACTAAATCCACAGCCATATGCATGCTAGCCCACTCCAAAGGATCATCACCACCCCAAAACCACTTGCGACTCATAACTATCCATATCGAGGTGAAAACACCATCACAAACGAGTGTACCTGTGCATGCGTCTGTGAAAACAGAATCCATCAGATGGGATTGGTAACGTGCATGGACACAAGTGTCTGAAGGCGCGTCGAGACAGGGAGGGCTCAACAAGGCCAGATAGACGATGGTCCCACTATGGCAGCCCTGCATCACATAGCGCAGGGGAGGCGGACAGATTCCAAGAAGCCCTGTACATGGCAAACACCGTATCAAATCATCTGCCCATGCATCCATTCATCATTCCCTCATCCCGTAATGATAACGCCTGTTACCATACTCACATAACATGTGAGAATTCCATTGAGTCTGTGCGTTATGCAGCCTGCAAAATCCACTGTGCCCCAGCCCGTAATTCCAGTGTTGTGAAGTAACATGTATTTGGGAACGTCCGGCCTCATCATCCACTTCGCTATTGCGCATCCCAAACTATTCATATCAATCATTGCATCCTCGCCATGGCCCCTGTCCCAAGGACACTGAACAATAGAACGTTATATTTGCAGTCAGACCTGTGGGCATCTCCTCGCCGCTAGCTGAAGACCGAAAGCGCCGCCCTTCGAATTCCTCATTTGCAATATCACGTCGAAAAGGCATCTGTGGCCGCTTGAAATCACAAATTAATCCATCTAGTGCGGCTGTGTGTGAAAATGGCAACTGCCTTCACTCACAAATGGGAGGCCCCGCCCGTCGGTGAACCTCGGTACAGTGATGCATGAGGGTCCACCGTTACTCGAGTACTACGTTCCACTGACCCTTCACAAGTCTGTTCGCGACTGCATAGAATGCATGTGAAACAATGGGACCATAGCCGAATGAACATATCAACCAATGTTACACGGCCATCGGGTACTAATACATGATTGTAATAGCAAGATGCCATTCCTCGAATTGCAGCGTTGTGTGCGGGACGTGCTCGCCCAAAGGGGAGAGCAGCTTGCACAGGTGGAATGAATCACCACAGGTGGAGGCCATACAGCCTGAAAACACATAAATTGCACGCCCAGTCTCCTCCCACAACCACTCCGAAATGCTACCGGCAGGACTCGCGATGTTGGCCCTGGGGGACCTGATAGCACTGCAAGTACTCCAACTCCAAGAAGAAGAGGAACACCAACTACAACCGGCCGCACGGAGGAGACGCAGGAGGAGGAGGAGGGCAAGGCAGGGCCAGCAAGGGCTGCCAGCACAGCCACTACCACCACGCAGGCAGCCCGCAATCCCACGCCTCCGAGCACATCCGTTCAACCTCACTGATGAGCAGATCCACACCCTCTACCGTTTGGACCGGGACACCATAGCCGCCATTGTGGACATGACACAGGCTGACCTTGTCAGCATGATAGATAGCCCAACCGCCATCCCACCCCTACTGAAGGTGGTGTCTGTACTCCACTTCCTGGCCACAGGCACCTACCAGCACACAGTCGGACAGTTGCATGGCATTTCTCAGCCACTGTTCTCACGGACACTATTGCAAGTGCTCGATGCCCTCCTGCAGCACGCAGACGACTACATCTCTCTACCACGCTCGGAGCAGGAAATTACCAACACAAAAGTGGGATTCCATGCACTTGGCGGCATACCGGGTTGCATTGGTGCCATCGACTGCACCCATGTGGAATTGGTCGTCCCACATGCCATGGAGGCCCAGTACCGCAACCGAAAACAATTTCATTCACTGAATGTACAAATGGTGTGTGACTCCAACAGGATCATTACACATTGTTGTGCCCGATTCCCTGGATCAACCCATGATTCTATTGTCTTGAGGAACTCTACAATACCACGCTACATGGAGCGACACGCAGGGAACAGATCCTGGCTACTCGGTGAGTCTCATTTCATGCATGATGATGTGGGGTATGTGATGCGGCAATGACCTGGCAGGAAGGGGGGGGGGTGCGTACGTAGCAATGGCATTCCACATAATTCGTTTATCGTCCACATACAGGTGATGCCGGATATCCACTGAAGAGATGGCTCCTCACACCAGTCCGGAACCCACGGGACCAGCATGAGGAGGACTACAACCATGCCCACTCACGTACCCGTGTAGTCATTGAACAGGCATTCGGCCTACTGAAGACTCGTTTCCGGTGCCTCAGCAGGTCTGGCGGGGCACTCCTGTACCGCCATGAGAAGGTTGCAAAGATGGTGATGGCATGTGTCATGCTCCACAACATGTGCGTACGTAGAAATGTGCCCATGCCCCCTGACGCAGAACTGCAAGCACCTGAAGATGGTCATGATGAGGGTGGGGATGTGGCAGCACCTCAAGGAGTCTGCGAGGCATAGATGCATGCTTCTGGCACTCACGCCTGGTGGCTGATACATGGACACGGGACTCGTGGCACTGTGTGTGTCTGGTACATGCACAATATGGACTGTACGCCTATGATGGCCTAGTACACAAAGATCATTGTCCACACATCTCATTGTTTGATCGTGCATTGTTTATGGCATATGTGATATCATGTTGAACACCCTATCGACCCGCCACCCAAGTGAGCCCAACACACCCCCTCCACCCTCCTACCTCCCCCCCAAACACCAGTGTCCAAAGATGCTCATTGTCAGTGGGCAGTCGCTATTGCAAGCCCCCTCTGCGGGTATCAGGGGCACCCCTGCCTGTGGAGCGCAGGTTCCTCCCAGATCTACGTTGGGGGCTGCCCTGGACGGAACTTGCAACGGATGATGTCTCTGCCTGCTCACGTCCATGCATGTCCCTAAGGGTTTGTGAGAGCTCAGTGAGCACACGGCGCACTGCGGCAAGTTCGGCACATACGTCTTTGGACGTCGCATGCAGTTCCCCCCTCAGGCTCTCGGTGCTTCTCTCCATTTGGACTCTCAGGCTCTCGGTGCTACTCTCCATTTGGACTCTCAGGCTCTCGGTGCTACTCTCCATTTGGACTCTCAGGCTCTCGGTGCTACTCTCCATTTGTGCCCTAAGTGTCTCAGTTGATGTTTCTATGTCTGCCTTAGTGCCCCCACATCCATCGGCATGGTCCTTGAGGAGCGTGGCCAGTTGCTGCTGTTGCACGATTAACTGGTCGAGGGACTGTTGCCTCTGCTGGGCCATGGCCATTTGCGGTGGTGTCACAGAGGGGCTGTTCGCCTCATGTTGCCCTGCCACAGGGCTTGTGGGGGATGGCCAGTCGTCGTCTTGTGGGTGCCCCTGCGTGGTATCCTCATGGTGTACGGGATGGAACAGACAGGGGGATTGGGACAGGTCATGGATGGATCTGACTTCGACATCCCCGTCTTCTGTGTCGGAGCATGCTGCCATTAATGGGGTGTCACCAGAGTGCTGCTGCCACCAGAGGCAGTACCTTCTGTGGCATCCATTGGGGGGACCTGTGGTGGTGCTGTTGTGGGCATGCTGGCTGCTGGGGTGCCTGTTGATGTTCCCTCCTGTGTGCTGCCACTTGATATGTGCTGCTGCCGTGTCTTGATGCGTGCAGCTGAGGTGGAGGGTCTTTGGCCGTCGGTCTTGGCCCTCTTTGCAGGTGTGCTGGTAGGGGTGTCCTGGAGCTCGTCGTTTGGATCGGACCCTGTGGTGGAGTAAAGGAGGGCGAGCGTTATTAATGGGTCTGTGGGAATTGGAATGGCAATGTATCACATGCATTGGGGTGGTACCTGAGGGTGATTTGGGTCGGGGCCTTGGAGGTGCTTTCATTTGTGTGTGGAGTGAGGGTGCAGTTGTTTGGCAGCCTGCAGTTAGGGTGTGCCTGCTGCACGTGTAGTGGGTGTTTTTGGGGTTTTTACTTATTTATGTATTTATTGTGTGTTTTAAAGTGCGCTATCCGGCCAATGTGTGTGGACGTTCTCCTGGCCATGTGTTGCTGTTGCGCTATGTGGACACATGTGAGTCACATGATTGGACATTGTGGATTTGGCATGGTTTTATTTGGGCCACCTACCTGATTCTCCGGATGTCTGCACTCCTTTCTCCATCCCTCCGACTCCCTCTATGCTCTCCATTCCAATGGTGGAGGCACAGATTTCTTCCCAGGGGGTCAACTTGATGGGTGATTCCGACCCTCCCCCGGTGGCTGTGGCAATGTTGCGGTTGGCAGAAAGTATGCTACGGACGCGTATCCGCAGGTCGTCCCACCGCTTCCTGCATTGCTGTGGGTTGCGGGGTGCGGTCCCCACCGCATTTACCCGCTGTGCCACCAGGGCCCATATGGCCTTCTTGTTCGCAAGTGCCGTCCTGGTCATTTGCGTGGAGAAGACGGCGGCGGCATTCTCCTGGAGGGTCTCTGTTAGCACGGTGAGTTCCTCACGGGAGAAGTGGACCTGCCGCTTGCGGTCGCACGCTTTCTTCGCTACTTTTCCCATTTTTCTTGGTTTCACTAGGGTGGATGATGGGTTGGGATGTGTCTCAGGGTGGTGTTTTTAGTGGTTGTGTGTATTTTGTGGTTTTATAGGTGTACGGGGTGTTGTTTCCCGTTCCGGGCCCATGTTTTTACTTCCGTTTCCGTATATTTACGGTCGCCGTACTTTCCGGTTGGCGCTCACTGCGGTGTCCGCTATGATGGGTGGCAGTATTGCACCTAGGGCGCCGTACGGCGGCGGTGTGGGCCGTTTTGGGGTCATTTCCGCCATCGCGGACTTTGCACTTCCGCCATGGCGTGGTGCTCGTGCCCGATGGGTCGGAATGGGCCGCACTTTGCTCCATCGTGCAATGGCGGAAACGCTATTTACGCTGTGGCGGTCCGGTCAGTCGCTTTCCGCCAGGGTCGTAATGAGGGCCTTAGTCATGATAATGACCACAATCTCTAACATTATCCACTATCTGTATCAACAGTATCAGATGTGTATTGTTTAAAGTTTAAACAACTTAATTATGGCCTTAAACTAAAATATGACTCAAATGATATCTGCAGATGTCAAGTGTGTATTTCCAGTAAATCAAGGAAAATGCACTATTGAGAAGATAATCATTCACACGTCATCAACTTCCAGACTTACTACAACTGTGCTAGTAAATGATTGCTTTAACTAATCATTAGTTGTGAAGTTGTTTAACACAAGCCACACAAATCCGACATCTGTGGGTTCTGGTGAATGGTCCTTGCACTTGTGTTGTTTTAGTAAGAGAGATATGTGATTAATGACACTCCTTGGGATGACTTATGTAAAGAGCTTACAGTAGGTAAGTGAGTGAACTATTTTTGGCATTTATTGAGTTACTGCATATAATGTTCCTCATACAATATGTCAAGTGAATGACAAAGAAGAACTAATTAACAGTTGCTGTCATGTGTTTCATGATACACGACACCACAGACCTAATAAGGAGTCATCTACTTCCCTGTTTGAGGTTGTGTTCATCACGACTACCAAGAATTCAAAAGAAAATTCCCCTGAAGAAATTCCTACAATTCCCTAATATCTTGATTGGAATGAAACATGTTGGGTAGTGAATAGTCCTAGTTGAAAGCCTATAGAATTTGTAGATTATCACTTTTGCACTTTATCGCAGCTAAATAGTAGAACAATGATATATTTATGAATTAATATTTGTAGCTTGATCTGTGTACTTGTTTTGCATTTTGTGTGTGTATTTATGTTACATTTAATTGGTGATTTAAGTGCATGTATTTAATATTTATGGAACAAGGTATTTATTGGCAGTTTTGGGTAGTGTCTAGCCCCAGTTGAAAGGCTATAGAAATTGTATATTATCACTTATGCACTTCATCATAGCAAAATAGTAGATGAATGGGTTTGTATGAATTAATTATTGTAACTTGATCTATGTACTTTTGTATTTTGTGTGTGTATGTTTGTCACATTTAATTGGTGATTTAAGTGTATGTATTTAATATTTGTGGAACAAGATATTTATTGATAGTTTTTATCTTGAATTATTGACTGTAGTTGTAATTAGGACTGTAGTTTTGCTATACAATAATAAATGATCAACTAATCTGCTGGAATTTAAGAGAGTAAATTCAATCTTTTTTCTCTCTACATTATTGTTTTCCTTATGTTGCATGGTCTCCTGTAAGAGTGATTTTTAGCACCCAGTCATTATTCCCCCCTTTTTTGTGCATGTTGTGACTAGGATTGGCCGGAATGTATTGATGCCTGGTGTCCACAAATGTATAAGAAGCAGATGCACTATGCCTAGAGCACCTAGCATTGTGCAGGGTCCAAGGACAGTTTAAGGGCAACCGGTTACGGCATCAATCATACCTCGCGATGAAGACTGCTGAGTTGCCAATCATGAAGAGCAAAAAACATACAGTGTATCCAAAAAGCCTAATTGAGTCTAGAATAGGCTATTTTTCTAAAAATCGAAGGGAGCAATGGGTTAAGAGTTGCAGAGCTGGAGGAATGAGGGGATTCTCAGAAGAAGTGGTGGCATGAATAAACCAAGAATGTGGGACTGAGTGGCAAAATTACTTGTAGCATCTGATGTGGCTCAAAGACCCAGAAAAACCTGTTAAGATACAGACACTTACACATTTGTTGATGTGTTTTAAGGGTGTTCGCACAAATGGGAACTGCAGTTGCATACTTCACATCAAAGATGTGGCTGGCGGTACAATTTTTGGACCTGTGGATCAAATGCATATAGGTGTTGGGTGTCCTGACCCACGTTTGGACTATTATGCTGCAACATTTGGTGGTGTGGGCTTAGGAAATCCAAGAGGGCGGAAAAGCCCACATTTGCGCCAGAATCCTGGAGAACCGTGCAGTTTTGCGCACAGCAAAATGGTCCCCTGACCTGCCACCCACCAGTGCAAAGAAAGATGTTTCTGTTCTAAACTCGTTTTTATTAATGTCAAAAATTGCTAAGATCATGGGCCCGGAACCACCAAACAAAAATCCAACTATGGTTGAGTGTTTTACTTTACTCTATCAATGCCATGTCAAGCAAGGATCATATACTATCAAGTAAAATCCTTTCCTTTTGAAATGTATTAATTCAAGACAGCTGTCAAAAATAGGTGCAGCACCGGCATTGGACACTGACCGGCGCTGGCGTTCTATAAATCCTGACAGGAGAGCTTTCTGGCAGAACTGTGCAGTGAACAGAAGGGGGTCTTGTGTAATTAAAAGTTCAAAAGACATGCCTTTCCTGAGAACTCTTAACAACCCATAGACCCACACCAGGAGGCAGGATATCACATGGCCCTGTTAATTGAGAGGGAGGGGTTTCTCCTCCAGCCTGCAGGACCCAACACAATAGTCTCTTTCAATTGAATGGAATATGCTGATTTGGCTGTGGACTGTAAACAGAGCTCTACCTGGAAGAAGAGACATGTGATCCCTGACTCACCCAGTTCCTAGGGGCGGGCCAGACACTTTTTGCGAATTGATTTGAAGGCAAATATATGTTTTATAAAAACACTGATAACTAATTGTAACCAGATGACAGAAATGTACAATTTGGAGATCCTTAAAATGGAATATGTACCTACAATTTGAGTCTAAACTCAATTCCGTACGATGTTCTGGGACCGAACCCCGCAATTTATTCATGTTGCAGACACTGGGTTTAAGCTAGAGACATGGAAATTTACTGGAATATGTGTAGAAAGGCGGTGTACATTTGTGCCATTTTTGGTAAACGTCCGATATTGGTAAACCAACTAAAAATGAAAATAAGTTGTCATTTTTGAATGTAAGCTCTTAGGAAGATCAGAGTTGAACAAGAATGTACCTTAAGTCATCTGCAATCTGTACATGTAATGTCAACCACTTGTGTATCTGGGAAATGTGTTTAGTTATGAAAATTATTTTCTAAGGTAAAAGCAAAGGGGAGTGTTCTTTCTGTATGCCATAAAGATGACTCACTCTGACTCACTGCTCCCTTCTCAAATCAGGTCAAAGAGAAATCCTTGACCTATCAAATCGTGAGTGGGTTGGGCAAAGAAAGTTAGCATCCACACCCATTTTCAAAAGACAAAAAGAGCCTCTGGAAGCCAGACAGGGACATTCATTTCCCAACCTTCAACTGAATTCCTGCGCAGCACGCTGACGGAGACTCCAGACTTCAAATCCATCAATCTCCAGAGACCAGAACTTTGAACCCAGACTCCAGAACTTGTAGCAGAGAGGCCTGAATCCACAAGCTGAATCCTTTTTCAGAAGGCCTCAAAATCATTTGCAAATTATTCAAACAGCCGGGCTGAGCTGTCGGATTCTGGCCTAGAACCCTGTGCCAGAAACACCCAGAAAGCAGAGCTGTATCCAGAACCACAGACCGGACCCAGACCGGATTGCTGTGAGCAGAACCAGTACCAAGTGGCGAGAGAACCGCAGCCAATCCTGACCCGATCCGTGACGAAGTCGCATTCCTGTCCAAAATATAGTGTGAGTACTCAGCCAGAACTGTGCAAAACCAATCTCTTAGTTTAAAATAATCTAATTCAAACTATTTTAACCTATTGAGAACTAAATCATAGAATTGTGTTTCCCTCTGCGACTTTAAAGCTGCAAAACTGTCATCTGTCATTCTGAAACTTTAAAATTTCATTTCTGAAAATCTACCTCCACTAAATCGTCTGTATCTCTTGAACCATTTGTGCTAGAAGCGAGATTTAACTTTCATTATAAATCTAAGATTCTAGGCTTTCCAGCGAAACCATCTTCCTATTCATTATACTTTTTCCGTAATCGTGCTCGACGCACTCGGAAAAAGTGCCGCGATTTGCGATTTGGCTCAAACTTCTTCACGTGTCAAAATAGCAGCTTCTTGCTTTCCTTTGCTGAAATTCGTTTGCAACCTGACAATCATTCATAGAGCATTGCTAAAGTGATCCTGAACAAATTTGAAGTAGCTATCACCCACCCTGAAGCTCTTATAGGGAATTAAAATCATTTTTAGCATATTTTTCCCTTCTTTGCATACCACCTTTAAAGTACTTTGCCTGTGTTTAAAATCATCCCTGTTTCTCTAAGCTTGCTAGGGGGAACTGAATTCGTATTGTACATTTGATTGTATTCCTGAGAACTGTGTGCTCTCTCTTCCATCTTCTATTGCATAGGGAGGGTGAGTTGCCAAAAGGGGAAAAGTGATTATGTTACCTTTTGCTGAAATCATATCAAGTTTATTCCTGTGTTGCTTCTTTTTCACCTTGCATTTTCTTGTACCATATAAAGCATTCTCAGCTACCTTATCCTCTATACTACTCCTAAGTAATTAAACCAGTGTGCTAGTATAACATCATCCAGTGTTGATCACTGTCATATGTCTAAGTGTGATATCAAATATTAATTTATTATAAAAGTGTGATATATATATATATATATCTATTGTTTAACTTTTTCAAATAAACCTTTTTAATTTGCAAAACAAACCTACTTCTTGGCTCAGTGGGGTCAGGGGGATTCTAAGAGAGGGGCGTTATACAAGGGTTCATCATCCAGATTATAACTTGTCATAAAAATATATAAATAAGGGCTTCCCTTGAGCAATCCCAGACAAGGCACTGACTTAGTGGGAATGCTTGATTGGAGTCATTAACATAGGCAATTGCCTCCAGCCTGGTGAGGAGTGTGCACTTTCCTTACCCTCCATGTGCCAGTCCTCATCATCCCCGAAGAGCACCTGGTCCCTGCCCGACCAATGCCCAAGGTTTTATCTGTGCCCTCTTTGTTCTCTGTGCGCCTTGCGTCCACTTCATCTTATATGGACAAACCAATGACTGCAAGAATCAGGAACTATTGCAACTCACCAGACGCTCAAATTACTTGTCGGAGGCCTCATCAAAAGCTTCAAAGGACATTCCTGATTAGTACTGGCTGTATAGCCATACTGCAACCTTCTTCATTTCTCTTCTGGCACCTGGCATCCAAGCACCAGCAAATGCCAAATGGCTCCAGTTCACCAGATTTGAACTTTTACTATTTGTCAATATGTCAGAGTCAGCGTTTAGTGCCATCAAGGAAGAGGTACTGGCACTGAGGCTAATGACTTGAAGATCTGCTACATACTGAACCTCCTTACAGCAATGGAGTGTGGTGTATGTCAGAAAATTGGGAGTACTTGCTGCATATTTGTACCCCCCAATGACACAGAGAATGGTACCCTAACACCAACTATCGCTGGCTTGCATAAACTCAGAGTTATCATGCAAAATGAGACTTAAGTTACCAATGATTTGTGGTTTGAGTCTCTTTTTTTTGGGTGCCATCTTGAACATCCTTTTACCTATTTTGTCTTTTTTCATATTCTTTTCTGTTCCTGTCAATTACCGTCATGATGTTGTTCTGCCCAAGTACTGAAAGCAGCTGCCATGATGACTGTGATCCTATCCATGGATAGGACCACCATCACTTCATCCCACATGGGTACTCAGACTGAAGCTGTTTTGTGTCCTCCACCAAGTTGTGATTATTGTGAGGAGGAAAGGGTGGATTGCTGAAATGGTTGGGGCTGAGTTGGGTTTGTTCAGTGGAGTAGTATGTCCATTTTGAGACCAAGATGAGGAATGATTGTAGGGTTGTTCATCAAGAAGATGATTATGATTTGTTAGTTAAAGTATTAACTAAAGGGGGAATTTTGGGGTGGTCAGGAAAGGTCCCCACAATCAAGGGGGTTTTTTGTTGTGCATGCCATATTTGTGACTGGGGGTGCAGAAAACTGAGTGTGATGTTACAGTGTCATATGTATCCCGTATAGTTAATTGTGAATGGGATATGTTACTTAGGGTTACATTTTAGTTAAACTGATACATACAAGATTTGCAGGTAGTCGTTGTGTACTGTTGTGGGAGTCTATGTAGTCGTTGTGTACTGTTGTGGGAGTCTATGTGTGTTTTTTTGTTTTGTTGTTGCAGTGTAGTGAAGTTTGTGCAGTTTGTTGTGCTGTAGGTTTGTGGTTGTGTTTAGTTTGGAGTTTCAGAGGTGTAGGAATGCTAAAAACTGCCAAATTGAATATGAATGCAATTCAGACATAATGTGCTATGGAATGCTCAGATGCAGGTCATGAGGAGTCTTTATAATGTGCATGCAAGAAAGGGGGGCCTGTCCTGAAGAAATTACTGTAAACGGAAGATAGTATTTATTAAACATGCATGCACACTGAAAAAAACATAGGAAGTGGATTTATGAATCTAGATGTAGTGGGCTTTTTATAAACAGATTAAAACACAGCAGTCAGGGGTTGGCTTTTGAGAAACTGGTTCTGCTCAGTTTCAGAGGACAGGGGATGGGTTAATAAGTAACATCAACCTTTTGGATGGTGAGCTCAGCTAAAGGAGCCAGGCATGAGGATTATGATCTGATAAGTATCACAGAAGACAGATGTGATCTCCTGAATGCATTGGAGCATAGCAGACGGTTTTTGCTATTTGTTCTGACCAGCAATAAAATATGGGGTGAATCAATGCTCAAGGCTAAAGAGATTAAAACCCAGGAGTTCAATTGTATTTTCAGATGTGCTGTGCGCAATGAAATGGCAGTTATTTTGATTAGAATGTTCCAATGGAGGCCCATGAACTGGGGGTGAGATAGTCATAGCTAATTCAAAGAGATCTTGTTTTCTCAGCCTTCTTCTTATCGCTTGAAGTATTTATGCGAACCATGTGCAATTAAGTGTTAAGGTAAAAAGGGCTTAGGCCAGTTATTACTAGTGATGAATTATGTTTGCATAACATTTTTTAACTGGTTGGGGATGTCCTGAGCTACCACAGACAAATCCTAAAAGCAGGTGTGTTCTACACATGAGCTGAAGATGGTAGTTAAGATAATGGCTGCCAATGAGAATGCAGGAATTGGAGAAAGATTGGATTTCTTTGAAGAGGGTTTGTCCAATCACATGTGGGGGTGGATAGTAATACAGTATCTGGCAGTGTTTTAACTGTTGCACACATGTATACAATGTATCAACTGGTGTGGTTCATTGAGACTTGGGTTAGTTTGGTTCCATGACACCATCTAACTGCTCCCCGGACGATTGTACAATAAACTTGCTTTACGTACAAAATGTGCACTTGTTCTTCAGGAGGTAGGCCCACTTGGGTTGAGGAAATAAGGGATCCATCCCAAAGGCCTTAAAAATCCCTCTAAGCCCCTTTTCCAGTATCGTTTTACAGACAGTCTCTGGTGGTTTTCTGGGTGTTTTTCTGTCCTGCTGTGGATCTGAGGGTTTGTGTTTCTTCTTTTGCAGTGAGTGTTGGGCTTCTCTGTGCTGTTGCTGTTGGGATGTGGTGAAGGCTCCTGGGTCATCTCTATTGCCTTGTTGTTGTTTAGCCATGGTTTGGGTTTTCTTCACTGCTTGCAAGGGGAATTCTGGAAGTTTGGTCCTGAAAAAACAAAGGGAACACTGTGGCCAGCAACTATACTGGGAGGTATTGGGAGGCATTGGGAGGCATAGAGTGGTCCCATTGTTGACATTTGTGAAGCATGTGGGGATTTCTCAGGGACTTTTTCAGGGGCTGGGGACCCCCAACTCCCACTTCGCATATCTGCGTCAAGACTGGTTCAGACATTTGTTTTAGCAAGCCTCCTGCCCAAGGCTGGGACGGGTCCATCTACCCCCACTTTGACAGGGTTATGACCCTGACACATGGGGCTGTCAAAAGGTTAATAGAGATGTGCAGCACCATTGACCAAACAAGATAAAACCCTAGGGTGTGCCCTAGAATGCAATGTATACCTTTTCCCTTCTTATGTTTTCACCCATTGGCAAGCTTGTTAATGTTATCAACCTTCAACCATATCTATGCAATATTCCGGCCACTCATATTGCCTGAAACACCTAGTCTATTTGTATGCTTTCCCGTATTTGTGAGGGACTCCGCCCAGAAACAGAATTCCACAGGATGGCAGTACATCCCCGTTTCATGTTGCATAAAATGGTTATAAGAATACATTGTCCTTTTTCAAAAGGGTTGTTATTTTGATGTGGCAATATCAGCACTTAGCAGTTACACTATAATGCTAACGTGCTTAAACCAGGTTTGATCAGCAAAGCTGCTTTACCTGTAATAATAGACTACTGGCTCTTGTTATCAGTCTCTACATTGAACATTAATGGTGCATGAACCTCCTCCTATTTGTACAAAGACTACATATTATGTCTTACATTTTACGGACACAGCCCCGGCTCTACAGGTCTTAAACATTATCCCCCCGTTGGTTGAGCACCATATGGTTCCTTTTTTTGGTATTATTGGACTGTACTCAAAAGGCGAGATATGTGCTTTTAATAGCATACTAAATAGAAGCGGGAAGGCTTCCTTCTTGGTATTAAGTGTCTGTGCATTTTAAAAGCAGGCGGGATGTCGTGGTGCTCCCTGCCAAGTTTCTGCTGCCAGCGGGTATTTAATCCCTGTAACAAACACAGTGTGCCACTAAGCATTATTATTATTACTAGTATTCTTATTAGGGTATTTATTGAGCGTGGACCTAGCTTCGGGAAGCAACAGAGCGCTTTACCATCATATGGAGAAGAACAAGATTAAGGGGCATAGAAACAAGGGAGTGGAGATCTAACAAGGGAGGGGGGAAATAGTCACCAATGGATCTAGGAGGAAAAGGTGGGGGCCACTTCACCCAGTGTCAGGTATGGTGGGGAGTCTATGGGGTATGGACCCAGGTGTTAGGGAGGAGCAATTCCACTAACTTGCACTATTTAGGGTATGTTCACTGTGTAGGTTCCAATCAAAGGCAAAGCACATATTAATTGCCCCACAGCACAAAACGCAATTGTTGGCGTTTACTCTCTTCCATGAATTTTGCAGACAAGAGCTTTCAACTATCCACTCTCTCTTTACTATCATATTAGCTTCGCCTAAATGAGCAAATCCTATATCTGGCTGGACCTAAAGAATTGGTAATTATGAAAAGAACTTAATGTAGATATTTTACTGAACGGTTTTTACTAAGTGCAAAATGTCTCCTCTATGCAATCATGTTCATTTTCAAAACTGAGTGGAAATGCAATGCGTAAAGCACAGGCAAAATCACTTTTACTTTCACTGTTTTGCAAGACGTGTAATTGCCTCATGCAAACCATGATTGCGGGAGGCATTTACAATAGATTACTATTGAATCCACCTGTTTTTTTTCCAGGTGGTAAATTCAGGCAGATTACAGAGGAACCCTTTGGTTTTCTGCAAGCATTAAAAGATACATGTTGGCGGGCAACCCTGTGATATTTGAAGGCAGAGTGGGAATGCAGGGTGGAAACGTATCTTGGGTTTTGTGTCCTCAGTTCACTTCCTATACCCGAGAGCAGAAAAACAACATCTAAACAGCATAAGCCTCGATGTTATACATTACTGTTATGTAACAGGGTTTGGAAAATTACTCCATAGATGTTATTATGTGTGAGGTTTGGTGTCATCATGACCCGGGAGTTAACTCAGAGAGTCTGGTTATTATAAAGGGAATAGCATTCGGTGAGCCTGCGTTTTATCAGAAGCACAGCTCTGGAGTTAGATTGTATTTTATCATGAGCATAGATTAGCTTCAGCCAGGGATTATTAAGTAAATAGCCCTGATTGAGTCTGGATATTATCAAGACTAAAGCCATTCATATGTTTATAGTGCAGGACCTTGCAGACGCTGCCCATTTTAACTCACCTGTGGCATTCTATGTCAAGACCGGAGGCGAGCATTATGCTTCGACTTCAACTCTTCAGCAGTTTCAACGAATAACAGAAAATGCATACAACTTTTCCTTTTTTTGGTTTTTACACTACATTTCCCATTTCTCCCCATGGTCTCTGTAGTCCTTCTTATTTCCTGTCTGTGTATGGCATCCGGACCCAGACTCTATACCCTTCCTCTTCTTTTCCCGCTCTTCCGCAAGTTAAGTACCCATTCTTACTGCTGAGCGTACAAACGATAAAAAAGGAATATATGTTGAGTTTGCAACATAGTTGAAGAAGCGCTAAGAGTATATAGACTCTGTGAGTTAGTAGACAGATATCAAAAGTATTTACTGTTTAATGTATTGACCTTATGTAGAGTACGACCGAATTCTCACATCAGGGCGACACGTGTTGCAAGCACACATAAAATTACAATGAAACGCAACCCAGAGTACCGACGGGCAAGGAAGCTTAATTATGTAGCAAGCCAACAGAGCCTGTGCTTGAATCAAAGCACGCCCGGGGTTCTGTTCAGCTTCCTGGGCCTCAAAAGGAACACAGCAGCCCCCACCCTTGGGGTGGAGGAGCTAAGCACTCTCACATTTGGCTGCTTGGGCGTAGAAAGGAGCGCAGCAGCCCCCACCATTGGGGGGAGGAGCTAAGTGATCTACACGTTGCAGCTCATTCAAAGAACAAGCTACACCAGAGCGATATCGGGAGAACTGATCGCTCCTTTGGTCATAGATTCAAACCAGGAGATCATCACCGTCAGAGCGATCACAGCTAAAGCTGCTTGCACATGGGCACGGCCCGGAAATAACACTGTAAATTACAGAGGAGTGAAGGAAGAGTAGTTAAGCTTGACCACAGGGGGACAGCCACACCTAGTTAAGGGCAGACCACAGTGGATAGTGGATGTGCAAATACACCTGTTTACAGGTATTTGGCACAAGACCCAGTATTATAAAAAAAAGACAAGAAACATCTGAGCAAGAATGGAGTGAGGAGGAGCAAGCGCAGGATATTGCGCTTAGCTTCAAGGAGGTCCTGGGTAGCCCTTGGTCGATGCAATGGCAGTAGGAGTTAGATCCCTGCAAGAAAGGCTGGCAACATTAGACTCTCTACTAAGTAAGAGACAGGCCAGCAGCAATGTGAAGCAAAAGTGCACATCCACAAAAGGGCCTGAGATTCAAAGCCTTCAGGGGATTACCAAGACCCACAAGAGAAAAGCCTCGTCGACTACCCCAGGTCACCAACACAGGTCAGACCCAAAGGCCCCAGAAGCAGCTGACACATTTAATAAATCGAGGCAAGCTTTCTTGCAGCGATCAGTAGTGCCAAGTCTCCTGACCAGGGGAAGACAATATGGGCAATAAAAATTAGGACTCCTCAGAAAATGTTTCTGAAGCTGCGGTCTATTCGCAAGAAGAAGACGACAAGCTACTAGAAGAGTGGGTAGAACCCAGAAGCATCAACAGAGTGCGGAAATAGAAGCGCCTTGAAGGTGAAGAAGTAGAACTGTCAGATATATTTAATCCCGACAACTTCAGAAAACTGAAGTCGTCCGACTGGTAACCGTAGCCCAAGGTGACAAAATATATGGTGCAGAGAATAAGAAAAGCACTAGATAAAGAGGCAATACTGTGCATGAGAGCAGAATGCCCTCACCCAGAGCTAACAGGGAAAGTAGCAGAAGCCCCTGAGCTTTACCCCAAAATGTTAGCCTTTGTCACTAAATCTTCCAAGGACCTTTAGAAAGGAATGGATAGTGTCTTGGAAACGTTGGCAGGAGAAGCTACTGGATCTGACTACTGGATCTGACAGGTACACTCGAAAAAAAAATGGACCTAGCAGAAAGAGCTATAGATACCAGTGAAGAAATCAATGCAGACAACCTAGCCAACTGGGTTCAGAGGGCAGTGTGTCTATTGGGAAACGCCAATTGCGTTGTCTCCTCCGAGAGGAGAAAAGGTCCCCTCCTGAAAATAGACTAGAAGCTGAGTGACCTAGCCAACTACGAGGCAGGAGAAGCAGCCCAGATCCTACCCTTCGGAGAAGCCTTCAGGAATGAAAGGCGGAGATTTGTAGGTGCTTATACCTCCCTGGAAAAAGTGCAAGCATCAATAATAAAGATTTTCCTGGGGAGTTTTTGCTGGGACCTGCTGCTGTCGAGGTCGATCGGCCGGTCGATTCCAATCTTCACGAAGACCTCAAAGAAATAGAGCCCACTATTGGGAAGGGAGGCAGCAAGATTCTTTCTTCCCAACCAGAGGGAGATTCCCCATAGGATGCAGGCGCAGGGGAATCGGAAGAGCACACCACTCTAAAACAGGTGAGACACATCAAATATCCACCAGTAGGGGGAGGAATCGCCAGTTCTGGTCGAACTGGAGCCTGCTTTCCAGCGATGCACTGGTACTACAGACAACACTAGGGCTACAAATAGAATTTGTACAAGAGCCCCTGCAGGAAGTGTATCCACACCCCATTCACATGACACACTCAGAGAGAGATATTCTCACAGCAACCTCAAGCAGCTCTGGGAAAAAGGGCCATCGAGCCCTGCATTCACACACCCACATTTGTGAGCAATATGTTCCTGTTCCACAGAAAAGAGAAGGTGAGACCAGTCATAAACTTAAAGCAGTTAAACAGCTGGGTGAAGTACAGACACCTCAAGATGGAAGGGATCCATCAACTGAGAGACACTCTAAGAGAAGGGGACTGGTTAACGAGAATAGACCTAAAAGACGCATATCTCATAATACCCAAAGAAGGCGCATACCAACCGTTTCTAGTGTTTGCCTGGGAGGGATAGTTATGGCAGTTCAAGATGATGCCTTTTGGCCTCAGGTCAGCGCTGTGGGCATATACAAAGCTGATGAAACCAGTAGCAGCAACCATCAGAGAGAGAGGGATCCGGATAATTATATTTCTAGACAATATCCTGCTGTTAGCAGACGACAAAGAGAAGTTAATACTGCAGACATCCTGGGTACAAGATCTCCTGATGTAGCTGGGGTTTCTGATAATTCAGGAGAAGTCGGATATAACCCCAACACAATGCCTCGATTTCTTAGGATTCGTAGTAGACACAAAGAAGGCAATGCTAGAGCTGCCGACCAGAAACATCCGGGATATCAAGAAAGAGATACAGGTATGTCTCGACAAGCAGGTGGTCTCGCTACGAGTACTAGCAAGAATTGTAGGATAGTTAGCATTCTCCATAATAGCCATATTCCTTCATTACAGAGCATTGCAAAGGCTAAACATAAGACACCTCCAGCAGGGACTGAGGTACCATCAACCAGTACCAGTAGATCAAGAATTGAACACAGAGTTACAATGGTGGTTACAAAATATTGGGGGCATGGAATGGGCGGACCATATTTGGAGATCGCCCGAACCTAGTAGTGGAGTCATACGCCAGCAGAGCAGGCTGGGGAGTGAGCTGCGGCACCCTATACAAAGGAGGGAAATGGAGTGTGTACGAACTGTGCCTTCATATAAACTGTCTCAAACTGTTAGCTGGATCATTTGCGATAAAAGCTTTCTCAAAAACAAGAGCCAACTGTTGCATCCTGCTGAAGATGGACAACATCTCAGCCGATATATAAATCGCCACGGAGGGACAAAATCCATACTCCTAGCAGAACTAGCGAAGGATTTCTGGCATTACTGCCTACTGTCGGGGATTCAGTGACAGCTGAGTATCTGCCAGGAACGCTCAATGTGAGAACGGACTGGAATTCCTGACGCCTGACGGACAACAGTGACTGGAAGCTCGACACGGACATGTTCAAGCAAGTGGAACAGCTATGGGGTACCATAGACACAGATCTGTTCACCTCCAGACTGAACGCCTAGAAAGAGAGATACTTCAGTCACAAGCCAGATACTCACAGGTGTGGGATGTAGACATAGTGCTATTGTTTCCATCTCATTCCCTTACTTGACCGACCAGCACAGTTATGCGTAGCAGCATGTATATGAGAATACTAAAGTAGGACAGTGGAACTGCGCCTACTGAGGTATCGCAACTGCTAATAGCACGTAGGAAACCACATAAGGCAGTTGCCACAGCCCACGTAGCAAAATGGGTCCGCTAGATCATGCAGTTAGCAGGAATTGATCTGGCAAAATTTGGAGCGCACTCAGTAAGGGGAGTGATGGCTCCAAAGCATTCAAAACAGGAGTAGCTTTGAGTGAAATGCTGCGAGCAGTAGACTTGGCTAGCGATAGCGTTTTTAAGACATTTTACTTTAAGCCAGTAGCGCCAATGACAGAGGGAGTAATGAGAAGGTTTGAACAAGCATAATGCTTGCCTCTGGTCTTGACATAGAATGAAGATTACACCTGCATACTGCGCAGGGATTCTTGATTCTATTAAAGACATGGAGGCGGCCATTACTATACCTCCCAGTGCAGACATAGCATATGTCAGACAAGTAAAATAACATGATTAATTTCGTCCTGACATAGGCGATACCGGCCCCACCCTTAACAATGTAATTTACCTGTCCCTTAGGAGACGACCAGAAGAATCCTTGAGCGAGTGGCATGAAAAGGCTGATCGTGGCAGCATCGGTGGCAAGTCAAAGGGGCACAAAGAATGGAGCCCGAAGTTTAAGAATAGACTTGGCAGTTCCAGTTGGGACTTGGTTCAGGATCAGTTCAGAGCATGCAAAGAAGAGGAATGGCATAGAGTCTGGGTCTGGCTGCCAGACTGGGA
The DNA here is from genome assembly GCF_040938575.1 of Ambystoma mexicanum. Classification (NCBI taxonomy): domain Eukaryota; kingdom Metazoa; phylum Chordata; class Amphibia; order Caudata; family Ambystomatidae; genus Ambystoma; species Ambystoma mexicanum. The sequence continues at coordinate 1,433,614,677 of NC_090932.1, forward strand.
CAGGAAATGACTACAGGGACAATTGGGAGAAATAGGTACTGTAGCTTAAAAAAAAAATGAAAAGTTGTCTGGCATTTTCTCTTATTTGTTGAAACTGCTGAAGAATTGAAGTAAAGAAGTTGAAGTATAATGCTCGGCTCCATGTCTTTAATAGAATCAAGACTCCCTGTGCAGTATGCATGGGTAATCTTCATTGTCAAGGACAATCAAGTCCAAAGCCTTGAGTAACTCTTAACATTATCAGCACTGAAGCCATGTACATGCTCTTAGTGGATAACTTTGTTCATGGTGCCCCTTTTATCTCACTTTGGATATTATCAACCACGGCTGTTAATGATTGTTTTAGTAGGGCTCTAAGTGAGTCTAGGTGTTATCACGAGAAGTGTACTGAGTGACTCTTTGGATTATGAAGAGTAGAGCTCTGAGTGAGTCTAGGTATTAGCCATTTCAGGAGACTAATTCATGTAATGCCCATAGGTCATTACACTTCAAATGTATTCTGTATTTCAATTAACAAGGGTGGTCGGTTATGTTGCAAAACTGTTCAAAAACATTCTTCATTTCAACAGTTAGCTTCATGACTACTTAGTCTGAGGCCATTTCCTGCAGAATAACCAGTGAAAATAAAAACACATAAAGAGCACAAATATGAATTATTTTACTTACAGTTAAACAGGTTTTAATCCTATGATGATGCAGGGAGTTGTGTGGGGGCTTGGAAACGGGATTGGGTGCCGCAGGAAAAAAAGGTGCACTGTGGTCCCTTCCTCTTAACTAAAATTAAACAAAAAAGTACAGCTGATTTGTTGAGGTAAGTTGTGAAAAGCAATTCATTCCGCAGCAGAGAAGGGCACCGCTGTTGCTGGGCGCTGTCCTCTTTGCCTCTGTGCTGGGTGCATGGCCCGCCCACCTTTGCTGCTGGGGATCTGCTCACACCTGCCGTGGGAGAAGGGCGCTGCTGTAGCTGAGCTGTTGGCGGGTGGCCGGTGGCAACCAATTCCGGTCTCTCTAGCCCAGGGGTCTGTAACCTACAGCTCTCCAGCTGTTTTGGACTACAATTCCCATGATATTTGGCTATTGACTATGCTGGTTAGGGATGATGGCAGTTGTAGGCCAAAACACCTGGTTGCAGACCCCTGCTCTAGCCACATGAGATCCTATTTAGAGCGTAAAGGAAAGTTGATTCTGTGGAGATACAGCGGATCGCTCCTTTATTTCCTTAACTTTGGCAACTGGAGTGAGTGGAACATGACTATCCTGCTCAATACATTTCACCAGTCTGGAAGTTCATGAATAACTGCTTTGCCAAATACCAAACCAGTAGATTTAATACTTAAAGTATACTAGAGCAAAGCAGCTTCAGTAGCAAAGCTTGAATGACGCTGTGGGGCTGTGCAGACACTAATTATGTTCAGATGATAGAAAACGACTTTTTTTCAAAGAATTCTAGGGTTGCCTCGATCAGCATCAATCCATGGTGCACACATGGAATTGGACAGCACACCCATTAATAATGGAATCAGTTTTACATTGGTTTGTGTTTGTGGATGAATAAGGCAGAACTTATTCAACAACTGATTAGCGTTCTACTTACAAAAGATAACTCATTAAGTATGCCTTGGTTAAAGGTCATAACAAGAGGGCTAAGAAAATTAATGGACACATGTATTTGTATATGCCAGACAAGTTTACCAACCTATGACAAGCCATTTGATTGCTTTTGATTGCCAATAGCGGCCAGAATCTTTCTTGCAAGCATATCAATATCTTGAGCCGCCAAGCTGACCAGTCTGGTTACTTTAAGCCTCTTGTTTTCCACTCGCTATCCTGTTTTCTCTCAATTAAGTCCCATCTCAAAAAACGCCTGTGTGTGGGTCATTACAAGTTCTACTACAGTAGGAGAGATCAAGTGCACTATGACCCAATTAGCATCATGTTCGGAAGTCGCTATCTCAACCAGGGCTACATCTTTAGAAGTCATCACTTGTACTTTTGGAAAAACAATGAAAAGTATTTATTCCAGTTCACAAATGGCGTGTGATAGCTGACATTTGTGAAATTGTGTTTGCAGTATTTTTAACTTGTTTGTGCGGTATTTGGTGCCCCATTGAGCCCCCAGGGTACGATGGAGTGTATTAGTTAGCTTTCTTGCCATGACCATCTTGGGTCTTGCATCAAAGGGCACTGACACATTTTTCACATCCCTAGTACTAAGGATTTTCTTTTCGATTGGCCTTTTCAGGCCTGTTCCGGCTCTGACTCTTCCACTTATGCAGTAAGTGCGTTCTTCTTACCAACCAATTCTCTAAAGGTTTATCCCAAGGTTTATGCTGCCCATTCTTTACACTTTTCTTAATCCTACTAATGGCTGCTGTACTTGTTGTCAATTGAAGCCCCTTCCCCCGCCACCTTTTCTCTACGTATTACATCTTCAGTAGAAGTGTTTGCAAGTGCTTATGCCGCTGGGGCTGGTGCACAATTATGCGGCAGCTGGTGGCTATTGTCATTGCTGGCAAGCTTTTTCCTCTTACCAAACCTTTTTTTTTCTCCTTGCATTCAATTCTGCGGAAATCTCAGTGAGGGTTGAGTCCATACGCAATAGACTGTCTTCTAGCCCCACCCCCTGTTGAATCAAACTTATTTCCTGAGGAGAGTGTGTCCTATGCACACTTATAATAGAACTTTGATCTCTTTCTTCCATTATGCGTTTGCTCTCGTTTTGGATTTTTTTTTTTTTTTTGACTGGGGAACTAGTTTGATTATTGGCCTCCAGGACAGTGTCCACAAGACAAATCAAGCCACTTTGTATAATCTGCTGTTCCCTGTGTAAATTATTGCACAGCGCCAACACTGCTTTTAAAATAACCAGCATTTCCGCCTCTGCATTAGCGTCCTCTTCTAGAGACTCCTCTGATGAAAAAGATATACTATATGCCGGTGACAAGGCGTATCGGCTTTCAGCAATTCTTACAAGATCAGGCAATTTAGATAAGTGTTCTAATGTACCTGGTATATTTATTATCGACAGACCAGTGGAAGTTCCCGTTTGCTCTACGGCCGGTATACCTTCTTTCTGCAAGTTCAGGCGTACATTCAAAAGCAAGTTGTTATCATCCATTGGTTCCACCATTCATAAGTCTACCTGTGCCTCCACATTGGGAGCCTGAAATAACGTGGTACCTGAAGTAACTCCCGGACCAGCAGGTAAGTTATCTGTAGGTTTATTTGTAATTATATGCCAGGAAGGCACCGGCACGTCCCTTCAAGCCAGCTTAGATCTCCAACTGTCACAGTTAGAACAGTACTTCAGAACATAACACCTCAGCACTCCACACTCACTGACATCACCACATTCCACCATCAGTGATGTCACCCACACTCAAAGACACATTACAACACTTCGCCCTCCTTACATTTCTTGAACAAGAAGGATCTTCCAACTAAAACTTTCACCCAAAACAATCCCCACAAGTACGTGTGGCTACCACGTAAACGCACCAACAAACCAAACTCCACAAGAGCTGACCACCTGGAGCTCGCTCACAACCCCAACCCCATACATTAAATGACAAAATGCCAACCAAAATTAAACCAACACTAACGGAAACTGCGCCTCAAATAACACTGAAACCACAGCACAAGCATAACCTACATGGCACCCCAAGAATATGCACTCCAACTGTGCCTACAACAAATTGGACAACAAAAAACCATAACCTTGCCAACAAAGAACACATCTAACTCCACTCCTTCCGCACAAAATACAAACAATGAGGAACCCGCCAAAGTAGAATAAGGGCTAACTCCTCCCTTAAAACCTGACTGGAAACACATTTGAGAAACAAAAATTATAAACTACGCACTCCACACCTGTTTCAAGCTGCTCCTTGAAACCCAGAGCCTGCCACGTTCCAGCGTTCTTCAAAATACATTAACTAACACACCAAACCATCCGTGCACCAAACACCCTTCCACCCTAGTCTGCACCCTAGGGCACCAGGGCTGCCACCCCCGGGCACAATCCCAGCTCACCAAGAGCAACAACAAGCACACTGTCCTAACATCAGAGCACACCCAACACACAAGAACACCATAAGAAAACTCACTCCTACGAGACCCAAGTCCCAGCCAACTGCCCATGACAGCACACCAAACACACACCTAGGACCCCTATTCCAGCCAAACTGCACCACCGCAGCACACCAGCAATACAACTCAGGACCCCTAGTCCTTGCCAAACTGCACCACTGCAGCACACCAACACTAGCAGTCAGGACCCCTAGTCCCTGCCAACTGCACCACCACAGCACACCAACACTACAACTCTGGACCCCAAGTCCTAGCCAAACTGCACATGCAGCGCCACCTCACTAACCTATGGGACCCCTAAAAGAAGTTAGGCTTCCATTCGGACACCTATTCCACAACACACCAATTCATGGAACACACCCATTACACGCACACCACAACAGTTGCCCAAATTCTTGACTTACCCGCCACAGCCTCCAAACATAAGACGGGGAACACAGCACAAGAATAATTAATGATGACATCACAAAAAATCATCACTGGGCGACGAAAGTTCCAGTTCACATGTTGGAAGTCAAATATATGCAATGTTGCATCACCACAAAGTCCAAACTCACCCACAACTCATTTGTGAACCAAAAACCCCATTAGTTCTCCCCACCCGCGAGTCCAGGTCAAAGACCAATTAGGCCCCACCTGTAAGATTTGGCCCCACCTGTAAAGGACTTGTGTTATTCATCAACAACAAGAAAGGAATACACAAATCCCTGGTACTACACAATGAATGGAACAGACCCACAACCCACGATCCATGAGTCCATTATCCCACCTGCAGTTTTCCAATAATACCATCATGAACAAAAAACAAACCTGCAACACAACGGGCACAAAATCAAATGTTAAGTCCACTTGCAAGAAAGACACGTTACCAATAAAATATTTCAATACTATTGAATTCAAAATACCATTAGATTGGAAATCACATCAAATGCACACATCTGGGCCACAACAAAAAGCACCCGCATGCACACTGGCCCATAACACCATACACTCGCGCACCAGTCAAATACTCAAAAAGGCCACAACATATAGACAAGACGCAACATACAGGCCTGACACAGAAATTGCTCACTAGAGAAAAATGTTCTGCGAAAAAAGGAATGTCCTCTTCCTCACATATGGCCACCAACAGTCAAAATCCAAATCCGGCTGGGCCCCAGAAACAGTAGTCCTGCATCTGCACCTACCGTGGTAAACATCTTCTACTGCCCGCCACACAAACACGTTACCGCCTGCTCCTGTGAGAAATCCACTGAGTCCGCAATACCATTAGGCGTCATGATCACGTCTCGAAAACGCACCGTTTGTGGGGTACTTTCTGACTGCTCCTCCCCAGTACACTCTCTGCATATGAATAAACAGCTCCTTGCCACCTCGGATGGTGAGACAAAAGAGCTTCCATTTGGCAACAAGGATACATCACTATGCTGCAGCCACGCCGCGCACGCAGCGTGCTCCAAATGCTCCATGCGTTCCAGCACGCCGCACTGGAACGCTTCCTGATGACCCGTCAACGCCATCATTTTTCCTTTTGTGATACAGAGGTCGCATCGCTGTTGCACACCAACTTGGAGTCCATAGAAGGAACACCATCCCGGCGTCCTCCGCTGATGCCAGGACTCCACCACGGCCCTAATTTGGCCTGTTAGTCTCCTTGACCCCAAAGCCACCTGTCTGTCCGCTGGATACATCCTGGCATTGGTCGCCACCGGTCAACTCCTTCCCTACACCCGCACTGTATCACCAGTCAGGTCCAATATCCCACCTGTCAACGGCTCAGCACCAACGCCGATCACAGGTTCTGCACTCCTGCCACCAACCGCAGTCAGGCACAGCCAGGCTTGACCCAGCTCGCTGCTGGAGCACAACTTAATGCTGGAGCACCCACCTAAGGCACGCTCCTCCTCCGCACACTGAACTATGTGCTGTGCAAACCCTCCCCCTTCTCAAGGGGAGTACGATGAGGTCACGCCCTGAACAATCCAGGGACTTCAAAGAGGCACCAACTTTCACAGTACCCCTTGCTATGCACACGACATTATGTGCATTCAGCTCTGCACCCAAACTCCTGGACACTCGAGCTCAGCACCACCCGGCCTGCTGAGATGCCATCCACAGCTCAGGAAACCAAGAGTAAACATAACTGGCATCACCCATGGGACGTGGGCACATGGAGGGTGATGTTCCTGGACTTGCACTCCTGCCCCCTCCTCGACAGGATCCCATCCTCGTCGCCAGTGAAATAACATGCTACCTGAAGTAACACTCAGACCAGCAGGTAAGTTAATTGTAGGTTTATTTGTAAGTATATGCCAGGAAGGCACTGGCACGTCCCTTCATGTCAGTTTAGATCTCTACCTGTAACTGTCATAACAGTACTTCAGAACATAACACCTCAGCACTCCACACTCACTGACATCACCACATTCCCCCATCAGTGATGTCACCCATACTCAAAGACTAATTGCAACACTTCTCACTCCTTACATTTCTTGAACAAGAAGGATATCCAACTAAAACTTTCACCCAGGTGAAGTTCAGGCGTACATTCAAAAGCGAGTTGTTATCGTCCATTAGTTCCACCATTGATAAATCCACCTGTGCCTCCACATTGCCTACTTGCTTTTCCACAAGGTTTTTATCAGCCACAGTGATCTCCCATAGCTTCAAATATGCTGTAATTTTGCCTTCAGTGTTGCAGCTCAAGCTCCCCTTTTCTTGAACATTCGCCGCAATGTCAGCAGATAAAGCGCTTCCGTGCAGTTTGTTAGGCAGAATTATATGCAGTACCCTTTGGGAACACTGCACACAATTAAGACTACAAGTGACAGTACAATTGCACGTTTGGTACAAGTCTGTACTACACAGTTATAGCAGTAGCGGAGCAACCAGACTTATCTCAAGAGTAAGTGAGCAGTACAAATAGGTACACAAAGGACAGCAATTACTATGATTCAGGCAAACACTGACTCAAGGTTTCTAAGTAAAAGAATATATATTTATTTACTCAACAGTTGTGTAAAATTTCACTATTCTAAGCAAGATCAAAATTACAATCATAAATACACCACACCCCTTCCCTTAAATGCCAGACAAGTTAAGCTCCCAAAATGAAGTGGGAGCAAAATGGCACTCCAGCAATTAAAAGGGAGGGAAAGACAAAGTTATTAGAAATTAGACAAAACCAACAGATAACTACTCTGAGCAATTGAACAAGAGAGACTACAGTGGGGAGATCAGCTAGAAAAGGTTTAGGGACAAAGTCAATGGGTCAAAAGTCTTTTGCTCAACATCACACAGTTCACGGTAGTTTACGGTAAAGTGCGTGGCACAGATTCCGGACGAGGTTGGTTGGCAGAAAAGTTAGTTCAAAGAGGAGAGAAGTACAAGCCCTCGGATTGGAGAAAGATTTCAAACAATTTCCCCGCGGCTGACCGAAATGGACAACCGGATTTGCACAGTACCTTAAAACGGAGAGGGAGCTGTAGCTGGGGCGGACGTTCCTGGTGGTTCCTGCAGGCTCACGGTTCCTGAAGCGACTGTCCGACTGATCACAAGTAGGAAGACTGGAGGGTCCTGCGCCACACAGGGAAGAAACCAGCAGCAGAGCAAAACAACGAATAAAAGGTGTGCTCCTTAAAACCCAAGCAGGGTCTGACCTTCCTGACTGTCCGGCCCACTGTAGCCCTGTACAGCGAATTTGACCGGAGGAGGGGTCCTGGCTTGTAGTTTGGGATGAACTGGTTGGTCCCACCAGCTCAAGGGAAGAAGTTTCAAGGGAGGATCTTCTCTGTCATCGGATTTGGAGATTCGGGCCTGCAGCAGGGTTTCACCGGGCGGTTCAGTCATTGTAGGTGTCCTCTTATTCAAGTTCCTCGTTGGTTCTTTCATTCCAGTGGCGACTCTGCTCTTCCAGTCCCAGAGACCTGCTTTTTATGCAGTTTTCCCCCATTCATACAGCCTTCCTGTCAATCACACAGCAGGGTGGCTGGCCTGGCAAGGCCAGTCCCCTTAGCCAATCAGACAAGAGTGCGACTTGGGTTACCAAGGGAACCCATGGCAGGGGTCCAAAGATCCCTCCCTCACATCCTGCCTACCTAGACTATCAGGCACCTTAAGGAGGGCTTCTGTGCAGAAGCCTGCAAAAACACATCGAACAAAGGAGTCATCCCCGATTTGGCACGCAGAGAAAAACATGAGAAAGACTTTAACAAAAAGAAATGGCGACTAAACCCAGCCGGAACCAAAATAAAATGTATTTGGTCAAGCGGGTTTATGTTCGAGACAAATATAATAGCCTAAAACATTACCACGTTTATATAAGATAATCGCGGTGGAAAAGTTAGGGTAGATATAATGTTAAGGGAACGAAACAAGGCTCCAAGAGGCACAGACAAAAAGGGATAACAGTTAACCCTTTCCAATACTCCATATAAGATGGGGTGTACTGGGTCTGTGGTTTAAAGTGACTATATAAAGTTAATGGCAACTTTACCGGTTTCTGGGGGACAGTAGTCAGCCCCAGAAGAATGGAGTCAGTGGGAAGTCTCAAAGATAACCCTGTGTCACTGCACTGAAGGTGCTGTGTAACACACACAAAAAGTGGTGCACATGGAGTAGGTGAGGCTCCAGTGCCCCAGATCACAGAGAAAGTAGAAATACACATAGCAAAACACACGTAAGAGTGGGAAAAAAAGGCTCACACTCTTACCAGGTGGAAAAATTAATCCTAGAAATCTAGCAAAGCTGCTGAGGGACTCAGTGGGTAAGGGAAATCAACCATTTATGAGAATTCTCCCTAACACAGTTTACTCCTTTTAATTCTCTTAATCGGTTTCCTGATCGAATGGGCTTCATTACCAGTGGGACAAGCTGCACTTCTTGGTTGATACTTCTTACTTATTACGGGCATGTTATTCAAAAGGGGTAGCAACACTTTTTAAACAGCAAGGTGTGGAATTACCTTTCATTCAAGTTCGGGCCTTTGAAGGCCTTTTTATTGCCAACACTTGACCCAATGTTGTGGTGTCATATTTTATGGGGAAGGGCATGGGCCGTAAGTCACAATGCACCCACAACAGCACAACCAATGTAAGTGTGCCTGCATATGTGTCTAGCAGTTACCACTCTGCGAGAAAATGAGATTTTAAACCTCCGTACGGGTCGTAATGGACTCGCCTCAACAGTAGCCACAGAAGAGAACCTCAGAGCAGTGCAATACGCTGGGTCCACGGCAGGACCACTTTTCTCTCTACGTCCCTACTCTAAAAATGGTTCCAGCACTACTGCCTGGTGCTAAGCAATAGCAGAGGCAGCTTTTGGATCCGGGGCGGGGGAAGAGGATTGTGTGGCTAATAGAGCGCCAGCGGGAGGCTTGGGGGGCATACCGGGCCCCACGAGAAAGAAAAAGGGGGCGCAGACCGTCCCTGCCCCCAACCCTCCTGGATCTGCCACTGGTGCTAGGGGGTTGTTACTGTGAGAGTCTAGTAGGCACTGTATGAGTCCCGTATCGCTACAGTGGGAAATTGGCTCCCTAATGCGTTTTTCATGTCCCAAATGACCATAGGAAAATGGCACCACAATTAACCGTGTCCATTTCAGATATTAAGCCAGGTACAGCATGCAGCATGGATGCTTGTCCGGTCCTTATTTCCTTATTTCCTTATTTGATTCAGGAGCTTGTAGTTTACAAAGGAGCATGAAAAACGGCAGTGCTCAGAATACATGGAATGATGCTATTATCACACTTTCCATGGTAGCCAGACTGGAGACAACAGAGGAGGGAGGCCAGAGAGCATAGAGCTGAGTCTGTGAGGCAGTGTAGTTGAAGAGATTCATTTGGGGGGTGGGGGTTGGAAGGTCAAAAGTGGGAAGAAGGCAGAGACAGGGAGCGCAGTGGGGTGCACCTTTAATCAGAGAGGGATAGAATGCGTTTTTATACCAGTGAGTACAGCCTGTGTTCTCTAGCACCTGATTGGCCGTGTGTTCTAATCAGGGTGCCAATGCTGATCCATGAATGACATATGCAGTAAGAGATCACATCGAGTCTCAAATCCCAACCAGGCAATCCCAAGGGGTGTTCAGGAATTATTATTATTGAAGTTGTCAATCATGCAGGATTCACACCCGGGGAAGGGCCATTACCCAATTAGTTGGATGTAACAGTGGGTATATATATTCTCCTTCCACTATTCCAGCAACTCTAGGCCCTCCTTCCCTGGGTGGCACCATTTTGTTTTTTATGAGGAGAGGCAACAGGGATCCTCTCCCTGTTGCCTCCCCACCTCCCTCCGCAGCCCCAAAACCAGCCAAACCCATTCCCCACCCTCTCCCCACCTCCCAATTTACCTGCGGACTGGAGCATTGAGCCCATCCATTGGAGCATCGATCCTTCCAATCTCCGCAGCTCCGCCATAGAAATGAAAATTGGCCAATCTCCCTAGGGGGAAAAACATTTGCACCCCGGATAAAGCCTATGTGTGAATGGCTTTCAACCCCTTGGGGGGGGGTGTCAGCGGACATGGCACACAGCCCTTGCGAAGGCCTTTGCTCTGGCCTTTCTTTGCTCAGGCTGGCAGGTCGTTACCGGCCATGACCGCGCCCCACCAGGGGAAGCCATTATAAGAAAAGGGAATTGGAATTGTTTCACTATATATGCCCCTTTAAAGTGGCGCATTATGTCTCATTAGGTCTCAAGAACCAGCTAGACATTTTCAAGGAAATGTGCATTCTAGAATCTTTATTGCATAATTGGCACCAGTGAGGAGGCACCACCCAATCAATCAGGTTGCGGGAACACAGCCTTCATTCAGTAGAGTAAACCTGTATTCCAATCAGGCTGCTTGCGCCTCCTTCCACTAAGTCATTGTTTTGCCACTCCCACACATGTTCTTTTCCCGATAGAGGTGCCTGATGAATGTAGATCTGCCAGGCCATCTACACCTGCAGCACTTCCAGAGAACGGGGGCCCCCTTGGGAGCTACTGGGGAGAGGGACGAGGAATGTAGTCCCTGATGTTGCCCTTCTAATGTGCAAAGACCTTAACACCCCTCCAAAACCCGACCAGAATACAGCAACTACTTAACAGCACCGGTTTACTGAAAATATGCACCTTTTCAAGTGGCAAGACACGGCCAAGCACAATTTGCAGTCCAAAATGGTTGCCACGTTGACCAGTTTTAAGGACAAACAGATAAGTAGCCGTTATAAGTTCCAGTCAAAAACACATATGTGCTGTGCTGAAGGCATTCACAGGAGGCAGGGATAATCAGTAAGGTCTGGGAAGCCTCTTCAGAAATAAAGAGGAATTCCACAAAGCCGGAAGACCATGTGAACAAATATCCTTTTAACAGAGATGAGGAGAGAATAGGTGAGCTGTAAAAGGAAAACGATTGAATATCCTGCTCTCTATTTTTTTAAACTGTTTGGGGAGATGCAATGAATTGTGCTGGTAAAAAAGGGACCCCATTTACAAAACTGACGGATGACCTCAAAAGCAGCCCTAACCATCTGAAGATGGAGTGCGTCCAGTAACGAGAGCAGCAGCGGCTTCACAATGCATACCCAAGGTCCTAGTGGGAGTGATACGTGAGGCAATCTTGCTCTCTTTTGCAAAGATATCATCAGCTCAGCTCCAAAGATGTTAATTTTATTCTCATCTCTTCGATATAGGCCATGGAGATTGATGAGCTGGCAAGGCACCTTGAAAAATAAAAGGCACGAAAGTCTGGAGAACGCTGGCCTCTGAGTCATGTCTAAGGGAAGTGAACGGTGCCAAACCCAACACTGAGACAACGCCGCGGGTTCGTGACAATGCTTCATCATTCTGTCCTTCACAGTCCCAAAGGTGAGTACTTCGGGTTCTCTTTTTTTCTCCTGAAAGTTTGCAAAACGTAGCCAGTTTTCAGGGCCAGATATCCGCAGGTGGCTACATCCCCACATCCTGCCCTTATTTGCCTATGTTACTGTAGGGGGGATACCCACGTATGTTCTTTCATGGACAGTGATATGTGAAGCACACTATGCTGGATGAATATCGATGTTTTCTTAACCTACCATTGCTGCAATCCATTCTTTGGTTCGTGGGCCAGGAGTGGGTTCGGGTGAGGTGGTAGGAGGACGCGGCATTAGGGATATCACAATGTAAGGAGGATGGGAGAGCTAATAAACATGTATGGTAGGGCTTGTCTAGTCGGGCGGGGGGGGGCTGCCAGCCGGGTGGGGAAGGGGAGCAATGGGCTGGGAGCAGGAGTGGGTTCGGGTGAGGTGGTAGGAGGACGCGGCATTAGGGATATCACACGGTAAGGAGGATGGGAGAGCTGAAAAACATGTATGGGAGGGCTGATCTAGTTGGGCGGGGGGGTTCCAGCCCGATGCGGAAAGGGAGCAATGGGGTGAAACTCCTCCTTTCAAAGAGGCACGGAGGGCTCAGGAGGTGCAGGCATCTATTCCCCAGACCAGAGGTTTCTTTTTGCGGGCTAAATCCACTATTAATCAGACGGCGCACAAGTTAGTGGTGTGGGGGCAGGGGAGAAAAAGCCGATTCTGGAAGAAAAAATTGGTGATTGCCATAGGAAATAGGGTCAGCCATTTTGAATTGGTGGTGTGAAGATCGTGGGGGGGGTGAGAGAATTGATGAGCGCAACTTTGGTGCTAAACATACATTCAAATCAATGTCTTTCCGAAATCTGATCCCCACTGCTCTAGGTTCTCCAAGATCCACACAGAACTTTCAGTCAGGAGAGCAGAATAGGAACACCAGGAGGGGATTGTATTTTAATTCAGAAGCTACCAATCCTTAATTAGAAAGCAGCACATGTGCAGACACAAGAGAGACATGGTTCTGAAGAGGCAAAGGTAAATATGGAGACCAGGTTTGGCCAGTGAGTCATGTGAAATCTCTAAGCATGCAGACGGGTTGGCCAACAATATTCCAGGAAGGGCGCAGCTGGATACCATGAAAGGTCTACTTGTCACAAGAAGGCAGAAAATGACCAAGCAACCAAAAAGAGCCCTCATAGCCAAAACATGTGTCTTTTCATAGCTTTTGTAATTAGCTTTAAAACTACACAAACACAACCAGTGACACTCCTGCCAGTAATCATACCAAATTGTGTGTGTAAAATTTTAATATTTGGGTGGACATCAATTAACCCCACTTTACTCTAGAAAGGCTGACCCTTTGAATGGGCCAACCATTTTGTAGCTCAAAAGCTGTTGATAGGTGAAGTGGTTCCTTCCTAGCTGCAGGAGAGCTCCTGTGGGGACAGTGCACACCTTTTGCATATGATAATCCCTGACAGCCTGTCCCCATCTCTGGAAGCTCAGCCCCTAAATAGAGGTGGATACTGATACCTGCTTTTGCCCTAGTTTCATTATTTAGCTCTAAGATAAAGCATTCCTAGGAGCTCGGCAGAGATCAGTACATAGTAACTGAGCTGTGTGAAAAGGCCGAAGATAAAAGCCTGGGTCCCAAAAGCCTGAATTCTTTTTTCTTTTTTCCATGTGTCCACATATGTATTATATACGGGGGGAGACCCTCTGCAGCCCCACCACCTTACCCCTATACATTTTTTATTCAAAACTTTACACCCGCCCACATATATATGCGGACATATGGGGCTGGGCTTTTGGGCGTCGGTCTTTTTGCCCCCTGTCTTTTTGGGTGTTTCCCATAGTAACAGGCCAGAGAGGCGGCCTACTCGAGATTTCTGTATTGTTGCTTTGCCTGTCCTTTCTCCACCGGTGTCCCAGCTCCCTCTCTGTAACTGTCTTCATGCTTCTCTTCACACTCCCACAGAGGCAGCACTTACCTTGGGCCAAGGGATGGTGCACCCAGCTTTGAGGGACACTGTGAGGAATCTGCAGCCCACCTTTAATCTTCCCAGCTTTTCAATTCATCACGCAGAATCCCTTGCTGGGTGTGTTAGGCGGAAACCTGTGCAGCTCCCTCTGGGACCACTGCAAAAGATTTAGGACGACAGGTGTTGCGATGAACCCACTTGGTAGCAGTCTGTACCACACAGATTCACTTGGTAGCTGTGGCTGAGCAGTCAGACTTCTCTCAAGAAAAGTTGGTCAGTATAGGGAGTGTACAAGATAGGGCAGTTCTTCGCAGCAAAACAAGTAAGCAGGCAACAAGGCTTAGTATAAAGATAGTAAGTTATTTATTTATAACAGAACGTCTATGAAAAATACTAAAGCAAATCACGGCAAACAAATCAAAACATAATCACTCTGCGAAATGGAATAAAGCTCAATCCCCCGAAACACAATATCGACAACTCTAGGTTCTAATGGCACCACTTATTTTCAGACAGAGGTGTATACCTCAACCTAGATGACACTCGAATATTTAGTGAGGAAGGGAGAGAAGAGATAGGCAGGTAATGAAGTCAACACGGTTCGTACTGAAGCGGGTAAAAATGCAAGGCAGGAAGGCAATAATCACAATAGCTCACAAAGTTCAGCGGCCAGGCCCACTCGGTGAGAGGCAAGGCACGATGTCCCAGAAAGTCTCTACTGACGATGCACTCAAGTCTTGGTTAGCAAATTGTTTAGCGACAGGTTGAACCAGTTCAGAACAAAGAGTGAATAAAGCTTGGAGGCAACCCAACGGAACGCAGAGGGATCAGATACCTTACACGAACCGATCGAAAAGGGAAGCCAGGCGGTTACAGTACCTTGTTGTGGAGGGCAGCTCCGGCGGGGGCAGTTGTTCCTGGTGGTGGATGCACGATGGGTCTTGGCCAAGAGAAGAGATGCTCTCGTCGTCGAAGAGAAGATGTCCGGTGCACCACCAGGGAAGAAACCAGCCGCGGAGTGCTCCGTCACAAGGCACCACCTTTCGGTCGCGGTACAGGAGTAGTGGCTATCCGGTTGCCGGGTGCTCTGCACGGGCAATTTGACCACTGCGTCCTGGGCGAATAAAAAGCACAAAGAAGAAGACTGGTTGTTCCCACCAGCCAGGGGAAGAGACTCTCCGGCAGGGAGATCTCCTCTGTCGTCGGGAGATTGTGAGACGATTCCGCAGGGCTCCACCGGAGGTGTCGTCGTGCAGGTCGGCTCAGCGTTACCCTCGTCGGATTCTTTAGGTCCTATGGCGACTTCCGAAGATCTAGTCCCAAAAGCCCTGCTTTTATGCAGACGCCCCCCATTCATTCAGCCTAGCTGTCAATCAACACATGCTAGGTGGTGAGCGGGAAGGCTCACCACCTGGGCCAATCACTCCAGAGTGCGACCTGAGTTGGCAAGGCAACTCGGTCCAGGGTGTCTAAACCCCCTCCCACACCCCTGAGGTAACCCAGACAGAATGGCACCACTTTGGAGGATCTCTGTCCAGAGGCCCGCCAAAAGTGGAACAAAGGGCTCAACCTTTGATTTAGGAGTCACAGAGACGAACACAGACGCCATTTTACAAACCGAGTTCTGGCAGAAAAATACCACTCGATAAACCTATTTAAGATAAGTAGATCGGTGGTACGTTGGAGATTAACGGAAAAGTATCAATCTTCAACAATGGGACGAATCCCATAGGGTTATGCTCGGGGTCGAACATACCAAGTAGTTTCCACTGCCACCAGCCAAAACTCGACGAGGGGGGACGGGACAGTGCCCCCTCGAGTAACAGATCCAGGAGTAATCGAATTACCCCTACTAGCACGTCCACAATAAGATGGTTGGTACTAGTTAGCAAATTTAGGTCTAGTAAAGCCAATGGTGACTTTACATGCCCGGGGAGACAGTAGTCAGTCCCCGGGTATGGAGTCTATGGTGGGGGGACCGGCTAGGGCGCCCCCGGGTCACGACACGTAGGGTGCAGTGTGACACACCTAGAAAAACATATGAGACCCTATGGAGTAAAATACCCCATAGCCCATCGAACACATTGACATCAAAGGAATTACACACATACATGTCCAAGAGTGAGAGAAAAGGGTCACACTCTTGGCAGGATGGAAAAAAACAAACTCCAGAAATCCAGCAAAGCTGCTGGGGGACTCACTAGGTTAGTAAATTCAGCCTGAACAGATAATTCTCCCTAACACTCGCCCCCCCCCAGACTAAGGGACAGGAGGATTTAATCCACTCCTGGATGAATCTCATACCTCTAGTCGATGACATACATCCTAGAGAGACCATCAGCATTTTGGTGGTGACACCCTGACCTGTGTTCAATGGTGAAATCAAACCCTTGCAGGCAGATCGACCATCTCAGTAGTTTCGGGTTTTCCCCTTTCATTTGCATTAACCATCTCAAGGGTTGGTGGTCAGTCTGAATAACAAAAGTAGAACCATACAAGTACGGTCTAAACTTCTTCAGAGCCCACACGATAGCAAAGCACTCTCTTTCGATTGTTGCCCACCTTGTTTCAGGATCCTTCAGCTTGCGGCTGATGTAGCAAACGGGGTGCTCCCTACCTTTCCCATCCAGTTGACTGAGTACGGCACCTATCCCTACATTGGAAGCGTCTGTCTGCACAATGAAGTGTTGGCGGTAATCAGGAGCTCTGAGTACTGGGGTTTGGCAAAGAGCCTTTTTCAGGTTTTCAAAAGCCTGATTGCACTCCTCGTTCCATTTAACCTTTTTTGGGAATTTGGGCGAGGAGATGACATTCAGTGGAGAAGCTATGTTCCCATAGTTCTCTATGAAATTCCTGTAATACCCGGTGAGGCCTAGGAAGGCTCTCACCTGAGTCTGAGTAGTCAGTGTTGTCCAATTTTGCACAGCTTCAATCTTACTGAGCAAAGGCCTTATTTCTCCACCGCCTACCTCATGCCCAAGGTAGACTACCTTACTCTGTCCAATTTGGCATTTACTCGCCTTTATGGTCAGATTGGCTCGTCCAAGAGCCTGCAAAACATCTCTCAGGTGGGCTACATGTTCTTCCCAGGAATTGCTGAACACTGCTATGTCATCCAAGTATGCCATGCAGAAGTCCTCCATCCCGGTTAGAACCTGGTTTACCATCCGTTGAAACGTAGCAGGTGCATTTTTTAGTCCGAAAGGCATTACCGTAAACTGGTATAAACCAACGGGGGTAGAAAATGCAGTTTTCTCCTTGGCATGGTCGGTCAGGGCTATTTGCCAATAGCCTGACGTCAAGTCAAATGTGCTGAGGAACTTGGCGGCGCCAAGTTTATCCACCAACTCATCTGTTCTTGGAAAAGGGTGGGCATCAGTCGTGGTGACTGCGTTAAGAGCTCTATAATCCACGCAGAATCTAAGTTCTTTAGATCCGGCCTTTGGTACTAACACAACTGGGCTAGACCATGGACTAGTAGAGGGCTCTATTACCCCGAGATCAAGCATCTTGCTGACCTCACCTTTGATGTGGGTTCTTACGTTTTCTGACATGCGATATCCTCTGCTTTTGACAGGCAGACAGTCACCAGTGAGTATCTCGTGCTGGCCCCAAGGGGTCAAGCCTGGTGAGAGCGAGAACAGAGAGGCAAACTGATTCAACATAGACTTGCACTCTTCTTGTTGCTCGGGTGTCAGATTGGAGGAGAGATTTACTCCTTCAATTTTTTCATCTAAAGGTAAGCCTCTGAGGAGATCCGGAAGAGCTTCACTCTCTTCTTCTTCCTCGGATGATGCTAGAAGCAACGCTCCTATATCAGGTCGTGAGACATACGCTTTAAGTCGGTTGGTGTGAAAGACTGTCGGAGCCTCCTTGGGGTTGCCCAAGTCCACCAGATAGTTAACCTCACCGAGCTTACCCACTACTCGGTAGGGTCCCATCCATTTATCTTGCAAGGCCCTCTGCCTTGTGGGGATCATAACAAGAACAAGCTGGTTTTGAGCGAACTCAACCAGGTTAGCCTTTTGATCGTGCCAGTGCTTGACCAATGCTTGTCCAGCTTTCAAGTTATCGCTTGCTTCTGTCATCAGGTGCGACATTCTCCTCCGGAGACCTATCACGTAGTCAGTTACTCTGACTGGCTTGGGGTACGGAGCACTCTCCAACCCCTCCTTAATTAGGGCCAATGGACCTCTGACGGGATGACCATAAAGCAGTTCGAAGGGAGAGTAACCTACTCCCTCCTGAGGGACTTCTCTATAAGCAAAAAGAAGGCATGGCAATAGAAGGTCCCACTTACGCTTAAGGGGTTCTTCTAGAGCACCTATCATGCTCTTCATGGTTCGGTTGAACCGTTCTACCAACCCATTGGTTTGTGGGTGGTAAGCCGTTGAGAACTTGTAAGTTACCCCGCAGGTTTTCCACATGGCTTTCATGTAGTGGGACATAAAGTTTGACCCCCTGTCAGAGATTACTTCCTTAGGAAATCCGACCCTAGTAAAAATACCAAGGAGGGCCTTAGCCACAGCCGGAGCTGTAACAGTCCTCATAGGAATTGCCTCAGGATACCTAGTAGCATGGTCTACTACAACAAGTATAAACCTGTTGCCTGAGGAGGTTGGAGGATCAAGGGGACCAACGATATCAATCCCTACTCTCTCAAATGGGACTCCCACAACGGGGAGAGGCATTAACGGTGCCACATTCTTGGACCCAACCTTACCAGAGATCTGGCAGGTATGGCAGCTTCTGCAGTGTTTTTCTACTTCGGCCCCCATCTTTGGCCAATAGAAGTAGAGAGAGAGCCTTTCCTTAGTCTTCTTGAAACTCAAGTGACCAGCCAAAGGAATCTCGTGGGCTAACTGCAAGAACTGTGGTCTGTTCTCTTGGGGTACTACAAGGCGTTTGTAGTCTCCAGGTGCAGACTCGGTCGGTTCACTATAGAAGAGGCCATCTTCCCAGTGCAACCTATGTTTCCCAGGCTCTTGCCCTTCAGCCTGAGCTTCTGCCTGATGGCGAAGACCTTCCAGAGTTGGACATTCTCTCTGTCCCTTACTGAAGTCTGCCCTGCTGGGTCCACCTTCTGCCAGTAACGACTGCAGCTCAGGATGGTCAACAGGATCCAGATCTCCAATGAGTTCCTGGCCTTCCATTAGCTCTTCTTCAGAGTCTAATTCTACCATACAGGGTTGTACCTCCCTCTCAGCCTCAGCTGGAGGTGGAGTTACGGGTGTGACGTTGGACAACCGCGGGGAAGTCCGTGTCGGCTGCATTGGAATGTGGGCTGTTGGTTTCGGTTTAGGAGTTTTAGGTTTCCCTTTTGCTTCTGTGTTCCTAGAGACAGCGGCCGCCACTTCCAATGGAGCAGGAGTGATTTCTTTCTTCATCATCTCCCCGAGAGTACCGCGCATGGTCCTCTATCTTGCAGGTCTGGTTAGCTCCTGTAACCGTTTACTAGGAGGTCTGGGAGTATGCGATACAACTCCGAGAGTTTTCAAATCGTTACCCAACAGTACGCGTCCTGGTACCTCACTCTGTATGCTGACAGGTATCTTTACAGTCATGTCGTTACACTGGATGAGAACTGGTAATTGGGGAAGCATCTGCACAGGCCCTCCAGCTAACTTGGTGAGGCGTTTGGGTGCCTTAGCAACATCCTCAGCCTGAAAAAACAATTTATCCACCACAGTTATGCTGGCCCCAGTGTCCCTAATGGCAGGCGTCTCCTGGCCATTCACCTGGACACTGTCCTTATAATACTCTTTAGTATTATCGGGGATAGAATTATAGACATCTAAATTCTGTTGTTCCCACAACCCCAGAGATACTAAAGAAACGCTGGCTGAGACTCCAATGGGTTCGTCAGCTAGCAGTAGAAAGTTTCCACTTGCCATTTGGACTTCCTCCTCTGGAGCGAAGGCTAAGGAGACAAGCTGGACCCCTGAAGGTTTACCCTTACATCTGGGATCTCCTTTCACATGATCAGTCGAGCCGCAAACAAAGCATTTCCCGAATGCTTTCTGGAATGGTGGCTTGTTCTGACCTCCTTCTGGTTTGGCACCAGAAGATCCACTATTCTGCTGTGGTTTTCCCGGTGGCTTACCCTTCTGGTTTTGTTTGGGGCCCTCTTTGGAATGTGAGTTATTCGAATTCTCCTTCGAGTCTTTTTTTGGCTGTTTTCCCTCGTCCTTTTTCTGAGTTGCCCCAGAATCCTTGTGAGTAGCCCTGTTGGCAACCCACACGTCAGCAGCCTTAGCTAGAGCCCTGGAATCTAATTCCTTCGAATCAGCCAAGTGCTGTCTGAGCTCAGGAGAACAGGCATCATAAATCGACTCCAACATAAAAAGATTTTGCATACCCTCGTAAGTGTCAACTTTGTAACCCTTAATCCATCCCTCTAAGTTTTTTAACCCTTCACTCACCCAGGTAGCCCAAGGGGTACCATCATGCTTTTTGAGGGTTCTAAACCTCTTAAGATACTGGGAAGGGGTCTTCCCGAATCTAGCTATCAAAGCTATTTTCACACTTTCGTAATCCGTCTTATCCACCTCCCCCAACTCCATTACAACATCAGTCGCAACAGGAGGGAGCCTAGAGAACAACCAGGGAAGCAACGCGTTCCCGGTGATGTCCTTGAGCCCATGATTGTATTCAAACAGTGTCAACCAATCCAACACATCCAATCTCGGTTCGTACATACCCACTAATTCCTTCGGCATCCGGGGTCTTTTGGGACTGGAGCTCCTAGAGGAACCAGAGGAGAGAGAAGCATTTTCCATAGACAACTTTTTCATTTCTAACTCATGATTAAGCTCTATTTCTCTGAGTCTTAACTCAGCTTGTTTCTGCTCAGCCTGGGCATTCATTCGTCTGAACTCGAGCTCTTGGTTTCGTTCAGATTGAGGCAAGAACCGTTTATATTCTAATTCGAGCTTCAGTTTTTCAAGTTCAAAATAAGCAGGGTTACTTGTGGGACCTGGTATGGGCCCCGTAGGCACAGTTGGTAAGGCAGGTAGAGGCGCGAGGGAGACAGTTTCGTTAGCCTCGCCGTCCTCGTCAGCCTCTTCATCGCTATCATCAGAATTACGATTCAGATCAACACCATCACTGTTATCTACAGTCGCTGGAGAGTTTGGTTCCTCTGAACCAGTACCCAGACTTTGGTTCGCCAGCAATCTCTCTATCAGTTCTAACTTCTTGCCTTTTACAGAAAGATTCTCCTGTCTACAGAGAGCTCGCAGACTCTCAGTATTTTTATCTGACAAAGACTCTTGACTGTAAATTTCCATCGTAGACATGTTTTTTTTTTTTTTTTTTTTTTGAAAGTTGCTTTTGTAAAGTTTTGTGGTTAGTTGTCCTACAGCGTCGAAAAGCACTCTAAACTGTATACTCGATACTAATCCCACCGCTGTACACCAGTGTTAGGCGGAAACCTGTGCAGCTCCCTCTGGGACCACTGCAAAAGATTTAGGACTACAGGTGTTGCGATGAACCCACTTGGTAGCAGTCTGTACCACACAGATTCACTTGGTAGCTGTGGCTGAGCAGTCAGACTTCTCTCAAGAAAAGTTGGTCAGTATAGGGAGTGTACAAGATAGGGCAGTTCTTCGCAGCAAAACAAGTAAGCAGGCAACAAGGCTTAGTATAAAGATAGTAAGTTATTTATTTATAACAGAACGTCTATGAAAAATACTAAAGCAAATCACGGCAAACAAATCAAAACATAATCACTCTGCGAAATGGAATAAAGCTCAATTCCCCGAAACACAATATCGACAACTCTAGGTTCTAATGGCACCACTTATTTTCAGACAGAGGTGTATACCTCAACCTAGATGACACTCGAATATTTAGTGAGGAAGGGAGAGAAGAGATAGGCAGGTAATGAAGTCAACACGGTTCGTACTGAAGCGGGTAAAAATGCAAGGCAGGAAGGCAATAATCACAATAGCTCACAAAGTTCAGCGGCCAGGCCCACTCGGTGAGAGGCAAGGCACGATGTCCCAGAAAGTCTCTACTGATGATGCACTCAAGTCTTGGTTAGCAAATTGTTTAGCGACAGGTTGAACCAGTTCAGAACAAAGAGTGAATAAAGCTTGGAGGCAACCCAACGGAACGGAGAGGGATCAGATACCTTACACGAACCGATCGAAAAGGGAAGCCAGGCGGTTACGGTACCTTGTTGTGGAGGGCAGCTCCGGCGGGGGCAGTTGTTCCTGGTGGTGGATGCACGATGGGTCTTGGCCAAGAGAAGAGATGCTCTCGTCGTCGAAGAGAAGATGTCCGGTGCACCACCAGGGAAGAAACCAGCCGCGGAGTGCTCCGTCACAAGGCACCACCTTTCGGTCGCGGTACAGGAGTAGTGGCTATCCGGTTGCTGGGTGCTCTGCACGGGCAATTCGACCACTGCGTCCTGGGCGAATAAAAAGCACAAAGAAGAAGACTGGTTGTTCCCACCAGCCAGGGGAAGAGACTCTCCGGCAGGGAGATCTCCTCTGTCGTCGGGAGATTGTGAGACGATTCCGCAGGGCTCCACCGGAGGTGTCGTCATGCAGGTCGGCTCAGCGTTACCCTCGTCGGATTCTTTAGGTCCTGTGGCGACTTCCGAAGATCCAGTCCCAAAAGCCCTGCTTTTATGCAGACGCCCCCCATTCATTCAGCCTAGCTGTCAATCAACACATGCTAGGTGGTGAGCGGGAAGGCTCACCACCTGGGCCAATCACTCTAGAGTGCGACCTGAGTTGGCAAGGCAACTCGGTCCAGGGTGTCTAAACCCCCTCCCACACCCCTGAGGTAACCCAGACAGAATGGCACCACTTTGGAGGATCTCTGTCCAGAGGCCCGCCAAAAGTGGAACAAAGGGCTCAACCTTTGGTTTAGGAGTCACAGAGACGAACACAGACGCCATTTTACAAACCGAGTTCTGGCAGAAAAATACCACTCGATAAACCTATTTAAGATAAGTAGATCGGTGGTACGTTGGAGATTAACGGAAAAGTATCAATCTTCAACAATGGAACGAATCCCATAGGGTTATGCTCGGGGTCGAACATACCAAGTAGTTTCCACTGCCACCAGCCAAAACTCGACGAGGGGGGACGGGACGGTGCCCCCTCGAGTAACAGATCCAGGAGTAATCGAATTACCCCTACTAGCACGTCCACAATAAGATGGTTGGTACTAGTTCTGTTAGCAAATTTAGGTCTAGTAAAGCCAATGGTGACTTTACATGCCCGGGGAGACAGTAGTCAGTCCCCGGGTATGGAGTCTATGGTGGGGGGACCGGCTAGGGCGCCCCCGGGTCACGACACGTAGGGTGCAGTGTGACACACCTAGAAAAACATATGAGACTGTAAGAGGATTCAATTCAACACTACAGCTAAGTCAACGCCTAGTCTATAATACTGAATGAAAACCCTTATTGATATATCTTTATGTGCAGTTCATGCGTTCTGGATGACTACCCCTATATAACACCCCTCTGTTGGAATCCCCCTGACCCCACTGAGCCAAGAAGTAGTTCTGTTTTGCAAGTTAAAAGGTTTATTTGATAATTTAAACAATATATATATATATATATATCACGCTTTATAATAAATTAATAATTGAATATCACACTTAATCTGATATGATAAAGATTAACAACGGAGAATCTGGCACTAGCACACTTGTTTATAATCAATGATGAGTGGTTATAGGATGGATAAGATAGCAACAATACTTTTATGGTTTCAAATGGATGCAATGTGGAATGAAATGCAGTACAGAAAATAACTTGATATGATTTCAGCAAAAGACAATGTAATCACTTTCTTGGACAATTCACCCCCCCCTTTTATGCAATGCAAGGAAATGGAAGGAAGGCACACAATTCTCAGAAATGCAATTCAAATGTAATTCAGTTCACCCCAGCAACTTAGACTACAGAAGTTGAAAACACAGGCCCAAATGCTTTTAAATGTGCTGGAAATGAAGAAAAAATATGCAAAAATGCTTTTAATTCCCTCTAGAGGTTCAGGGTGAGTGGTATCTAGTTAATATTAGTCCAGGCTCACACTAGCAATGATGCAGGGATGGTTTTTATGAGGCAAACGAATTTCTTTCAGAGGAAAGCAAAAGCAGCTATCTTTTTGCAAGTGGAGAAATTTGCAAATCGCAGTAAAATTCGCGAATGCGTCTGGTGCGATTACAGAGGAACTACAAGGGCTTTTTGGGGTCCTAGGAAAGCGTAGGATCTCAGCTTCCAGATGAAAGTTACTGCAAGTCTCTAGCACAAACGGTCACGGAGATATGAGCGATTGAATAAGGGTCGTTTTTCAGATTGAAATTTTAAAGTTCACAAAGACAAGTGCAGCTTGCAACTAGCAAATCACAGGTGACAGCTTTACAAATGACAGGTGACAGTTAGGAGGCAGTTCTACTTAGATTAAAATAGGATTGAATTATATTATTTTAACTAAGAGATTGGTTCTGCACAGTTTTCTAGGTACTCACACTATATTCTTGAGTGAAATGGGCCACGCCACGGATCTGGTCAGGTTTTAGACTGCACTCTGGTCTCTGCACTTCACAGTGATCTGGGTCAGCTCTCTCTGGTTCTGCTAACAGGTCAGCTCTACTCTGCTGGTCTGGTCTGGTCTGGGTCTGCTCTCTCTCTGGATTCTGGAGATTTGATAGATTTGAAGTCTCTATGTCTGCTCTCTGAAGGTTGATGGAGGTAAAGTATGGATTTTCCCGGCAGAGCTTCCAGCTGCAAATGGATTTGAAGGTCCCTATCTGTCCTGTTTCTCTGCTTTTATGTGTTTTTAAAATGGGTGTGTGTGAGCAGCATCACTAGCCAGCCCCTCTCCACTTATCATTGGCCAAGCTTTCATTTCTCCCCTGATTGGGGGAGCTAGGTTGTGTCAGAGTGATGTCATTTTACAGCCTGCAGAAAGTCCACTCCTCCTGTCAACTTGCACACAAATCTAGATTTGAACCAAATACATATTTCATAGCTACACAGTGGTTTGAAATTACATGCACCCATCACATATCACAGGAGGTATACCCTGTTCAAACTCTGCTCTTCCTGGGGGCTTGCATTCAGAAATAGCGATATTTTGCACTTTTTAACTGGTTTGCAATACCGGACATTACCCCAAATTTACACACATGTGCACAAGGAGTATGGACATTAGTTGATGAAGTGTCAGATTTTTCACATGCACACATTTTGAGTAATATCCTCTTTTCCGCTAAAACCCCCCTGAACATGCCACCGGTTGTAAAAACCTCTTAAAATGTGGGCAGAAAAATCACAAGAATTATGGTGTCCGCTCTATGAGTTATTCATCTTTTTCTAAAACCATATTCTGGCTATAGAGGTGTGTCTTTTCATGTCACATGGTACAGAAACCAGTCTTTCCAGTTTCTGCCAAGCTCAGAGACCCTGCCCCTCCCAGCTTCTGCCAAGAGGATGCTCCATTTACGACTCCCGCCATAAAACATTTGCCTGAGTCAAGACAGGGCTTTGTTCAATTTCCTGCAGAGCCCAGGTAATTCAATCAGGGAAGTGTCATATCCCTTTTGGTGTGAGCAGCAAAAGGGCAGCTAGGCCTGGGAACACAGCTGTGACTCAAGTTTCACTCCTGATGGGGGTAGTTGCCAGGCAGAATTCAGTTCCTTAAGCCAGGGTTCAGATAAAATGTCACTTTTTGTTCCCCAGTTTAAGTCAATACAATTTTTTTTTACATATGCAGCTAGGATGCTGATTCTAAGTTTAAAACTATGACATTTAAACAATTGAAACCTATGTGACACACAAAAGTAGGTCACTCAGTCAATTTAAACATTTAGATTTTTTAGTGTCTTTCAGTCCACATTTACTTAAACTGCTGAAATCCACAGCTCAGCCAGTCTTGTTATAAACCTTCAAGTCACTTCAGAATATAACTTTACATTGGATCCACCTCTTAAAATGTCTTTCTTTGGCATGTTTTGGGTTCATTTATTCAGTTTTCTACAAAAAAGTAAACTCTGGTGGTTTTAAAACGCCGGCTTTTGGATAGTGGTGAGTACTGGTACTGCACCCCTTTTTGGGATTTAAGAAAATGAATTCCCAACAGTTATGGGTTTGCTTTTGGCAATCAGCATTGCCACTCCCAATGGTTTCAGACTACTGTGTGGGTAGTCCAATGGTGGTTTTAGGCAGTTTCCTTCTGTGCCCATAACATCGGCAAAAATGAGTGGCAGCCTATTCTTCATGCATTTCCCTGTGCATTTTCTGGGAAGCTCTGGCCATCATGATGTTTTCATGTCAGTACTGCACAGTTTTGAGGTATGGCTCGGATGCATGGGTAAATACATCCCACAAGCCCCCCTCTTGCGATGGCCATTCTATTTCACGAATGGGACTCGCAAGACCTGGGATGTTTCCTCATCTTCTTCCAATAGATGGCCCAGTTCAGCATCTTTTCCTCCATCCGGTACTGATCGATCGGTTCTCCTCGCCGGTCCAGATGGGAATATTGGGCGGTACCCCGGCCCATTGCGTCTCTGCTCCCGGTCTCCGGATCGTCCTCCTTGGCCCGTCTCCAGGTTTTCTTTCTCCTAGGACGACAAAGGAAGAGCGGCAATACCTATCCATAGACATTTTTCCCCCACCATTGATATAGTGGGGCAGCATATGCATTTCATCATAACGAAACATTACATTCTTATTTTGAAAAAAAACAGTATAACTAAGAGACAGTTTCATGCAAATCACAATATTTTAGAGACTAGATGTGGTATGTTTTATGATTGGAACTGAATTAGTCTGAGACAGTACCCGCTAGGATTCCAGAGGATTCCTCCAGTTGTTGCAGAGCGTGCCTGGGATGGCAACATTTCAACTGGTTTATGTGGACCCACTTGTCTTCCCCCGCTGCCAAAGGACCTTTGGGGATGTGTATTTTGTAGGCCACAGGGGAGATTTTGTCTATAATCTCAAAGGGTCCCTTCCATGTAGGCAAGAATTTCCGCTGTTTTGCCTGGTTTCTTTGGAAGTTGTATAGATAGACCCGGTCCCCCACCTGATATTCCTTCCTGGAAGTTTTCAGGTCATAGTGGGTCTTCATGCTATCAGCCGATCTTTCTAGATTCCGCTGAGCGTAAGCAAAAGCATGTTGGAGGTGTTTCCTTAAATTCTCCACATACTCATGAGAAGTGGAGGCATTTATCAGTGTCTGCTCTTGGGTCCTATAGAGCAAATGCTGAGGAAGCACCATCTTGCGTCCAGTCATCAACTCAAAGGGTGACATTTTGGTTGCAGATGAAGGGGTAGATCTGATGGCCATTAGGACCAGAGGTAATCGGATATCCCAACTTGGCCCAGAATCTGCCACAAACTTCTTTAATATGCTCACAATGGTTCGGTTATATCTCTCTACTGCCCCAGAAGAAGCTGGCCTGTAAGCAATATGCAACTTCCTTTTGACCCCCAGTATCTCCCACATCTTTGTCATTACTTCACTGGTGAAGTGGCTACCTCTGTCTGACTCAATCCTTTGAGGTAGACCAAAACGGGAAAAGATATGGTTAATCATCAGGGCAGCTGCGGTTTCTGCCTTGCAATTTGGGGCTGGGAGACATTCCACCCACTTGGTAAACAAGCATGTCCCAGTCAACATGTACTTATTCCCCCTAGCAGAGCGAATCACAGGGCCTACAAAGTGGATTTGTAAATCTGACCATGGCAGGGTCATCCCCCTCTTTTGGAGAGGCGCACGGTGCGTGAGGGATGATGGCTGAAATTGTGCACACACAAGACAACCCTTCAAATATTGGTTGAGGTCCTGGCCCATGTGTGGCCAGTATGCAACCTCTCTTAAGATTTCCAATGTTGTGTGAAACCCCCTATGACCGGCGGTGGCCGCATCATGGGCGTGACTTAACATCAGGCTTCGGAATGAGGTAGGGACCACCCACTGATCATGGCCAGCTTTGGATTTCCTTACCAGCAAACCGTCTTGGATTCGGAACATTTTTGGACATTTCATCAACACTCTTAGGTCCTCTTTCCCAATGTAATCGGTATCCGTCAGGGGAAAGTTCTCAGGGTCCTCAAGGTGCTGGTAAAATTTACCAATTACTGGATCCCCCTTCTGAGCGGTAATCAAATCCGCATCAGGGGTCTCCTTGCTCCATTGTGCAATTGAAAGATCATTGTGAGCATTTGTCTGGGACCTAGTGATAGCAGTGACCTGGATTTCCCCCAACAGGGACTCAATCTCAATTAGATCCCCTTGGATGGCCCCGGTTCTGGCCAGCTGATCAGCTAAGTCATTTCCAGTTTTGTCTGGTCCCTCTACTTTGGAATGACCCTTGATCTTTTTCCAATAGATGGTCATCTCATTCGAGGTGACCAGATCATCAATGTTTTGGATCAACTTCCCATGTTTCAAGGGTTTGTTGTTAGCACATAACATGCCTCTGGTTTTCCAATTAACCAGGTGCTCCACGAACCCGTTCCGTACATAATCCGAATCTGTGATTATGACCAGTTCGCGGAGTTGATGCTGGACAGCAGTGAGGATGGCCTGATGCACAGCCATCAATTCTGCCACCTGACTACTTCGGGGACCAATTTTGTATCCAGCGGAGGGTTCTGGGGACTCATTCACCCATGCATTCCCTACGCCAGCCACCAGTTCTTTCTCCCCGTTGTTGTCAACATGGTAAGAGCATCCATCCACATAGACAGTGGGCATTCCCTCACACTTGTCCTCTTCAAAGACTTTGTGTGGGGAATTAAGGTATGCCTCCGTGTTGTCCTTTATTTTTAGACTTTCGTCCTCGAGACAGTTTTCTCTGGCACAATCATGCAAGTCAGCCAGACCTTGCGCGAGGGGACTCTTCTTGTTTTGGCCATATCTGACCGCCACAGGAAAGCCTTGCATTGACAGAATCCAGGAAGTAATTCGGGAATTACTCACATTTCCGGCCCGGATTCTATCACTTTGGAGATATTGCAGAGGCTGGTGTGGAGTCTCCACTATGATGTGTTCCCCCTGGATAAACGGGCGGTAATTCTTCAATGCCCACACCGTTGCCAGGAGTGCCTTCTCACAATCGTTGAATTTTTCTTCCACAGAGGATAAAGTTTTGCTCGCATAGGAGATTACTTTATTGACCTTGTCATGCTTTTGGTATAATACTGCCAACAAGCACGTATTAGAGAACCCTGTCTCCAGGAAGAACTCCTTGTTTCTGACAGGGTAAGCTAGGCAAGGCGCTTGTGAGAGGCTTCTTTTGAGTTGTTTTACCGCCTCGGCTTGTTCTGGACCCCATTCCCACTTGACCCCCCCCTTCAGGAGATGAATCAGGGGTCTGGTGATCTCTGCGTAGCCCTCAATGAACTTTCTGCTGTAATTAGTCAGTCCAAGGAGGCTCCTTAGTTCCCGCAGAGTTGTGGGGTCTTTCAGTTTCTGAAGTGCTTCCACTTTCTTTTCCTGGGGACAGAGGCCCTGAGGAGTAATCTCATGCCCCAAGAAATTAACACGGGTTCTACACCACTGTGCTTTCTGAAAGGAAAGTTTTGCTCCGGCGGCCCTCAACTGGGTCAGAACATAACGGATCTCCGCTATGTGTTCCTCCACAGATGAACTTTTGATGAGGACATCATCTACATAAGCCAGGTTACCCCTCGCACCCAGGTCGGGCATGGCCTTAAGTAGGAAAATGTTGAACTCATTACCGGAGTTAAGGTATCCGAAGGGAGTCCGGGTCCATGTGTACTGCTGGCCCCCAAAGGTAAAAGCCAGTTTGTATTGGTCCTCCCTGCTGACAGGCACGGTCCAGTATCCATTGGTCAGGTCTATTGCAGTGAATACCTGTGACCCCTGGATCTGGGCCAGCCCTTGGTCAATGTAGGGCAGAGGCCATCGGGAAGTATGGACCCGTTTGTTGAGCTCCCTGAGGTCGGCGCAGAGTCTCCACTGGCCGTTTGGCTTTAATATTCCCAGCACCGGATTATTGAAGGTGCTGTGAACTGGACGGATTATTCCCCGGGACTCAAGGTTCTTAATTATTTCAGTAAGGGACTCCATTGATGCGAGAGGCAAGCGATATTGCTTCACAAACACAGGAGTCATGCCAGGGTCCGTGGGGATTGTTGTTGTGTGGATGTCGGTGCGACCACAGTCATATGAGTCTACCGCAAAGAGATCTTGGAAATCCAAGAAAACTTGTTTCAACTTTTGCTTTTGTTCCAGAGTCACACAGGCATCAGCTAGGTTGACTCTCTCTTCCACCATCTGCCTGAAGCCTGGAAAGACTTCTGGTTTGGCTATCTCCGCGGCCTCCTCCAGCTGGGTGGAGAAGTCCCTGGTCAGAGTGCTGATTTGGACTGGAGGCTTCAGGTGGGAAAGGCAGCCCTCATGGACTTGGAAAATCACCTCATCCCTCCTGAAGTCACAAGTCACATCTTCCTTACCATAAGGGCAAGAAGTGTACACCAGGAAGTTCCCCCCATGCCGGGTAAAAATCCTGTCTGGTGTTGTATTGTCATCACTGTCACTGTCAAAGCAGTCCTTGGGGATTGGCCCTAACAGTTCATTTCCAAGATCAATGGAGAAATGTCGGTCATCAACCGCCATTCCAATAATGGTGCCTGCGGCTAGAGTAATACTCTTTAAGTCGCTGTTATCCACCTCTATTGGAATGGTGTCATGTTCTATGTTGACTAATGGTGTTAGGTTTACCCCCAACCCTTGCTGTTGGAGAGAAGCATTTAGATGTATATAAGCATCAGGGTTTTTCAAATGTTGTCCTCTTTTAACTTTCACTTCCAGGGAGAATTGTCGGGTCCTTTCTGGGATTGTGACTTCCTCTTTGATCTGAATTTCAACTGCATAAGGTAGCAATTGAGCTGACCTAAATGCTTTTTCTGGATCATCAAAGCCCATGGGATTATCTGCTAATCGGGACCAAGCTTTGAAGTTTATTAGGTCCAAACTAATGGCAAAGCGATTGAGAATGTCACTGCCTAAGTAAAAGGCGGCAGTGACGTCTCGCACGACCCAACAATTATGGACTATGCTCTTGTTGCCAATGGAGATTTTGAGCATACACCTGCTTGGCAGGAGATGTTTGGAATTAGGTGCTTCCAGGTCCATTTCCCATTTGTCTATCAGTTTGAAGGTGGAAATGGCTGGATCTTTTGGGAGTTGGCGAAACATGGCTTCGCTGATGAAGCTCTTACCGTTGTTCACACACACTCGAGCGAGAACAGAGTCCTTCCCATCATTTAACTGAACAGGGATGAACAACTGCTCTCCAATTTGCTGAATATCAGCCAGGCTCTGAGCTGATTTCACATCTTTCTGGACTATAGGAGTGGGAGTTTCTGATTGTGGATTAGTATAGAATCTCAGAGTGTTTCCTTCCAGCGTGGAGTACCACTTTAGACTGGAAGGAAGGTTGATTTTCAGAAATAGAGAGGACCCTCCATCACCAGTCTGTTGTCCTACTGCTATTACTGTCACGTCAGGAATTTGGCTATTCTGGAAGTGAAATTCTACTTGGTCAGATTTTTGTTCAACCATGTGGCAGGTGCCGTTTAAACTAACATGGTTGACACTCTGTTTTAATTTTATTGGTCGGCTAGTCTGGGTCCAGAGGACCTTGTTTACGCAATCTATTAGGGGTGACAACCTTCTCAGGAGGTCATTCCCTAGTAAACAAGGGGTGCCCTCTGGGGTCACTACTATGACCGGGTGTTTCAACTTGTGTCACCCAATTTTAATGTCCAAGTCTGCCGTTCCCTCGACAGGAATTTCCTTCCCGTCAAAGTTCTGGAGTTGTCCAGGAAGTGAGGTGAGAGGAATTTGGTAATTCTCTCCCCTTCCTGCATTCAGTTCATCAAAGGCCCTTCTGGACAGAAGGGTAGCTTGAGATCCCGTGTCCACCAGCGCTGAAATTGTACCCTGCCCCTGTACTTGTACCGGGGCATAGTATCTTCCCTCCTTCTCCTCAAGGGGGCACAGATAATGCACATTTTTGGACAACTGGTGGGCTAACTTTCTGGTTTTAGACATTGCAAGAGAAGAAATTTGGGCAGAATTCTGTGGAGAGCCTTGGGAATCTGAAAGAGAAAGTTGGCAACTGGAGATCAGAGCCATTTTGGGTTCCCCTGGCTCCGGTTCTGGGCCGCCCCCCCCTTTTTGGAGGCAGTCACCAGGATGGGTTTGAACCAGGGGATTTTCTTGCTGTTGGTTCTGGGATGAGATAGTGCGCGGCGGTAGCTCAGTCTCCACATCTCCCCAGTCTGGATTTGCATCCCTAGGGACCCATTTTTCTTTGGGAGGAGTTCCCCCCTCTCTGAAGGAGAAGATCCTTTTCCCAGGATCCTCTGAGGATCCCTCTCCCTCAAATTGGAATATCTGTACCTCCTCCTCAAACTGAGTCTGTTTGGGTCTTTTGTTTCTCCTACCCCCCCTCTGCTCCTTAGGAGGCAGACTTTCAGGGGCAAGAGATTTTGTTTCCGGTTCCTGGGTTTCCAGGGGCTGTTTACAAGTGAGGAAGGAAGCTTCCTCCAAGGCTTTACACCCCCCTTCCCTTTGTGCCTCCTCCCTGGGAACCGGTGTGTTATCGGGGTGCTGCCCCCGTCATTGTTCTGGAGCACCAGGTCCAGAGTTGGGTGCGTTCTGCGCCGGCATGCCGATCTGAGGGTTCTGCTGAGCCCTCAGTATGTGACCCAGATCCCGCGCCATGTTTTCAACCTGGCGCTCTAACTGGGAAACCCGCTCAGGCTGATACGGGGCCCTGTTTTCTCCCCTGGGCTGATCCCGGGAAGGGTAGCTATCCCTTCATTGGTAGTACCCCTGGTTGGGAAGATTTGGGTACCCCTCCACCCTTGGCCTCCCCTCTCCCGGATTAGGTTGTCTGGGCTCAGGGAATTGGGGAAAGAAGGATGTATGATTTTGGGGTTGGAAATTGGGTGGATACCTGGGGAAAAAGTTCTGCCCAGGATTTGGAGAATTTCTGCCCTCCTGTGGGAAGTTGGGAGGGAAGTTCCCTGGGTTAGGTGCTTGGCTGGATCCCCTCCTTGGGCTGGAGGAGTCCAAACATAACCCAGGATGGGTTGATTTCCCTTGTAACGGGGACTTACATAATCAGGAGAGCGAGGGACCCCATTTGTGGGGCTGCCTCCCTGGCTCCCTGTCTGTGACTGGCCCGAGGACCTTCTGGGCCTAGCATTATTAGGTGCAGGTAGGTTTTTAGGCCCCCCCATCTCCAACTCTAAAACGGGGGTGACCTTTACCTCTGCCACCTTGGCAGCAGCAGGGGTGCTGTTGGCTTTGGGGATTTTCTGAGCATTATTTTTGCTATCTACCGGTTTCTGCACCTCATAGATCCGGGTAGCCTGTTCAAGGACCCAGTCTAAAGATCTTTTCTCGTGAAAATCCCTCACGAGCTGGGTCATTATGTATTTGGGCAAGGCATGAAAAAATGTATTAATGAATTCTCTACTGTCTGTGCGCACCCTTCTGGTGGTCTGCGCAAAAGCACGTTTCAGTTCTTGCACAAATTCTTGTGGGGCCTGATCCTCCCCACATTGCAAATTGTAGGCTGCCTTGCGAGCCTCTTGAGGATTTCTATGAATGGAAAAATGTTTCAAGATGGCCGCCTTATAGGTGGACCATCTTAAATGATTTTGGTCCTCCAGCCCCGCAAAGAAACTGGAGTATTCCGGGGAGAAGGTCCACTTTACATATTGAATACAGCTTTGGCTGTCCTTCAAATGGAAAGTCTCCATCATTTGCTCAAACAACTCTAAGTGCTCCCAAACAGAATACTTAGCGTTCTTATGGTAAGGCGTGATGACGCTCCTGATCGCCTTAATCTGCTTTAAGGGGTCCTTAAGCAAGGCCCTTTTTGCCTTATTGGCCTTTTTGGTTCGGGTAACCCTTGTCCATTCATCCTCTGACTCAGAGGCATTGCTCCCAGAGGTTCCTGTCTGTTCTTCCAGGTTTTCCCGGATTCTGCGAGCCTGGGAATGGCTGGCAGAATGTGGGGACCTGGTCTCCTGTTTCCTGTGGTGCTCAGAGGAGTCCTCAGATCCCTCCTTGCTGCCAGGATTTGCTGGGTACCCCCCCCCAGTGACCTAACTGGGCAGAGGTTTTCAGGATGCCCTTAAGGGGCCTATTCTCCTGGGGTTCCCCACTGAACTGTACTGTACTTGGGTGCCCATACCCGGATGCCCACCCCTCCATTCCTGAGTGGTACTGGCCTATGAGCCCCATACTTTTAGCTGGATAGTAATCTGCCATCCCTGTGGCCCTGTGCTCATGTGCGCCAGGGGACATGGGGGTGGTAGAGTCCAGGGACTGGGAGAGATGAAGGCCCCTGGTGTTAGGGCTCCTGAGGTTATGGTCAGGAGTCTCTCTTTCCCAGCGGACCTCATCTCTATCCGCCCCTGCTCCCTGTTGCAATGCAAGAGCCTGCATTTGTGCTTTCAGTTCCTCAGTCAAGGCCTTACTAGACTCTATCAGTCTCTCCTGCATCGCTACCTGTTGTTGGAGCCTATCATTGTGTTGACAAAGGGCCTCATTTTCCCTCTGTGCTTCCTGGTTGGTCCTGGAGAACTGGGCCAGTCTTTGCTGCAGGAGGTTTACCTCCTGAGTCCCATCCCTACTGGCCTGCTCCTTTCTTGCCAGAGCATCTTCCACCCTTCTGGTGTGCTCTACCAAGTTCCGTTTTTCTTTTTGGAGGTCACCCAGCCCCTGGAGGGCCAGGTGATTTTCTTCAATTTCCTTTTTTAAGTGGCAGACTTCCTGGCCTAAAGTGTCTCTTTCCTGACTGAGAGCCTGCATCTGTGCTGCCAGGTCGTCCCTTTGCCTTTGGAAGGCACCAGCTTTCTGGCGTTCTTCATCAAACTCTGCCTGGGTATCCAGGTCTTTCAGAATCAGTTTATTGCTCTCCTCTTTCTCTCTATCTAGCTGGCTTTGCAGGGTGACTACCTGCTCCGCTCATGCCCTGTTGAAATTGATCTGTTGCTCCAACTTTTTCTGGTTCTGCAGTAAGGAGTCCAAACTGTCTTGGTGCTCCTTCTGCAGGGCCAGAAATCTGGTATCCTGGTCTGTCTTTTCCTGTTGTAGGATGCCCATATCCTCTTTTATTTTAATGATATATTGCCTACTATCATTTTCTGACTCCTGGCTCCTCTGCAGCCTCTGCTCAGAAGAGGCCAGATCAGATCGGGCCTTCTCTAATGCCATCTGTTGCCTATTTGCCAGATCTTGGCTTTCAGTGCATTTATCCTGCATGTCTCCCATATATAGGTACAGGTATGCTGCTATCCTGGCAATCTTATTGTGTTCATCTTTGGCTTTAGGAGCCATATATAGTTCACTCAGGGCCACATGTAATGGACCCTGATCTCTCCATAGGTCTGACCCTGTTTCAGTGACCTGTCGCGTGATGGCCTGCAACCAGGCATCCTGGCCCTGTTCAGTCCATTCACCTCTCACAAATAGTTTATGTAAGAGGTGCTCTCTGGCTATTTTCATGTCTACTAAGGTCGTCATTCTAGAGATTGGTCTCTGTCCTGACTTACAGAAGTTTGTATTTTATTTTTTTGCAAAACAGACCTTTTTCTTAGAGCGTTCCTTTGAGAAGTGCTTTACAGCGTAACACAGCGTGTGCTCCGACCAGATATGTGTATCTGGTCAACTGGCACGCTGTATTAATCTGCACAAGTGATAGATCTAATCCAAACGTCCGGCACGAGCCCCCAATTTGTAAGAGGATTCAATTCAACACTACAGCTAAGTCAACGCCTAGTCTATAATACTGAATGAAAACCCGTATTGATATATCTTTATGTCCAGTTCATGCGTTCTGGATGACTACCCCTATATAACACCCCTCTGTTGGAATCCCCCTGACCCCACTGAGCCAAGAAGTAGTTCTGTTTTGCAAGTTAAAAGGTTTATTTGATAATTTAAACAATATATATATATATATATATCACGCTTTATAATAAATTAATAATTGAATATCACACTTAATCTGATATGATAAAGATTAACAACGGAGAATCTGGCACTAGCACACTTCTTTATAATCAATGATGAGTGGTTATAGGATGGATAAGATAGCAACAATACTTTTATGGTTTCAAATGGATGCAATGTGGAATGAAATGCAGTACAGAAAATAACTTGATATGATTTCAGCAAAAGACAATGTAATCACTTTCTTGGACAATTCACACCCCCCTTTTATGCAATGCAAGGAAATGGAAGGAAGGCACACAATTCTCAGAAATGCAATTCAAATGTAATTCAGTTCACCCCAGCAACTTAGACTACAGAAGTTGAAAACACAGGCCCAAATGCTTTTAAATGTGCTGGAAATGAAGAAAAAATTTGCTAAAATGCTTTTAATTCCCTCTAGAGGTTCAGGGTGAGTGGTATCTAGTTAATATTAGTCCAGGCTCACACTAGCAATGATGCAGGGATGGTTTTTATGAGGCAAACGAATTTCTTTCAGAGGAAAGCAAAAGCAGCTATCTTTTTGCAAGTGGAGAAATTTGCAAATCGCGGTAAAATTCGCGAATGCGTCTGGTGCGATTACAGAGGAACTACAAGGGCTAGCTCCCAGATGAAAGTTACTGCAAGTCTCTAGCACAAACGGTCACGGAGATATGAGCGATTGAATAAAGGTCGTTTTTCAGATTGAAATTTTAAAGTTCACAAAGACAAGTGCAGCTTGCAACTAGCAAATCACAGGTGACAGCTTTACAAATGACAGGTGACAGTTAGGAGGCAGTTCTACTTAGATTAAAATAGGATTAAATTATATTATTTTAACTAAGAGATTGGTTCTGCACAGTTTTCTAGGTACTCACACTATATTCTTGAGTGAAATGGGCCACGCCACGGATCTGGTCAGGTTTTAGACTGCACTCTGGTCTCTGCACTTCACAGTGATCTGGGTCAGCTCTCTCTGGTTCTGCTAACAGGTCAGCTCTACTCTGCTGGTCTGGTCTGGGTCTGCTCTCTCTCTGGATTCTGGAGATTTGATAGATTTGAAGTCTCTATGTCTGCTCTCTGAAGGTTGATGGAGGTAAAGTATGGATTTTCCTGGCAGAGCTTCCAGCTGCAAATGGATTTGAAGGTCCCTATCTGTCCTGTCTCTCTGCTTTTATGTGTTTTTAAAATGGGTGTGTGTGAGCAGCATCACTAGCCAGCCCCTCTCCACTTATCATTGGCCAAGCTTTCATTTCTCCCCTGATTGGGGGAGCTAGGTTGTGTCAGAGTGATGTCATTTTAAATCCTGCAGAAAGTCCACTCCTCCTGTCAACTTGCACACAAATCTAGATTTGAACCAAATACATATTTCATAGCTACACAGTGGTTTGAAATTACATGCACCCATCACATATCACAGGAGGTATACCCTGTTCAAACTCTGCTCTTCCTGGGGGCTTGCATTCAGAAATAGCGATATTTTGCACTTTTTAACTGGTTTGCAATACCGGACATTACCCCAAATTTACACACATGTGCGCAAGGAGTATGGACATTAGTTGATGAAGTGTCAGATTTTTCACATGCACACATTTTGAGTAATATCCTCTTTTCCGCTAAAACCCCCCTGAACATGCCACCGGTTGTAAAAACCTCTTAAAATGTGGGCAGAAAAATCACAAGAATTATGGTGTCATTTAAATAATTTTCACAAGTCCGCTCTATGAGTTATTCATCTTTTTCTAAAACCATATTCTGGCTATAGAGGTGTGTCTTTTCATGTCACATGGTACAGAAACCAGTCTTTCCAGTTTCTGCCAAGCTCAGAGACCCTGCCCCTCCCAGCTTCTGCCAAGAGGAAGCTCCATTTACGACTCCCGCCATAAAACATTTGCCTGAGTCAAGACAGGGCTTTGTTCAATTTCCTGCAGAGCCCAGGTAATTCAATCAGGGAAGTGTCATATCCCTTTTGGTGTGAGCAGCAAAAGGGCAGCTAGGCCTGGGAACACAGCTGTGACTCAAGTTGCACTCCTGATGGGGGTAGTTGCCAGGCAGAATTCAGTTCCTTAAGCCAGGGTTCAGATAAAATGTCACTTTTTGTTCCCCAGTTTAAGTCAATACAATTTTTTTTACATATGCAGCTAGGATGCTGATTCTAAGTTTAAAACTATGACATTTAAACAATTGAAACCTATGTGACACACAAAAGTAGGTCACTCAGTCAATTTAAACATTTAGATTTTTTAGTGTCTTTCAGTCCACATTTACTTAAACTGCTGAAATCCACAGCTCAGCCAGTCTTGTTATAAACCTTCAAGTCACTTCAGAATATAACTTTACATTGGATCCACCTCTTAAAATGTCTTTCTTTGGCATGTTTTGGGTTCATTTATTCAGTTTTCTACAAAAAAGTAAACTCTGGTGGTTTTAAAACGCCGGCTTTTGGATAGTGGTGAGTACTGGTACTGCACCCCTTTTTGGGATTTAAGAAAATGAATTCCCAACAGTTATGGGTTTGCTTTTGGCAATCAGCATTGCCACTCCCAATGGTTTCAGACTACTGTGTGGGTAGTCCAATGGTGGTTTTAGGCAGTTTCCTTCTGTGCCCATAACATCGGCAAAAATGAGTGGCAGCCTATTCTTCATGCATTTCCCTGTGCATTTTCTGGGAAGCTCTGGCCATCATGATGTTTTCATGTCAGTACTGCACAGTTTTGAGGTATGGCTCGGATGCATGGGTAAATACATCCCACAAGACCCTATGGAGTAAAAGACCCCATAGCCCATCGAACACATTGACATCAAAGGAATTACACACATACATGTCCAAGAGTGAGAGAAAAGGGTCACACTTTTGGCAGGATGGAAAAAAACAAACTCCAGAAATCCAGCAAAGCTGCTGGGGGACTCACTAGGTTAGGAAATTCAGCCTGAACAGAGAATTCTCCCTAACAGGGTTTTAGCATTATTCTGAAACCAAAGTTATGGAGCTGTCTCCACAACAGGTGAGGGGAGGTAGGTGGGCACGGGGGTGATTTAAATTTCCCCTTTAGCTGTTTGCAATGAGTAAAGGAGTTTGAGGCTTATGGAAGACAGTGGGTAGACTTCTGGGAAAAAGGACCAGGGATTCTGGTCCCTATTCTGATTGATAAATGCTGGAGAGAGGCTGTTGCTCCAACAGGCAAACGTCTCAGCTGGCCACTGAGCACAGAATCTGAACAAGTTAGAATGAGGTTTGAGACAACCCTCAGCCTGTCAACCAACATACCAATAGAGGTGAAATGGGGGCCTGGGTGCTCTCGTATCTGAAGCAGTCCTTTCTTTGACTCATAAGGTTTTACAAGCATTTAGATTATGGTAATGAGATGAGTTTCCAGATGTCCCCTTCGCTCAGCTTCCCATTACTAAAACTGTGTTTTTACATTGGCTATGGTGTATCTATTTGAGCAGCAGTGAGAGAGAAAAACAGAGAGTGAGGACGGGAGGGAGAGAGAGACAGGGTCTGAGGGTGGAAAGGTGAGAAAGAGGAATGGCGCGTATTGGTAAGAGGCCAGTGGTGGGAGCACAGGGAGAAAACCAACCTTTTACATGTGTTGCAAAAACATTCTAAAGTTTGTGGTGACTTTCATGATTTTATTATGCATTGCTTTGCCACGTTGGGAGTTGCTATCTGTGGTTTCAGGTTTACTAGCACCCCTAATCAACCTGTTCATCAAGGTGTCAAACTCCTCCCCTCACTAACACACTCAAAGTTTACTTTGCATCACACAATACATATACGCATTGCAATTGAACAAGTCTCTCAACACACATCAAACATCAGAGCACTGCACCTCGACCGCCAACCTAGCACCACAGGCACAAGAGGCTCCACTTTCAACACAAATGCCACTAATCTCTCAACATAAAATACCTAGAAACTGACACAGACACAGAACTCAGGGTACTTCAGTTCTGCATGCATCAATCTCTCTACCCACCAACCTGACCCACTGTCCCATACCTTTTAGATCTGCCAGAGTGACTGGATACCATACATGTTGAGGCAGAGTTAGCGTAAATCCCAATAAGATAGCATAACATAAGAAAACAACGTAACATACAACACCATACATTGCCAGGCTTTAGAAAGCAGATCTAGCCCCAGAAATCACACACACTGCACTGCGCATGGTAAGGCTTTAGACAGCAGAGATACTGCATACATTGCATATACTGCACTATACAGGTTCTGGCTCTGTGAGAAACCTGAAGGTGTCTCCCCTGCTGGTCCCGGGAGGTCTGTCATCCAGATGGCCAGGACACAGCCATCGCTTTTGTATACAGTTCCTGGGGGTGGACCAGTGCGTGAGGATCACCTGGGTTAGAGGTCCTAAGGGGTGGAAGTGGGATACTGGTTGGTGAGATGCGGTATCCCCTTCCCTGTAACACCTTTACCCCATCCTACCAGGTAGGATACTTAGGTACTCAACTCCCCCCCTTTCCCAACATGAACACTTTCTCACAGACAGCTCACTGTGAGAGAAAATGGACTAACACCCGAGCCGTGTACCTGACATGTCCCAATACAATGATCAGGCAGTGTCAGGCAATTACTGACCATTACGCACACATCTGACTTCCATCACACTTCCCAACACAGATAAAAGGCGGAGCACAAAAAACACACTCTGAGCAAGGCAAAGAAGACGAGGAAGCAGCAGTTCCAAGATGGCAGTTTAATACATGGAGAAGGACGGCAAGACCAAATAGGATTGCAAGTAGAGAAGTGCCCTTGACCTTTTCCACGAAAGACCGTTACTTTCATGAACCTTCAAGAATAGGAAATGTAAGACCAGGAATCGAGGCTGAAGAATCCTGAATTGTGTGTTGGAGGTACCCGATCTCTCCGTGTCAATAATCCAAGCAAGGAGAATTGTTTGCCGCTATGATACTGTCTTTGGCTCCTACAAAAAAGCAGCGCCAGTGAAGTCAGCACAACCAGTGAGTTGGGAAGACTAATACTAGACCGGGCTGTGTTGAAGTCAAGGTTGTAAGTGGCAGCATTGTACAGTGAAAACTGCAGAGAACAGTGTCTGATGCATATGTGGCAAGTGATGCAAACACAATTAAACCAGCAGATGAGTGATTGAAATTTGAAGCTAAGATATAATACCGTAGACAGAGTGCTCAGGCACCCCATGGGTGCTCATTCAAAAGTCTCTGTTAGGTACCCAGCTGAAAGGTGGCAAATGTCAAAAGTTACAAATAACTGTTATATAGAAGTGGTCCTGCAACGGGTCAAGCAAAAACCCCATTGCCATTCAAAAGTCTTTGATAGCTGGTGAAATTGTGTAGGAAGTTGGTCTGAGCCCAATGGAGGGAGATCAGCTAAAAGCATTTGGTTATAGCACGTTTTGTGTAAAGTTATGAACATTGTGTTAAAAGGAATCTGAGCACAACTGGGGGAGATCCAAGATCTGAGGCCAAATGTGTGGGATCTGAAATCTGAGCCTGACTGAGGGGATCTAATATCTGAGCCCGAATGCAGGGGATCCAAGATCTGAGCCTGACTGAGGGGGGTCCAGGGTGAACCATTAGTCACCTGACAAAGAACGCTTTATGAGAAATTAGATGCATAAATAAAGTACGAACATTGTGGTGAACGGATCTGAGCCCGGCTGAGGGGGATCAAAAGTGAACAATGAATTGCCTAAGAAATTGAGTACTTGTGATAATCTGAAAGAGGAGAAGAATTTATTGTTTGTTTCTCGCATCATGCCCTCTGAATGAAGAAACTTTGAAAGGCAAAGAGACTTGGGTACCGAAGGCCCTGATTCGAATTATTGAACTGTATCCTCATGCTGGAAAAGACAGAGACTGTGCTAAGCTCGAGTGAACTGTTTTGTCCCGTGCTGAAAACGCAGGCAAGGGAGGCCAACGGCCTGAACATCCTGACATATTATTTTGTGAACACGTCTTTCTTTTCGTAACATTGTTTCCCACACTATTTGTATTTAAAGGTAAGGATTGGCAAAAAGGTTTATTAGTATAGGCTGCTTTATTTTGACAAGACACTAGTAGGACTGCATTATTAATATTTGATGGTCGTAGCTTGCTCCCATCTGTAGATTTGGGATTAGATAGGCATTTTTCAAACCCTTTCTGAAGTTCAATAAACACCCTTTAACTGTGGTCACTTGTGTCTGTTTTACTGTTTTCATTCAACCCAATGAACACCAGATGGTTGCAAGGAGCTAATGACTAGGAATGGCCAGACCTCTGCAAAGGTATTGGAAGAAATTGAACAGCATGTATATTCAGGATTAAGGCTTCAAATAGGCCTTAAATACACGCATTGGCCTCATTACAACTCTGGCGCTGCCTGAGTTGCATTTTTACCGGCACCCCCGAATGGGCATGTTGAGTTTGGCGGATCCAGTAATTGCCCATTTGTGGGTGCCGGCAATAAGGGACTCCCCATCCCCATTCGCCCCATAGGGCTGAATGGGAATGGAACGTCGGATGCACCGACACCATTGGGAATGGTGCCATTGCATCCGACGTGCTGTGCCCACGGGTGCCACTCTGCCCGCCAGGTCAGACCTGCGGCTGACAGCCACCCGCGAACACAGCTCGTAGTATGGCGCTCCGGGAACTACGGTACCGGCATGCTTACTGGTACTGTAGTTCCCGGACCGCCATGCTTATATAATGAGGCCCATTATTTTTAATTTTCTATTTCAAATTGATTCTGCACATAGGTTGTAGAAAGAATTCTTTCATGTCTATGTAGACATGGGCATTCTTTTGTCAAGGTTATGCAATTTGGCCACATCACGAATATTGTCTTTTGGGAGAAATTCTCCACTCTATAGAGCAGGCTACCAAAAGTATCAACAATCCTAGCGAACCCTTATATGACATAGAGATCTCATGCCAGTACCTTTTGCAAAATAACACTTATTTCAGAAAATCATTCACCATCTTAAAACAACAGCTTCTCCCATGAACACATCCCCAGTCAATGTAATCAAACCTGCACAATGGGCCTCATTACGACCCTTGCGGAAATGGAAAAATGATGGCGGAAATGCAATACCGCCATCGAACACCGCTCGTTGCGATCATGACCCGTCACCGTAAAGTACGATGCCATTAGCGACACCGCAGTGAACGGCAACGCTAACTGCACCAAGTACGCGCACGCGCGCCTTGCAAAACCGGAATCACCGCCATGGCGCAACGGTACGCGAATTCTGACCCTAGCGGACATGTACTGAACGCCATCAAGCACGTCGTAAAGTACCATTCCGCCATGGCGAGAAATACGGCAACGCGAACCAACCGTAAATGGCCCACTGAGTGCCTGTACTCCACTCCCTGGCCTCATTGCACAACTCCTGGCAGGCGCAATGTACACACACTATGCAACCAGTGAAATCCACTATTCACCCATGCATGCCAACGTAGAAAAGCATGCAGGGGCTCAAAGCGCCCCGTGAGTGGGCATCCATGTACGGCATGTCACCATAGCCGTACTGACGCAGCACAGGCATGTGAAGGTACAACACATCAAAATGAAAATCAAGAACACATGACACAAAACAACAGTAGTCCCCCATCGCTTGCCACCAGCGCAAGGCAACATCCACAACAGCATCCTGAGGGGGATTGCACCAGCCCTGTACTCATGCCAGTAAACAAACCAACCATCAGCAGAAGCATGTACCACACAAGTCGGCAGAGTGACTGAGCAGCCAGGCCCATCCCAAGAGGGGCCGATGGGAGCTGCAGGGCACAGATGGCATCAATACAGAAGCTATTCCAATGGACATGACCCCAGTCCCCCTCCAACAAACGCACGCAAACACAGTCACCTGTGACCAGCCACATTCTGAACAACCCATCATTCCACCAATCGACCTGGCTGACAGGCACCAGTCGGCCAAAAGCCAATCCCCCGCCCCTGAACAGCACATCATGTAAACAGTCACAATGGCAGCCCCTATCCGTGACCATACTGTGCTACGTAGGCAAACGCGGCCAGTACTGTACCACACAACTCAACTCAGAAGGCGGAACACAATGCAGATCATCTCGCAATACATACCGCCACAAATCGAAAATCGCCACATCACCTGCAAAGAATAACGCAACACGACAAATATCGGAATACAATTTAAATGCACATCCAAATGACAAAGGCCCCACAGCAATTTGCAAAATAACACCAAAACATCCATCATCACCGAGGGCTGCATCTGCAATAATTGACCAGCTTCCACTTGTGTGACGCCCTGTACCATCATGGCACACAGGGCCTACATCAACGTTCCAAAAGGCAACATGGAAGCGGCAAGAACCGCAGGTCCGTCCCATGAGGCAGGCACTAGTCGAGCTGAAAGGCCGAAATGTTGCACCTAGCCACCAGTACAGCGTAAGGGCATGTGGCCCATTGGCGATCGTCCCATAAGATCGAAATGGTGCTCCACTGATTCACCCGAAGCTGCAGGTGTCGAGAGTAAAACCCATCTGGAGGAGTGGCGTAGAGATGGCATCTGCAATAGGGCAGGAGATACCTGTCACCCAAATGAAACACAAATTAACCGATTGCATTACGGGACTCATGATGCATTACAATCTTCATTCAACACACCAAATCCACACCCATATGCATGCTAGCCCACTCCAAAGGAATATACAGACCCCTAAATCAGTATCGATTCATAACGAAATCAATCGAGGTAAATACACCATTGGCAACGTCGGTTACTGTGCATGCGTCCGTCAAGATAGAACCCATGACATGGGATTAGTAACGTGCCTAGACACAAGTGTATGAAGGCGCGTCGAGACAGGGAGGATCCGACAAGGGCAGATAGACGTAAGTCCCACTATGGCAGCCTTGCATCACATAGCGCAGGGGAAGGGGAGTGATTCAAAAAACCCATGTACATGGCAGACCCTAAACGGAATCATCTGTCCATGCATCCATTCATCATTCCCTCATCCCGCAATGAAAACGCATGAATATTCACTCACATAATATGTGAAACTTCCATCGCGTCTGTGCGTAATGCAGTCTGCAAAAACCACTGTGCTCCTGGCCGGATCTGTA
The DNA here is from genome assembly GCF_040938575.1 of Ambystoma mexicanum. Taxonomy (NCBI): domain Eukaryota; kingdom Metazoa; phylum Chordata; class Amphibia; order Caudata; family Ambystomatidae; genus Ambystoma; species Ambystoma mexicanum. The sequence goes on from NC_090932.1 coordinate 1,433,659,667, forward strand.
GTGTTGTGAAGCAAGATGGATTTGGGAACGTCCTGCCTTATCGTCCACTACGCTATTGCGCATCCCATTCAATTCATATCATTCATTGCTTGCTCGTTATGGGCCATGTCCCAAGGACATTCTACAATAGAACGTTACATTTCCAGCCAGACCTGTGGGCGTATCCTCGCCGCTACTTCAAAACCAAAAATGCTGGCCTTCGAATTCCTCACTTGCAACATTACGTCGAAAAGGCTTCTGTGAACGCTTGCATTCACAATTACATCAATGTAGTGCGGCTGTGTGTCATAATGCTAACTGGCTGCAATCACAAATGGGACGCCACGCCCGTCGGTGAAGTACGTTACTGTGCTGCATGAGGGTCGGCCATCGATCGAGCCCTACATACCACTGACTCTTCACAGGTATGTAAGCGGCTGCAATCATAGCATGTGTAACAATGGGAGCATAGCATGAAAATCAGTCAAAGTACATCACACTGCCATCGGGATTTGATACATGATTCCAATCCCAAGATGCCATGCGGCCAAATGCAGCCTTACGTGCGGGACGTGCTCGGCCAGAAGGGATTGCATCTGCCACAGATTCATTCAATCAGCACAGGTGGAGGCCATACAGGCCGACAGCACATATATAGCAGACCCAAACCCCTCCCACAACCACTCCCACTCCAAAATGCTACCGGCAGGACTAGCGATGTTGGGCCTGGGGGACCAGATAGCACTGCAAGTGCTACAACTACAAGAAGACGACGAACAACAACAGGTACAACAACCGGGCGCACAGGGGAGACGGAGGAGAAGGAGGAGGAGGAGGGCAAGGCAGGGTCAGCAAGGCCCACAAGCACTGCCACTACCACCACGCAGGCGGCCCGCAATCCCACGCCTCCGAGCCGATCCGTTCAACCTCACTGCTGAGCAGATCCACACCCTCTACCGTTTGGACCGGGACACCATAATCGCCATTGTGGACATGACACATGCTGACCTCGTGAGCATGATAGATAGCCCAACCGCCATCCCACCCCTACTGAAGGTGGTGTCTGCACTCCACTTCCTGGCCACAGGCACCTACCAGCACACAGTGGGACAGTTGCATGGCATTTCACAGCCACTGTTCTCACGGACACTCTTCCAAGTGCACGATGCCCTCCTGAAGCACGCCGACGACCACATCACACTACCACGCACGTACCAGGAGATTACCAACGCAAAAGTGGGATTCCATGCACTTGGCGGCATCCCGGGTTGCATTGGTGCCATCGACTGCACCCATGTTGAATTGGTTGTCCCACATGCCATGGAGGTCCAGTACCGCAACCGGAAACAATTTCATTCAATCAATGTGCAAATGGTGTGTGACTCCAACAAGATCTTTACGCATTGTTGTGCCAGATTTCCAGGATCTACCCATGATTCTATGGTCCTGAGGAACACAAGAATACCACGCTACATGGAGCGACACGCAGGGCACAGATCCTGGCTACTCGGTGAGTCTCATTCCATGCATGACATCGTGGCCCATTTGATGCGTCAATGACCTTGCAGGAGGGGGGGGGGGCTACTTAGCACTATCATTCCACTGACACCCTTTATTCGTCTCATACAGGTGATGCCGGGTATCCACTGAAGAGATGGCTCCTTACACCAATCCGGAACCCACAGAACGAGCATGAGGAGGACTACAACCATGCCCACTCACGTACCCGTGTGGTCATTGAACAGGCATTCGGCCTACTGAAGGCTCGTTTCCGCAGCCTCAGCAGGTCTGGCGGGGCACTCATGTACAGCCATGAGAAGGTTTCTAAGATGGTCATGGCATGTGTCATGCTGCACAACATGTGCATACGTAGGAATGTGCCCATGCCCCCTGACGCTGTACTGCATGCACCTGAAGATGATGATGATGATGAGGGTGGGGATGTGGAGGCACCTCAAGGAGTCCATGAGGCACAGGATGCACGTGCAATCCGACAGAGCATCATAGATGCATGCTTCTAGCAACCACGCATGGTGCCTATTACACGGAAAGGGGACCTGTGGCACTGTGTGTGTGTAGTACAGGCACATTGTGGACTGTACGCCTATGAAGGCCTCGTACGCAAATATCAATGTCCACACATGTCATTGGATGATAATGAGGTGCTGTATTGTTAATGTGATTTGATTTATACACCCTATGGACCCGCCACCCAGTGAAGCCCAACACACCCCCTCCACCCTACTACCTCCCCCCCCAACACCAGTGTCCAAATATGCATGCTGTCCGTGGGTAGACGCTATTGCAAGCCCCCTCTACGGGTATCAGGGGCACCCCTGCCCGTGGAGCGCAGGTTCCTGCCAGATCTGCGTTGGGGGCTGCCCTGGACGGAACTTGCCACGGATGAGGTCTCTGCCTGCTCGCGTCCATGCATGTCTCTGAGGGTTTGTGAGAGCTCCGAGAGCACACGGCGCACAGCAGCAAGTTCAGCACAGACGTCTTTGGACGTCGCATGCAGTTCCCCCCTCAGGCTCTCGGTGCTTTTCTCCATTTGTGCTCTCAGGCTCTCGGTGCTTCTCTCCATTTCTCCCCTGAGGCTCTCACTACTTTTCTCTATTTGTGCCCTGAGTGTCTCGGTGGATGTTTCCATGGCTGCCCTGGAACCCCCGCATTCATTTGCATGGTCCTTGAGTAGCGTGGACGCTTCCTGCTGTTGCTCGATCAGCAGGTCGAGGGACTGTTGCCTCTGCTGGGCCATGGACATTTGCGGTGGTGTGACAGGGGGGCTGCTCAACACATGTTGCCTTGGCACAGGACTTGTGGGGGTTGGCCAGTCGTCGTCTTCAGGGTGCCCCTGCGTGGTTTCGTCATGGTGTAGGGGATGGGACATGCAGGGGGATTGGGAAAGGTCATGGATGGTACCTACGTCGCCAGCACTGTTTTCCGTGTCGGAGCATGCTGGCATGACAGCTGTGTCCCCTATGGTGCTGCTACCACCAGAGGCGGTGCCATCAGATACGTTCTTTGGGGGGACCTGTGGTGCTGGGGTTGTGGACTTGCTGGCTGCTGGGGTGCCTGTTGCAGTCCCCTCCAGTGTGCTGCCACTTGATTCCTGCTGCTGCCGTGTCTTGATCCTTGCACCTGAGGTGGAGGCTCTTGGGACGTTGGTCCTGGCCCTCTTTGCAGGCGTGCTGGTAGGGGTGTCCTGCAGCTCGTCGTTGGTATCGGACCCTGTGGTGGAGTAAAGAGGGGCGAGCGTTAGTTATGGGTCTGTCGGATTTGGAATGGCAACGTATCAAATGCATTGGGGTGGTACATGAGGCTGATTTGGGACTGGGCCTTGGAGGTGGTCTCATTTCCGTGTGGATTGAGGATGCATTCATTTGGCTGCCTGCAGTTAGGGGGTGCATGCTGCACATGTAGGGGTTGTTTATGGCTTCTTGATTGATTTGTTTGTTCATTCTGACTTTTAGAGGGCGCTGTCAGGGCTAAGTATGTATTGCACTATGGGGTCACATGGTACTGCACATGTTCGTGGTTTGTGGATTTCGCATTGTTTCTCTTGGCCAACCTACCTGATTCTCCGGATGTCGGCACTCCTTTCTCCATCCCTCCGACTCCCTCTATGCTCTCCATTCCTATGGTGGAGGCGCAGATTTCCTCCCAGGGGGTCAACTTGATGGGCGACTCTGAACCCCCCCCGGTAGCTGTGGCGATGTTCCTGTTCGCAGAAAGTATGCTGCGTACGCGGATCCGCAGGTCGTCCCACCGCTTGCGACATTGCTGTGGCGTGCGGGGTGTTGTCCCCACCGCACTTACGCGCTGTGCCACCAGGACCCATATGGCCTTCTTGTTGGCAAGGGCCGTCCTGGTCATTTGACTGGAGAAGACGACGGCGGAATTTTCCTGTAGGGTCTCGGTGAGCACGGTCAGTTCCTCTCGGGAGAAGTGTACCTGCCGCTTGCGGTCACACGCTTTCTTGGCTACCTTTCCCATATTTATTTTTTTAACTGGGGTTGCTAACGGGTTGGGATGTGTGTCAGGGTCGGATTTTTTATGGTTGTGTTGGGATTCGGATTTTATAGTTGTGCGGCGTGCTGTTTCCCGTTCCGGCCACATGCTTTTACTTCCGTTTCCGTATATTTACGGTGGCCGTAATTTGCGGTGCACGCTCGTTACGGTGACCGCTCATTACGGTGACCGCTAAGATGGGTGGCGGTATTGCACCTGGTGCAGCGTACGGCGGCGGTAAGGGCCGTTTTGGGGTCATTTCCGCCATCGCAGCCTTTCGGATTCCGCCATGGCGTAATGCTCGTGCCCGATGGGTCGTGATTGGCCGCACTTTGCTCCTTCGTGCAATGGCGGAAACGCTATTTACGCTGTTGCGGTCCGGTCAGTCAATTTCCGCAAGGGTCGTAATGAGGGCCAATATGTCTTATTGCTGTTTTTAGGAAGTTTATTAATGCATTCTTAAGAATGGGGGACGTTCTGTCAGATGATAAGCATGTAATTATAAAACTTCTGCTGACAGAATTGAATGCAGACATCTATGTCCTTCTCCGCCTAGCAAAAATACTGGAATCTTCTGTCAAAACTGAAATATCCACTGAATTCATCAACCTAATAAATGACTTGCAATTCTGCTTCCAAACTCACAGGTCAATAGAAACTCCACTCAGGAACATTAGAAAATAACTAATTATCTCCCAGAATCATGGTCTCATGTGTTCTCAGACTATAACCACAGCTATTGATCTGCTGGGCCAAAACACACTTATCCACCATTACAAAAATCTGTAGAATGAACAAAAGCCCCTACAATAGTCCAATCCTTCCTGGCCATCCATTGGGATCCTTCCTCTTCAATCTACCAATGGTCACGTGTGGAAACCTTTAAGGATCTCCTCAGCCTCTACACCATTATGGAATCCTTATATGGCCCCTTCACATCCATTTTGGGCAAACCCTTCTTCGGCTTCCAGGCGAATGTTCAATTAATGGCTCTAAAGCAGAGATTCCATGAGTTGCGATCAGTGATCGTTTATCACTGTGGTTTGCGTAACAGTCTTTTATTGGCATTCTAACATCACCAGTAAGTTCAGTTCAAAGATTGGTGGCCATCCAGTCCTCTACTTCAACCTGCAGGTTAACCACATCACCAATAATATATTTTTTCCACTTCTATCACTTTTTCTGCTTCTAATACACCAGTGTATCTCCATCATACTGACAATACTGTAACCCTGCATAGACTACTGTAAAGGTCCATAGATTGCTCTTGTACCCAAATCACTAAGCTAACTTCATCCTCATAGTAAAAGAATTTACCCACATTGCTGTAGCCATGAAATTACTTCATTGGCTCACGGTCAAGTACAGAATTGAATTAAAAAACGTTGCTTGGTCACAAAGCTTATCACAGCAGTGCCCTGAATATCTGAAATCAGCTTTTCACATGTACCTCACACCCGGAGTTGGTCTGCCAAAGAAGATTTTCACCTGGATCATTTAGGGATACATGGTGTGGGGGAAAACTGCTCCAGGCACAAGGCTCATCCCTATATAACCTTTTACTTCTACCCCTACCTCTGAGGAATGACTGAAGGAAGGTTTGGAAGATGCTAAACATCCTCCAAAAGCAATTGACCCAATGCGCCCAAAAATCTTCCCCCACTGTAGGTTTCATGCTCATTCTGCACACCATCAACCAGAGCTCTGCCTTTTTGCACTGTGATTAGTTCAAATCTGTGTGCAAGCTACAATCGTAGGTTTAAATTCCAGCAGAGCTGACTCAGTCACAGCCTTGTAGTAGTACTTTGTTTGAGGATGTGGTAATGTATGGTAATCTATAGTGGTGTACCCTACAATGTCCTAGTTATTGGTTCACTGTGGCAGGTTATCAGAGTGTCTTGCAATGTGGGATAGTTTGCTTGACTTTGTGTGGAATTGTGTGACACTGTCTGGTACTCTGCGGTAATTCGTAGGGCCTATTTAACAGTAGAGCTTTGCTCGTCGCCCATGGAAAAGTTTTAACATGTTAGGTTTAAAGCATGACTAAAACTCATTTTAAATAATCTCCATTTAAGTTTGCTGTGTAAATGTTTTAAAGCATATGTATTTTCTACAGCCTGAACACTTCACTCACTCATACAATTTGGTATGCTGGGAAAACAATCACTATTTGAGAATGTCTGCAGATGACTAGCATTGTCGTTTTTTATTAATGTGTCTGGCCAAGATAAAAAGAGTGAGTACTTACAAGGAATGACTCAGTCTAGTGAGAGGGTCAAATGTCAGGGTTACATAGAAATTGAATAAAAAAGGACTTAGGATCTTACAAAGCGTAGTCATTAACAGGGTAATTCATAGAATTTCGCAGAAAAGTGTCGCAATCGGCTGGCGCAGAGTGTCCGCGTGCGATTGACTGCGCCAGGCACGTGCGATAAAACCGATTTCCGCGCACAGCGTATTCATGGATTACATGCTCCCAAACCAGCCGTGGCGCAGAGTATCGCAGCGACCCTGCAGCAGCGCCAGTAACGCCCCCAAGAACGCCCTCTCGCAAGGAAAAGCCAGCAAAATCGCTAAATCATCGCAAAGGGCTGCGTTAACTCTGGACCAGTTTACAGGGCAGCCAAACAAGGAACGCAAAGCGGGTAACGTGCATATCAGGGGTACACGTGAAGTCATACACGCGATTAGCCAGGGTACGTGTATTACAGGGGTACGCGGGAAGTTTAACACGCGATTGGCCAGGGTACGTGTATTACAGGGGTACGCGGGAAGTTCAACACGCAATTAGCCAGGGTACGTGTATTACAGGGGTACGCGGGAAGTTTAACACGCGATTGGCCAGGGTACGTGTATTACAGGGGTACGCGGGAAGTTTAACACGCGATTGGCCAGGGTACGTGTATTACAGGGGTACGCGGGAAGTTTAACACGCGATTGGCCAGGGTACGTGTATTACAGGGGTACGCGGGAAGTTCAACACGCGATTAGCCAGGGTAAGTGTATTACAGGGGTACGCGTGAAGTCATACATGCGATTAGCCAGGGTACGTGTATTACATGGGTACGCGGGAAGTTTAACACGCGATTGGCCAGGGTACGTGTATTACAGGGGTACGCGGGAAGTTTAACACGCGATTGGCCAGGGTACGTGTATTACAGGGGTACGCGGGAAGTTTAACACGCGATTGGCCAGGGTACGTGTATTACAGGGGTACGCGGGAAGTTCAACACGCGATTAGCCAGGGTAAGTGTATTACAGGGGTACGCGTGAAGTCATACACGCGATTAGCCAGGGTACGTGTATTACATGGGTACGCGGGAAGTTTAACACGCGATTGGCCAGGGTACGTGTATTACAGGGGTACGCGGGAAGTTTAACAGGCGATTAGCCAGGGTACGTGTATTACAGGGGTACGCGGGAAGTTTAAAACGCGATTGGCCAGGGTACGTGTATTACAGGGGTACGCGGGAAGTTCAACACGCAATTAGCCAGGGTACGTGTATTACAGGGGTACGCGGGAAGTTTAACACGCGATTGGCCAGGGTACGTGTATTACAGGGGTACGCGGGAAGTTCAACACGCGATTGGCCAGGGTACGTGTATTACAGGGGTACGCGGGAAGTTTAACACGCGATTAGCCAGGGTACGTGTATTACAGGGGTACGCGGGAAGTTTAACACGCGATTAGCCAGGGTAAGTGTATTACAGGGGTACGCGGGAAGTTCAACACGCAATTAGCCAGGGTACGTGTATTACAGGGGTACGCGGGAAGTTTAACACGCGATTGGCCAGGGTACGTGTATTACAGGGGTACGCGGGAAGTTTAACACGCGATTGGCCAGGGTACGTGTATTACAGGGGTACGCGGGAAGTTTAACACGCGATTGGCCAGGGTACGTGTATTACAGGGGTACGCGGGAAGTTATACACGCGATTAGCCAGGGTACGTGTATTACAGGGGTGCGTGGGAATCATCACACGCGATTAGGCTGGGTGGGTCCTCACAGGTGTTCCCTGTACACCCTCCACGGCCCCTGCAGGCAGTCTACAAAACAGGGGACTACCCTGCACACCTGCTCATGTCCCCCTGCACCCCCACCCCCCCAGCAGTGCAGGGGCAGCCTCCACCAGGCCCCCACTCATGTCTCCCACCACCCCCACCCTCCCGCCACCAGGGGCAGCCTCCACCAGGCCCCCACCCATGTCTCCCACCACCCCCCGCCACCAGGGGCACTCTCCACCAAGCCCCCACCCATGTCTCCCACCACCCCCACCAGTGCAGGGGCACCCTCCACCAGGCCCCCACCCATGTCTCCCAACACCCCCACCCACCAGCACTGTGGGGCACGTGGCCAGCAGGCAGTCAGGCAGCAGCAGATGGCAGGTGGGAGCGTGCTCAGGGCTCTGGGGGGCAGTAATTTCGCCTCCTGGCCAGGAGCGTGGTCTCTCGTGTGTGAACGCGTGGACAGCCTGATAGGTAGTGAAATCCCACACGTCAGCAAAGGCCCTTAGCGCGTAAACCCGTCAACAGCATATGCGCGCCTATAGTCACCTGCACGTGCAGGAAATTGTTGCGTGACACGTCCCAGTGTCAAAGCGTGTGATTGGTGAAAATGGATGTACACGTAGAAGTGACAAAGCGTGTGATTGGTGAAAATGGATCTACACGCAGGAGTGACAAAGCGTGTGATTGGTGAACGTACACGCCGCGTAAGTGACGCTGTACGTGTGGGCCTGTATATAAGGTACATGTAGAACACCATTTCCTTGTACGTGCTTTTCGTGGAGAGCGAGTGGGTGAAATCTGTACTTCTTGTCGTTTCACACGCGATTTACTTCACGGCGTTTCCAGTTCGTATTCCCTGTTACCTCTGACAGCTTTTTCTCTTTTTTCTCTTTTACTGGTTTACCTGGGCCTGTTCCCTCAAACAGTGTCCCCTTCTACTGTTGTCCTGTCTTCTCAGACAGCGTACACATCTTCTTTTGGCGGGGGTTTAGCCAGCCAAACGCGCTCATTCTTCACGCTCTTTTACCTGGCAGACGGTGAGTCACGCACGTATCCAACTTCTGTGCTTGCCCCGTGTGTTGCCTACCCCTTCAGAGGTCATTCTAGGCTGCGTGTGACACGCATACGTTCATTCTTGTGTTACTGGGTGCCACAGCGTAGTGCAGGTTTTTCTTTCTGCACACGTGGTCTAGGAGGGGTTGCGTGCACGTCATCTCCCTTTTTTGGGCCTCCTGTGCGTTGCGTGACCCGTCATCTTTCCCCAGGGGTTACAATCAGCCGTGCTAGAGCACTAGGGTACAATTACCATCTGGTACCCAACCCCTTTGACCCCCAATTGCCCAGGACAATTGTCTACAGCCACTCCCATACGCACATTAATATCAGTGCCATGGCTGGGAGGCGAGGATTCCGTAAGGGTGGCAAAGGTGGAAGAGCCACAAGTGGTGGCCGTGGTGGATCCGGTAGGGGACGTGGTCGTAACTTGCAGGGTGAGCCTGTCCCCCCATGTGTGGAGGACCAGTCAAGGGCACCCATCATCCCCCCCCCTCCCCCCCCTCCCCCCCTCCCGTTGAGGCTGAAGTGGCTGACACCATCCATGCTCAGCCCTTGTTGGACCAGCCCATTGTGGCACCAGACCTGGCTGACTCCATGGCTGACTTCCAGGTCAGCAGGGCTACGACACGTGCGCTGGTGCACGTTGATGCCATCATGCCACGTGGATCTGGGGCAGCAAGGTCATCTACTGCACCAAGGAGGCAGGGCGGAGTGGCTGCAGGGGCAGCTGCGGCTCCATCCACCCCAGCCCTCACACACCCAGCCAGGACAGTGTCGGTCCTAGTCCATGCTGCTGAGATTCCCCCTGACACCATCACACTCGAGCCAATGCCTGCACCAACTCCCATGCTGAGTGTGCAATCCCACACTCCTGATACAGAGTCCACCAGGGCTCCTGCCCCTAGTGTCCAGAGCGGCGCAGGACACTCAGGATCACCACCACCTTCCAAGCGGAAGAGGAAGAGTGCTCGTCCGGCACAGGCTGATGCCCCAGACACGGCTACACAGTCCGGCCCGTCCAGGAAGCCCAGCTTCACGGATGACGAACTGAATGCACTTGTCGAGTATGTGTCCGGACATGACAACGAGATGGTCATTGTTGCAGGATCCAAGACCACACCTGCACAACGCCAGGCACACTGGCAGACCGTTGCGGACATCGTAAGTGCCCTTGGAATCGTGAGGCGCACAGCCAATGATTGCTATAAGCGCTGGAATGACCTAAAGCGCAGGGCAAAGAGTAAGCTGGCCTCAAGTCATGCCGCAACTCTAGTGACTGGAGGTGGGTCTCCAGTAGTAGACATGGAACTCACTCCACATGAGTCAGTCGCTGGGACCTACGTCACGGAGGAACAGATCCAAGGCGTGGGAGATCTGGCTGATTACAAGGCATTGTCCGGTGAGTGCACATGCATGTGTGTGTCATACATGTGCATGGTGTGTGTGTGAGGGCTTCTGTTTGGGTGCCAGGAGAGAGTGTGTGCGCCTCAGTCGTATGGGTCAGCCATGTGCTTCATGCAATACTTCCTGCGCAGCTGCATTTGGCCATAGCAGTATCCCTTCTGCCAACAGTAGACATCTAGCACAACTGCACGCCAGTTGCCCTTGAAGTGTCACCTTGACACAACAGATTTGCTTATTTTTCACTGTTCATTCAGTCAGTTTGTTTGCATTCCACCACTTTCACTAGGCATGTCGCTGTCCACTAGTCACATGTCTGACATGGGTATGGTAAAGGGGAGTGACTTTGTTACCTGGATATCATTTGTACACACATGTCCCTGTGCAATTTGACCATTACAGACTGGCAGCTCCAGGTGAAAAATCTGACCTGTTAGAATCAGAAAAGCTATTACATGCGGGAACTGGACTGAATGAATAGGTGCTGCCCTCCTCTCCATCTTCACTCAATAGCAATGGTACATGCCATCTGTGTGATGGCATGTGTGTTTCACCTGCCAATCACAGGCCAATGTGTGATGCCACTGCCAGGCAGCATGCAGAAAATTTGTTCTTCTTCCATCTTGGTGTCATCAGTGTGTGCCGTTTGCCTGCACTTCATACGCAGTGAGGGTGCATGCATGGGAGGGTTTTAGTCATGTGGGACATGTCAATCAAGTACTGGTTCTCTTGCTTCTCAGCCCTCAATGTGTGCCATGGTGCTAATGCCTGTTTCCATTACTTTGTTTTCATGTCTTTGCAGGGGAAGACGCACCTGATACTGCTGGGGTTGTGGAGATGGTGCAGACCCAGGAGGTGTCCCAGGGCCGACCAACCACCAGTGAGGGACGTGGTGTGGTGGTGGGGGAGAACCCACAAGTGCTGCAGGTCGTGCTCTCAAGGGGTGTCTCTGGCTGCACCTCCCCCGAGCTGTACTCAGGTGTTGATTCGGATGAGACCTACGTGCCGTCGCTGGTGAGTGTTCCAGGGAGGGATTCTGTTCTGTCTCACCCACCTGCACCAGGGTCAGTACCCTCCATGGGGATGTCAGTGTTGGCAGCTACGCCTTTGGTGGTTACGGATGCAGGGTCACACTCCGCGACATCTGATCCTGTTCCTGGGCCAGCAGATCAGAGGGGGAATGCAGTCCTGCAGCCTCAGGCAGTGCCGGCACAGCAAGGCGCAGTTCGCCTTGCCCCAGACAGGTGTGGTGCCCGCCGACGTGGTGGCCGTACGCCACCTGGCAATACCGCATGGGAGCAATCCATTTACGGTATGGCTACCCAACAGGCTGCATCATCCGAGATGATGGCTCAGGCCATGGATAGGGTGGCCACTTCCATTGTCCCCCCAGAAAGGCTGATGGAGCGACTAGAGCAGGCAACTGACTCCATCTGCCAGTCACACAGGGAGGACATGTTGGGGTCCAACAGGGACAGGCGGGCGGCACTGGCGACTCTGCAGGAGGCCATCTCCATTGAGTCCCAGGGCCACAGGGAAGCCCTGAGGCAGGAGCTCCTACACCTCAGGACGACTCTTGTTGAGCTTGAGGCTTCAACACACCAAAGGACAGAACAGCAGCTGGAGCGTCTCACCCGTACGCTCTCAGCTGAGATGCAGGCAACGAGGGCGGAGGTCCGGGCATCCCGTGAGTTGTTGCATGGGGACCTTCGCACACTCATCCTCCAGAACCAGACCTACCACACCCGCATGCTTGCAGCCATGGAGGAGCAGACTAGGGCCTTGCGTGGGCTGCCTCCCATAGTGCAACCACCTCCGGATGCAGCTGCACAGGGTGATAATAGCGACAGCAGTGACACTCCCACAATAGGGTAGCCGTGTGGGCCATGAGCCCATGGAGGTGTTTTATTTTCCCAGGATCCACGCAGGTGGGTTCTGGTGTGCATCCTGTCCTCGGACCTCCTGGGTGGCCTCCCCAACCCCCCCGGGCCCATCAATGGCCATTTTTGTTTTTTTCTTATTTTTATTTTTATTTTGATTTCTTTTATTCCCAATTTTTTTGGGAGGATCTGTTGGCTCCGATCTGTTGGCTCCGATCTGTTGGCTCCGATCTGTTGGCTCCGATCTGTTGGCTTCCGTGGTTCCTGTGGGCATACGCTGCATTGTGGCTGGGCACATGCAGGCTTGTAATGTATTTGGTTCAGATGCTTGGGTTTGAGTCACACACACCCCTCCTGCTTCCCGTTTCCATGGGCTTGCAAAGGGTGTGCCCAAGTGACAGTGAATTACACAGTGACGTTGGACTCCCATGACCTGTGTGGCCAGTCTGTAGTCAATACTGTGTATACATTCCTAGTGCATATTGCTGTTGTGTTGTACACTGCATGTTGCATTGATGTGTAACTCTTCTTCTGTGTCTACCTCCCAATTTGCAGGTCCCTTCCTCAAGTCCACACAAGGACCTCTAGTCTGGCGATGGGGACCATGTTGGCAGCAGTGCACCTACAACTCTACATGGCGCCAACACTGCACAGTTGGTAGTGGTGGGAGTGCAGGCATTTCCAGGTGGTGAGACTACTAATATGTTACATTTTCGATGTCATGTTAATGGTACTACGTGCTCAAGTATGTTGTTGGTCCGGCATTGCTGTGAGCATTTCAGGTGTTGCAGGTTTCTAATAGTGCCACTGTACATAGTGAGAGTGATGTCATGTTGTGGGGATTACTTTGTTTACCTGCAATTAGCATGACATGGCACGGTGTGTCGTGTGGCAGTGCTGGGGTTGGGTTGGCTGACATGGCACTGTCCTCTTGTTGCATTTTGCAAGTGGGTATTCATTTTAGCTGCTTCAATGTGTAACTTCACAAAACTGCATTGGTGGTGTCTGTGTGGGTAGGGATGCACACATTGTGACACTTCCAGGTGAACAATCTCAGGCTGACATGGAATTCCCGGTTCATTCTCCACACATTCAGGATCAGTGTCAGGTTGAGTCATCATTGATTGTCAGATGGAATGTGCCAGGGCAGTGTGCACTCCACAGGGGTGTGATTTCTATGTGAAGTAATTAGCCACTAGCTGTGTACGGGCTGCCTCCCCCCGTGCCCTTTCCCCTCCCATGCGCAGCGGCTGTGCATGTGGTTGGGGATGTGGGGCCACCACCATGTCCACGGCCAGGCCCCGGCGTGTTGCAACGTTGTGCAGGACACATGCTGCCACTATGATCCTGCACACTACTGGGGGAGCGTATAACAGCTGCCCGCCAGAACGGTCAAGGGAGCGAAAGCGTGACTTCAGCACTCCGAATGTGCGCTCCACTATGCCCCTGGTTGTAATGTGGGCTGTGTTAAATCTTACCTGGGGTGGCGTGGTGGGGTTCCGAATTGGCGTCATCATGTGGGGGCTGAGAGGGTAGGCACTGTCCCCTGTGGAGGTGGGGATTGGTATCATTGGTGTGGTTGTGACCTTGCTCAGTATCCAACATGCATGCATGTGCAGTGGCATACATACTCACCAAGCAGCCATGTATCGCCATGCCGCCCAGCTTCTAGGTCCCGGCTTAGGGTGGACATTCGGTAAATGAAGCTGTCGTGGGTGGAGCCGGGATAGTTGGCATATACTGAGGTGATGATTCCCTTGGCATTACATGCTACCTGCACGTTGATGGAATGCCAGTGCTTGCGGTTCCTATAGATGTGCTCAGATGCCCTGGGGGGACGTAGAGCCACATGGGTGCAGTCGATGGCACCTAGCACTTTGGGGAATCGTGCCACTGCGTACAAATCCAGGGCGGCAGCATGCCTTTCTGCAGGTGTTCTGGGCAGGTATATGTGCCTGCGGACTGATGGGCGTGCAGTCATGATGTTCAAGACCTGGTGTAGGCAGCGTGACTGGGTGGCCTGTGACACCCCACCCACTATGGCACTTGTCCGCTGAAATGATCCAGTGGCTAAGAAGTGCAGTACATTGAGGACCTTCTCCAGGGGGCTGAGTGCTTGGGAGCACAGGGTGGGTGATGTGAGGTCATCCTCCCACTCAGTCACCAGGTCCAGTATGATGTGTGGTGGAAACCTGTACCTCCCATACACCTAGTCATCAGGCATCCCGAAAAGGCTGGTTCTGGGTGTGAATATTCTGGCCCTGACTATCCTCCTCCTCCTCCTTTGGTAGCCCACTGCCACTGCTGCTAGGAACGGTATGTTCATCCTGGCGTCTGAGCTTGTTATTGTTAAAGTCCGCAATTTATGCTTAGCGCGTGTTCTAGGCGAGCGTGTGACCCGCGCAGCCCTGGAATCCTGTTGCCAGTCCAATAGCGTGTGGAAATTCACACGCACCACGGGATACAGCGTGTGACCCGCGCAGCCCTGGAATCCTGTTCCCAGTCCAATAGCGTGTGGAAATTCACACGCACCACGGGATACAGCGTGTGACCCGCGCAGCCCTGGAATCCTGTTCCCAGTCCAATAGCGTGTGGAAATTCACACGCACCACGGGATACAGCGTGTGACCCGCGCAGCCCTGGAATCCTGTTCCCAGTCCAATAGCGTGTGGAAATTCACACGCACCACGGGATACAGCGTGTGACCCGCGCAGCCCTGGAATCCTGTTCCCAGTCCAATAGCGTGTGGAAATTCACACGCACCACGGGATACAGGTTCGCTGACGTACTTGCGTGTGTAAGTGGCCGCGCACCCATTAAATACACGTACATAGGCCAATCGCGTGTACGCGCACTTTTGTCCAATTACACGCGATGACACTCTGACGTGCAGTATCTCCACGTGTGCCCCGTCATCACGTCCTGAGTGGGGAACACCCGTGCGGGTCACGTCACAGACGCGCTTACGCGCTGAGGGACTCTGGTCCAATAGAATCGCGTATGCGTGCTGACGCGCTTACGCGCTAAGGGCCTTTCCTCGGATTTCACGCTGACGTGCAGGATTTTCACGTGCCAAATCACTCCGTATCAAGCTGGCCACGCGAAAACACACGGAAGCCCACGCTCCTGCCCAGAAGGCCGAGTTACTGCCCCCCAGTGCCCCGAGCAGCCTCCCACGTGCCATCTGCTGCTGCCTGCCTGCCTGCCTGCTGCCACCGTGCCCTGCCATTTGGTGCCTGCACATCAGCCATCTGCAGGGGTCCAGTTGCTGTGTCCACCCCTGCTGGAACTGAAGACTCCCGACTGGTATTACATCGCTCCACAGCCCAGCCCCAGGACCCAGTTGCCCACCCACACCTGCCTCTGGGGTTGCCATGTCGGGCACTTCCACATCTGGCACCAGTGGCAACCCCAGGCCAGAGGGGCAGAGGGGCACCAGCTTCACTGTCACCGAAGTTGGTGTCCTGGTGGAGCATGTCCTGGGGCAGTATGATGCCCTCTTTGGATCGTCCCGCGCCAGCAAGGAAGGACGGCAGAGGATCTGGGCCGACTGTGTGGTTGCCATCAACGCGGAGGGGGTGGCAACCCGCAACGTCCTGAAGATCAAGAAGCGCTGGGAGGACTTGAGGTCCAGGACCCTTGTGAAGGCCCGGCGCCTCGTGGAGGGGGGCCGGGGCCGCATGAGTACCATCCAGATGAAGGTCCTGGAACGCGTACGCCCAGCGCTCCACGCCCAGATCCTTGAGAGGGAGGCCCGTCTGGAGTTGAGCGGTAAGTGTCCATGCATTACTGTGTGAGACAGGGCATGTTGCGGTGTGCTGGTTCTATGATACTTGCCTGTATGTGTGCCATAGCCCATGTATGCATGTATGTGTGCAGGGACATCATGGTAATGCATGTGCGACCAGTGATGTGTGATGCACATGGTTGTTGCATGTGTTGAAATGCCGCATGGGGAGCCCTAATCAGATTATGAACATGAGAGCATGCCAGTCTCTGTACCTGAACATGGGTGGGGGTGAGGGATGGGTGCTGATGCCAGGTACATATATGGTAGCCATGTCTGTGTGCCTGACCTGCGTGTCTGTGACTTGTGCATGCCATGGATGCATGACACATGTGTGTGACAATGCAGAGATTCAGTAAAGCAGCAAAATTACCCTTGTATCCGCTGTGTTTGGTGTGTTTGGGGCCAGATGGATGTGACTGAGGTGATGTGTGTGCATGTGATGGGCATGAGCCATGATGCATGTGAGTTACATATCATTGAATGTTTCAATAGTCCATTGGACATGCATGGAAATGTCCATGGCATGCACCATGCCTGTTACTGTGTGTGTTTTGCCTGGACTGGCCCATGTGTTGTGGAGGGACATGATGGAAGTGTACTTTGACAGTGGTGCTCATCTGCTATTGCTTCCTGTCTAGGGGACCATTGTACAGTGCCCTGATGCTTGTGTTCTTTGTCTCCCTCTACGCAGCGGCTAGTGAAGAAGAGGGCGGAGACGGCGCTGTGGAGCAAGGCGGCGGGGATGCCCCCACGGCTGCAGCGGAAGGGGTGGGTGAGCCCCCACAGGGGCCTGCTACGGTGGGAGACGGTGAGGAGCCATCCAGGTTGGTGGTTTGCACAGAGGAGGAGGAGGCCGCCACTGGGGCACACATGGGGCCTGGTGGGGGCATCCCTGCTGGTGCAAGTGGTGCAGTCCAGGGCCAGGGGCAGGAGGCAGCACAGGTCACCGTGGAGGGGCCTGTGCA
Organism: Ambystoma mexicanum; assembly: GCF_040938575.1. Taxonomy (NCBI): domain Eukaryota; kingdom Metazoa; phylum Chordata; class Amphibia; order Caudata; family Ambystomatidae; genus Ambystoma; species Ambystoma mexicanum. The sequence continues at coordinate 1,433,676,758 of NC_090932.1, forward strand.
TGTCGCTGTCCCTGACCCTGTGAGTGCACCACCATGCACCAGCAGGGATGCCCCGTCCCAGGCCTGTCCGCAGGTAGAGGGGATGTCCATGTCACCTGACTCCCCTCCACCTGCGGACGTGGGAACCCCTGGCCGTGCGGAGAAGGTCCTGATTGGGGTCGCGTTGCGCACGGCTGCGATTCGTGATGCCGTGCGTGCTTCCCGGGAGGAGCACGCACGTCATCACGAAGTGCACCGTGCCGACGTGGCCCAATTGGGATCGGCCATGTTCGGGGGTTTCCTGCATGTGTTGGCCAATGTGGCGGCCCTCTCCTCCTCTGTGCAGGCTATCCACCAGTCGTTCTCCTTGCCGTCTTCCAGCCCAGATGCCACCAGGGCCCCCTGTGGACCTGCCCCGACCAATGCAGCCAGCTCGGTGGGGATCCCATCCCTGCCACAGTCGGGAGTCAGAGATCCAGCAGGGGTGGACACCAGAGCAACTGGACCCCAGCAGATGGAGGATGTGACGGCATCATCGGGCAGGGCACGTGCACGACGGCGTCGGTGGTTTCCATCAGCCTGGATGCCGTCGTGCTGGCACAGGCAGTTGCGTCGGAGGCAGCAGCAGGCTCAACGTGGGAGGCATCATGGCTCGGGGCCATCAACATCAGGGGTGCAGGCATCGGCCGGAGGGCAGGAGAACCCTGGAATGGGAGTGGCTTCCGTGTGGGAGAGGTTGTGCCAGCGGATAGGTGCGGAGCGGCAGCGGGCAGAGGAGGAACGGCTCACGATGGTCAGGGCGGAGGACTCCATGCGGAGGGCGCTGAGGCGGGCTGAGTGCCTCGAGGGTCTTCGCAGGGAGTTTGAGCTTGACACTGCGTTATCCCTGCGGGACCTCGGGGCCAGGGAACATGCCCGCCTCCAAGCCATTGAGCAGGAGTTCGAGGATGCCCTGGCCCATGACAACAACCAGTGAGCCGTCCGAATAGCCCGCTGCCTTTGTATATAGTTGTATAGTTAGGGTTAGGTTTCCTTTGTTTTTTTGAATTTTTTTTGGGTTGCGATTGGACAATGCACCACTTTTTTGTATATAGTTCCCTTTTTAGTTAGTAGTCAGTTAGGTTTAATTTGGTAGGGCTCATGGACCCAGGATTATCTTCTTGATTGGCTTATTTTATTTTTTCATAATTTTTTCATGGACATTCATCTTGTTTTGTTTGATTTGCTTTGTGTTTTTTCTTATTTGCTGTTCAATACATATTTTTTTTTTAATCTTCAATGTGTCGTATCATCTCATTGCTTTCAGGCATGTCATGTTGGGTGTTTTGTCATTCACTTGCAGCCATTGTGTGTGACAGACGTGTTAAATTGCATTATTTACATTGGGGGTGTAACATGTAATTGCCTTTGATATGTGGGTGGGTGTGATAGTTGGTTGGGCCTTTTGGCAGGGGAGGATGGGCATTACGGACATGATTGGGGAATGTTGGGACCCAGGTGCAGGGGGGCATGGATTGGACATGGGTGGGGGCCTGCTGGCAGGTGCCCCACAGTGCTGGGGGGTGGGGGTGGTGAGAGACATGAGTTGGACATGGGTGGGGGCCTGCTGGCAGGTGCCCCACAGTGCTGGGGGGTGGGGGTGGTGGGAGACATGAGTGGGGCCCTGGTGGAGGGTGACCCTGGTGGCTGGGGTTTGGGGGTGGTGGGAGACATGAGTTGGACATGGGTGGGGGCCTGCTGGCAGGTGCCCCACAGTGCTGGGGGTGGGGGTGGTGGGAGACATGAGTGGGGCCCTGGTGGAGGGTGACCCTGGTGGCTGGGGTTTGGGGGTGGTGGGAGACATGAGTTGGACATGGGTGGGGGCCTGCTGGCAGGTGCCCCACAGTGCTGGGGGGTGGGGGTGGTGGGAGACATGAGTGGGGCCCTGGTGGAGGGTGACCCTGGTGGCTGGGGTTTGGGGGTGGTGGGAGACATGAGTTGGACATGGGTGGGGGCCTGCTGGCAGGTGCCCCACAGTGCTGGGGGTGGGGGTGGTGGGAGACATGAGTGGGGCCCTGGTGGAGGGTGACCCTGGTGGCTGGGGTTTGGGGGTGGTGGGAGACATGAGTTGGACATGGGTGGGGGCCTGCTGGCAGGTGCCCCACAGTGCTGGGGGGTGGGGGTGGTGGGAGACATGAGTGGGGCCCTGGTGGAGGGTGACCCTGGTGGCTGGGGTTTGGGGGTGGTGGGAGACATGAGTTGGACATGGGTGGGGGCCTGCTGGCAGGTGCCCCACAGTGCTGGGGGGTGGGGGTGGTGGGAGACATGAGTGGGGCCCTGGTGGAGGGTGACCCTGGTGGCTGGGGTTTGGGGGTGGTGGGAGACATGAGTTGGACATGGGTGGGGGCCTGCTGGCAGGTGCCCCACAGTGCTGGGGGTGGGGGTGGTGGGAGACATGAGTGGGGCCCTGGTGGAGGGTGACCCTGGTGGCTGGGGTTTGGGGGTGGTGGGAGACATGAGTTGGACATGGGTGGGGGCCTGCTGGCAGGTGCCCCACAGTGCTGGGGGTGGGGGTGGTGGGAGACATGAGTGGGGCCCTGGTGGAGGGTGACCCTGGTGGCTGGGGTTTGGGGGTGGTGGGAGACATGAGTTGGACATGGGTGGGGGCCTGCTGGCAGGTGCCCCACAGTGCTGGGGGGTGGGGGTGGTGGGAGACATGAGTGGGGCCCTGGTGGAGGGTGACCCTGGTGGCTGGGGTTTGGGGGTGGTGGGAGACATGAGTTGGACATGGGTGGGGGCCTGCTGGCAGGTGCCCCACAGTGCTGGGGGGTGGGGGTGGTGGGAGACATGAGTGGGGCCCTGGTGGAGGGTGACCCTGGTGGCTGGGGTTTGGGGGTGGTGGGAGACATGAGTTGGACATGGGTGGGGGCCTGCTGGCAGGTGCCCCACAGTGCTGGGGGTGGGGGTGGTGGGAGACATGAGTGGGGCCCTGGTGGAGGGTGACCCTGGTGGCTGGGGTTTGGGGGTGGTGGGAGACATGAGTTGGACATGGGTGGGGGCCTGCTGGCAGGTGCCCCACAGTGCTGGGGGGTGGGGGTGGTGGGAGACATGAGTGGGGCCCTGGTGGAGGGTGACCCTGGTGGCTGGGGTTTGGGGGTGGTGGGAGACATGAGTTGGACATGGGTGGGGGCCTGCTGGCAGGTGCCCCACAGTGCTGGGGGGTGGGGGTGGTGGGAGACATGAGTGGGGCCCTGGTGGAGGGTGACCCTGGTGGCTGGGGTTTGGGGGTGGTGGGAGACATGAGTTGGACATGGGTGGGGGCCTGCTGGCAGGTGCCCCACAGTGCTGGGGGGTGGGGGTGGTGGGAGACATGAGTGGGGCCCTGGTGGAGGGTGACC